>NC_088884.1:146190418-147436668 GCF_037157495.1 Lathamus discolor | reverse complement strand
TCCCTGTCCTCTTTGCTACCAACTCTTTTCAAAAAAGAAGTGAGAATAGTAAATCTCAACAATTTTACGCCAGCACAGGGATCGCTCCTGGGCAGGTTGAACTCAGCAATAATCCCTCACCAGGAAGGGAGTAGAGAAGGGCTAGCAAAAGCTTTGAGCAGACAGTTAGAAGAGATGACAACAAACATCCTTTCCAGCCTAAATTACATGTTGGCTTCTGGATGCTGATGAAGTGGTAACAGGGAACATCAGCTAATTGCCCAGGCAGCACATGGAAAGCAAAGTGCTGCACAGCATGTCACCTCTTGTCTCTTTTCCTACTAATGTCTGTTTTGCTATTAATGCAAACAATAATCAAGAGACCAGTTTTCTGTGACTTTTATTTCTATTGCAGGTCATCGTATCTTCACATCTAAGTATTTTCTTAAGTGAAGAGAAAAAAAAAAAAAAGTCCTAATTCTGAGGAACTGACCATATTTACAAGGAAGACAATCAGTGAAAATAAACTGAATATATGAAGTCAAGTTTTATTTTCAAGAAGATGAGAATATACTTACTTTTCTGCAAAAGCGGTTAAGTACACACACACACACACAAATAAAAAAGAAGGTTAAAGCATAAAAGCTTAATTATGTAAACTCAAGGTTCTCTGGGTATGCCATTTCTTTTCAGAAGCAAACGTAGGAGAAAATATTAAGTAAAATCCAAGTAATTTTAACAAAGCATACTCTTGACTCATAAGTAGGATGTTTATTCATGGACTTTTCTTTTTCCTGGTGTTTCTTGGTATTACAACACAAATAAGAATTTATCAGTGGTCCTCAGGAGTCAGAAGAAACTGTAGCAAAGTGATAATCGGTCTTAAAAATAAGTAAACAGTAAATTCTGAAGATTAAATTTAGGGAGTTATGAAGAATCTGCATTTGTTTACATGTCACTGCTAGCATTCTAATTTGGAAATGAATAGATTTTTTCATGTCAAAAAGGTATTGGCAAAGCATTAGACAAAGAAATGGCTGCTTTCAGAAATAGGCAGTGAATACTAAAATACGCAATGTTAAATATGTTTGCGTATTTTAGTCATACCTAAAGATAAAAGTTTAAGAGAAAACCTGGAGAAGACTTCTTGTTCAAAAGTTATTTTTAATTTTATCAAAATTCACATATGTGCAAAGAATTGCATGGATATCTACAGCACAGTGCTTGTAATGTATCTGCAAAGCTGAAGGACATAGAGGTTTCAGTTTGACAGGAGCTGTCTGCATGCTTAGGTTGAAAGGGTGAATTAGCTCAGCCAGAGAAAACACTGGGGATGAGGGACAGAACAGTTGCGTGTTGCTATGACATTCACAAAACAGTGACCAAACAAGTCTCACTGGTGCTAGTTTTCCATGTTTTGTCAGTGAACTGACAAGATAACTGTGCCTCTTTACCCAGCAGTCATGATGGGGGGAAAAAATATTAGCATCTCCATGGTCACTTCATTACAACACAAGGCAAAGCATATACCCTACCGAAATTTGTCTGTAACACAGGTATAAATTCAGTCTCGTCTCATGGTGATGTTGTGAATATCAGTCATCCTGTAACATGTCTTAGATTCTTCCAGAACGATCACTAATTTTAAATTTTACAGGCAATTAATAATCTTGTACATCAGGAACATGAAGAAGGGCAATGAATAGTGAAAACTTATTTCCATATTATAAAGGAATTGGTTTAAATGAGTCTTTTTCAGAAGAAAATAAGATCCTTCTCTGTTTCAAAACATGACGACAAGAATTTATCCTTTCATTATAACAAACTAAAAACTTGGCCTCTTTTCCAACTTTAAACTGGAAACAAAGGTCACTGAACATAATTTTTTTTTTGTGATCATTATATCCACACTCACAGCAATCTCCGGTTTTGACAACATAACACATGTGGAATTTGTTCTGGTAGCAAGTACCTTACATCTTTAGTAGTTTAGTGGATAGTACTTTAGGGATGAAGATGACAGAAAAACACTTCTTTCGTGCCTTTTCTATATAGGCTATTTCCCTGGACACAACACTGGTTTACATGTGAATTCATTCTGTTCAATACTTTAAACCCGTTGTTCCTTCCTTATCCTCTTTTTCCTCCTTTTAGTTACAACTTGCTTTAATTTAAACCCAAAATCCACAGATGATTAAACATAATCCCTTATGGATTTTACTGTGGTTTCAGGTAAATGTAGCATATTTCAGCATCAAGACTCCTACTCTGCATACAACAGTACCATAAGCATATGTTATGGACTACAGAATCTATAGCAGCTGAGTAGATAAGTCTGTTGGTCCAGGACCAGTGGCAACAGAGTCAGCATTTTGCAAGCTTCAACTCCTATTAGAAAACACAGCTTTTGCCATCATTTTAATAGTTTAACCATATCACTTCAGTTTCACATGACACCAGCACACAAACAGCTCTGGGGAAGATCTTGCAAAGTGATGGTCCATGACTGAAACAGCTATCATCAGGGTTTTGCCTCTGGAGAGAGTGAGACAGCAACATGTCTCTGCCTGCATATGGCAAATAAGAACTCTTTCAGAAACATCCCAAAGAAATCAATACTGCAGAAGTGATGCTTTTACAGTCTAGAAATGCACTTTTGAAAAATATGAAGAAACTTGCAGAATTTTCTAGAAGCTGAGATCCAGATGAGGATTCATGGATAAATCCATAGAATACAGTACAACAAAACCAATAAAATTGGGAACAGATGATAGACAAATACATGTGACCTGTCAACTTTAAAAAAAAAAAAACAGCTTCTTTCTCATGGAGCTGTCAGAGAAGTAAACAAAACCCACCAACTGATCTGAGGACTAAGCTATATATCAGAAGACAAGAAAATGAGGACCATGAAATCTTTATGAGCACCTGACACTACAACATAACAGGACAACAAACCAATACAGACAGCAGCACAAGCCTTAGATGCACCTGAGAAACAGCCTGCCCAGACATCAGCTCCATAACAGTGGAATGTGTTTTCCCATTAAACCAAGGATGCATTAGAAGTATATTGCATAAACAAGGCAGACCATGGAGATAACATCTTAAGAACAACAATTTTCTCATACATTTAAAAGGCATGGAATACTGACCTCTAATATTCCCACATTTGCCATCTTTGCTCATTGTCTTATAAAACGAGAAAGAAGATGACACAGGAGAGCAGGAACTGAAACTATCTTGAAGATATCCAAGAGTGCTATTGATTTGCTTTTTTTATTCCAGTGCATGCTCAATGAGGAAATTAGATTAAATCAGTCTGCTAAATATATTCTTGGAACCAAGCTGATGGTTTTAGCTATTAAAGTAATAGGAAGGGAAACAAAACAGAAAAGCCAAGTTGCATTTTAAAACATCAGCCTAGCTTCAGACAGTGCACGAGAGCCAATTTTTACTGTAAAAGTAGTGAAGATTCACTACTTTTGCAGTAAGACTTTGTTGGATTTATCTAATGCTATTGTAATAACATAGAAGATTGCCAGTTTTGATTAACCTTTAAAAAAAAAAAAGATATATGTGTATATATATGTATATATATATATAAGTAAAAAAAAGATTTTAAGGTAACTGATGACACATTTCCTGCTGAACTTTCTCTAAAGTTGTCCCTGTTTAAGAAAAGTTACCTGTGTATAGAACAATTCTATGCTCAATGCGTATGCAAATACATTCCAGAAAGAAAAAATGGAAAGCTAAAAGCCACCTGGTAATTAGACATCACAAATTCCACTTAACTAGCCATTATCCTACCCACGATCTCTCTTTTAAAAGAAAAAAGAAACCCAAGAAGTAAACAAACCCCAAATCCCCCCTTAGATCTGTCTAGGTCTACAGACCTTAGCACACTTGCAAATCAGATACTGGAAACCCCATCTCACTCACTTGTCCAGTACTTGGTAGATTACAGGCTTGGTAATACTGAATACTTCTGAATAGGTTTAATATATCTAACAAGCGTCAGCGGGAATAATTTCTTTATCCTCTCCAAAAAAAACAAAATAAAAAACCCTAAAAAAAAAAAAAAACACTTTATAAGGAGACTACTTAGACAGAATTCAAGGTGAAATCCTTCTGATTATCTAAGATACCATTAAACTGAAACTTGTTTGCGTGCATCCTAAATGTACCTTCCCTGCTTTTTCAGGCCCCAAAGGATTCAATTAAAGTACATTTTTACTGGATTAGTAACAACAGTGGGTTTTTTTGTTGTTGTTGTTGTGTTGTTTTGTTTTTAAAAACTACAAAACTGCTTTCCAGTCAGAAAATGCTAGTTCATTCAAACAGCCATCTGAAAATGTACTCTAGATGGAAATCTGCATAACTACCTGCTTGTTTCACCAGCTCTCTAGAAGTTCATCCTGCACGTTTCTGTGCCTTTCCAGGGCTGTGTTTCCCATAAGCAGCTCAGCACCTCCCAGGACTCATGGGATGCCAGGATTCACTACAGTTCCTACTGAACCCACCACCCTCGGGCCACCCAGAGCTACCAGGGTGCAAGATTCTGGCTTTCACTGGCACTTTTCACAGATGAGCAGAGCAGACCCACAGCACAGCTAGCCTAAATTACTCCACAGGACTCATAGCTCAGTATGTAACAACTACAATATGACAGGGTTCACTGTTGCCACATGGTTGATTTGGATGCCTATAAATCTTGGTTTGCAGGATGCTTCTGCAGAGGGAAAAACACTAGGAAGAGCAAGCTGGCATTGCTTTCATCTCCCTGAAAATGCAACATAATTTCTCAGTACTTTGCCAAGGGTTTTGTCAAGTCTAATTTTAAGCCTGGCAAATAACTTGGCTTTTACTACTTCCTTTGGGAAAGGAGTCAAAAGCCTATTATATTTCAATGGCAGCCACCTGGCACGAGGGTAGGACACAATCACACCACAGCAGTCAGCTCAGAGAAGATGAAACCCAAGGACTTTCCTGCATAATTTCCCTATAGCAGACACATTGTTTCCCCACCTCTCAAAGCAGCAGCAGATTTTGCTCATTTGCTCACCCCCTCCACAAACATACTCCAGTTATGCACTGCCCTTTACGGAGTGCAGTACCTCCACCGTTATGATTGGTACCGCAACTACTATAGCTTGTACAGGAGATCTGCTTCTAGACATGATTTCCCAGACAACTTAAGCCTAAGGATACTACATCATCCTAAAACATGTTGGCTCATTACAAGTTTGTATGCAGAAAGGGGCACTTCATATACTGAAAAGACTTGCACTCTGCTACTACATGTCTGGGGACAGGCAATAATCTAAGTGAGCTGCAGCATCCATTTCCAAATGAACTGAGTTTTTCTCTGCTACACACCACACTATGTCAGAGATGCAGTAAAAAAAGACTTCTGCAGAGTTTAAAGAAAGGACAACCCTTCCTCTCTGCTTGAAGCCATAAAACAGGTCACGTAACTGCACCGCTATAAACAAATTTAATGTTTGGCACAGATTTAGGAATTGTGGTACTGTAGATATACAAGCTATGCCATTAGGAACAGACACATTCACAAACAACAGATGAACATTAAACATATTTATAATACTATATACAATGTCCTCTACAGGACAAAGCTGGAAAAACTGCTGTAACTCACCTCCATATTGGTATATCTTACAGGATACACATAT
Source organism: Lathamus discolor (assembly GCF_037157495.1). Taxonomy (NCBI): domain Eukaryota; kingdom Metazoa; phylum Chordata; class Aves; order Psittaciformes; family Psittacidae; genus Lathamus; species Lathamus discolor. Next base: position 147,430,993 of record NC_088884.1, on the reverse strand, counting down.
ATCATGTATCTGGATACAATGACAATTCCCAACAGCTAACACAATGCAATTTTTATTTGGTGGGGGAATACCCACAAAGGCATTTCAGTAACACTCCGAACACAAACCGTGGGTTGTTTTTTTGGTTGTTTTTTGTGGTTTTTTTTTTGGGGGGGGGTGGTGGTGTTATTTATTTATTTTTTAAGTTTTAGTAGAACTTGAAACTCTACAGGCAGCATTTCAGAAGTTAACATCAGATCCTCTTTATTGTCAGACAACAGTAATGAGCCTGTTTTGTGATTTCATGGTTGGATTATTAAACTATATTGGAGTTTTGATACTTTTAAAGTTTTACCTGAAGCTGCAAGGAAATGCTTAATGGCTTCAAAACCAAACTAAGATACTATCTGAGAAATACGCACAGTTTGTTAAGACAATGGAACTGTATCTGAGATGACAGCCATGTTTTATGATTATTTCTGCAATTTATAAGCCTTGGGAAATGTATTAGTAAGTTAAAGTAGTAACTATTTTCAAAATAAGTGCAGCATAAGTTATCACCCTGGACTATTTTCTGAGACATTACATTTTTCCTTGGAAATATAAAGGAGAGATTTTAACAAAGATGGCAACTCTCAAAAATACCTTTTTGATATGTGAATGACTACAAGGAAACATTTAATGCTGGCTGATCTAAAGCATTAAAATACTTGTATGGAACAACATAATGACACTTTTTTTTATATTTATCAGGGCACAGTTTCAGAGCATCGTATTTACCGGCATGAATGAAGCCATTTCAAGCACGCTGTGCTAGTCTGCCACCATGGCCACTTAAAAATTCACTAAACTATATTAGCGTTCCTGAATGATCTCTGGGAGAACAGCCAAAGCCTTTAGAAGAGCTCAACTTCTGGATCTGGCCAGCAAAAGCTGGCAATGTACTTCAAGCAGCAAACAAAACACCACTTAATTGAATGATATTTATTTAGCTGAAAACATTCAATGGGCAACACCATGTCTACTTGGAGAATAGTGTATGAGGCAATCAGAAATGCTACCGAAATTCAGCTCTGTGCTGGGGCTCTTTTCCCTTTGGGAAAAACTCTGTTCAGAGGCATCTAAGAGGTCCCACAGCCCGGGCAGGTTATTCCCTTGGGGAGCCACACCAGTGATGCAGAGTCTCTGGGGAAGAGGTGCAGGTGTACCTGTGCCAGCACTTCTCTTATGCCCCACTGCAGCGCTGAGACTGCAGACAGCTTTCACAATGGTACTCTCTGCAACAACTCCGCTTCCCTGACCACATAAACTTGGGTACAAAAAAAACCTGTTTGTACCCCAGATAGTTATCCACAGCCTTGAGCAACAGCTGCTGTTTATGCTGCAGAAGCTGGCAGACTGGGAAGGACAGTGTTATTCCACCACCTGAATAATAATTGTACTTTTTCTGAACTCCAGCATTTGACATTGAGTCACCGTGCACAGCAAAGTCAGGATGCTGTTATGACACATGAAGCTGCACTGCATGACCTATACAAGGGTAATTTTCTAATGCAAGAGCTTAAAACACATCATTTATACCCAGTTGAGCACATTTTCACTGCAATGTGAAAACTAAAAAAAAAAAAAAAAGTTAGTCCCTGCATGTATAAAGAGGAAAGAGTGAAGTATCTTGCAAAATAGTTTCTACTACATTATTTCTAGCACAGCTCTGTAAACAGCCATGCTAACGCAGAGACCAGATAAGAAATGCAGAGTATGGAAGCACAGGCTACATTTAACTTGAATATGTGTCCATCCATTATCCAACATAATCTGATATTTGTTTAAAATTATGTAAGGTGTAAGAAATCAAACCCAAGATTTTATTGCAGACCTGCAAATACACAAAGCTCTAGTCTGATTCCTCCTCTCAGCTTTATTGTTCCCAGGTAGAATTCTGTCCTCTGTACCCATCTGCCTGTCTTTCTGCTTTTATCATCTTTTCTAAAACGGTGAAGGAAAAGCAAGAGAGATAAAAAGAAAAGATTCAATAATGAAGCTTAAGATGGAACAGCAGAGGGCGAGAAAACTCCCTAGATAACAGGTCTGTTTTATCTGTCTACTGGAGAAATTCCAGAATTGCCAATACCGTGTACTAGAATGTTATGAATCAGTGTTTAAAAGAAAGATTTAAATATGCCTCTCTATATTTTAATCCTTAAGGATTCATAGACTACTAAAAGTTCTCTAAATTAAAAGCAATTTAAAATAATAAAAAATACAGTCTTGTGTTTACAAGAATTCAGTGGTTCATTTTAAAACTGTAGTCTCATAATGGTAGGATCTTCTTTTGTTTTACCTGATTCAAGCCAGCTAGCAGAAACTGGGACTAGGCTCAGTCTACCAAACAAGCTTCTAGTTCATAAAGATCTAAATTAGAAGAGGCCAAAAAGAGCTGAAACCAAATTTAGGTGATGCTAAGCAGCTCCTTTTCTGCACATCCCATTCTTCTTCAAGCATTTGCTTTGTATTTTCAGTATTAGGACAGGCAGCAGTTTGAGAACATTTAACAGATAATGAGAGTTCTGAGTGGTTTGAATACTAAGCCATACAAAAGCTCACATCAATCAATAAAGTCTGACAGCTTCTCTCCTGCATTTCTCAAGGAAGGGGGAAAGAGAGGGATTTATACCAATTTTGTTTTGGATTGCCTTTCCCAGCATCATTCAATTTAACATAAAATGAGCAACCTGGGTAGTCCAGTTTTATCATGTCACCTTCAAGTAGCTTTCAGTTATATTTTTCCGATTCATAGAACTGCTTTTTTATAGTGCTGTTTTTACATTAATGCATTCAGTACATTTAATGCTATTTCCCATACTCCAATTATGTTAAAGGTAGGTAAGCAATTAAAGTGGAAATGAACTTTGCTCCTTATCTGTACCTTTCAAATACAGGAAAGCAATTCATAAACAATTAATATTATTTCCATAGATTTGGTTCTTGCTTCAGTTTCTGAATTTAGTAGGAAGCAGATGATCAACCTATCCTACATTGAATTGTGACAAGCAAAGAAAACTTTCATACTGTTTGTTGTAAAAGACAATTTTATCGTAGTGGATATACCCATGAAGAAGATTATGAAATGGAGGACAACCTTCAATTTTATCCTCACTGGAAGGAAGGAAGGAAAACTAGCAGCTGCCAGGATAACACAAGTAGCCACTGTCAAAATCTCTCTGGTTCTGCTTGCCACTGCAGGGAAGATCTGGAGGTTAACTCGACTGGCACTTCAGAAAGAGAGAAGGAAAAAAAACAACCAACCAACAAACCACAAACAAACAAACAAAAAAAAAACACCAAAAAAATCTAAAAATTAACCCCCTCCCAAAACCAACCAACCAAAAAAAAACAACAAACACCCAAACAAAACAAATGAAAACCAAAAAGCAAACCCAAAAAATCCCAGCCCTCCCCCCAAAAAAACCCCAAAACAAACAAAAAAACTCCACCAAAACAACAACAAAAAAAAAAAAAACTCCCTTCCCCCCCCCCCCCCCCCCCCCCCCCCCCCCCGAAAACAACAGAGTTGCTGCAGTCAAAACAGGATGCAAGTACTCTGCCAGGGGTAGGAAGGAGGAATTTACAGCCTCCACAGGATGATGCATTGGTCACCAAGAACCACCAACCTAACTTTCTAATTTGAATTTAAATGACAACCTTTGGAATCTAGCAAAACTGTCTCAATCTTTATCAACTGCTCCTGTGGAGAGATCAAGCTTTAAATAAGCATAGCACTTTAACGCCCAGTTACTCAAAATATACTTTTTCTTAGGCTCAATACAGTTACTTCATGAATACCTGACTTGCTCAAAAATTCCTTTTCTAGTATCTGTTCTTGAAGAATCCAGTTTTCCAGGAGTTACTTGAATAATTATAATCCAAACCAACCCATCAACTTTTATCAACATCTTGAGCAAGCACTACATAAAAGTAATCAAAATCCCCAAAGAAGTAAACAGGTGAAAATGGTCCACAATCAGGTGTGAAATCTGTGTAACCTGAATAAGCAGGAACCTTTTCCCAAAACCTCCAGAAACTTGACTGAAGGCTAAATAAAGCAATTCCATTATTTAAAAACTGTTAACACAGAGCTCTAGCAGCTTTTTCACAAGTAGCAATCCAGTTACAGCCTGCCTATGTCTACCAATACCTGTACAATTTGAACAAATGCAAGTTTAAGCAGCCGCATGCAAAAATTTAGCATAAGGTTCAATTGAAAATGAAGCAGTCAAGTCAAGTAAGGGCAAAAAATAAAGTTTTGAATGCCCTTAAGTGATTAAAACTCCTTATTTCTTTATGTGCAGCTAGGGACAGAGAACATGAAAGCTGGCTTTAACGCTTGCTCTCCCACTGCCACCTAATAGGACTCCAAAATTTCTACAATTCTGAGTAGCCAAAAATCAAGCTGGATGCCATCAGACCTAATAATTCCAAAGCTGAAGTTTGCAAATGTATATTTTTAACATTAATTACACTTTTTAAGTGGCATTAATGAAGATTGTGTCAGTTTTGCTAGAAATTGAATTATTTCACATTATGTACTTATATGGATTTACATTATATATTTAGACGAGCCTGTAACATAGAAGCCTTGAGGTTTTCACATTATGTACCTGCTAAACGCTTCGGAGTTAACCACATATGCATTTGGGACGGCTATCTCTTTCTGTCAGATAAGCAATATGAGAATCATTTACTTTCATTTTCTCCTAACATTGTTTCAGAACACGCTGTCCATAATTAAATCACCTAGGCATCATGGTATGTCAGTCTTGATGCTCCTCTCTGGAAATAGCATGCAGTTAGCTCCATCATCCTGCAGTCACAGCAAAACATAACAAAGGACTATACTATGAAAAACTACTAGCTGTGTGTTTACCCTTTATAGTAGCTATTTTTCTTCCATTTTTTTTTAATGTTAAAATGGCTAATGCTTCTTTCCTTCATATATTCCGAAAAAAAATTAAAGATTATGGAGTGTGGGGGTGAATATCAGTGGGATGCACTGGGCTCATTTAATACTATCCACAAATGAGCTCATTTTATTCATTGCTCATTTTATGGACAGGCTAAAGTTGGGGATGGGGAGTAATCTAACTTTTCTAATGGATTTCAAGGGAGTTAAAATCATGTGCCAGCTAAGGGTTTGCTCAAGGTCAGTGAAAAGCTAGCTAGTACAAATGCATCTATAACAAAATGCATGTTCTCTTAACGGTCTCTATAATCAAGGAATTAAAATGATTTTCAAGGTTCGTGAAATCAAATATCATGAATAACGGTTATAAGCCGGCCTAGTTATTTTGCAAGCAGCAATAAAGCTTTCATTTTTCATACTGAGCTTTATATTCCATTTTTCAACTGCAGCAGAGCCTGAAAAAGAAAGCAGGCATTGCATTAAAAAAAGAAATAAAAATCACAATGTGTCATCTTCTGATTATCCTTTGAAAACACAAGGGCCTTCTGTAGATCTTATAGCTACAAAGAAGTTAATATTTGTAAATAATATGGGTTTTTAAACGGAAAAACAAAGAAGTCATACACGTGAGAGACAGCCAGGAGGGCACAGGGCACACAGGTGCTCCCACCTGCTGCTGGCAGGAGGTGGCAGGGCTGTGCTCAAAGCAGCTTAAAACTGTGTATTCCAGTTCAGGGCCTTTCTAGCAAGCTACAGTCGCACCATGTTTATATTACTGCTCTATAAAATGATCAAAATTAAATCTTTCATAAACTTTAAGTTTTCATAAGGCCAAAGTTGGTCATTTGATGTATTTTTTTCCTCCTCTTGCCATTTCAGGCAGACAAAGCTGGAAGAAGGAAAACTCAAAACTGAGAAGTATCCTCAGGGCAGGGAGTGTCAAGAGCTCACAAGGTACATCATAATTCCCAGGTATCGCTGCCAATACAGCAGAAAGTGCTAATTTAGGCCAATGTCAGCAGAAGTGTGAAAGATGCAATTTGAGGCCCCATGGTTGCCAGCTACTACATACAACAGGCTTTGGAAGATTCGATGAACATCCACCTGTGGAGATGCTGGTAAGGTCACAACACTTAACCCTGCAGCTAAATCTGGAAGGCCAGATGTTGTAATGATATTTTGGTGCTGTGATCTCCACCTGAGAGCAGATTTCCTAACCTAGCTAGGAGCTATGCAACACAGAGCAGATGCAGAAACTGCAAGTTACTCAAGTATACCGGCTTGAGACCTTCAGCTGGGACCCCTTTCCTGAACCTGGATGAATCAGTAAGCACACAGAGAGAGCACAAACACTTACTTGCAAGAGAGAAACAGTACAAGCACATCTATGATGGAAATATTAAAAATTATAGAAATTATGTACTCGATCAAAGATTTTCATGAAAATTTCAAAAGAAAAACCAGGGCAAATAACCACCACTACTGCTCCTTGTGCAGCTTTCCATCATCCATCTGTGGCTTAAGGGTAAACAGACACTTTATTCAAACACTGTTTTTAACAGCGCTTGACTCATTTTTCTTCTTTGAACTTTTCTAATGGCTTTTGAAGCTATTAATAAAGTGGTTAGAAGTGAACTCCCCTATTTAATTTTGCATCATGTGGAGAACTATTTATGTCTGGCACTTAATACTTTAATTCATATTTGCTGACTTGTCTATCATGAGGAAGACTTGACAATCTTCCCTATTTGCTTTCCTTTCTGCATTTACATGCCAGTGTCCATTATATTGACATTTGTTTTCCAAGCATTTTTCTAAACTTTCTAAGTTCTCCTGACGTTGAAGCTTCTACCCTCTTGATCCCTTTCACATCCTATCTGAAACAAGTGGACACAATTTACGAAGAGCAATAGTGATATTTTTTTTACATTCTTCCTTTCCATCAAGGCTCCCAAGGGTATGCATGCTTCCAGACACTGAGTGTTAATTCTGAAAACATATATCTCCATTTGCATAAGCTACATTTATTAATATTTTTAACTCCTTTTTTTTAATCAGCTAGTCATTAGGATTTGTATTCTTCTGCCAGTACCTCTACTGAATTTTAGATCTGAATATGCCAATTAATTTGGGAAACTTCTTGAATTTGTCATTTTACCATTCACCTTCTTTCCCAGATAATTTATTAATGCAAAAAAAAAAAAAAACAAACCCATAAATCCATTTCCATTAATTTTTATCCCTTTGGTTCTTACATTTAGCCTCTTAGCCATTTAGAAGAGCACTTTCCTTGTTATCCCACTGAAAGTATTTGGTGAGAAAACTCATCTAAAAGTCTTTCAAATCGTTATCATATTTTAATCAATCATTTTTACCCAAAAGCTTACTCTAATTGAGGCCCTAGTGTGAAATTTCTCATAGAAGTAGCATTTATTCTTCCCCTTTGCAACATATTTCTATTAATCACTTCAATTTTTTTATTTTTTTTTTCCTACACATCAGATTTATAAGTCTGTAATTTCTGAAATGTTGTTAAAGACCATTTTTACTTCCTCTCATCCCTCTGGTACTGGAGTGTCCTGGGTTCAGCAGTAGCAGTCATTTTTCTCCTTCTTAGTAGCTGGTGCAGTGCTGTGTTTTGACTGGGAAGAGCACTGATAACACTGATGTTTTTAGTTACCATGCCAATGTTTGACTCTGACCAAGGACTTTCTGAGCCTCATGCTCTGCCAGGGAGGAGGGGAAGCTGGGAGGAAGCAGAGACAGGACACCTGACCCAAACTGACCAAAGAGGTATTCCATACCACAGCACGTCATGCCCAGGAGGTAACGGGGAGTTACCCAGAAGGGTGAGTGCACTGGACGAGGTATCGGTCGGTGCTCGGTCAGGTGGGGTTGGGTGAGTTATCGGCTGGCTGCTGCTGGGGTGTTGTATTCTCTTCCCTTGTTATTTCCTTTACTATTATTATTATTGGTGGTAGCAGTAGTGATTTGTGTTATACCTTAGTTACTAAACTGTTCTTATCTCAACCCATGGGAGCTGCATTCTTTTCAATTCTCCTCTCTGTCCCTCCAGGTGTAGGGGGAGGGCAAGAAGGGGGGGGGGGGGGGGGGGGGGGGGAGTGAGTGAACAACTGCATGATTTATGGCTGACTTTGTTTAAACCACGACAGGGAGTCAGGTTAAGCAAGAAGTTATGCTCAGTACTGAGCAGCTTGACAACTTCATGCTTGAAATTAAGAAGCGACCGTGTGACTTTGGCAGTTTGTTGATGCTCATTTTAAAAGCTTGACCTACATGTTTTAGCAATACTTCATTTTGATGCAGGCACGCACTGGAAAATTTAAAGATTTGTGGGAACATCGAGGAGCTCACCAAGGCCAAATGAAAGATAATGATACAGAGATCAAAGGGGCTGGGGCGCAATCTTACTGGTCTCATGGGTTGAGCAAGTAATGAGGACAGAAGTTATGATTTCCTTGGACTTGTTCTGCCATACACCTATTCCTTCCCTGACCCATCTAAACTCAGTCATCCAACATCCAACTCCCAAAGTACAACCTATCAGTGGGTGAAATTCTCCCCAGAAGCAGGACAAGAAGCCACTTTTGGAGAATAAGGGGCCCAAGGTCAGTCAGCACGCCGGGAGGGGAGCCAAAGAGAAAGAGAATGAAGTTCTGGGGACTTGCTTTGGTTCATACCAATGAGGTTCTAGAGTAGGACACAACTGGAAGGATAAGGCTTCACAATGAGTTGAGGAGAGGGAAAAAAAAAAAAAACAAAACAAACAACAAACCCTCAACATTAATTGAATTGAAATGGGCTATACCCTACCTCCAAAGCCTTTTGAGCCCCATTTGGATTGACTGCAAAAGACAAGGCTACAGAAATGTTTATCAAAGTCTACATACAGTAAATTAATAGTAGGTTAGTTACACTTGTGTGCATTGCATGTTCTAAATCTCTAATCAGTGAGTATACTCAGTCTGCAAGAAAGGTGTGAGGCTGATTCCTTCACTTGAGTACACTCAGGAAAGCTACAATAAAAACATGCAGAAGTGTCTTCATGCTATGGAAGTCTATCACAAAGCAATAACAAAAAAGGGCTAACTGTTTTGCACTCACAATTTTTAGTCAGTTTAAAAAAAAAATGACACACCTTCTATCTCCTTAGAAAACAATCCAATAGAGTAGACTTTTTTCCTCCCTCATCACAGCTCAGCAACACTAGAAAGAAAAGGCATTGTCGGGAGCGCAATGACAGATAGACAGACCACACAGCCAACATTTGTTGTGAAAAATCATGCAGTCACTAAGAGTGTCAAAAAATGAGAGCAGTAGGCCAGACAACGACCCTTACAGACAAATTTTCACTTAAAACATCAGATGAAATTATAGCAACTTCAAATAGAGTTCACCAGATGGCACACAGTACTAGGGGGTGCCACCTAATGGGCTTTCATTTATTGAACACTGACCTAATTTTGTGCTCTGGTTCCAGAGCAAAGAACACGCATTTGGTCACAAATGTTTTGAGAAAGTATGTTCCTGTAAACAAATCTATCGATTAAAAAAATATTTCTGGGAATTACCATATAAGTCATGGGATGCTACTTTAGTCATTCATTTTCATCCTTTAAACCACAGTCCTTCCACTGAATACTTGCAGTGTAGCAGAAACAGAGCTGCTAAGCTCTCTTTCCCTTAAAGCCCATAATTTTCAGCAGCCAGACCTCCCTGACTTATTTGCTTGATGGCATGCAAGTGGTACAACTTTGAACAAGAACTTGGGGTACTGCCAATATCATTTGCAGCTGTATTAGTCATTATCATATTACTAATACTATGTATTAATAATTATCATATGCCCACTTAAATTTTTTCATTTTGCCATTTCTAAATGCCAAATTAGTTCACTCCAGTGGGATGGAAAGAGAACATTCTACTTCACAGATTCTTCTATCATTCCATCAGGTACCTTTCCACTGCCATCAGTGTTATCAAGCCAATTGATCCCAGGAGATATCAGGGAAGTTACTCCACTTTACTTCCTGTTGAAGTTTACTGCAGCAGATTTATGAACTGTATCTTCCCCAAAACCTTGAGAAGCATCACAGAAGAGGGGAGAGAGATTAGGAGACTATAAAGTTGTGGCAAATATGGTGGAAATACAGCTGATATTCTCTTTTCCTATTACGTTGGTTAAGGAAACACGGAAAAAAAACAGAAAAATGACACATTTAAAATGAAAAAAGGAATTCAAGTGTGTAGTCAGCACATGACAATGGTGAGGGAGGAAAACTAAAAGATCAGCCTGTAGTATCAAGAAGCCCAAACTGCAATACAAACTATCTGGACAGAAACAATAGTCAAAATTCATCCAGAAATACAAAAATGTAAGTCACTTCTTCCTGCCTTTTGTCCAGTGCCAGGCCATCACTGGTGCCTTCAGCAGACAGCAGTTTGTCTTGCCTTCATCTGCTACCTGCTGACTTAGCATTGATGCAATAGTCTAGCTCAGTCTAGAACACAGTTTAATGAATGTAACTGGTATGACGAGAAGCACCTACCAGGGCTAAACACATAAGCCCATATGAATAGTAGAGTGCTGAAAAACAATTTGCTAATTCTTCAAATTCTCACTTGTAATATGACAGCAGCTAAAACTCTTATAAGATGGAGAGTATCATAATTAATTCAATATAATAAGACATTAAAGAACAATGCATAATTAAAACATTACAATCTCTTCAGACAAAATACTAGTAATCAGTACTAGGAAAAAAAAGTGAGAAGGGCAGAGATAAAACTAGAGCACACTGTATCATTTTGCCTAAGCAAGCAGCACACAACTTGATTTTGGTTGAAAAATCTTATAAGCTCTTCAGCAGAAATAATTTCAAAACATAGCACAGCTTTTATTTACTTTTCCTTTTTTTACTTTTCCAAAACACTACTAGATTTGATGAAACTGTTACCTGAAGAATACTAGTAATTCTAAAGATAAAAAAAGTTTTGGTATTTATCTTCCTCACTAAAACAATCAAGATTATTTAGAAAGCTAACCTCAGGTGTTTTACATTGAAACTTTAAGAGGTGTCCAACAAAGCAACCATGGATTTTGCTACATAAGGGCTAAGCCTAAACATTAAGAGCAAAGGGTCAAAAGAGGCGAGTTACCAGAGGAAACCTCCCTGAAAACACAGGCAAAAGGTGTTCAGCCCAAAAGGGCAGTAAAATACCTTTCTAACACACAGAATCATTTGTGGTTAAAGAAAACTACTTCTATAAGTAGAATAAAATTTTATGTTCACATTTGTCAAAAAGATCACTTTGATCACTTCCTCCCTTGAGGGAGATTATTTCTCCCTCAAGATATAAAGCTGCCATTTACTGTGAACTACAGCACATAATCTTTGTGTGCTCAGTTCATGCATTTGGACAAAAACCTGCATTTCTTATCAGGCAATTTCATATTTACATAACAAATCCCAACAAAACTGAAACAAAGGCAATGGAAAAGAATTTTGGTAAAGCAGTTACATTCTAAGAAACATAAGGAAGTTTAAAGCAACCAACGACTTTCAGCACCATTAGTAGTTTTCAAAAGAACTTGGAGAAAGCCAACCGTATCCTGGGCTGCATCAAAAGGAGTGTGACCAGAAGGTCGAAGGAGGTGATCCTGTCCCTCTACTCTGCTCTTGTGACACCTCACTTGGAGTATTGTGTGCAGTGCTGGTGTCCTCAACATAAAAAGGACATGGAACTGCTGGAACAAGTCCACAGGAGGGCCACGAGGATGGTCAGGGGACTGGAGCACCTCCCGTATGAAGACAGGCTGAGGAAGTTGGGGCTGTTCAGCTTGGAGAAGAGAAGGCTGCGTGGAGACCTCATAGCAGCCTTCCAGTATCTGAAGGGGGCCTATGGGGATGCTGGGGAGGGACTCTTCATTAGGGACTGTAGTGACAGGACAAGGGGTAATGGGCTAAAACTTAAACAGGGGAAGTTTAGATTGGATATAAGGAGGAAATTCTTTCCTGTTAGGGTGGTGAGGCACTGGAATGGGTTGCCCAGGGAGGTTGTGAGTGCTCCATCCCTGGCAGTGTTCAAGGCCAGGTTGGATGAAGCCTTGTGTGGGATGGTTTAGTGTGAGGTGTCCCTGCCCATGGCAGGGGGGTTGGAACTAGATGATCTTGAGGTCCTTTCCAACCCTAACTATTCTATGATTCTATCAGTGATCACATTCCGTTCTGGTTCATAGCAGCCATCCATGTAATTAAGATAATAAAAGAAAGCATAACTCTTTTTCAGAAACAGTCACAGTGTACAGAAAGGAAGTAGTTAATTTTGGCAGGCAACACGAAGAAGCAAAAGCACTCCTAAGAAGACACTATTTGAGGGACAGTGAAGACAAACAGTATCTACGTAAGCACAGAAAAACTGACAATTGGTGCTATGCTCTTGGTTTATCAGTTCACTAAGAGTGCTGGAGAAGGCCAGTTTTGGGCTGTGAAGCAGAAGGGTTTTTATCTTGCTTACTTTTTATAGCTCAGGTATCCCAATGTGGCACAGTATAAAGCTTTGTGGATATAGTGGCTTATGGCTCAATGACGCATTAACATGGCTTTGAAGCATGTTAATTTACCCAAAACTATGTAGACACAGATTAAAAGAGACACAAAAGCTGTCAGCAATATATACTTCCCTGTGTAGAAAAGGTACAGAAAATAAAATATTTTCCAAAAATATACTGCACTGTAACCATGCTTCAAGACATTCAGAGTTCCCAGCATCACTGCTTTTAGCACCTATCTACAACTACAGAAAAATATGCCCCATTTCATCCGTAAACATACCAGATTGCATCTATGAAGAAATCATCCTTCTTTCCCTGTTACTAGTTAGATACCCACTTCAGACACTTGTCTCTTTAATGATCAGACCTCACTGGGAGTCTTGTGTGCAGTTCTGGTGCCCTCAACATAAAAAGGACATGGAACTGCTGGAACAAGTCCAGAGGAGGGCCACGAGGATGATCAGGGGACTGGAGCACCTCCTGTATGAAGACAGGCAGAGAAAGTTGGGGCTGTTCAGCCTGCAGAAGAGAAGGCTGCGTGGAGACCTCATAGCAGCCTTCCAGTATCTGAAGGAGGCCGATAAGGATACTGGGGAGGGACCTTTCATTAGGAACCGTAATGACAGGACAACGGGTAATGGGTTAAAACTTAGACAGTGGAAATTTAGATTGGATATAAGGAAGAAGCTCTTTACTATTAGGGTGGTGAGGCACTGGAAGGGGTTGCCCAAGGAAGCTGTGAATGCTCCATCCCTGCTGGTGTTCAAGGCCAGGCAGGATGAAGCTTTTAGTGGCACGTTTTAGTGTGAGGTGCCCCTGCCCATGGCAGAGGGGTTGGAACTAGGTGATCTTAAGGCCTTTTCCAACCCTAACTATTCTGTGATTTACATGGTAACTCTGCTCTTCAGCTCAATAGGTTTTTCCATGTTATCTTTTCAAGGCATTGAGGAGCAGCACCTCATTATCTTTGCCCCACAACTCAGTTTCTCTACGCTAGACAAGCTCACTTCTTTTAGATAGACTTCTTTTTTCCCCCCCTCTTACAGTTACCTCAAGCAAGAAATAATAAAAATGACAGTTATAGACCATACTAATGAACATAAATATTCTCATTAGAGAACTGAGAAAAGCCAAGCCCCCAGTAAATGGCTTATTTGAGGTGTGAGCCAGTCCCCATTCCAGAAGCATTGGGGCAGGTGCAAGGATCAACAATGATTGCTCAAGAAGATAGAGAAATGGAGGCAGGCAAAACACATATTTAAGAAGGTATCAAAATTCCAGGACTCCACCATCAGCCTGCTTCCACAGATGAGCTAGTACACTGCTTACTGTCCATGCTACTGAAAGCTAGTTTTACTTAAAAAGTGAAAGTGTTATCAAAAAAGATATTAAATAAATATCAAGCAACAATACATTCAAACAAGTCAGTACAGAGTACATATAAAATATAGTTAGGTGCAAGCTGTAGTTTAGCTGTCAAAACTTTTCATTATATACTAGAAACCTTCCTTTCTTTTAAACATCAAAACTCCATTTACAACCCACCAACACACACACGAACATAACACTGGTGCCATAGTTATTTGTATCTACAAGTAATATTTTAAGGAAAGAAAATATTAAATAAGTAACTACTCATTACCAAGTTACCTTACAATACAGAAAGAGCTGTTAAAAGATAAAAATAGTCACGGATTACTCCTGCATTTATTAACTTTAATTTCCTAACTAAGTTCATCAATCCTATTGCTCCTACGTATTCCACAACATCCTACAAAAGCACAACAGCTAACAAAAAGAAAACCAACCCATGCTTGAAAGAATCTCCACGGTTTTGTTATTTTTATCGTTCTTATTTTACCACTAGGTGGTGATAGCTCAACACATACCAGCTTCTACTCGCTTAAAAGTGTGAACTGCAACGGGACAACACAGTTTTACATAAAATGTAAACAGTTTTTCGTGCTCTCCGCGCACTAAAAATATGAACAAATAATAATTTTAACTATAAAAACTACAAATTGCTGTAGCAAAGACTTACCTGCTTCAGCTGCAGCCTTTCCCCCTGTTCTTTGTTAAAACACTCACAGATGCCTTGGAAACACTCATCCCAGATTAATTCACTCCAAACAGCCTTTCACCTTACTTCTGGCTAAGTCACACAGTCCTTGTATGCCCTATAGCCTTCTAGCAGATTTTTCTAAAAAATCATGACTAGACATATCTTTAAAGCCTTTTTCCACAGCACTATTTGTAAGGCTGCTTATGCAAGTCTATGAAAGCCATCAAAGACAAGACTGCTGGTTTCTATTAGCCCCAAATCCCCTACATTCCTAGAGCAGATAAAATTCAGTGCTTTAAAATAATACCAATATCACTGCACTTTTTATCAAAATAAACCCTCAAGTCACAACTTTCACCTAAGATTCAGCCTCTAAATCTGATGGTGAGTCCCATTGTCCACAAATAGGTTAGCAAAGCTCATGTGCAGCCACTTGAGTGAAATAAAGGCTTGCTCCCAGCAGGCACATTTGGTACACCTGCACCCCATTATCCTCCCTGGATGCAGCCATAAAACATGGCTTGGTTGGTGTGCTGATGAGGTGTGTTCTTGAACTTCCTGTAGGGGGTTTATTTGCAGAACTTTTTTATCCAGTTTTAAAAATCACCTCTGACCTCTTAGTCACAGTAAACATTTTGTGTCTGTGTGAAGCTGCTTTTGCTGTTAATGTTCCTGCCTGGTACCTTGCAAATGGTGTTTGTTCCCAACTCCTACAACACCCCCTGCATGGTGAGGCTGAAGCACCATCTTCCAGTGTGCTACCTGTAACCCATAACATGGATCATTTCCCTTAGTACCTGCACCTGCATGACTCTATGACATACTTGCTCAGTTCTAGGTGTTTTATAAACTGCATTAGGATCTGCACGTAGATACAGTCCAGCTACTAAAATCATAAAAACCTGAAAATATGAAGAAAACCCCACATGGTTTCTCTCTTTTCATGTTGCTTACAACTGTATCCATAATAGATGATGCCTCTGACATACGATTATGCTTTTTTATGAGTAGAAACAAGTTAAATTATTTCTTACCAGCTTATATCTGAATAGCTGAAACCAGTTAATTTAAAATACATTTCCAAATTGAATACTATATATATTAAAGGAAAATTACTAATATGACAAAACCATAAAAAATATGAAACAGTATTTCTGCCTCCACCGTCATCATACTTTACTACACCAGTGAGGATACTCAAAGCCCTGTGATGGTGAAAGTGCAGTTCCTAGACAATTTGGTACCACTTCTTACAGAAATTTATTAGTGGGGGGAGTTGCATGGACAGGGTAAAGACAAAACTAATTACAGAATATATACAATAGGGAAAACAAAAAAACACCGAGTGAGATTGTATTTCCTTTGCATTACCTTAGCTTCAATGTCTGCATCTAAGTAATTTGTTAAACATACTATCTTTTCTAGAAAACTGGTCTCTCTTTAATTCACACCAATTTGCTGCCTTGTCATTTATAGCTCAGTGCACATAAACAGTTTGGAATGAACTGGCTAAGTATAAATTACGTCAAGGAAATGGGAAAGAAGGCTGAAACAGGTATATTAGCTAACAGCATGGCTTAAATAGGTTTCAGACTGAAGCACAGAAACTTCTACTTAAACCACAAGCAATTTGACATAACAAATCAATAGGAAATCAGTTATACAACAGTAAAATACATGGACCATTCCCCAGAAGGGACAGGCTTTCTCACTAGACTGTGAAAGATCCCATGCTGTTCTTAAGTCTGCGTCAGTCTGTCACCCTAAGGAGCGCATAAGAAAATTATAAATTCATGAAAAAAGTAGAAACAAACTTGAATCCTTGATTAAATAACTTCATCTCCTAAAAGCCTACTCTTTCTCAAGTAAAAGTGATCTAATAGTTCTTACCACTTTGCTGTCTGTTCCACCTTACCCAGGGTCCAAGCTAGTGCCTCTTCCATGACCCAAGCTACAGGGCATGAATTGTACAGTTATGTGCCACAACATGTATAGCCTCTTCTTTCCACCCAGCTTCATAAATGGAATAAACATGGACTGTAAGCCAGCAGCAGACCAAGACCTTGGCCCCCAATTCTGTCCTGCAGCAAGGAAATTTCATGGATTGATTATGGCTTGTATAAAAACAAAACAAAAAAATACAACAAAAAGAAAATCCAACCCACAAGTCAGGCTCGTATTAAAGAAAAAAGAAAGAAAGAAAAAAATATTGCACAAAAATCTGTATTTTTTCCAATGCTTAGTCTGTTTCTTTTATAGAATCATAGAATGTTAGGGTTAGAAAGGACCTTAGGATCATCCAGTTCCAACCCCCCTGCCATGGGCAGGCACCAAGGCCTTGACAACTACCAGGGATGAAGCATTTACCACTTCTCTGGGCAACCCATTTCAGTGCTTCAACACAGAGTAAAGAACTTATTCCTTATATCTAACCTGAACTTCCCCTGTTTACGTTTAAACCCATTTACCCTCTTTTCAATATATACATTTTCTTTTTGGCCTTGTATTGATCTAAAACCCACTGAAGTTAATGGAACAATTCTCACTGGTGGCAAAGATAATCTTTCTAAAGAAAGAGTGATTAGAAACATTCAACATAGGTCTGCACCACTGAGCACCTGGTCTGCTCTAGCACCTCTTAGTAATAGTCCACAGTTGTAGAAGAGCTACTTGACCACGTAAGGCTTTTCAGCCAAGCCCTGGACAGAGCTATCTTCACTGGGCATACTTTTGCATTTTTATAGGATTCTGTTTCAGGGAGGAAGTTTATGTTGCTATCATTCTTTTCACCACCTGCCATACTCCCTCACTTCATTTCCAAAAGAGAAATAGGGAACAGGTCTCGTTCCTTTAGGCTACAAGAAATATCACCTGCTTTTCTGGGTTGGTATGAAATGGATTTTCTTCCACTGAGTTAAACTCACAGTACTGTCACTTTGTGTGAATTTTAAAACATTCAAAGCACAAAATAAAATAATAATAACAACCTCAGGCACTGTCTTCAGCAAACTACAAAGTATAAATAGCTCAGCTGAAAGCAGCACAAAAGTTGGTTTGTGCTAGCATGCTGCTGAGCCAAAAATAAATTCTTTGGAAATTCTGTGGAATTGCCGTAGAGAATCTCATAATTCTTACAAATCTTAATACCTTAATCTTTCCCTTTAACCTTTCTCCAGCTAGATAAAAGGAATTAAAATAAAGCTTCTGATTCTGAGGAATGGAATGTTTGGTATCTATTGTTGATAAATAGAATACTAAGCCTTTGAACATTGCTTGACCTGTCCCATTGTATTAACCTAAAGACAACATTTTTGTAGGCATTACATAATTTCAGTTCTAAAGTAGAAAAGTTCTCTCACAGAGATTTTCCTTGGATCATTTTTACATAGTAAGTCACGTAAAAAAACACGGCTATGAAATAGAAGATGCAGTTGAATATTTAAGTATTTCCCTTGATTTTCTGTTGCTAAACAAACCAAGTCCAAACCACTCAAGTCTTAACACAGCCCAAACAAAAAAAAAAAGACTCAAAGAAAATAATATTCTTTTCACTTTATTATGACCAACAGAACCTCAATTGTTTTCATGCCAATGTGATTGCAAAAGGGCACAAAAGAAGAAATTAACTAAAAGCAGCCATCCCTGCACAGAATCATAGAATAGTCTGGGTTGGAAGGGGTCTTGAAGATCATCTAGTTCCAAACCCCCTGCCACGGGCAGGGACACCTTCCAGTAGACCAGGTTACTCAAAGCCTCATGCAACCTGGCCTTGAACACTGCCAGGGATGGGATATCCATTGCTTCTCTGGGCAACCTGTTCCAGTGTCACACCAATCTCATAGTAAAGAACTTCATCCTTACATCTAATCTAAATCTAACCACTTTCAGTTTGAAGCCACTGCCCCTTGTTCTATCCCTACCTGCCCTCTTCAGATTTGTTGCAGGCTCCCTTTTTAGGTACTGGAAGCTGCTGTAAGGACTCCGTTGACCCTTCTCTTTTCCAGACCGAAAAAGACAAAGTCTCTCAGCCTGTCTTCATGGGAGAGTCCTCCACCCTCTCCAGTCTTCTGATCATCTTTGTGGCCCTCCTCCAGATTCACTCCAAGATGTCCACATCTCTCTGGTTTGGGGGGCCCCAGAGCTGAATGCAGTACTGTGGGTGGAGTCTCGTGAGAGTGGAGTAGAGCAGGCAATTCACCTCCCTCGACCTGCTGGCCATGCATTCTTTTGATGCAGCCCAGCATACAATTGGCTTTCTGGGCTGCAAGTGCATACTGACCATGTTATGAACTTCTTGTCAACCAACATCCTCCAAGCCCTTCTCCTCAGGGCTGTTCACCATCCATTCTCCACTTGTATTTCTGCTTGGAATTGCCACGATCCAAGTTCAGGACCTTGCACTTGGCCTTCTTAAACTTCATGAGGTTTGCACTGGCCCTCCTCTCCAGCCTGTCAAGGTTCCTCTGGATGGCATCCGTTCCCTCCACCATATCAACCAAACCACACAGCTTGGTGTCATTGTCAACTTGCTGAGGGCGCACTCAATCCCACTGTCCATGTCACTGACAAAGATGTTGAACAGGATTGGTCCCAACACCAGCCCCCGAGGGATACCACTCATTACCCATCTCCAGTTGGACATTGAGCCATTGACCACAAATCCTTGCATATGGCCATCCAGACAATTCTTTATCCATCGAGTGGTCCACCTAGCAAATTGGTATCTCTCCAGTTTAGAGACAAGGTTGTCGTGTGGGACAGTGTTGAACACTTTTCACAAGTCCAGGGAGATGATGTCAACTCCTCTGCCCCTATCCACCAGTTCTGTAGCTCCATCATGGAAGGCCACCAAATTGGTGAGGCAGGATTTCCCCCTAGTGAAGCCATGCTGGCTGTCACCAACCACCTTGCTGTTTTTTATGTGCCTTAGCATGCCTTCCAGGAGAATGTGCTCCAAGATTTTGCCAGGCACGGAGGTGAGACTGACTGGTCTGTAATTCCCTGGGTCTTCCATTTTCCCTTTCTTGAAAATGGGGGTTATATTTCCCTTTTTCCAGTCGTCGGGAACTTCACCTGACTGCCATGATTTTTCAAATATGATGGCCAGTGGCTTAGCAACTTCATTTGCCAGCTTCTTCAGGACCCGTGGATGGATTTCATCAGGTCCCACGGACTTGTGCAAGTTCAGTTTCCTAAGATGATCTTGAACCTGATCCTCTCCTACAGTGGGCCTAAGGTCTTCAGTCTCACAGTCCCTGTATTTGTCTTCAAAGACTTCAGCGTCATGGCTAGAGCATTTGCCAGTGAAGACTGAGGCAAAGAAATCATTGAGAACCTCAGCCTACCCCAAATCCAGGGTAGCCAGTTCTCCTGACAGCTTCTGGAGAGGGCCCACATTATCTCTAATCTGCCTTCTGTCTGCAACATACCTATAGAAGCCCTTCCTGCTACCTCTGACATGCCTGGCCAGACTCAGTTCTATCTGAGCCTTAGTTTTCCTGACCTGATTCCTGGCTTCCTGGACAGTGACCTTGTATTCCTCCCAGGCCACCTGTTCTTGCTTCCACCTTTTATAAGCTTCCTTTTTCTTTCTGAGTTTTCTCAGCAGTTCCTTATCCATCCATGGAGGCCTCCCTGCCTTCTTGCCTCATTTCCTTCTTGTTGAGATGCAATGCTTCTGATCTTAGAGCAGGTGATCCTTCAATATCAGTCAGCATTCATGGGCTTCCCTGCCCTCAAGGGCTTTATCCCATGGAACCTTACTGAACAGGTCCTGAAGAGGCCAAAGTCTGCTCTCTTGAAGTCCAGGGCAGTGAGCTTGCTGCATGCTCTTCTCACTGTCCTGAGGGTCAAGAACTCCACCACCTCATGATTGCTGCAACCAAGGCTGCCTTGGAGAATCACATTTCCAACCAGCCCTTCCCTGTTGGTGAGCACGAGGTCAAGCATGGCACCTCTCCTTGTCAGCTCCTCTATCACTTGCAAGAGGAATTTGTCTTTCATACATTTCAGGAACTCCTAGATGGCTTGTGCTGGGCAGTACTGTCCCTTCAACAGATACTGAGGTGGTTGGACTCCCCTGTGGGAATCGCCGGGAGACGAGCTCATCAGATGATGATCAACAAGTCTCAGTTTATTGCTAAGCAGATGGATACTTATATACCTTGCATACAGAGATCATTGGCTTATAGCTTTTACATGTTACAAGATCATTGGTTTATAGCTTCTACATTTTTGCAGCTACACCGTACACACACCCCCCCCCCCCCCATCCTCCTTCTCATGCACTTATCACTTAGTGGCCTTGGCTGTGATTGGTCATAGTTTGTTGCTGTTTGCCGGTGTCCTTCATTTCCTCATTATCTGGTGTGAGAGGTTTGCACCATCTTCTACACAGATGTCTTGTTTCAGCTCGTTGATGGGAGCGTGACCTTTTGACCTTTTTCGACAAGCCAATCCTCCACACTCCCCCATCAGAACAAGGTGAGGCTGCTCCTATCTGCTTGTCTACACAGTCTACACATCCTCCCGACTGGGTGGCCTGTAGCAGACCCCCCAGTGATGTTCTCCATTGCTGTTCTCCCTTGGTTGGCACATCACCTGTCTCCAGTCAGAGTTCCATACTCTCCAGCCAGTCAATTGACATAAATAGCTACACCCCCTTCCTGTCTGCCTAGCCAGTCTTTCCTAGAGAGCCTATAACCTTCCATTCCAACACTCCAGTCATAGGAGCCATTCCACCATGTTCCTGTGATGCCATGTAGACGCGCACACATCTCTAATTCCTCTTGTTTATTCTGCATACTACAGGCATTTGTATTCCTCTTGTTTATTACACATAATATGGGCATTTGTATAGAGGCAAGATAGACATGACATTTATGATAAAGAATCTGGTATCTCAGAGTAAGATTATGTTAGTCCATGAAATGCTCTGAAAAGACACAACCTGGTGGAACATCTGATTGATTCTTAAATCAGTCACTTCATGAACAATGCAAGGTAGAATTTATTACCAATTTATTACCAATAACAAAGAATGGTTAAACAAGACTGTCTCCTAAAAAAGCCTGTGTACTCATTCCTCATCCAGAAAATGCATAATGACTCAACTTCAAACAATGAGAAAAAGTTGATATTCCTGAAAGGGAGTATTTCACAGGGGCCAATTCTTACCACATTTTCAGAGTTAAAAAAATTCTCCTTTACCAAACAGGCAACTAGTCCATCCTTGCTCAGAACTAGCATGTGCAAGATTTCCATGAAAACCTCTATTTATCATCCTAGATAAGAGATAAACAGATTGTTTTCTGTGGGAAATCATGACATTAGAGCCACAGAGCACACCACTTACTGACATCACCTAAGGTAGACAGGGAGCCTGACCCAAATGACAGGGAGAGCCTTTGAGATGGCAGGACCTCCTGTCACAACTTGACAGTTGTAGGACAAAAGGCATTTTCTGAATATTTCTGGCTGCATTTTTAGTTTGCATAATGTTGTTTTTTTTACCAACCAATTTTATGTATCATATATACTGCTACTTGCCGATTTAAGCATTTGAATATATGTGCTGCACTGCTGTAAAAAGAAAAGCAGAGTAAGTAAGTTATTAATCATAATTTGCATCCATTAATTTCTTCCCAAAGTCTTTGACCAACTAGAATCTTTCCAGGGCTTTTCTGAAGATAAAAAAAAAATAAAATAAAAAGTAAAAAAAATAAAAATAAAATAAAATAAAAAATAAATAAAATAAAATTTAAAAAAGTAAAAAAAAAATAATAAAATAAAGTATGGAAAACAATATGTATCTAATTAATTAGGGGAGGCATTAATATCATGATAGACTTCAGAAAAAGAGATAAATATCTGTAATATTATCTTCTGAGAATGGCTTACCCTGAACAGCTACAGTTTTGGCACTGTAACCACCTACTCATTACAACTTCTGAGAATGTTTTTCTTTATTACAGAAACTGACTCATAGCTGGACAAAATTTTTATCCAGTACTTTTTCCAACAAAAAAAATATTATTTGATTCAACTGAAAGATTTTGTAGCTATGTTGACATCAACCAGGTTTTCTCACTTCAAAGACACAAACCCAAGATACTCTTTTTAAAGCACTTTTTAACTCACATCTTGTACCAAACATACATTTTCCTAGCAGTTCAAACCAGAAAAAAAGCCAAACATTATCTTTGGGGTGCACTAAGCAGTTCTCTGAGTCTCAAATTGTAGTTTTCCAGTAGTTTTGGAATAACCATCAAAACTAAAAGCTGTCTGATTGCAGATCTCTACTAAAAGGCACTAGCAAAGTTTTTACTGATGTGTCAGTAATGCTAATTATATGAAGAAATGGAGATTTCCTTGGACAGTTGTTGCGGCGTCTTCCTTCCAAAGTTGTAAGGAGCTGCCCAGTTTTAGAGATAACAGGAAAGAAAATGGCTTGCTCACACTCACTGAGCAAGTGGCAGCCTGGCAGCATCAGCAGTGATGGGCCTGAGACTCTGTGTCTCCAGGAGACTCAACCCATAGGTGAAAGAAACTCAGTGCCATTTCTCTTTTAAGTTTTTCTGTTGGAAGCCGCCTTCTTTCCTCCCCACTCTACGGAGGAGCTAGACGCATGCAGCTAGCTCTGCATAAGTTGTTAGGAGTTCATAATTGCCAAAAATAGCATTGTGTACAGGCGGTAGCTATGTCTGAGAAGTAACGCAGCTCTGCTTTGTGGCATAATACCTGCTATAGTTAGCATTGCTTAGTCAGCTAATTAGCCTAGTGAAGGTCCTGCACTAGCACTTGCATATTATTTCCCACTGCAGAACTAGTTCAGCTGAGGTATTTCTGCATAGTACATCACCGTCTAGAAAAACAGCTGGATTCCTTTTATGTCTGTATGGTGATGATCAAGAAGATAAATAACTAATATACATATATCTCTGGTTTGACCCACATTATCTAAAAAAATGTTGCTCCTAAGCTAATCAAGTGAAAAACAAAATTCTATCTTTAGATTACATGTCTCAGGGTAACATATTAAGTTAATATTTTACCTTACATATATCAGAACATATACATAAAAAAATTAATTATTTATTACAGCTTCAGAAACTTAAATCGTCACTTTTCAAAATATTTTCATAGTTTAAAAACAACTACTGCATTGTAAAGAAGTCCTCATAGCAGAAGGTATAGCGTATTTGAAAGAATATTTTCATTATATGACAGAAAAAAATTGAAGTGGAATCATTGAACCTTTCCAAAGTATAATTATATGATACCTTTGACTTAGGTAATTAACTAAAATATGGCTACTTTATCACATGCTTTTGACACTTCATTTACGAAAATAGTACATGATAATGATCCTAAATATTACCTGAGTAAATTTGTCATTATCTTACCCATGTAGGGGGACATTTTCTCCTCTAGGAATGTCTGCCTCATATGGAATAATTATAAATAAAGGAACTTATGAATTCACACAGTATTTTGATTGCAATTTTTTTACTTGTTAAAAAGACTAACAATGAAAGCACTTATCAAATAAATGAAAAATAAAGGTAGCTAACTTCTCACCTGGAACTTGAGAACATTGAGGATGAAATTAAGGTAATAAAAAAATGATTTAAAAATCACCCAGAGGATCCCATAGAGTATTGCTAGGTTAGTTAGAAAAGCTCACAGATTTAATGTCTATGAAACACAGAAGGTCCATTTCCCCACAGCCTTATGCTTAGTAATTTATTTCTAGCATAAAATAAATATGGGTTTAAGTATTATTTCTCATTTGGAAGGGTTTTTACTCAATTTGTAGATCTGCATCTTACTATGAGAAGTGAAAGGCAATAAAAAATTGAGCCCAGGCTCTGCTGTGCAGCAATGAGCAGCAAGAATGATGGTATCTGCATTCCTCCAGGAAAGGTTAAGAATATGTCTATAAGTGACATTGAAAAAAAGAATAAATCATTTCCTGTGCACCTCTCCAAGAGCCTAATGCAGTGAAAGGCAGCTAACAATCAGACCTTCTGCTCTGAAAACAGATGTTACATTCTACAGTTAATTTCAAATTATTATATGAGCTACTGAAACACACTGATATAATCCCTGTTACATTAAAATTTGGAAAGTTTTCCTTTTTTTTTCTAGGTCAGTTCAAGTTGAGGATGATCAAACTAAAAATGATGAGGAAGTAGAATGCAAAAAACTAAGTTTGGAATTTAGTGTGTGTCATGGTTTAAGTCCAGTCAGTAACTCAGAACCATGTAGCCACTCACTCACAACCCACCCTTATACTGCCTCACCCCACCCACCCCCACCCCTTCCCCCCCCCCCCCCCCCCCGGCCGGCTCCCAGAGGGGTGGAGAGGAGAATCAAAAGAATGTAACTCCCCTGGGTTGAGATAAGAGCAGTCCAGTAACTAAGGTATAACACAAATCACTGCTGCTACCACCAATAATAATAATGATAAAGCAAATAACATGGGAAGAGAATACAACAACTCACCACCAGCCAAATGATACCCAGCCTGACCCGAGAAGTGATCTAACCCTTCCAGGTAACTGCACCCAGTTTATATAGTGGGCATGACGTGCTGTGGTATGGAATACCTCTCTTTGGCTAGTTTGGGTCAGGTGTCCTGTCTCTGTTTCCTCCCGGCTTCCCCTCCTCCCTGGCAGAGCATGAGGCTCAGAAAGTCCTTGGTCAGACTAAACATTACTGAGCAGCAACTAAAAACATCGGTGTTATCAGCATTGTTACTAGGCCAAAAGTCAAAAACACAGCGCTGCACCAGCTACTGAGAAGGAGAAAAATGACTGCTACTGCTGAACCCAGGACAGTGTGGAAATTGCTCAAAACAATCTCATATATATCTTGCAGTTATAAACACAACTAGAGTACTCTGCTGGTTACTGTAAACAAAAAGTTAACTCAGTTTGAGATTTTATGCTGAATATGACTCCTTCAGCAACTACATGCAATTCTAACGTGTGGAGCAGTGGCACAGACGACAAAGTCATGCATCAATCTTACCTGCAGTTTCCACACTTTCAGAGTCTCCAATCCAGGTGTAAACTGTATATTACACACTCAAAATCTGACACCCATAGAAAGGACAACTGTAGGATGCATTTAACAGTCAGTGTAGACATTGTGTGAAGAAGAAGCAAGATGTGTATATCTGAAAAAAACAACCTGGAGTCCCAGAATTTCATTCCTGATTAAAAATTAACCTCTCAGTGAATTGTAGCACCTCTCTTAATTGTGAAGGAGGTTCATAGAAGTTGAAATTATTTATATAACATCAGCTTTACAAAACAGAACGTTTACAAAAATTTATACTGAGATAATTAAGAAGCTAAAGATCGTGATAATTATTATTATTTTAATATTACAAGACTGGAAAATAAAACAGCTGGCATCTCAAAGGTCTGATCAAAAATGCTTTATGATACTGAAGGAAGGCTCTTCTGAACTCTTCTCAAAGAGGAGATCATAACCTGTAGTTTCCCAGCAAAGAAGGAACAAATTAAAAATAAAATTAAAAATAGAAATCAGAGAAGAAGACTAATAAAAGGTTCAGGTTAATCTTCCACTTCCTATGAATGAAATGGAAAATTTTTACCAACTTGGAATCTACAGCACCCCAGTGAAAGTAAAAAGACAAATGACAACATAATCTCATAATATCTTTACTCTTACCCCCATTTCCTGCTTCCCTGATTTTGCAAATAACAGTGTGGACTTATTTCCTAATATATTAAACATATCCCTATTTTTAATAATACAAAAACAAAATCTGGGAATCAGATTTATATTTACAAAAAGGCAAGAATGTTAAACTTCAACAGAGGTTTATTTTGAAAACAAATGCTAGTACAATTTTGTCCTATGTCAAAGCACTTCAGTCCCTATACAAACAGTAGAGTCAGAACGATCTTACTCCTAAAAAAAAAAATCAGAAAGCTCATGAGAATAAAACCTTTCTGAGGGATTCAGCTGTTTCCATAAATTTCTCTATTAATCCTCCTTAAAAATACAAGGAAGACCATTTAGATAATATCAAAATTGTCTGGCAATCCTTTCTTTCAAACTGATGCATTTAATATGTTGATGCCTACTATGGCATATGAGATTTTCCAGAACAAATGACAGTTATAATAAAGTCACTGACTTCACAGTATTGATCTTAGTATTTACTCAGATTTGTGGAATATAAATGTATCAATTGTGTGATTATAAACTGATTAGACATTTTATAATGGAAAAGAAAAATCACATGTTCATATACTCAACTCTGTGCCAACACATTATCTTTATCCCATTAAAGAGCCTTATGCCATCTGTACCATCTGTGACACCAGCTGGTACATCAGTCCAAAAATATCTCTTCAATTATAGTATACTGATTAATTTTTAGTATAGAATCAATTGTAGCTTAACTGAATTATAACAATAAATTGGTATTATATTTTTTCTCATTTCTGTGATTTGATTTTGGTAATGAAAATACAAAAACTTCCTGTACTTTTACTACTATTTGGAGATTTCATAATTTGCTTCACATACAATGAAGTAAACAAACAATTAGAGTGGGGACATCAGTTAAATAAGTTAGGTATCGGGACCTTGCTTAAAATGAGACACTAATCATTTATAGCAAAAATCAAATAAGGACCTCTTTTTCCCCAAAATTCCCTTCTAAACAAACATGGCATATATTAAAATGTAAGTTTAGAAAGCCAGAAGATGGGTGAATTTTTTTTTCCCTACATAAAAATTTATCTTATTCAGTGTACAGTTATTTTTATAAAGCAAATCGAACAAAATTCCTGCTATAATGAAACTTACGGCAAGATTCGTAGCCATTTCAACAAGCCAAGAATTCACACAATTAACTGAAAGATGTACATCTGTCTGTATGCACCACACCTTTCACACACCAGCTACTAAGGAGAAAAATGACTGCTACTGCTGAACCCAGCACAGTATCTTAGGGCCTGAGCCTTTGATCAATCACATTACCCCTACTTTTATGCAGAACTACAAGCAAAGATGTGAGGTTTATGCTATAAATCCTTCACACTCAAATTTTGCTATATATATTAATAACCTATGATGTATACATCAAAATAACTGTACTGTGATCCTAAACACTAACAGCACTAGTTCAGCCCCTTTCTATACATGTATTACGGTGTGCCCTTTTTAATGACATGATCATGTGCCAGAGTTTGAACAGGAGTTTCTTTTGATAATTTAGTTAATGGATATTACCTATTTACCAAATTCAAAACTTTATTCACACCACATTTTGTGCCCCTATAATTTACTTACCAAACATTACTGAAAATCTAGTTTCTATGATGTTCATCACTACAGTGTCTGAGTACTTCACAACATTACTACATTTATATTCACAACATCACTGAGATGAGAGTACCATTATATCTATTTTATGCAGAACAGAAGCACAGTGAGAGTAAGATCAAAGGTACTGACTAATTTGGGCACTTGGTAGAAAACTCATAGAAGCTCATTTTCACAATGCTTAATACACAGCCTTTCATATATGTTTATAGCCAAGTTAATAAAGCTGCAAGTGGTCAACGTTCTCTAGATCAATCCCCAAGGATTCACTCAGAAAGTAACACAGTGTCAATCGCTAAAGTCTGTCTTAACTGACTCCTCTAAGCTCACATATGAACACTGTGACAGAAGAAATTTAGTTCTCCAGTATGAATTAACCACATGGAACTCTTTTCTGTATCCTGTTTTTTCCATTACTTTCTCAATTGTTCAGTCAACAACTAAGAAATTGCACTGTTGTCTTTCTTATGGGCATTTCTAAAAATGTCTTCATTACATGAGAGTTTCCACTCTATTTACTAAAAAGTAAGAGGTTTTGATTTCAGGCAAAATCAACAACTAGGAAACTGGTAGCTGCAATACGTTATTGTGTCCCCATGTAATTCAAAACTTGAGGGAGATGAAATAATTTCTGGGTTTACAGACATTTTCTCACAGGAGAGAATACTGAGATTCAGGAACACAAGGATCCATTTTAAATTGTTGTAGGGACATAGTGTGATGCTTCCACCTCCATCTGAGTTTGATTTTTCTCATTGTTCATTCTGCATCTCAGTTGCATCAGAAGTGGTATGAACTAAGGGACTTAGTTACAGCAGTCAAATATCACAGCTTGGGAGGAAGGCAGCTCTTGTCAACTGAAGGGCCTTAAGTTGAAAAATTTTACCTGTCAACCAGGAAAGATAAACAAAAAATTGCACAAAGATAAACACAATCTGTGCAAAATAAACACAGAAACATTTATAACAGCTCAGCTGATAGATGCTACACTCAAAAGCTATACTAGTTCATGGCTTTAAACACATATATATGAGGCATGACAAGGAAGTCAGATGAAGTGATGCTAGTTATATTCAGAGGAACTGGGTGATGTGAATTGACAGAGGTTTAAACACTATGATTTTAACTAACTTGCTGTTAGCCAATCGTGCTGTTACATTCAAAACAACATTAACCAGAAACAGTTTTTTCTGCTGTTGGAAATGATGACCCCACCTCACTCGGGTATCTTGCTTTTGCACTTACAGGGCCGAAGATATAATAAATTAGATTATCTATTAGAAAAGGATTTTTAGTATCAATCTTTCTCAATGGGTTGGCCTCTTATAAGTTTCTTTTTCGCAGGCTGTATAACAAAGAAATCAGGTTGGCCTCAAAGGTAGAGTACAAAAAGTGCTTAGCTATCTCAACATTTCCAGCACCATTTTCTGTGACATATGTGAAATCAACTATGCCTTCTGCTTTGCTACACAGTACAGGTTTGTCGAAGTTTGGTTGAGGTGATCCACAAAAATAATTCGCAGTGTTGCCACATATGATTAACACAGTCATTACACCTACTAAACATTTATATGGCTCAATGAAGGACCTTATGGACTTAGTCTCTTGCACATAGAAAGGATGAATAAAAAATTAAAACAACTGAGAACACATCTCCTTGCCAAGAAGACAATGCTACTTGAAGGAACAGCAGGGAGGTCCCAGCAGGATGGCATTACTGCAGCAATAAAGAACACCAAGTTCTCCCACTTACCCCTTTTGAGGTAAATCTACCCTGTCAAAACTGTCGCCTGCCAGAACTGTCAGGACCACACTGCAGACTCCCGTGGAATAAGCATTCAAGAAAGGTGACAACAGCAATAAATTAAATGAGGAGAAAGAAGCAAATAAAGCAACATGTAATTTTGTTGTTCTAGTCATTCTGGTTTATTTGTTCCTTTCCCTCCCTTCTTCTGCCCTAAATTTCCACTTATAAGTTGTTTTTCCTTTTGTCTTTTGTGGAAAGTTACCCAGATGTAATGCTTCACCATGCCCACAAAAAATAAAAAAAAAAGGAAGAAGAAAATGAAAACGGAAAAAAGCTGGCTTTGCATACTTTAAAGAAGCTGCTTCTAACTGCAAGCTCTTTCTAGTTGGAGGACTTTTTCCAGGGACAGGTGCTCACAAGCACCATTGTGTTATACTGCACTAGTATACACTTTGGTACACAAAATGCAGATATCGTTAACCACCACAACAAATTCAGTTCTTTATGGGCCATACCATTTATAAAAAGACATTCAGAGCTACCATTTAATCGGGAATACTCTTAATACATTTAGCCATTTAAATTGCTGGAATAATGCCCAGATAGAAAGTGGCAAGATATTAAAGATTGATTCCATTTTCTAACTATGCCATGAATATAAGTCCTTCCACTTAATCTCATACACTTCTTCGGCTTATTAGTTTTTGATTGATAGAATGGTTTGAAATAAAAAAAAAAAAAAGCAACAGTTCGCAGACACAGTAGAAATCAAAGATACTGAGAGTACCAATGCTAAATACAAGGGCATACTGTTTTCATTAAGGATCTGAGTTTCCCCAAAATGGTGATCCTCTACATTTATTATATTCCAAACCTCTCACTGATAGAACTTGATTTTTAAGCAACAGATTTTCGATAAATTAGCAATTTTTAATTAATTTATTTTTTTAATGGGGCACTGACCTTTGTCTGAAAATTAAGGAAAATCCGAGCAAACAGAACTGGACATTAGATTTTCAAATGGAGATGTCAGAATTTCATAGTTTGTTTTCATGTTTAGGGCATATAGATTCTATATTTTATTGCAATGGATAATTTTTAAATAATATTGAAGCAGTAACTTCAATTCTACTAGAGAAAAAAAGGAGCGTTAGAGAAACAATTATACTTCTGATATAACTAGATGATTAAAGAGAAGTTAATCAGCTATTCCTTTTATTCTTCAGCCAGATTCAAGAAGATGCTAGGGTTCTTTTTTCCAACAGTTTAAATGGATTGAAGAATAAGGTGATCATTGGTAAGCAGGATTAATGATCTCAACAATAAAATAAAATTTCATTATGCCGAGTACAGAGTGACATCCCTGGTAAGGTTCCAGTCAGCTCGCTGGTTTCTCATGCTTTCTATATGAAAAGAAAACACACATTCACTATGATAAATAAAAAACTAAACGGTTAATAAAACAGGTCCATTCAAAGCTCTTAATTAGAGCTAGTTTAAAATTGTGCACTGCCTCTATCTCTGTACAGACTAAGAGGTTCCCAGTGTCTGTGGAAAGTAAGTCCCTGACACAGAGATAGGATGAGAGGTAACAGCCTCAAGTTGTGCCAGGGGAAGTTTAGATGATGTATTTGGAAAAATTTCTTCACTGAAAGGATCATCAAGCATGGGAACAGGCTGCCCAGAGAAGTGCTTAAGCCACCATCCCTGAAGGTATTTAAAAGATGTGTAGATTGGGCACTTAGGAACATGGTTTAGTGGTGGACTTGACAGTGCTGGGTTAACAGTTATACTCGATACGTTTAAGGGTCTTTTCCAACCTAAACAGTTCTACGATTTTGTGATTCTTAGGAAGCTTATGCAAACTGCTTGGTGCTTGGCGCTGGTCAGCAGGAAAAGAAAGAGAAGTAAAGAGCAAAAAAAGGGACTTCAGCATACTCTTCTGCAATTGTAGAGTTTTTAGGCAGCAACCTGCCATGAGTTAATGCTTCATCTTCCAATACCATGTCCCTCCTAGAAACAGCAACACCAGGATTACAATGGTGGCAATTGAAGGAAACCACAAAAATCCATTTTGACAGGAAGGACATAGAGCTCCAAGAGAAAAGGAGAAACATACCATGTTGTGTGATATTTATATAGCCAGGGAAGCATAAAGCAGAAACTCCATAAAGTGGCATGCTCACATTTTCCTGAGCCATATTTTGAAGGGGTTAATTGTGGAGCATATTTAATCCTTTGCATGTCAAACCCCAGGGAAATCTAATTCCCACAAAATATCCTTCTCCTCACAAGTACATTCACTCTAAGGAGAATTGAATTCATAATCTGGACTTTGCAATTTGCTATCTTTGTGTTACATGTCTTTAAAAATTCTGTTATGGATAATACTTACTTTGATAGGCACTAGTAACTGTTTCAAGGGCTCTGAAGAAGCATTTATGATTTCTCTCCAAACTGTAAACTACTGGTTTTTGCAAGATCTACGCAATTTTATTTTAACATCTGGCAATGTTTAAAAGCTTGTATGTACACAGTAAAAGCAGCAAGGTCTTAAATCATGACTGTGTCCTCGAAGTATTAATTTTAAAATTTCAAAGTATTAAAAGCTTCAGAAGATATGTGGGGGGTTTGTTTGGTTTGCTTTGCTTTGTTTTTCCTAATACAGAAATACAGAAAAGTGATAGTTCAACTTTCTGGAGCCAAAAATGGTGATACATAATTTTATACATACTTACAAAAGTATATATTAGAGCCTCACATTTTCTTTCGATATATACATTGCTCAATTTAGCAAGTCTGTACACAAATACACAGTAACAGCTCATTTTAAAACACTGATTAGTCTGGAATAATCATTCTGGAATGATTCAAAATTGTGAGATCAATGTTTTTCTAATTCCACTTTCAATGATCTGAAAGATAACAAACATTCCCTCATAATACACATGCCTCTTAATTTGTGCCATTAACTATTACTGCTACCCTGAAGAGAGTATTAGGAGTTTTATTGAGATTAGATCACTCCTACAAATTTAAAAGAAAATTACATTCACCAGGGAGAGCCTATAATTTTATTGCCATGATTTGTCTTTCAGAGTCAGCAATTGGCAAGAAGGGAACAAACTACAAGGTTCCCCTTTTTGCCAGAGAGACAAACTCCTTTGTCTGAGATTATAACGGGTAAATATTAAAATTGAATTACTTCCCCTTACCTTTTTTCCTTTTCTTTCACCATGTTATTTGAGAACCTTTAAACAATCTTTTCATGCCTAGTAAGTATGTACAACTCCATCTCTATTCCAATATGGAGAATTATTCAGCTAAGAATAGAGTCCTATATTGGTTTCAGGGAAAAAAATAAAAATAAAAAAAAAAGCTCACCACTTGCAATACTTTTACAAATAAATGGAATATACCCACCTTTTCTCCTCAGGTCAGTGACTTATATATATACAATGTATGCAATATTTGTTCAGAAGGCAAAATTTTTGTAACATTAAATGAAATATTTGCATAGTGAGCCAGAAGGTGTAAGGTACCACAGAACTTTGATTTATTAGAGCTGAATAAGAAAACACTGCTAATTCAGTTAATTTTAATTAAAGAAATATGTAAAGCAATACTGAGCAATGTTCATTTTCTCTGAAAAAAAAGTTATTGAAACCACAAAGTGAATCAGGTTTTAATCCTGTAACTTTTCCTGAGTTCATAGCTTGCTTACTTAAGATTAGCATGTATACCAAATATCAAATTGTAAAATGTTTTCATGAATATTTCAAATATACAAAACGGGCTAAGCATTGCTCATTTTGAAATCCCAAGTTAATTTCTCTTCTTGTAGTTTTTACAAAAGAAAGATGTCTGTGTTGCCTAAAATAATGAAAGGTTTCATTTTTAAATGGGTTTCTGTGTTTGTCTTCAGTGCATAAAATCTCAGATATGTTATTCTCTTCAGTGGTTGATATACGTAATAATAGGTTACATGTAAAACCTGTTTACTGAGTATTCAGCAAAGATTAGAGCATAGGATATGCTCTAATTATTTACACATTTACCACCTAGAGAGGAAAGGAGAAGGGGGTCTGACAAGGGACATGGTCCTTGGTCTCTCTCACTTCTCCTTCCCTTCCTCCATCTCTCTCTCACTCCTTTTTCTTCTCTCAGAGTCTTTCAGACTCAAAATAAAAGTCATGTGAACTTCAGTTCCATAGGCACATAGGACATATTTTTCCTAGTGCCCATATAAAGTCCTGTGAAGTCCTCTCATGATGTAAATTAATAAATTCAAAAGAAAACAGACATAGCCCAAAGCATCTGTGAGATAACTGGGGGGGGGGGGGGGGGGAGAAAAATCCAAGGAGTAGTTTGACATGAAGTCAAAACTGACACATCTGACAGGCCATAAAAATTCAATTACTGGGCAAAGTCTGAACAGTGTATCAGCAGTCCTTTAAGAGAGAACTGATACTGAAGAGCAGCTACTGGGACAGTGGAATGAACTCAGGAGGATTTGCTATTCCTGACACTGGGTATCTTTTATTTATTGTTCTTTTCTGTCATTTTTATCTATGACATTTATTTCATATTCTTGTAGGAAAGGGTGACTAGGACGAGGCAGATTTCAGTAGCTATCATTCCATGCACAAGGAAACAAAACAGAACATGCTTTTGCTTCAGTAATACTGTTAGGAAACAACTCTTCTCTCCTAATTACAAGTCATGATAGCTTCTAATCAAGGCAGTTGGCAACTTTGATAGCAGGTTACAAACCTTGTACGTAATCCTGCTCTCATCACTGTCTACCTTTCAGGTTGTCATTGCCACATCACTTCACAGCTCAATAGAAAAGGGGTACGAACAGGCACACAAGAATTAATGCTGATAGTAAGAATGTTTCAGTCCAAATGACCCCTGTTCAATATTAATAAAATTCTTGTTAATTTTGAACAAATGGGAGCAAGATTTCTTTTCATGGTCTGAGATGTGACTGAATTTTTATGCAATGCTCAACATACTTGCATAGGAAAAGGCAAACGGGTTGAACTAAGACCCTGCTCACAAGAAGTCCATATTTCAAAAAAAAACCAAAACAGTACTGACAATTTCCAGTAGGAATTTTTTGAGTTATCCAAGGTATGAGATTCTATGAAGTACCCTAAGGACAGCAGAACATTTAACTAGTTCTCAAACAACATGAGTTATTTTTTCATTAAATAAAATATTTTGTCAAATGTACTTTTGACAGGGAAATATATAACAAATGTATTTGACAGGGAAAAATGCACACATTAATTGACATCTTGGAACTATTCCAACAATAAGTTTGTTGGAATAAGTGGTTTGAGAAAAAATATTAGAAACAATATTAAAAAGTTTATAAATAAACAGGTGTTAATCTATAACATTTTTTACATAAGTTAGTATGCAATGCAGAGTCATCCATACAATTCCCCCACATTTATCTTTGTGGTAGAAAACTTGCGGTCTTCTTGGTGTCTCCCATTTGCATTTTATAAAATCTGCAGCAGAATGCATATTCATGGCATGGAATGATCAGGAAAAACTCACAAATGCCTTAGGTTAACTGAGTAGGTTGCCAATTTAGTGAGGAGATACTTCAGGGCAGTCATAGTCTGTCCTCTTTCCTTAGTCACAAGATACCTGCTTTGTGAAACTACTTTGTTAGGGATTTAGTCAAATTACTGAACATTAAGCATTGACTATAAAGTGTCTTTTGTGTTGAATTGTTTCCCATTGACAACTATGTCATTCTGTTTAATTTTCAATTAAATAAAAAACACTTTTTTAATTCTCTTGATCTTCCTTTGGAGCAATAACTCCTGCATTAAATTTATGCTGTTTAAATACTGCATATAAAAGGGTTAAGTGTAATTATCTTTCCAGTACTGGTGTTACAATGTTCTTATTCCTAGGACAGATGTTAAAATGGGAAGACCAGAAAGATATCTCCAGTGCCAGGATATTCTAAGATTTTATCATAAGAATGAAGACTATTCATTCTGAAATTAGAGTTAAATCATCTGAACAGTAAATCACATATTTATTTGCCTGCTCCAAATTCATAAATGGAAATTGTCTCTGAAAATATAATTAATTCTATGAAGATAAAAGAACATGTTGACAAAGTCAGTTTCAACATCATACAAATAAACTATGAAGAACAATTTGTGAAGAATAATCTCTGTTTCAAAAGAAAGATCAAATATGCATTAATTCATGATATTTCTAGCCACAAACTTACAATAGCAGTGGATTACCAAATAATTCAGTATTTACAGTTTCATGTTTTAGAAAAAAAAATCAGCTGTTTTTAAGCAATAAAATGCAAGCATCAACTGACTAATAACTATTTTTATCCCATTTAACTAGTGTAAGGTAGCTTAAGACAACCAATAGGGAAGTTGATTTCTGTAAAAGAATACTTTGGTGGGAATAAGCCACCATGATACCATTCGCAAACCCACCTTCATTCCACTGGCAGAAAACAGTAAGTATTGATTGAGTATCTCAGTATCCTGGTGCTCTGTAGCTACCATGGCACCGTGGAAGGATAGGAAGGTTAAATTACAGCAGACTTCTTGCTGACTTAACTTATGCCAGAGGACGGATGAGCATCTCCGTAGCCAGGCCTAGGGGTTTTCAGAAATGTCCCACTTGTTTACATGCGTGAAATATTACCTATATGTGGCTCAGGAACATAGCGGGATATACTGTATACAACTTGTGTTACAGATGTCAGTAGGTTCTAGTACTGAAGTCCAAGAAAACCTTTTGAGCCAGTGCGGTCACCTTGGGTTACAGAACAGCGCTGAAAAAAGCACCTCAGGATGTCAGTCTTCTCGATCCTGATAAATATTCAAAGGTTCTTGTAAAGGTATCCTTAGGGAATACGCTTTCTATCATTCAGTACTAGATAAAGCAAAATTAATATCTTCACGTTGAGCTGTGTCAGATTTTGATTTTGCCTCTGTTGGAGTAGCCCAGAGTAACTTAGCTGAGCCTGATTTTACAGTAATTCACTATATCTACTAATTAGCTTTACCAAGAAAATATAAATCCTTAATTTTATCATTACTATTGACTGGTTTAACACCCTTTCCAGAGATGCAAATTATTAGCCAGTTTAAACATACTGAAGAATAAGACCTTTTAATTTCAGTGCAAGGTGCTTCAGATTCACAGTTTCTAGAGAGCTGACTTCTTATGCCTACTGAGATTGCTGATAAATAACCCAATGGAAAAAAAAATAAAATCTAATATTCCTGTGAATGAAAGGATTAATGTTTTGAAAAGGTTACAGCAAATTCATTTGTGCTTCATTAGCTCTACTAAAAACACAGAACATAAATGAAAGTGCAGAGAATTAAAGGTACAAACTGATACAGCAATCAGAAATCAAACATGTATTTAGCAAACCATAATATTAATGGAGATTAAAGCAGACATTTGTTGGAAATATTACCCTAGAGCTTTAAAAATGAGTGGCCAAAAATAGCTAAATGATTATGTAAGATTAAAATGCATATAAACACTTGTTTACTTGGATAACACAGAGATAAAGCCAGTTTAAAATCAGATGTAGGCTGCATTTAGACAGATCATTGTTTCTAAAGGCTGAAACTAAGCTCCTAGAGCATATCCTTTAAAGTAAATGTATAACTAAAATAACATATCACTCAGGATCTGGTGACTTAGCTCTTCATGACAAAACAATGTCATGCATTTTTTTATTCTGTTTGACACAAATTCAATATACTGAGGACCCAGGGTTTTTGTTATTGTCAGAAACTGTAAGCAAGGGATGAAAAATTCTGCCAAAACACAGAAGGGTTGTTCGGGGCAGTGTTTTTTGCCTTTTTTTTTTTACATAGTGTTGCAAATTACAAATATGCAACATTAAGAGGTAAAAAGAGGAATCTGAATAAAACCCTTTACTGTGTGTATGCTCCTGAGGAAAACATTGTGAAGCAGATCAGCCATCACTTCAGGATGGTTGCTGTTTAATTTATTATTCATAAGAGAGTTAGACTTTCAATGGGTGAGATATTTCACAGCCAACTTTCAATTTAAAAAGAAGCATTTCTTTCAGTGTTTATTAATAAATACAGTACATAGCATCATTATGTACAAAAGTGACAGGATGTTACCTTTCCCTATTTCCTCAAAGACAAAGGGATATATCATGTAATTTCCATGTAAATATACTCTGACAGTGATCAAAGGAGGTGATACTCATCAAAACAGATTTTTTGTTTGGGCACCAATAAATTGATACATTTAATTGCTGGGATTTTACATGTACTTATTAATGTTCTGACTGAAGGATTTTTTTTTTCTGCCAACCATGTATTTTGATGTGCTGCAAAATGAGTGCTCATGCAGTACAATTATTTATATCACATTATGATAAAGCACTTTCAATCAAAGCTGTACCATTTTTAAACTCTTTGAACAATAGACCCAAGACAGCAGAGACTTTTTGTACATGTAACTTGACTGATGCTAAATTCAGTAACACCACTGTATCAAAAATTCAGAATTTTTGGAAAGACAACAATTTCTCCTACACTAAACATTTCAATAGGAAAGGTACCTTTAGAGCTTAAACTTTTCCAGGCAAAAAATCGCTTTATCAAGCAGCAATTCCTAAGCAATTTCTTGCAGTTTGCAGGCTTCTGATGATACTGCTGCAAATCTTCATTCTCTTCATGTGTTTTCTTCTCAGGGGCTAACATTTCCATCCTAAACAAAAACTTAACCTTTAGTTTTCCTGAAGGATACATACACAACTTAAATCCATAGACCGGGGGTAAAGGAGATGGAGAGAGAAGGGAGGATATAGACTGGGGATAAAGGGAAAAGACATTATTCTTATCTCATGCATTTATATTATTAACTTATATTGAATTATTGTATTTATATTCTTGTGTATTTGAATGATTTATCTGAAACATTAATGTATTTGTAAAAAAACAAACTGGGGAAAAATCAAATTTTATCTTCTACTTTAAAACTTTTATTTTACTTACATGATATAAATTACATAATATCTTTAGATGTCAAATAAGTATTTACCTCTTACCTTAGTCAGTTGCTTAGGTAAAGGAAGTAACGTAATCCTCTATGCACGAACTTATTATCCTTCCTATCTTAGCTTACATCAGTGTCATAGAGGAGAGCTGCATTCCCCTAGCTGTTATTGAAAGACAGCTGCTCTACCCAGAAAAGATGAATAGTTGGGATTCAGTGCTGCCTTAATGCCACTGTCACTCAAATGCAGAAAAGCAGCTGAGCCACTTAGAGCCAGTTGTACACTCGGGGACCATTTCTCTACAGTACCTTCTGATTCACACAAGCAGACCAATAAATTTTGATATAACATTATTTTCCTTGATATACTGCCACCTTGAAGGAGGCAGGGGCCAATAGCAACAACCAACACCTACCAGGACCTAACAAAAGCCCTACTCTGGGGCCAAAAACCCAAGAAAAGGCACCTACCCAGTGCTCCAGGACTTTTATGCTACTCCAAGGTCACGCAAGAGTCTTAAACAGCATTCATGTTCGCTCTTCAGTGAGCTCCAGCCTGAGATGCCAAGGAGATTGCTGCTGAGGACAGAAGAGAGCTGCAAGCTGCGGCAGCCCTTTGACAACCAGCCATAGACTGTACCAGGGGAGCTACTCTAATTACAAACAATAAATGTGCCCAGCCAGGAGCAGGACACCTAAGTGGCCCATTTCACTTCCCTCCTTTTCCCTCTTACTGTGCTCTCACCCATAATTTGAATCTAACATTAAACACAAGTTCTAAAGGCAAGAGGCAGAAAACAGTAAAAGAAAAAAAAAAAAAAAAAACAAACAAAAACTAGCATTGGTCACAGTACACACTGGAGTTTGGGAAACGAAGCTGACTTTTCAACTGTAAACTTACAGCTTCCTAAGGAAAGAAAGCATGATGTAAAGACATGACCTCACTGCATACATTTGTGTCAGGAGTTTCTATTAGTTATGCAAAACAATCAATAAAAGTTTCCCTTTCCTGAAGTTTATTTTTTTTAAGATCCTAGCAATCCAAGGGTTTTTATCAGCCAGCTTTCCTTCTAACTGAATTAATCTTAATGCCAATTACACAAATTTGCAAGTTTTATGTATGTGACATTTTCTGCATACATCTGAACTATGGCTTAACTCCTTTGCTTTGTGAAAATGTTACACACAAAACCCCATACCTACCTATAACAAGTAGAGACACCTCAGATCTAGCAGCACAAAGATGGAGATTTCCAAGCATACTAATTCCACCTCTGGAAACAGCCTATCAACCAGCAGTGAATTCTGTTCGTAACAGCAGATCATGGGACTTAACCAATTTTTAGGCAGCTAAAGGAAAGGGGAGCAGTTGCATTCAGATGCATATATAGGGTTAGATTTCAGGCCCACCACTACTTAGAACTGAACAAGGCTTGCATTTGCAGTGTTGGAGCAGCACTTGCTGGTGTCAGGTCCTTTTGAGTCCCACAGCATGACACAGCATTCCAGTCATGGCTGTATTCCCATCACAATCCTCTACCAAAGTGAGCTGAATTTCAATCTGGTAACAGTGTCTGAAACTTCCGAAACTTCAGCAAATAAACTTTTTCCAGTTTCAGCATATTTCACAGCTTTCTTATCTTACGTTTTTAAAGGCGCCATTTTCAGAATAAATAGTAATTTTACATTGGCGTTTTACTGTGCTAAGAAATACATTTTCACTGCAAAAGATTCAGTCTGGACTTCCAGAAGACTACTGGAGCAGAATTTTGACTGGCAAGAGTGAAGCACGAATGCTAGCTATTGCATAGAAATAAAAACTGTATTTAAAAGATAATGCTCTCAACTATTTCTATATCCCATCTTGAAAATGAAACTCGTACTCTAGAAACCAGAGTTCATCCCTCTGAAACTGGAGGTTCAGTTATGATCAGTCTGTGCAGGGCATCCACAAAATAACCCATCTTCTCCGATGGAACACATCTATATCGCTTCTCTCCAGCTCAGAGAGAAAACCAGTACTATGCCCAGCAGCACTGGAATATAGCATCATGTAGTGTATCTCCAAACAGCTAAAACTTGCAAGTGTCATTGACGTAGTTTAAGTTCATCTTTTTGATATAAACCTTCAGAGAAACTGCCTGTCCATGAAAGGTCAGCTACAAAATCCTTGATCCTCCAGCTCAAATGTTAGCTCTCATGACATATTCTGTCACACATATTCTGCCAGTTGGGAGCGCCTCATCTCAGAGATTCATTAATCCAAAGGAAATGTGAATGGGGAAACAGACACAGGAGCTGAGACAAGCAACTGTGAAAATGATGCCACAATGTAAACATGAAACAACTGTTCACATGCAATAGGAGAGGCTGCTGGATCCCCTGCATTAGCATTTGAGTAAGGTCTTCAGGACGGAGAAAAATACAGAGGAGCTTTGCCAGAGATGATATGACAGCACAAATTCATGACACATCTCAAGAGGATATGGAAAGGTAGAACCCTTGCTGGAAATCTTTAGGATTTGCTTATGCACAGCTGAAAACTGTGTCTTATTTGCCATGATGTGAATACTTCACTTGAGATTTAACTCTGGAAGGCAGTATTTTTTCTAAAAATGGTTGAGAAGATGTCAAAGAGTTCAGATTACACTGTATCTGGTTCCTTACTTCAAGCCTTAATCAGCTCATCGCAATTTTCTTCTATAACAGAAGATTACATGAATCAGATGTTCTTTGTGGCTCTAATCATCATGCTAGGATGTTGTAGTGAGTTTAAAATAAACTTAGCCTGTAGAATAGTAAAGTTCAAGGCACCAATGAATTTTTCCAAGCAATTGATACTGTACCTCACATGTCCCTAATACTTAATTTACAAAAGGAATGAACATCACTATTCAGAGGCAATGCACTTGATTAACCTCTATCTCTTCTGCAAATTATGTACTCTGAGAAAAGGAAATGGATTGGTAGTAAACACCACATGTGCATAACCAAGGACTGTAAAACATTCATTACATGCAAAGCTGGAGAAAAAAAAAGGTCATGTTGTAAGTAACATGTGAGAAGTATCATATGTGGAAAGGATTTCAATCCAGGATGTACAGAATCCATCCTTCTCCTACATACATTGAATCATTGAATAACTTAGGCAAAATGGAAAGGAAGCCAAAAAAGCACTCTGGGGGTACATTAACTGTGTGTGATCAGTGCAAGGCTGAACCCTTCAGAACGTTTAAATGAGCAGCCAGTTTCTGAAATTAATGCACATTGTTCAGGGAGCACCTATATGGGACTGGTACCTACAAGGTACTAAGCTTGAGCAACCTCAGGATCTGGGGATGGACAGATCTTCCAACTGAGAAGAAACAGTTAAACAAATAAGAAAGAAAATAAACAGAACTATGTATTAGTGGGAGCATTAACAAGATGACAAACGTGGAGAAATTATCTGCAAAACCCCTGGAATGCCTCTGGTTTGAGCCCCTACACGCTACTGCAAAAGCAACTGGGAACCCGCAGTCATCCTGACCACATGCCTCAGGTCAGGAAAGGCAAACATTTACTGCAGCAGTAACTGCACAGAGATGGGGACTGTGTAAGAAAGCAGGGGTTTATTATTTCATGTTATTAGATTTCATCTGTAATGAGTTACACTCAAAAATAAAGCTTGGGTTTCCATATATAAAGTTGTTAATTTCCTATTGATGGTTAAATCACTGTTTTTATGAGTGATCTAAATCATGTCAGTTAAAAACTCCAGAGAATCACAAGCTCATGACTCATATAAGGCTTATGTGATACCAGGCAGCTATTCTCAGTTAAATCATAACTATTGGAGCCCATTTCAGATGATGGCCACTACTTTCTAAAGTGCTATGCTTTCTTTTTGATTAGGTTCCTACTTTGCCCAATATTTGTCAGAATACCCCTAGAAGCCACCTGGAATTTCTTTTCTTTGTGGATGTTTATCGTTTACACATACATTATAATTAAAGAACCATGAAACAAAGTTTCCTTCCTTATTTTGTGGCATGGAGTTTCCAAAACACAAGAAGAATAAATTTGGCTAGGATATGTAAATATTTTTTTTTCTCCATACTTATGGATCACTCTCTTTATAGGGTACAGAGACAGAGGAGAGGTGTTCAGTTCCCACATATCCATTTTATTCACTTTTATAATGACACAGAATTAAGAACATATCCAGTAAGTCTCATAGGGACAGTGACTTATTTATGATCATCTAAGTAAAAAACTACATATGAAACTTACCTTGGAAAGCTTTCACAGACAAATTAAAGAGAAATAAGCTACCTATTCAGCCCAACTGAAGATTCCTTTCCTATCCTACAGGATGTTACATCTTTCAGACACCGTTTGACAGCACTGAATAACATTTAGCAGCAGCATACCACTAGTAAAGGGCAGAAAACTGCTCATCAGAGAGCATCCTGCAGATGGGGCAGCACCAACAAATGAAGCTAATTGAATAATGACAAAGCATTTCCAAGATGCCTTTTTTTGCCTTTTATAAACAATTTATTACTAGTATCTGAAATGATTATTTCTAGGTATGGTATCATTCATCCAATGCATTTTCACACATAAGCAGCTTAGAACAAGAAAACACTACAATAAATAACCTACAAAATGAGTTCTTAACTGCTACAAAGCAATCATTGCTGTCTTAGCCACTGAAGAATAGGAACAAAATCAGAACCACTTCAGATGCTATAATGTCATGTTGATAAAGTCCTTTAAATGGTTAAAAAACATAAACCAGCAACAAAAAAAAAAAGGGGGGGGGAAGGAAAAGGGGGTGCAACTGAGCAAATAACTGAATAGGTGAAATCAGAAGCTTCTAAAAATTGATTTGACCATAATAAGGTCACTGGAGAGGCAACTGGAATAGAAAGAGGAATGCTACTGTACAGTAGGCTTGGGAAAGGATGCAAAACAGGTCTCATATTCCAGTTTCAAATAAAATTGATTATGAACCAGTAGACAAGAAGTTTTATGATTTCATATTTCAGTAGAACATAACTCATACATTTCCTCAAAGAGACAGAAGTCTCACTTAGGGATATACAGATTTCTTGGAGACACTACATATGAATTACTATGAATACCTTTGTTACTTGGATTCCTAATGAAGTATCAGCTGAACTCTTAAATAACCTTCCAAATTTTGGAGAAAACAATACAGATTGGATACAAACTTGCATTTTTAGGTTGCGACATTATTTTGCTCTAAATAAAATTACTGTCTCATTAAGCTTCATGCTAGCCTTATGTTCAGCAAAATAACACTAAAAACCTTGAGGACAACAGAATAGGAGTTAAAAACAATAAAGACATTTTCAGACAGATGTTAAAGCTGTGTATTTATTCTATTCACATGCACAGTGAACAAAGTCATGAAGTAGATAAAAGTAGTATTTCTGAATTTTAAACAGACATTCGTATGTCGTCATAAAATTTTACTCCTATGAAACTGTTCTAAAATAATTTATGCTTTTCTAGATATTAACAGCCTCAAAGATTGAATAGAGCTTGAGAGAATATAAATTCAGAATATAATCAACTGCACTATATTGCAGTCACACAAATACTGAGTCTTGATTCTGTGATATGCTGAGCACTTCCAGCTCTTACTGTAGATAATGGAAGGATGTAGTATTCAGCTTTTGCATGATCTGGCTCAGGTGATTATCATACATTGACAAATTATCCTTTGAATCCATCTTTGCTTTTTTACATGCATGATTTCTTCCTTAATGGTCCTGAAGTGAGACTAAACACGATAGCAAGTGGAAATTCGCATCATAGTCAGCTGGGAGGAGCTAAGGAAACAGAAACAATGCTGGCAAGCAAGAAAGAAATTTATTATTTAAAAAGGTAACAGGAGGACAAAAATCTGTTTGTGCAAATTTGGAGTGACTGTATTTTTATGTTACTTAATCACAGTACTATTTAGTAAGTTAAAATAATAGTTGACATGGATTTTACTGCCTCATGCAAATAAATTTACCAGAACTACTGCAAAGAGACAGCAAGTTAAAATTTTCTCATCAGAGGCATATAGCATTCTTACATAGCAGCTTTCTCTCTTCCTAGGGTCATCCCGCAGTGTTTAGTCTTTATGAAACTAGACAACGTGCACAGCAATCAAAAATAATTG
Organism: Lathamus discolor; assembly: GCF_037157495.1. Lineage (NCBI taxonomy): Eukaryota > Metazoa > Chordata > Aves > Psittaciformes > Psittacidae > Lathamus > Lathamus discolor. The sequence continues at coordinate 147,386,063 of NC_088884.1, read as the reverse complement.
CATGCACAACTATCTTAATAATTATTAAGAAAAGGGTTCAAGCTCTTTATAACTATTCAGAGGCCAGGCTGGTCAATACTTGTAACTTAGGTTCAAGCTGAATAAGCATTTAGTAGGCTGAATACCACCTCCACCAGTCACTTGGATCACCCACACAATTTAAAATGCTTACTTTACAGAGATCTAGTCTTTATTGTGAATGCGCCTGACAGCAATGGGAACAAAAACCTTCTGTTTTGTCACAGAACAAGGAAATCACAAGTGCTGCAAGAGCTGTATCTTTAGCCTTCTACTGGAACAGCTACACCTAATGACAATGGTTTTTTTCCTTCTGAATTGTTGGCCTAATTAGAGAGACTAATAGGGCAGTTAGTTAGCAAAGCTGATAGTTGCGGTGTCTTGTGGCTGCAGTTTCAGAGAGAAAATGAACAGAAACCACACAAAGTAGGTTACCAAACAATTAACAACTAGAGATTTACCATTAAAAGAGACAGATTTCCTCAGTAATTAGTACACAGACTATCAGCAACTGAAGAAAAACTCTTTAATGGCCATGTTCTACCTATTGATTTTCTATCAGCCTAATGATCCTTATGCAAGACTAAAAGTGTATATGAAAGAGTGCCATAGGAGTTTGGAGCTTCCCATCAATTTCTTAATTGCTATCACAGATACACATAAGGATAATTATTTTGAAACTGAAGTAAAAAAACACAGTCTTGAACATTTATATAAATATACACCTACATAAATGCACTTATACATTTCATAAAACTGTGCTTTCATATTTCTGCCTAGCTAGAATTCCTTCTGGAGTACAGTGTAACTGAAGTGTACAGCATAGACTTTCTACAGTCGCCAACACATTCTAGAATTCACATAACTGGAACAACTGAGAGCCTTTTCTTCCTCAAAATAATCTTGAAATATTGAACCAGAATTTTTCATTAGAGAAACAACTTTATAATCTTGAAATATTAAACCAGAGTTTTTCATTACAGAAACAACTTTATCAGCATGGCTCTTAATCTGGTGACATGGAAAAAGGATAATATATAGAAAAAGGGAAATAAATGGAAAATGGAAATACAACCTCCATTTTCAAGAAGGAGAAAACAGAAGACCTGGGGAACTACAGCCAGGTCAGTCTCACCTCTGTGCCTGGCAGGATCATGGAGCAGATTCTCCTGGAAACCCTGCTAGGGGACATGAAAACCAAAAAGGTGCTTGGTGACAGCCAGCATGGCTTCACTAACGGAAAATCCTGCCTGACCAATTCAGTGGTCTTCTGAGATGGGGCTACAGAACTGATGGGCAGGGGCAAAGCAGCTGATGCCATCTACCTGGACTTGTGCAAGGTGTTTGACACTGTCCCACACGAAATCCTTGTCTCTAAACTGACAACTGAATTTGATGGATGGACCACTTGGTGGATAAAGAATTGGCTGGATGGCCGCACGCAAAGAGTTGTGGTCAACAGCTCAATATCCAGCTGGAGACAGGTAATGAATGGTGTCCCCCAGGGGTTGGTGTTGGGACCAATCCTGTTCAACATCTTTGACAGTGGCATGGACAGTGGGATTGAGTGCACGCTCATCAAGTTTGCTGATGACACCAAGCTGTGTGGTTTGGTTGATATGCTGGAGGGAAGGAATGCCAGAAGGCATTGACACACTTGTAAGGTAGGCTGATGCCAGCCTTATAAAGTTCAATTAAGCCACGTGCAAGGTCCTACATCTGGGTTGGAGCAATTCCAGCCACAGCTACAGGTTGGGCAGAGAAGAGATTCAGAGCAGCCCTGCGGAGAAGGACTTGGGGGTGTTGGTCAATGATAAAATGAACATGGGCCGGCAGTGTGCGCTCGCAGCCCAGAAAGCCAACCGTATCCTGGGCTGCATCAAAAGGAGCTTGACCAGCAGGTCAAAAGAGGTGATCCTGCTCCTCTACTCTGCTCTCATGGGACCCCAATTGGAGTACCATGTGCAGTTCTGGTGTTCTCAACATAAGGACACGGAGCTGTGGGAACAAGTCCAGAGGAGGGCCATGAGGATGATATGGGGGCTGGAGCCCGTACAAAGATAGGCTGGGAAAGTTGGGGCTGTTCAGCCTGGAGAAGAGAAGGCTGTGTGGAGACCTCATAGCAGCCTTTCAGTTTCTGAAGGGGGCCTATAAGGATACCAGAGAGGGACTCCTCACCAGGGATTGTAGTGATAGGACAACAGGTAATGGGTTTAAACTTAAACAGGGGAAGTTCAGGTTAGATATAAGGAAGTTCTTTACTGTGAGGGTGGGGAGGCACTGGAATGGGTTGCCCAGGGAGGTTGTGAATGCTCCATCCCTGGCGGTGTTCAAGGCCAGGTTGGACAGAGCCTTGTCTATTGTGATGCGCCTCTGCTCATCACAGGAGTGTTGGAACTAGATGATCTTAAGGTCCTTTCCAACCTTAACTATTCTAAGATTCTACTTACATGAGATCATGCCAGAGAAAAGCTGATTATAATATTACTTGTGGGGAAAAAAAAAAAAAAACCAGCTTTTTTAGTTGGTTTACCAGGCCAGCACTATTCTAAAGTGAAGTTTGCAATTTGTGGATATTCAGGATATGATTTTATGTTTGATTACGTACTGTCAACTTATGTTAAATGTCTGTCCAGGTAGAGCAGTGACGGTATTTACAGAGTTACTGTGAAATTCTCAAAGGGAGAAATGATGCAGGGTACTCAGAAACTACAGTGACAGATTCCATCAGCAGCATGACTTATTCTAACACTTCACAATAACAGAAAATACTCTGCAAGCTTTTAACTCTTCCACTGCTACCTTTCAGAAAATCAAAGCTGTCACTTCCTAGTGAACTTGTAACCTCTCAGAAATCTCCATATTATGCTGTTACTGCACAACAGCAGTGCAGGAAAGAAACAAATGCTGTAATTTAGTAGTCTCACACTTTTGCAGTCCATCAGATTTTACATTATTTGGAAAACAAACTAAAGTCTCATCTTTATTAAATGAGACAAAACTCAGTTCTTTCTCATTGCTAATTAATAAGAATAATCATTTCTCATTTTCCTTGTTGGGCACATACACACATAAAGAATATTTTTTCTTTCGACAAGTGAGAATGGAATTAAGACTGTACTAATAAAGGATGGAAAATAAGAAAAAAATGTATGCATTTCTATAGTGCCTATGAAGGCAGCACAGCTGGAGACTGTTCATCTTTGATGAATTATAATAAACTTTAGGTTCAGTAACTGCATATTTTGACAGCTAAGCAGCCATTAGTTTGTTATGAACAGAAGTCTGTAAGGATACCAGCAAATTAGAACTGTTACTTGTCTTAATATAATAAAAATACCTGTGGGGCATTTTTATGTCCCTTCTCTATCAAGTGATATAAAGAGTTCTCACACAGCACCTTCGTTAAATCCTCTGTTGTTACTAGTGTGATCATCTCCACCAGCTTTAATGTCTGGCTTTCAGCTGTCTCTATTCATTAAGTTTTACTATTTCATAGTTAGGATCCTATTAAGCATAAATGGTAGGGATCACTCATTAATAAGAATACATCCATGAATGCAGAAGAGTGGCTCTTGGTCCAACTTGTCAATGATTTTATCAGCAATTTAAAGAACACTATGAATTCCTTACATGGACAAATGCAAAGATTTATGGAGTAAGTAATCAGGAGGACATTTTACTGTTACGGGATAAACCCAGTAGATTTGGGGATTTTTCGGCTCAGAAGACTGAAAAACACCACTTCTAAGAACAAAGAATAGAGACTCTATTTTTGTTCAAACAAACAAAAAAAAAAACCAAATTAAAACTATACCAGAACAGCATTCTGGTTTAGAGTCCACACTCCCAAAGAGATGAGAGTAACTTCAGAGATTGACTGCAAAGTAAAGGAAGCTAACGGATGACTACATCTCTCTGTGAAGATACTCACAAACAGAAAAAAGATCTGATTATGGAAAATTTTTGAGGCTGATTGACATGGACCAAGTATGATGCAAAAGGTAAAAACTGAACCTAGAAAATCTGAAAATAAAATGAAAATTTAAAGTAGTTAAATATTAGTGGTGATCTCTTTATTGTTTTGTTAAAAGCAATCATATTTGAAACATAAATTATGATTTAATATCCATGAAAAAAGACCTCTGCCTGAGAAGGTCAGTTTAGAAGATTACTGTGATCATCTCTAGATTTTTAAAAAAAAGTTATTTTTTTGCAGATGGAAGGAAAAAGCACTATGTTGTTCTCCCCTCATTTCACGGGTTGTTTGCAAGGTTACCTTCATTGCCATTAAAAGATGGAAATATAACTGTAAATAAATGAAATAGAACACAGTTCTGTAGCAATTCTGTCAAGATTTTTCTGCCAAATTCCAGAGCTTTTAACAATGCCTCTAACAGCAGCTGAATTATAGCAAATGAATTCAAGATTAATCAATTTTTTAGGATTAAGTCATTTGTCTGCATTTGCTTATGTTGTCCTTCAGCGACAGAAAGTGTTAAAGCGCCATACAAATCTGTATTTAATCAGATGATCATCATTTATCAGTATGTTAAATACCCAAGTGATTAGAACACCTGAATAATTGAAAGGATTCCTAATTGAATAATTACAATAATGTGCTTTCCCATATCCTTATTTTCACAGCTTTAGGCAGTATCAAGTAGTGCAAATTAATAAACCATCTCATAGATCAGATTGTTTTCCAGCACCTACAGTTCATAACTTGAAGTTATTGGTTAGGAAAGCAGTCATAAACCCTGAAAATAATAACGAGATTTTTGACCTTCCACTGCATGAAACTTGATGTATTCCTGACATAGGCAGACTTAGAATCATAGAATCATAGAATAGTTAGGGTTGGAAAGGACCTTAAGATCATCTAGTACCAACCACCCTGACATGGGCAGGGACACCTCACACTAAACCATGTCACCCAAGGCTCTGTCCAACCTGGCCTTGACCACCACCAGGGATGGAGCATTCACAACTTCCTTGGCCATCCCATTCCAGTGCCTTATCACCTTTACAGTAAAGAACTTCTTCCATAAATCCAGTCTAAACTTCCCCTGTTTAAGTTTGAACCCGTTACCCCTTGTCCTGTCACTACAGTCCCTAATGAAGAGTCCCTCCCCAGCATCCTTATAGGCCCCCTTCAGATACTGGAAGGCTGCTCTGAGGTCTCCACGCAGCCTTCTCTTCTCCAGGCTGATCAGCCCCAACTTCCACAGCCTGTCTTCATACAGGAGGTGCTCCAGTCCCTGATCATCCTCATGGCCCTCTGCTGGACTTGTTCCAACAGTTCCATGTCCTTTTTATGTTGAGGACACCAGAACTGCTGCTAAACTCCAAAGCTTTCAGCTTTGTCATTGCCCCCATCTTGTAATTGGATGTGTTAACTCTAAAGGAGACTAAAATAGAAGAATAAAACCAGGCAACAGAGTTAGGAAGAAGTGAATATACCTTTTCAAGTATATACATATTTCTAGCTCTTGTAAAATGAAAATTATTGTGATTTCTCAGTTGAATCCTTTATACAAATAGGGTTTTATATCACATGCTGCCAATTAATTAAGATCTATAATAAAGCTTATTCTCCTGTACCTAGTATTGCATATTGTAAAAGTCAGGTGCAAATAATGAGAAACAGGCACTCATACCACTTATTTTTTTCCTATGAGTTGCTTCTGATACGCTGATTTTCTTTCTTTCCTTTTCATTCTGACTTCTATTCATTCTTCCATTCATTCATTTATGGCATTTCCTAGCTCTGAGTAACCGGAGTCCACCATCTGAAATATTGCAATTCTCACACTTTGGTGTTGCCACTTTCTGTCATATTCTGTATAATGGTCAAACAAAAGAATTCTATCTTTTGGAATGATAACTGAGCAAATTCTAATGGTAGAGTTCAGCAAGCAAACAGAGTTGGTTAAGCACCATTTTTATCCCATATTACAGAAGGGGAAACTAAGAGGCTAAATTAAATTACTAGATTAGAAATATTAACAGACTGGAGGGACATCAGGAAAGAAAATTAAGTGTGTGCACACTAACAAGAAAGACCCAAATATTCAGGACAATAAGCAGGTACTGTAAGGTATGAACTATGCTCCTGATACAGAGTACAGCAGTAGTTACCGTGTATGCTTATGACGGGTATTACCAGCAGGATAGTGTCACACACTGATACCAACAGACTACGTCAATACTGCTACCCACTACTTATCAATGCTACCTACTATTCAGTCAATGAACTGATATATCAACATCTGTATATATTAAACAATGATTATTTTAATGGACTTAAAGAAACTTCCAACTGTGATTCTATAATGAGGGAGGGAGACTGGAATAGGGACAGGGGTAAGGAGACTGAGAAGGGGAAAAGGAAAGAAATGTTGCTGCAGTTAGGATTCTCCCTGCCATACATTTCTTTTTTAATTGAAAATTCAATTTGTGATGCAAAATGAATGCTGAAAATAAGAGCTAAAGGTTCAGGACACATGCCATTATCAAATTCCTTTTTTAATTTCCCTATACGAAAATAGACATGAAAGGAAAGAGTACCAGCCCATGACATTGATGACAGTTGTCCCACAGCTCCCCAAACTCTTTTCTGTTACTGCTCTTCATTTAAGGAGAGAAATACTAAGAGTGCAGCTCATATTTTGACCAAGTAACACTTTGCAGAAGGATGAGAAGGTGATTTAGCATAGAGATACTTGTCCCAGACCTAATTCTGTACTGTGTTAGAGTAGCTAAGGATCCTCTGGGGTTCTGATAACTTAGGGTAGTCAAGTACCATGGCACTTCTTACAATGACTAGAACAGGCAACTGTATTTTGGGTTCCTACATTTCTCTGACTATTCATGGAAACTACATTGTAACACTGAGTTTCTTTTCATGTAAGCATCACATATCCAAGGGGACAGTGGTAACCCAATCCATCTTCATGAGACACCAGATTTATTTTCACCTTACTACACTAATATATACTACCTTTTACTAGTTCAAAATGGCCAAATTAATCTTAAAAGAGGAAACACACTACTGAATAATCTCCAACCTTGCTAAATGCCCGCCAAAATACTTCATAGTCTCATTTCCATTTTAAGTGATATGTTGAATTATAAGTATAGACAGATTTTTACACCATGGCAAATCACTCTTTCTAGATACTAATTTTGGACAAAAAAATAAAAAACTTACTGTAATAACAAGTCTGTGTTAAAGGATAATGTCATAAGATTTTCAGAGGGTGTTTCCGGGTAAAAAACATGAATCCAAACCCACCATCACTAATTTGTGTGCAGGCACTTATAAAGTGCACATTTTTTTTACAGTGGCAGCAAATTAAGGTTTTGTGTTGGAAAGAAATACCCACCTGAATAAGATAATATATATATATATATATCAAAAACTGCTGCGTTAGAAGGGAGTAAAGAGTAGAGAAGCTATATGACTTTTAGTACCCAATTTCCCCATTGAGTGGATAAATTCCCTTGATTCAACCTATAGTCCTGCAGAGAGATGCCCCATCAGAGGGAAATGCAGAATTCCTGCATGTTCTGCCCAGAGCTGCCCTCTTCCGGCTTCATTTTCAACCTGATCAAGTACCTAAGTTAGGCAATGTGAATGCATTTTATGTCTGTTCAATTTCTATCAAGTCCTAGCACTCATAGGCACTATGGGATCACAAAATGCAATTTGGCCATAAAAATTAAAGTTTTATTACTAGCAACACAACAGAAGCCATTATCTATCAATAGTTTATGTATGCTGGTTACTTATAATGTTCTATTACAAGGGTGCTTGTGCATGGAGAGGGTAGGCAGGATGAGGGAACTCAAACAATAATAAATGCTGACAGTACTAATTATGGTAACCACAATATGGTAACTAAACAACAAAATTTATAATCTGCCAAAATGACCAGGAGAAATTTTTACACTATTTCAGGACTGGTCTGAAGTGGACTGCAAATACATTCTGCAGAATACCCATTAAAAATGCTTCTGCCTAGAGGCTGTCATCCCTTACTATACAAACATGTTTTAAGAAACATTTATTTTTCCTCTAAACCACAATATAAATACGCAAGATGAAGGCCAGGCAGAAGGATGCATCCATTGTCTCCACTGTCTCCATTTGACAGATGGAAAATGGAAGCCCAATGAGACTCAGTTATTTGCCTGAGGTGGTGTACAGCAGAGCCAGGAACTTGACCCAGACAGCTGGAGTTCCAGGCCAGTGCCTTCTTGCATTAGTATCTGCATCTTTATGCATTCTTTTTGTCATAATTTAGCAATTAAAGGAGCTCTGCTTTGTCCCAGGTTTAATAGGATCATAGTCTTAAAATGATATAAAGTAGTCAGTAACTTCAAAAATCAGATTATAAATTTTAGGTTGTATTGATTTTAGTTTCTTCCCTCAGCTCCTATGTTCTTTAAACCACCTCCAGTAATTTGATTCAAGCTTCAGAAGGAAGTCCTTTGAGAGCATATGAAACACTATTTCAGTTAAACCACTAATGTGATTTTTTCATCAATCAAACATTAAATACTTGAAGGGAAAATGAACTTGAACTATGAGAAATGCTTTTGATGGCAGTTCAAAAGATGCACATCTGTGCAGTGCTACAAATAGACAATATATTCACTTTCGTGTTGCAATACTGAGTGATTAGGTTCCATGCCTCATTCATCTATCTTCTGAAGTGTGAGAAACGGACAACTGTAAATATGGATAAAACAAGAATACAGTCTCAGATACAACAGCTGCAGACAGTTTTTGTACCAGAGATTTCTTTACCATTTTTTGTAACACATCACATATAAAAGCTGTAATGGCCATATTTCAGAGTTCAGAGAATTGCTACTTTCCTAAGTTCTAAGCCTATTCAATCTAATGAATTACATATCTGTGAGATTTGTTTGAAAGAGACAGAGATTTAAAAAAATCAATGAAGAGAAACCCAAAACAAACCAACATACCAGAAGTTTGGTTGATAATAATCAGTAGAACTGGGGGAGTGAGGAAACAAAACTCCCTAAATAAACACTAGACTAATTCAAGACTTAACATTATATAAAAAATCACAAGAAATTAACGTTATTAGATGTACTAAAAAATGAGACTTGGCTGGGTTTTAAGAATAATATTGTTTCTCAGAGTCTTGAGAATTGCACAGTACACTCTGAAGTCCTGTTTCTGGGATAACTGCAAAATGATAGCCTCATCTGAAAAAAGTAATGATGGAAGAAGCAGGGCAAATGAGGCTGCAAAAATAGAGAGGTTACACAACCACCTAGGTGCCTACTGATTTTCATAAGCAAGTCCTCAAAATTTGATCCTGTTTACTGCAAGTTAATTATCCACACCACTCAGTATATGGAAAGACAAACCATTAACACTGCAAAAGGAATCAAGACCCTTTGAAAAAAAATATAATAAATTCAGGTTCTGCACATATACCACAAATGATGAGCAAATTGATACTGGAAATAGAAAATGTGAGAAAAAGCAACCTGATAACAAAACCACTGAAATACAAGGAAAAAGTAACAGTCTTCTGCTTTCTAATTATATCACAGCCAAAAGAGCCCTTGTGGCAAAAAACGTCAATACCAAAGCCATGGCTTTGTCACTGTTCTGACACTTCTTATAGGAAGTAAAAATGAATTTTGAGGCTAATTCATGCAACAGACTAGAGTTCTTGAGTGAGAGACTGAATGAAGAGAAATGCTGGTACAGTAATTGGTTGCAAACAATATTTATCAAAACTTTTGGACAATTTGCAGAGAATATCTGTGAATTAAAGCACCTCCTGCCTAAGCAGCTCAAAAATAACTGCTGTCGGAATCTTATTCACTAGTTTGTTTGGGCTTTTTTTGTCTAACAATTAACGCATTAAGAATCATGCAGTCTTTCAGGGAAAAGGTAAGGAACTGTCAGTCACTGTTATGGGAGGAAATCAACATATATATTCCCATCTTCTAAACATCCCTTATTGCTGTCATACTTTTGCCTTGCTTGCAAGGATGATTTGTGTCCTGCTGTACATGGGTACTCAAATTTAGGCAATCAAAGCAATTTCAGTTCTAGGCTGTCTATGTGGTTGGAGGGGACTCTACAAGAGCAGTTTGGAAGTAAATAATTGATCCTTCCAGGCTATTACCAATGAGAGCTATTGGCTTTTTTCCTCAAAGTTGTGGGGCATATACTCAGAGACTATTTGAGCAGAGCACTAATTAGGGCTCTGCTAAACACCTGGTTCTCATATGTGCTTAAACCAGCTGAGAACCTATGCTGATGTCAATGAGACTGTGCACAATCAAACCTTTTCTGCACATCTAAAAAGTAGTGCAACCCAACCCAGACCTGTTTTCACTGTGAAACTCAAGTATTCTTAAACACAGGGACACTTTTTGTAGGTAAGTCTCATCTTTCTGTCTTAATTGCGTTGCAAAGTTTTCTTTTTACTAATAAGGTGTCTCCCTCTCCATGTTTCATGAGGAAGGTTGAACATTTCTCTCCTTCATAAAGACCCTTAAAATTTCATTCTAATGCAATCAGGATCTAAGAAAGTGTCGTGGTTTAAACACAACCACAAAAGCTCATTCACTCAATCCTCCCCCTTCTTGCCCTCCCCCTGCTCCTGGAGGGACGGAGAGGAGAATCGCAAGAATACAACTCCCATTGGTTGAGATAAGAACAGTTTAGTAACTAAGGTATAACACAAATCACTAATGCTACCACCAGTAATAATAATGATAAAGGAAATAACAAGAGGAAATAATACAAGACCTCAACACCAGCCAACCAATAACTCGCCCCACTCCCCCCAGCCGAGCACCGACCAATACCTCGTCCAACCCTGCAGTCCCCATGCCCTTCCAGGTAACTCCCAGTTACATCCCGGGCATGACGTGCTGTGGTATGGAATACCTCTTTGGCTAGCTTGGGTCAGGTGTCCTGTCTCTGCTTCCTCCCAGCTTCCCCTCCTCCCTGGCAGAGCATGAGGCTCACAAAGTCCTTGGCCAGACCAAACATTTGAGCAGCAACTGAGAACATCGGTGATATCAGCTCTGTTCCCAGGCCAAAAAATGAAAACACAGCACTGCACTAGCTACTAAGAAGGAGAAAAATGACTGTTACAGCTGAACCCAGGACAGAAAGTTATAGGAAGAAATGAAACATCTGCAGATAAGCATTATAGTTCATCAGCTGCAGCAGCAGATACAGCTGATTACTGGAACTTGAAAATAGAAAATATAAGGGCAAAGTTTCAGATTAAAGTAATTACACTGGAATAATTTGGGACTGAGTTCATTGTATTACAAGATAGTTTTAACATCTGAACCATTTTGAAAATATATGCTGACTAGTACTGAAGTTGAAATCTTCCTTAGATACAACATGAAAAGCATATTAAACTAATATTCTGAATGCATCGCTGTGAATACACAGTTTGTTTAGTTAGTCTGTTCAAACACAAAGTTAATGAATGAGAAAAATATAATGGTTTATTCTATTGCAGTCAGAAAGTCACAAAGAAATTTGAAGTAAAAGGTATACAATCAAAATACATTTAGGAAACTAATCACATTTTGGACTAACAAAATATTAAAGACACATCTCTTTAATTCTTTTCTCATGTTATCAATTCTGACAATGTGCAAGTTTAGTAATGATTATATTAGAAAGACATAACTTTTAGTAAAAATGCTTTTGAAGGGTATGGAATTCAAGTGTTATACTCCTTTTAAGACTTCTGATTCTTACTGTTTATTTAACTCAATCATCAGTTTAAGGGGTGGAGTGGAATAACCAGCTTTACACAACTGCTTAAGTCTTGATGATGTCAAGAACTTTTGAGATGTCATACATTTTGTACATTTGATAATAGTAGGTAATCAGACCCAAATGAACCATCTCCATCCTCTGGATCTTACTGCTGTTCCTCTCTGAGGCTTCATGGGAAGCCATTTCACACCTTCACTGTTCAGACGTTACAATTCTGACTCAATAAAACACCTGTATGTAAAAAGCCTCTTTGCTTACAGGATTTAGCAAATACTTGATTGCCACAGAAGGCAGTCTACCAGAAACACTTTTCTACTTGCAACCCTAGGTAAAATGAAATGGAGAGTGAACATTCAATTCATGACTCTTCAACATGTGTTAATAAAATGGGTTAATTTGAAAATGGATTGATTTTACCTACTTTAATGCCTCAGGAACTGCAGTCTTAAGATACCTAGAAAACCTGCAAAGATGGGAACCTAGCAGGAGGATACTTTGTGGCTTCGTATATATTCAGTTCTGAGCACAGAAAAATTCTGAACCGTAATTAGCACTCATTTAACTTTATGCCAGCAGCCTGATGGTGGCACATAAAAATCTCGCCTTTTAAGTAACTGAGAAAGAGAGAGAGGTGAGTTAAAGGTTGCAGAGCATTAGAATACTTATAAACAGAAAGGAAAGTTCAAAGAAAAATCATTTGTATAAGCTCCAGCAGTGCACATTATTAAAAGCTATTCATATACTGGATGGCTACTGAATTCTATCGCTTAATTTGCACTCAAATTACTACAGCAGTGAGCCTCAAAATAAGAAGTTAATAGATATATAACAATTTATTGCTTTAAAACAATCCAGTGCACTGATATGGCCAGATGGTAAAAGGAAATCTAAGAACCAAGTAGCAAACTGAGACAATGCAGTCTCTTCATTTGTGATCTGAACTGGCTTTTCTGGTTTCTCAGAAGCCACCTGAAGCAGTTCTCCCGCAGTTTTCAAATAGCTTTGAGAATCAGATCATTGGTTCTAAGGGAGCTCTAGAAACAACTCTTTCCTTTTAGAGTGCAAAAGAGGTGTTTTTTTTTTCTCCTAACACTAGACATCTCTTCCATATTTTCTAAGAAAATAAATAGCTTTTGTTCTTCATCTAGACCATATTTTTAACTTTTCCCACATTTGCATATAAAAGAAGGGGGATATTTAATTCGACATACAACGCAGAATGAAACAACCATTTCTTTAATTCAAATATCTACACATTCAACAATATTTTCCCAATAACATTGGAAAAATACCCAATATATGCATATTCACTATGCCTATTTTATTATCATATGTTAACTATCTACAAAAATAAACTGGACACAGTTATGAATAAAAGTACTTGCACCATTTAAAGATATTATACCTGGGGCTTCAAATCTAATTTGCTGTCCATTTTTGATCAACACTTCTTAGAATGAAAAAAGAGCAACATTTGTTCACTTTGTTCTCATTTATTAGCTTGTGAATTCCCAGATTATTAGACAATATTTGAAGTCTTTAAATATTCTGATGGTAAAATTACCAAAACTTTTGTATGTTCATTTTAATTTCTTGATTAACTAAAAAAATAAATAGTTGGAAACAAATGCATAAACACACCATTGTGTCTTCTGATGTCAGCAGTTTTGCTAAATTTAACAGCCACAAAATATGCAACACCAGATACTTTAGATGTGAAAACTATGTACTACCATTTTAACCAGTTCTGAACTTCATTCATAAATTCACCCGATATTTTATGTAATAAGCAGGATAAAGCTATGCAAAAGTATTACATAAATTTCCAAGGCCCCAAGTCCACCAAAATCTTCATTAATAGACTTTCAGTAAGTTGATCAAGAAGGCATTTTCAATTATTGAAAGGAAGATAAATCAGAAAATGCTGGTGCTCTTCAAAAATCATTACTAAAAGACAGTGTATGGGTTATCACACCTTTCTAAACAAGAGACATGTCCCAGAAGTGCCCAAATCTTTGCCAAAGCCACTTAATACAAAGAAATACTTCAAAATCCAACACTGGGGTTATTCCAGTCTTTCTGCAAGACTTCCAGTACTTCCCAGTTATCATTTGGCTAGTAAAATGGAGAAGAAAATTTCACTTGAAAGCAGAATGTTTGCTTCTTGAGGCATCCATCCGGTGAAAGCTGGAACAGGGAGGCACTAATATAATCATTTTTTTTTAAAAACTGGAAGATTAGGATTGTGCTTTCAAGTATAAGAAACTGATCACTTCTTGGTCATCTGAGGAAGATCCAAGCTGCAGCACAGATGTTTTGCAATAGTCACCTCCCTGACCTTGGCATGAGGCTTGGGAACGGGAGAGTAATGCAAGAAGCAGGTGATTGTACATAGCAGCATGATGATGGGATTGATCATTATCATGCAAATCACTAGGGCCCTTGAGGGGCCCACAGCAGCTGGAACTGAAAGGCTGCAAGTACAGCTCAACACCTGCGAAAGCTTTCGGTCCCCTGCACTGCAGCCTTTAGCTTCACACAGGCTCTCAGCCCTGAAATTTGTGTAAACTTTAAAGTGTCTGCTTGACTGAAAAAAAGGTTCAGATGAATTCTGCTATGAACAGCGAATTTCTTATTAGTATATTTACTTCAAAAAACTCTACACTGTCTGTTAACACACCTCCAGTTCTCTTAAGCTATAGTGTTTCCAAGTGAACTGCATGAACTGAGCAGAATATTGTTTCTCTGTTGTGTCTAAAAAGCATCCAAAGCAGAGGGAAATCATCAGATTATTTTAGCATTTGAGCCAAACCAGCCTATTGCAATTAAATCACAAAACGATGTCAATTATGGCCTTTTCTTACTTCACTGAAATTTCAGTATAGTGCTTTCTGCTGTAAAGTGCATGTTAAATATTCTTCTCCTGAGTCTTCAACAGAATCAAGCCAAGCAATGACAGTACGATAGAAACAGAGGCTGACATTACTGGTAATTTTCTATCTCCAAAAAAAGTCAAAGCAAACCTTTGTTCCTTTACACAGAAGGCTGAAGTTGCCGTAACTACAATACAGACAGAAGAAAGTGTTATGAATAAATGGTTTTTAGATGGCTGTAAGAGTTTCCTAAGAGGCCAAATGAGAAAACAAGTGACAGATTTTTTCATTCCCTTAAAAATAACCAGATGGCACTAGAGTTAAGTAAACTTGTCATAAAGCTGTGATTTGACCAGTAATATCTATATATATATATTTGATTTCTTCATCATATTAAGTCTTTACCCAGTCTGAAAACCATTAATATTCATGGGAAAGAACATTTTTCTGTCCAGCACATCTGTCAAAACCCTATATACTTGTATGAGGTACTTCTGAATGTCTCCATCATAAAACAAAACATACACACTCTCCCATTGCTCTTGCCAAGATGATCTTTATTTGAAATTCTTCTTCCAAAATAGTTAATTTCAGAATTTAGTCTCAATCTTCTTTTTATAGTGGGAAAACTCAAAGGAGAATTTAGGACCCTACAGTGCACTTTGAACAGCACAATTGTACTGTAGAACTGCTACTCTCTGCAGAACCCTTGAAATTTGATGTCAGCAAAAAAGAGTCATTAAACTTGAAGATTTCCACAGAGAGAAGCAAAGGATTCAGAATACTACTCCCCTGCCTACGGATTTATTTTTTCTTTTCTTTTTGCTGTTTAAATAAACTACTGACATTAAGAATAAGAAGAAAAGATGTCTCTAAAAATGGAATGAATCCTCAAGAGAAGAACCATAATGCCATTGAAAGTGAGTCAACCTTACCCAAGTTATCCCATTAGAGCTTCCTGAACTGCATTCAGCTTTAGTAAGTCTAAGTTTGCAAGTCCTTAAGGGTGCAGAACTCTCATAGGAATCCATCAGAGCTCTATGAATAGAGAAGTTGTAAGGGGAGGAACTACCATCAATATTTGATTGGTTTTGTTAAAGGTTAAATTATCAGTTGAATGGAACAGCAGTGCCCCACCTAACATGCTACACAGCAGTGTTTATTACTTATATGGTGCCCTAAACTTTACTAGCCTACAGAAAGAAAGATCTTGTGTTGTTAATTGAACAGCAGGATGAACCAGGCTGCCAGGTTTAAAGCATGGTGTCATGGTTTAACCCCAGCTGGCAACTAAGTCCCACTCAGCTGCTTGCTCACTCCCCCGCCCTCAGTGGGATGGTGAAAATAACTGTAAAAAAGGTAAAATCCATAGGTTAAGATAAGAACAGTTTAATAATTAAATTACAATATAATACAAATAATTATAATTAAAAGGGAAATATCAGAGAGAGTGAGAGATAAAACAAGAAAAAAATCCCCCCAAAACAGTGATGCACAACACAGTTGCTCACCACCCACTGACCAATACCCAGTCTGTCCCAAGCAGCAATCGGTCCCTTCCAGCTAATTCCCCTCACTTTACATACTGGGCATGATGTGCTGTGGTATAGAAAACCCCTTCAGCTAGTTCAGGTTAGGTGTCCCGTCTCTGCTACCTCCCAGCTTCTCGCACCCCTCCTCACCGGCAGAGCATGAGAGAGACTGAGAAGTCCTTGATCAGGGTAAGCATTACTTAGCAACAACTAGAACATCAGTGTGTTAATCAGCA
Source organism: Lathamus discolor (assembly GCF_037157495.1). NCBI lineage: Eukaryota > Metazoa > Chordata > Aves > Psittaciformes > Psittacidae > Lathamus > Lathamus discolor. The sequence goes on along the minus strand of NC_088884.1, from coordinate 147,369,595 downwards.
CTGTTCTCAGACTGAAGCCAAAACACAGCACTACACCAGCTACTACGAAAAAATTAACTCTATTCCAGCTGAAGCCAGACACCTGGTTTAAATACCCTGCTACACGTAGACTATGCAGCATCAGACCTATTCTCTTTCTGCTTGATTTCTCATTTTCTGTTAAAAGGAGTTACAAGAACAGCACAAATAAACTGCTGCATCAACATTTTAAATACTAAGTCACACAGACATCTGGTCACTGTAACCATGTAAGAAAGCACTTACTTTCAAAAAGCAGTGGCAGAGCTGGGAAACTAGACAAGACTCTTTGCCTCTTTTTTTTTTTTTTTTTCCACCATTCAATTATTTTTCTTCTATTTTCCCTTCTAATTAGAGATCTGTTTAAGCCTGATGCAATGTGTCTTCATATCAGATATATTTAAATGTACAGAAAGGGGAAAAAAACATTAAAATTATCCCTTGTTTCAAAAGTTTACAATATCAAATGTGCTTTAAGCAAGTGTTTATGGCACTCAAAAGATAGAAGAGCTATTATAAAATGATCACGTAAAACCACAAGAAGTGGCTCTTCAGTAAAACAATTTAAAGTATAAGTGCTTCTCCTATTACTAGTTGTCAAATCTTTTTCTAGCTGAACTGCAAATTAATCACAGGATAGTATCCTAGCCTGCTATAACCCACATTAAAGTAATTACCAGTTCATTAGCAAAAACTTCAATTTTAATAAATAAGACATTGAAAAAATTATCACCTTTCAGTACAAATTATGTCCCAACCTGAAAAGCTACACTTTGATAGTGTACAAAAGCTACACTTTGATAGTTGCAAGACAGGGGAAACAGTATAAAAAGAATAAATTACTTCAGTAGTTCTCTGCTCAAAATTACTGTTGGTTCACTACTTCCAGAGCTTTAGAACTGCATTTATGCAGTTTTAGTTCCTAAAGGTGATGCCCACATACAAGACTTAGCACTAGCTTTAATTAAGGTTTCATGTATCCCTATATTGCCCCAAGACATCTTATCTAATGAATGCAGGAACCATGGTCTTGAGCGGGTTCTACATTAATTTGCTAAAAGGCAGCAAACTAATATAACTAGACTTTTCTGAATGTTCTGTTTCTTGCAGTCTAGAGACAAGATTTTCAACTTCAGTAGTGACGATCATGTCTTGGAGCTTGAAGGAGCCAAAAAAGTGTGCAAGCTCTCTCCTGGTCAAAAACACCTTTCATTCCTTACTATTATCAAATTCAGTCATATTTTACAGCTTATCTCTTCTGTGGATGATTCTATACCTTCAAACAAAGGTGTTAATAGCAAAGGAGTTCCAAAGTTTCACATATCCACTTTGAGACGCATAAGCCAGCAGGTTTTTCAGAAACAAATAATTATACTGAAATTGGCTCTCTGTAATTCCATGTACACTGTTCTGTGCAGTTATAACTTCACACCTTTGAATACGACACTTGTCTCAGCTAATTGAATTACTCCCTGAAAAATCCTAACAGCACTTCACAGAAGGCCATACACTTCTTGGGACTTCACCAAGAAGCACCACAGAGGTGTCTGTTGCAAATATAGCTTGTCAGCTTGGGCAGAAGCTATTTTCCTCTTAGTCAGTTGTCCATGGGAGATTTGGCTAATAAATGACAATTTCCTTTACTAGTGTGGAAGGGTATGAACATTCATAATACAGTTTACAGTTCTCATGATCAAAATAAGAAATCAGTGAAAAGGTTGAAGCATTTTGAGCATAGCTCATATCTAAAAAAAACAAAACAAACAAACAAAAAGAAAGGATACTTAGGGTGTTGAATTTAGTTTATTTTTTTTTTTAGCCAAAAAAGTACTATCCAATTAGCAGATATAGTATAGTTAGATGGCATGTGCTAAAAAGTTTAGCATAGTAATTGTAGTATTTCCTGAAACTCCTTTTTGTGGTTTTAATTCTTATAATATTTAGTGGTGTATTTGAGGCACAGCTGTAGCCATGTTTTATTATATGGAAATCCTAATTTACAGTTTTGAAAATTAAGGATCTTGTTCTTATTTGCACTTTGAAAAATATGGATATTTTATAATAAATAAACTACTAATTGAAGGGACTGAAAGTTTATCTCCTCTCTACTAAAATAACTGGTTAAGTATTAACAAGTTTGAACAGAACATTTTCTCAGCACAGAAAGATAACTTCGACCAAATGTTCCACTGAAGTCTTTAGCATAGGGCATGCAGGTCTGAAGATATTTATTGAAATCTGTCTTGCCTTTCAAACAGAGAGGTAATGTGCCCATCAGGACTATGTCAGAGCTCTAAGCTCTTTTTAATCTCCCATGAGTTTGTAAATTCTAATGGATAATTTTCTTATACGTGTTTTCAATACAAACTATAATTTAATAATCAAAATTTAAAAACTTTGGAAAAAAATAAGAGGTTGAGATTTTTGTGAGTTGGGGCTTTTTCCCTTATTTTTAGCCATGCTACAAATGCTCACAAACAAGATTTAACTAATACTATGTTTAAAGTATGAATAAGTCTATGCGATTCCATTCTTTACAAGAAAAGAGAGTACTGAAAAGTACAAATGTTTCAGCTCATGCTTTTGCCTCACACATTTTTATTTGTGGTTTTATTATTTATATGTGGTTTTATTAACACAATAGTTTTTAGTAAGAAAATTTAAGAACTAAAGATTTCCTTTTCATCAGCATGAAAAAAGATAAAGGAACAAAACCATAATCATGATATCAGTATCTCACATAGCACTGAATAAGGCCCTAAGGGAGACAGAACTTCATGTTACATAAAAATTTCCTATATTTGCAAATAAAGACAAAAAGAAAACTGTACCACTATAAATCTAAAGTACTAGTTCTGGGTTATGTTATGATACAATCACCAAATATTTTTCTTCAAGAAATAGGCTAATATTCACCTGAGCTCAGCTGTGCAGCTCCCTGTGTTCAACTAGTAACGGCAAAATTCTTTGACTTGACTGGAAACATCTCTATGCAAGTTGATACACAGTCTTATAGCATCTGTTCTGACTGCATTTCTTAAGCGGGCAATTATGCAACATGTAGATGCTGCTGCTGTGGGCTACAACACATTAAGAAACTTTCAAAATCACTTAAAGTGAAAAATGTGAAAGTGCTCCATAACCCTTAAACTCGTTTACATTTTCCTGGGAAGAGATGACAGCTTAGTACACATCCCAGACTTAGTTTTTGAAAACTTCTGTAAAACCCAGCATGAAGTGATATATTTATTTTACCCCACCTGACCTACTCAGTTCATTTAGAGATACTATAGATGTAACACACAATCAAGTACTAGTTACACAGACACAATGAAACGGGAAACAAAAATAATTTCATTTTCTTGCATGCTATATATGCATATGCATACAGATCCAACATTTCCATGCTGTGGCTCAAATCTGCAGCTATTGATGCTCATCTAGGCCACTGAAGGTTCTTTGCAAGAACAGGAGACCAAATGGCAAAAAGGACAGACCCCATTCTACATACAAAACTAACAAGAGTCCTAACAGATAAGGAAATTCTACTGACACAAGAGTTGATTCTCAAAATTAGTTTCAGATAGATCATGGCAATAATATGTAATGCTTGAGTGCCTACATCTTAGAGTACATATTAAAGAAAACCATTCTTTTTGGTATGTCTATGCTTTGCTCAAATTGAGAACTTAAGTACTGAACACTGAACACAGCCCTTCATCTTTGTGGACCTGCACTGGGCTCTCTCCAGCATGTCCATGTTTCCTTTATACTGGGGAGCTCAGAACTGGACACAGTACTCCCTCAAAGTGTGGCCTCACCAGTGCTGAGTAGAAATTTCCAGTCACTTTTAAGTTTCAAGATATTACTACTAATAATTTCCATTTTTAGCTTCCATCATGGAAGAGATTTCCACTTACACAATTCTGGGAAAAAAAAACCCAAACAACTGTGTGTCTTTTCTTAAGTTAACTGAATATGTGAGACAAGGAATGAAGTTCATGTATTCAAGATTTTAAAACATTTCTATAATAGGCTGAGATGGCATTTATATAAGCTAAGAATAAATCTGGCAGCTGCGTCATCTCTGAAATAATTGGATTTAGAAGCAATTGAGCAATGTTTAAAAGAAGCGTATTCATTCTGAAAATAAATTTGATTCTTTAAAATAAAAAGACATTGCAAGGTGTAGATTTTGAACTTGAAAATATGGCCAAGACAAAATTAAGTTAGTTTGGCTTTGTGGCCATTTCTATAGCAAACAAGAGTACTATTAGACTTTATAGTCATGGTGTGCAAGGAAAACACTACCCAATTGCTATGATCAAGCTCTCAATGTACTTACAAACATTCCTGAAATATTCAGCGAGCTGTGCTTTGGCACAGTATTTTAAAAGTTCCAATTCAAGCTGCAATAACAAATTAATTTGTAAAATTAGCCAACCTTCACACAGACTTACACTCCTTGCAGTGCTATTGACTTAGTTTTGCCTCTGATGTTTCACTTCTTCTGTATATTCTCTCTGGGCAAGTAATTGTATCCTGAAACACAGAGATTACTAAAAGTTACCAGGGTGTGTCTGCATCATGCTGCAGAACGCAGTCTGCAATACAGCCAATCTAAGAAATCCAGCACTGAAATCCTAGCAGGTATGTATTCTACTTTTAAAACCTATGATGTGTATTTTTGACACAGCTATACATTTTCCTATTCGAGAAGACATATAGCTGATGGGAGTTCTGTGCTACGTTCTGCATACATGGTGTTCCTCAGTCACAACGAAATGAGCAGCCTGAATACACACAGTGAGAATTAATTGCAAATTGTCAATCAGGCAAGTGATACAAGATATCAAATAGTGAGGAATAGCTTCTGCTCAGTGATGCTGATGTTTGTTGATGGTGATTAGATGTTAGGAAAATCTCTTCCAGAGAATTTGGCTCTAACGAGACATATACATAGGCCAAATCTTTAACAAACATCCCTAAAATATTAGGACTGTCTCTAAACATGTCTCTGTAAGTTCCCTGATCTAGGAAGGACCAGATTTGGATTCTGCAAAAGAGACCAAATTGTAATTCAACAGACTCACCCAATTTCTGGGCCCTCAAAAACAGCAAAGCTACCACAGTGCTGTCTGACATGCAGACATACCAGCATTTCTATTCAGATCAGAAATATGCTTTCAGAAGTCCCCTAATAGTTCCCAGTCACCACGTTTTGGTTCATTATCATGGAAATACACTTGGAAGGCACAACTGGATTATTTTAGATAAAACTATGTGGGAAGATGTGGTCCAGAAGCTCACTTAATGCACTCCAGCTATTAGCAGGCATTTAGTCAGTCAAACTAGACTAGCGCTAGAAGTTAAACCCTGTAAAAAATTGTTATTCATTATTACTCAATAACCCCATTTCACAATACAAGTCTAAGCTACTATTTCCCAAATTCAAGAATAGCCCAAATGCCTAGACTGAGAAAGTTAGGGCCTTCCAACTAAGACTTCTCAATTTAATTTCTCTATCACAAATTACTCTTCAAGACACCAGAAAGCATCCAGTAATTTTATTTTAAGATGTCAAAAATTCAGATTAAAAAGCATTGTGAGCCTATCATCCAACAACAATACAGTTCTCCTCACAGACTATCATAGGTACATGATTACTGGCTTTATAGCTTAATAGAAAACTAATGACTAGACTAAATAAAAAGTTATACAAGAAAAGGCACAACAAATAGAATTCGTTGCACACTTTACTTCCAGCTAAGGTCAAGTGTCCAACAAAGCTGTTCTAAAGGAAAAAGGAAATACTAGGCTGATGTACTTGCAGAACATTTAAAATAATATTCAAAGGAAGAATAAATGCTGTGAAGGCAAAGACACACAGTGTATAAAATACATCAGTTGTGATTACTGTTAACAAAGTAATTGTGAATCAAACGCTGTGAAGTTGATGAAGTATACAAAAAAGAAGATGCTATATATACATATAAAAATCAAGTGTAACATTTTCCCAGCAAGGCCAACACAAGAAATGTTTAATGGCATAAAGTCAAAGTGCCAACTCTGTGCCTTTAGAGGACTGCCTGATAAAAGTCTCTGCCTCATATCTCACAACTGAATCCAAACACACAGTTTAATTTATTAACATCCACAGACTAGCTATCACTGAACTCTCCTGGAACTACAAGCTTAAAAAACCATACCCCTAAACTATCAAACCATTAAAATGACTTTGCAAAAGGTAGCTAATAAATATTGTATGGCCATTTGTATGCAAGTGCCATCCTAATGGTGGTTTTGATTAGGCAAAAGTTAATATTTTTGGAGTATGTAAACCCAAAATTAAAAGTAAAAAGGCTGACGCCCGTACCAAAGTTGAAATATATTACATCTTTCCTGATTAAAGCTTCCTAGATACATCAGCCTTGAAAAATATGAGAGGAATCAGCACACTGTATTTTATCATTATAATAACATTTGGTAAAGACATTCATAAAAGTGGTGGCACATCTTATCAAGTGTGAGATGGTACAGCACTGATAAAAATAATCTGAATAAGAAATGTTTGAAACTTCAAAAGCTTTGCTATTGCCTGTGACATTGACTTTTCATGTTAGAAAATGTTTCAAGTAACCGTCTTCAGTTTTTATTTATGGAAAAAAGAACTAAGATGTTCATGCTACATATCAACTGTTCAAGAGCTAAAATATTCTTAGAAAAGATACAGTTCATAAAAAGGTCTCCCACAAAGTTTCCTTTCTAAAGATAGAAATCCAATAGCTGGAAAACCATGCATACTGAAGTTGCACTTATCTCTTTCACTTATTTGGAATACCTGTTCAGCTCATAAAAGAGAAGTTCTGGAGGCCCTTGAGGATCCCTGCAGTCCTTCATCCAGCTTCCCAAAGAAATGACGTAAAGTTGATGGCTATTACTTCTTGTAAGACAATGACTGCTACCGCATCCCCAATTCTTGAGAGCTGCTTCACACAAAGGTAGAAGATTTGCTTCACTGCAAGGATGTAACTTACTCTATACTGACTGATGCTCAGACCCAACAGGAAATGGGAGCTGCTGATCTCATATCCATGGAAGCAATAACTCTTAAAGAGCTCTTGCATGATGGGTAGAATTGCCATCAACAGAGGCAACTTGGAATCTCTCCTTTATGCAAGGCCAAAACTCCTGGAGCTAAGTTGAAGTCTGTACCATACTTTTTCCAATTTCAAGCAGCATTGTCAGCAAGCTTCCAACAGGTTTAGAAGTTAAAAAATAAAAAGCAACCCTAAAAGAGTAGTTATCATTTGTAAAGTAGAAGACACGAAGCAGGGTTCCAGAGAAATAATCTATCTTACAGAAACAGAGGGGAGGAAAAACTGTTTAGGTAAGACTCGTCTATCTGAGAAGCCTGACACTGCTGAACATTTTAAATCACAGGCTGAAGACAGGTGAAAGGCTACTGCAAAAGGGGCAGCAGTTCCTACTTGAAAACATAAACAAGACAAAAGTCTGCAAGATATACAAAATAACGCTTTTGTCCTCTTCAGCAGTGTAAAATCTTAGCCATGTATTTCAACCAGTTGGTGTACCAGGCTTTAAAGGTAAGAAGACTTACTTTAGAACTAGGAAAACTTCGTATCAGGAAAAAGAAATTCTGGAGTAGATTATTACATTATGAAGCACCCAGTACTGGTGGATTTTAAATACATTAGACAAAAGCTGTCTGAAATACCATATAAATATTTGATCCTGCCTTCGGCCATCAGGATAAAAAGTAAGTCCAAAATATTTATCTGCGATTCCATGGGGTTTTATTGCTTTTCTCTGAAAAGTACAAATGAAATCAAATCTAACAAATTTTGAGCTGGATTTTGCATCAGTCTTCTGCCCCAAGTAGGCTGTATGGGCTACATAGGGCTCCATGTAACCAGCCTGGTTAGTCACTGTCTGCCTACCATTTAGAGACAAATATAAACCTAGAAACTTGACAGAGTATATGATATTTACTTTCTCCTCAGTCAGAAAATCCACAACTTTCTTGGTTGTGTGGGTTTTCTTCTTCAAATACAAGTTTCTCAAATCATATTACACAAAAATCTCAGCATTCCTTGAGTTCTGTTTCCCAGAAAACAAACAACTGACTCTTAAGAAGTTGCAGTATTCTGAGCAGAGAAACAGACTCTCTTTTGATATCTCTTTTTGTTTCTCATGTTCTTTCACATTATATTAGCATTACATGATTGCATTAGCATTCCAAGGTGTATTGTCAATGTAGTTGTGTATCCCCTAAAGCCACAGACTATTTTTGGTTTATGAAATTATGTACTATACAGGAAGAGAGAAAATCTTTAATTCTTCCCATCTCTGTAAGGCGTTGAAGAATCTGAAGGACCAAATTCTACTGTTCAAATACTTATGACCAATTATATTTCTTAACAGGGTGATTCTCAGTTGTAACCACCACACCATTGCAACTATTGTAAGATCAGGCCTTCAAATCAAAAAGCAGGCACTGATGAATCGAAAAGATCTATATTAATTGCTCCAGTGCAAGGTGCATTTAATCAATACATACTCTTCTTGGAACACAGACCATCATTTTAGTGTTATTGCAACAAGAAATTGGTATCAGTTTATCTAATTAAGTGTATGTTTACTATTGAATACACATTTCTTTCAACACTACTCCTGCAAAATGGATGATAAACCATCTACATGATCAGCATTGCAAGCTGCCACTTACTAAATAGTGGTTTGACAATGCCATCAACTTTTTCTTGTTTGTTTTCAATGAGAAATTGTCTCTCATCTGACAGCATGTCTGTATGTACTCTCTGTGATGCAGTGTATGTGAAAGTACACTATTAATATTTTGGGCTCTTGAAAGGAAAAAAAAAACACACAAAAAGCCTACTTTCTTCTGAATTATTTAATTGAAAATGTCCTAACATGAAAATGTCTAGTAGTAATTTAAAGTGCTGTTGATGAAAGCAACTGTTGATAAAACGCTGCTTAACAAGATGTTAGAAAGTTACTGATATGTTTCAGGTAGCTTTATGTTCCATTCTGAAGAGGTCAAAACGATATTGCTTTTGCATTTCTAAGTATAGTCAGTCACTTTTGAAACCCAGTAATGTAAATCATATAATTAAATTATCAGTAGAGTTGGTTTTGGGTGATTTTTTAATACAAATGGGGCTTTAGCTGAACACCCTCATATTATAGAATCATAGAATAGTTAGGGTTGGAAAGGACCTCAAGATCATGAAGTTCCAACCCCCCTGTTATGGACAGGGACATCTCACACTAAACTATGTCTCCCAGGGCTTTATCCAGCGTGGCCTTGAACACTGCCAGGGATGGAGTATTCACAGCCTTCCTGGGCAACACATTCCAGTGCCTTACAGTAAAGAATTTCTTCCTTATAACCAATCTAAACTTCCCCTGTTCAAGTTTTAACCCATTACCCCTTCTCCTGTCACGACAGTCCCTGATAAAGAGTCCCTCCCCAGCGTTCTTGTAGGCCACCTTCAGATACTGGAAGGCTGCTATGAGGTCTCCACACAACCTTCTCTTCTCCAGGCTAAACAGCCCAAGCTTTCTCAGCCTGTCTTCATACGGGAGGTGCTCCAGTCCCCTGATCATCCCTGTGGCCCTCCTCTGGACTTGTTCCAGCAGTTCCGTGACCTTTTTATGTTGAGGACACCAGAACTGCACACAATACTCCAAGTGAGGTCTCACAAGAGCAGAGTAGAGGGGCAGGATCACCTCCTTCGACCTGCTGGTCACGCTCCTTTTGATGCAGCCCAGGATATGGTTGCCTTTCTGAGCTGCGAGCACACACTGAAGCTGGCTCATGTTCATTTTCTCATCAACCAACACCCCCAAGTCCTTCTCTGCAGGGCTGCTCTGAATCTCTTCTTTGCCCAGTCTGTAGCTGTGCCTGGGATTGCTCTGACACAGGTGTAGGACCTTGCACTTGTTGTGGTTGAACTTCATAGGGTTGGCATCAGCCCACCTCACAAGTGTGTCAAGGTCCCTCTGGATGGCATCCCTTCCCTCCAGCGTATCAACCAAACCACACAGCTTGGTGTCATTGGCAAACTTGCTGAGGGCACACTCAATCCCACTGTCCATGTCACAGACAAAGATGTTGAACAAGACTGGTCCCAACACCAATCCCTGTGGGACACCACTCGTTACTGGTCTCCAAATGGACACTGAGCCACTGACCACAACTTTTGCATGCGGCCATCCAGTGGTAGTATCCACTGAGTGGCCCGCCTATCAAACTGATGTCTCTCCATTGTAGAGCCAAGGATGTCACAGGAGACAGTGTCGAATGCTTTGCACAAGTCCAGGTAGATGACATCAACTGCTCTACCCCTGTCCATCAGTTCTGTAGCCCCATCATAGAAAGCCATCAAATTGGTGAGGCAGGATTTCCCCTTAGTGAAGCCATGCTGGCTGTCACCAAGCACTTTGTTGTTTTTCATGTGCCTTAGCATGCATTCCAGGAGAATCTGCTCCAAGATTCTGCCAGGCACAGAGGTGAGACTGACTTTCCTTCTTCAGGAAGGAAAAAATTCACTCATTCTCAAGAAGTCTGGAATGACTGAAAGACTTTAGAAATCAGAAGTGATCTTTATAATTCTATACTGAAGTACAGAATTGCTTTATTCTATTTTAGTATCAGAAAATTAGCTGAATGCAAACAAAAGGTGCAACTGAAGAAAAGATTTTTACAGTTCTACACAATGTCTAAATTCTGTACAACCCTGCAAACTAAGTAAGCAAGGTATTCAGGTATGAATCTGTATAATTTTAAGTCTTGCTAGCTCGTATGTTTAATAAAGATTTAAAGTATTAGGGGGAAACTTGACAGCAGGTGCACCATGTAAAGAGCTATGTCGCTGTATACCCTCAGTCACACCTATTCCCTCCTCACCTTAATCTCAATGTTTTTTGTTTCCCTGGAATTCAGTTTTATGAAACACGCATTAGAGACCAACCAGTTCCACTGAAGCCATCACATACTCTCCTTTCACTGAAAATCAACCAGTCTAGGAAGAAGTGCATAACCTCAAAGCAGCATTGCTCTGAAGTAACAGATCAGGCAGAAAAGGTGAGAAAGTACTCATTCAGCTGAGGGTTTCACATGTGCTTTCCAAGTGGGAAGTAGAGGCAGAAGTGGAGAACCACTGTCTGAAAGAGTTGGAGGTTTCAAGCTCCTCCTGCAAAGAGGATCTTCATCACTACATAATACAAGGCAGAAAGGGCAAGACCTATCGCTTTTTTATCAAACCCATCCTGATATTTGACCTCCTAGATGATCTTAAGGTCCTTTCCAGCCCTAACTATTCTATTCTAACACCTCTGTCCCCTGTTTCCCAGATAGGGAAACAAATATGTAGTCCTATGGAGAGAGACTGAAAGCAGTGGTTTTGAAGCAAACAATGAAGCAGGTTGTTAGGTCTTAGCCACAGAGGTAGTTCTCGCATTTTCCCAATTCTGGAAATGGGCTGGGAAGATGTGTGGCATATTGCAAAAAAGCAAAAGGGGAAAACTCCACCTCATCAGCAACAGAAAGACTGAAGAATGACATAGTATGTCAAGTAGACGTAGTTACTGAAACAGTAGTATGAGATCCTCTGCATATTAATCGTACTTCACACTCACAGTTTGCAGGTATACCTCCATTGTTTTATTATATTTTTTTCCTTAGGCATCTTAGGTTTGGTAGATTGCAGACCCTGGCTGTGCAGAAATCAGGACAGCATCTAAGAGTCAGTGTGTGTGTGCATTCAATTACAGCATCTTTTTAAAAATAACAATGCACTTTATTGTGTACTTGTTTCAGTTACCAGCAGGTGGATGCTGCCAGCACACAACACTCTGGAGAAACAGTCTAGATTTATCTTTCTCTACAGACAGCATTACAACCTGTGATACTTTTTATAACGTTGCACCTGAGAACACAGCAAAATGACCTCAAATGTTGATAAATCAACATGGGAAATGATACATAGAATAGAAAGAGTGAATCATCAGGTATACAGGGTACCATTTACTTACTGGGCAGTGAAATACAAGTCAATAGCCAGAATGTTTAAGGACGTCTGGGTATCACCTTGTTAAAACCAGCTACACTGTCAAAACTCAAGACTGATGGTGATCTGAGGAAACACCCACCATATAGTTAGCAGCACACAATAAAACGTGATTCTATGGCTTGATCTGCTTGATACACATCTTTTATATTGCTTCAAAAGAGTGTGTTTACTGATGTTTCTCCTAATTAAGATAAACATAATTCATTTATCCGCAGCTAAAGGTAATACAACAGCAGATCTCGGAGTTGGCTTGCTCAGATACCACTGAAGCCACATACACAAAAGGCATTTCTCAGTCTTTTTCCTCTCCTTTTTTTTCCTGCTCTGGCAGGGACTGCCATCCCACAGCCTACTTTTTATTCTCCCAACACCCATCCACACTGGAAAACCATGTGCACACATACAGCATGTCCCTGCTATGACTGGTGCTGTGTGTGTATGCAGAGGTTTTCCTGGCCGGCCGCAGCACCTGGGCACTGAGGGGGCACCTGCTGCTGCAGAACACCCAGCAGCAGTTGGTATAACACACTTGGGCACACTCCAAAACAAACAGCCTCAAAAAAGGTCACTCCTTTCTAGTGTGTTCTTTGAAACTATAATCAATAACATTCATGCAGAAAAAGCACTGTAGTAGTACTGGTTCGAGTATCTTGAAAATGTGATACAGATTGTGAATTTATTGTACTTAGCATGTGCACAGATAGCTCTACATACTATAAAATGTCTAATCTTCATAACCAGCTGCAATAATGCTTGTATCGGACAGATGTTACACAGAGTGTGATTTTCAGATCATCATTTCGAAGTGCATCAGGTAAGTATGTTACAATTGAAAAATAAACACCAAACTGTATTTTTCCTAAATTACTACTTACTCCATGCATTTAGGGTAGTTCTCTTCATCATACTATATTTATCTTTTGTTTGGTACTATGTTATCTGCTTTTATTATAACATACATTGTAGTATAATTAAAAATCCTAAGTTAAATAACTACATATCATTTTTAAGTAAGAATTACATATATTTTGCAAATTTTCCCCAGCTTCTTGAATACTGATTAAATCATACTGTACTGATAAATTGATAAATGCTTGTGATGTAGAATGCAATGTAATTTATTTGTTATATTAATGGTACTTTAAATTAAAACACGAATCAACAGAACATACACAATAACTCTTATAATAGCTAAATAATGAAAGACTGTTTTGGAGCACAACCAACAAAATACATAAATAAAAAAATAATCAGCAGCACTGATTTCTATACAACGGATATTTGTCAATATTGCAGACTCTATGTCTCCAGTGACTCAACGATTTAATCTGAATCATATTGTTTCATTTCTATTTAATAAAACTGTTCAAGGATTGGAAATCAATTGGTACAGATTACCAGAAATATTTATGTGAGATTGCACAGAAAGCAGAATTTCTTACAAAAAAAAAAAAAAAACATGTTAGAGATTTGACCCAAGGAGTCCTCAAATAGCAAAGTACCAGCAGGACTAGGATCAGCATTTCCATTGCCAGAAGACAGTACATTACTGCAACACCTGTCCAGTGCGCGTACCTTTGGCAACACTGGTCAGGCTGCACAAATTATGAAAGCCTCCATGTTATTGTATTATGCAGATATTATGAGACTGAAGAAGGCATGCCTAAATGTGCTGTTCATTTCAGAGTAAAACATGTAGATGAATGATTCAATAAAAGGTTTTGGTCATTTGACTTTATTTCAAGATATCTCAGAGCTATAAAACTTTAAATTACTCCTAAGGACTTCCATCACAGCAGTTTCCTTCCTTTACATGAAACCACATAAACTCGACCTGTGTTTCAGTTCCAGATTTAGTGTTCTCCTGATTTTCAGCAATATTAGGGCCAAAATCCTTATTCGATGCAATTATTCCTGTAGGTCTCAAAGGGTTTATAGGAATAGTCATGGTAGTCAAATGAACTGCTGTGATGAAGAGCTGTTCTGGTTGTTCCCACTTTTGGCAAGGATTAAAAAATCCACGCTATGAAGAATCAGACCCATCATCACGTTTTATGACTACCATTTACCTTTCTAATAAATCTAAATGTTTCACCTTGGTTATTAACAAAAGTAAACTTTGGTTCAAAGACAAGAAAAATATTTGTTTTACTAAAGCCTTATGACTATAGTGATATTCATAAAAACTCTGCTGGAAAAGTAACTGAATATTGTGAGAACAAGACAATATATCAGTAAAATTGTTGGAGTTTTTTTCTGTCATTAAAATAGCAAAACCTTTCATACTGACTGCATGAAATATAGCAACTACCTAGTAGTCTATGTCTTAGGACACTCAAAGCCTTTAATGTCGTTCAACCACTTCTGTCCTGTCACCACTTAGGCATTTTTGTGGCATACTGAAATAGAGTGCTGTATAGTAGTAGATGCTTCACTGTGCTCAGGGAAGCTTTTGGGGTTACATTTTATTTGGTGAAAACATCTGGTATAAAAGTAAAGATATTTTCTCTTATGATAAAGTCCAAACATTTAAATGTGAATTATTGTTCTTAACAGTGAGAAATGTTTATGGTTAAAAGTTCCTTATTATCATGACTTTCTCCAGTGGACATAAGCGTCTATGACTTTTATACCACTGTGTCTCTGCAGCATAAATTATAAACATACAACAGGGGATCACAACTATAAGCTGTAAATCTAAAGAAATCTAGTTTATAGGTGAAAAAGAATATAGAAGAGCAACACTATATTTTCAGATCTCTGACAGAAAGCTCCTTTTATTACCATATTAAGTCTCTGCTGGGCTGCCAGAAATAAAACACAGTATGTGTTCAGTTCTATAGCTTTTATTCTGTTTGGGTTTATTCTTAGAGGTAAATGGATCCAATATACTTTCAATCCAACTACATGTATTAAACTGCTGCCAGTTTATAGTTGTCTACAGACCTCCCAAATTTGCAGCAGCAAGTGTAGAGCCCAAACTCCTCTGCTGCTGTATGCCCGAAGGTGATCACACAGAAATCATTCCTCCTGTTGAGTGTGAGAATGGAAAATGAAGAGTAAAAAAAACAGAACAGAACAAACCATGATCTATATGATCCCAAGATTCCTGTAATATCAATTACAAAATAATTAAGAATATCACTAAATAGTTGGATTCCATGATCCCCATAGTTATAGACTCAAAAAAAAATATACATAAATATACATTCCATATATTTTTGCATATCATCCACATTCCATCTGGTGTACTTCATGGGAAATCTAGGCCAAATACTGCCTAATGATCAAAGCAATAGCAAGCAAAGATCTTGCCAGAGAAAACAGGATCTGGAAAAGATGACTACTATCAAAAATTAATTCCTATGTCAACCTTTTATCCATTTACTTTTGACACAACCACACACTACAGTTCAGGCCAAACATTGTGGAGACAAACTAACCCATTAACCTTGCTATTAACTATGTCCAGCTATGCTGCCACACTGTGCTCCAAAGAAAGGTTTCTATATCTGCACTCCTTACACCCCAGAATAGGCCCAAGCTAACAAATAAGAGAATCCTACTTGGTTCACATTGCATTAACTACATCTACTGAAAAACTGATTTGGCTCCTGGCCCAGTCCACAACTTTGTGCCAATGTTTTCTCTCTCATCTCAAATAGGAGTAATGGCCTCTGATAATAAGAGACAATAAATGGCCAGTGTTCGTTTGGCAAGTAAGGTTTCTAATACAGTGTATTTCAGTTCTTGAAACAGAGGACAAGCAGAATTGTGGGGGGGAAGGATAACAGGACAGCCTAGCAAGAATGCACATATCTATAAAATAGTGAAGCAATCAGACGTTGTATTTTTAGATACTTTCTTTTTCAAGTGCCTAAGATTACGAATAAATCACAATGGCAAACTGAGTAGCTGAGATGGGATAGATTACTGAATTACAGATGAATGCTGCACAGATCAAATATTCAGCTCCAACCCAAAGCATGACTCCTAAGTGCTTATCTGATACACTGTAAAAGCTTTCCATGACAAACCATAGCTACTTCTGTTACGGCCACACTAGCTGCTAGATACCGTATATGCCTCTATATATTTCATAACACCTAAAACCAACTGGAAAGAGACAGTTCTTTAACCCCAATATACCAGAAATTTGTCCAGATGTTTTGTTTCTTATGTATCAACTCTCTGAGCATGGGTAGTAACCTTGAAATAGAGAATAATGAAAAGGAAAGCTGGATGTTGTGCAAATTGATATTTATTTTGATATAAAATTGATATTGATGGAAAGCCAAGGTACTGTCAGCATTCATATCATATATGACCCTCCATACTAGAATTCTGCTTATAATTACTGCTTCACATGTTCATTGAATACAGGAATTGGAAATGGAGGTAGAGACCAAATTTTACACAGAGGACTGTGTTGCAGCCACTTCTTTCAAATCATCAATTACTTCCTCCTTTATTAGATCACGAGTCTAATTTATTCTTTCCCTTGTGGATTTGCAACTTTCACAGTAATGTGTGGCATTTGGAAGCAGCATTTCTAGCTGACCGTGGCTCCTCAATGAGAACATATCCATGTTACTGAAGGCTCAGGGCAGAGACCAAGGATCAAGTGTGTAGGATAAAATGGCCAGAATGTCTCTCATACCTAGGAAGACATGAAGAGTGTTTACGGACAACAGATCATTAGTTGAAAAAGTGACACTACCTCTTGACTGACAGCACGTCTTATGGACGGAACTGCTAGACAAACCAAAGCCTTCACATTGATACGAGTATTGGTGGAAATCACCTGGAAAGTCACTGCCTGCTTTACGTTGTTCAGATGAATCCCAACAAGGGTTGGTCCAATACATAATGGGATTCCAGTATCCCTCAATAGGACATATTTTTTTTTTAACATCAGCTGTTTCTAAAGGTATATAAGAAGCTGCTTCTTCATTTCCCTCCTCTCACCTTTTTTCCTGTAATTGTTTTCAAGAGCACTTTCTCCTCACTTTCATTATTTTTCTCAGCATCCCTAAATTCCTATTTCCTAAATTCCTATGTTCAGTTTTTCCCATATGTAGTTTCTTGCCCTTCTAGCACTACTTCTTTTGTTTTCTAAGAATTCCTCAAGCAAGAGCACACCATTCATTGAAAGCAAAAGTGAACACTATTGCACAAGGATCTCTCACAGATATGACAGAGAATACCAAACTCTAAGCAAACTTGAAGTTGGATAAGCACTTCTCAATAGTACTATTTGGTCCATCTTCTGCACATGCTTGAGAAATGACAGCCTCTTCCCTGACACGCGGAATTTGCGACTGCCCCATCTAGTCAGAGAAAATCTTCCAAATGTGTCATAAATGACTCCTTTTCAAACAACAGAAATATTTACAAAATCCATGAAGGGCATACTGGTCAGCACAATCCCCATTCTGAATTCACAATACCTTAAAGCAAAGCAGCCAGTTGCTGTGACAGCATCTTATTCATATTAGTATTCCCAATGGCTTAAGTTTGTCCTAGATATTGAACCCATGGGACACCTTGTGGTTAAACTTATTCTTACCCATACAAACTTTTCCTGATAATCTCCCTCTGCTCTTCTCATTTTGCCAAGATACTTCATGCCTTTACTCAGCAGCAGATGAGTTTTGGCTATCACTAGCACAAATAGAACATCCTCACAGATAAGACATTGACAAAGACTGTTTCATGGGGCACAAGGATGAAAAGGTTCACCCTTACAATGGCTCAGTATTGAAGAGAGAATTTAACAACTCTCGGTGGTTCTCCAACTGACATTAACTTGAATGGAGAAGATGCCCTGCAAGTTGCAATAGAGTAAATAGAGAGGAAGAGCAGGTTAAGGGAGTCATTACTCCTTAAAAGGTACAACATATTTCCTTTGTCATTAGTAATTTTCTAAATTTAAACTGCTCATGTGTACTTGGGCTTTGTTTCACTTAGAAAACAGAAATACAGGAACAGTTGCACTTCTGCTGGTTTTATTTTCTGATTCTCATGCACTACTGTAAAATCCCTGTAACAGCTCTAAGGCAGGCATTACCATTTAAAAGTAACTAACATTTTAAGCACTGTTTCTATTTGAAGAGAAATAATGAGGTAAAAAATCCACCAAATTCTTCCTTGTTAAGCAACCAACAGAGATACATTCAGAAATGCTAATGGCACTGAAAGCAAATTAAAAGTTTAGGAGCCTGGATGGATAGAGCTAGATAAAGGAAGGGTGGAAACAGAAGTGTAGATGAAAAAGGGACAAATTGGGAAGATGAATATTGGTGTACTCTGTCACATAAGGAGAAAGCTCAGAGCAGTAAAGCTAGACACTTGTTAGCTTCACATCTCATCAAGCTAATGACGAAATGCAAGTTGAGGGTTGATCTTAGCTCTGTTGTTTTATCTTTCCATGTGCTGTGTCTGGCACAAGAACTTATTTTTGAGAAACGTTTCTCCTACAGTAACTCATGTTTCAGTTAGATTTTGCTTTTTATTCTGAAACAGTGCAAAAGTGCATCTTACTACTGCTCACCATTGCAAGTCTAAAGTGAGTTAAAGTTATCATTAATTCCTAAAAGCTACAAGGCATGCGTATCAAGAGAGCCAAAATGGAAAACTCATATAATACACAGTTCAACTGAAAATATTTTCTGTAAAAATATCATCTTGATATTTCATATTATTTGTATGACATGGATTTAGACCATATTTACTCAATTTTCATATAGACATTTCCCTGTTACTGCTATCTATAAGATAAAATATCAAGCTGCTAACTCTTCTTATGTTTCAACATTTATAGTAACAATCCATAAACCAAATTATTCCTCAGTAGCGGTTTTGCAAATCCACTGTGTCTGAATTATGACCTTAGTTTTATACAGCCCAAAGAGTCCTGCCTGGTGATTGCACAGGTGTAGCTAAGAGCCTGCCCGGTGTTGTCACAGGTGATGTATCATTATGTTACAGAAAAATGGTTTGACTTCCAGATCTCTAACTAGAGCTGTAAGGGTGACAGTGGTATGTGGAGGGAAAAGTCTTAAATATAATGGGGGGGTGGATCTGAAAAGCAAAGAGAAGTATCACTACATCGCTTTGTTTGCTGAGTCCCTTGATGGATAACCAAAATGACTAAGTATATATTTTTCTTTTTTTCTGAAGCTTTAAAGAAATGCAAAGATGGATTAAACAATTGAGCTGATAGCCTAAAACTAATTGCATAGGCAAT
Organism: Lathamus discolor; assembly: GCF_037157495.1. Classification (NCBI taxonomy): domain Eukaryota; kingdom Metazoa; phylum Chordata; class Aves; order Psittaciformes; family Psittacidae; genus Lathamus; species Lathamus discolor. Next base: position 147,350,209 of record NC_088884.1, on the reverse strand, counting down.
TACAAAAGTTCAATATCTCTAAAGCAAATGATCTAGTATCCTATCTGAAGGGCTACAAGCTCTTACCCATGAGAAAAGCTGGGACATTAACGAAGGAGAAAAACCAAGTATAATCCAACAGAGGACATGTGGCTGTGAGCCACTTCCAGCAAGCAAAAGACTATTCCAAAGCACCAGAAATAAAGCAATAAAGCTGGGTCCACTTGGTCTTAGCAACTTGATGCTAAGACTGTTATTCTACAATGGCATCACACAGTTTATGAGAAATCCAGCAACACAGCAGGAAACATGAAATAGTTCTCCATCTTTTCTTAGAAAACAAGTTTCCCCTGATTTTGACTGGCTATTTTGCAAGTTTTTCATTAACTGTCCAACCATCCTCTTGCTTAACCAGCTGCACTGAACTGGACACCTTCCTCAACAACATCAAGTTACACACATTGCACCCAAGGAATTTCTGCGTAACTCATTTCCTACCCATGGTGGGAGAAAACTCAGACACTCCAGGCATCACAGTCACCATGGAGAACAGCAAATCTCTCTTTTCTCCTCCCTAAAATGAGAGTTATTTTGTACAGGTGAATGTGTAACTGCAATGTGCAACATAGAGAAGAGAAAGGCACCTGCCAGCCTTTGGCTTACTAGAAGACCTCGTTTCTATCACATAGTTGTTACTTAAACATCACAAAGGTAAAAAGCAGGCAGGTGTTAAGTAGGACTGCTCAAAATTACCTCTTGGGAGTTGGTAACCAGAAAGGATGTGCATGTTTTGCCTGGGAGGTTCATACCCTGTTCCAGGTCATTTCAGCAAAGGCAAAAGTACCAGTTAGGTGACAGCAGGCACCGTACGGCGGGCTTCGCAAAGACCTGGACTCCGTTTCTTAGCCCGAGATCCCAGGCATTAAGCGTTTGCTTACTGTCCCCATAGACACATACACAGTTTGAGAGCACAGATGCGTTTACCCCGTGCAAGCAGGCAGTTCCCCCTTCCTCACCCCACGCCAAGTTGCAAGACTTGCTGCTTAAAGGTGGAGGGAGAGACCCCAAAATAACTAGGAAGCAAAGCCTCGTGCCCCCACGCCACTCGCGTCCTACCGCCTGTGGAGCTGGCCTCCTCCAGCTGCGCCGAGATGCTCTCCACCCTCCTCACATTCATGCTGGGAGGCAGGAGGCGCCTGGAGCCGCGGCGAGGCGGGACGCAGCGGGGGAGCGCGGCAGCACGGCCGCTCCGGGGCCGCGAGAGCCGGAGCGGGGCCGCGGTGGATCGGAGCGGGGTGAGGCGGGGCCGCGAGCGGCGGAGCTGGGCGAGGCTCCGCCTCGGCGGCGACACCTCCTCCGCCATCTACCTCGCCGCCCGCGGCGGTGTGGGGTTCTGGGTCCCCATCTCGACTTCCCTGCCGAGTGGCGGGGGCTAAGCCCTGGCTGCTTGTGCTGCCTGACTGCCTCTGCAGCGGCAGGGCTGCGGACCGCTGCCCGGGGCTGCCCCCCTCCTCGGGGCTGGACCGGTACCTGTCCCCCGGGCCGACGTGGAAGTGGAGGCGTCGGTGGGAGAGGGAGCAGCCGTGGGGAAAGCAAGCCCTGACGAAGGGCCGTACAGCCCGCTCTGCTCCGCGGCTGCACAGGTGCTCTCGGCATCACCTGTTGGACAGCAGGGTGCACGGGATGCAGACCTACACGGGGCCAGGCCCGGGGGCGTCCCCGTCCCACCTGCGCGGCACCATCACCTCTTTCGTGATAGCAGCTGCCGTGCTTTGCCGTGTTGCCTGCCCGCACTGCAACACCAACACCAAGACAGCTATCAGCCCAGATCTGAAGGAACATGCCCACAGTGTATCAAACCCTTTCTTTTTCTGACAAAACACTGTATTTGATCAAATTATGGTAAAGTGTACTATAGGGTATGAAATTCTAAGAAGCCACGTGTGGAGCACAGAAATAACACCAGGCAAGAAATTATGTAGTCAGGCACTTCAAACAGTGCTGGAGGAAATTCATGGATCTCCACTGAAACCATGTGATAGCAGGACTGATTTGGCTGTTGTGCTTAAGACGAAGGGAAGGGGCATTTGAGGGACCTGCATTTGGTCTCATTATCAGGATTTGAGCTTACTTACTATCAAGAGCTAACCTTACAGAAAACTGTAATTTATCACAATTTTTCAAGAGTCTTTGTTGTCGCGTAAGTATGTAGTTTACAGAGTAAGACAATTCTGATTTATGGCTGTCCCTTCCCTTCGCTCTTTCTGCTCTACCCAAACGTTGTAGCAGAACTCCATGAGTTAGAAAACCACTCCAAATATATGAGCAGCTGGTCATAACAGAGTGAACTAAGGCAGCAGCAGCAGTAATACTTCAAAAATACCTTTGCAGTTGCCAGTTAAGCTAGACATTCATCTTGTGTCTTAGAAAGGATTACAGGTATGCAGCTCAGCACAGAGCATAAGCTCCAGAAGTGTCTGCCAAGTCTGTATAGAAAAGGTAGCACGTGCCTTCTCTATGATCAGTTGTGTCTGATTCAAAGGAAAAAGAAAGTGACCAAAGTAGACGGAGTCATCTCCATAAATCTGCATGTTTCTCTCAAGCTCATCTTCTTTATTTTTCTGCTTGCTCTCTTTATTTTCATCCACCTGCTCTCCATCTCCTGTTCTTCTTTACGGGCCTTGCTTGAAGTAGTTTGATCAATTCCCTCTGCATACTTCTCTCAGGATGTAAATACTTTTCTTGGAAAAAGCCATAGTCTTTCCCAAACATCCTTTTGAATTTTTCCACTTCTTAGCTGTTTAGACGTATTAGTTTTCTCCTACCTTGTTGTACCTTCTCTTACCTATTTTCCTTTTTCACCACCGCTGCCCGTGAGATCTAGATGTTATGGTATTATTTACCCTTTACTTACAAATTAGGGGTGCAGTACATAAAATGAAAACCTATTTAAAAAAATAGTGGAAAAATCCTCAGTTAATGCAGTTGTATATAATCATCTGACTTCATAGGAATTATAGCAATAATAGAATTGTGCAGATTTTCAGCCAATGAGCATCTGGTTTAATTTTATCTAACTGTACATTATGACAATCATTGGCAGTAATTGACAGACATAAAGATTAAATATGTGTCATTTCAATGCTCTGTTTAAAACAAAATATATATCAGATTGTGGAGTTTTTCCAAATTTGTTTTAAAGGGCAAATTCTTTATTGTTTACCAAACCTGATTTGGTTTCCTCCAATTAGCATGTCAAGCCCACGTATCTGTTCTATATAACATTTAGTAAAAATTGACATCAACTGTGATTTCATCCCTTCTATATAATTACATTTTGACATATAATTATATTGCTGTGAATATAGAGTTTCATTCTAGTTTCTACTTTTCAAAATATATTACTTTTTCCTTTCTTCTTTATTTATTTCAAATATTTCTTTTGGAGCTAACTGCTTGAGCATATATTTAAAAGGTTCATGTATGGCTAAAAATTTCTTCCATCACCTGTGATAAAATATTAATTTCTTCTTGAAATAGTTGATTTAGTTTCCATCTGATTTCCTTAATTAGAATCTGAATCAGCATATTTCTGTTAGTCTCAAATGTAATCTAATTGGAAAGACTTAACATAACTATGATTCAGCATGTCCAAATCAAGCTCAGATTTCCTCAGCTGTTTAAAATATGTAATATATAAAATTAAGTGTTAAATCTTAAAGCTAGAGTAATGATCAAGGAGGCATTTTTCATGCAAAAGAGAAAATAATATTTTGTGAATATGAGGTATTCATCATATTCATGATTTCTAGCGGTTGCACCTTCCTGTGACGGAGGACCTGTCAGGTTTTTTTCCTATCTATTTGTGTGAATGAGATGAGGCTCAGACTCAGAAAGTGTATAGCAATACTCAAAGATTTAGTCTTTCCAGTCTCTTCTAATCCCCCATTGGTCTTGGGACATCTACAAAGGGCTAACACAGTAGTTCAGCTACCCAAATCGTATTTGCACTAAGGAACTAAATCATTTAAAATTAAGCAGTCAAACAGAACAAATATAAGCCAAAAGGATTCAGCATGTCCATGTTACTTTCTAGGCCTCCAGAGAAGCCAGTGCTTTGTCTGCTGGAGAATGGTTCTCTAGGTGAGAGCTTTTTTGGTTCCCAGAAGAATTTGTCATTAAGTTTATACTGCATGTACCTTCCAATGTTTTTCACAAGAAAACCACCCAGTTAAATCTAAATCACTCTGTTACTTACTTCTAGGTCAAGTATTCTTCTTTCTCCAAAAACTAACAAAATTCCATTTTGCTTTTTTTTATTCAGGCATGAGAAAGAAACTGTTCTTCATGCTACAATACATTTCTAAGAGTATTTTCATTGTCAGAAGTATGTTTTTTTTATTTTATTTTACTGTGTAAGAATGTATCCCATAAAAACATTTTATGTGTACTTTAAAACACAAAATAATAATCATAATTTGGCTGTACTCAAATATTTAGCACCTGTGATAAAAATACTTGATATAAAGCAATCCTTGAGAGTGCTCTGGTGCCCTCTTGTAGGGTGTGCATTGGGTGTCAGTGACAAGGTGTTGTTGGGGGGCAGGGGTAGGAAGAGAGCTGCAGTCTCTCCGAAGAGAGACTAGGGGTGCCCTGTGCCAGGTGGTTGGCTCCAAGCGTCTCTGCAAACGGCCCACCTCAGGGCACAGCTAAGCCCATCAGTCAAATTGAAGGCACCTTGAGGAAAATATGTTTAAGGAGGGGCACAAAATTTTGAGAAGGGGGAATGAGAGATTGGTGCTCCATGGTGAAGTATGTACATTCCCAAAGGGACCAAGGCCCAGGGGAGACCCGTGCTGGAGAATTTACACCACAAAAAGACTATGGCTCATGGTTAAACCCAAGCCAGAATAGGGGAAATAAGTAATAATGAAAGAGCAGCTCTATAAGAGAGAAACAAGAAGCAGCAGAGAGAAACCACTGTGCACTGACCCCAATCACCTGCAGTGCCCATCACCTCCCTGAGTGTAACCTGCAGTGTGAACAAAGATGGGAAAGAAGTGTCTGGAGTGAATGTGAGCCTGGAAAGGGGGAGGAAGTGTTTTTTCCTTAAATGTTTAAATGTTTTTCTTCTTTATTTCCCAATACCCAAGTCAGTGATTAAATATTTATGTTGACTGTCAATAAACTAAGTAAAACTCTCCAAGTCTGTTTTACCTGTGACAATAGCTGCTGAGTGATTTCTCTTTCTTTTGACCCCAAAGTTCTCACTGTCTTGTTCTTCCTATTTTTTCTCCTGTCCCTTTGGGGGTGGTGGGTAAACAAGTAGGTGTGGAGGTGCTTGGCTGCCATCTGGGTCTAACCCACCATAGGGTGGATATGGAAGAATTCAAAATGCAAAATGAGATTGTAGGTGTAGGAAAGATGTCACAAACTATTAACAAACCCCGTGTCCTTGAAACAGTGGAGCTTCAATGTTCAAGATTTCCTGTTAGCACATGAAGTTTTAGATACTGTCAGTGCTTTCAGAAGGAGTAATCTTTAATATTCTGATTTTTGTGCCTATTAAACCTTAATCAGGACATTTCTTCAAAAGAACATTGTGCACAGTGTATCCTTACCCTGCACAGAAATAAATAGCAAGAAACAATGCAGGCACTTGGCAAAATTTGCTGCTAGTATTACTATACCTTATTCCTGAAAAGGTGAGAGGAAAGGTGAAAACCTACTTTCCTTGAAACTCAATTTTTTTTTTTTTTTAATTAACATTTTGTAATAAGTTCTCTCGGGGTCAGAAGCAATTTGACTTACCATGAATTACCATGAATTAATAAACAAGTCATAATTTATATGTGGTAACCAGAAAGAGAAGAGAAAACACTAATTTAACAACCTTCCAATTTAAATGTTGTTTCCACATATAAATCAGCCAAGGTATGGATTGACTTCTTTGTTGGGACTTCTAAAATAAAACTCAGGGAAGTATGGGCCCACCCTTCCCTCAGTGACAATGGGAAGTACTCAGTTCCTTCAGACCTAAAATCCAACTGCGTTTTTTTTGTATCTATGTTTGTTGGCTTCACCGCGGTGTGCTGCAGGTTACTGCAGTACCTTGATTATTGAGTGGCAGTATTTGGACATTTAATGTTTTGATTTGTGAGGGTCTTGTAGTTTTGTATTTCATTTTAACTGTCATTCATGGTTTAGAATAGCCACACTGCAGATATTTTAGAAGAAAGTCATTGCAAACTAATGCAAGGTTAGATTCTTAAAAAGCACATGTAATATTCAGCGTGACTTTGATGTGCTGCTTAGAGACTTCCTTGGCATAGTCTGTATCCTTAAATCTAAATTGCTGTTGAATTGTTTGTTGTCATTATTAGACTGTCACTGAAGTTATTTCATTAGTAAACCTGAGCCAATATATGGTTTCCTATTTACATAAACATCATGTAAAATAATGGCACTGTAGTTTTTAAGCACCTCATTCTTAGCCTGACAATCACAAAATGTTTTAAAGATAAAAGCATGCTGGGAGCAAATTCACCTACTGCTGAAATGTAGCCAACTTCAGAGGACACACAGCTGAATAACAGTGCTTTAGACAGGTGTAGGGTGAAGAAAAACATTGGCTAATTATACTGCAGCTATCCTGTGTTCTTGCGGAAAAAATCCATAGTTTTTTTTGTATAAAATATATCATGGTCTTTAAGACCTTGTGTGAAATACCAGCTCGTAGTGATCTGCACTATGCACAGAAGAGACAGAAAAAAGAATAAACAAAAAAACAGCAACAAGCCCCCCTGAGCTGACCCTGGTGTAGGACAGTACCCAGACTGAGCCAGTTTATGGCAGCATGATTTCTTAGCAGTTTTTCTGGCAGTTTTACCTTCAGCTGTCTGTTGGCTTCCCATTGCTTTTCATCCTTCATTCTTACCAGGTAATTCTGCTTCAGTAAACTCTTCTCCTACTCTACTTCTCTGTCTTCTTTCCCTCTATTTCCTTTTCCCTTTCCTATTAACCTCACACATAATTTCTCATGAAAAACTGAATAACAGCAGAAAGAGTAATGGATTTTGTGTTCAGCTAGTGGATATCAGAGACCAGTAGTGCTCTGTACAGCTGATAACAGGATGTAACTGAATGCAGTGCTTCATATTTTCCATTTTTAAATCCACATCCACAAAGTTGCCAGATGATAGGGTTTTAAGAATGAAAGTCTAGGGAGTCCTAGCTAACTCAAAAGCCAGTTCATAGAATATCAAGAAATCATTAATAATACAAAGTTAACAAATTTCAGAATGTTTTAAAGCCTTTTTGTTACTATAATATTTCCTCCAGGGAATAAGATTACTAGATTTATGGCACTAATGATTCATTTATGGAAATATGGAAAGACAGTAATCTCATCTTTTGTTGGTACATCTAAATACAGAGACATACAGCCAAATTCTCTTTTTGATGGCAGCAATACTTTTTTTTTGAATGATCCCAGTCTATATGGGGAGACTAAAAGAGCATGTTCATCCTCCTATGAAAAAGTCCCAGAGGACATATTGTTACTATATAAATATATTAAAGAAGTAAAAAAACAGTGAGGGAAAAAATAGCTATTTCAGATAAAGGTCAATGCAAGCATCAGAACAAATGTTATAATCTATATTATATAAATTTAGGTTGTATATTAAGCAAAAGTTGCTAAGCATTAAAGAATTCAAGTACTGGAATATCCTTCCAAAACAAAGACGAGGAAAGGCAAAATAAATATTTTAAGGCGTAGCTTGATAACTCTGTGAATTATGTGATGCAATCTATATGATCATAATAGAGAGCTCTATGATCATAAATCATATATATGTTTTCCTTCCTTTTAACTAGTAAAGCTCCTGAACATAATACAAAATCCATAATATAGCATGAGTCATAGGAAGAGAGCTACAGTGCTTACTCAGAGCTTACATAACACAGCATATGTAATAACAAAAGCCTCTACAATAAACATAATTTATTGTATCCTGAAAACTTACAGAATATGGTAACAGCATTTCACATATAAGTAGTTGCTCCAAGGAAGACAGTAATCAATTGTTCTGTACGGCCAATGGCAGTCTGACAGGAGAAAGGAATTTACATTGCAGCAAAGAAGTAATTAAAATGTAGGGAAAAAAATCTAGCTTCTAAGATACTGAAATATTAGGACAGTTTTATGAAGAATTTAGTGGAATCTCTATTGTTAAAGAGTTTGATTGAGCTGCTATATAGAGGACCTGCTGAACATGGCCTAGAGCTTTTGATCTTGTCACAATACAGCATTACTATAAGTTCTGAAGTATCATCTCTCCATATATATCCTTATGTTTTATGATTAAAACAGTAGTACTGATTTAAGTGAGAAGGAAATTTGGCTAGCAGCGGCCCTACTTTCTCTGCTACCCATCCACATTTCTCCTACAGAACTGGTGCTGCTGAATTGTTCAGGTTTTAGTCTATGAAACAGAGGTGTATTTCCTGATTAATTTTTAAGATGCTTTGTTTCTCAATTTGCATACCTAAGTATTCTGTTGTCATGGAAATCTCCTCTCTAAAGCCCTTGAAGACCAGCTTTCTTGCTTCAATTCTGTTTCAAATTTCTGCATCAACTGATTTTAATTCCTACTCCAAGTTTTCTATATGTTGTCTTGCCACATCTAAATGACACAGCCTTACCATTTCTTGGGCCAAAACCTTACCCTGTCCTTTCATAATACAAGCTTCACTTAGAACAAGTGTACTAACTCTAGTACTTGTTGACTAAAATGGATACAGAATTTTAATTCTTTCACTGAAGGAGCATCCATGTTGATAGATGTTTAGCAGTTCAGCAAACAAACAAGAAATTATATAAAAAGAATATAATTGTAATGACATTCAAATAGAATTGTTTGAATAATCACAGTATAAATGTCTTGTCTGTGACTGCCTCTTTATACTGGTTGGAGAGAGTCTCACAGTCTGACCTGAAAGCTGAAATACTTGATTAAGTACAAAAAATAGCACATCAGCTTTCCTTCCATGTAAAAACTAACCTACTAGTCTCTTCAAGTTTCACCAAAAGCCAAAGGAGATTTAGGTGCTTTCAGTGATGCCAGGTAAAAATACTTACAAGATTCAGGGAGGTCAGGTCAGGACTTCCGTGGTTAGTAATGACATTATTCTACTGGATATTTTCAGAAGCTTGGAAATAAATACTGTCCTCTACAGAAGAAACATATATTTAATATGCCTATAGGAAAAAGACAACTATGTGACGAAGCAGGCTACTATCTAGGAAGCTTTAGCTTGTGGAGGGATTTTAGAATCCTCATCATGCCAAGTCACACCAAGTTCATCATATAGTCAATGAAAGTTCCGAAATAATATAAAAATGAAATAATCTTAATCTCTGAGCATCAGACAAAAGGTGTTCTTGCAGTTTAATGTTCAACCTAAGGTCAGCCTTGCAGCTGGTGGCCTAAGTTAGCTAAGGGCAAATATACATTCTTGATGAAAGATGCAAGAATATATCTACTTTACTGTCCGGTCTTCTCAGCAGTTAACTGACCCAATGTCAGCTAGATTTTTAGCCAAATTACATTTCTTTCAGCCACAGCTCCGACAGAGAGAGAGCAAAGCAATTTTCATTGGCAGCTGGAAACGCAGATATAAAGGTGTGTGTTACTTGCATGCTGAAGCAAAATCTGCTTGCTTTATTTTTTTCAACAGCCTCCCATATATGCATATAACTTGATTAATTAATGCATGTAGAGTATAAATTAGTGTCACTGATCATATTGTTATTTATTATTAAATCTATAAGGCAGGTTTTGATCTCTTAACTGCCATTGTAAGCTTTCACATCCACCTGATTGACCTACTAGACTAGGATAAAAGCCAGAATTCTCTCTCTTAATTACTTTGGTTTTATACTGTAGAATTCTAACTGCTGCAGGTCAAATTGGGACCACAGTAGTAGATACCTGGGTTTGTTTCCGTAATAAATAATAATAAAAAAAACCCAACACAGTGAAATTTTATTTAAGATTTTGTGTGGGTTGGTGTTCTAAAATTGAAGTTGTTATCATGACAGGACACTGTAGTGAATAAGTATTAATTATTGTACTTATAAGTCTGTACTTTGTAGCCTTCTAAACACTTTACTCCTCCATTAGATATATATATAAAAGTTACCATCACTTTGCTTACCTTATTGCATCAAATTCTATTCAGATTACCCTTTCTGGGTTTCAAAGATTAAATATGCATTTCATTTTAAGCCCTTCAGAAGAGTATTAGGATCTTAAGAATAAAAAGATAAATTCTCAGATATGCCATTCCTGCCCCAATGTGCTCATTTATAAACAAAGGCTGAAGGCCAAGTACATAGTACTACACATTAAGAGCTTTGTACTATGTACTGCCTATTCTGACCATTGAAAACCATGAGGTTAATTCCTCCTTCCCAGTAAACAACGAGTGGCACTGTCTGAAATTCTGTAAGCCTGAAATTCATTTTTATTTCCACTTGCACATCACAGAATCACAGAATCACAGAATCCCAAGGGTTGGAAGGGACCTGAAAAGATCATCTAGTCCAACCCCCCTGCAAGAGCAGGGTAACCTACAGTACATCACACAGGAACTTGTCCAGGCGGGCCTTGAATATCTCCAGTGTAGGAGACTCCACAACCCCCCTGGGCAACCTGTTCCAGTGCTCTGTCACTCTTACAGTAAAGAAGTTCTTCCTGATGTTAACGTGGAACTTCCTATGTTCCAGTTTACACCCATTGCCCCTTGTCCTATCACTGGATATCACTGAAAAAAGCCTAGCTCCATCATCCTGACACCTACCCTTCACATATTTGTAAACATTGATGAGGTCACCCCTCAGTCTCCTCTTCTCCAAGCTAAAGAGACCCAGCTCCCTCAGCCTCTCCTCATAAGGGAGATGTTCCATTCCCTTAATCATCTTTGTGGCTCTGCGCTGGACTCCTTCAAGCAATTCCCTGTCCTTCTTGAACAGAGGGGCCCAGAACTGGACGCAATATTCCAGATGCGGCCTCACCAAGGCTGAGTAGAGGGGGAGGAGAACCTCTCTTGACCTACTAACCACTCCCTTTCTAATGCACCCTAAGATGCCATTTGCCTTCTTGGCCACAAGAGCACATTGCTGGCTCATGGTCATCCTCCTATCCACCAGGACCCCCAGGTCCCTTTCCCCTTCACTACTTTCCAGCAGGTCAACCCCCAACCTGTACTGGTACATGGGGTTGTTCTTCCCCAGATGCAAGACTCTACACTTGCCCTTGTTAAATTTCATCAAGTTTCTCCCCGCCCAACTCTCCAGCCTGTCCAGGTCTCGCTGAATGGCAGCACAGTCCTCTGGTGTGTCAGCCACTCCTCCCAGTTTTGTGTCATCAGCAAACTTGCTGAGGGTGCACTCAGTTCCCTCATCCAGGTCATTGATGAAAATATTAAACAGCACCGGTCCCAGCACCGACCCCTGAGGGACTCCACTAGTCACAGACCTCCAGCTAGATTCTGCGCCATTGACCACAACTCTCTGCCTTCTTCCTTTCAACCAGTTCTCGATCCACCTCACTACTTGATCGTCAAGCCCACACTTCCTTAGCTTATCTGTGAGGATGCTGTGGGAGACAGTATCAAATGCCTTACTGAAATCAAGAAAAACCACATCTACCGCTCTACCATCATCCCTCCACCTAGTCACTTCCTCATAGAAGGCTATAAGGTTGGTCATACATGACTTCCCCCTCATAAAACCATGTTGGCTGTTCTTAATGACCCCCTCATCCTTGATATGCCTAGTGATGGAGTCAAGAATAAGTTGTTCCATCATCTTTCCAGGGATGGAGGTAAGGCTGACCGGTCTATAATTACCCGGGTCCTCCTTCTTGCCCTTCTTATAGATTGGTGTGACCATTGCCATCCGCCAATCCTCAGGCACCTCGCCCGTTTCCCACGACTTACCAAAGATGATGGAAAGTGGCCTAGCAATGACCTCCGCCAGTTCCCTCAGCACCCGTGGGTGCATTCCATCCGGACCCATCGATTTACAGATGTCCAGTTTGCATAGCTGATCCCTAACCCAATCCTCATCTACCAAAGCAAACTCCTCCTTTGTCCTGACTCCTTCTGGGGCTATAGAAATCCGGGGCCCTCGGGGAGAGTCTGCAGGAGTAAAGACAGAGGCAAAGAAGGCATTTAGCACCTCTGCCTTCTTTATATCCTCTGTCTCCAGGGTACCCACTTCGTTCAGCAGTGGGCCTATATTGCCTCTTGTTTTAGTTTTATTTGCTATGTGTTTGAAGAAGCCCTTTCTATTGTCTTTAACCCGACTAGCAAGATTGAGTTCCAAGGAGGCCTTAGCTGTCCTAATTGCCTCCCTACATCCTCTAACAACTGTCCGATATTCCTCCCAAGCAGCCAGCCCCTCCTTCCATAATCCATAGATTCTCCTTTTCCACTTGAGTTTGCCCAGCAGCTCCTTGTTTAACCACGCCGGTCTCCTAGATCCCTTACTTGACTTCCTACTCATTGGGACGCTCCGATCCTGAGCTTGGAAGAAGCGGTCCTTGAATGCTAACCAACTATCTTGAGCCCCTTTACCGCCTAGTACACTTTCCCATGAGACTTCCCTTAGCAGTTGACTGAAGAGGCCAAAGTTGGCCCTTCGGAAATCCAGAACTGTGGCTTTGCTAGGTATTCTATTCCTCCCACACAGGATCCTAAACTCCACCATCTCATGGTCACTGCAGCCAAGGCTGCCATTGACCGTCACCACTTCGACCAAACCCTCCTTGTTGGCGAGTACTAAATCTAGCAGCGCTGCTCCCCTAGTTGGTACGTCCACCATTTGCATTAAGAAATTATCATCAATGCACTCGAGGAACCTCCTAGACTGTGAATGACTGGCTGTGTGAGTCTTCCAGCAAATATCGGGGTAGTTAAAGTCCCCCACGACGACTAAGGCATGTAGTCGCGAGGCTACTTCCAGTTGCCTGTAGAAAGCCTCATCAACTCCTTCGTCCTGATCAGGAGGTCTGTAATAGACCCCCACAACTGTATCACCTGTGCCAGTCAGCCCCTTGATTCGTACCCACAGACATTCCACTTGCTCCTCATCCGACCCCGGACAGAACTCAATACATTCTAGTTGCTCTCTCACGTAAAGAGCAACTCCACCACCTCGCTTTGCTGACCTATCTTTCCTAAAAAGGACATAGCCATCCATGACCACATTCCAGTCATGTGAACTGTCCCACCATGTCTCTGTAATCGCCACTAGATCATAACCTTTAGCCCGCACACCGTATAGTATACACAGAATTCACATTTTCACACTTTCATGTTCTTCTCAACAACTGTAACATTAGGAACCTTCATTTTAAATTTCATTTAAGGAGACAAAATTGCTCTGAATCTCAAAGAAGTTCCTGTAAGAAGAAAGAGTATCATTACCTGTACGATACAGTTTATGAGAATATTAAATGTGGCATTTGCTGCTTTTGAGATTTGAAAGATGGAATTCATTAGCACCTGTGAATGTTTGTATTTCCAAAACAGATAGATAGAAAAGAAAAGCAATTACCAGGTCACAGGCTAGATTAATATGCGAGGGCATCCTAGTTATTCTTCACACAATGGTGAGCTCACTGAATTCCACATACAGGGTAGTTACAGGCTGTGCTGAAGAAAATGGATTTATTGCAAGAGTTAGCTTAGAAGATCCATTAAAAGTAGACTACCCTTGCTGCTTCTCATTTTTGGGGGTCATGAGAAGGAAGCTTCACAGGCACTATTCTCTGCCATTTAGATGACTTTGATGAGCTCTCCAACTTCAGATTCACCACCCTTTTGACATAAGAATCAAACTTCATCCTAAATTGCCAGTTTTAAATCTTAGGCCCCTTTTGCTCTTGGAAATTCCAGGGCTTGATTATCTAAGATTCATGCAACTTCATATGAGGTCTGTCTTGACAGCAGTTACACAGAATAAGTACATCTTCAGTTTCCTACATGAGAATATTGGGGTTGGCGTGAGATCACACAGCAATGCATTTGCTTTTGTGGATTTTATCTGTTCATTTGCTTCCCTCTTTTATTTTCCTTTTCTTTCTGCAGTACAATTCCTACTTAGTTATTAGAGAGGCAATGATTCATTGAGCTTTATTCTGAACACCACCTAACAAAGCCTTTTTTAGGAGTGACAGCTATATAAAGAAAACACTGCCACTCATTTATTAGGGATGACCTGGCCCAAACTACCTATGGCACATGACTTTTTCTTTTTTGTGGAGTGAGTTTATGACTGAACTGTTGAATCAGAAATTAAATTACAGGTTTGTATGCTTATAAAATCTGTTAATCATTTAATCGTTTCAATCCTATTTTAACAGGATAAGCAGAAAGACAGTGTAGAGAATAAATAACTTATTAAATTGCATATGTACACGTTTAATACTATTAGGGTGCAAACTGTCAGACAAAATGGAATCAGAAATGGAGATGGGATGGAGAAGGTCCCCATGGCCAGAGCAAATAAGGTCAGGAAATGGGGAAGAAATTGATTAAACCAAATCAAAAGTCTATGAAGAAAATATTGCCAGGAACTGTGCCAAAGTTTAGAAAAGCAAAGATTAGATTGGGTGATCAGGACAAGCACCAGGCAACAGGATTGAGCGAGTAAGGCATAAATTTAGCTAGGAAACAAGTTTAATAAACAAGATTAACCTGTGTAATAGCCTTTAAAATCTGTTAAGTTTGTGGTAAATCAACAATTGGGCTCACAAGCCCATCTTCACCTTCCAAGATTTTTTGAATGATGGAATATGATGGAAGTTTGGGTTTATAGTTTGGTTTGGATTTGTTGTTTTTTTTTTTTTTTACACACATTCAGGGGGACCTGGTCTCAGTAGACTTTCATGTCCTGATTACAACAAAGGAGAAATGGAGCACCATCTGCCATAGTACTCTCATTAAGCTGACTAAAGTCACCAAATCTGAAAACCACAGGGAAAATAGTCTAGAATGGAAAATGCCAAAAATGGCAATGTTTAAAAATAAGTGTATTTGCTAGCCCCATTCCCTGAACATCAAACAGCAGTAAAGTAGTTAGTATAAATTTCAAGCTTTTTACCCAAGTGGCAAATAATGGTTGGTTTCTCAGGAAAACTTCTAGTCTTTCAGCTCCTTCCAACCAACTGATGACACTCATCTACTAACTAGCCTTCTTCCAATGCCCAGCTTTAGGCAAACATAATTTATCTGTATCTTAGGTGGCAGGTGGCTGTAGTTCACTAATCACTAAGAAAAACAGTGATATTTCTTGAACAGAATTTATGACAAACTTGTAACTGTACAAAAATAACCTCCTGACACAACCTGTCCAACACCAGCTAGCTGGGTTCATGACCTAGAGAAACAGTTTTTAAAAAATCAGAAGGAGTTCTATGTCAAAGTAACTCCACCTCCAAAAGACTGCCAACATTTCAAAAATGTATGAGACAGACAACAGATCTTAAGAAATAGCATGACATTTGTTACTTGCTGTTTAGCAAGATCGTCAAACATAAAAGCATAGGTGTCAGAATACTGCTTGAGTGGGGAGTTTTGATGTAGTTTCCTGTAGGGAAGACCTAATAGTGTCCATCAATTACTAAGCCAGAGATCCAAACTACACTTTCTAGTCAGTTCAGAGAAGGCAATATAAAGTCTTTGAAAACTTACTTGCTGCTAAGAGCAGATTCAGCATTTGTTTCTTTAAGATATGCGTCCGAGTCACAGAAACATACAGCAGAAGCTAAGTCCATAGGACATAAATCCACTATCCAGCAAGAAAAATCCTCATTACCGTCTATCTGATTACTTTCTTAGAGTTAAAAAATAATCAGAAAATAAGCCATAAACTCAATATAAAATGAGAAATTTCCTTTTAAACAGCTTCTTTCTATGGGGATAAATTTACTAACTTAATACAGCTGATAAAAATAAAGGCATTATTGGTTTTGTGGCATGAAAGACATCCAGTGAAACTCACCATCTTCATAGTAATCTTACAGGCCCCGAGACTAACTACGTCTTGTTTGGTTGTGGGGTTGTTTTTTTTTTTTAATGATATGCAGGCAGATTGATTGATTTGTTTATTTATTTATTTATTTATTAGCTTTAAGTTGCATAGGACAGTCTCTGAAAAGGGAGCTGAAAAAACCCACTGTGGATTCAGTGCTCAATTGCTGGTTTAGGCATTTTACATAATAATAAGTAAAAGAAGCATAGATATTAATCTCAACTCAGCTTCAGTGACAGGCAATGTGTTGCTGTAACTGCCTGCAACGTGCTGATTTAAACAGAGAACATCATTAGAATTGTACATTATCATGTATTCTTGAATAACTGAATTTTGCAACATGTGTAAAAGTTTAACAACCCACTAAGTCACATATACAGTAACACATAACAGTGCATGCAGTGAAATCTCCATTTATGTCAGATGTATCAGTAATAGGTATTGGAATGACAATTTTTAGGTCTAAATGCATTAGTAAATTACATCTCTGGAACAGTAATAGCCAAATCACCAAAATTATTGCTTTTTTCCCCTCTGAATATTACTTTTCGCTTGGGTTACTCACAACCAAAATATTTTTTATGAATATATCAGATGTAAACAGATACCTTACTATTTGTATGCTTTACTAATTAAGTCCTCTGACTTTCTGAAGGATCGTCTAACAGTACTACAGTTTGAATCTGGACTCATTTACCAATTTCCTTAGTGAAACCTAACAAATCTTATCTCCTGTGTTTCCTTATCTATAGAATGAAACTAGTTTGAATGTAAGCAGAAAAAGACCTCTAAATTCTTACTGGAAAATTCCTATGGATATTTTTTAATGTATAAAGAGCTACATAAGACAAAAAGTGTTGTTCTTCTGAAGCACAGCGCAGAGGATATTGTAGAAATATGACAGCAAGACAAAGCCAGCTACGCTGTCTCAAAATAAATGTTTTTTAACACTGTTTTGTTATTCAAATCATGCAATAAGAACCAATTATTTGTTTAATCTGAAAGCAAAAGTACTTCTGATTCAAGTAGATGAATGGGCTTGCCTAAAGTCTCTAAGTTTTGACTCAGTATTGAGAAAAAAATTAAACTTCAATGAAGCCATCATTTTTGCTTTTAGCACTCTGGCTCAGGCCAAACAAAAAGAAAATGAATGAAAGTGAG
The DNA here is from genome assembly GCF_037157495.1 of Lathamus discolor. Taxonomy (NCBI): domain Eukaryota; kingdom Metazoa; phylum Chordata; class Aves; order Psittaciformes; family Psittacidae; genus Lathamus; species Lathamus discolor. The sequence goes on along the minus strand of NC_088884.1, from coordinate 147,332,964 downwards.
TTGTCATACTGAAAACACATCTTGGATGGAAAAGATGATCCATCTGCTTATCAAAATACAGAAAATTTAAAGGCATTTTTCATTAACTTTAATGGTTTTGAGAAGAGAATGCAAAAATCATCATACTATCTTTTATTCTGTGTTTTGAGAAAGGATACTAATTTTTTGTTGCATCTTAAATTATGGATGGGGAGAAAAATTATTCTCCCAGAGGACCCTAAGGTGTAAATGAAAATTTCCATCTGCAAGGAACTTTGTAACAGTGGTGAGAAGGAGTGGAAATTCTGAATTGTTAAAGTAGGATTGACTGGGTTCCTGCATATCAATACATTGGGGTGGGATTTAAACAGCACAGACTGATGACTGTCATGTTATGGAATACTGTTCAATAAAGGAAAATATGAATAAAAGCAGAAGCTTCTGTGTCCAGAAGGCGTCAATAAATAAGTTCCTCCTCTGTGAATGAGCCAGAACTCTCTGCCTAACTTCAGGGGTGACTATCTGCCAAGATGTATGAAAATTTCAAATGCAAGAGCAGATAAACCAGCTTTATTTGCAGCTCCTCTCATGAAATAGGTAATTTGCTATTATGACACTGCTTTAAGGACTTAGGCTATTTTCTTTTATGCAACAAATGCACTCTGTGAAGTTGCACAGTAGTATTTAGAATGGAGTGAAGTTAAAATGTCAAACTGAATATTCTGTTAGCATACTAGTTTAGACTATTATGCTTTAGTCAGTGTATCTTTATTAGATTTATAAAGTATAGGCTGTTAAAACTATAGCCCTGTAGTTCACAAGGCTTGGCTCAAACTCAAGGGGAGCAGAGAAACTCATGACCCAAAGGCATCCAGCGTCTCTTGCTGAGGCTTTATATATAGTACAAAGCAGCTGAGTGGAATCAGGCGTGTGCAGAGAAAGAGTGACACTTTTTTTTTTTTTTTTTATAACAGAGAAAGAGGATAACATGGGAATGGTTAAAAGTCTGGTCTTCCATTTAGTCGTAGTCCTTCTTTCAGGCATCCAAGGAGCTTAAAGCAGAACAGTAAGAGTTAGGAAACTCCAAAGATAACTACGTACTTTTAATTTAATTACCAATAATTTGAAATGCATATTTCTATTGCTTTGCAACATAAAATATCATGACTACAGTGCATCACATAAAATGTGTAAGGTTGTTCTTCCTGGAGGACTGTGGTATTTTCAATATTATATCTATATATGTATTTTATATATGCATACATATATATGCCTATGCATATATGCATACCTATGATACTGGAAGTCTTGACAGTGATTATAGGGGGAAAAACTGAGACAGATCTTGGACAAGACTTTTCAGCAAACGGAAGTGGAAGAAATTGGATGCTACATAAGGATGAGAGGGAAGATTAAGTAACTGAATGGAAATATTTAAGCAGTTCCATTATTTAAGAGAAAGTCTAATGTCAATCTTTAAGTATTACATTAAACAGCAAACAGTGAAATATGGAAAGAGGTATTATTGGTGGATGTAAAGATCTATATGCACGTTTCATGGTTTAAACAAAGCCATAACTCAGAACCACACAGCCGCTCTCTCACTCCCTCCCCCCACCTTCCTCCCCCCTACTCCCAGAGGGATGAGGAGGAGAATCAAAAGAATGTAACTCCCATGGGTTGAGATAAGAGCAGTCCAGTAACTAAGGTATAACACAAATCATTACTGCTACCACCACTAATAATAATGATAAGGGAAATAACAAGGGAAGAGAATACAACCACTCACCACCCGCCGACCAATACCCAGCCCAACTGAGCAGTGACCTAGCCCTTCCAGGTAACTTCCCCCAGTTTATATAGTGGGCATGATGTACTGTGGTATGGAATACCTCTTTGGCTAGTTTGGGTCAGGTGTCCTGTCTCTGCTTCCTCCCGGCTTCCCCTCCTCCCTGGCAGGGCATGAGACTCAGAAAGTCTTTGGTCAGAGTAAACATTACTAAGCAGCAATGAAAACCATCGGTGTTATCAACACTGTTCCCAGGCTGAAAGTCCAAAACACAGCACTGCACCAACTACTAAGAAGGAGAGAAATGACTGCTACTGCTGAACCCAGGACAGCATGGCAAACATATATAAACCAGTTATATACTAATGCTATGTAATCATATATAAACAGTTTTGATAAAATAATCTGCACAGAAATACAGAGTCTAAAAAAGCTTGAAAAGACCAGACTGACTGGGACATTATCTAGGACAAAGACAATCATTTGACATGGTTCCTGTAAATAACTGACAATAATGATTCTTAAGAAGTCTGCGCATCTCTAACTCCCTTGGAGACACAAATAATATCCTGAAATGGAATAAAACAGTAAACTATCAGTAAGGAAATCAGTAGTTAATTAGAAACTGTTTAGGAATATTAGCAATGTAACTGACTTGAAAGAACTTGATCTCTTGATGCCGATAAATAGAACAAGTGCCCCCTAACCTGGGCAATTCAATACCAATCAAGATGTCTGTCCTTCAACTCCAACTTTTTTTTTTTATTTTTTAATTTCAGTCTACATATGGTTAGAACATCAGCCAACAAATATTACACATTTGAACAAGCACTTAAGAGCTTTTCTGTATCAGAACAGAGAACAAACAATTGTTACTTATTTTTATACTGCTTTCAAAGACTCCTGTTGCCTTGAAGTCACAAATCCAAGCCCACATCCTGATCAAGATGTAATTACGGAAAATTAAGACCTGTCCCTCCAGTTAGACAGAAAGCAAAGCCTTGGTTCAATCTAATCACCATGATGGAAAAGTTAGTTTATACTGTTTCTTCAGGTGATCCCTGCATTATCCAAATTAACTTCAATTAATTTTTATTGTGGAGAACCAGTCAACTAAGTATTAAACAGTAAAGTTATAAGTTTCAGCCATTTCTAAATTCAGGCAAGTGGATGATAAGAGGATAACCTACAGACCAGTAATCAAAGATAAATAAAAGCAAAACTATACTATAGAAAGAACACAGATAACTGAATTAAAGGAGCTGACAAAGTATCACTGCAGGAAATGTAAGTAAAAGGCAGCCAAGATAGTTCACTTGATATGCAAAAATTTCATTTAACTAAATGAAAGAGAGACAAGTTAATTAATTCAGTAGAAACCAAATTATGCTGAAAAAAAAATAATTTTCAGTAATTTACAAATGTTAAGTGGAAAAGAATAAAAACTTGAGAGCCCTAAGGTACCAAAAGAAATCTTCAGAAAAAAACAAAACAAAACAAAACAAAACAAATCCTGGGTTTAGCAATATGAAAGCGTAGCTTGCAACAGCTGCTACCAAAGTATTTCAATCACCCTGCAAAGATGAGCACCTCCTAAACCAACAAGGCTCAGTTTTTATTCATATGAGAGACAGAAAACAGTTTTGAAGTCTTTGCAGATGCAGTATTCTATTCATACAAAAGGGGGCAAATTGTTATTACCTGCCAGCTTTCTAGCCTGTCTTCACACATTATGCATTATGATACATAATTTTGACTGAAAATATGTAATACTAGTTTCAAATTGAAATATTCAAGTATGTCTGTAACAATGACAACAGTCTGAATCACTGGAAATGCATACTTTTCTGAATTTAGATACCGGTAATGAAAACAATGCACAGTTACCAAAGCATCAGAAGTTATTATTTTTCTCTATGAATAGCTTAGGAGTGGTGCCGCAAAACCTAACAGTAAATATAACTTGATCTTATTTAGCTCCAGCTACCTTCCTAAATTTAAATAACTTTAAATAATAGCTTTAAATAACGCCTTTGGCAAATATGGCACAGTCTTCTTCTGAACTGTAGCTTTAGTAATTGGGCCAGTGATGTTTTGTATGTATTGAAATATTTAATTGACAAATTCTTAGCAGCACCTGTAATAAAAAGTACCTTTTTAACTGCTTCACACCATTTCTAATGTTAAAAGTTTTCCTATATTTGATGCACATATTAAACTCTATTTCCTATAATTAATGCACACATAAAACATAGAATCATAAAATCATAGAATATATATCAACCCTCTTGAATATTTATAGTTTTATAATAGTTTACCAGTTGTGTACAGATGGAAATAATATTGGGGAAAAGTAGAAAATGTACTGATAGAAAGCCTCTACTAATTATACCCCGTCCACCAAGATAAGAAACTGTACTAATTTCCTAAAGAAAATTCAAAATTTAGTACTTTCGGAAATAAAGGCAAGCCTTTATTTATCATATCTTCTTAGTGAAAAAATGCAGTTATATCAAACTTTTTAATGCACTTGCCTGGGAAGGTGCCACACATGACATGTCTACTGCCATGATGCCACAGTGTAGCTGGGAGCAGTAGTACCTATCACATCTACCAGCTTTGCTGAAGTCCATATCCTACAGTTGGACATCTTTGCTATAAAAATGATTGTGAATAGGTTACAGGACATTCCTGTCAGAATGAACTTCCTTGTGCTAAAGAAACAGATCTGTTCATATCTGAAAATTCAGGATGAGTATTATCTGCTTTCAAAGTACACAAACATTTTCACTGACAGATATTTTTAACATTCACTAAAATCAAGAATGTTTTCCCCTAACAGTTCAAAACAAAAATCTAAAAGAATAACACCAGCTGTGGAAATGTTATTAGAGATTACTGTACTAGTGTTATAAGTGTCATATGTGTAAGATCTTTCTGCTAGCTATTAACTTTCTTGAAGGGGAAGAAGAAATGGATTAAAATTAAATTCTCCATATTACCCACTTTCTTGATCTAGAAAATTTTAATTTCTACTGTAGAAAGTAATAAATGACATTTTGGCATTTTTCTTGAGTATCTGTATTTAGTGTGTTGAAAGAGTATCTGTAAAATCTAATTAAGAGTTAGGATCACAATAATTCTGCTGCCTATTTTCATTCTCCTCTTACATAATCTGTGCAATGCAGATTTTGTTCTAAGTTGGGTTTTCTTTTTTTTTCTTTTTTTTTTATTTTGTTCTAAGTTGGGTTTTCTTTTTGTTTTCTTTTTTTTTTTTTTTTCTTGTGGTGTTTTTCTGTTGTTTTTTTTTTTTTTTTAATGAAATACTGTTCCGGTACTCATTTAATTCATTACCACAGAAAATTGTCCATTATGTTTAATAATGAGTTGCATTCTGAAAGCTGATTCTCACCACTGTCTAGAAAATCACTTATTTGAGCACAGATTAACAGATAAAATTTGAAGCAGTTTACAAGAACTATTGCATTAAAATTATGTTAGAAAATGCTGTGAACAGATTTCTTGGCGTTATTCAGTAGCTTCAGTCTTGGGCAGGGTTGTATTACCAACACTAAAAATATCTATTTTTCCTCTATCTGTTTAACCAATAAAGTGTATTTCTACTTGTTTTAATCTGAGCTCATAAATGCAACTGAAGATTATTAACAGGAATGACAAGGTAAAAATTGGTAGTTGTTTGGACTGAAGTGCTCTCATTTTCCAGGAGATGGTAGTTGGGTCTATACTTATATAATAAAAACAGTCATAATAACCTCATGACTGCTAATATAAATGTATAAGCAATTTCAAAAGCATGGCATGAAATCCTGGGCTTTCCTTCTGTAGCAAAATGTTTAATAGCAGATGTATAGAGACACCCACTACTTTGAACTCCATGCCTCATGGATTCTTGTTGCAGTGTGCCATGACTTCAGTTACAGGAGTGGAGTTTCTCATCAAATTAGTTGGTTAAAAGCTTGACCATACATTATGATTTCTTGTGAATCTCCCTAAACTGTTAGTGAGATGAGTTGATGATGATCAGAACATTCACAGGAAACACTCCTTGAGTGTTATAAGAATAGGTGTAGATATATATCCTCATGGAAAAGGTCATGGATCCTGCCCTTCCTTGGCTGTATTTATCTTTACAAGCAATATAGAAATCCAAAGTTCAAATTTTACCTTGGGCTCATTTAAAAACAATTATAGCCTAACTTGTAGAATCCTAACCCATTTATTAGCTGGAAGCATTCCATGGCTACAGCAATTATTTATTTTGGCAGATTTGTAAGACTCAAGAGTATGCATGATTTCAGAGGTGTTCAACCTATTGAATTAATAGCAAAACAGAGAGCAACAGCTATGTGTTGGTGCACAGCTCTCCCTGAAATAGTTGGGGGTGTTCTTTTGTGAGCCTAGTTTTCAAATAAAGAGAGCAATGACTTAAATGCACCTCCATATGTGTATCGTTAGTCTAATGTAGCATATTTTCTTGTGATTTTTACCTTCATATTCCTTCTTTCCAGCTCATTACAGCATGTTTCCAGCTTGCCATCACTTCAGCTCTGATCATGATGCTGTTTCTGCAAAGACAGCACTTCTATATTAAGTTCTGTTGGTTTCAACAGATTTGTCATTGAGAGAAAAATTGTTAACTTATAGCACTAGGATTGTAGAGTCTTTTTCTCTCCTATTATGCAGTAACTAAATTCAGTTAAAGGATAGTGTTTTGTTCTCAGCTTGATAATATTGTACTGAACATAAATACCATTAATTACAGATCAGTTAAAAAAAAAAAAAAAAACAAAAAAAAAAAAACAAAACAAAGCTCAATTGACACAACAGTTGAAATATTAGATGCATTGGTTTCTCTTGTGATGTTTTTTTTCCATTATTTATTCCTTACTTGAGTTCCATATACTCTTCTCAGAGAAAAATGTCAGGTTAGAATGACGCCCATATATGTAAGCAAGTTAAACTACTTTTCTGTTTATTTAGTTATTGAAAGCACTGTTGTAACTGTTAAACAAGAAAGAAATACCTATATCCTACAACCAAAACCACATAAAAAATGGATGGAGACAATGCTGGCAATACTAGTTTTTGCCAATATGGGTTAAAGTTGTTAGAAACATCTTTTCAGCACATGAAATAATATGTGCCCTGTTACATCATGGGAGTAAGGATTACGAGATTTGCCTTTTCCTGTTTCCTGTTCCATCAGGCTGCCATCAAAGTTGCCTAGCAATGCCTAACAATGTCTGGCAGCTTTCCCCAAGAGAGCAGAAGACATGACCCAATACCAAGCCGTGATATACAGCCCTATGTGTGAGGATGCCAGTAGCACAGCCCTCAAATCAGTGCATGAGGTTTGAGAGCTCCAGCATTAATCCTAGTTTCTGACTCAATGTGCAGCTCTTCTGTGCTGCACTTCCTGACCAAAAAAAAAGAGCCACACTAAATGTATTTGGATAAAAAGAATGTGTTTTCTTGTCTAAAAAAACCCCAAAATATAGTCATAGCTACGTATTCAGTTATATATGTGCTTTTCATCATGCAGAATATACTTTTTTGCTTCTTAGTCCCATATGAGACACCTACTATATTGCACTGAATACCCACATTCATTTCAATGAATGTTTTTAAAGACTTCTAATTTATACTGTATTGGCCTTTTAAATTTTGTCATGTTTGGGTAGTTCATGCAGAAATTTACTTAATTTGATCTGCAACCTCAAGAAAATTTTGAAATTATACACTATTAAGTTCTGGTTTACACTATATATATGCTGTGCATCTCATCACCACCAGTAAGAGGTGGATTTTTAGAAATGAACAGAAATAATTGTCACCTGAGACTCTGGTGATAAAAATCAGCAAAAGCTCCTTTGGAGACCATTTAGCTGTACTAATAATAGCATAGAATTTGAAAAAAAAAAAGCCTTACTTTTTCAATATGTCAAGATTTATTAAAAAAAAAGTATTTGTGAATTTAGCCTGCTTGCTGCAGCTATGATATGTTAATATATTTTATGAATTAATTTCAGTTCTTATTTCTCAAGCAATACATGATGCTGAAAGGCAACACATAAGTAAAATTGATGAAACACTGTACTAACGTTTAATTCCCTGTTTCATTTTCTTCTCACCACTTGTTATTGTTCACAAACTCCCCACTCCCTAAAACAAGGTAACATTAAGTCATTTTTGTCTCAAATTTCTCATTTTATCTAGAAGTTAAAGGAACTAGATAGCAAAAAATATTGGCATAATTTTGGCTAGCATATCTGAAGATAATCTGTAATAAACATTGTATAATAAGTATGAATAAACAACACATCTCATACATTAATATTTTATAGAGAAATTTCTTTTACAGCTTTCTTTCAAAAAAAATTGAGAAAATGAACAAATAGTTATTTTTGGTTTAAACACTGCATCCTTTGAAGAGCCTAGACTTCTACAGTGCCTCTCACATAAGTTGTTAAATATGCACGTAGTGCTACACTGGGAATGCAAAGTTATTCTGCTATGACAAAAGGTTTAACTGCTATTCCATATCCTATTTGGAATTCAAAAAGCCAATAGAAAGGAAAGACTTTTTCAAACTTAGAAAGCCTACAGCTTTTGCTGTGCTCTGTTTCAGTTCCCCTCCTCCTCTGTTTTAATTGCTTAGGGAGATATTGGCCCAGAACCTATCTTGCAGTGTTTCAGAGAGCTCTCTGTTCTTAGTCATGTAGCCAAATTGATTTTACCAATAATGTCTACTTTTACATGTTCTGATCCTATATTGCCTCCAAATTTATGATTCAGTTTGACTTTATTTGGCTCCTGTTCTTAAAAGGATCATAAATTTGCCATTAATCTTTGATTGTGTTCCATCTGCTCTCAAGGTGACTTCTATTGCTTCAGTACGCACTACGGAGCTACCTGCCAAACAATCTTTCTGCTGCAAGGCTATGTGTTTTTCCAGGAATAGTTGTATCAGGGTATTTCATTCTTGTTTCATAAGCTGATTATCAACAGGACTGGATCATAACATTCAATTCATTTGAGGCATTATATTTCTGCTTTGGAAAGGACCTTTAACTTCCCACTTTCTTTCAGACTGACTTGCCCAGCATCCAACAATACTATTACAGAAGAAACCATAGGTATTCCCCAGTGTAGTAGCTGCCTTGGCTTCTAGTTAGGGTAAGGTTAAGAATGTGTACATTGCATGACACATTTGAAACAAAAGCCAATGCTTCTGGCACAGGAAACCTCTGAATCACAAATTTCTGGAGGTGAAAGAATATTCTTTCATCTAAACAACTTACTATAAACTTGCCTGGTTTTATTCTCTTTCTCAGAGAGTATTGTGTTGGCCAGTACCATTAACAGCAAACTAGATGAGGTAGGCTGTGGGTTTAACCTGTCGCTGATATTTTCCTGGGTTTAGTGTTAGCTACTTCACATTAACTGCCTCTGTGTGGGCTCATTTGTCCAATCCAGAGAGCATGCTGAGGTATGAGTGGGACCTTCAGTGAGACCATCTTCCTACAGCTGTAATCCAGATCCTCACCTTAGCAATAGCATTCCACTTTGCCAAGCAACACCTTACCAATAATGAGAGGAAAAATACTGACACTGAGGAGTAGCAGTTTCTGGTTTCCTTATGAAGATTGAACTGAAATTCAGCAGTTTGTAAACAGAATCTAGACCCTTTGAACCAAAGTCTTTATTATTCTTTATGAGCTTTTATAGCTTTCCATATAAGCAAGATACTAATGGTTGTCTAAAAAATGAAGATAACATTCTCATACCAATTAGCAGTGTTTTGTTTGTGGGGTTTTTTTTTTTTTGTTTGTTTGTTTGTTTTAAGTATGAACAAATCTACTCCTCTAGTTTGTGTTAAGCAAAGGTACTAGAAACTGAGAGGAAGCTTCTGGAAATAGTTTTGTAGTAATTGCTGAATTTATTTGAACAGATTCTATTAGCCTAACTCCCTGAAACTTTACGTGGAAAGAAAACTTTGACATCAGCCATAATCTGAATTTCAGCTTTCTCGACAGGCAAGGTTCTCAGGACTGCTGTGTACTAAGAAAAGAAATGTCTCATATGCACCACTTTTTGTCCACTATTTACATCTTTGATCTTGACAGTTTCCACATAGACAACATTCTCTATAAACAAAACTCTTAAGCTCTTACTTGCCCTATCCACAGGAAAAGTTCTCTGAACACCTTTAAAACTGAAAATAAGGCTTTTTTTATTAACCTTTAATAACTCCCGATTCATATGCTTGGCCTACTTAAGCACGTATCAAAATCACAGCTCCTAGTCTCCAGGATTTTAACCACAACTATAATCCTAAATAATAGCTTCCAGATGGGTAGGAGACCCAGGACTACTAGAAAATTAATGGGAAGTGAGTCACAGCTGCAGGTAGCATCTCCCAAATTATATCTTCAAGCCCGTCTGGATTCATTTAATTCACTTTAGCAGCTACATTAGCTCTACAGAAGCAATTCTCTATAACTACATTCCAGCCATAACCTTATTCTTCAAAGGGAGAAATCTGCCTTCAACTCCTTGACATTTCTGAAGAAGCAGTTCATGGTAACTGGTAATAACCAGTCTTCAAACTCTGTGCCAGCGTATGGCTTTGCAGATGCTTTCTGAAACTCCTGATTATGCTTCAGCAAGATACCACACATGTCTCGGGGAATGGGAAAACAGTCTCATATAACCTACTGCTTGTTTCAGGCATTATGCTTGTTTAGTAACTGAGGTGGCTACCTACCATAAACCTAGCCTTTCAGGTAAGCATGTTAATCAGGAATGGGTGAAAATTTAGAAAAAGTGAATTCCCAGAGACTGCAAGCAACTATGGATAATGGATTAGTAATTAAATGGGATCAAAAGAGACTGAAATGGGACCGGATCAAAATCCTGTCCTTTACTTTAGCACAGGGTGTTGGCTGGGCTCAGAGATGCTGCAGGCTGCTACCCATTCCTCTCATCAGCCCCCTCACAATTCTCAGTTTCAGGGCCTGAATTTCTCCACAAGGTCTGCGGTCTCTTCCCCACCAGAGGATCAGGAGCCTGTGCTCAAAGCCACCATACCACAGCTTTGTGCTCAGTCTGATGTTCCTGCTCCTCAAGCTGGGCTACAGCAGGTGCCATGGCTTTCCTGACGGCTGCTGAACCAACACTGCCTTGCAACAGTGAGCTTTCTCTTCAGTACTTTTTGTACATGCTTTTGCAGATAGAACATGAGATAAACAACAATACCTCATGGAAAAGCAAGGCTAAACTTCTGCTGGGTGCAGCATTTACTACCTTGTTTGTTCTCTGGTTGGCTGCTCTCTGCCTCCCCCAGGCTGTGTTGTCCTGTCTGTGGCTGTGCTGGAGGTTTAGATTCAGGCTCATACTGTAATCAAGAGAAATTTTCCTTTTGCTCTCAGGGTAGGGTTTTCAACTGGAACAGTGCAGATCAAGTGAAGCGATTCACGTGTACACACCGTGCATGGGATCAGGAACACCAAGCGAGAGAGTGGGGCAGGTCCAGAGGCTGTGGCTGAGTCCAGCAAGGAGCCCGGATCATCAGCAAGTCCCATGCTAACAATCAAGCCAAGACCAGGCTGTGCTGCCCTGCCGGCCTGTGGGTGGAGGTTAAGATCAGGCCTGGTGAGGAGAAATGGGGTTAGGTACAGCCCCAGCCTGTATATGGGACACCTCCCTGGGGAGGGGACCACGCCAAAGCCAGGCTAGACAGCAGGTCTGTTGGTGGGCCTGGCTCAATAGGCTGCAGCTGTAGGGAGCTGGAGCTCTGCTGCCAGTGCTGCCAGTGGCAGGGACTGATAGACCTGGGAGGGGGGCTGAAATGTGGTCCTGGGCAATGGGCAGGATGGAGGAGCTCCAGAGGGGCTGGCATGGACAGTCAGGGCTGGGAGGACCCTCAGCGCCTGGACACACAATCACCTAAATGCCAAATTAAGATAAGAGATTCATTATATTTACTCTTTTATTTGCCATCAGGCAGCAGGATGCTCAAAACCATCACTCATATCCTCATTGCAAATCTTTAAAATTCCTGATGATCTTATCTTTACTTGTTGGATACTAGAAAATAATTTTTGGACTGATAAGTCATCTCCCCTTTCCTCCTCTGTTCTGTACAACCTCTCTAAGCCTATATAAATGTAACCTATGTAACCTAAACTCAGATATCCTTAGAGCAAATTGCATCAGTTGCTCAAGTGTCTAATCCAAAGACCATTTTATTTAATGAATAGGTTCCCAAAGGTGGGCCCCCTCCATAAAGCAAACAGCTAATCCAAGCCATTATTTGACCATGACCTAAGGTAACTGTACGTGAAGCGTCACAGTCTTTGATGGCAGTGAATGTTCAGAACATAAGTTTTAATTCCTTACCAAAGGGCAGTACCTCCTACCAAATGGTGATCTCTAGTTCTGCTTGGGCAGGGCGGATCTAAAGAGGAAAATTGACAGTATATGACTATTGAAATCCAGAGCCGGCTGGATGTCCCAGCGTAGCTTCTCATCCACACCTCAACCTGGCCTCAGTTTATTTAGCTTGCATTGAACTCTTGCTGTGATGCTAGCTTCATGTACCTGAAAACACAAGCTGTGCATAAATCATCCTGGGAAGGTATATGCAGTGTAATTATTTTGTTGTGTTAAAATACAGAAATTAAGATGGATGAAGATCACGTGCTGATTAAAATGTGTAATTCTTTCTAAATAGAAGGTAGTTGTAGACACATTTGCCTGTGGTGGTTTTTTTTATAGTTAAAGTCTATGCCATACCCACAGATATAATACAAGTGGTTTCCTTAGCAACCATCAGAGCCTGAAGAAAAACATAAATTCAATATTTCTAAGTAACAGTAACAGAGGAAACCAATTAATTCCAGAATATTAATTTCCATCCATTATAAAATTATTAGCAACTATTCCAAACTGAATTACAGCATACATTGTTATCCTTCAGAGAATAAATCTCTCCAAATTAGTTTAGTAAGTTTTCCAAATTAGTTTGGAAAATTAAATGAAAATAATTTTCATAGAGGTGGTAGTAAACATCTTTCCACTTTCCATCTGCCCATTGCAGTATTTTAGATTTCAGTTAGCATTTTAAACAACATTAAAACCTATTAATGATAGCCAAGTAATTTCTGTATTGCTAAAACAGCATTTACCAATATTTTCTTCCTAAAACAAAGAAGCAGACAACAAACTGATTTAGAACCTCAGTTTGCCTTTGCTGGATCCACAAACTTGAGTTTATAAAATTAAAAAATAACACTGTTGACTCCCATCTATATGAAGATAAACTTTCAAAATGGAATTGAATGTGTCCTTTATAATGAGATTTTCTTAAGTATGCAAACAAACAGCATGAAAGAATAACTGCTCTAAACTTCCTTAGTCCATTTTAACCCACTTTTGAGTTTGAAGCCAAGAATAGCAGATTGTGTTAACTCTTGAGCTACTGAAGAATTTAGTAGTCTGAGGAGTTTACTGCATTTAGCAAACATTTATGTTTCATATGAGCTAAAGGAAATTACAGAGTTTTTGTTTACTCTGAGAAGTGCAGGATGCAGACATCGATACTCATTTTCTTAGCATTTTGACCTGCCTAATCTAGAAATTTAAAAAAAATGGCTGTGCTCTGAGTCTCCTGAGGAGACTAATCACGAACATCAAGAAAGGCTTTGCTAATTTGTTATAATCCATAACTCTCATTTACACAATTTCTTTTGTAATACCCTAACAGAATTTCCTCCACCCCTGTCACTGGAATCACACCATTATACATCACTCCACAATTTTCAGAAAATGCCAACTCTTAGCATGACTAACAGGTGGCATGCTCAGGGTCTTGGCCTTTATCATCTTGGGCATACCTTCAGGAAACCATGCCTGTTCACAACTGATGGGGCTCAACTGACCAAGTGGGGCAAGAGTATCCTGCGTCAGCTGGCTGGGTTTACAAACAGAGCTTTAAACTTGATTTAGCAGGGGAGAGGGATGGAGTTCTAAGCACCTGAGACAAACCAGGGGCTCCTGAATTATTAGGAAACAACCAGAAAACACCTGTGAATTTGATGGGATGAATCATATGATTGAAGTGCAATAATTGATGGCTATAAACTATTCAGATAGAACAGGTAAGGAAGCATAGGCAGGAGAGTTGCCCTCTAGGACAAAAACGGGGATTGCACAGAGCTATTTTTGAAGAATAGCAATGCAGAAGTGTAGAGCTTATGGGTGAAAATTAGGGACCAAGCCAACAAAGGAAACTTTGTGTTTGGTGTCTGCTATGGGCCACTGGAGCAAGAAGTTGATGAAGAGGTCTTTCTTCAACTGCAGAAAGCATCATGCTCAGAAGCCCTGTTCTTGATAAGAGTTTTCAACCACTCAGGCGTCTGCTGGAAAAGTGCCACAGCAAAATGCAAGCAGTCTCTGAATGTTTTAAGGCCAATTTGCATTGCTAGTAGTCCAGCATGGAATCATATTTCCCATATTCAGGTAAAGGCAAATGGCTTAGACAATGCTAATTTTGCATAAGCTCAGTTGCTGGAAAACTTCCATTCACTGCCTGTGTAGCCAATGACATCTTAGCAATGGAAATATTAGAAACACCAAAAATTAAATAAGTCATAATTTTTGCATGTATAGAAGTGAGCAGTCTTTTCTCAATGCAAATTCTAAACAGCTTACACAGCAGGACAAGGATTTTTAATAAATGTAATTACTCATTTCTTCAAACATTACAGAAAACTTCAGTCTGACAATTACAGAACACAGCGTAGGCAAAATGTAATTTATATTAGTATAGAACCTTGTAATTTCTAATCTCATAACAAAAAGAAGATACTGGTAAAGAAAGACAGAACTAGGTCACTCTTCACATTGGTGCTGTAAAATGTGATGATATAGTGTATGCTAACTGGTTTAAAATTGGGGAAAAATAAAAGGTTAGTGTCTATTTTTACCATACCTGGTTACATTCATAATTTCGTACATGTATAGTTCATGAAATCTGGTTGTATTTCTGGTGTGGATAAAAGCGTATAACATTTCAAAATATTTTGCATAAGATAATGTACTGAGCTGTTCAAACTCTTAGGCGAGATGTTGCAGTAGATCTGTAAATTTTCCCTAAGGTACCAGGACTCTATGAAAGAACTAATGCAACAGATGTAATTAATTTTCCTTTGTTCAAAACCGAGTTAAAAAGTACGTACTCAGTGGATGCCAGAATATCGACACTCAAAGAACTTCAATATGATACAAGTACTTAAAAATTACATAGGAGCAGGCAGAAGCCTTTATTTGTAGTCTCAAAATAAGTCAAATAAGTTATATGAGGACTGAAATTAAATTGTTCCAATTATTAATTCCTGCCCACACACATTTGTGAAGAAGTATCAAGTCAAACTTCTGTGCATCCTTTCAATTGCAAAAAAGTATTTTTTGGTGTCTCTCCTTTCTTGTGCCTCAATATTACTGACTACAGTTTCTCAAAAAAACATAGTTTTATTCAACAAAAATAACTTCAGTTGACACATTTTCTGCAGAAAGTATCAACACTTTGCATGTTTTTTTATGAAAAAGTGCAAGGTTTCAGTTTTTTGTAAAATCCAAGAAAGATACATTTTTAAAATCAAATTCATTTCTTTAAAATTAGTCTCTCTTATAATTACTGTCAAAGAGTAAAAACAAGTGAGCCATGCCTCTGTTGTACACTATAGATGGCAATTTTCAGACATACCAGAAAACCCAAGTGCTCTGCTAATTATTTTAGACATTTTCTGTACCGGGCTTAATAGTCATGACATTCGGACTTTGTGTAACTTACTCAGCATTTTGTATCAACAATAACCTTAATATATGTGTGATTTTTAACAGTCATAATGAAGTACTTTCCTGAGCAGCACAGCTAATGGAATCTATTTTCACCTGGATCATGTCAACTGTCTGATTGCAGCACTTACCTACTTTCTCCATAGATGAGGTATTTATAACGACATTTTCCCCTGAAGACTCTCTAGTGACTGATATGATTTGGTGGCTCATCTCTAGCTTTTCCTTCCCTCAAAGCCATTTGTACATCTCTCTTACGAACCAGAAAACATTTTCATTACATATGCATGAGTGTTGTAAGAACTTTAGCACTCTGACAATGTTTGGTTGAAATTAAGTCAGTAGCTTGAAAAGTTATTCAAGAAGAGATAGAGAACAAGTGTATAAGCTTTACTTCTTTGGACATCAGTGAATATATTTACTAGTCATTCTCTGACACAGTGGGGGTTTCTTAAGAACCCATAAATGCACAGAACTTTCAAAGTACTCTTCATGATGATTATGTTATCTTCCAGAGCTAACAAAAATGTAGTAAAAAAAAATAGAAACTTTGTGTGAAACCCCTAAAAAATACTTCATTAACAACCAGTCCTTAGTATTACTGATGATTCAAAGTATAGTAAAGCTACTCAAGTTTTCAGGTCTAGTTTTAGCATAAGGACTGTGAAGCATTCACAGTTTCAAAGGTTTTGATTGTTTCATTTTTAACTTATACTATATAGGAAATAAAAAGAGATTTAAAAATACCAGATTTTAAAACTATTTATATTAAATTCTAAGCAAATATACTAATTATTCTGCAACATTTAAGAATGTAAGTATCAAGTGACAATAACAAGAATTAAGGACCCCAACGAAGGAACTTGTTTTTACTGTGTTCACAACCCATTAATCCACTAGAATAAAAGCAGCATTTTGTTTATCCATGTCAGTTACTCTTTCTGGGTTATAAGCAAAAGAAAACAGCCATAGGAGTAAAAATACGTAAACTTCACATCTCACAGAAGGTCCAGGCTCCCCGTCAAAAGCTGTTCTTCAGGGTCATGATATCTTAAATTTTTAATTACTAATATGAAAAATAGAGGCCAGGAGGTGCTTAGAACGTGTTTATGAAAGAGAAGGTGCTTACTCTGATGCTAAGCATAAAAGACTGAGAGACTCCTTTACATGTATTCTGTGTCTCCTTTACATAATATTTATTAGCTGAAAGACATATCAACATTCTCAAAAGTTCAGTAACATTTTGCTTAATGAATGGTAATATTTCACTCTTAAAATTTTCCTTCTTTTACCCTAATTTTGCTGTATCTGAGAAAATACATTAGACACAGTTGTCATGATCTAGAATAGGCGTAGCCCAAGAGAGGCCAGATTATGGAAATACTGCATCTATTTTTTTCTGAATTTTGATCATACATAAGAGGGGCCCATTAGGCTGCTATGTTAAAATTACTTCCTGTAGCGCAGGGCAGAAGTTAGTAACTTGCCTTAAGATGACTCATTCACAAATCAAAAATTAAAAGGAATCAGAAAGACACAATTACCTGGAGAACAGTGTTCAGATCTTGGTCTCTCAACACATGAGGAACTTGGACCTGCTTGAGCAAGTCCAGAGGAGGGCCACAAAGATGATCAGAGGGCTGGAGCACCTCTCATATGAAGACAGGCTGAGAGAGCTGGGGTTGTTCAGCCTACAGAAGAGAAGGCTCTGGGGAGACCTTTTAAGTGTCTTCCAGTACATAAAGGTGGCCTACAAGAAATCTGTAGAAGGCCTTTTGTCAAGGACATGTAGTGATAAGACAAGGGGGAATGGCTTTAAGAGGAAGAGGGTAGATTTAGATAGGATATCAGGAAGAAATATCTTCACTGAGTAGCTTCAGTTTTTTGTAAAATCCACTTCACTGAGAGGGTGGTGAGACACTGGCACAGGTTGCCCATAGAAGATGGGAATGTCTCTTTTGTTCAAAGTGTTTGAGGCCAGGCTGGATGAGGCTTTGAGCAACCTTGTCTAGTGGAAATTATCCCTGCCCATGGCAAGGGGGCTGGAACGAGATGATCTTTAAGATCCCTCCCAACCCAAACCATTCTGTGATTCCATGGATGCCAAAATTTTAGAAAGCTCTCATCTTTGTTTTTTGGGGGGTTTTTGATTTGGTTTGTTTTTTTAATTTGCTTACCTCAGTAATCTGTAAGGGCAAGAATGCTATGTACTGTGCAGACTGCTAAGTCAGTATTGTTTTCCTTGATAACAATACTTGATAACACTTTGTGAAAGATTAATTTTATAATGCTGTAAAAGTAACAACTCGTCAGCAGTTAAAAGAACAAAGAAATAGTATTGGTAGAAGTATACAGGAGGTAAAAAGGAACAGTAAGAAAGTTTTCTAGAGGCTTAGGTAAGGTTAAAAAGAAATTGAGGATTTCTTTGTAGCAGGCAGCTTTGGCAGTAGAATTTGGGAATCAGAGATATTGATTAAGTGTCAGGATATAAGGATATATATCTATAAGGATAACATACAATGATATGTTATATAAGGATAACATATCCTTATATAAGTATAATACTGCAATTCTTATAACACGTCATGCCTGAAATGCAGTCATCAGAAGAGATACATTATTCAGAAAAGTAGAAAAATAATGTAAAATTGGTGATAGTAAAGCAAAATGGGATAAAATACGAACACAGATTTGTGGAAGAGATTATTACAGGCTGCTTCTAATGTTCTTAAATATAATAAATGCAAAGGGATATTATAAGCGACTACCATCTTCTGCAGTTTGGGGCCCAGGGATTCCTTCTCCCAACTGAGGGACCCCAGTCCAGTGTGCCTGAGAGTTTTCTTCCAGGCCAAGGGATGTGGCTGCTGCTTTCGCTTTGCATGTTCGATCAGTTTGTGTCCCAGAGGCACACACACATGCATACACACAAACACAGAGGACACTGATATGGCCAGCCACACAGACAAGGTGCTGCCTTCAACAGCACCTACATACAGGACTCACATAAAACAGGAGCACAGACAGCCAAATCCCCTCCTCCTCTTTGGCCGTTAAAAAGTGATAGTCACTAGTGAAAGCACGCATACCACTCTGGGTTTGGAAGCACATACTTATTCACAGATTCCTTGAATACTGGCACCTTTGAAGTTCTTGAAGTGAATAACAAGGATATTGGTGAAAATTGTAATATGGATAATGATATGGCGTTGCAACAGGTTGTGCCAAAAACTTGTACTAATACAAAGATGCAAGATCCTACTAAGCCATCATCTGAAACTGTGTATCACTCTAGTCATCTAGAAAAAGATGAACTGAATGAAGGCTATCATTACATCTGTTGTCTACAAACTGTTTGTGAGATAAAAATGTGAAGGAAGGAGATAAAGTTGAAGTGAGGGATAAAGTTGACACAGGAACACTTGGCTATAAAATACCCATTAGTAAATAGATGGTAAAATAAGAAGGCACTGAAAATACCAATTTGGGCAAAACAGTTTATGATCTTTGTTTATTAAAAGGCAAATTTCTGTTTGAAGATGAACAGAATTATGGAAAAAAGTTGCATGCAACAGCAAGATGTGCAGAGCTAATTCTCTGTTTCCTGTGATCATATGTACATATAATAAGCAACTTCGTATTAATGATATCCATACACAAAAGCAACATTGAATATCACTGCTGCATACTCTATTTCCAAATGGATTCAGTTGTATAAACTTGTATAAACTTGTATTTATAAATATTTATCAGACATATGACATGACTGGCTTGACAGGAAGAAAACAGATGGAGCATATTGGGTTGTAAATATAAATAGTGAGACACTGAAATCATTTAACTCAGCAGCACTTTGCCATTGAATTCAGGCTGAAGTGAGGACAAGGATCAGACCTCAAAACATGGCAACAGTAGAACTGCATATGTTTTCGTAATTGTTCCCAACAATTTTAAAAGCCCTGTCAAAGTGCAGAAAAACAGAACAGTCTGATAATGCTTTCAATGGTCTAGGACTCTGCTGACAATTTGCCAGGCACCATGATGGTGACAGAATTACACTAAGTACTGTCTGCTCAGCCTAATACAGTTTTTCCTATCATCTGGAAGGCCCACCATGTATAGTTCGTTGCCAAGATTTTCCAAGAGGAATCACTCCTTTCTTTCTATATGGGTTATTATACTTGGTCTTGAATGGAGTTGATTTTCTTCACACCAGCGGTGTGGTCCTGCGTTATGGATTTGTAGCTAAAACAATGTTGGTAACACACCAGCATTTTGGTTACTGCTGAGCAGTGCTTGCACAGCCTGGAGGTTCTCTTTCTTCACCTTCTGACCCTGCTCCCAGTGAGTAGGCTGGGGTTGGGCAAGATGAGAGGGGATACAACAGGGACAGCTAAATAGAATTGAACATAGGTATAGTCCATACAATATGATGTCATGCTTTGCCATAAAAGCTCAGGGAAAGGAGGTGGAAGGGGAAACATTTGTGGTTATGGCATTTGTCTTCCTACATAATTGCATGCCAAGGCCCTGCTTGCCAGTTAGTGGCTGGACATTTGCTTACCCATGAGCAATAGTGAATAAATTCTGCATTTAATTTGTTTGTTTATGCATCTATTGCTTCACTTAAACTGGCACCAGTCTCAGTCCTTGAGTCTTCTCACCTTCTTCCTTTCTCCCCATGCCACAGGAGAGGAAGTAAGCGAGTGGCAGTGTGGTTGATTGACTGTTCACCAATATCAACCCATCACAGTGGAACACAGCTTATGTAGTTGTTTAGAGTAGAGCAAAAGTAGCTGATGTCTGTGTCAGGGAATCCTCTATAACGCTGAATTACTCTACTAAATCACACTATAAATGTCTTACTATACAGCAGTAAACTGATTTATTTTAAATATTTTTACACCAAAAGATGTGATTGTTTTCTCCAGCTCTGTGGTACAGTTCTATACACAGGTATTTTCTACTAAAAGCTGCTTTATAATTCTGCTGCAGGAAACAGAGTACCATTCAAAAGACTACAAAAGGGGTGCAAAGTGTGACTGATGCCGCATTTCTATGTAGGAGAGATGATGAAGTAATATTCTACACTCTTGGTTATCCTTATTCAAATAGACCTTTCAAACACCTTTGGTTGGCCACATATAATTTATAGTTTTCTTTGATTTATGATTAAATTATATTAAAATAGCCACAGGTCATAATGACTAAAGTTGTGGGCCACCTCAGCTTCAATCAGACCATATGTTCCCCATTCCTGCATTCAACATTTTACTCTAATACTTACTGTAGGTTTCCAGAGCCATGTGATTACCAGGTAGGAGAGATAACAACTGTCCTATTTTGTGGTGGTGGATACTTAAATACAAAGGATGTTGAATAGTCTCTGGCAAATGCTGCCTTCTTGCATCGTGGAAAGCACAGGTATGGTTATTTTGGTCTGTGTGTTCCCTAGGAGTTTCTTCCAGAGTGTGCCACCCTGTTGCTACTCAGACCTGCCCCAGGTACATATACAGAATCACAGAATCACAGAATCCCAAGGGTTGGAAGGGACCTAAAAAGATCATCTAGTCCAACCCCCCTGCAAGAGCAGGGTAACCTACAGTACATCACACAGGAACTTGTCCAGGCGGGCCTTGAATATCTACAAGTATTAAACTCTGTTCATGTTCACACCCACAGTGTGCATTGTCATTCCATAGTATCAAAAATTTTGGAAATAATTTTGAGAAGGATACCCTTCTGATAGACAGCCACAGTTATGAAACGAGCTGCTGGATTCACTGCAGAGGCATTAAGCTAAAACTGTGATTTCTGTGTGATAAAGGTTGCTTCTATCTGGCCTTAAAAGCTGTGAGTTTGTGTCTGTGGCAGAAAGTGGGCAAAATTTACTTTATAAATTATTGTAGATACATGTTTAGGAAAAAGATATTAAAATATCCTGTAAGCATACATCCTATTCACAATGATCTTTACAGCCTTTTGGTTTTAACATTTATACTGTCCACGTTTTCTGTACTGACCTTGCTAAACATATTTTTAATTCCATTAAAATCCTTTGCTGCAAGTTCTGCATAAAATATCAATATTATTGATTCATCCTTTTTCTCTCCTCAGGACGTGGTTTAATTTCACATCAATTTGTATAATGAAAAAAGGACTGAATATGCCAGAAATGAATGCTAAGAGAAATTGCTAAAAATCAATTAGAACGCCTTATCAGCTACAAAGATAGTCATATCCTTTTACTAATGAAGGAAGATATATTGTAACATAGAAAATCGGGGGTGATCTGATACCTGTTTCCAGTAACAGATTTTGTACTTCAGTTGGCTACACTGTTTTCATGCTGATGTATTAGAATTTAATTTGCCCACTATCAACATTAAATTTGTGGAAGACTAAGTAGAAAAATAAGTTCAATGGTATGAAAATTAAATGATCAAATTATAGAACAGAAAAGTATTCTTATCATTTGTATTTTGTTTGGTATTTATTTTTGTTTCACCAGCATAAGCCATTTGTACAGTATGAGTTATACTCACAGCCAGGGCAATCAAATATAGAATCATAGAATAGTTAGGGTTGGAAAGGATCTTACGATCATCTAGTTCCAATCTCCCTGGTATGGGCAGGGACACCTCACACTAAACCATGTCACCCAAGGCTCTGTCCAACCTGGCCTTGAACACTGCCAGGGATGAAGCATTTACCACTTTTATAGGCAACCTGTTCCAGTGCCTCACCACCCTCACAGTAAAGAACTTCTTCCTTATATCTAACCCGAACTTCCCCTGTTTTAGTTTAAACCCATTATCCTTTGTCCTATCACTACAGTCCCTGATGAAAAGTCCCTCTCCAGCATCCTGGTAGGACCCCTTCAGATACTGGAAGGCAGCTATGAGGTCTCCATGCACCCTTCTCTTCTCCAGGCTCATCAGCCCCAACTTTCTTCATCCAGGAGGTGCTCCAGCCCCCCTGTTATCCTCATGGCCCTCCTCTGGACTGGCTCCAACAGCTCCGTGTCCTTCTTATGTTAAGGACACCAGAACTTCTCTTGTCTAGCCAGATCCTGAAAACTTCCAAGGTTGAAGTTTTTACAGTCTCCTAGGGTAGCTGTCAGACTGCTGCTAGATGAAAGTGGTGCTCTTTAAAGTCTGAGTATCAGAACGCTTAATACATGGAATTTACATGAAGTTAAGAGCATCAGGTGCTTACCAGAACCTTCTTCTCCTCAGATAAGTTAAGTTTTAAACCGTAACCCTAACCCTAACCTTGTACTTGTCCTGGTTAAACTTCACGAGGCTGCTATTAGCTGACCTCACAAGTGTGTCAAAGTCCCTCTGGATGACATCCCTTCCCTCCAGCGTATCAACTGGACCACACAGCTTGGTGTCATCGGCAAACTTGCTGAGGGCACACTCAATCCCACTGTCATGTCACAGACAAAGATGTTGAACAACACCAGTCCCAACGCCAATCACTGACCCCTGAGGGACACCACTCGTTACTGTCTCCAGTTGGGCACTGAACCATTGACCACAACTCTTTGCATGTGGCCATCCAGCCTGTTCTTCATCTACCAAGTGGTCCACCTATCAAATTGATGTCCCTCCAATTTAGAGATGAGGATGTTGTGTGGGACAGTGTCGAAAGCTTTGCACAAGTCCATGTAGATGACATCAACTGCTCTGCCCCTGTCCATCAGTTCTGTAGCCCCATCATAGAAGGCAACCAAATTGGTCAGGCTGGATTTGCCCTTAGTGAAGCCTTGCTGGCTGTCACCAAGCACCTTGTTGTTTTTCATGTGCCTTAGCATGCCTTCCAGGAGAATCTGCTCCAAGATTTTGCCAGGCACAGAGGTGAGACTGACTGGTCTGTAGTTCCCTGGTTCATCCATTTTACGCTTCTTGAAAATGGGGTTATATTTCCCTTTTTCCAGTCGTCGGGAACTTCACCTGACTGCCATGACTTTTCAAATATGATGGACAGTGGCTTAGCCACTTCATTCGCCAGCTTCTTCAGGACCTGTGGATGGATTTCATCAGGTCCCATGGACTTGTGCACATTCAGGTTCTTAAGATGGTCTCGAACCAGATCCTCTCCTACAGTGGGCCTAAGGTCTTCATTCTCATAGTCCCTGTGTCTGCCTTCCAAGACTTGGGTGGTGTGGTCAGAGCCTTTGCCAGAGAAGACCAAGGCAAAGATGCCATTAAGAACCTCAGCCTTCTCCAAATCCTGTGTAGTCAGTTCTCCTGATAGCTTCCAGAGGGGGCCTACATTGTCCCTAGTCTTTCTTTTATTTGCAATGTACCTATAGAATCCCTTCCTGTTATCTTTCACATTGCTAGCCAAGTTTAATTCTAACTGGGCCTTAGCTTTCCTAACCTGGTCCCTGGCTTCCCAGACAACATGCCTGTATTCTTCCCAGGCAACCTGTCCTTGCTTCCACCTTTTGTAAGCCTCTTTTTTCCCCTCAAAGTTTCCTCAGCAGCTCCTTATCCATCCAAGGAGGTCTCCTGGCCTTCCTGCTGCACTCCCTTCTAGTTGGGATGCAACACTCCTGAGCTTGTAGCAGGTGATTCTTGAATATCAACCAAGAGTCTTGGGCCCCCCCGCACTCTAGGGCTATATCCCATGGAACCTTACTAAGCAGGTTCCTGAAGAGGCCAAAGTCTGCTCTCTTGAAGTCCAGGGCAGTGAGCTTGCTGCACGCTTTTCTCACTGTCTTGAGGGTCTTGAACTCAACCATCTCATGATCACTGCAACCAAGGCTGCCCTGGAGCATTACATTTCCAACCAGCCCCTCTCTGTGAGCACGAGGTCAAGCATGTCACCTTTCCTTGTCAGATCCTCTATTACTTGCAGAAGTAAGTTGTCTTTCACACATTTGAGGTATCTCTTAAATTGCTTTTGATGGGCCATACTATCCCTCCAACAGATATCAGGACGACTGAAGTACCCTCATGAGCACAAGGGCCTGCGAGCGTGAGGCTGTTCCTATCTGTCTATAGAGCTCTTCTTCCGCAGAGTCCTTTTGATCAGGCGGTCTGTAACAGATCTCCACAGTAGCGTCCCCCATTGCTGTTCTTCCTTTAACCCTGACCCACAAATTCTCTGTTGACTGATCACGTGTCCCCAGACAGAGTTCCATACTCTCTGGGCTATACTAACATAAGTAGCAACTCCCCCTCCCCATCTGCCAGGCCTGTCTTTTCTAAAGAACCTAATTCTTCTAAATATAAGCCACTAGTGTATCAAAAATAAAAGCCGCTAGTGTATCAAAGTGGAGTCTAATAGTGCACAAAAAGATAAGCTTTCACAGCGGCAATTCCCGAATTCTATTAAGTATAATTATTGAGGATTTTAAAATAATTGGGCAATTTATCTTGGGCGAGGAGTGTTTTGCCATTTCCGTTAAGCAATCAGTTTACTTGGTGTTCTATCCTTATGGGTGCCATAAAATACTGCATTTTCAACTCCTAGGAATCTTTGAAGGTGCAGGTCATTTACCTGTGACATTTTCAGAATCACTGTAACAGATCTGACATACGGTGTTTTTGAAAATCACAGCAAAAGGTGCCTACAACTGTTGAACATCTAATTCTAACAGCATGTCTATCTGACATACTACCTACCTACAGTAGTCAAATATCACTGAATAACAAAAGCATATGCATGGGTTTTGTCCCTTATTTTATCTTTGTTCCTTCCATTTATTCCTCTAGATGATCTACAAGCCAAATATTGTCCTGATTCTGAAGTTTAGCAGTAAATCATGAATACAAATGTGTTTCAATGTAAGAAAGACAAATATGGAATATAAAGGTAGATTTTTTTCTTTCTTTCTTTTAAAATTTGTATAGCTTCTTAGAGTTTAAGATCAGAAGAAACTTTTATAAATACTTTAAGTGACCTTTGTGTAAGACAGACCATAGGACTTCCCTGTTTTATCCAAAAGTATCCCAAAGGAAAAAAAATGTTTTCTGTCAAATGGTTGTGTCTTGTCTTGTGGGTTTTCTCTTTCTTTAAAAGGAACCAGTTTGTTTGAACCTGTCCTTAGGGTAATATTCAGAAATATAGCTAGTATAGCATACAGACAGTAGTAAATTGTATTTACAGCCCTAAAAGGTTGGGTGTAAAGGCATGCAAGTTGAAGTTAAAGGGTATTCTATTTTATTATGAGAATATCTTTCTGCTTCTTACGACATGAATGCTAATGCAATCCTTCTTCTCTTGGGCATTTATAATTACATAATAAAATCATCATTAATATCTGTATTAAGGACACTTGAACTCATAATCAGGATTGCAAAATCTATTTTGATCTCCGCATCTCTGAAGTCTGACAGTCAGTTAGAATGTATGTGATTATACATTGTCATATCTGTGCACAAAGTTGGAATGACGTTGATGGTAACCTGAACGCATCTGACATTTCCTTGAAAAAGCAGTTCAAATGAGTCACCAAGATGTTTTTATGGGACAGACCATGACATTCCTTATAAGACCCTATTTATTTTTTTTTTAAGTACTTATTGAACTAGATCTTATTCTTTGATTTTTCTATAGGTTTCCCATTTCACAGTCAAGGCATCTCATTCCTAGGGAACAATATATGTACAAATTCTACATATGATACTTTGCTCTTTTTTTAATGCTTTTGACATAAAGCCAAGATTTGAAGCTTTTTGTTTTTTCAAGCTTTTTGTCTAGTTTTGTTTTCAAAACTTCCACTGGTGGCAGGATAGTCCTGATTTGTAAGTTAAGAATCTGTATTTGTCCATGTGTCAGCTTCAGTCTATTATTATTTGTTTTAAAATTATGTCGAAAGAAGTCATTATGAAATAAGTTTTTAAATGTCCAGAAAGTATACTTAGGGTACACAAGTATCAAAGTTTGTTGCCATTTTTATATAAATTATATGTTTCCAAACATTCAGAGATTGCAAATCAATGTAGGGGAGACAAAGCCCAGAGCTGAGTTAGTTGTAAATTTACATGATTGAAAAAAGCAACAAACTAGTAAGATTGATAAAATGTTTCTACTAAAAGCTGTTGATTCAGCAAAGACTAAATGTCTTCAGATTACAGTCTAAATTTGCCAAAACCCCATCAACTTTCTGGCAGAGATTTTGCTGATGTATCTGATAGTACTTCAGAAACCAACCTGGCAGGTGAAGGAAGAGCTCAGAGTTTTCTAGGCTCCTTAACACTAAGACAGTTCACCATGAGGACAGTAGCAGAGCCAAACTGCCTCTTTCTTAGTATTTTGGGTAGAGCAGAGTAAATTTTCCGGGCGTTGTTCCAACTGTTACATATGTAGCCATAAGTAGAGCTCAGTGATTCAAGTAGCAAAATCCTGTGGTGTGTACTGAGTATCTGAGTCCAAGTTGATCTGAATATTGACTACTGCATAAGTTACAGTCAAAGACAAAAATTGATGGAAAAAGGTGAAAGCATTAAATACAGTTTTATTTAAAAATTGTACCATACTAAAGTCACAATGAAACAAAGTTTTTGAATGAGAACACCAGTTTAGGATTATAGTCAGTATGCTAAATCTTAGGAATAGGTTTTCGTATCAAAAACACTGTCTAGGCCTAAAAGCATTCTAAAATTAATTTTTTCCTGCATTGGCTTGGTCCTAATTTCCATCAAACTGCTTGAGAAACATCACACTAGTTTTAATGACAGATAAACAAGTTATTTGTGTGATCCAAGTAGCCTGAATTTATGCTTTTTGATGGCTTACAGATATCTAATCAACTGGTGCTTTCACACCTTTTTCTTAAAAAGAATGTAACAAATTAAATAATTTATATTATAACTAAAATACTACATTGTAAGTGGTTAGGTTTTAAAATTAGGGTTTTAACTTAGACAAAACCAAGAGCGAATACAGAGGGCTACCCACGAATACTCACAGGATACCCACACGGCTGTGAGACAGAGATTCAGAAAGTGACAGAAAATGGGACTTCTTGTCAGCATGCAGAATAAAAAAAAAATCATCAAATTCAACTTACTGAGAAGACACTTGCTTACAGTTAGCCAAAATATCTCTAAAATCCTGTTTTATCTTCTGCATGGTACATTCAACATTGCAAAGAAATATATCTATCCAGTCAAGATCCAGATGCAAGTGGCTAGCCCGCTTTAGAAAAGCAAAGAATGAATTACTTTTTTAATGTAGGTTTGTACAGTAAACTAATACAGGAAGCACTTATTAAGGAATTAGGAAGCTCATGTTTCCATCCTCTGCCTGAGGAGACTGAAAACCATGACTCCTGTGTCCTGGAAGGACACCCAGACTTTCAACCATAGAGTTTTTCTGTTTTTTATTGAAACAGTGCCAAAGGCAGAAAACCGGAAGATTCATTAAGTACAGATGAGAACCTTGTTGTGCCATTAAGCCGAGGCATTTTTCACCTTGAAGAATGTTCTGGTTTCTGAATGAAAAACAGGTTTTGTCATTTAAAGCAAGCAGCTCTAACCACTAAACTGTTAATCAAAGGGCTTTTGAGGATTAGATGCTAGGTCAGGGGGGGTTTGTAGGACTTCAGGCTTGAATTAAGGCAAAGTATAAACTCTCCCTGTTTGTGTCTTCTGACAGGTGTGGCCATCAACAGATACCTTTGAGGGTCTGTTGTAATGCAAGTCATTAAAACTGCTAACAGTTTAGAGATGGTCCTTATATTTTCTGATGCCACAGCAATCTTTTAGTATGTAACAGGAGACTTATTGAGTTAGTTCCTTAAAAGGTATATATTAATTTACATCTGAATTAATGGTTGTCTTATTTCATAGTTTTCTAATGCAAACTGCAGTGATGTCATGATTTATAGCATCTTTAATGGATGCAGTTAAATTACAGTATACTTACTAGATATTTGAATATAGACATAAGATGGTTACAAATACTGCTGGTATTCTGCTTTATTAAATTATGGCATGCTTTTGGCATCACTTCATTTTAATTTTAATTGACCAAAGCTTAGGAAGTATTCTTTTGAAAGTGATGAACGATGGAAGCTTGAGGCTTTTTGCTGAATTAAATTAGGAAAGTTCCAATGTCCTTTTTAGTATCCAGATTTCACTCCAAGATCAGTTGTTCTATAATAGCTTACAGACCTCTACTTCTTGCAACTGTCCAAAGTTTCTCTTGGTTTTGTTTCTTAGCCTTAAGAAGTAAAATGTCTTTCACTGATTTCAAGTATTGCAAACCTCTTAACTAACCATTATAAATAAATAATCCAGTCATGTTTTAGAACATAGCATTTATTAATGATTTGAGAGAAAGAAAAGTGCAACAAAACAGAACATGCACTCCCCTCAAGAGCAAGCAAATCTTAACTGCTAAAAGCAGGAGGGGTTTGGGTGTCTGTCAGAGTGCAAGTTCTAATTTAGACATCTAAAGAAGAAAAAGATTAAACCAAATGTGCTCTCTTCCAGCAGTTGTGGTGTTTAAAATGCCATCTACCCTGAGCACTCGTGTTTTATTTAGATCCTTAAATCACTGTCTTTTTGGCATTTTCTTCTCAAGAACAGTGGTTAATCCTCTCCTCTCCCTAATCCCTCCTAAAGTGCCTACATCTCCTGTGTATTTTATAAGGAATTTAAACATACTTAGGTCCATGGATTTTATTAAGGTCTTTCCAAAACACAGGGGAAGTTTTGAATGCAGGAAACCCAGTTCACAATGGACATTCAGCTGCATGAGAAGTCACCTGAGCTAGCCAGTAGGAAAAACTGGAAATTAAGACATCTGCTAGAGTATTAATTGAAATCAGTAACCCCGACTTCCACATTGATATGCTAACATTTACTTTCTCCCCTCCTTCTTGTCCAATATTTGGTTCTGCGTATGTATCTAGTTTGTTTGTTACAGGATTCATCTGAAACTTGCATTTGTGTTGCATTTGTGTTACCACAGACAGAAAAGAAATTTGAGCATTTATATTCCCACATTTTCTCATTATCCCTTTGGTAGGAGGATTAAAGTCAGAGCTGAAAGACTGGGGAGAAGTTGCATCTTTTCTGGAGTTAGGCATACTTTGAAAATGCATGACAAATGATCCTCAGCAAGAAAATATACAGGGAATGCAAAGCAATCCTGGCAGAGTTAGGTGCAGGTGATTTGGCTTTACCAAAATTTTCATGTTGCAACAAAATCTCTGTATCAGTCATTTAGGTGCTATGAGAATTAATTTAGTGGAAGCACAAGAGTGAAGAGAATTTATATATCAATATACTGTCAATTCACAGTATGTATGTATTACACCCTAATATTTCCTTGTGTCTCCAGAGCATTTCCCAAAGAACAGTTGAAATGCTGTCTTGGTAACAGGCATGACAGTATTTAGAACATGAAAATATGTGTAAGTATGAACTCGATGTACTTATTGAAAACAGTAAGGAAACTGATATCTGGGGTTTGGAAGATCTAAGTTTGGAGACTGGAGACTTAAGCATACCCTATTCCTAATGGAATTGCTAGAGCATGTATATAGTGCAGTGCAGTTTTGAGGTCCTGGAAGACTCATAGAGCGTTCAGTAGATGATTAAATTTCATGCCTTAATATTTGCATTCTCTTTATGTAGTCCCAGCTACAGAAAAAACAGTTACAGGGGGAAATTATCTTTTACTTTGAGACATTATAGAACTATAATAAGTTTCTTCAGTGTACTACATTTTCTTTCCATTTGTAGGACTAGGAGTTATCAAACAGCTTTTAATAGACACATACTCAAAAATGGAAAAATGGGTAATAAATATTTACTTAAAACAAAATAGAAAAGATTACCATAGCTTTCATGACATTCATCAATATTATGCGAGGAAAATATTATGTCAATATAGTTTGTTTACCTCCTTTGACAAGTATAAAGTATTCTGCAGGAGGCTAGGTGATGGTCTAGTTGCTACAAATCAACCACACACCGCTGAATTACTTAATTTAGCTGCATGGTGATATGTATCTACTGAAGTTCTCAATAGCTGACAGTCGTTTTCTCATGCCCAAGGTTCTCAGTTTTGCAAAAATTCACTTTCAGTAAGAAGTACCCAAAATATATCACAAATAAACATCTCACTCGGGTCTGTGGGGGTTTGTAGTGTATGAGCCATTTCTAGTTTGAACTCTCCAAGAAATTTTTTTTTGTCTAATGTAACTGATAAGGTACCAGTGATATATGGATCAGTTGTAATTGAAGTAAGATTATGACATCAATATAGTGACAATAGATTGTTAATCAACTTAGCTTGATAAAGTTGGTATCTCACACAAGAAAAGTATCTGCCATTCTATTCCATTCTGCTTCATTCCAGTCTAGTCTAAAATGGAAATCTTAATTCCCATTAATATAAAACATTGTCCAGATCAGCAAGAATCCTAGCATAAGGTCCAACAAACAGTTCATTCATTCTGCTATATGGCAGATTCCCATTTGTTCATTGTCTTGATGTATATGACAAAAGCAGAGATAGAATCATAGAATCATAAAATAGTTAGGGTTGGAAAGGACCTCAGGATCATCTAGTTCCAACCCCCCCACCATGGGCAGGGACACCTCACACTAAACCATCCCACACAAGGCTTTGTCCAACCTGGCCTTGAACACTGCCAGGGATGGAGCACTCACAACCTCCCTGGGCAACCCATTCCAGTGCCTCACCACCCTAACAGGAAAGAACATCCTCTTTATATCCAATCTAAACTTCCCCTGTTTAAGTTTTACCCCTTGTCCTATCACTACAGTCCCTAATGAAGAGTCCATCCCCTGCATCCTTATAGGCCCCCTTGAGATACTGAAAAGCTGCTATGAGGTCTCCACACAGCCTTCTCTTCTCCAGGCTGAACAGCCCCAACTTTCTCAGCTTGTCTTCATATGGGAGGTGCTCCAGTCCCCTGATCATCCTCATGGCCCTCCTCTGGACTTGTTCCAGCAGTTCCATGTCCTTTTTATGTTGAGGACACCAGAACTGCACACAATACTCCAAGTGAGGTCTCACGAGAGCAGAGGAGAGGGGCAGGATCACCTCCTTCGACCTTCTGGTCACGCTCCTTTTGATGCAGCCCAGGATATGGTTGGCTTTCTGGGCTGCGAGTGCACACTGAAGCCGGCTCATGTTCAGTTTCTTGTCAACCAACACCCCCAAGTCCTTCTCTGCAGGGCTGCTCTGAATCTCTTCTCTGCCCAACCTGTAGCTGTGCCTGGGATTACTCTGACCCAGGTGTAGGACCTTGCATTTGTTATGGTTGAACTTCATAAGTTTAGTATCAGCCCACCTCACAAGCATGTCGAGGTCCCTCTGGGTGGCATCCCTTTCCTCCAGCATATCAACCGAACCACACAGCTTGGTGTCATTGGCAATCTTGCTGAGGGCACACTCAATCCCACTGTCCATGTCACAGACAAAGATGTTAAACAAGACCGGTCCCAACACCAATCTCTGAGGGACACCACTCGTTACTGGTCTCCAGACGTACATTGAGCCATTGACCACAACTTTTTGTGTGCGGCCATCCAGCCAGTTCTTTATACACCAAGTGGTCCATGCATCAAATTGTTGTCTCTCCAATCTAGAGACAAGGATGTTTTGTGGGACAGTGTTGAATGCTTTGCACAAGTCCAGGTAGATGACCTGGTCCTTCTTGCAGCTCAGAGCAGAAGAGGCCTTTGAATGATCTCAACCCAAAAAAAAAAAAAAACAAAACTCCCCTTTCTCTACTAATGGAGCTTTTTCTACTTTGTCTGTTTGAAGTGATAAGATTTTGTAACCAAGCAAAACTTGTGGTGTTTGTCAGTCCTCTTCACTTTCATACTGCCAGTGTGAGACTTGAACATTTCAGTTTTATATCCAGATGTATCCTGGGTTCCCCTTTAGCAACTAAACCTGGATAAAACTATTATTCTTCACATCATTTCCAAGGACGAAGAATATGTGATCTTAACTCTTGTCAGATTTTGTTATACTTGGTGCTTCTGCAAAATAAGCCAACAGTTTCTTTAACAAGGCAATTAAACTAGCTGGGGAAAAAAATGCCTAACACAGTAGCTACTGCATAAACTGTCCTGTCACTCTGCTGCTCAGATTTCACGTTTGAAAAACCCTGACGTGTCTGTAAATCAATGAGCTATTTTTATTTGTTTACCTGTTGGTAAGCTGGTGAAACTTCGAACGTATTTATAAATGCTCATATCTCCTCTATTAAGAACAGCAAGTTCAATACAAAGCACACCTGAGCCCGCTGAATTTTGTCAGATATTTATGTCAACTCATTAGCCATCTTTTCAGACTACTTCACCTCAGTTTCAGTTTCTTAATGAAAAACAGTCATTTCCCCTGCTGATTTGATTTAGTATCTTACTGAATTTCGTACTTGTCTATGTGTAAGATAAATTCCCCGTTCTGTTACATCTCCTCTCTACTCTTTAGAATATTATGGCCAAAAAATTTATGCCACTTTTGCTGTCTATACACCTGAATATTTTAACAAGCAGTGGACCTGAACTAGGACATAAAATTGATGCTTCTTTATATTTGAAATATATGGAGATACAGTGCAAAGTTAGATCAAAACTATCCAATATTAAACATAAATTTGTGTAATGATTAACTTAAATTTATGTCATTCTTTCCCATAGATATATGTGTAAGCAAAGTCAAAATAATGCGTAGTCAGAAAAGTTATCGCTGAGGAATAAGCATAATTCAGATTATATTCTAAATGCATTTTCAAGAGTGTTGTTGCTGTACAGGGACAATTTTATCCAAGCAGCCTCTCCCCCATGAAGTCATGCATTCTGAGGAAGATTTAAGCCTGGTAAAATTACTCGAACTAGACAACAGCTTCCCCTTGGCATAGCCCAACTATTTGAAATATTGTGTAGAGCGTGTAAGTAAAGAATTTCTTCAGCTGCTAGTTGCTGTTGGAAGATCACTTGGATACAATGCAGGGTGTGTAGTTGCACATATTCTTGGTGCTGAGGCTCTGTGACAGTTTGGAATAAAATCTGTCATATGTGTTCTTTTGGGGAAAGTTTAGTACTGGATAAAGGCAGCTTGGAAGTATGGCCTGTCCAGTCCTTTTAAAGATCTGTTTTTCAGGATCAGGTTCTGTTTTGTCTTGCTTGGTGGCACATACACACATACTCTCCCCTAACACAGACATGTATGCACTTAAACATATATGCAGGTTGATGTGTCAGAACTTCCTAAAAAACAGTGTTTGAACTGCAGCGGAACTAACTATAAAGGCTTGGTAGGAGAGCAATTCAGTTTCTTGATCTGGGTTACATCACTGCTCAAAGCAGTATTTTTATTATTTCTTTAAAAGCCTGGGCTAGCTCCAGGCCTTGTGTCCCATAGGCTTTGCAGCTTTTCCCTACCTTACCTCAACTTCCTTCTATAAAAAGAGAATCTGCCAGAATACAGCTACAGCATGTTGTAGCTCTCTGTTCCTTCTTCCATAGGGTTCCTTGTAAGTTGCAGCTTGTCTACATCATGCTCTGAACTCTACTCCATCCAGCCCAAGCTGCACCCAGCATGTCATAAGCTGTTGCAGCAGTCCTCCTTTTTCTCTGCTGTAAAACTTCTTTAACTTTCTGCTTTCTGACAGTTTGCCCTTGCTGTGATTCCTGCCTTCTCAGAATACAGTATCACAGCCTGCCATAGATGGTGTGCCAAGAAAGGGGAACACATCTGCTTGTACATCCTGGTTAGGTCAGCAGAAAGAGAATTGGTGTACTAAAATCTACTTTTGGGGATTCTACCTTTCCTTCATCCAACATAATCGAATAAACTAGTGAAATAATCCCTAAACTGGCTATTTTGCCTGCTATGCTTGAACCCATAGCATGCATTCTCAGTTCTTTCTGATATGTGTTACAATCACATTTACTAGAAAAATCTAGTTGAATTAATTTTAACTCTAAATGGTTAACAAAATGCAGTTGGATTTTAAAGAGCTAGATTGGATTTTAGGAATAAAAGTTAACTATAGTTAGGGGCAAAACTCAGTGTTTGGAATGAAAGACTTCATCCAAGTAGGCTTTTATTTCCACCAAGAGTTAGACCAGGTTCTAATACTCTAGAAAATGGCACACTTTGCCTTTGTAATATATTAAAGACTTGGTGGTTTCTTTATATGGAGCTCATATCAGCTGAGTAAGAGACAGCTGGGGTTTGTATGGTAATAGGAGTTAGAATTCATTGTCAGGGGTAGGAAAATGAACACAATAAATTATAATGCCAAATAAAATTGTCACAATGCATTTTTGAAAACTTGGTGATTTTTCAGAAATATTTTCTGCATCGTTCACAATGATTAGATGTGACTAAACAACTGGCAGAAATTGAAAGTGCTAATTGTAAGTGTCTGGGTAGCTACACAAGTTAACGATAAATTTGTGTTCACAAATGAATGTCCAAGAAATTGGTGCCTGAAAAAATGTTGGTTCAAAGAATGTGCTCTTATATACTGCCACAGGATTGGGTTGCTTCTGCTGAAGAGTATACATGGATTTGCATGCAGCAGTGCCACACTATTTAACTTGAGCTGACTCCACACCATTTTATAGCACAGAAGTTACTCTGATACAGTACAGAGATTTTGCCTCTACTATTTTGTAAATTAATGACTGCTTTGTCTTAATTCACCTGATATCCAGTATCTTGACTATTGACAACAATGAGAAGAATGGCATCTCTTGAAATAGGGCTCCAGGATAGTGAAGAATCAAGCAAAATTGCTTAGGAATTATATTCCACTTATCTATTACAGAAGCAGAATATAAACCAACCTCTAACTAATGAGGGTTTTGACACAATTCTTCTTATGGGAGTTCCTAATTACCTACCAAATATTTTTTATTCCATTTTCTGAAGCAGTTACTGATTTCTGATCATGTGATACTCAATCATGTGGCCTTGCTGCATCTATTCGTATTGACTATGTTACTGAATCCTTAGCAAACAATTTTCAGAGGCAGAAATAAATTGGTAGTGGAACTACTTACATGGAGTAACAATGCTTTGCAGACATTTTTAAGGATGAATCCTCTCATCAGATCAAAGATTTCTGCTAGTAACGTTTAAGATGACTTTAAGGTAGCCTCCAAGAAAGTAAGAATATAGATAGATGAAATGGGAGGGGTATACCATGTGTGGAAGTGCAAGGTATATAAAATAAATACCTTAAGTTGGCTATTCTCAAGCCCATAAAGGGATGCTCTTATAGCTCATGGATGTACATGTTTATTGTCAGTCAATACCCATATCTGATAATCATTAAAATAGACCTTCATGAGTAATCAGGGAACAAAGATCGTGTTCATAAAACACAGACCAAAGTTATCCTAGTTATTTCTAGGAACCTAAATAGGTTTCTTATGTTCAGATCCTGGTTGACAGTGTTCTCTTCTACTCAATGGAAACTACCTGAGAAAAATTTGGCCCGCAGAAGGGCCAAATGATCTTCTAGAGATACTTGATTCACTTTTCACTGCAAGTGTCTTATTCTGTGAATTCTAGAAGAACCCCAGAGCAACTAGGCTCCCGGGAACCTCAATTAAATACCTAAAATCTGACAGAGTAAAATGGCCCCAGGAAAGAGGTTCTAAAAACTTCAAATGCACCAGGCTCTGTTGTAATTCAGTTAATGGACTTTCAAATTAGTCACAAAATATGATCAAAGCATCACATTGAGGCACTATTAAGAGGCATACACTTTGATCATGACTAATGAGGTGCAAAAGCAAAAAAAAAGACAAAATTTCAGTGGAATAAAAAGATAATTAAATGTAAGAACTAATCTTCCTCCATACAGCCTATTGACAAGGCAGAGGTTAATATTAGTGCATATTTAGACAGACATTATTATCTAATCCTCTAACCAGTTCTTTTCATAAAAGCTGGAGCTACTTTTTCTGAGCATAAAAAAGATCTAATTGTGAGTGTCTGGTCAGGCTTAAATGTTGTGGTGGGGTTTTTTTGCCATATCAGGACTCAAGTATCAAGTCTAAATTCCAGGGTCTAGAAAAATTGGTGAGGTTTTACTGATTCAATGAAGAACTAACGCCAACAGAATACTGTACTCCTTGATTAATATTTGTATCCCTCTATGAGATATTAAATGAGTGCCCCATTTATTGAGAGAAAACCAGAAAACCATGGGTTGATTTCTTTTTTATAGTATGGTTTTATAGTAAGAGAAATAATACTTTTACACAGTGCCTCTGGTTTATTGGTAACAAATGTGGTATTAGTGTAGTTTGTACTGCAAAGGAATATAGCTAGGCTACTGGACATGAAGGATGAGCCCTCTGTGCTGTGATGAACTATCATCACAATAAATATGTGTGATAATAAAGCCAGATTTAAAGGGAATTTAAAAGCTATTAATTTATCACCGTTTATCTTCCATTTCATTGATCTGAAAAAGGCTGTGCTACCAAAACCAAAATAAACCATATAAATTATGCTGAATGAACAGCTCTGAAGTATCATCACAACTGTTGGTAGTATGAAAAATAATAAATATATCAAAAATAATATTCAAGTTATTAGGTGAAATTTCAACCCAGCAGAACTTTACCAGCAGCAGCTAAGGTGATACACATTTTTGTGAACAGTGACAATCTTTATTCTCCATTTCCCTACCATCAGCTGCATGTAACAGCAGTGACGATGTGTACATAATGTATTATACAATAAATAGTATATAATTATGTAGTGTATATATAGTATACTATACTTGAGTAGGTACAGTATAAATATGCTATATAATTATATTTATACTATATCTATTTCTACAGTATATAATTTATAGTATATATGCTATTATATAATATTAATACCATTATTATAACATGTATTATAAAAGCTAGATTCACTAATATGCATGTCACATTTTAGTAGGTGGCGTATGGTAATCTAAATAATGGTGTGTAGTCTATAGCCTGAATAAGATACAGGATTTTACTGACCACTTCTTTGTTGAATTAGAATATTCATATTTTCAAAGTCCAAAGATCTGGAGGAAAACAACCTGTGCCTTTCATCTTGTGAACATTAAAGCTACAAAACCCCTGTATATTTGTCAAGTTTGCTGCATAGGTAGAATTCTATTTATACTTTCTGAGAATGTCATCTATGGCATTATGGTTTTCTACCTTTTCTCATTGATGAATGATGGACTGTACCATGAAATAAAAGAAAACAAAACTAAACATGCTTTTAAACTTGATAAATATAAATCCTTTTAAAGTGTGAATTAAAATTACCCTGTAGAACTTATTGCTGTAATATCACTGATCCTAAAAATTTATTAAGGGTTACTAGGGGTTGG
This sequence comes from Lathamus discolor, assembly GCF_037157495.1. Taxonomy (NCBI): domain Eukaryota; kingdom Metazoa; phylum Chordata; class Aves; order Psittaciformes; family Psittacidae; genus Lathamus; species Lathamus discolor. Next base: position 147,294,961 of record NC_088884.1, on the reverse strand, counting down.
ACAAGGTGACCTCCTGAGGTCTCTTCCAGTTTCAACCTTTTCATGATCCTGAGGTTAAAAAGATTAACAGTTTAAATAGCAAACAAAAAAAAAGTAGTACAGTAATAAATTCGTAGGTATTTGTACAAATACAGTGGAAGGGAAAAAACTCACCTGCATTATGCAAAATTCCATGGAAAAAGTAGAAAGAAATATTCCTCAGAGAAGCATTATTTTTTTAAGTTTGTACTTTAAATCATTGTTCAAAGAATCCCAAATCCATGCTGTAATATATATTCTAAAATGTATTAAGATAACAGTCAGTTCTGATAGGAATTTTTAGGACATAGACTCCAGCTACAGTGGAGAATTTATTCAGGAAGTGTTACTGAGTTATGTGTTAGATTATTTTAGCTATGAATATTCCTTCTTTTCAGGTGTATAGTTTTCATTTCCTATTTTTTTGACTGTTAGATTTTTTTAAAACTTGATATGATAGTGTGGTGCTCTACCTCTTCTTTGATCTTAAATGAAGTTGATGGACTTTTTTGATCCAGAAGTTTAATTTTAGTATAGCAAAACCTCAAGGTCTGTGCTATGTATTCATTCATTACACCTGCATGTTATCTCAATCAAAGAAATGCTTTATTGTTAGAAAATTTGGTAAATGTAAAAAGAGGCCATGATTGTCAATGTAGAGTGGGTACTTTAAAATGCCAAGATCAGTGAATTAAGACTATGATACAAGTTCCAAACCATCAAAAGACAGCATTTTTCTTACTGTATGTCTTCAGGGAAGTGTGGAAATTGTGCAAATACTTGAACATGAGGGGGAACATTTTTAAAGAGTGAGCAATGAGTCAGATCTCACTCAACTATCCAAAGTTTTTGCCTACTATTGGTGTGACTGTGTTTACAATCATACATGTGCAATTTTAATTCTCCACCAGCACAGAAACATTTCATACAAAAGTTTGAATTTTTTTTCTCCTGAACACTCTGACAAGAAAGGAAAACATCACTTCCAAAGTGTAACCGTTTTATTATACTGAAGAAAGATACAAGTATTACATGATAAAGACTGCATTCAATATTTTTATATTATGACATACAAAATCATAATTCAATAAGCATTAGGTAAATTTTAATAGCTATGAATCTGTTTGTATGCCTTTAGCATAGATTTTTCTATGAGCAAGAGAAAAAATAACAATTTCCTTCACAGGCAGCAAGTGCTGGGAAAGCATGAGTGATGTTTGTGGGCAAAGAAATGAGTCCTAGAACACAACCTGCTCTGTGAACCTAAGCAATGTGTTGTTAGTCTGATATAAACACTTAATATCTGGAAAAGTTAAGAGTGTTATGTTATAAGCTACTCTATGCTGTGATTAAATATGGATGTTTTGTATATACATGGATCTTATGGAGTAAATTCAAGAGCTGGGTGTTATTCTTTATATAAGGCAAGTGGCAGTTTTCAAGCTAAGAAAACTTTTGGCTGGGAGATAGCTTCTTAAGCTGAATTTCATTGCTATTTTTTAAGCAGAAAAGAAAGTAAAAATCTAACTATGAGAAGATGATAATGGAAGATTTGATAGCCTAATGCTTTTGTACATGTGTGAAACCACTAGTGTGTTTCTGGGTATTAAGAAATAACAGGGGCCCACCACATCTTCTTCCCTCTTCTGCACCTCAGAAAGAAAGGATGGTATACCCACGCTTGTAATGTTTTCTGGCTTTTGTTAACAAAGAGGTCCTTCAGGTTGAAGGCTGATGATATCCTTATATTTGTATTCACTCTCTTCAAAGTGTCTCTGTATGTACAGCTATTCTAGTTTAAACCAGAAATTGGAAACTTTCTGAAATCTTAGGCTAAGAAGTCTACCTTCTTTTGATTTGCTTCTTAATTGTTTTCATATTATAAGACTTGTACTAGCTTCTCTTCATTCACCAATGTTTCCTTTGGTTACCCATAGGTAATAAACTGTTCTCATTCTTTTATATGGACTCCAGCGGCTTTTACAATCCTAAAATGTATACCTTTAGTCCTGAAACTGTCTCTCTTTAAAGCTGCTTTAATGAGCAAATGGAAAAGAAAGACTATTTATTGAAATTCTGGGCTTTTTGATAAGGCAAGAAAATAAAACATCAAAATTACTGAATTAATTGAGCAAAGCAGCAGCTCTTTCATATGTCAAATTATGCGTGAAATTGAAAAAAATTTTTTTAAAGCAAACATGTAAAAACCAATGAATATTTGTTTATAATACTGATCAATGCATCCAATAACCTTTGTTATGAGTTCCATCAGCAACTGTGTTTTTCAAAATTTCTAAATTAGTAAATTGCTCTTTGGCCACAGATTTTATGATTGACAGATGGTGGCTGTGCAATGTATTTTGGAACAAATGCAGCTGACAAACTGTAGGTGGGTAGTACATTTAGCTGGCCAATCTCAGTGTTCTGGCCACATATGAATAGCACAGAGTGTAATGTGGGATTTTTTGTTTGTTTCCTATTAATTATTATAAAATAAAATACTCTGAGTGTGAATACATAATTTTTTTAAAAAGGACCAGTTCTTCAGATGCTGCAAACTGTGTTCACTTGGCTGATCAAGCATGGAACAAATAGAAATATCCTGATCTAGATCAATTGAGGATGTGAGCATTAGTGCATAATCAAAAGTCACAGAAAGATATAAAGAAACTCCACTGCAATTTGTAAAGGTTTAGTATTTTGTCTTCTCCATACAAATGAAAAAACTTTAGTATGTTCTATTGGTTTCATCCATCACCTAGCAAAATAGAATCTCAGGCTCTGACTAGACTCTGCAAGATGCTCTCATAACATGAATAAATGATCTGTATTTTATTGCAAGAGCACCAGCAGGCCACCAGAAAGATAAAAATGTGCTGTATAGCATTTAAAGCTTGAAAAAAAAAAAAAAAAGGTATATTCAGTTCTGCTTCTGAGCAGAAGCCAAAAAGAAAACATTTTTTCACATATCGCAACAGAAGGCTTCATTGTACTCAAAGATGAGTAAAGTTTTAGAGAAAACAGGGACAGAATTTACAGGGATTCTGATGTATAGAATCACGGAATGGTTTGGGTTGGAAAGGACCTTAAAATCATCTAGTTTCAATCCCTCTGCTGTGGGCATGGATGCCTCACACTAGATTAGGTCTCAACACAGCCTTCTCTTTTCCAGGCTGAACAGCACCCATTTTCTCAGCCTGACTTCATATGGGAAGTTCACCAGTCCCTTTATCATCCTCATGGCCCTCCTCTGTTGTTGCTCCAACAGCACCATGTCCTTCTTATTTTGAGGACACTAGAACTGCACGCAGTACTCCAAGTGGGGTCTTACAAGAGCAGAGTAGAGGGGCGGGATCACCTGATTCCTCAGATACAAACACAAAAAAATAGCTTATTTTCTGATAATTCTCATCCCAACCAAATTACGGTCTACCTGTCTGTAATAGGGTAATCTTTTTCATAAGGTCCAAAAGCTCTAGGTTAATGAGCCCTGTTCAGGCATCCCGTCTAACCAGCCCATGATTTAAGAGAAAGAAGGTAGCTCCTATAAGAAACTGGGTGAAATAAGGGCTGGCAAACTATGTTTGAAGGTGGAACTTAGCTAGTTGTGTTGAATGCGATAGTCAAATGAGTGCTAAGTTACTGAAGATGGTTTTGGTCTTGATTTCTTACAATGGGTTTGGGCTTTTTTGATGCTGAAGGTTCAGGGAAAGGTGGCAGCTATGAAGAAAAACTTTGTGAAGAGGTATTTAAGAAGAAGGAAAAGTGCTGTTTGGAAGCTGCAAGCAGAAAATGGCTGTGAAAGCGAATGTGGTCACCAAGATACCATACAAAAAAATGCAGCAGATTGGTAAGAATAATAGCAGGCAGGAACTTTGCAGAATAGAGAAGTCATAAAGGCAGTCATAACATCGGTGTCTTCCATGCTGAAAAAGCACTCAAAGTTGCTGGTAGAATGGCAGAGGGCGGGAAAAACATACTCTTTTCTAGCACTCAGAGCAGGGTAGGAAGTAGAACTGGGAAGATGTCTGAGCACCTCTAAATCAGCATGTAGAGAAAATGAAGTGAGGATGGAAGAGAAGGATAACAAACCTCCCCTTCATTTAAGAAGTTCATTTTGAAAGCAGAGTATTGTGCATTGTGAAAGAAAATCATTGACAACAAAGAACTGAATGAAGACCCAAAAATGAGGTGCTAGCTGGAATGGGTCTTACTGTGTATGCCACAAGGGTACACTGATAGGTGACTGTTATTGAAATCTGCCTCTGGTCAGCTGATGTGTGAGATGAACTCTGAGAGACAAAGGCAAAATAAGGGAGCAGCTGAGGGGGCTGAAAATCATCTGGCAAGGAATGAGGGAAGAAATGTGTTTGTATTACAGGGCTTGGCCTGATTTTGAAAAAGACTTTTAGAGAGGTATGTATAATAGCATTGTGAGGACTCAAGACTAGCAGTTCAGTTAATTGTGCTACTTCACTAGTGTGGTGAGAGAGGAAAGCAGGCAGTTAATGCCTCATGGGTGGTTGGAGGGGGAGGATGAAAATCAATAGACACATTTTTCATACAGTCTGTCTGGAACTCATCATATGCCATGAGGTTCTGAGGTATACTACTGCCATATGGTGTTCTGAGAGACGTGGCTGCCCTGCACAATGCAAAAATTGAAAACCACCCTCATTTGAAGTAGTTTATACTGAGTAATGTCTCAGTATGAGTCTGTGTAACCTGGAGCACAACCTAGCAGTAGTAAGTAATGGCTACACTGTTTACTGTGATGAAGACTGCCAACATTTTATCTTTTTCCTCTGATAATTCGTTCCAGATAAAAACTTGTGATTCACTTCTCCTCTACTACAAAGGCCATCATGTAATTGGCTGAGTTCATCAAGTTCACCACTTACACAAAAAAAATTGGCACGATTTCTTCCTTCTTTCTGTCAAATACAAAATGTCCAAGAAATATGGCTGAAAGCAATTACATTAATGGCAAAATATGTTTTACAATTGCCTAGTTGTTCTAATTTTGAAGGTAATTCAACATTTTTTAAAAATGCACTGAAGTTTTAAAGGATGAAATAATCTTTGGCAGGTATCTCTTGACATTTGACTTCACCACCTGCAATGACCTCAGCATTTGAAAGAACCTTTGTGATGCAGCAGCAAAATACCATGATTGATCCTTCCGTTGGAGATGTATTGAACAGAAATGTAGGCCTAGAGAACAAGCAGGACATGGCTTGCTTTTGTATTGAGCTTAAAACTGAAATTACTACAGCAGTTCTCTGGGGTATGATGTAGACAGATATGTGTGGCTTTTTACTTTTATCGATACATAAGCTTAGTTCTTGAGATGTCTCTGTAGAGGCAATCATGGAGTATTTGTCTCAGGGAATTGGTGTTATGCAAATATTGAGTATTAACAGTAATGGCTTATTTTGTCTCCAGATAGAATGGTGTTAGGAATAGAAAAATACTGAGCAGGGCACTGAGTGAGAAGGCTGTTGCTTGAAAGTGTTTGCCTGAAAACTGATAAAGGTAGAAAGGGGAGAAAAGCCAGGGCTTTGCTGTCACATACATAGATAATGAGAGGGAATGAAAACCACAGGTGAAGGATGCTACATACAAAAGTATGGGTGAGTAGAAACCAGAAAGGGGAGGATCAGAGTAATGGCAAGCTCAGTGATGAAGTTCTTTAAGAACAAATGGGGAAGTGATGCCCACATGCAGAAGAGTAAACTATGTTGTAACATTTGGAAGGAGACCGTGTCTGGTCAGGAGGACTCAGGTGGTTTCTTTCCTCAAAAGAAAGATATCTTTTTGGACAGTTATGCAAAGAAAGCCAAGTCATACTTGTTTTAACAATGTGTTCCTAAAAATGTATGATGTGTTTGGGAAGAGCTTAATAAATGGCTGTAGGTGAGCTGGCTTGTAAAGCTTTTGTTAATAACATGACTCATATTGAGAAGGGGAGAGGAAATACAAGGGGTTTGGAGCATGTGAGTAAGCTATTAAAGTTCACTTCTATGCTAAAGAAAAAAGGAGAATAAAAATCTCTATCTAAAATACATGACTTTTCGGAGTCAAATCTCTAGCAGAGATCTAAAGGCAGTAACAGAGCTAGACATTAAAGAAAAGGGCTAGCATTTCACTGAAATACAGAGGAAGCCTATTGGCATTTGAGGAGTGGCAATTATACTGAGTTCTGCTGGTTAAAGCAGCTGTGGAATGAACCTCTGGTAATCAGTTGAAATTACTGTTTTGTACAAATAATTCTTTTATCCAATTTTGTGCCTTGTTTAGGGGTCTGCCCCTTGCCTGTTAGACCCCTGTATGTCTAATATCTGATACGTAGTGCTGTGCCTTGGAGTTATCAGTGCTGTAAGTAAACAGCTAGCTTTTGGTGTGCAGTCTTTTATTTATTTTGATCAAACGACTTGTGTGAGCCCCATGCTCATTGTTGTTCTGTGAATTCTGCCCACACGTAGAGGTAAGCTGTTCTGTAACTGCAGGTCTGCAGACTCTGCCTGGGATATGGCAGGCATACCAGGGCTTTTTTTCCTTCCCTTCTTCCTTATCAGCTAGCACAAAGAGTCTGCAAGGCAAACTGATCTTATAAATATCTATGCCTGAGGATAACTTGAAAAATATATCTAAAAAGTCCACAAAATTGATCATTACTAGAGAGCTTGCCCCTGTCTTGCACTTTTTAAACTGTAATGGCTTCAGTGGGGAAAACAATCGTTTAAAATGTCAAAGAAAAATATTGACTGCACAAAGGGAAGAGATACATGGGTCCAAAAGTACTGCTTTACAAAATTCCATTCAAAATGAAATTGAATACTAAGGAATGCAAGGACAGAAGGATTTGACACTTTAAATTGAATACTCACTAGACAACTCCTAAAGAAAAGCAACTTGACAGGCAATTTAAAAAAAAAACAACTCTTGCCTGTTAATGAGCAGCATATTAGAATATTTTCTTTCCACTAGAAAACAAGAAGCTGTGCAGTTAAGAGCGATAATAACAGCAGGCATGGGAATCAGTAACATTTTTATCTCAACTTACAAATGCATGAAATAAGCATTTAGCTAGAGTTCAGCTGGTTAATACCTCCTTGTATAATGTGTGAATGAATATATCTAAAAGGTCATAAACCCTGGGAAATTCCCCAAATACTGAATACTGAGAGGGAAAATGATAACTGATTTTCAAGAAAAGCTGTTCTGTTGTTGTTTCTTACTGTTAGGAAAAGTTCTGTCATGTGGGAAGAGCAGCTTGGGTATGCTACTCCTGCTTTTGGCCCTGCCAACTGGCTGAAGTTCACCACAATGTCTCAAAAAGACTTCAAGGGCAGGGATGCCTGTCTCTTAAATCTTGACAACTGAATTTCCCTGTTGGATGTGATAAACAAATGACAAGGATAAGATGATACTGACCATCAGAACAAGCAATGATGCAAATCATTAATAGTGCAACTTCACTACTTGTTTGTCTAGCTAAGTTCAAGCTATGGTTGCTTGTCATTCACTTACTGTAATTAAGTTAATATGACCATTTATTGTTACTGAATGTATCCAGATGTGGACACCTCCACTTTTCTTGGCAACCTTTGGGAAATAATTACTTCAATAAGTATTGAAAGGACTTGATGCTCTTGACAGTTATGTTACTGATCAAGCATTAACTGAAGTCTGTAGAAACATTTCATTAACATTAGAACAGCCTTTTGCATGTTACTGACTTCTCAAGACAGGAACCAAATGAAGCATTTGAGCTGCAGGTACCAATGCGTCGTGAATGGGCCTATCTGAAGTAAATGCCTCCAGCATCACACCACTAAGCTGTTAACTTGATGATCACCTTCTGCTTATCTTGCAGCTCAGCTACCTTTTATAGGTGACAGAAAAGATACTCTATTGGCATACCTAGCAAGTGCTCAAGTCCTTTCTGTGATTTACTCCTCCCTGCTCATGAATAACCTTCCTTTAGATGTCTGACTTGAATTGTGAGCATGAAATCTCAGTTTTAAACTTGACACTGATGCATGACCCTAGACACTGCAAAGGCTAATTACTTTTTAGAATTATCTCGAGTGCTTTGTACTTGCGATCAAACAGGAATACTGTGCTAGTACTGTAAATTGAGCAAAGGCCTCCCGAGTCTGAATCTTAACTGCAAGGATTTTTCTGTTGATGCAGGGAACTTTCTGCCCTTGAACATAAAACTGATGGCTTTATGGCATTTTCAATTAATCAAAACCTATCTGTCATTGGATTTTTTTAATGATGAAGGTCAAAAGCTTTTCATATGCCTTCTCCCATTATTGCAGTCTCTAACAGTGAATGTATTCTTGAATGGGTGTAACTTACAGAATGAAATATGCACCAGAAATAATATTTGACTTAATTCTTTGTATATTTCTGAATAAAACAAGAAATTGTAGATTTTTTGTAGGAGGAGTACAGAGGAGCCCTAAACAGAAAAGCTCCTGGAGAGAGACAGATTAGACAGACAGAGAAAAAAGAGAGAAAAAATACCCTGAAAATATACTTCTATTCCATTATTAAAATGTTTGCATGTAATTACAGGATGTACTGCAGATGCATTTTTAGACCTCAGCACTAAAAGTGGAGGGCAGGTACTTGAAATATTTCAAATTACAGACGAGGCGCTGTTCTTCCTTTCTTGTGGCATTTGAAAGTTTCGACATGAGGTCTAAATTACAGTCTCTCTTTAGGGATGGCTACATTTGAAACATCATACCAGCTTATAAATCTCAAAGTGCAATAACTTAATTCATCAATACTTCTCCTTGTTTCTTACTCTGCCTCATCTTACTTTTCTTCTATATTTATATCCAGGTAGTTGTTCTGGTTTGGTATCCGTGAAAACAAGAAGGTAACCTGCTTTATGGAACCCCTGCTGAAAATGGGTTATAAGAGGACATACACCTGCAATGTTATCTTTCACTGCTTTTTGCATCAATGCATTTATTTTTTAAGCCAGTAAATCACAGTAGAAAATTTAATACAGTGATGCAAATTTTGAAGTAGACTTGAATGACAGTAAATGAATGGTTTGCATGTCAAAGCACAGGCTCTGTAACATATCAGGAATGATGAAGAATCATACTTCTTAGTTGTGTACTTCCACAAGAGGGTTGGAGGTTTGGCTACCTTGATTCAGTGGAAGATGTTCCTCTTCTTTCCTCACCTGTAGAGAGTCACCTCACATAGCAAGCTGATGTATTACCCAGTTTCAGAAAACCTTGATTAGCTTTGGGAACATTGAGAAATGCCTCCCCGTACCACCTGCTCTGGTTCTACTCCCTGCTGCAGGTGTCTCTTCACATAGTCAGAGTTCAGTTTTTCAGAGCAGTGTCTCTTCACTGTTCAAGAGAAGAGAATAGCTGCAGCCCCATTTTCGCCTGAGTCACCAAGGAATAAAAGACACAGAGATTACTGTGAAAGAATAATGGAATAGTTAGGGCTCAAAAAGATCTTAAGATCATCTAGTTCCACTCCCCCTGCCATGGGCAGGGACACCTCACATTAAACCATGTTACCCAAAGCTCTGTCCAACCTGGCCTTGAACACCACCAGGGATGGAGCATTCACAACCTCCCTGGGCAACCCATTCCAGTGCCTCACCACTGTTACAGGAAAGCACTTCCTCCTTATATCCAATCTAAACTTCCCCTGTTTATGTTTTAACTCGTTACCCCTTGTGCTATCACTACAGTCCCTGATGAAGAGTCCCTCCCCAGCATCCCTATAGGCCCCCTTCAGATACTGGAAGGCTGCTATGAGGTCTCCACACAACCTTTCTTCTCCAGGCTAAACAGCCCTAACTTTCCCAGCCTATCATCATATGGGAGGTGCTCCAGTCCCCTGATCATCCCTGTGGCCCTCCTCTGGACTTGTTCCAACAGTTCAATGTCCTTTTTATGTTGAGGACACCAGAACTGCACACAATACTCCAGGTGAGGTCTCATGAGAGCAGAGGAGAGGGGCAGGATCACCTCCTTCGACCTGCTGGTCACGCTCCTTTTGATGCAGCCCAGGATACGGTTGGCTTTCTGGGCTGCGAGTGCACACTGAAGCCGGCTCATGTTCAGTTTCTCATCAACCAACACCCCCAAGTCCTTCTCTACAGGGCCGCTCTGAATCTCTTCGCTGCCCAACCTGTAGCTGTGCCTGGGATTGCTCCGACCCAGGTGTAGGACCTTGCACTTGTCATGGTTGAACTTCATAAGGTTGGCATCAGCTCACCTCACAAGCATGTCGAGGTCCCTCTGGATGGCATCCCTTCCCTCCAGCGTATCAACCGAACCACACAGCTTGGTGTCATTGGCAAACTTGCTGAGGGCACACTCAATCCCACTGTCCATGTCACAGACAAAGATGTTAAACAAGACCGGTCCCAACACCAATCTCTGAGAGACACCACTCGTTACTGGTCTCCAGACGTACATTGAGCCATTGACCACAACTCCTTGTGTGCGGCCATCCAGCCAGTTCTTTATCCACCAAGTGATCCATCTATCAAATTGATGTCCCTCCAATTTAGAGATGAGGATGTCACGCAGGACACTGTTGAACGCTTTGCACAAGTCCATGTAGATGACATCAACTGCTCTACCCCTGTCCATCAGTTCTGTAACCCCATCATAGAAGGCCACCAAATTGGTCAGGCAGGATTTGCCCTTAGTGAAGCCTTGGTGGCTGTCACCAAGCACTTTGTTGTTTTTCATGTGCCTTAGCATGCTTTCCAGGAGAATCTGCTCCAAGATTTTACCAGGCACAGAGGTGAAACTGACTGCTCTGTAGTTCCCTGGTTCATCCATTTTCCCTTTCTTGAAAATGGGGATTATATTTCCCTTTTTCCAGTCATCAGGAACTTCACCTGACTGCCATGATTTTTCAAATATGATGGCCAGTGGCTTAGCAACTTCCTTCGCCAGCTCCTTCAGGACCCACGGAAGGATTCCATCAGGTCCCATGGACTTGTGCACGTTCAGATTTTGAAGATGGTCTCCAACCAGATCCTCTCCTACAATGGACCTGGGGTCATCATTCTCACAGTCCCTGTGTCTGCCTTCCAAGACTTGGGTGGTGTGGTCAGAGCCTTTGCCAGTGAAGACCGAGGCAAAGACACCATTCAGAACCTCAGCCTTCTCCAAATCCTGTGTAGTCAGTTCTCCTGATAGCTTCCAGAGGGGGCCTACATTGTCCCTAGTCTGTCTTTTATTTGCAATGTACCTATAGAATCCCTGTTATCTTTCACATTGCTAGCTAAGTTTAATTCTAACTGGGCCTTAGCTTTCCTAACCTGGTACCTGGCTTCCCAGACAACATGCCTGTATTCTTCCCAAGCCTCCTGTCCTTGCTTCCACCTTTTTTAAGCCTCTTTTTTTCCCTCAAACTTTCCTCAGCATCTCCTTATCCATCCAAGGAGGTCTCCTGGCCCTCCTGCTGCACTTCCTTCTTGTTGGGATGCAACACTCCCGAACTTGAAGCAGGTGATCCTTGAATATCAACCAAGAGTCTTGGGCCCCCCTGCCCTCCAGGGCTATATCCCATGGAACCTTACTAAGCAGGTCCCTGAAGAGGCCAAAGTCTGCTCTCTTGAAGTCCAGGGCAGTGAGCTTGCTGCACGCTCTTCTCACTGTCCTGAGGGTCTTGAACTCAACCATCTCATGATTGCTGCAACCAAGGCTGCTCTGGTGCATTACATTCCCCACCATCCCTTCCCTGTTGGTGAGAACAAGGTCAAGCATGTCACCTCTCCTTGTCAGACCCTCTATTACTTGCAGAAGGAAGTTGTCTTCCACCCAATCGAGGAACCTACTGGATTGCTTGTGCCAGGCCATACCGTCCCTCCAAAAGATATCAGGGTGGTTGAAGTCCCCCATGAGAACAAGGGCCTGTGAGCGTGAGGCTGTTCCTATCTGTCCATAGATAGCTTCATCCACAGAGTCCTCTTGATCTGGTGGTCTGTAACAGATCCCCACAGTGATGTTTCTCATATATGTTCTCCCTCTACTGTAAAGATACTCTAAAGATACTCTAAATACAGCAGGTGTTTACCATTAGGATGTGAAATGCTGGATGGCTGTAGTACTGGAGCTGCAAAATGGAATTTGGGTGAGAAAGCAAAGGTTGGAAAGTGCCCCAGCATGCCTTAGAAATGCCTGCAGTGCTAGCTCCAGTGTCTCTGAAAAGAGTCCTTTAAATGAAGAGCAGCATGTACAGCCTCCTTTCATGTAATAACCTAACAGATAGCAAATCAAAGACCTGTGTGAAAGGGCAGATGGAGTTCTGGAGAGAAAAGGAGGGCCCCAAAGCACAAAAAATGCTGGAATGAATGGGAGAAACCAGGCAAGTAGGCAAGTGTCTTTAGTGTTAATGGAAATACAGATTTCAAAGTGAAGTGTGATAGCTAATTTGGTATAATCAACTGACTTGATGTGCTGGGAGATGTGATTTTTTTGCAGGCACAAATGGGAAGCTGTTTTGGCAGATCTGTTAGTTACTGAGAACCCTTCAGATCTCTTTGTGAGAACTGTGTTACTCTGGATTGTGTTTCCAAACACTGTTTTTACCTCTTTGACTATTTTTACATACTATGTTACGACAGATATCTAATTGAGAGGGTGAAGAGATAGGGAGGGATGTGAAAGTTTGCTGGGGTGTTGCATGCTTTTGATCAAGCACAACATAACTTGCTCCTTTGGGAAGTAGTTCTTCTGCAGAATTGCAAATAAATACCAGACAGGTACTTACTTTTTTTGGCTCCCATTTTTTGTTCTGAAATGCGTTGAAACATTTTTCTGAGAAGGACATGGTGCCTTCCAGAATTTCTGTCAGCCTCGCCTCACTGGTTTGACTGGATATATGCCTAGTTCAACATACCTCAGTTAGCTGTAGACTTCCTTACCAGGCATAATTTGTGGGTTTAAAGCTTATTTCTTCTTCTTCTTTATTTTTAATTGAGAAAGTAAATAAGGAAGAAAAGTCACCTTTTTAATAATCCAGGAAGGGCAACAAAAATTAAGTACATTCTGTGTTACATAAACTGGAGGATTCATATAGTCACTGACATTGCAAACATTTTAACAAATGGTACCTGTTACCCACTAAAGCATAACTCTTGGTGGTGTTAGTCTCAAATAACGATCAGTTGCTTATGTCTTGTGCATCTTTCTTTTTGGAAGTTACATCCTTTGGGTTTGTTTCACTGGATGTCTGTATTATACATGTAGTGTAAAACCGTTGTTTTCAAATCATTGTTATTAATAATGTGATATATTTCTAATGTGCCAGGACTTTAAATCTTCTTTTGCCAAAAATATTTGGAAAAATAGTAGCTTTGCATCAGTTTATAATGGTATATACTGAACTTCTTAAGAGAAAATTATCAGTATTATATTACTGAGGTTAAAGCAAATGTCAGTATCACAGCAAGTGAAAATGCCTTTTCAAAATTTATTTTATTTTGTTTCTGCTACTTAATGCAAAAGAGACTTGCTGCTCTTATAAGACTGACAAATCCTATTGAAAAACTTGCTTAAATAATTTAACACCATATAGCCTCTTATCTACCCTGTTCTCTTCTGGAAGTAGCATGCTGGGAAATTAATAGGAAACAGCTAGTGTCAAAACCAGCTTAAGCTGTGTCTCTGCCCTCTGAACCTCATGTCTCTACCCTTACTGGGTCAAATCAATTACTTTTCCCAGGCAGCAGTCTCTGTTAATGAAGTTTTTCCTTATGTGCAATGTATATTCTGAGGTAATAGCCTTATAAAGAGGAAGAAATTCTCCTCTATTTCATAATAGCTAAAATAAGAAATTCTGCTCCCATCCTAAGCTAGAGAGAGAGTGTAGTAAGAACTAAGCTGAAGAGATCAAAAGGGATACTATTTAACAGTGGTCATCACATATGGAACTGTTTTACAGTGACAGATATTGCAGGAGGCAATTGGAAAAGCCAGGCTGGATAAAGCACTGATTGCAGTAGCTGTGTGGAGAAGTGAATTGTTCCTCATAGGGTTTGCATGGAGTCCAGGGGAAATCTGAGCTTTTTATCTGTTCAGAAACCTCCATAGGGAGAATCTGGCATTGATCTGGGAATGAAGATATGATGTGTATGCTTTTTAAGTAAATAAAATGAACCAAAGAAATACCAGATCCATATCAGACTAATCTAGTGAATGGAAATAACCTGGTGAAGACACATCTATCTGCTAGCTCTTAAGGGCCAAAAAGAACAAGGTCTGTCTTCATCTAGATGGCAAAAGGCTTACCAATACAGAGCAATTTGTATTGGCAGAAATGTTGTAAGACAGAAATTACTTTGAGCAGTTAACATACCTAATTTCGAACATTCAGTCTGAGCGGTTGGATACTTAAGCTTTGGGTATTTAAGCCCCAACCCAAAACATCACCACTCACTCTGTTAAAATAAATTCACTGTAACCAAGACTTGCATCATCCCACCTTAAACACCTATCTCACAGCATACAGATCAAAGTTGACTTCATGCTATTCATGAGGCGGGTAAATTATTTGAGGACAAGATTTACAGCAAACAGCATGTAAAGCAAAAAAAAAAAAAAAAAAAAAAAAAAGAAAAATAAAACAAAATCCAGAACAACTATTGTTAATAAAACCAGCAGCGTGTTTTTATTGTGTTTCTGAATCAGAAACTGAAATCTAGAGTACCTTTCCCTGTGAAAACACCTTACCCATGAGAAAGCCACATTGCTCTGAAGCGTTTGATTGGTTAGTTGGTTTGGTTTGGGTTTTTTATATTTACTTTTACTTTTCAAACTTTGGTAGTTTCAGCAGAGGGAGGTTGAAGCATTTGTTAATCCAGCGCACCAGGGAAGCAGGAGTGTATGTTTTGCCTTGTTATGGACATGAGGGAACAGAAAGTTTTACCACATCTGAAGTGTTTTTGTAGTGTTACTTACTGCACAAAAGAACTCCTTTGTGACTAAGATCAGTTCCTGAAGGGAAGGAACAGATGTTTGTGGGATTTGTTCCAGTATGGTAGATTTGTATCTGAAGAGTCCTGTAGGATGAGGTAGCTAAGATAATGTGGGAAAATGTCTCATCTGTTTGGATCCCAACAAGGCATAGGGATATCAGTACTGAAAAAGATTTGGGTTTGAACTATGTGCAGTACTATAGCAGCTGCAGAAACTGAAACTGCATTCCTTACAGATTAGTTGGTAGAAGTAATAAAAGTTTCTTCAGTTATCTCCAAGGAACTAAGTTCATTTTTGAAGCTATATTATTAACTACTGCCTTTATAGAAGTGTTAAGAGAGACATGTTAAGCAGCAAACAGGATTAGTACTCATTTCTGCATGGACATTATCCATTTATGGCTAGCTTACTTTAAATAACATTTCCTGCTTTAGTGTATTCTGCTGGCACATCCACTATAAATTGCAAATAGAGGAGGAATAATTTGGCTTATGGTATCTTTAATAAACTTTAATGGCTAACAAAAGATAATGTTGTAAAACAATCTCATCACTTTCCAGATGAAACCGACTTTCCCATCCATGATCTCTAAATAGTATCTGGAATCCATAAAAATGATATAATGTTTAATCAGGTTCCAGTACAGAAATCTCTTGACTCTCCTTTGAGACTTTTTTAAATTACAGCATGTGCTCTGTTAATCAAACTCCTTGTTGCTGAGAACAGAAATCATTGTCCTCTCAGTAATGGATTTCTGTGCCCGTTTAATGCAGGAAGTGACAATGTACACTAATCTTACTATATTGGTAGAAAGCATGTGACTTGCTTTGTGCTTTTACTATCTCGAGCTCAAATTTTCCAACAGAAATTGACCGTGTTTATGGGATTCTTGTGTGAGGAATGCAACTAAAACTGCAAATCAATTCGATGGGTGTCAAAAGCTCAAAACTATCCTTTCTTTCAGCTATAAACTTTCTTCTTTTATACCAAGCTCATTACATAATTTAGAGCACCTCTGTAAGTACAGTAACAGTGAATGACATCTAGAACCAGTATGAAGCAATAGCTTGAAAGTGTTTCCCAGTTTAGATGCAATAGAGTGCTCAGTTTTCCTTCTGATACTCCAGAAAATCCATTAAACAGGAAAGACACCTTCCCTAACCAGGTTAGGACTGACTGACAACCACATGGACACTAAAGCTGTCATCACTTTATTATACAACTTCAAGACCTGCCTCCTTATATTTCCTTTTCCCTCTTCCTCAAAATCCTATGTCTGGCCACCATCCCATCAGATTTGTGTGCTAATTGTTTTATACATCCCACTGGAGAAATGGTAATTAAGGATAATTGGGAAAATACTATTTTTAATCCTTAGCTGGAAAGCCCAACAGAATTCAGATGGTAACAGGAGAAACAATTACAGAATAAAGGCTTTCTAATATTCCTCTTATTGGACCACATTATTAATAATCAAGGGCTCATTCCTCTTACAGGAAAATGTAACATTGGCAGAAAAGTGATGCTTTGAAATAAAGATGAATTCCCTTTGGTGTCTGACAGCAAAATAATGTGTTTCTCTTCATGATAGGTGATTTTAGATTTATGAATTATACCTGTGCTGTATACTTACCATATTAGTAGAAACACCTAGCTATAAATATCGTGCACACAAATACTTGGTATATTTTATCCTATATGAATAGAACCCCAAATATCAAAAGCAGATCTTGTCATGTTGTATGTGTTTGGAGCTGGGATAACAGTATGTGTCAGACAGTGGGAGAGAAAGGTTTAATAAGTTTTGGAAATAATGCTTAAGCATATGATATAAATTCAGCATTCTATTCAAGGAAACATTAATATTTTATAGGTCTTTGGTCTTGCTCTCCATTTTCTCAATTTAAGCTCCAGGCAGTTCAGGATGTTCGATTTATACCAATTACATGTGATTGTCTTGTGTACTTTGTAGTGCTTTGAACAATCAGGGAATGTAATCATCTCTGTTTCTGAAGCAATAATGGGTTTCATTTCCAATGTGTTCATTATACGCCATGTACTTCAAAGGCTAGATAAATTTGATGACTTTTTGTTTACCTCCAACTTGCACACTAGGATATACCTTGCCTGTTAACACTCTGGTTGTGCATTCTTGGTAAGGTAAAAATCAAAGAAAAGTAAAGCTCTGAAGATTTTTCTGTTTTAAACTAGCAGAGCTATAACTCAGTCAATAAAATACTCCATTTATCTGGGAGAGAATTGTGCTCTTCTAATAAAAATCCAACATCAACAATTCTGTAAGAATGGGCCATGCACCAGGCTAATGCTGCTTCAATGCTTTTTCCTCGATTCAATCTGTTCCTATATTAATCAACAGATTCTTTAGGTAAGAACTGCCTTTATTGTTAATCTTCTTATTATAAAAATAAGGATTTGTATTTTGCTGCTCTAACACCAAATCTGTGCTTAGCTGGAGTTTCCTGAGGCTGACTTTTTCTGCTCTGTGATAGGAAAAAGCTGGGGGGGGGGAAGAGGGGTGTGTGTGTGTGCGCTAGGTGGAGTTAGGGCGATCAGAATGCAGTTGCTGGTACCTATGCTAGTCTTGTTCCCACATGTGGTCTCAGAGCTACCCCAACTCAATCATATTCTTTAAACTATCTCCCCTTCTTCAGACTCCCTGCTTGTGCACACACTTATCCCCACTTTGTAAAAAACAAAAGAAAAAGCACCTCAGCAATATTCTTCCCCTTACTAGTGAAGGCTGGTGCATGTGATGAATACACAGACATGCCACCTAGCCATTTTCCTTCTCTGCACTGCAAAGCTTCTACAGCCAAAGCTGACAATGTTCACACCCACAAACGCAACACTACAGTGCTTGAACCAGGGCATCTGGCCACGGTAAAGACTCAGGGGGAAGTGAAAAGCACCTTGAAATAAGATCCAAACCAGTCACCCCCTAGAGCTTGCAGAACAGGAAGCATGGATACAGCAATAGCTGCAAGGCCTGCCTTTCTCAGAACTGATGAGCTAGATACAGGTGTTCTGGGTGAGAAACAAGCTCTCCTAGAACTAAATGGATGCTAGCTTACCTCAAGAAATCTTCCTGGGAATGTATGAAGGCAGGGAAATGACAGCAGAAGAAAGTGCTTTTCCTATTGTCATATTTTTATATTTTATTATTTTTAAAATTTATTATTTTTTTAATTATTATTATTATTTCTTAACAAAGTTTCTCAAGTGCTTGGTCTGGTTGGGAGGCACAGGTTAGTTTTCCAGGTCTACCTGGGGAAAGCAGACGTCTTCCTTGAACAGTGCTGGAAATGCCAGGCTTTGAGTGTAAGCAATTCTCCACCTCTCTTATGTTACTGTGGATTCCCACACTGTCAGAGTGTGTCACAGTGTGCAAGATGAAGCACAGAAATCCTTCTCGTGCTACTCAAAGCATACTCATAGATCAGGGCTGAAGACATCAACAAGGATACCTCCACAGAGGTGCTGGAGGCAGTGATGACAGCAGAACCCTAGATGTCTCCTCTTCTGACCAGCACTGCAATTACAAATGCTTGCTATTGTATTGTACTCCCTCTTGTATTTGCCCTTATTGTCCATTGTGCTTGGTTGATTGGTTGATCTTTGGTTCCTTTTCTTTCAGCCATAGGAAGGGAGACAGCTCTTTTCTCACAGAGCACAGACACTTTCTCCTGCCAAGGGATGTGGATTCGAACTCCTCAGCCTGAGAACAGGGGCTGAATGTAGCATTCCTGCTACCTTACACTCTGCTGTTTGTTGCACAGAACATTGCTGCTTCTATAAATACTTGCTTCTCTGTAAATGCTATGCATAGTCTAAGAACAACACATACTGTTTGATACCCCAGCACAACACCACCTGCTATTTAGATATTAATGAGTCTTAGGTATGAAATGGTGCAACAGCAAGGCACTTAAGGAACTTTCAAGTACTGCAATTTGTTATTAAAGCAGTAGTTGAAAAGAAGAGGATCAGAGAAGCAGAAGGAGCGAGACCTTATATGTACCAAACCCCTCAGACATTACAAAGGTAGGCTATGGATTACTGGTGAATATAAGAGAGCAGATCAGCTGCAGTGCAACCTCCTGACTCCTTCATAACTTGAGGACTTGCCTTAGCACAAGGCTTACCAATAAACAAAATTCCCTGTTATCATGCATAGCTCCAGGATTTTAAATTATTTTATTTTAATCTGATTTTTTTTTTTTCCTTGTCAGAGGTATAAGGCCTTTGGGTAACATCCTCTTGTATATGAATACCAAGTTTACTCTCTGCAAGAACAAAAATATTCTGAACAGAATTAACTTCAGGAATTATTAATAGTGACTCACACTCTCTCATAGTCTCCAAAGAAAAGGAAATTGATTGAGTTATGAATACTCAGCATAAAGGTTTAAAAGAGCAGGGCCCAAGACAGCGGTTTTCATCAGTTCACTTCCTTTCAGATAGTTACTTAGCAAAAGGTGCATTGAGATTCTGGCTTGTTTTTCCAGAGATTAAGTTAAATACCTTTACGCAATTCATCAAGAGGAATTATCAAAGGTCAGTTGGCAGGTTGGAAAAAAACTAAATCTTTTTTCTGAGAAGAAAAATACTCTAGTCTAGCTAATCCATTAATGATTTAAATTCTGCCTTTTGTGTTCACAATACTTAGTCCAATTTTATTCTGCCTGTGTTGCTCTTCTGGCCCTCTAAATCTCTGTCAGTATGAAAACAAATGATATTTTTAGGTAAAAGACAACTTAGTAATATAGTCATTCAAATTTACCAAACAATAAGTTCATGGTTTATGGCATTCCCCTTTTCCTCCCCATTCCCCTCTGTACCCACAAACCTATTCAATTTTACTTGATTTAAATAATTACTACAGTTTCATCTTAAGTAATAAAGAAGATTTCCAAAGACTAAATTACTCTTGTTGAAAATATTACAAGCAAGTTAACATCAACATTTAGAACACATAGAAGTCATGTTCCCCAAGCACTGCCTCAGGTGTTGGTGTCTGTCACCAACTTTCTCGCACTGCAGACTGAAAGAGCTTGCTATTTCTGACTTTCTGTGGTATCAGCTTCAGGTTTGTTTGCTGTTTTTAAACTGATATCCGTTGCCCATTCTTTGCACTGACAACACTGCAGGGATTGGCAGTGGAAGGATATCTTCATACCTCCTGCAGGATTCATGTGCAGTGAGATGAATAGCGCTCTGTCAATGTTCCTCAACTATGATTGTGGCTAGTGAGGCCGGTGTGATCCTCTCTGATTCCTCTGGGTATGGAAGTTCCTAATAACACCAGCAGAAGCTAGGCTAATAGTTGCTGTGCTAAAATAGACAGCATTAGCTTTCAATCTCTCTAGTACTGACTATGAGGCAGTTCTTAAAGGCTACTGAATGACATATGCTAAAGATGACTTATTCGCACACACCAAGAATTTATTGTGTAGGAGTGTTATAATGAACAGAACAAGTACTCATTCCAGATCTTTTTCTGTATTTTTGACATTGTATTTTCTGCATTCTTCTGAAACTAACAGCTGGAGACTTCAAATTTAACGATTACTCAGTGGTTCATCATAAAAAATGTCTGAATTCAACAAAATCGACTTAAGGAGAAGTGTTGAAGTGAGTTGCACAACAGATTTTGACTTAAAAGCCTGACTATCTAGTCCCTAAATTATGAGAGATTTTGATACTGAAACATCTTTTTTGTCTAAAGGTGTATCCTGAAAGTTTAAACTTGGAGAACTCTGCATACTGAAATGGAGATCAGGAAAAGACAGAGGAAAAATCTGTACTGAATAGGGGAACAGAATATTTTAGTTCTCTGCCTCTATGAAAATTCAACTGAAATAATTGCAGAGAATGTTTCCACCGAAACAAACCAAGAGAACACTTGGGATCTGTTTTAGAAGCTCAGTGGAGGAGCAAGAGTCCTCTCACCCTGTTCTGTAACTGCTCTCTCCAGCTCTGTGGTTCCCCATCTGCCAGCCCAGTGGAACATCTGATTTGGTGTGTCTCAGCCCAGCTGCTTTGCTGAAAGTGGCTAATTTGTGACTCCTTTCTCCCTCTCTCCACTTCTTGCCAATACGTTAGCTGTGGCCATCTTTTCTTCTTGCCTGTGATTTCCTGTACATTTAAATTAGACAAAGGTGGGTGGCTGAAGTCTCACTGGATTGTGCAGAAACGCTGGCCCAGTGGTAAACTGTGGGATTTTTTAAGGGTGTATGAGGGAGGTGGTGGTTTATTTTTTTGTTTAACTTTGCTTGGGACAGAATTTTTTCACTCATCTAATGTGACTTGGCATGTTTGCAATATCTTCACCAATACCGTCCCACCCCACTCAGCCGGTGGGTCTCAATGGATATTTGTCAGTTCATGAAAAACAGGTGTATGATACTATAGGCGTTTTACTGCAATCTTGAAATCCAAATGGTTCTCTCAGTATCAAAGCCTAAACATAGTTCAGAGGCTTCTTGTCTCATTGGTTGTGTAGTAGTTCAGTTACAAAATGGAAGTTCTGAACAGGTTTTCAGGTTGTTGGGATATTTCTAGGTTTGACTAGAGTGGTAGTCTGCCCTCAGTATCAGTTGGCTGATTTTATCTATACTCACACAACACAGAAACTTACCATCTCCTGAAGTTTTTATCCCTTTTTGAGTAGAGTAAGTCAAGAATGTTCCATACAAATTGAAATGGGTAAGTATTGTGTACAGTTCTGGTGTCCCCAACATGAAAAGGACATGGAACTGTTGGAACAAGTCCAGAGGAGGGCCATGAGGATGATCAGGGGACAGGAGCACCTCCCGTATGAAGATAGGCTGAGAAAGTTGGGGCTGTTCAGCCTGGAGAAGAGAAGGCTGCGTGGAGACCTCATAGCAGCCTTCCAGTACCTGAAGGGGGGCTATAGGGATGCTGGGAAGGGACTCTTCATTAGGGAGTGTAGTGACAGGACAAGGGGTAACGGGTTAAAACTTAAACAGGGGAAGTTTAGATTGGATATAAGGAGGAAATTCTTTACTGTAAGGGTGGTGAGGCACTGGAATGGGTTGCCCAGGGAGGTTGTGAGTGCTCCGTCTCTGGAGGTGTTCAAGGCCAGGTTGGACAGAGCCTTGAGTGACATGGTCTAGTGGGAGGTGTCCCTGCCCATGCCAGGGTGGGGTTGGAACTGAATGATCCTTTCTAACCCTAACTATTTTATGATTCTATGATTCTGTAAAGTGGATACTTATCTGAAAGTACAATGCCCCAGTTGGATCTATTTTCCTCCTGCTTTTCTAAAAAGTAGGGAGGTTTATGATACAGAAAATTATAAGGGGAATTTAACGTATTTACCTCTCTTAAGTGAAAAGCTGCTTTGGATGCTTGCATACAATTTCCATGATACAAATATCCACAGGGCATCTCCTAAACATTACTTCCACACCTCCAGAAAAGAAGAGTGCTTTCACAGCTCAGAATCATGCTGATGTGGGCCTCCTGTGTTGTAGTCCCCAGGCAGCATCTCTGAACAGTGCTGCCCAGCACGTATTACATGGGCATACCATTGTGGTTGGGAAGTACCTCAGTAGTCTGACAACTTTATGGTCACAAGGTGACCCATTTTGTCATGTGGATGAACCTCGTAAGTGTAACTCCTTGTGTCTGCTTCTTTAAAATGCTAGTCCTCAAAGCAGCTGTCTTCTGAGTCAAACTCTAGTTGGAAGAACCCATTTTAAATATTTACTAGGATTTTATGATCTACTTTAATATCTTTTCACTTAGAGTTCACCACTATCATAAAAGTATGCTTTCGTTCTGCAACACTGAAAAGAATTTCATAAAACTACTCGGGATTGCCATTTTTATTACCCTGTCCAGTTTTACAAGAGCAGCACAATTGCAAATCTTTCCATTTATCTTCCAGACTTCTTCATGTTTCAATAATTAAATTGAGAGATTATATATCCAGCTGGCTTTACAGGACGAACTCAAGACATTTATAGCAAAAAACCTGCGATCATGTATAGGTATTAGATCAACCCCCAAATATTTTGCTAAAAGTATTAGTAAGTGTTAGTTCTTTATTCACATGATTCATCATCAGCCACAGTTTTGAAGGGGTCATGAAGATGACTTCCAGCAATATAAACCACATACTAAAGTCTATCTTCATATGTTAGTTAATATGCGTTTCACACAATGTTTTCTAAGGACACTTTTGGTTAACGTTCCAGTGACTGCATTTGAAATTAATCTGACTCTTCCAAGCTTTGAAACAGGGAAAAACCAATATTGGCTGTAATTAAACTATATTTTCTTTAATGGTCCTTGGATATAAAGAAGCACTAATAGCATAAATAAAGCTGAGGGACAGGAAAACTAGGGGATCAATGAGGAAAATACCCAATTCTGCGTTCTGAAGCTGCTTCCAGTGTGCTATGGAGTCATTATAAGTTGATACCTAGTACAGCGTGCCAAGGGCTGTCCAACAGAAGGTAGCAGGAGTAAGATCCTTGTGGAACCAGACAAGAAACTCACACAAAAGGTGTCAAATTTTGTGAGGATATTCCTGCACAGACCACCAGTGAACCAGGTATGCCTCCTGATGAGGACAACTTGGGGAGCAAGTGGAGAGCATTGACAATGGCGAAGAAAAAGATGGAATATCCTCCTGCTGCTAATCATATGGGTCTCATGGAGAGAAAACATGATTTTTATGAGGTGGTGATATTAACTGTACAAAAGTATTGCTGAATTTCTATAGATGACTGTGGTGGTCAGTCTATTCCAGTAAATTGGTCCCAATCCCAATCTGATGAGGAGGCCTCAGTCACTACGCTGTAACGGCACAGTGTTATACCAAATCAGGCACTAGCTGCCTATGGAGGGGTACCACCATAACATGCCCATTGCAAGAGGCAAGAGGGAGAAACTCTGAAGGTTTGTCTCGTTCTTTGTCAGTCTACTGAACCTGCTCATGCAGCTAACAGCCCATTGCCACCTGACTTACAGATAACAAAGAGGGTTTGGAGTTATAATTTATTGGTGGACTTGTCTGTGATGAGTTCTGACAGCTCCTTCCTCAAACAGAAGGAGCATGATATTAATTTGCTTGGAGAATAGTTTAATCATTATCCTAGATGTGTAATAATGATAAAAACAACAAAATACTACAGCAGTGGAAAGATAAGTTGAATAAGTGATTCTGCAGAGCAGAGCTCCCATTGCCACAGAGGTTACCCACAATTCAGGCAGAGTCATTGGCCATAGGTTTTGTAGTAAGGTTATTGGGGCAAAATCAAGGACTTTAGGAAATATTTGCGTGTGGGCTGCAAATTCCTCTGAATCAGCTGCCTGCAATGTATAACACATGAAAGGATTTTACACTGCAGTATAGAAAAATGTGCACCCTGCAATATAGCCTTCGGAGCCATCTTCTGGGGAAAAAAAAGGTTTGCCAACGTGGTAAATCATATTTTATAAAAAAGCAGAAAGCAGCAGCAAGCAAATAAACCTGTGATGGCTTCTTAGCAAAAATCAAAACGCAAGAATGTGAGATGGGATTTTACAGTGTGCATTTTGAGTCAGAAGCAAAGAGCTCTGTGATCTCTGTGAAAGTAATTTATTAGCTGCTAAATCACCTGGGATCTTCTGAAAATATCCATAGGAAATTTTACATTCTTTAATTAACTACCAGGGGATATTTGAAAGAGGGTGAAGCTGATACATTTTATACACCCACCCACAGACATGCTTGTGCACACGCAACCCCTGTTTTGATTTGCAGCAAATACTAAGAAATTAGCAAAAAATCTAGAATGAGTAGAATTATCCTGAGAATTTGGGTTCAGTTCTGACATTAACAAGCACAGGCTTTTGTTGGACCAGACCCAAATCTCTGTTCTTTGTTCTTGTCGTAAATAAAGCTTCAGTTTGGCAAACAACAGAACCAGCAAACATTGCCTTGATATAGGTGGCTGGTTAATGTTTCACTCTTAGCTCTGTTTCCTTACTTATTTTCTATCTTGATTTTCAGTGGCTTTTAAGCAGAGCTACTACCATCACCACTACCATCATCACATGTATAACAGTGTCACAATTCACCTAATGGGTATGGTGAACATAAACGTAACTTTTGCATTCATGAGCTGATGCTGCAAAATTGGTGTTTGGTATTATTCACTCAGCGAATACTCAAAACCACCTGATTTCCTGCATTAGGCAACATACTGTTGATTGATAACACATTTCTTGTATCTTAATAGTGAAAGTTTACGTGGTAAAAATTGCAGTGATTGTCTGACTGCAGATGTTAAGAGATGCCATTTAACTAATACCTTCATCAACAACTAACCCCATGAAAACTGGCAGGATGACTCAAGACATAGGAGATTACTAATCGGAATTCAAAATTGCCTCTTCTAGCTTATGTAAGATATATGCATGTAGGTTAAATTCCACTGATTTCCTTGTGTTTCTTGGTACCTTTATGACTGTTTCTCTGCCATTTTAGACAAAGAGTCTTCATGAATGCTACAGTTTTGTAAAAATGCCCATGAAGAATCCAGAAGACTCAATTTGTTACAGCATGGGTATTATGGCGAGGGTTTGGTTATTGTTGCATCCACATACTTCTGAGATTGAAAGGTGAATACTTAGGTACTGTACTCTTTCAGGAGTTCTGAGGTGCACTGAAATGAGCATATTCCTGTCCCTAGCTTTGAAATTATTTCAGAATCAGTAAGTGTCATTATGTTATAGTTAATAACAGAGAAGAATATCTTTCATCTCCAAAAGCAATTTACAGTTTATAATAAACTGGCACATAAACTCTTCAGAAGGATCGCTTTCTGCATTAACTTCTCCTGTGCCTTACAGATCTATTTAGCCATAAGAGTCAAAATGCTTTGCTGAGCTGACATTAGAGCCTGCTGTTCTTTGATTAAACTTCTCTCGTAAGAAAAAATGTTAGACTAACACCTTGGTTAATGATGCTATAGACCAAAAATATGTTATGCACACTGTGATTTTGAGTGAAAGCTCTGATTTTTATTACTATCTATCTGGTAATACAGATAGAGCCGATAGCAATAGAAGGACCAGAAAGCAATTATACAATTCTAAGGCACGATAGAAAAAATGAAAATAATAAAAAAGTCTTTATTTATAATGCAGTATTACCTACCGGTCTTCTGCATTTTCTGTTCCTTATCGCAGCAGCAGTGCGCTCTTTGTTTTCTCTGCTACCACTATAACTGAAGTAGGCTTTCATTTCTGGAGATGAATCTTGAGTGTGCTCTTATTTGGGGACTTTTTCCATTTTAATGTGACTGCAGGCAACTTTGAAAGTCTGCTCCCTATTGAAATCCATGGCAACGCTCTCTCCGTGACTGAAACTGTCTATTGTGACAAGCTTGCACTGCCTCTTCCCATCCTGCTATTGCTCACATTGTTACTTCAGATCATTTATTTATTATGTCCCTTCCGTATCTTTGTGATAGTTCCCCTTCCTTTATATTGCCCATTACCAGTGCACGGCCCTAGCAACGTTATATTTATAATTTCATCTTCACAATTTTTCTCCTCTATTCTTCTTTCTCAAATCTTCTTGGGATCTTTCAGGCCCTTGAAGTTATTTCTGCAGCCATAACCTCCCTGGAAGTGTGGGAGGATCGGGAGGCAGAAGCAGCACCTATTGGTACCTACCAGCCCTCAGAGTCCTGGTATAAATGGAAAAATCTTTTCTTTCACATTTTCTTCTTCCATTACTGTCCCCATTCTCATTTTGTCTGTCCTTTAATGTTCCTTGGCTTCCTCCTTGCTTTTGCACAAGCGAGGCACAGTTCAAGGGAATTTCTGTCTCCCCACTATCAAATAGATACAGTTGCAATGCTGCTGAAAAGTGTATACATCATTTAAGTTTGACCAAAGGAAACATCACAAAACTTGTCAAACTAAAAACATAAACTTTAATTTGTTCTTAAAGGGAATATTTGCATTATTAAATATATATATGTTTTAATAGCAAGCGTCCTTGAAACAAAGGCTGTACAACAAGAACTAAACATTTTCCCAGTACTCTTGGCTCAATTCTTTGCTCTTCAAAAGTGATGTATGTAGAGTACCAGCTCTCCTGACTTCATGTATTTTTAGTTGCCCTCCTAGGTCAGAGAACAGCTCTTGTCATTCAAAGCCCACAGAAATGTATGGGGAAAGGCAGAGCTGCTGGCTTCTTCCCCACGGGGCTGTAGGCAGTTCCCTTCCTTTGCACACAGCCACTGAAGCTTATCCTTCTGGATGAGAATAGGAGAGTTGGAACAGGTGGAGTACAGTACTCGGCATCTTATGCTCACGGTATAAAATAATGGAGCAACAATTCCTTATTGATACCAAATTTCCATGTTCTGTAAGTCATTTTACTGATAACCAACACACACTGTTTATTTTTTCCTTATGTTTATTGCCTACAGGTCAAATAATTTCAAATGAAGTCTGTGTCTAACTCTGCCGCAGGCTAAGAGCTGCCAAGTGCTGTGCTACGGCAACAGCTCTCCAAGGGACAGCTTCTCCAGAGTGAAAAACCCAGCTTGTTTCTCATAGCTGTGTACGTGAGGCCGAGGAGGGCAGTTGTGCAGGTCAGGCTTTGGAAAGCAGCATGTGTTTTCTTCCTGCTGATTTTCATGCAGTCCAGTACTCTGGGAGAGCAGTGACTTAACAGTTAGCAGGTAGCTCTGCTGGCCATGGCTGGACTTGATCACAGCTAGTGTGACAGCATCGACTCACTGAGATTCTGCATCCATGGAAATGAGGAGTCAGGGCCTCATCACCACAATGCACGAGGTACCAGCAGCTCACCTCCAACACCGGCCTGATAGCACCCCGGCTTCTGATTTGATAACATGCAATGGGAAAGGCAAGAGTAGTAAGAGGCATTCCCTATAGCTTTGTGGTTCTAGACAGGTGTTCTGTAATACACTGAAAACTCACCTTAATGTAAACTACACTCCAAGAGTAACTTAGATCTTTTCAGCAGACACAGATGGAAAAAACAACCAAAATCAACCTGATACCCTGAAGAAGTTTGTATGCGTCTTCTTTTCTGTTTTTCAATAGAGCTGTATTTAACAGCTGTGTTTAAGTTACACTGGCAGGTGGGCATAAATTTAAAATCTCTGTCTTGTGCCCTGAGAAAGAAAAGGGGTAGGCTTTTTATTTTCTTAAGTGCTCTTCTGTGCATTAGGAATGATGATTTAGCATTCTCTTGAGAAGACTGAGGTGATACTTGTCAAGCAGAAACCCTACGGAAATTAACAGGAATAATATAGCAGCTCACAGATACACCTTCAGGAAACCTTTTGCATTTCTGATCCAGACTAACAAGGATATCATGCTAGCGCAGAGCTCATCGTCTTTACATAGGTAAACAGTTCATGTCTCACGGAAGAAATCCTTTGGCCTTGCAGGGATTTATTGTCTGCCTTAATTTCAATAATGTTGAATAAAGCTTTAAAAAATGCTTCCCACTTAAAAAAAAAGACCCTGCAGCAGCAGGCAGTATTCCGGGGGGGGGGGGGGGGGGGGGTAAGGGTGTGCAGGGGACTTGGGGTGAGCTTTCTGGGGCTTTGCTTATTGCAGTGCATATCACTAAGGAAAAAAGTATTTTGGGAAACAAGATAATTAGATGGAACCCGTTAGGAGAGGAAAGATACTCACGCCATATGTGTTGGACAAGCTGAGCTACCAACTTGCTGAGTTAACAGCTGTTATCTGTTAACTTCAGCGGGGAGAAGGGTTGAAAAAACCCCATCAGGTGCCTGTTTAAGTTGAGTATAAGCTGTTTGACAGCAGGGAGGAAATAATTTTACCCCAGCCCTAGGACTGTGGTAATTACACTGTTCTACAACAAGATGTTCGGGGAACACAGATCACCCCTCCGACAGCTTTGGCCATTAATTGCCATGGTATTTCTAGCATGTAACCTCACTACAAGTTACTTTTTCCTGACACTCTTGGGTCTGCCTGCCTGTTTTCAGACAAAGGGTTCAAACATAGGCCAGTGGGTGCTGAATTAGCACCACCAGATCTCAGCAATTATCACCATGTATCTCCAGTATTATCACCATGTCTAGACACTGGGCAATCTAAGGGCACCTCAGAGGAAGAAGCAGCTTCATCTTTGCACTGTGAACACATTTTTACCTATTAAGCAGTATTTAAATTTTGCTCTTGTTGCTTTTGGGATCTGCATGAGGAACTTGTTTGCTTTCTCTGTCCAGGAAGGATTTTTGGTTTGCTAGCTTAGGTCTGGCTTGTATTTTTGGCGTTGTGTGGGGCTGGGGTCTTTTTGTTGTTGTTTTGTGTAGTTTTTTTTTTCTGGCAAGCACTGAACTAAAACTTCCCATCTCCTGTATCAGAAATACTGGACAGGATTAGGAAACTCTCCTCCCATTTCTCAAACTTCCCTCTATCACGAGTTTATCCAACAGTTCATTACAAAACTAATGATCAAATCTTAAGCTGTATTTCCTTCCTGTTCTTGCACCCAGGAGCACTAAATATAAGGTGGCCACAGGGAAGGGAAATCACACTGGTTGAGCTGATATGTTTAAAGAATGAAACTTGCCAGGTAGCTCACTTACATAGCAGGCAGACAAGGAAAAAATCTCAAAGTATGATACACTGTCAAAGAGATGGACACAACAGGGGTCACTTCATCATTGGCTGCTGAAGGTGACAGGAAAGCTACTGAGCCATGTATTGGACATAACAGCTGACACTATTTACTCCACCTGCAGTTATCACTGTGCAGCTGACTGTTTTAGATAGAAAGATGCATTTCTCTGAAGCTGGTAACATAAGGCTGTTCTAACTCTATTCCTGGCATTTTTAAAGCCAGTTTGCACTGTCCACATGGTTGAGAGAAAACTTCAGCCATGAGATACACACATGGCCTTACAGCACAGGGTAGGATAATGCCAGTCATTCCCAGGGATGTGCTGACAAACTGGTGATGGCTCCCACATCCTGATCCTCCTTCTGTTGAGGGTTACTGGCCAACTGTGTACATCACCCGAGCACAGTAGCATTCCAAAGCAACCCGCTGGGTTGTTCATCATCTACAGGTGGAAGGAATGAGGCACCAGTGATTGCACCCATTTCTGCTTATCAAATCTTTGGATTGTAATGGCCTGCAAAGAGGTATTTTTACATCTACAACTGTATTTCATAGAACATGGCCTTTCAACTATCCTTTCCCATTTGGCATCAAAGTCTTCTCCCCTGCAAACACTATCTGCCATGTAGTTATCATGCTATGATTATACTCAAGTACAGTTTTACAAGAAAATTTGTAATAGCAGTACAACTTCAGCCCACTAGAGTTGAAGATTAAACTGTGGTCTGACCTGGTTAAGTGTTCTGTGTCAACACAGTCGACAAGTTCTCGTATTACAGCTCCTATGAGAGCCTGTGGAAGTTGCATGTCTAGCACCTTTAGATAAGCCTGTCAATGATTAGATGCACACTACATCTGAGGATTTATTACAAGTACCTTCCTCAGCAGTTCTGGATGTTACCAGGGATGCCTCCTCCCCCTAGGAGGAAACCCATCCTTCCTACCAGTTCCCATTTCGCTAGTTGCATCCATCATCAGCTAACAGAAGAAATCATGACTCAGCCTACTGCAGTGTTCTGCTGCTCAGATTTGGACTCTGTCTGAGACGACTTATGTACTCACCATGATTTAAAGGGATATTGCTGCAAACAATTCAGGAAGCTGCTCTACAGCTTAATGATGTAGAACGGTGTTGGAGGCTGCAGCCAACAATCTAACATTGTATTAACTCATAACAGGTAAGTGATTAGGAAAAAGGGTGCAAGAAGAACATTTCATCTTGGTGCACCTGTCCCTGGTGGGGGTTTGGGGCAAACCATTCCATGACTATGTTGGGAGAAAAAGAGAAATCATAGCAAAGAGAACTTTGGGTGGATGAAGTGAAAACATCAGGTATGTTTTATATGAAACAATCATCATATCAAGAATTACAGCAACTCCTCACAGCAGGCCCTTTAGGCTTTGCGAGGGGGCTGAACTCCTCCTCCAAGTGAAAACTTACATTTACACTTGATTTTTTCTTTTGTATAAATGTTTCTGTCTACTGTATCTTTACTCATTTAATGAAAAGTATGTTCTCCAAAGCAACTCTAGCCACTTAAGAAATTAATCTTTTATGTTATTCTAACATTTAGCATTCTCTTTCATTCATGCAAGTTAATTATTGGATTTGAGGCTTTTCAGAGATGTCCCCTTGGAAGAGATGCATCGAACTTCGACTAGTCTGCACTTACGCATCAAGCATGAGATTTCAAGAATCTTTATCTAATGGAAACTAAAATTAAGTCTTGCCTCATCTACTTCACTGCAGAGCTTGAAGAATGTAGGATTTATAAGCACTATCATACTGAGTAGATGCCAACTTCAGAGAAAATACTACATTCAGCTAAGTGCTTCATTTGTATACTCAAATCGTGTATTTCGGGATTTCATTTTGATCAAGTGCTTCCATTCTCATTTCAGATCGCTGCAGCAACTGAAGGTCGGTTGGGTTTCTAAATGAAAGTCACATTAGACATGCACTCAACGGGCTGTAAAGCTTGCTTAAGGAAGTTGGCATGTTCCATCTCTGCACTGATCTTATAGCTACTGTCTTTTGACTTTGCAGAGCCATCCCCCACCTGACTCAAGGTTTGTAATATGTTGGAGAGCCACGGCTGGAGTCAGCAGAAGAGCCCAGTCAGCAGCACTAGTTCTGCAAGGGCCTTAAGAAACAGCCAGGCTGGTGAACAGCAGCATCCAGCTGCCTTCCTCACCTCTACTTGAGCATGCTTCAGATGTTTCCTTTTCAGATGTGAGGTGGTGTCGGTGGACTAGTATTACAGAGATGAAAGTCTGCCATACAGTCTTGTCAACCTAAAAGTTTCCAAAGATTGTCTATTGTATACAAAACTAATTTTACATCTAACATCTAGATATCACTATTTCATTTCCTCCTCCATCTCCCCAAGTGTCCATACTCAACCAATCGTGGAAATGGTGGAGGTATAAACCTAGTTTAAACTAAAACAAAAATCATTTCTACAATGCAAAAAAGTTAGGCATTGAATGCAGGGATTAAAAATTCACAGGGTGTTTGTTTAAATTAGAAACTTTCTTCATGCTTTGTGTATTAACTTTGAACTGTAAGGACAACAGTATTTCTCACAGATGTCTATGCTATTAATTCCTATCAGATACAGAAACTGACATGACACCACCCCCCCCAAAAAAAAAGCAGCCAAAACACACTGAAAAAACTCCAATCCTTCAGTTCACTCAGGGATGTGAAAAAGCACCAATACAATACATAAGACAAACAGCTTTGGCAAGCAGGACAGTATGAACTGGTCAAAATAGAGTAAAGTAAAAAATTTAAAACATAAATTTAAAAGTTAGCATTTTAGATATTCTGGTAACACCTTACCTATGAGCAAATAGTAATATAGAGAGCTCTTCATTCAGTAAAACCAAAACATTTGCACCTTCATGTCTTAATTGTATGTTCAAGCAATGATGTTTCATGTGTGAATTTTGTATTCAGATGCTCATCAAAAGCAGGAAAACTTACCTTTTTGGTTAGAAAAGACACTTTCTTCAAAGATGCCTAATCCAAAAGCGACTTGTATTTCATACACGTTTTTTAATGCATTACCAGAGATTGCAGCACTTTGACATTATGCCTTCCTGCACCTATCCAAACAGTAGCTGTAAGGTCAATTACAAGCTAAAAGTAACCTCTCTTGAAGCAGTAAAATAGAATCAAAACTGCGTCATCCACTTGTGAGAATGTTGCTTGAGGAATTTTTAAATGGTAATTACTCACAAGAAGCAGAAATAGAACCCAATTCCTAACACTGTACTACTGGAGAGGTTTGTACAATGCATCCAAGATTAGTTCAGACCATCAACCTGATCAGTAGAGGGTGCAGTGAGCCTGGCAAGCAATAACTAAACATACCTGTGTCCTCACATTATAAATTATTTAACACATCATTTCAGTACTGAGAATTAGCCCTGTATCTGTAGTCGAACAGATACACTTAACTAAAATATCCAACAGTGACAAGTCTAAAAGAAGTAACCAGGAAGCCACGTACATACAATCCAACTCCACTTGTTGTTTAAAAGTTATCAGTATTAGATTATACAGAAATATGTTTTGCTATTTAATACATATGGTTTTATCAAGACAAGAATCAGTACCAGAAACAGACAATGTATTTCCCTGCAACTGCTACCTCAAATTTGTCACTGCAGCAGGATGACACAAAATACTATCTTGCTTACATTAAGGTGTCAACAAGTATAAAAAAACTATACTTGTAATTTAAAAAATAATTCTGTAATATTTCATTTTACATGAAAATTTTTGACCTTGACACTCATTTTTGTAATTATACTACTATTATAAATTTGTGTTTAAACTACAACTTTAATTTTCAAGATTCACGATGATAATTTAAACATTACATGTTTTAGCTATTCCTAACTGCTGGGATTCACATGCTTTTAAAAACTGCTAACCTTATTAACATAGCTCTGCTACTGGAACTGTTTTGACACAGATGCTGTATAGCATGGGAGAAGATTATTCTGCAAGTTGTCACATACAGGTGAGTAAAAGTGAACTTGCAACTCAAAACACTCCACAAGAGTCAGCTTGTACAGAGACACCGAACCTCAAGCCCCTGATTTTGCACACTGATCCTACTCCTAACAGATTAAACTCATTACCACCTACCAAAACACCTTGCGCTATCATTCTTCCCCACCATTACAACTGAGTTTTTACTGGTCCTTACTGATGACCTTTGCAAATTAGCACCTATTGTCTGTGAACATCCATAATCTTCTCAATTATGAATTAAAACAAATTAACAAAAACATCCCAGGCAGATCACTTATGAGGGCAAAATTCCAAAACCATTACCAAGTAAACTGAAACTCTGTACACATGCCTTAAAATGAGCTGCAGCCATCTGAAAATATAAGTAACTTATGAAACAAGTAGCAAACAATTATTTTGGCATTAACAAATTACTTGTATATTAAAAATATCTTTAAAACATTGCTTCATTTTCAAACAAATTCTAGGCCTTATGCAAGTAACTGAGCTATTTCCATCGCCTATTTCAGTCGCCAAGTATTGTCTTTAGTAACTAAAATTCCTAAGTTTCAAACACTGAAGTAATAAGATCAAGATGATGCTTCAGTGCAATAATCCTCAAAAACCCAATAAATAAGTGAAACACTGGGCTGCTGGGGAAAATACTATTTATTATACATTTAAATACAAATTTGAAATGTATTGTGGACACATCTGCAGGGTTACAGGTAAAAAATTAAAATGTACAAAGTTGTTGTGTTCTGCATCCCTCAAGACTGATGCTTCCAAAAAAATGTCACAAAATATCAAGAGTTCATCTGTGTAAAAACAGCAAAGATAATAGAGCATACAATCTCTTGCTCAGCAGATTATCTTTGTTCCCTCCCTGCATAAAGTACCGACAGTTTGTAAACAGTCTTCAAAAGTGTTAATAGCTTTAAGGAATGTGTAATCACAGTTCGTATGGATTCATCCCTCAATGAATTATGCCGCTACACAGTAGTTTCATGTTTCCATAACCCAGTTCTAATATTCCCAGTACCATCTGCAGTAAGCAAGGGTCCATCCTGTCCACTGCTTTTAAGTGGTCCATTCTGAATGGCTAAATTTAAGCCGTAAGATTTTTGTTGGTTTTCAAGTTCAACCGCTATGGGTTTCCTTAGAATATCTTTTTTGTTGTTGGTAGCTATTGCTTTTTCAGTGTTTCTGCTACTTTTTGGAAGCGTACTGCAAGCATCACTGCTGTCTTGTTGGGACTGGTTATACTGACGTTCTCTATATGCCAAGTAGGCTCTTCGGCTCCTTGAATGCCCTTCAATGTTGCTTTGACGACTTTTAGGTAAGCCATTTTGCACACTTCCTTCCACACTTGTGGGAACATCATACGCGTATTCCCTCAACACGGCAAGCCTGCTAGCACGATGCCCCTTGCTTCTGTTCTTATGGTGCCGACTTTGGTGCCCGTTTGTCCGGAACTGTACCTCTAAGGGAGCTACATGCATTTTGATATCATTATCCACTGAATGTTCAGTGAGGCTGTTATCAAGCTGAGGACCTGTGTTCAACGGCAGGGAAGTAGGGTGGCACTGAGCTGCTGCAGCTTGCAAGTTAGTTAGTTTACAACCTTGAGAAGAATTTTTTAGGCTTGATGCACTTTTATTTGTGCATGAAGATTCTGCACTACTGTTAGTGCACTTAGGGGCTTCTCCATTGGTTCCACTGGAACTGGATGGCTGCACATTTACTTGCACTGAATATGTACTTCTTCCAGGGCAGCAAGTTGTTATCCAAGCATGCCTGACATCTTCCCTGTTAATGCAATGGTGCACCATAAGGAAGGCACTGAAGCTTAAGCACGTTGCCCCAAAAAAACAGCTGAAGACCAGGTCCATGGGATAGTACAGGGAAACTGACATAGCTCCGAAGATCCACAGAGCAACATATAAAAGCAAAGTAAGGCCTACTCCCAGCAACTGTGACTGAAAACTGTGCTCGTTCTCCAAAGCGGATGTGGAAACTAGTGACACGGACAGTGAATCTTGATGAGCCAGTTCTCCGTGTTCATTGGTGGCCAGACGCTGCTGCTCCTCAGCAGGTTCCTTAAGTTCGTATTTACGTTCAGGGTGACGTTTTAGTTGTATGAATATGCTCAGAAAATACATACAGTTTATGAAAATTATAAAGCTAGCTGGTCCATAAAATGCTCCTAAGCTAGGCTCCCACGTCATCCAGCAACTGGAAAAGAAACAAACCGAAGAATCAAAATTAACATCTTATCACAAGTCACTTATGCTTTATCGGTTCATAATGGTACTTTGAAATGGTCTTGGCTATGTTACATTTTCTAGAAGAATCGGGATTAATGGTAACAAGTACTAAGAAAAGCAAACCCATGAAATCTTATGACAGAGCTCCTAGCTATACGATACTTACTAAGGAGCATTAGGTCTGCTGCCATAATTTCGGATGTTTGCTGCTGCTGTTATTCCACAGACTATGATAGGGATCCCTCCACCAATAAGGTAGAACCTAAAAAGTAAAAGTCAGTATATTAGCGGCTGCTTAATGGCAATGGAATTTATTCAGCATGAAGAAAATTAGAATTTTCCAGGATTCTGAAACTCATCAAGTTCTTTGAGAAAATAAACAGGTTTGGGCTTCGGCAATATGACTTTTCTCCTAAGACTTCCTCACTGCAATTCTTTCCTCCTCCTCACTACAATTCTTTCCTCCCTGGTAAACCACCTCTCTCTCACCTCCCTCACTGGCACTAAACAGAGGTATGTACAGTTAGAAGGAAGAAACAAAAGTTGGCAGTCAGAAGCTGTAAACTGCTGGAAGAAAATATGGAAACTTAGAAGGAAAATAGCAATCTCTTGTTCCAGAGATAACTTGCCCATATTATGGACACTATGTTCAGAAGATCAGCTGCAAGAAGTCTTGTACCTTGAGTTTTCTGGGGGTGGAGGTGTTGGTGGTCATCTTATTTATTTGGTTTTAATAGACCCTGCAATCTCAAAGCATATACCTCCTGCTTTCCTGTGGTGGTGTTAATGAACACTGCCTTCACAAGCAAGAGGGCATTTGTTATTGGAATATCTTACTTTTCATTCCAATTTCTATGAATTCACATTGAATTCATTAGTGGCAGATCAACAATTATTGATAATTGCTCCAATTAATGGCACTCTGTCCTGGATCTTATGCTAATCCAGCCCAAATTCAGATCAGAACATGCAGTAAAACCTACTACTGTGACATACAGATTCATAGTTTAGTTTATCGTCAGGAGACACCTACTCCTATGATCCTGGACCTTTCCACTGTGTTCCAGATTATTCACCAGGAGCTACCACTGTCCCCCTTGAGACACAAAACAACAGTCACGTAAATCCTTTTTCTTAGAAGTCTAGGTACACTAAATGTATTACTCAGTTGCTGAATCCTACCAAGATCAAAGATTGTGATTGGTTTATTCCATATCCTGATGCAGCAATCAGGACCTGGCCAAGTGAAACAGATCTTTGTGGCAGATTTTACTCCTCCTTCACTAAAAATAACTAAATCATTGCCTCAATGACGCGCTGCTACTCAAACATGGACGGGTGTAGGTGGTCCTACACAAAGCAAGTTGTTACTGGTAGGAAAGTGAAGCAATATGGATTGCTTGCAGCTGTAATTCAGGTTGCTGTATTGAAGGAACATATTTACAACTGGTCTTGGACCAAACCAAGACACCAAATACCAACACCAAAAAAAAACCCCAAAACAAACCAAAGAGAAAAAACAAAACCTGTGCAATTGTGTGTTGTTGAGTTTAAGTCTTCAGAAATTCCTAAGAGTCCAAATTACAACCCAAAATTATTAAGCAACAAGGAGTTCTATGAACAGAATAGCAACCAAAAAACATACAGAAGACATGCTGCAAGGCCAGACTGGATGGGGCTTTGAGCAAACCTGGTCTAGTGGAAGGTGTCCCTGCCCATGGCAAGGGGTTGGAACTAGATGATGTTTAAGGTCCTTTCCAACCCAAACTACTCTGTGATTCTATGATCCTATGCTAAAGGATATACAGTAATACTATGACTTGGAGGTAGAATGCTGTGTGATATAAAACTTTTCTTTAAATTAGATCAAAAAGAGAAAAACAAATCCAATTATATGGGTATACAAGAGGTGTTATGCTGGTAACAAACCATTAAATAGCAAAACGTATTCCTAAGTAGAACATTCACCCAGTACTTTTATTATAGTAATACAAATATTTATATTGTTATTTTATTTTATGCTTTACATGAAGTACCCCATTAAGATCTTCAGTAAGATAATTTACAAAGCAGTTCTTTTACGTAAAAGAAAAATTGACACCGTTTCCTTCTGTCCTGTTTGGGGTGATGGAACAACTTATTCTTGACTCCATCACTAGGCATATCAAGGATGAGGGGGTCATTAAGAACAGCCAACATGGTTTTATGAGGGGGAAGTCATGTATGACCAACCTTATAGCCTTCTATGAGGAAGTGAGTAGGTGGAGGGATGATGGTAGAGCGGTAGATGTAGTTTTTCTTGATTTCAGTAAGGCATTTGATACTGTCTCCCACAGCATCCTCATAGATAAGCTGAGGAAGTGTGGGCTTAACGACCAAGTAGTGAGGTGGATCGAGAACTGGTTGAAAGGAAGAAGGCAGAGAGTTGTGGTCAATGGCGCAGAATCTAGCTGGAGGTCTGTGACTAGTGGAGTTCCTCAGGGGTCGGTGCTGGGACCGGTGCCGTTTAATATTTTCATCAATGACCTGGATGAGGGAACTGAGTGCACCCTCAGCAAGTTCGCTGATGACACAAAACTGGGAGGAGTGGCTGACACACCAGAGGACTGTGCTGCCATTCAGCGAGACCTGGACAGGCTGGAGAGTTGGGCGGGGAGAAACTTGATGAAATTTAACAAGGGCAAGTGTAGAGTCTTGCATCTGGGGAAGAACAACCCCATGTACCAGTACAGGTTGGGGGTTGACCTGCTGGAAAGTAGAAGGGGAAAGGGACCTGAGGGTCCTGGTGGATAGGAGGATGACCATGAGCCAGCAATGTGCTCTTGTGGCCAAGAAGGCAAATGGCATCTTAGGGTGCATTAGAAAGGGTGTGGTTAGTAGGTCAAGAGAGGTTCTCCTCCCCCTCTACTCAGCCTTGGTGAGGCCGCATCTGGAATATTGCGTCCAGTTCTGGGCCCCTCTGTTCAAGAAGGACAGGGAATTGCTTGAAGGAGTCCAGCGCAGAGCCACAAAGATGATTAAGGGAGTGGAACATCTCCCTTATGAGGAGAGGCTGAGGGAGCTGGGTCTCTTTAGCTTGGAGGAGACTGAGGGGTGACCTCATCAATGTTTACAAATATGTAAAGGGTAGGTGTCAGGATGATGGAGCTAGGCTTTTTTCAGTGATATCCAGTGATAGGACAAGGGGCAATGGGTGTAAACTGGAGCATAGGAAGTTCCACGTTAACATCAGGAAGAACTTCTTTACTGTAAGAGTGACAGAGCACTGGAACAGGTTGTCCAGGGGAGTTGTGGAGTCTCCTACACTGGAGATATTCAAGGCCCGCCTGGACAAGTTCCTGTGTGATGTACTGTAGGTTACCCTGCTCTTGCAGGGGGGTTGGACTAGGTGATCTTTTGAGGTCCCTTCCAACCCTTGGGATTCTGTGATTCTGTGTGCACTGAACAAATGCCATTTCTGCATGACAAACTCCATTTACTTCTTGTGATTGGCATCTGAGGACCTCAGGTTATTTTTACACTCTCTTGCCTGGCATGGCAAGGCAAAATATTTAGTTGGCATAGATTTTTCCCAGTTAAGAAATTCCAACTGGTGCCAGCTGTTGCACTATCTTCTCCACTTGGCTACACTGAGCCACAGCAACTCCCCTTTAATGTCTATAGCAGCTTTCTGAAGAAAACCAGACCTATTTCAAAGTCTTCCTCCACCTTGTTTGTGACCTGTGACAAAGTTCCATCAACACTGAATGACTATAATCACCACCAGCAAAACCGTCTTATTTCCCAAAATAAAGAAAAAAGCTTGTCTATGCTAGAGTGGAAGGAAGCTAACAGGTATGAAGTGCACCTTAAGAAAATACCTACAGAAACTGAAGATCAGTGTAAAGATCATGCCTATCTACCACCTGCAAGGTGGACTTCTTCAAACCCCAAAACCACAGAGCAGAATAATTTACATAAGGCACCCAAGTAGAAAAATGTGTACTTACACACATTAATCAGGGCTTTTATTTTTAATGGTCCAAAATACCTTTTGTAATTCTGAAAAGGCATATAGAAGAGGAATATAAGCAGTGTGGAGGCAGAGAATCTGTTGTTTTGTTCCTCCAAGTTCAAGAAATAGGAGACCTGATAACAATGGGTGACCAGTTCTTGCACAAAACTTTATCCTGTGTCACCACAGATAGTTTTGTTTTGATCATAAATTTAAAAGACAACTGAATTTAAAAACACCCAAACCAAACAAAAATAATCTTGCTACGGCTGTTCCATGCAAAAACACCACACATCACTCTGACTGTGGAAATCCCTGATCTGAAAGAAGTTGGACACTGAGAAAAATCTGAAGAATATGAAGCCTGGTTGCTCTGATCTGATACTTGTCTCAAGGGTCACTGCCATTGTCACAGATAAGCTGTCCAGATCTGAAATGGTATGTACATGTTTATGTCTATGCAGAGCTGAGCCTGTGAAGCTGGTAATTACTGTAATATTTCCCAAAGCAAGAACTCCATGACAAATAAGGGATGAAAAAGAAAAAACTCACAATAGGTGTCATAAAGGCTACTCAATACCCTGCTAGAAGGCACACAGTTGGCAATGGGCATGATACAGTGAATACAACAGATTGACTCTTCCTTGAAAGAATAAACTAGTAAAAGTTAAGGAAAGCAAAGAGAGCACTTAAAAGTGGCATGAATATTAACCTTCTACCTTTTAACTTATCAATTAGATCTTTCTATATGCTTACATGTAATAATACAAATTTTATGGTATTCAGAAAAGCATTTTTGATTTTCTGCAGTCTCTGTACTTGGAAATCAAGCTGTCTACATATTTGCCTATAACTAATCAAAGTTAATCGCCTTCTGCCACCTTGTGGAGGATTCCAGCTTAGCAGTTCTTAATTAACACCCAGAGGCTCACTAAGCTACATGAACAATGTATGTTACTCTTTTCTATCAAAAATACTTTACCTACGATGAATTTCACAGATCATTAGTTTGTCCTATTTTGGTGATTTCAGAAATAAAATTTTTAAGAGGAATGCTTCACGAAGAACACTTTTCATTTGTAAAGAGTGACACCTATTTTTCAAATTATTTTTAAGGTATCCTTGGAAAAACAAACTTTATTTAGTTAAATTGCAGTGTTTATTGTTAATTGTGTGATAGCAGTTCTACACATTCTTTTTTCTCTGATAATTTTGTGGGAAGTGTTGCTATCTCCGATAATTTCGTGGGAAGTGCTAATCAAAGCCCCACTGATGATGCCGAAAAGCTACCAATTTCTTATTTTACAAATCAGACACACAGAACTGTAACAGCAATAGCCTAAGACCA
Source organism: Lathamus discolor (assembly GCF_037157495.1). Classification (NCBI taxonomy): domain Eukaryota; kingdom Metazoa; phylum Chordata; class Aves; order Psittaciformes; family Psittacidae; genus Lathamus; species Lathamus discolor. Next base: position 147,253,631 of record NC_088884.1, on the reverse strand, counting down.
ACTGTCCTTCACCTCATCCTCTTTAACACAATGCTGAGGAACAGAAAAATCTAGAAGGAACTTTATGGAACTTCTGGAAGGAAAAGGAAGCAATGACCTGTTACATTCTCTGGTCAGAATATAAGCTCAGCAACCTGGGAAATAATGAGTTGCAGAAACAGTCCCACCTCAGCATTGGTCTGGGTGGAGGAGGTGGCTCATCAGGATCTTGACATCTTTTTGCTTTTTTGGTTACTTGCTTGTAAATATTACGAGAAGTCACTCCCAACCACAGTACTGTCGCAAGAGTGGAATAATGAAGAATTATCCCAACCTGAGAAGAAAAATGTAAATGAAACAAAACATTTCCTTAATAAGTTAAAAATTAATCATTTAATGCACAACTCACATAAAGCCTGAATTTTCAAAAGCTCATTTCAAGGTAAGAAAAAAATCCCTTATTGTGACTGTTCTAAATGACAATTCATTGTGAAAAATAAAGTATGTTTCAAAAACCCATCTTCATATCAGCTGAGTCTGTAAAGGCTACATAGCTGCAGCTGCCTCTAGTGGAAGGAAAACTTAGTAACACATGGAGGAAAAAAAACCAAACCAAACCAAAACCAAAAAGGATTATGGAGTATTATGGTGAGGGATTAGAAACTCCTATGAATCACTGCATGAAAAAAACCCAAACCAAACCAAACAAAAACATTAAAAGAAATTTCACTGATATAATTCCAAAGTGGGAACTGTCATTATACTGAAACACTGCAACTGAATTAAAGATGGCCAAGTCTCAGAAGAACAAGTCACTATAAATGATGAGTCTCAATAAAGATAGTGATGTTTGTCTAGCGAAAGCATGGGTCTCTACTTTAAATAATTCTCTCTCCCTCCCTTTAGGGTATACTACCAAGCAACTCGAAGTAATTACTTTAATACCTGTGGAAATCAGTTTTCACATAGTCAGAAAAGGCCACATAAAGGCCTATATATGATAATTTCATAGTAAGTTAGTCTCAAAAATAAAACTAATCAGTAAAACTTGGGTTTTGTGACTGCATTTTAGGAAAAAAAAAAAAAATTCCAGTTTTCAAGTAAGAAACTAGTTTTACTGCCATGGCTGATTGAAAATACAGAGAAATCTTAAAAAAACCCACCCTATTTTTTGTCTAAAATTTTGCCTTCTGATAATACACCTGTACTGTACTGTTCTGCATGCAGAAGAAGAGGTGTATACGTATGTAGGAGCATGAAATCAGTAATGGGTTTTTTCAAGTGTTTGCATGTTTACTTACTGCTTGGCAAATGCTGGCATTCCTGGTCTGAGTTATGCCTCCAATAAACATCACGCATGTCAGGAAAATATGAAAGCTCAGGTTAACTAGCATATGCCAGCTTTTCACACTGATCCTGATCACACTGTTAAAATGAACAAGTTAGACAAAGTAAAACACAGCTACATTATTGTCTTTCATAAACTAGCAAGATACACTTGTGAAAAATAAGCTGTAATTACTATGAATGATCATTTGACTACCATATACTTTGCAATCAAATAGAATCTGGTCTTCATCACAAGAAATTATAACAACCTCCTATTAACTAGCTTTATACAACTATTTAAGGCCCGATTCAAAAATTTTAGCCTTCAAGCTTTCACATCAACAAAAATGTAAAGTTGAACAAATAAAGAATTTGTTAAATTCGACCAACATTCTTGAGTGGTCTCTTCTTTCATCCTGAAGCAAAAGTGAAACACATGGTTAAAAATATTAAAAAGAGATACATGGTTATGAGAGCTAAACTGTCAAACTCAAGAACAGATGAAATGGCTACTTGCTTATCTGTTAGTTTGCATCAACAAATTTCGTAGGGAAAAACCTCAAACAAATGCAGATTACCGTATCATGTTTCCATCAAAAAGAAAAAGTATGCATGAAACTAATTTTTCTGTTAAGTTCTGATTCATACCTGTGATGGTATATATAACTGACTATGATCATCAACAGACACATTAGCAAAACCATGGCAGTGGCATAAATTACTGGATGCAGAAGATCAGCTGGCTGCGTATATAATTCAGCTCCTGTCAAGTCCTGACAACAACAACAAAATTAATATTAGTTCACCATATCTGTTCTTCTTCTGAGGGCAAGGGAATGGCAGAGGAAACACAGGTAGCAACAGGAACCTTTTAGGTGAAATATGATGCGATACGATCCGACTTTGAAGGTGATCAAACTTTGAGCAGGTAACTGGACCAAATGACACCCACATGTTCCTACCAGACTGTTATTTTATGATTACTGTTTGACCAGAACAGATAGCTGATAACGCAAACAGAATTCAACAGCTCTTTAGCATAATTCAAGTTTTCTGAAGCCAATCATCAAAATATGACTCAAGGAATAAGCGTGAAATATACCCTTGGACTGCTAATGCATGGAAGTGTTTCAGACATTTAAGAGGTGACTTTTTCATTTACTAACAACAAGAGGAAAAAAAACTTCCATTTGGGTGCAGTTACAATTTACTAGAGTTCCATTTCCATAATGGTAATGGACACTGGGAAGTAAACAGAGAAACAGAAAAACACCCTTCAGTCCATTCCAGCACAAAATAGGCTTTACCACTGATCATAGAATAGTTCGGGTTGCAAAGGACCTTACGATCATTCAGTTCCAACCCCACCGCCATAGGCAGGGACACCTCGCACTAGACCATGTCACTCAAGGCTCTGTCCAACCTGGCCTTGAACACTGCCACGGATGGAACATTTATAACTTCTTTGGGCAACCCATTCCAGTGCCTCACCACCCTCACAGTAAAGAATTTCTTCTTTATACCTAACCTGAACTTTCCCTGTTTAATTTTGCACCTGTTACCCCTTTCTCCTATAACTACAGTCCCTAATGAAAAGTCCCTCTCCAACATCCTTGGTAGACCCCCTTCAGATACTGGAAGGCTGCTATGAGGTCTAACCCCAATCTTAGGCAAACCTGGTTTATGAAAAATAATTTTTCAGAACAGACAGGATACAGAAACTCCTCTCACCTATAACTGGGTATGCCACTCTAAGACTTCTAGCGCTGGCGAAGTTTAAAAGCGTGCTAGTGGAAAGTAGAACAAATTTGGCAATCATAAAGGAAGGTAGAAAATTAGCAGGAAGCCTCAGTTTCTTTTCAGAAAAAGCACAGTGATGTAAAATCTGTTGTTATGGTTTAAGATGGGTAATCTAATTTCATGGACAGAAGAAGAGTTCTTGAGGCTTATAATTAAATTAGAGTCAGCAGTCTCTTCACCACTCCTTCAATTGTTCTTTCATCAGAATATAGATTTGTTATTCCTAACTAACTCACCAACCTCATTTCAAACTAATTTAATCAGATTGTCAGTTTGAGTTTTATATACTTGGTTTTCTTTGGCACCTGGAAAAAACACTTCGGGAAAGATCATAAGATATTATGCCTCCGGCAGCCAGTGTCATATGATTTCAACACTACCCATAGGTTGGTTGATATCCAGCCAGCGATCCCTAGGAACTCACTGCTGCTACAAGCATGAGCAAATATATTGCCACACAGTCAGTGAGTATTGAAGAACAGCAACTTACAGAATCATGGAATGGTTTGGGTTTGAAAGGACCTAAAGATAATCTAGTTCCAACCCCCCTGCCATGGGCAGGGACCCCTCACACTAAACCATGTCACCCAAGGCTCTGTCTAACCTGGCCTTGAACACCGCCAGCGATGGAGCATTTATCACTTATTTGGGCAACTTGCTCCAGTGTCTCACCACCCTCATGGTAAAGAACTTCTTCCTTATTAAGTTTAACTTCCCCTGTTTAAGTTTAAACCCACTGCCCCTTCTATTGCTACAGTCCCTCCCCAGTATTCCTGTAGGCTTTTATAGTATTTTGACGGCTGCTTCCAGACTGGTAACAGATAACAAGATGTGACGCATGTATTGGTGTGAACTTTGAGAACAAGATCTACAAAATCACAAGATCTACAATAATCTTCTGAAATACCTGAGGAAACTCAGTATGCCTAGCCTAGCTAGCATAGGCCTTGACTCAATACCACTAAGCCAATGGGATTCTTAACAATTGCACTCACATTTTTAATCTGACCAACGAAAAGGAGTGAGGGGAGCTAATAATGCTATTTCTAAGCTAAACTGACCCTACATAATATTTCAGTAAAAAAAAAAAAAAAAAAAAAAAAAAAATTGACAGCAAAGTAACAGTAGAGATGGCATTAAGAACAACACTGGGGCATTTACAGCCAACTAGCAGAACTCTTGACTACCAGCACTGTTTTTTTCCTCTGCTACAGGCCTATAATAATGAGACTTCAGCTGAGCCTCCTGGTTACCTCCTCTGTTATTGAACAGTGGTTAAAATAATTTCCAAATTAATACAAAATTTTACAACTGTATCTTCCCAAATCACTAGATTAGAAAACTAGGCACTCCGTTACAAGTTTCCTCATGAAACAAGACCTCATCTTATGTTCTGAAATGTATGAAGACAGGTCAGTACATTACAGCCTGCTTTCTTCTACACACATACACACTAAAGTAAAGTAGACCAAAAAAAAGTGACATAGCTCTGGTTAACTCATTCACCATCCAGCTAGGATAATGGAGCATTGCATTCAGGTCTCTCCTTACACTACTGTTCATGTATCTGACATTAATGACAACCGCTGAATTAAGAGCCAAATGTCTAAAACAGAACCAAAAGAATCTCTTATGAGCCTGGGACCAGAACCCAGACTTTCATAACACTATAAGATTTTACAAATGAACTAAGTTATTACATCTTTTTTAATTACTATATGGATAGGCATTATGAAAACCTTTTTCAGCAGCCACTTAAGACATCTAGAGCTTTTGCAGTGTATTAACTGTGTGCAAGAAACATCTGTTGGATGAATATTACACTGCCAGCCCCTACAGCCTAATTATTTTGGAAATCAGCTAAATATTTAAGGAATACTAGTTTTTAGCAAGCATAGAATGAGAGCCACCCACAGAAAAGGAAGAAAGCTGCCCCTTCCTCTACCTTTTTTTTTGATTTCTGATTGTCAATAGTTCTTCATATAACCCATAATACTGATACAATCTTACCATCTATTAATTTACAAGTACTCATTTACAGCAGCAGACTGAATATGCTTTTCATTTTATTTCCTCCAGATGACAGAAATGTGGCCAACTTAAAGCATAATCTCTTTAATGCATACTACACATACAAATGAAGTTTAATTCTGAATTTTAAAGAATGCTATTATGTTTCAGAAAAGGATTATATATTTAAAAAATATCAAAGAAAGTAACTATAGGATTATAACAGTTTGAAGTAATTTAAAACAGTACCTTCAAAGGTAAAGTTGCCGAGTTCTTTTTTAAAGCTTGGCATGTAAAACTTAATTTACGCTTAGCTTTTTGGCATTCTAATATTTAATTCTCTTAAGAGGAGTATTTTTGAAAATTAGGGTGACAAAACAAAAAAGTAGCTTCTAATGCACTGATCATCATAAAGGAATCCTCTTCCTTCCACACACGATTACATGACAATGTGTATTTAATTCCACACGGAGCACATTAACTACAACAAACCCCATACCAAATTAACACCTCACAGTATTTCCTAAACCTCTTACTATTTCAGTCAGCTTCCTGCTAGCCCACCATTTTTAGGTATCACATTTTATCATTTAGCATCTGTGGTGATGACTGATGAGCAGGATAGCAGACACCATCTGTAAAAAGGGAAGCTTTCCAGTCCAAATGCTGGAATCAAGAGCTCTAGGAACAGAGAGAGAAGTAACCCTGCTTCATAACGGACAAGCACGAAAAGAAGGTGTCTTGTTCCCTTCTTCTTTAACTATTGCTACATTTTAGAACTGGTTAACCATTTTATCGGCATTGATTTTTTCCTTTTTCAATTGATGTCTTCTGGTAACAGACTTCTAGACTAGTGAATGAATAGCTAATTTGCAATGAAATAGCTATCTCTGCTTATAGCTCACAGAAAAAAAGAAATACTTGGGAAAACACCTATCAACAGACAAAGCTAACAACTTAAAAAAAACCTATGTTCTCTGTGCTAAACTTTTTCAACTTTATTTTTAAACTGTCATTATTAGACTTAAGTTCATAGAAGCCCATTTGATTAAGTAGCTCATTAAAATGGCTTCCTATAATACAGTACTTTTAATTTCAAAATTCTTTTGTGCCTAGTATATTCAGCAATAAAGTACATTTTAACAGATTTCTATTTAAACCTCATCTTACATCAACATTTGTATCAATGCGAACGAAAACTGAACATTTCTTACGGCCAGTTTTGTGAAATGCAACATGGGAATGCTCATTTCCTTTAATTCAAGGAAAAAACAAAACAAAACCAGAATTGTATTTTGAATATTTTTAAGTTCCAGAAAGAGACATGTAATTCTAACTGTCATACCATTAAAACAGCATAGTTGCTGAGGGAGTAGCACTGAATGGTGGTAATGTTTTCATCGGACAGAAGAATGCGACAACCATCAGATTTCCATCCCCCTTGTCCGTTAAGGAGATCAAAGTCCCACTGAGCTGCAACAGCATCTGCTCCATGTGCAATGCGCCGCAGTGTCACATTTATAGGAACGTGGTGACTGGCTAGGTTTAAACCATCTGTTACAAAAGAAATGCATTTGCACGTAAATTTCTCAACACATAACATGCGAATCCTAAAAACCTTTTATAAGATCTACGCTAGCTGAAACAAAGAGGTCAAAAATGTTTCCTACTTTTTAAAGATCATAAAACAGTAATAATAAAACACAAACCTATCTTGGTAAGAATAACTGGTGTTACAACTGTACGACGTTTCCCATCATCAGCCAGATTTGTGGAATTTCCTGTTGCTGGGAAAAGCTTTCCATTGCGAAATGCAATAAGCTGAAGCTTGTAGACAGATTCATCTGCTGGTCTGATTTCTCTTTTTTGCTTCTGGGCAAAGAGGGAAGCTGGCAACTGGATAGAAGCCTCTACAACTGTGTTCTAAAAATAAACAGATTTTAAGTTTTAAGAGAAAGTGAAATTCTTTGCAGAGATTAAAGTAACAACTCCTCCAACTGCATTTAGCAGACTATGTGTTATGACAAACCTATCTGACAAAGCTTCCAAGTAATCCACGATAAAATTATTGAATCAGGTTATTGAAGTCTTTACAGTTTTTAAGAAAGAAAAAGAAATTAAATTAAAATTCTGCAGTTACCTTACTTATGAACTTCAACTTTACTCTCTGTAACATCCGTAAAGTATTACCAGTTTTTTGGATTAGACTACTGGCAACTAAAAGCAGCAACCAAGACAAGCGAAGAGAAATGCTGTAACTGTGCATTAGTACCATTCAAAGGGAAATGCTGTGTACAAACAGGTTTTGACAACTTCTATATAAATTATACTTGGGTAGAGAAGCATGCATGTAATTTCATAGAATTACATAAATATAATTTCAAATATACACCCTAGAGTGATATTCAAGCAAATTAAGTGATAAAAGCAAGCAAGTATGTTAGGGAACGTAACTGAAAAATTACCTTTACAGAATATGAGGAAGTGTTTCTATTCTATACACAGCCACAAATACATATGCATGTGTGTGTGTATATGCTCACACACATTCAAATAAAATTAACCTTTTAGTTTCATTTTCTACTTCATACCTAATTACAGCATCACTCTGAGCAGAATACTTCAGATATTTAAGGAGACTGGTAATATTTCATTTAATATGTAAGGAAGGTGAATACACAGCAAAATAAAGCCAAATATTATTATGGCCTAGGGAGCATTTCAATTTCCATACTTAATGAAAAGGTCTGAAAACATCTCTCAACTTAGTAAGTTTTAATAAAGGAAGCCACACCTACTCATTAGAAATCGTGTCCATTAAAAATATTCTATAATCAAGCCTTATTATCTTTTGTCACTTTAATTATCTCTTGTCACAGTCATTCTGGATTATGTAAAAATGCTACTTTAACATTAGAAATAAATAATACAAGCTTGCTTTCCAAATGACTCATATTTAAGATATTTTTCCAGAGTCAGTAGGGGAACAATGAGTATACAACCTTTAAAGCCAGACTTGACAGTGTATTTGAAACGTTGCACTTAAAGCTTAATTGTTTATCCAGATTTCCATCTGGATCTCTTCTCCCATAATCATTGAGTCCTGTACGGTCTGATGTAGCCACTTTCTGAAATACAGTGCATGTCATCCCAGTGAAACCAGCAGCCTTTATTACGTAAGCCTCAAGAGCAATATTTGGAGAATACTGTGATGACAAAAAAAAAAAAAACCAAAATCAAACATTAAATAACTTTACATATCACAGGAATAATAATAATAATCTTAGAAGGGATTCTCTGCCTTAACAAAACAAACAAAAAACCAAAACCCCACAAAACAAAACAAACAACACCCAGAAAATTGTTTATCTGGCAGAGATAAATCTGTTCAGAGTATTTCTCTTCTCCCTACAGAAATAGTAGTCATTTCAGATAATGCCAACATCTATTAAGAAAAAGAAAAAGCTATTGAAACTCAAGAGGCAGCAAAATATCTTCTAAATAAATAAATTTGTACTTACAGTAGAATAAACTTGAGCTCCATTTGCAAGCCGATACATAGCAATTTTCTGTAGACACTGCACAATTCTAGTGCAAGCCTTGGCTTCCCTTTGCGCCATCCACAGTACACGCTCATCAGCTAACATAATGTTACTTGCTATGTCCACCATCACATCACCAAGCTAGCAGAGAAGAGAAATAAAACTATTTTATATCTCTGAAATCATTCATCAGGTAGGATCATTATCAGAAAATTCAATGCGACTTGTCAGCACAAAAAAGGAAGTTGGTTGTTCCTATTTCAATCACCTGCTTGTCATGTTGAGATATTGAAATTCTTTTGACTCAAGCATTTACCTTCTTTCAAGAAAAATTTTATGCCAATGTAATTTGTCTGTTTATATTATACTTAGAACACAAAAACACGAGAAATAAAGGTATTTCATTAAAAGCAAAGAGTGTAATGCTCCACATTCTACTGTAATAATTACTTAAAAGGACTACTTATAATCTACTTTAGACGTTATATTTATTAAAATAAAATTAAAATAAAAAATAAACTATAAGTCAACAATAAAAAACAGTTTGCATGTATGGGGGAAGATAAGAAAAGAGTAACACAGGCAAAGATGAGGATGCAATCCTTCTGCTTTTCCTCCTTTTTGCTATGGCTGCCTTTTCTTTCACTGCTTCCTTACTTGCCTTCATTTTTGCATGACCTGTTTTAGGTCACAGGTTGTACATGAGACAAATACCTGTAGACACCAGAGCTGCTTTCAAGCCACCAATTATGTTGTTGTAAGTTTATGCTCACAATTCCTACCCTGTCTTCTGTATGACAGACAAATACAAACTATAAAGGGAATTTATTTAGGCCATAACTCCACCAAAATTAATGAGCACCTACACTGACAACACTGACCTTCACTGGATTTGCATGACATTTAAGAAACAGTGGCAAATACGGGACCAAAAGAGAAGGTGCATGTATTTTCTAGTTGAATTGACTGAAATGCAACTCACAGTGACTAGATTTAGGGACTGTGATTTTCTGCTTAAAGAGAAACAGGGTGGGGTGTGGAAGAAAATTCCTTTACCATCCAGATCAGTTTCTTTTCAGAATATTACTAGTAAGGACAGAATACAGTCAGTTGTTGTGATTTTTACATCTTTAAAAATAAAGGCAAGAACTAAATATAAAAATATTTACTGTTTTAGGAACTGCCTCTTGTAAGGACAGAAACTACAGTCAGTAAACATTCTCAACAGCTATCATAGCCTCAAAGAGCATTTGCAGGTTGTAGCCCTTTAAATTTCCAAGAACAAATCAAAGTTAAATTAATTGAAGATGTTTATTATGATATAATGACTTAAAAAGTGGTAACATGTTTTACACATCAACAAATGGTGGGTTTACAATAAAGTATCAGTATTAAGATCCTGAAGTCACTGGACTCAAGTTGTTTCATACTGTTAAAAAAAAAAAACCTACACATTTCTTCCCCAGCTTACCAAGGTACAGACAAGTTTTTTTTGCCAACTCTATTCTAACTTAAGACTATCTGCCAAGAACTTTCTGAACATTTGCCTTCAGTTTGCTGCTTCTGATATGCAAAGCTATAAAATTAAGATTTTTATAAATTATAAAGAATATCCACTGTAACACAAACTAAAGAACAGTAACATATGTGACTACAGTAACAAGTTTGCAGAGCAATACCCTAATAATAACTCTTATTATAGATACTAAAAATTACATGAAATGGTATTCGTGTTCCTTGAATATACCAGTGAAGAAAAGGCTGACTTCAAATCAAACCGATTAAGACGAAAACTACCTAAGAATTTTTCATATCATCTATCTACTTTCAGACATGGCAATGTAATGCCAGACTGTGTCACTCTACAGCCAACAAATCGCAGCCAAGAATACCCTATAATGTAACAAATCATGTAGCAATCTAAAACGTTTTGATTTTTAACTGGGTACAAAACCAGCCATTTAATTAATTGCTTGTATAATTCCAAAATACACCAAAAAATCCAAGCTCTGATTGTAAAAAACGAAGTTTGGCTTGACAATTCTCCAAGAAGTTCTGCAAAGAATTTGGAATCAGCATTTATGGTTTGATGGGGATAGACTGGAAAAATTTGGTTGGGTTTTGTCTGGGGGGTTTTTTGTTTGTTTCGGTTTCTTTTTTGTTTGCTTGGTCGTGTTTTTTGTTTTTGTTTTTAGTTATTTTGTTGTGAGTTCTTTTGGTTGTTTGGGTTTTTTTTTGCACAAATTTAAAATTGAGGTATTGTGGTCTCCAACTTCCCAACATGCACTGTACAGTGAGATCAATATAACCTCTGTTCAGCAGTGAAACAGAGAGTTCCTACCCACAAGTGGTACAACCACTTGCATTTTTCTCCCCAACAATGAGCGTTCTCTAAGATTTTATTTTAATGTCTTATATCCTGCAAGATAGAGGAATACTGAAAACCTTAGAGATAAAGCTCAATACTGAATAAAGCCAGCCTACCGTGGTGGGAGGGGAGAACATAAGTCTTGTTTTATTCATTATTGAGAGGATCTCTGAGGCTTTCATTACTTGCATTTTTATTAGATAAGAACACACCAATGAAAACCTGTGTGACCCACTCCATATTAAATAAAAACAGACTTACTGTACCTATCTCCCTGCTCCAGTGCTGACCAGAGGTGTTACTCACATTACAGGTCCAGTGAATGCTGGATCATCTCAGCGCGAGTGCGAAGTCTGTGACCATGGGTCAGCAACTTCAGGGACCTACTAAACAAACAAAAACATGGAACAGAATCTGATAATCCACTAACTCAGTGCCTGCATTTAATGTTGAGAAAGTTTCACTGCTCAGAATACTTAAGGACAAACACTTCGATTATCTTTAAAGTGATGGCAAATTATCCAGTTACCTCTTTATATTTTTCAGCGAATCTTCCAAATTTCTCTATCATTTCAGCCACAAAAATAACATCCATCTTATCAGAAAAATTTGCTGCTTCAACAGTGTAAGCCAAGAGCTGTCTTGCTGTTGCCACTGCATTAGTAAGGTTGAGCGGCATCTACATAGAGAACAAACAATAATTTTTAAGAAGTGAAAATTAAGTGCAAGATACAGGCAGCAATTCAGTAATTAATAAGCATTTTCCCTGAAGAGGATAGCAATTCCCACAGGGATCACAGTGCTTTAGGTAGCCAGGGACTACCACCTCATCTGTTGGCAAAAATACTTCCTATAAGCCAGGGAACCAGCACCTGTACCGGCACCCAAAAACTGGATTTTGTCCTGTTGCCCTAGTAGGGGGAAAGGTGTTGCACCAAGAAAAGGAAAGGGGGGAAGCCACTGCTGTAAAGTGCTTATTTTCCTTTTTACCCGACAACACAAAGCTCCTAAAATACAGCATTTTACAGCAACAGAAACCAAAAGACATTCAAGCACACGACTGCTGTAGCATTCACTCTTGCTTTTGTAATCACAGAAAGCATTTGGGATACACACCCCAAACAAGACAGATCTTCTCTATGACGAAGCTCATTATTTCATTCCTGAAACAAGCACCAAGCTGGAAAATTGTTCACTAAATAGTGTAGAACATCAACATGACTGAGCCAGCAGGGACCAAAAATGGGATATTTCACATAGGACAGTCAAAAGCTGCATGAATGTTATCAGCTCATGTTCAGATGCTGTTTATCCATGATAATCTAAACCAGAGTTGTTCCATCTCTCTGTTTTCTGGTATACAGATATCTAGTCTGTCCTACCAAATTTGTAATGCGCCACATAAGAACAACTATGTATTTGTTCCTGCTGGTCTTAGCACTTGTATGTAGATTTGAACGCAATTAATGGAAGACTTTTTTTTTCCCCAAAGCACTAGAAGTCATGTATATAAAGAGTAAATAAATTTCAAAGTCATAACTCACACTTTGAACAAAGTAAACTTTCATATTCAGATATTCTGTATAATTTCTTTGAACTTTTTTTTTTTAAACATGAATTTCCTTTCACCTAAAACTTTATCTGTATGATACACAAACAAGAACAGTGAAATGTACGTCTTCTTGTATAACTGCTACAAAGGTTTCACTATACTTTAAACTTAGACCTCTACTTCACTTAAATTACTTGGCAGAGTTCTAATTTTCAGAACAGCTCAACTACCTTTGTGTTCAAAGGTGTTAAAGGTGCTTATAATGCTACTACATTTATTATTAGTCTCAAAGAGACAATAAATTTCTCTACAGAATACTGTTAAAAATTCTAGGCATACTACATGTAAAACGAGGAAGGGCCTAATAAGTAAAAACAACTACGACAGAAACATGCCACTTCTTCCTTAAAAATTAAAAATTAAACCTATATTTCAGTGTAGCACCGCTGTGTACATGTATTTTTAATGACTACTTCACACACGGAAATTATACTTCAGCTCTTTCTGAAGATACTGATCTGACCCTCACATTTTAAACTTTTTAAGGTGGCAACATTCTTTCACAACCTGATAAATGCTGGCTAAACAAAAGCAGTTAAGCCAGACTGAAGTAATCCAGGCTCTTGAGCAGTTCCAACTCTACAGTACATAGCCAGGAGTAGTTACATACCCTGCCGATAAAATTACCAGGAGAGGAAAAAGCAAACTAGCAGCAGCAAAGCTCTCAATAAGCAAACACTCAACTCCTGCAGTCTCCTACAAAGGGATGCCCAGCGTTATCTCCCACCTGCTAATTTTGCGCTACCACCCTCCATTTCAGCCCTCAAGTATGTTTCTTGTGACCAAGCCACAGCATGCACCTCTACTGCCTGGAATGTAAAGCAGCAGAACAGTTATTTCAATCCCTAAGTTTCTCTTGGACCAGAACAGTTAGCCCTTTCCCTTTCCCCCTCTCTCCCATACTTCCAATCTCCCTTACACCACTGCTCATTGGTCCTCAGGGAATTAGAGCATGAAGATAAAAAGCTATGCCTGCATTAGTAAGTAACTGAATACAGAGGAAGAAAGGCAGGAACAACTTATCTACACAATATGCAGTACAATGCTTTTGCCCCAAACTAGATATAGCCCAAGGCACTAGATGTCAAGACCTCACTACACGTATAAATCAGAGACATCCAAGCGCAAACATCAGTTCAGATCCAGATTGTCTCAGTCAGGGCATATGGCGCTTCTGATACAGTGTGAAGTTTTCTCTAAAAGTATGTGAACTCACACCCTGATCACAAGCACTAATCCTATCCTGAGATCAGACAAGCACCAGAACTTATGTTAAACACAGGCAATGCTACCAACATCAAGTCAAGTGGCATAGCTGTATTAGTAAAAACCAAACAAACCAAATCAATTAAACAAACAAAAAACCCAAAACACAACAAAATCCAAAAAAACCCAAACCCCAAAAACCACAAGACACACCATACTAAAAAAAACATTCTCACATCTCCGTAGTTTCACCAGCTGCACCGATGCTAGTGATCTATGTATGCAGTGGAAAACATCAAGCTTAAAGCAGAGGCTCAAAACTTTGTGGAGTATTATACAATACAGCACATACAAGGCTGGATACATCATTGTAGAAAAGCATTTGTGAAAGTATGAGTTAACTAGACATAAGCCTCGAAAGGAATTTGGAGAAGAGAAATTTTGTTTCATACCTACATTTAAAATTGAGAATATGCTCTCGTATCGTGGTAAGTACTACCAGACTACAGTGCCTAGTTAATACTCCTTTCACTAGTTAACTCTCATTGCCCACACAGTCTATTAGACGTTCACAGCAACAGCGGCAGAGTTTGACTACTCTCTGTTATCATAATGGAAATAGCTGTTCTACCTTACAACTTCAGCCTGCCTTATTTCTTTATAGCATGTGTCCAGGACAGGGCACACAGTTCACAAAACCAATCATGACAAGTACCATTCTCCCATGCTTTACACAAGTACACCAAAGAATAAAATTTCCTTTGCACTTTCAATCTGGGGGCACTCAAAACAGATATTAAACTAAGCTCTTAACATAACCCTACAAATTCTAGTGTTGTATTCACAGGCATGTGTTCATCAGAATTTACCTACATCACCAGCATTACCAGCTTAAAAAAACCCTCCAAGAAACAGACTTCAGAGTTTTTATTTTCATTAAAGAATTTGATTTTCTAGAAATGCAAAAATTACCTGATTGAACATATAAAGAACTCGAGTCACATCATTTGCATACTGGCACCTGGAGTAGTCCTCTTCGGCCCAGTACCCTCCCCTGTCACATCTGCGCCAGGCTCTTCTCTCATCTTGTGAGTTGCCAGGATATATCCCACTGCCAGCAGAATACCGTGTGCACAGCAGGTATGCTGTGATGCCTGCCAATGTTCTAGGCCACCTGGGGAGGCAAAAGCAAAAAAAAAAAAAAAAAAAAAAAGAGACAAATTTACATGACAAGTAAATAAAAGGATTACGCACCACAACGTGAAATAAAGAAAATAATGAGACACTCAAAACTAAGCATCTCTAAAGTATTTTAAGTGCCACCTTGGCTCACGTTCAGTATTTTCAAGCTGTTCATATTTGTGTACTATTAACAAAATGAGTTCTAATGCTAGCATGCTTTTTTAATTCTTTTATGAGGTTGCAGGTGGAGAGAAGGTGCTTATAGAATTACTAAAAATAGTTCACCTTTTTATAAGAAACCTTGCCTACTTCATGAAAAATTCTGTATTAACACTATAAAACCAGTTGAACACATAGTAAAAGCCCTGCAAGCTTTTTACTTGTCCTGTTCACGTGCACCAATGTAACTTTCAAATGACACCATTCATATCAAAACTAAACTGAAGATATGAACAGCAGACTACATTTACAGTATTTAAGAGTAGCAGTAGTACTATGACTTTGATCAATTTTGCAACCTAACATGATACCAAATAATAATCAATGGGAAAAGAAAGTGGTCATAATGTTAAGAGTAGAAGAGAATTCCTTTCACGGGAGACATATGGAACTAAGCACTTTTTAAGAAAACTTCTAAGTCTCTCAACTTTCTCCTCTGTAATTTTACCGCATATTTTATCAGTATAAATATATGCAGAGATAAAAATGAATTAAAGAATACATAAAATTAAGTTGCAAAACACCTTTAGTGCACTGATCATTCATTAGATCAGAAATGATTTAAAGGAAACTTAGGAATAGAAGGCAACCATGCTTGAATCAAGCTTCAGTGCTGAGAACAGAGGAGGACAGGGACAAGGAATGCCATTCTAGAAAGAATGTCAGCCAGTCTACCTGCCCCTGCTTCTGGCACTCTCCCTTGTTAACATATGGATAAGCGGTATTTTATCATTCAGTAGAGTAACACTTGAAGTTTAAAAGCAAAAAGCATACATACCTAAATTGCAGAACGCTAAGCATCTCAAATACAACAAGCCAACATACAACATTTAACTAAAACTGACAGCAAAACAGAGCTTCATTTGATTGTACCAGACTTTCTGTACCCTAATTAAGTCAAGTTCCTTGAACAGTCTTAAGAGCTAACATACTTTTTCTCAGTTTTAAGTCTTTCAAAGGGCTTCACATAAAGCAGTTGTCTCCAAAAATTGAAATGGTAAAAAAAAAAATTCCATTAGATTAGACAGTGATTTAAAGTTTGCTTTTTGTATCTGGACTGCATTTCAGTGAGTGGCCATTTAGTCATTACTATCACGTAAGTTAAGATATGCTCAAAATAGATCTATATTTGAAATTAAAAAAAAAAAAACAAAAAAAAAAAAAACAAAAGAGAAACAAATATCTGTGTTTCCAGAACGATGGAGTAACTGCCTAGAAGAATGTTCCATCTCGGGAAATTAAAACCTAAGTAATACTGCCAAAACAGAAACTGAGCAAGTTAGCTCCATTTTCCACATGGCCTTAGAATAGTTTAAACTCTGTGTTACTGACAGATGTTATATGACACAGCCTCCAAGACAAATATTTTCACAGAAAAATGGCACTCACTAGTCATACCTAGTGCTAAAATATTAGAAAACTAAAAACCAGAGTGGAACACCAGAACTTAAAGAAAAAACATGGTTTGCAGGAGAGCTTTAATTGCTGCATTTTTAAGTGAGTATAATTTCTATATCTATCTTCTGGAACTTTGGTAGCCATCAAATGGAAAAAGGGAGAGTTTCAGTGTTGAACACTACTTCAAACGTTATTTGATTATCACAATATTATTTGCCTTCTCTCCCTGTTCTTCCTACCACTTCCCGTATTTTTTATTCCACCTTTTCCCCTTCTGTTACTGTCCTTTTATTCCTACTGCATTTACTTTTCATTTATCTCTCTATACAGCATTTTATCTTTTACCACAATCTTCTCAAAAGAATATTAGCAATGCCAGTCACAGTCTGTACTACATTTATAAAAGATATCTACAGAAAGATTTAACTAATAAAACTCATATATTATTTGTCTTATGTTTTAGAAAGCTTTCCACTAAACCAGATCTAAAAGGTGGAAAATTTAAAACTCCCATCTTTCTGTTATAATCTCACATCACAAAAACAACATACACAATGTCACCAAGAAAACTGCTTTGTGGGGAAGTGTCCCTTACCCTCTTTCCTCTCCCATTCACAATACACCTTATGGAGTTACAAGTTTCTTTGCAGCCCAATGGTGAATGAGACAGAGGAACTGATTCCAGCTGCAACTACATTCACACTTCCCTTATTCTTTATTTTTGCCAAGTGAACGTTAATCTGAGTCATTCCCAGCCATGAACTGTTTCCTCCCAATACTTGTATGAGATAAGCTGATGAGGAACTCTCCACTTCCCATAAAGCCAGAGAGGACATCCCTCCAGCAGGGTTCGAAGAGGTGACTGATGACATGAAATTCTCATTATTCAAACAAAGGCTACTTCAGTTTGGCTGTATTCTTGATTTCTTATGAGCCTAAGCTAGAATGTCTTTTTCAGTTTACATAACTGCTAGGAGAAGTGCAAATTTGGACTGTATTAACACTCTTATCTCACTGCCATTTATAATTAGGTGCCCAAAATTTATAACATGTACATGAGCATAGACAGCTGTGCAGAAAAAGATGGTTCATTTACATTTAAGCACTGTAATTTCATTTCAGGGAAAAAAAAAAAAAAAAAAGCCAGACCATGAGATTATAAAAGAAGCCTTTTCTTTATGCATATTCATTCTGTTTTGAAAACATTCCTTTCTTTAAATCAACAATACTTTCAGTCACGATGAGTTTTTATGTCATCATTTCATTGGCTTACAGGTAGTCTAATTTTTTTTCTTATTATACCTTAGTAATTCTCTAAATTCAGCATGACAATTACAGTTTTAGGATTAATTACATTCAGTGAATAATAGTTTTCAAAGGGTAAGTCTGATATTTAAGACTCTTCTATCACCTACCAACACAAAATTATTCTAAACAGAACAGTTGGAAGACTTACTGAAATAGAAGCATTAGGTTACATTTTAACATGCAAGCTGTATTTTCAATTTAATCATGGATTGTAATATCAGGGATATTATCTGAGTAAGACTTAAAAGAACCCTTTTTTTTTAAAATTGGTTCCATGATGAAGGCAGTTTTTGCCTAATCTTTGTAAATTCATGCTAAACTACTATTACTGCCAAAGACATTGAAGACAAACATCCACCTTTGCCACACTTTACTATCCCATCTCTGAAGGGATAAAAATCTAGATGTCAGTTTTGAAACAGATTCCAAGCTAAAATGACTAACCAGTTCCAACTAAAAAGCTATAAAATCAAATTCACCTAGGATCATTTACAGCCATCTGCTCAGAACCATTTTCTCACTAGTCAAAGCCTTATTTCCATATGGTCTCAAAGGTGAAAAATTACTCTTTATTATTACACTACCTAAACTACAAATGGAAGTCTGTTACAGTAAACCCAGACACAGTGAACTTTTTGATACACTGAACATTTCCTGAAATCTTATTTCTTTCTACTGAATTCCAGAGGGGATAAATCCTATTACACTGAACAGTCACTGAACAGCATAGGTTAATTTAATGGAAAACACTCTGAAATAAGCCTTTACCATCTGTTTTCACCTCTAATGGCAAATCAAAGAAAAGCGATTCACACTTGTATCATAAAAAAAAGCATAAGTGATTTAAATAGATGTGTTCTTTGATGAATACAGCATGCATCTGTTTGACTTTCTTCACCTTTTATCTTACGCTGAAGTTCTCATTTTCTAAGATAATGCTCACCCCTGCAATTGAAACCACCACAGTGTAAAAGGAGGATATACACGAAGGTTTTTATACAAATAATTCCTTACAATGTGAAAGGGAAGTTCTTCGGTAGCTCCAAATTGCCTCTGTGCAGCAGGTTATCTTAACACTACTTCCCTTACCAACAGTTCCACATACTCAGCTACCATTCCCAAATTGTCCAACTGATAAACAAAAAAGATGAACTCAGAACAAATGCTCTCGCTCGAGACTTTACCTGAATTCTTGCTACAACTGGAGAAGGCCTTCTGCACTTGAAAGCTTGTCTTCTCTCCCCCAAAAACTATGTACCAGCAATGTGCTTTAACTTACTTTTAATTTCTTGAGATAAAAGATTTATGCTCTTAGATTAGCTGTATAGAAATAAAGCAACTTTAAATAACTGTAATGTATGCAGGGAAAGGAAGAAAAGTTTGTAAACAGAAGATCAAGCAGAAGATCAACATAGTCAAGCAGCATAAGGAAAGTGAAAATAAGTAAGTGTGTAAAAGCAGTTATTACAACATTAAGAAATCCTACAGACTGTACCGAAAACATACGTTATGATATACACTAATTCTCAGCAGGAGCTATTGCAGGGAGGTACAACACAGAGTAGTTATAAAGGGAATTACCTTACAGATAGAGAATCTATACAGAAGCTATCTGTTACAGCTGGCACCTCCAGGAGTAACGTGTTGTTAGAGTGACCAGCAGCAGAAAGATCAGAAAAGGGAAAACAGGTGAAGAGGTAAGAACAAAAGAGAAACATAATGGAACATCAGAGCTACCACTACAGTCTCAACAATTATTAAAAGAAGCACCATTCATCTTATTTATTCTAATACTCATAAGGTGTGTGTGTGGAGAGTATCTTGTGCATATTTATGTGTGTGTATATATATACATACACACATACATAATTTTTATAAATATATATATATAACTTATTTCTTATATAGCGATTTTGTCATATAGGAGCAGGAGGGTTTTAAAAATAGAACGATAATCTGATGGAAAGCCCCGGTCAGTACGCAGTCCCACTCTAGCTTACAGGTAATCTGAAAAGTTTTACTCTATTCCAATAATTTCATTTATATATTTCAAATATTGTCACTTACTTTCCATCTCTTTCAAAGATGTGAGCTAACAGGCTCAAAGTTTAACATTCCATGGTATAGTTGTGGGCACTTCTTCCAACACATACTAATTTAGTACAGTTAATAATCTATTACACATCATTTATGATATCCACATAGGTGCCTTTAAAGCATAATACTAATACCTTAGTTGAAAAAAAAAAAAAAAATAGAATTAACATTACAAACCTGAAATCCCCTTTATTGTTCACAACCCTCTCTGGCGGGCAGTACTGCGCAGAACTTTCTAACACCACAATGTCTACTGTCCTTGTGTTATTCCCACGTCTGGTTTGTACATGGCAACCCCAGTTTCCTGTGGAGCCAGCCTGAATGTTTGAGATTGTCAGTGCACTGGGAAGATAAAATAAACAAAACCCAAAAGTCTTGCAAAAAAATTTATATAAACTTTTACCAAAAAGATGAATAAAGTACAGAAAGACAATGGAAGAAATAACCAATTACATACAACTGTGAGCGATCTTACAAAACCAGAGCTATCTACGAATCCATGTACTGTAATTCACAGAAAAATATTTATTATACTTCTAGCTTTCATTTTTGCCAAGGTAGGAAAGGAAAAGCACAGCTATGCGAAAAAGCTCCTTGACTTCAGAAAGAAGTCCAAATTCCCCAAGTGTTTCTTCTAGTTTGTTCCAGAAAGGCCAAACTAAAATAACTTCCCAAATGCATAATTTGTGATAAAGTTTAGAAGTCCTAACTTCCTAATACAACTACAGGATATATAACACTTTGTAAATGCTGAATGAGTCAAAAATCTGCTGCAGGCAAAAGAAATTATACTTGCAGATCTCTGCTGGAGATCTTAAATATTATCAGCTGTGGTGTGTTCAAAATGAACAGGAAAAATCCATGAGCAGTTCACTTAAATACCCTTTTTTCATAATTGCAATGTTCTCCTGCAACAGTCTCTGCGGTAACTTGCTCTAGCTAATCCTGTTGTAAGCAGGTGGGTTTGACCAATCAAATCGCTAGACCTCCCTCTTCAAACTTGGTAGTTAGCAAAGGTGACCAAATCCAGGCAATTTAAGAGATGTGTGAAGTTAAAAGACTACTTCCCTAATTGGGATATTTCTGTCTACATATGTTCACCCAGCAAAGATATGAGGGCCTTACTGGTTATGGAAAGAGTCACTAAACCAGAGTGTGAAATACATTTTCTCTTTATGGATTCACCTTGCAATCAGTGAGCAGTTATGAATCATGTTTTTTTCAACAAAAATACCCTGGGACTCATCAGTTTCCACTATCTTTCCATCCTGATACCACAAGACTTGCATGTCTTGATCAATATATGAAGCCATACACTGGAAGGGTAGGCTATCTCCTTCAAACACAACCTGACGGTGAGATGGAGTCATATAGAAAGATGGTAGTTCAAGTGGTGGTTCTAGAATTCAAGAAATAAAATGAACAATTAATAGCAAGATTCTGTTATATACATAATTTTCAAAAGAGGAGAAAAAATACACTGAGTGTAAGATTTATATAAAAGCTGTCTTTCACACATTGGATATTGAAAAATACAAGTTTTCATCACATTCTTCTTCAAAACATGTATTCCTTTAATGTAATACACTTCAAAAAAATCTTCTGCTACCCCACATCCAAAAGAATGAAGAATATAAACTTGAATGAAAAATATATGTATGCATTTTATTTCTTTGTAATTTCTCACTATTAAGATTTCAAAGTCACAAATACATGCTTTATTATTTTGACAGAGTAACTCTAAAGAAGTTCAGCAAGTTGGTCATTGTTTCATCAGAACAAAAAGGCTAATTAACAACAGAATCATCAGGTAGAAAACTAAGTTATAAAAGCAAGACCTTTAAACTTCAGAAATTTGGGCTTGGAATAATTTACACATCTTAAGTTGGATAGCTAGGCTTTGGAAATTTCTGACTCTTGTGAAGTTTGGGTAAAAAACCCTGAAAAACATGGATTACCAGGAAAAAGGAGTTTATCTCCACAGAGCACTACTCATCCTTAGGTTCTACAAACTAACATCCACAATCACAAATTTATTTATTTCCGAAGCAAACACCACTGAATCACCACTAAAGATTCAGCCTTTGAAAAAGAATTACTACTACCACTACCATACAAGTGCTGGATTTCAGGGAAACAAAGTTTGTTCACTGATATTAACAGAATATGGAATATGTTAGAAAACAAGTACGCATTCTCTGTAGTGCTTACCGCAGGTTAGAAGCTCCTGCTTAACACCAGTCACCGTCTGTGACTGAAGTGACTTGGGATATGCACATTTAGTTTCACGTACAGTTATATTTCTTTCCTTTAACCACTGGTGCATCCACAGTATATTGCAATCACAAAGAAGATAATCAGTCTGAAATTCTCTGCAACACAAAATAAGTGCTCACAGTGACAAAATGCAACACTCAAAGGTCTGAAAGCTTGACATCAACAGCTGTGCAATGCCTATGTCACACACACAGAGTCCAGCAGTCTGACCCCAGAATAGCCTACCACTACATATACACTTCTGCAAACTGTGGTCTAAGAATAAAAGTACACCCTCCCCAAGAAAAGGGATCTTCTCCATAAATATGAGCAACATCTGTGCATGAAAGGTTTTCTAGTAATTTCTTTCATGGAGTAAGTTCAAGTATTTAATTGAGCACTAAAAAGAAATTGCTTGAATATGCATCAACATAAGAACACATTTCATTACCTCATTTTAGCAATCAAATGCTTTAACAATAAAATCAACAAAAATATAGTCTTTCACATATTTCTCTTTTCAGAACCACTATTTACATGATTTTGATAGCTTTATTCTGCTTTATACAAAAATCATCTTTTTCACTGATTCTTAAAGTCTTCTCTGTACAATTTAATACTTTCTACTAAAAAAACTACCAAATATCCCCAGAGGTGTCTGATGCAGTCAGCTAAAGTAAAAAAAGCAAGTATAAATACCTTCTCAGTTTAGAAACAGTTAAAAATGTATCAAGCCATATGACTTTGTCTATACTGGTTTTTATTTCTAGTGAAAGCGTAATTTCTTTTTCTTTTTGCAAATATCTGGAGGATAACACAAGATCACAGACAGAACACTTCAAAAACTAAATCAACATTCCTGTGAAACTCCATTTGGTCTTTGTTCACAGGAATTCCTCCAGACACACATTTTTAATAGCAACAGTTATACCCAGGCTCTTGTCAGATCTGTGATGTTCTTGGACAGCGACCTTTCTGTACACAAATAAAATACCAGGAATAACAACTTAGGAACAATTAACAGAAGCTGAAGGAGGGAAAGAAATATTTGCCTTTATAAACAAGAAACTCAGTGTCAAAGCCAAAAATCAGAGCTCTTGACAAAGTCCCAGCACAGTGAGCCAACTGTCATGAGTATCAGGGAAAAATGCAAGCTACTCATCAGCACTGGTAACTTTTTTCATTTACTGTCTTCCTTATGCAAGACTACAGCTCTCAAGAAATTAAATGACAGAAAAGTAACATGAGGTCGAGATACACACATCGTTTTATGCAACAAAATTATACTGTTCTAAAGGATTAAGATGTTTCTTAAAAGTATTTGTTTCCTTTGTCAAAAAAAAGGTGTGGAACACTGTATTTTTTAAATATGAAGTAATAAATGACACATACAGAATAAAGCTTTTGGAAGCCCAGATGCAGTTACAGCTTTATTCTCTCAGAACTAAGCTACCACATATTAAGCAACTTTTGAGGAAGTTATATAAACACACAAATATCTGTACATACATTTCCTATGTGCTTATTCAGATAAAGAAACCACTGTTATGAGGCTTAAAAGTAAAAATGAAGAAATGTAGTACAAGCAAGTTATGTGAAATGGTTTTTGTTAAGAACAAAAATGATGATGTAAATTAAGATTAGATGCAGTAAATGTAAGTACTTACAGAGACTTCAGTGAACCAAGATGATCAAACGTTCCCTGTGTAAGCGTAGAAAACAGATTTCCAGAAAGATTCCTATGAAGCAAAACCATCATGATTAGAACTCATGCTCAAGCAGCTGACATTTGAAATTAAAAAACCCCTCTTCAAGATAACATTATTTTAAAACTCACAAGATACTATTACAACACTGTTACAAGACCGTAAGAATAATAATGAGGTCTGATAGCCTACAAAAATCCCAAAATTTTATGTTCCCCAATACTTTTTTAGCTGAAGAATTTTAAGATTTGGAACAAGGATTGAAAACAAATACCTTATTTTTGTTTAAAGCAACAACTAGCACATGTTGAGCATACATTTCAAGAAGTTTAAAATTAACTTTGTTGTCCACAGTGAACTGGTGTTGCCATTAACGTGCTATTAAGAAGCATGTTCGAGCTAGCAGAATGTTTTTTAAAAATATTATACATCCCACTTTCTCTGTTATCAGTGAGAACATTGCCTATGACACTAGCAACCAGGGCAAAGAAACATTCTGTAATCTTACATGTTATCTCCTTAACGTAAATGAAGAACTACAAACCATGCAAGAAAGCCAGCAAAACACAACCACACTGATGCCACGGTATAAGGCGTGGATTTTAAAAGATTCTATAACCCTGAAATATTTTTGTAAGGAAAATACTTTGTACAGTCTGCTAGTCCCACCCCCTTGCCCTGCTACACCTTCTAAGAATCTGGGAAACGTCTGCAGAGGACACAAAGCACTGAGTAGCATGGTTTGGGTTGCCCCTGCTACACACCCTCATGGTCACACTGCTTGTCCTTCACGCACATGCTTAAAAACAAACTACTCCCATTGAAACAAAGATTATTAATATATGTAAGACTAAAGAAGTTATATACATCAAAATATACTTACAATCTAATTAGATTTACAAGTCCTCTAAATATGTCTGCATTCAGGCAGCCTATTCTGTTATTAGTTAAGTCTCTGTAAATAGGAAAAAGGAAAAAAAAAAATAAGGAAAAATCATTTTCTTTCAAATGACATAGTCTGCAAACAGAATCATGAATTTTAGTTGAAATACTTAACAGACTGAACCGGATTTACATTTAATCTTTTTCAGCAAAACCCAAATGGTACAGCTGTATGGGTTTACACAGGCACATACAGTCATTGCATTTCTACAGCAATAATGGTTTGCCCATACACAGTTAAATGAGCCCTGTCTGACGAGTAAATCCCCTTAGAACAGGTCTGGCTTACATCACTAGAAGTAAATTTTCGTATCTGTACAGTATATTCATTACATGTGCTACATCATTTAATTTAACATGCCAGAGAACCCTATAATGGTACATTTGCTGTACATAAGTAGGACCACTTCTATATTTACACTTCCATAAATATTTAAATATTACATATTTTACAATGTAGGTCTTAAATCAAATTGCCAAAGACATTTTAAAGGAATAAAAATTAAGCTTGCAAGCAGTAATGGTCCAGAATAGGTCCTTCACCTTTACTTTTCAGGTTTCTGAAAGTGTAATTACCAATAAAATTTCCTTTTAAGTGAGGCAAATCATCTAATCAGTGACAAATGAACACACATACTACAAAAACTTAAGAGGGAAAGCTGTATGCTGACTAGAGGAAGCAGAGGAGGGGTAAAGCAGCAAAATCACTAAGACTTAAAAGATGTCCAAGATATTCCGAAAATCTGAGGAGTGAAAGGAGAAGACTGGATGAGGGGAGGCCACTGCGCCAATATCTTGTTTTTCATGTTTCGTCTGGGACAGAATTTTTACAATGAAAGTATAAAACCTTAAACACAAAAAATGGGTTAAGGGGAATGCTGGCACAACCTTCAATAAAGCAGCATTAACAGTGCTATAACTCAATGTAGTATTAATAGCAAGGGACAATGTGTTCCACTATGACATTTTCGGGGGAAAAAAAAAGCATAAGGAGTTTAACATCTAACAAAGCAAGACTCGATGGCACCAAAGCTCTGAATGAATGTTCACCCACTGATATTCCAAGTCACAGAAACAAAAACAGAGGAATAAAACAAAAGACTGTCCGTAAGAACAAATGAGACTGACAAGCCGTAAGTAGTGGATGTTCTTCAGTCATAAGACTGAAAGCAGACTTTGTTTCATACATAAATATATGTATGTATACAGACAGCAAATACATATTCAACTTTAAATATTTAATAGCTTAGCTATCTAGATTTCCAGAACCTAAGACTTACTCTACTTCTCAGGGGTTGTTTTGTTTAGGCTGATTAGCTATATATACTACTTACAGTCTTTTCAGAGATGAAAGCCCCAGAAAAGCTCCTGGATCTATTGTACTAATAAGGTTGTTCTTAAGGTCTCTGTGGAGAAAAACGAAGACATTTACCACAAACTACCCTTTAAAACAGATACACATGCATGAAGATACACAGGCATGAAGACAGACTTAACTTGTTTGAAAGTCTTGTTTGAAAACTGAAAAAAACCCACAACAAAATCAAGCACCCCAACCCCCCCTCAAAAAAAAAAAAAAAAAAAACCAACAAACCAAACAAAACCAAAACCCATGCAACACATTCCTTTTTCTAACAGTATTTTTCAAAATTTTAAAATCTGTATTTTAATTTGAAAGAGGAATAAAACAGCATGTGTATTTCATTAAATATTCTACCAGTTCCTATCACATGAAAGGTTACAGAGCTAAAGACACTTTGCCACAGTGTCCCAGTAGGTTACAGCTGCTCAGGGTGTAAAATTTGCTCATCACACAGTACCATACTGTTTAGTACAGTTGTCTTCTTCAGCCTACCCGTTTTCAAATACTTTAGCAGTGCCCAACACCTACCAAAAGAAGCAAAACAAGATCCTAAAAACACATCAAAGACACAGCAATGAAAGTTACCACTGGTTACTGCCCCTAAAAGCAAAGCCCTGGCTGCAAAACCCAAGTAAAGCTGGTAAAAAACTCAGAGCACAGATTTTTAAAACTTAAATTTCCAGACTATGACATTGTAAGGAGAAATCTGAGGTAACTATGTCATTAAACTGCTTAATTAATTGTGCAAGTGATATAGGAGTTTTAACTCCTAATTCAATGTATTTAAAGATACAGCTTAATTTGAAAGGTCACAGAAAGTATCTGCCAGCTTCTACAGTTTTGAACAAACTTTTATTACTTTTAGGACAAATGTTAAAATTATTTTGACCTCCTTATGAAGCCAAGATTTTTACTATGCTATCTGAAACTCTGCAGGCACTTATTACTACAAAAAAAAAAAAAAAAGAAAAAAGAGAAAAAATAAAAATCATTCCTTGGTAATATCTGAATGTTCTGCATTTGAAAAGAAAATCAGTAATTTCAACTAAAGTCAATGTTTTAGTATGCAGGGGGTAGAAAATACATCTCTTAAAACCTACCACAACGTTAACAATTCTGCCCAAAAGAGAACAGCACAAGAAGATTATGTCTGCCATCACACAGATATGCATGAGTGAAAACAAATTCATCCCAAGATTTCACAATACCATTTCCTGAAGACAGATTAAGAAGCCATGATAAAACAGTGTCACGGCACATGGATCACACTTCAATGCTGCGGCTAATAAACATTTTTAAATACTTGAGATATTTGAAATAATTTAGATTTACCTTGCAGTAAATTAATTTTCAATAATCACACTCATCTCAACTTGATTTTCTTGCCCTTGGACTGCCAACTACTTGCAAAGCAGTTTTGTGAGCCTGAAGAACTGTCATGTTTTTAAGCCTCTTTCTGCAGGCTTATAAAGCCAGTACCAAGACCATGACAAATTTGAGAATACTAAATGTTATTAATCTCTTATTTACCATCAGTGTTTGGGACACGAAGAAAAATAATACTTATTCTGCACACACAAAATTTCAGCTTAAATTCATGCAAGTCCCACTTAAAATCTCACTGTGGAAAATACTCAGGGAAGAAAAACCTGGACAACATACCTTGGAAATCCACTAGCCTATAGATTATCAGTGAGCACTAAATGAATTACTTGAATTCAAAGCATACACCCTGATATACCTCTTTCTTAAATCCACTGCTTCAGTGTAAAGTTTTAAAACTAAAAGCAAGAGTTTTACTATTTCCACAAACTGTTTATACATTTTGTCAGATTAGTTGATAGTACTTCCTAGTCTATTCTTTATGTAATTTTTTGTCTTTTTGTCTCCTCCTTAATACCAGTTCTAGAGGGATGATTACACTAGAATGGATAAATTCTCTTTTAAGAATGCCAAAAAATATGTGTTTATGAAACTCAGTGTGTATTCTGTATTTTCAAATAAGATAGCAAAGTACTAATGAAACACCATCCTAAAGTAATTGTTAAAAAAAAACATCCTGAAAGTCCAAATTGTCAGCATTTTCTCGACCAGCATCTACAACAGTTGGGGAGTCTCTGGGGATTTTCCCCTTCCCAGCAGCAGTCACTAGTAAGCACTAGCTATGTATTCATCTATCAAAAAGTATTAGCAGATGAAAACTGTGAAATAAGATATTTAAAGATCTCAAAATTAACATCGAGCTGACATGCCTGGCAGCTCTTCTGAAAAAGTAAAAGCTGTTGATACACAGGCTGGTGCAACTGCCAAGATTCCAGATCTAGGACAGTTTCTAAATGAAGAAATGACAATCGTGGGTAAACCAACAGATTGAGAGGATTCTCATATAAAAGGGAGGTGGAGGAGACAATCTCAGACAGTTGTGTTTGGCTTTGAAGTTTCTGTTGGTTTTAACATTTGTAAATACATTATACAAACTATTCATTTTTAGCAATAGGATTTTAATCATTTTTCTTTGGAAAGCTCAACCAACAGGATAGTGTCATAGATACCAATTTGTCCAAATAAAAAAATCTGTCCAAAATAAATCCATTAGAAGAGTGTTTCAGTTAGGGTAATATTAGAACTCCACAGTAGACAGTTCTGAGATCTGGACATTTTCCAAATGGGAATTAAAACATCGTTATAAAAATAATCTCTTCACTTTCTGAAAAGTTCTTACATGCACTTCTGAAATCCCCTTGCATCTAAAAAATTCAACGGTGACTTAGATCACTTCATTTTGCTGGTCTGTGCTTACCCCATCAATCCACCTGTGACATGCACTGATGAACTCCAAAAGTAAAAATTTCTTCAGGATGTGATGCAAAAAAGTTTTAAAAAAGGAAATGCTCAAGCCATTTCTGCAAACTAAACAAAAGCTAAAACCCAGACCAAAAAACCTTTTTGTTTCCTTCAAATAATTTCTATAATTACTTCCAACAGTACAGAATACTCCAAAGTATTCTATTTCACAGCACAGATTTTTTTTACCAGAGACTACAAGCCTATTTCCCACCAGCACCACTCATCTTTTGGAAATTACCAAGAAGAAGGTGAGGATGGGAAAAGCAAGTATTTTGTTAGTGTCTTGTTAGCCTAACACTCTGGGCCTTCTCCTGAAAGAGCCAAGGCTAACAAAAAGATGGAGCCATCAGAACCAAAACCAGAACTAAAGTTAGAGCAGAAAACAACTTCATGAATATTCCTGAACTGTTTCTCTGCTCAGTAAAATTCAAACAAGAAATACTGATACTTTACTATCTCTTTTAACAACTTCAAAAAAAGAAAAAAGAGTCAGATAAATCATTAAGAGAACTCAGGTCTATCTTTTCACATGCTCTGCTGCACTACCACAGGAAGAATTAAAATCAGAAATTATTACTCTCTGAAAAACTATTAGATGCTTCTACTTAAAGCATCCATATATCTGTAGACTGGTGC
Source organism: Lathamus discolor (assembly GCF_037157495.1). Lineage (NCBI taxonomy): Eukaryota > Metazoa > Chordata > Aves > Psittaciformes > Psittacidae > Lathamus > Lathamus discolor. The sequence continues at coordinate 147,223,831 of NC_088884.1, read as the reverse complement.
TGCAAAAACAGGAGACAAAAGTAAGACTGTCTACAAATAACCCTCGTTTCACACTGCATATTTTCCCTTTGCAAAGGTATATTAGTATATCCTAAAAATACTTTGGTAAGCCCTCACCATTATTTATAGTTCAATAAATATCAAACCCCTCATCTGCTATCTAAATACCTTAATAAATCCCAAGCCTGTCTCTTCCTCTCTTCTCCCTCATGTATGATTAAAAACAGTACTTTACAAATATATAATCTTCCTTATCCTTGCAAAAATCAACCGGCAGCATTGACTAGCTTCCAGATGGAAAGACAGCAGTTTGCTTCTAAACTGGTGAAGTTTGAATAATGCTGTATAAATTCAAGTATCTACTAAATGAAAAATTAGCTGTCATAATTTAGTTGTGCAAGAAGTTATTTCAGCATTTAAACTGCAGGAAATTCATAGCAAAACATAGCATTAACAAAGTCAACAGAGATTAAAATATTTAATATCTTTTTGTACAGATACTTTAATTATCACTTATGGCAGTTAAAATCTTTGATCTGCTTACTGTTATTTGCATGATTTTTTCCTGTAAGAGTAGATGTTGACATAGTAGAAAATTACTATGCTATAATTAACAAACATTTCACCCTCAGGTAAAACAAAACTCTTGTTTTGGTAATCTTATCACCCTGTTTACAAAATAATGCATTACCAAATTTTACATCTTAATAAATTAACATACATACACAAAATTTAGCAAACAGATTTGAAATTCTTACTTGGGGGCAGCATTTTTAACGTACTTCCCCATAATTTTGGACATACAAGCAACAAATAAAACAATCTCTTCCTTGCAACAGTAAGAGTGAATAATTGTCAGAAAGGGATGAGGTCAGAACATAACATGTTTGAGTAAAACAAAAACGTGAAGGGCTGCAGATATCATATCCCAAGTTTATTTGAAGAACTGATAAAATAACAGAAACCATGTAAAAATATGTACAGTTTCATTAAGATGCCCAAGAACTAAACAGGAAAAAAAAGTTTAGTGTGTTAATACATGAATTATGAAATAGTGAATGTGTATTTGAGGATTCAAATACTGATTAAAAAGCAATTAAAAACAATTATTATGCTGATACATGTTCCTGATACTACTATGATTTATTTTGTTTTAAAGGCTTTGGTTAAATATATCTGTACATCTAAACTCTATCCAAAAACTATTAAAGAGAAATGGCAAAAAATATTTGTTGGCAAGTATAACGTTACAAGGAATAAACAAGCAAGCATTAAATGCATACAGAATCTCTCCCCTAGCAAGCAGTAGTGTTAAGTGACAATGCTACTGTCTGAATGAACTATTTAAATGCTGAGTGAACTTATGTTTCCTCTCTTTATCTCTGTTTCCTCTCTTAAGAGTGGGGAAAAGAGCATATCTACAAAGGAAGAAAACACTCAAAGAAACAAGGGGAAGTATGAGTAGTAAGAAAAAAAATAAGCAAGAAACTGTCAAAAATCTGCAGTTTTGAAGGCATGCAAGTTATCACTGTGTACATTAAGGAGTGTAATTTGAATCAGCTTAACGATGTTAAAATTTAAAACAGTTACAGCGGCTTTCAATTTTTCTTCTACTAAGGATTAGCCATTTAAGTTTGAAAAATTACTTTACAGTAGTAGCTTCTGTTCAGGGTCACAAGAACATTTAAAACAGAAAAGTTTTGGTTTACTGTGGTTAGATACTGTTTTTAAATAAGTCATGCACACACAAAATAAATAGAAGAGAATGTCATTAATGACTAGTGTCATGCTAGTTATCCTTTCCTTCATGATGAAAGTGCCTGATCATTTAGCATCATCTGTTGATGTGTTAACTCTCACACCGGTGTACATAACGCATGTTGTCTCCCTCAGATGAGACCACCACACCCTCTATACTACTATCACAGATCACTTTAAATGCTCAAAACATGGTAACTGCCTTATTGTTTTCATTCATAAAAAGGGAAGATATTAAAAAAACCTAAAAGACCTTAACAAATGACAGGAATTAAATGGAACAAAGCTAGGTTCTTATGATTTTAAAGAAAATTAAGATTTGGATTCATAGAGCAAATGTAAATTATCACCTCAAACTAATTAGAGTTTCAAGTATTTCCTGTCTGAAAATTGTAACGAGTTACAACAAATAACAACTGTCAGCAGACGCCTTTATTACCTAAGCAAGGAAGTCAAAAGAATGTGTATAGATCTATAATGCCATCACTCTGATAACCTTGCTTCTCTGGCATGCTGGCTTTTTTCTACAATAAAGCTCATCTGCTAGGGCATAAAACAAATCTTTCTTCTGGCATGTGGGGAATGGAGTGGTATAAGTGTTCGAATTTACTTAGGCCAGGTGACCAGGATTGCAGCCTTCAAGTTTTAGAGGAAGAATAAAATACTTTTAATCCTCTGAAGCCAAATTTCATTTGGAACGCTTCCTAGATGTTGCGAGATGATTATGAAGCTGGCGACTTTCCCAGTCAAATGGCCTAGAAAAATCCTTATCTCTAAAGTTTCTGCTTGCTCCCAGGTAGATCAACCTGCCAATCCTGACCTTCTACCAGCTGGAAAAAAGCTGACTGTAACAGAAGCTGCTTCTTATGCCATAGGCAATATATCATCTGAAAGGGAAAGTGAAAACAGGAAGCAAAACATGTCCAAAAAGTTACTCCCATCAGATTTGCCCCCATTTTCCTCTCCCCCATGCCTTCAGTATATACTTGAGCTGTGAAGAAGCAAAACTGTTAAAGCAAATGTCAACAGGAAACTTCAAATGAATCTAACCTTCATTTGCTTCCCATGCAAATATCACTTACTATTGTTCAACAAAGAGTTTGACACTTCATAAGAAATTAAAGAAATAGTTTTCTTTACAACATAAGGTTTCATGTTATGAGACTAACAACAACAAAGCACATCCAGTTGGTGTAGCATTTCATTGAACTTCCTACGGAACTGCCCTAATCACACCCACTGCTCAGATTATCCCTTTATGCTGTTACTTGACATTCACATCCTTGAAGAGAATACTTATCTGTGTTAACTATTCAAACACACATAAATTAAAATACATCAAAATAAAGAACACATCTCTTAAGATATTTTTGTTTTCAGAATTATTAATGAAACATAAACAGTATATCACTTATTTTTAAAGTGAAAATAGCTTCTTAAGAAGTGCTTACAATCTTTCAAGAAGGTGTAATCCAGAGAAAGAGCCATTCTTCAACTCTGTTATTTTATTATTACTCAGGATCCTGTAAACAAAACCAGACAAGAACAACATATTTTAAGTTTGGTAACAAATTATTTGCTGCAGCTTATGCTTCTGCTGTACACCTTTCTGTTTAACAGCCTTTACATCAAACTACAATGCCTAACTCATTATCCGTGGTGTATATAACAGCACTGCTTAAAGACTGTGAACGAGAAGAAGAGAATTTTTTGTTACGTGACCCAAGTAGCATGCAACTTCACATAATTAACATCCGAGAGTACCCTTATAAAAAAACTATCATAATAAACCACCGGAATTGCCATAATAAATAATGGTACTAAACAGCCCGTCTACACATTCAACATTCTGTTCTTTCATACCCATTTTGATTTTCAAAAAAGCCATGTGGCATATTGCCTGTTTCCCCTCTCCTCTGCTGCCACCCTCGGCAGCTTGCATAAGTTCACTTCTCCCATGTCATGCCACCCTTCCCAGCCATCATCCCAGCACATTGATCCTTCTTCTCAATGCAGTCTTCTTAAAACATCTGAAAAAAAAGTTCTGCAAGCACTCCTCTCACATATAATTTTTTCTCTTAAAGGCCCACACAACCACAAACTCCCTCTTCCACACAAGTTAAGTGGATCAGACCCATCTAGACAAGTCATTCTCCAGTCACAGCTGTCTGCAGATGTGAATTACCCTAAAGTTAGGAAACCCCTTGTACAGCTGGGCTTAGAAGGACCTGCTTCCTATACACCTTCACATTTCTCTATCACAAAAAAAGGGTGTATTTTCCTTTTGAATCACAAAATTCTAGCATCCACAATGAAGTCTCACAGTACAAAGCTCTGTTCCATAAAGAGTGCTTCATCTCAATAAGTTTTGAGCACAGCTCCTGCTATCTTCATTTGATGCTCTGCATTTCTTACAATGAAACAAGCAGTAAACAATCCCTACCTACCCTCCCTTTAGTGTGTAATTATGTAGAAACATAGATGGTCTCTTGCCAGATGGAAGATTCATATTTTACTTAATTACTCTTCACACAAAAGTAATTTTGTGCCACCATTATAATTCCTGAGCTCTTTCCAGCCTTATTATGCTAAAAAAAATCTGAGGTAAGACCACCAGAACTCAGTCTTTAACAGACAAGTCACAAATCTGCATAATGGGATAATGATGTTCTGTTTCCTACTGTTTTCCTAGCAATTTTTAATACCTAAGATCTCTTTACCACTTACCTGCACTAAGAATTGAAGATTTCTGGTCAGCTCAGTGCCCATCATCATATATATGAAGACAGAAGTGTCATCATTCCCGATACAATTTTCACTGTACTACTTCTGCCACTTTACTGACCAAATATTAGTTTCATAAACGTCTTCCAGAATTCTTCACTTAACCCTCTTCCTTATTACATATCAAGCAACTCACACTCACAATGTAATGTACACATTACGAAGAAATATGTTCTGCGTTTCAGATCTCTCAAACTCCATTCCACTGAAAAGGCTAACCATTTACTTCCATATCTGCTGCTTATTCTCCAGCAAGTTAGCTGTTCATACAGTGTTCTTCCATTTCAGACTGACACACCATTTTCATCAAATCCTTTCAAAAGGGACGGAGAGACAACTTTTAGAAAAGCATCTGTCCCACCATATCAACTGGATCATCCCTGTTTGCAGATTCTGAAAAACTCGAAGTTTGTGGGGAAGAGCTTCCCATTACAGGAGATGCTAATATTCCAGAGTACATCTCTTTCTCTTTGCCTAGGTGTAAAGTATATTTATTATAAACTGTAAATTTATTATAAATTCTACTGATTTGTTCAATATAAACATCAGACTCAGAAACATATTCTCCTAAACTCCTGATGTGCTTATGAACATGTGCATTTGCCATCCCACCAGTCCTCAGAAATCAGTTTCATTCTAAGCAAGACTTCAGACATTTGCCATCTGACTTCTCCATCCTTGAGCTCTCCCAAAAGCTCTCCCATGCACACCATCATGTCCTGGAAATTTATTCACTCTGTCAGATTGTTCCAAAACTTCTGCTACAGTCACTTCTATTTTAGACAAGTCCTCTGACAAACGCATCTTACAGATCCATCACATCCATGCACTTCTTCACTTATACCAATTACATTTTCAGGCACTTAAAACTGCCACTAGGAGACTGCTTTTCAGCCTACTACATCTTTCAGATATCCTTTAAAATAGCCATAAACTACACACACACACACAACACTCTTTCATCCAATACATAAAATTTATTATCTAATGACAAGGATTAGTACTTGAAAACACATCATGAATAAGGTAGAACTAAAATACAGAAATACCAATCTATGAAAACAGCACCATTTTGACACGACCATGTATTAAGCTAAGTAGTTTTCTTTCCCAGGTTTCTCAAAGATTGTTCATCTAAGCCACAGAGACTTCAGGCATAGGGCAGGCTTTTTTTGGTCTCAAAGCTCTGATTTTGCGTCAATCTTTCTCAATTTCACACACACAGAATGAAGAGAGCTGAACAAATTATTTGAAAATCTTTCCATTTTCAGTCTGACAGAAAGAAGTTTGAAAATTCTTTGAAAAAGTACAGATTAAAACATTCAACCAAGGTAACAGTTCTGATGCTAAAAGAGAGATCCCATTCCTTCTCTCTTTCCCTTACAGTCATACCATGTATTTCTGCAGCTCATCTCTAGTCATCCCTAGTGCCCACTGCTCTGCAAGCAACGAATGTTAAACTACACATTTACCCAAGGCATCTTTCAAGAGGTCAATTTGTGTCAACTGTAAGAGTGTGCTACACAGTCAGCTAATCCCAGGTGAAGGCTGCTCACAAGAATGGTAGAAAGGATGAGAAAAAAATACTTAAAAGTATACTGAGAATTTGTTGTATGTGCCTATAATGACTGTAACATCCCCTAGAGTGTCAACTAAGAAAACGTACTCTTGTGAAAATACAGAGCCAGTCAAATACATTAAGCTACCTTACAGGAAGGAAAGGAGGAAAACTGCCCCTTGGCTGCAGCTGTGATAACCTAGATGACCAAACAAATGAAACAGAGTGTTTTTAAAAAACAGATGTACAAGTCCAGGAAGCCCAGGTACTCTTTAGAAATCTACATGTATTTCAAGGAAACTTTGCACCAAGGAAAGCCCAACATTAACAGAAACAGAATACATATTTGCAAGACTTCAAGTTTGGTAAGCATAATAGTAATAATCTCAAACTTGGCATGCCTGCAAACCTAGTAAAATTTAATCAAAGCATTAAAATCACACATCCTTAAATCTCTGAAAATACTTCCACTTTACTCAAAAAGGTTTTAACCTATACAGTAAGTATTATTATAGAAATGGTAGGTACAGGATTCATTCTGCAAATCAAATCTGTTGAGAGCGAAGTACATCTTTATTTCAACACCCTACTGGTTTCAGAAATGTCAGCAGGAAGAAAAATAATAACATATAAAGAAATTCAGGCAGGTATAAAACCCCTTACTAATAGTGAATGCAAACTGAACATAAAGCATAACAGCAACGGCAAGAAAAAACACAGACCAATTTCAGACTTACGGATACAATAAGAAGAAAAATATGAGGTTCACAAAACATCCAAGTCGACAGAAGCAAGCACACACGCTACCATCTTTAGCAGCACAGAAATAATTTGTATTTTAGTTATAACTGACTTTATCTTAACATTTATTGATTTTATCTGTATTTTTCTAGGAAAAAAGAGCTACTCAAAACAGAGCAGAAACTACTTCAAAAGCAGCTATAACTGACAGAACTAAATTCAAACTAAATAAAAATTACAGTTCTATAAAAAAAATATTTTTCTGGCATTGCCTATAAAATAATAGGCCTAAAGTAGAAGCCTTTGAATATCTGTGCACCAGGTAAATTTCTCTCTGGAGTGTGATGTACGAATTATAGTCAGCCTGATTTAGTATTTTCACTGCAGAGGCTGTTAGTTGCTCAACCATAAAGGTTTAGTACAATAAATGGTAGATTTTACAACACTCCATATAACCTAAGACATTTCATCACACTTAAAAATGTTGTAAGTACAATCTTTAAAAAAAATGCAGTTTAAAACTTGCTATTAATAAATTTAGTCTATACATTATTTGAAGTGTTAAGGGGTGTGGCATAAGATGACAAAATACAATGAAGCATTCACCTCAAAGTAAACGTTTTATAGTCACTTGCACAATTTCTGTGCATTAATGTACAGTGAACTAATGGACAGCTATGTATCACTTAGGCACAGCAAATTATTTGTGATCAGTAATAATTCTAAGTTACTAGTTTAAGACTATAACTTTTCCTAAGAAGCAAGTAATTCTGAAAATAGACAAGCTTTTCCATCATTAAGAAATTTAAAGGGAAAACCATAAAGAGCAGCAGATCTCCACTCATCCCCATCCTGTTCAACTCTTCTTTAACAAGTGACTTTGCAACCTAAGTTACACACTTCGAGGATCCACAAAGGGGTTTCTGTAGCCCCATGTCACTGTTGCTCCATATGTCTTACAAGCTTCAGAGCAGATTTCCACCACACCCCACAACCCCTCTTTTAAATAAGCAACAATACCTGCTTGGAATAAATTCATTTTGCTTGCCCAACCTTTACATAACTACAAATAAAATATGGAACAACCGCATGCAAACATACAGCCACAGGAATTAAAAGACTTTTAAGAAAAGGCAGCTAAAAAGTAGTTTCTAGAAAGCATAATTAACATCTCAAGCCACCTTAAAGTAACACAAACAAGCAACAAACTCTCCTTTAATCAAGCAGAATGGTTTTATAGACCAAGAGGTAAAAACAATGTACCTCAGAAAAAAAAAAAAAAATAAAAAAATTCCACACACACACACACCCCCCCCGCCAAGAAGAACTCCAACCAAACCAAACCAACAAGCCAAATACCATCCCAGGTTTTCACCCATTCCAAGAACATTGCTGAAATGTTCCTTTGTTGAATAGTCTTTATTAAGCGACCCTTTATTAATAGTGATCCTTTGTTGGATCTGAAAGCCCTGTTTCCATTTTGCTTCATAAAGTGGCAGAAGAATTTGGCAAAACTCTGCAAAGAAACTCAACTCTGGCTCTTAATTTATTGGCAAGACCTTTAGATATTGATGCCCAGTTTCTAGCATGCAAAACTTAACTATTCAGTCCAACTCAAAGTTTGTCCTTTGTACTACAACGAGTTTTAGCAACACATACTAAAGGTGATGTAATCATTCCTTTCTTTTTGATACATCAGGAAGAAAAATAATCAAGGCTTGATTCTTTTTTATTATTAAAGTGAAAAGCACTAAGTGAAAAAAGGTTTTATTCACTAAAACAGTTTTGGCTTCACTAAGACAGCAGTCAACTAGACAGGAATTTAGAATGCATATGCAAGCTCACAAATTAATCCTTTCATAGGATACTACTAAAATACACCTCCATTAACACTATTACAAAATAGTCGAAATGGCCACCAAGAAGGCTGTACAAAGCCTGAGAGACAGAGTAACTTTTAGCTGAATTCTGAAGGAAGTTCCAGAACACATTTTAAGAAACTCAAATAGAGATCCAGGAAAAAGAAAATAAATCAAATCATTACATGATGATCACTGTATATTCTAGGACTGGGAAAGCATCCACCAACAAAAATTGGATTAAAATCACCATCTGTACAACCAAGAAAAATGCTTCCTGCTGAAAGCTGTGAACATGCAAAAAGGAACACATTTTTTAAAGTTTATCTTGTAGAAGCTGTGATTTAACAAGGATATAAAATCAATATTTCTCAACAGTTAGTATTTTGCCTTCTAGTGAGTTACTGGTGTCAAAGGGAAAGAAACATAAATAATAGACTACACAGAACATGAACAGGACTTGCATAAAAGTAACCCTAAAATGAAAACACTCCACAAGCTACATATAAAGAATTACAAATCTTTCCTGAGCCTCTAACAAAAGGAGACAGTATTTTCCAATTTAGTAAAAGCATTATAATTGAGGAAGCTTGGCAATGAAACATTTGCAAAGTAGTCTGCAACAGATAAAAGATTTCCTGTACTACTTAATTTTTATGCATCTTAAACAGTATTAAGACTGTAAACTAAAACATTCAGATATAGTAAAATTACATAACTAAAACTGTGTCTATTTAAACAGCTCCATTTGTAACTGGGAGTGTCCTAACTTTGTATCATGTAATGATGGACCTTTTTTTTTATTCCTACACGATCCCTGAACATTCAAGCATCTAATTTCTTCTAACACTAACACTGAGGTGCTGTTTTTAAAGCTAACCAAAAGGACTGTAATATTACATTCTACGAAGCTTCATTCAAGCTCTCTCTCCCTTAAATCTATGTAAGTTGGATACAGTACTCCAGGCGGGGTCTCATGAGAGGAGAGTAGAGGGGGAGAATATCCTCCCTCAACCTTATCACACTCCTTTTGATGCAGCCCAGCATACTGCTGGCTTTCCAGGCTGCGAGCACCCACTGCTGGCTAGCTGGTCTCACTGAAAGGGTTGTGGTCAACATCTGTTCAGTTTCTCATCAACCAACACCCCAAATCTTTCCCCTCAGGGCTGCTCTGGATCACTTCTCTGCCTAACCTGTATTTGTGCTTGGGATTGCCCCACCCCAAGTGTTAAGACTTTGCACTTTGCTTTTTTGAACTTCATGAGGTTGCGTTGACCTACCTTTCAGGTGTGTCAAGGTCACTGTGGATGACATCCCTTCCCTCCTGCATGTTGATAACACCACACAGCTTGGTATCATTGGAAAACTTGCTGAGGGTGCAATCCCACTTGTCCATGTTGCCAACAAAGATGTTAAGCAGCACCAGTCCCAGTATCAAACTCTGAGGAACACCACTCATCGCCAGTGTCCACCTGATATCAAACTGTTGACCACAACTCTTTGAGTGAGACCTGCAGCCAATTCCTTATCTCCTGAGGTCCATCCATCAAATCCATGTCTCTTCAGTGTAGAAACAAGGATATCATGTGGGACAGTGTCAAAGGCTTTGCACAAGCCTGGACAGGTGATGTCAATGGCTCTTCCCTCAATCACCAATGCTGCAGCCCCATCATAGAAGGTTATCGAATTTGTCAGGCACGATTTGCCCTTGTGGAGCTATGTTGTCTGCACCCCATCACCCCCTCACGTGCCTCAGCATAGTTTCCAGGAGGATTTGTTACATTATCTCACCTGGCACCACAGTAAGATTGACTGGCATATAGCTCCCTGGGTCTTCCTTCATTCCCTTTTTAAAAATTGTCATTATGTTTCTCCATTTCCAGTCAGTGGGAACTTCACGGACTGCCATGACTGCTTAGATACGACGGATAATGGCTTAGCCACTTCATCCGCCAGTTCCCTCAGAATCTGTGGATGCATCTCATCAGGTCCTTGTGCACCCTTCAGGTTCCTTAGATAGTCCTGAACCTGATCTTCTCCCACAACAGGAGGTTCTTCACTCTCCTAGTCCCTGCCTTTGCCTTCTGCAACTTGGGCAGTGTGACTGGAGCACTTGCCATTGAAGACTGAGGCAAAAGTTGTCAAATAGCTCAGTCTTTTCCACATCCTAGGTAATCAGCTCTCACATTTCCTTCCACAGAAGGCCCACATTTTCCTTAACCTTCCTTTTATCACCAATGTATCAGTAGAACCTTTTCTTGTTGCCCTTGAGTCTCTGGTCAGATTTAATTCTATCAGGGCTTTAGTTTTTCTAACCCTCTCCCTGACTGCTCCGACAATTTCTCTGTATTCCTTCTAGGCTACCTATCCTTGGTTCCACCCTCTTGTCCTGGGTTCAGCAGTAGCTAGTAGCTAGTGCAGTGCTTTTTAGTAGCTTCTTAGTAGCTAGTGCAGTGCTATGTTTTCATTTTTTTGGCCTGGGAAGAGAGCTGATAACACCGATGTTCTCAGTTGCTGCTCAAATGTTTGGTCTGGCCAAGGACTTTCTGAGCTTCATGCTCTACCAGGGAGGAGGGGAAGCTGGGCGGAAGCAGAGACAGGACACCTGACCCAAACTAACCAAAGAGGTATTCCATACCACAGCACGTCATGCCCAGGATGTAACTGGGAGTGACCCAGAAGGGCTAGCACTGCAGGGTTGGAGGAGGTATCGGTCGGTGCTTGGCTGGGGGGAGTGGGGTGAGTTACTGGTCGGCTGGTGTTGAGGTGTTGTATTCTCTTCCCTTGTTATTTCCTTTAGCATTATTATTACTGGTGGTAGCATTAGTGATTTGTGTTATACCTTAGTTACTAAACTGTTGTTATCTCAACCCATGGGAGTTGCATTTTTTTCGATTCTCCTCTCCGTCTCTCCAGGAGCAGGGGGAGGGCAAGAAGGGGGGGAGTAAGTGAACAAGCTGTGTGGATCAGTTTAAACCACGACACCTCTGTAGGCTTTCTTCTTCTGAGTTTGTCCAGGAGCTTATCTACCATATGTACACTGTTTAGGCTTCTCACTGTCTCACAGTTAAGTAAAATTTTACCCCACCCCTCCATACATACATGAAAGAGAGTAACTTGCTTCACAGAACATTCTGCACACATACATGCCTAGCCAGACTCTCCTAACAAGCTGTTACAGCCAATGCATTCTATTTGTCATATCACAGTAGTATTAATTATAGCACAGGCCATCACACCCAGTCTCACATTTATTTACATTTCCTGTCAGGTATATGTGCTCTCTAGAAAGTGCTTTGTCTAGACATGTTAGCAAGCTCTTCCTGGTAGCTGCTGGCACATGAAGATTTTTCACAAAAATTTAAATCTTAATCCTATAGATGTAAACTGGTTTTGGGTAGTTTAGCTCCCTGAACTGACGAGGCATGGAGCCAGAAAAATGCTAGTACAGCAGCAACAGAGGCGGGGGAGGGGGAACCCACCCACACTGTGAGAAACTGGGAGGTGAAGGTACAAACACACCAGTTTATACCTCCAATTCAGGTTAAAGTTCTACAGGTAGCTGGATGCAGATGTAACATTCACTCAGAGGAAGAGATCTCCTCTCCCCTGCCCTTGCTTCTCATCATCCCTATGTCAGAAGCAGGAGAGGGTAGAAGGAGACCTCCCTTCTCCAGCATAGAGCTGTAAGGCCAGCTCACTGCAATCTACGGAAACCTTAACGAGCCTAAAAACACACAATTCTGAGAACTCGCTCTTCTCTCTTAGAGAAGAGATTCAGAGCAGCCCTGCAGAGAAGGACTTGGGGGTGTTGGCTGACAAGAAACTGAACATGAGCCGGCAGTGTGCACTTGCAGCCCAGAAAGCCAACCATATCCTGGGCTGCATCAAAAGGAGCGTGACCAGCAGGTCGAAGGAGGTGATCCTGCCCCTCTACTCTGCTCTGGTGAGACCCCACTTGGAGTACTGTGTGCAATTCTGGTGTCCTCAACACAAGGAAATGGAACTGTTGGAACAAGTCCAGAGGAAGGCCACAAGGATGATCAGGGACTGGAACACCTCCCGTATGAAGACAGGCTGAGGAAGTTGAGGCTGTTCAGCCTGGAGAAGAGAAGGCTGCATGGAGACCTCATAGGAGCCTTCCAGTATCTGAAGGGGGCCTACAAGAATGCTGGGGAGGGACTATTCATTAGGGACTGTCGTGACAGGACAAGGGGTAATGGGTTAAAACTTAAACAGGGGAAGTTAAGATTGGATATAAGGAAGAAGTTCTTTACTGTAAGGGTGGTGAGGCACTGGAATGGGTTGCCCCAGGAAGCTGTGAATGCTCCATCCCTGACAGTGTTCAAGGCCAGGTTGGACAGAGCTTTGGGCAACATGGTTTAGTGGGAGGTGTCTCTGCCAATGGCAGGGGGGTTGGAACTAGATGATCTTAAAGTCCTTTCCAACCCTAACTATTCTATGATTCTATGATTCTAACTGCTTTATGTTCCTGTTAACACCAGAGGCTGTTGCCCTAAAACAACAGTTCAAAGTATTGGAATCAGTTGTTTGAGATGTCTTACAGGATGCTTTTAGAAAACTGAGCATAACTTGCAAACTCTGCCTAATGCTAACTTTCTGACAGAAATAAGCCATTATGTTCACCTCCTCAGATGGAAATAGCACATTATGTGGGTAACAGAAGTTTTTCCAGATTGTGTTATGCCACTACCATTTCATTATATGATCCACCTCCTACTGACAGTCACTAATCCCACCTTTACTGATTTTGTGTGTAGTTGCTGAATTTCCAAGAATTCTTGCCGATAGCTCACTAAGCCAGTTACACTCTTCCTTCAGCTCCTGTTTTCATTCCCTCTTAAGTCCTTCTGACTTCTCATCTCCATGACCAACACATCCATTCAAAGAAACCCACGCTCCCATCTTAACTCCTCCCCAACTCCCAGTAGTAGTTTCTGAATTTTTATCTAGATCTCCTTGCCTTTCTTCATTCTCTGTCTAGACCCTTGCTTCCCTCTACCTCAAAGCATCTTTTTTTCCCCTAAACTGAAATGACCTAGCAGAGGACACAGACTGTACTCTTAGATAAAGCACCTGAAAACAGCACAACCCATAGCCACCTACAGATGCAATGCTGTAAACTTGCCTGGATAAATCCTAGAACACACCGCTCAATGCAGAGAATTGTGGAGTCAAGCTTCCTATTTCTTAAACATCTTTTATCAATCTGTATTTATCATGTTTGTTTGTTTGGGTGTCTGACCACCCCCACCCCCTCCCCCCCCCAAAAAAAGCAGCTCTTAGTTGGCTTTCCTTGCCAGAAAGGTCAAGTTACTACTTCAAAAGTGTACTCCGCAGCCCTGCCAAAACTGGCTGACTAGCTTGGATCACACATAGTACCAAAGCAACTACCTTTGGGACATAACAGCTCTGCTCTGCACTGCAGTGCACTGTCATCCCATTTACTCTAAAGCAGCTTGGAGATCTGTAGGACAGTACTGTACTGTACCATTGGACAAGCCCTGTGTCATTACAGAAGGAGGAGTCACAACACAGTAATGCACATAAGAAGTAATTAATGGATATGATCTGTCCCACTGTAGCACACTAAAGGCAACAAGACATTGCTGTGCTCACTGCTGAACAGCCAAATAGTGAAATCCAAAGGTAAAAAGAAAATTCTAACCTATTCACTGCGTTAAAGACTAAAGATAATCAATAAAATTAAGATTTTGCAAATCAGTATTTAAAATTCATTCCTTATCTCACTGCAAAAAGCAAAACTCACAAAAACACACATTAGTTCTCTTAAGCTCTGAAATTTAAAACCATTTATTATGACTAAGGAAATGATCAACTGTTTTTAATCTTCATGGATTAACTAACTACTGGTACAAAGAAAGTATTCAAACTGTATAGAGTCAAAAACCATAGAGACTATTATGGTGAAGATAGACTAAATAACGCAATAAAGAGAAATCCATGAACCTGCAACATATCTGGCCCATGCAAAGTACATATGGGAACCATTAAATTCTGAAAAATATAATCTTGCAGTTCCATACTTACTTTAAATCATGAAAATAAACTCTGAAACATAACAAGCTGCAAGCAAAGAGGAATGAGACACATTCATTCTTCATCACTGCAGCACAAATTCCAGCTCAATTTCTTTAAACTAACTTTTAGATTTGGCATACAGCAAAGGATGAATCTATTTCTGAATTTTATCAACAAGGTAAAAGACATACACAAATCTGATAGACTGAGTAAGTGTACTAAAATACAAACCTACCAGAAAAAGAAACATCGCTAATAACTTTTAGGAGTCAGATGCCACTGGTAAAAAGGCAAGTACAAGTACCTGTGAATTACTAAATGGTAGACAATTCTAAAGTTCTATCTCCGTATTACCATGTGTCCATAAGCAAAATTTATTTTGCATAGTCCATGTATCCACTGACCAAAGAAAATTAAAAGATGTAATGGGAACTATTAGCATTTCTGTCTTCAAACGAATATTATTCTTGCCCAAGCTATTAGTACTGGGCATTCATAACAGTCTAAGCTAGAATATTTGAACAAAAAGGCACCAGCTGCAAGAATACCTTCAAATTAATAATGGAAATGTACCTTAAAAGAAGATGCAAACTGCTGCAGTTACTATGCCTACTTCCTGTTTGTCAGCATTTTGGTAAAGGACACTTTTCCAAACACACAATAGAGAAAGGCTGGTATACGAAAAACAAAGGAAATTAAAACGGTTTAGCAAAGCATTAGATCACACCCCAGAAAAACACTATTATAAATCATAAATATAAATCACTACATAATAGTATTTTTCTACTTCAAGTTTTCTTCAAGTTTTAAAACTTGAAGACTTGAAGAGTTCTTTTTATATAAGGAAAAAAATTATGTAATAAAACAAAATACATGTAATTACAATGCAATCACAACGTAACCACAGACTGTGATACAAGTTACTTCTTGCAATACTAGTGATCTTTTGCTATGAAAGTTTCAGAATTTAGGAACTTGTGTTATAAATGGAAAGGCTGTGTAGATATCCAGAAGTCCAAAATGTATGCCCTTCACAGCATGCCTTTCAACTGCTCAAATCCCATGACATTTTAGGATGTTTCTCTACAGCAACCCAGTTAAGTACGTATTGGAACAGTTCTGAACACAAATCCTGGCTGATGGCCTAGAAATTCTAACACTTTTAAGTGCAAACACTTACATGTTCCTGTCAGGATATATAGGTAAGCAAAGTTGTTTGCAGACCAGTATGGATCCAAACTCAGAAGTACAATTCTTTACTGAATAAATATGCTTTTCCTCTGTTTAATTAGATTCCTTTTCCTATAGCATAGCCTATGTATAACAGGAAACAAAAATTCTCATCAAGTAACAAGGATTACAACTTCATGGGCTTGTCTTCAGTACGATTAGACATTCTCTTCCAAAGAACGAAATAATGGCTAATATCCAATAGGTTATGGCATCATCATTAGAGATTACCTCAAGAAACACAACAGCAATTAGTATCTTATCTCAGGCTGCTATTACAAGAGTATAGTGCATTCCTTACTTAAATGTGAATCATGGCAATTACTTCAGTTATCTACTGAAATACAGAGCATGTCAGACAAAGTACCGAGTTACATTCGTGCAGTTATCTTCACACCAAAAGCATCTCACCTGGCTAGTTAAACTACAAAGTTCAACGCCATCTATGCTGTTCACGTAGATACACCCTTCATTTGCATCCCAATCAGTTTTTATTATATATGGCTTGAAAAAGGCCTTTTGCTTAGCTATATGTATAATTGAATTCACCTTGTAATTTGACCAGACTCTCAGTAAAGCACCAGTTAATTCCACCTTGATTCTAAAGCAATTTCAATTTATAGTACTGTCAAAATCCTAAACATTACTTATTCTCCCATAGATGTCTCTCTATAATACTTTTCTTCCACTATTTGCTTTCCTTCCTCAATCATGAAACAAACTCACTCTGTCTCTTACCAAGTGGAATCAAGTTTAGATTTCTTTTTTCTTTTTTTTTTATCAATTATAACAGATTCTAAGCAGTACTGACCTAAATTACTAGGACAATAAAATGTTTTCTGGCAAACAAAGGCCAAGACATTTTATAAATGAAGTGACTTTGCCCAATTTATCAGTATCATTGTTAACCACTAACTACAATGGGTGCAAGAATGAAAGAACCTTGTCAGCATTCTAAGATGCTATTAATTTATCCTCATTTCCTCTACTTATTTCCTTCCTTTTTTGAGACTTTTGTCCTCAAGATAATTTAACTGGGAAAAAAAAAAAATTTAAATGCTAAATGCACCGTAGCTGATCTACTGAAAGTCCCAGAATTTGATCAGGGATAAGAATGGAATCAGGATTTCTAAAATTAATATAAACACTTAAGTCATTCCTAGCTTACTTGAAAACCAAGATGTTATGTAAAACTATATAGGCCCTCATATTTAAAACAGGTTTGCACAAAATAAGAGTCAACATAAAAAGAAGTTAATTAAAATGTAGCTGATCTACACGACAGCGATCTATTTTCAACTACTTATCTCTGCAGTGATCCACTAATCCAAAAAGCTATAATAGAACTCGTACTTATCTTAATAGAAGAATCCCACAAGAATCAAGAGTCAAGATAACTTAGGGCACTCTGACTCTAATCAGACGGCCTTTCACTATCCAAGTGCTGCAATTCTTATTTTTTTTGTATTTTTTTGGCAAAAGATTAGGTAACAATTAACCTATCCACTACTAATCAACATGTTAGTGAAATGGCACCTGGCAACACACCCCATAAATCACCTGAACTTTCTAACCAGGTTAACATGGATTCAGTAAAAACTCTCTCAGTAATATGGAAAGTCATGCCTGAAGAATCAACAAACTTGAAAGATCCTGAACAACAGTTACTGTGTTCACTCTCTTAGAATAAGCAGAAGCATTGGTTTAGTAGTCTTTGCCTTATATTTAAGAAAAATTTCAAAGCCTGTGTTCATATTAAATTGTATCAGCACAGTTACAATACTACAAGTAACAATGAAAATAATCACATTGGTTATTGCTATGTTTATTAAAAAGTTTAAAAGGGAGAAATAAATATTTTGGAAGTTATCATAAACTTCAAAGGCCAGTTAAAACTGAAAGCAACTAATTAGTGTATGCAGATACGCTCTAGATACACTCTAGATAATGAAGGACTATGAAAATCAAGATGAAAGATGAACCATTCTTCCAAATTCTTCTGTCACTGCAATTATGAACAAAGGCCCATACACGGCAAGGCCGCTGTGTTTGATATCTTTTTGTCATCAGAGCTGTAATTCCAAGTTTTCTGAACCAAAAGATCCCGAAGTCAAGTTCGGCATAACAACCATACTAACATTTACTGTTATCAAAATTATAATGGATAATACCATATTTTTCAGTTATTCAGCTGCAAAGCACTTGAGCCTAGCAAAGACTGAAAAACATCTGTTGACCAGTCATCAGCACCTACTTTTTGCTTTCTTTTCTATTTCACATATGAATATTTCTGGTCCCTTCTCACAGGTAACATAGAACCATCTTCTGAACCCTTGCAGTGTGCTAAGTGGGAACAACTACTTTAGCCTTAATCGCCTTCCTTTTTTTAGCCTTCCCTTTTCTCATATGTCCAGATTCATCCATCTGCCACTGACTGGGTCCACAAAGTCACTAAGACTTCCTGAAGGAAGCCCCTCCTTGGTGGTTCAATGCTGTCTTAAGTTCATAAAAGCAGCCGTCAGACTGTTGTTCTCATGACAGAACTATAGTCATACTGTGCTTATTGGTAGATCTTTCAAACCTGTAATTTCTAGTTAAGTAGATGCATATCTTAAACTAGACCACATAATTCAGTTTCTTTGCATCGATTTTCTTAAGTACAACTTGGCTACTCGAGTCTTTCCATGGTAGTACAAGCACTTTAAGACTCTAAAAGAACAGACAGGGTTCCACTTCCAGGACCATCCGCTAACGAAGTCCAGTACTGCTGATGTCAGGGGGGTTGGACATCTTTAAAGACGCCTTCCAGCCCAAACCACTCCATGATTCTATGAACAACTTCTTTGTTAGAGTGACCAGTTAATGTCTCCACAAGAAAAACAACTTGCAAATCATTTTTTTACATGTGCACACTCATGTCTAAGTAAATAGCAACATATTTCTTACTTTGGAATAAGTTGCATATCCTGTTTGAAACTTGTTATTCAAATGGATGAACTAGGATTGCCTCCACATAAAAAGAGCACACCTACTGCTACATGGAAGTAAACTGAGCTTTTTTCCAAAGAAACAAAACAAATCCCTTTGGCTGGTTTTATTGCGACGTGCAACAAACAAGTTGCTGTTTGCTACCGCGAAGCTTCAGGCCCACCTAGCCGACAACACACTGAGCAGCTCGTACTATTAGCGCTCAGTTGTCAGAACTACCTCAAAGCACGGCACTCCTAAGCCTCGTTTCTCCTGAGAAATTAAAAATAATTATAACAGTAATTTAGGGAAGTCTAAAACAACCAACACCCCCCAATAAACAAATAAAACAGTGGAATTAATTACTTTTAATAAAAAAAAAAAACCCTAAGCCTTCTAATCAGCCCGAACCCTTTAATGTAGAGCAACCCCAAGAGGGAAGAAGGAGCAAGGTGGAGGGATGCTGCTCCCGCCGAGCCGAACCCCCCGCCCCGCCGGTAAGCAACGGGATGCCCTCCCCAGATCACCATCCCGGGGAAGTAAGGGAAAACATTAAAAGTGTAGGGAAAAAAAAACCACCAAACACCACAGCCCCAAACCAAACACTTCTGGGGCTTTCCTCAGCAGCAGAGGGATCAATCGCGCTTCCACACCCCCTGGCTGACCCCATTTTACCTCAGGTCAGCACTCCCTCCCACCTCCCCACCCCATCCACGTCTGACCAAGGCCGCTCGCCCCCAACCCGGAGTCGGTACTCACAGGGTGACCGTCCGGTTCGGCAGGGTCTCGGGAGGCAGAACCTGAGCGAGCTCCAGGTTGCTGCAAACTACCTTCACCTCCACCGGGGCACCGGCCGCCGCCGCTTTGCCGGTGCTCTTAGGGCGACCATCGTACTTGCAACCCAGGGGCAGTGCGGCACTGCCACCGCCCCCCAGTGCCGTCAGGAGAAGGAGCGCGGGCAGGAGCTCGGCCGGGCGACGGCGGCGGCGGCGCGGCGAGCGACAGAGAACGCGGCGGCCCGGCGGCAGCATGGCGGGGCCGTGCAGGGCCCCGCTCCGCTCCTCCCGCGGGCGGCGGCGACGGACGGGGTCAGTCGGGCCGGGAGGGAGAGCGGCGAGTAGAGGCAAGAGCCGCGGTTCGCCCTGGCCTAGGTCCGTGGAGGCGGCACCGGGCGCAGCCGCGCCACTACCTCCATGTGGTGCCGCGGGGCCGGCGGGTTGCGGGCGGGAGCCGTGACCACCAAAGCCGCCCTCCTCTTTGTGTGGGACCGAGCGGGCTCCGTGCAGCTGCAGCAGCGCCGCCTTCCGCCGGTGCCGGAGCCCCGCGGCAGCCAGCACGCCCGGCGGGCCTCCGTCCTTCTGCGCAAGCGCCGCGCTGGCCGCCGCCGCTCGCGCGCTTCCGTGTCGGGGGTCGGGGGTTGCGTTATGGCTGCCCTGCGCCGTGCCCAAACGGAGGGCTGGAGGTTTTATGAGGAAACATGCGCCTTCCTGATGGGGAGCTCCTGGTTCGTTCCAGTCGCCGCGCTCTCCAATGGCTGTCGGCAGCGCCAGACGTGGTCCGGGTCCGCTCTGAGTCCCACCGCTCCCTGCAGTGGCGGCACTGCGAGCTGTCGAGGCCTTCCTGCCCCTGCCTCCTCCGGCGCGATCACCGTGCTCGAGCAGTTGCCTGTTCCCCTATTGCCGATGTCTTTGGGCCCTTCGGCTCTGTCCCGTCGCAGGAACAGGGTGGAGCAGTTTGGTTCTGCTTCCATGCCTTACCAATTGTGCCCAGTTCCAAACCCTTGGACTTAACTGGAGGAGCTCTTGCCATTCATGCTTTCATAGAGGAAGGATCATCCCGTGCTTAGGGGCTGAATGACTTTCAGTACTCCTGAACACCAAGTATCTTGTGCTTGTAAGACATTTGTCCTCAAATCATCCCTGTAAAATGAGGTAACCTGTTATTCTCACTTGGCAGTCAAAGAGCCAAAGGATGGAAAAATATCAAACTGAAATGGAAAAAAAAAGCCCACAAACAGAAAACCAACAAAAAAACACCCTTCCTACAATATGCCTTTTCATTTCACGCTTGGGGCTGCTTTTCTGGGTGTAGTTAGGTCATGTTCCCACATTTCTCTTCAGCCAGGTGTAAATGCCTTTTTGCCAATGACAGCTGGAATTCTCAATATGTTCTTTGCCCCCGGTAGGTGTGAGGATAATAACTGTTACCTGACTCGCAATCAGATTACAAGAACTGGCAGTACCTACTTTAAAATTTTAGGCAGGACTTTGCAGAACCCATAGGAAGTTCTGGTCCCTAACCAAGAGCTCACAATGCCGCATTTTTACAGAAGAGCACTGGCAAATAACATCCTGCAAAGTACCTGTTATTACACAGCAATGCAATTTTAGGCATTGGCAATAACAGCTGCCAAAATTAGTCTTACAAAGTCATTAACCTAAGGTGTCCTTGGATAATACTGAACATTCGGGTTGTGACCCAGTTTTAAATGTAACCTAATGAAAGATGCTGGCAAGGAACAGGAATTGTGGACTGGGGCAAGTGGAACAAGGTTAGAGTAATAACTTCACAGTTATCGGGGCATGTTGTAGATACCCTTTACCCACTATCATGTTTTCTCTCCTTGATTGTATGGCCTTTTACAAATGAGGATGGAACCTGTCCCACGTACTGAAATTGTTGATCAGAATGCAAAGAGGACACAGGTCCGTCAAGTCTAATATTAGGTTTGCATGCCACTGAGTCACTCAGCAGGACCAACCTGATCTGGGAGAGATGTAAGGCTGCTGGTACACTTGAGCTAAATCAGGTCAGGACACAAAATACAAAGTTGACAATTCCTTTGTACTCCTATGCTGCTGTTGTGCCAGCTGCAAAAGAGAGCTCTAGTTAGCATAAGTTCACCAGTTGATTCTTCCATGTGGGGATTTGTTTTAAGCAAATTCAAGCTGCGGAGTGCATTCGTACTGGATCAGTGCTTTGTAGCATGGAGCCCCATCATTTTTGATCTGGCACCAGGAGTTTTAAAGCTGGAATGACAATATCAGACCAGAGCCTAAGATACTTTTCCCCTCAGAATTAGTGCCAGGTTAAACAGTTTTTCCCTTTTGCTGCTTTCTTCTCATAACCTTCAGCTACATCAATAACATGACCCAATTCACTGCACAGCTTCCTAAAACTTTTTGTGCTGGGTTAGGGATCAACATGGAGACAGGGCATATAAGCTGCCTCTTCTGGCAGCAGAGCTGGCTTGTGCCAGTTTAAACCATTGATCCCACCAGAATTTTGGCTTGGCATCACCACAGCTTCAGCATAGCTAATCAAGATTGCACTTCAGTGCTACTGGTGGAAACATTCCCAAGTTTTTCTGAAGCTACTTGCTTCTCTCACGTTTGTGGCAATGCGTATGTTTTGACACCATTAGTGTCCAGTTGTATTAGTGAGCTGATCCCCATAGTCACATCACCTAAAGATGATGATGGAAGTGGTGAACTGTTGCTTCTGGTGACTGTGATCATAGACCAACTTAAGTCTTTATTTTCCCTTAATCATGGTGAGACACATTTTTTTTGCCACTGGTTTTCATCTTAATATCATGTCCAGTTCTTTTCAAGTGTGTTACTTGCCCTTGATGTTTCTGAACAATCATCTGCTCTGTTCTTTCCACTCCACTGTGACCACCCCTACTCAGATCTCTAACTGGGGATCGCAGTTGCAACTCTCCTACAATTTTAAGTCATGCCTCTAAACTGCCACTATGGAAACCTGGAAGTGCTGTTCTCTGTTGTTTTATGTTGTCTTAGTTTTATTGTTTCCTCAGTGAATCTGATTCCAGGGCGTATAGTTCCTCACCTATTTTCAAAAAGTTCGAAGGCTTCAAGCAAAAGGCTGGTTTTGAAGGCTTGTGCATTTACCCTCATCTTTCTTCTTTCATGCAAATTACTGCAACTTCCATTCTGTGCCAAAGATTTGAAAATGTATTCTCTTCCATTGACTCAGGAAAGCTCTTAATCCAAAACATATGTCCCACAGCAGTCACTTAACAAATTTCATTTGGTTTTTGTTGTTTTTTTTTTAACTGTCGTATACCTTTGTCAAGTTTATTAGATCACTGCCTTTATTGTAGTTGTAGTGGTCTTAAGGATATAAGGACAAAGTTACATTGTATATTTGCTTCAAACACCAGAAAGTCCTTACCCTCTAGCTTTCTAACAAACCTTCTACCTACAGATTATGTGCCTTTGCTCTTGCTCTACCTGTGGTAGTCATCCGATTGTTCAGTAAACCAACTCAACAACTAGGCTAACCTTTTATATTATCTTTCAGTTTAGTTTTCTGCTAGGTTACTGAGTTGAAGGGTTAAAGAATGCCAGAGCTGGAGGAAGGTGAGGGCACTAGGGAAGGGAGAGGAATCTCTTGCCTGGTCAGCAAAGTAAGTCATCCTGTGTAGCTTCAAGAAAGACAAGGTTTGTAGAGGGAGGCAGTATCTTTTATTATAGCAGTTGGTATTGCAAAAATGGAACCAAGCTGTTCCTAAAACTTTCTGGACATAGATCATAGAATCATAGAATCATAGAATGGTTAGGGTTGGAAAGGACCTCAAGATCATCTAGTTCCAACCCCCCTGCCATGGACAGGGACACCTCTCACTAAACCATCCAACACAAGGCTTCATCCAACCTGGCCTTGAACACTGCCAGGGATGGAGCACTCACAACCTCCCTGGGCAACCGATTCCAGTGTCTCGCCACCCTAACAGGAAAGAATTTCCTCCTTATATCCAATCTAAACTTCCCCTGTTTAAGTTTTAACCCATTACCCCTTGTCCTGTCACTACAGTCCCTGACAAAGAGTCCCTCCCCAGCATCCCTGTAGGCCCCCTTCAGGTACTGGAAGGCTGCTATGAGGTCTCCACGCAGCCTTCTCTTCTCCAGGCTGAAAAGCCCCAACTTCCTCAGCCTGTCTTCATACGGGAGGTGCTCCAGTCCCCTGATCATCCTCGTGGCCCTCCTCTGGACTTGTTCCAGCAGTTCCATGTCCTTTTTATGTTGAGGGCACCAGAACTGCACACAATACTCCAGGTGAGGTCTCACAAGAGCAGAGTAGAGGGGCAGGATCACCTCCTTCGACCTGCTGGTCACACTTCTTCCTGCAATTCTTGCTGCTTTTTCTGTATTGAAAAAAAAAAAAAAACCCTCAAACTTACTTTCTCTCAATCCCCCTCATTCTCCATCAGTTTTTGTAATCTTATTGCTGTTGGTAGTGCTTTACTGGAGGTGGGGCATGTAAACTGAACTTTTTTGAATGTGCTTTTGTGCTTTGCTTCCAGATTACAAACAAGTATACTTTGTCCTTGTCTGTTTTTTCTCTTCCTTTATAAAATTTGGCACTAGTGCATTCAATGTGGAAAATTATTTTTTCCTCTCTTCTTCCTCATCTACTAAATACTAAATTCTTTATCGAAGATATTAAGAAAAAGGGTGTGGGAAAGGGGGGAAGGCAAAAAAATAAATCTTACAGTGTTTGTGTAAACAAAAGTAGCTTTGGCAGCACTTCAAATCCTTCATTTGTCCTCAGGTCAGAGAGATAAATAGGAGCTTTTAAGTGATGTTTGTCTATCTGTCATTCTGATTCTTTGCTTACTCCTGTCATTTGCTTTTATCAGTTCAGGTTTCACATCCCTGCACATTTTCATGGGTTATCATCACCTTCACTGAAATGGTTGCTCCCTAATTCTCCTCTCAAGGGACTGTCATGCTGTCACTGCCTTTAGATCTTCTCTGTTGTTTTTTTTTCTCACTGTCACAGTCTTCTACCTACCACATGTCATGGACTGGGACATCATCAGTTATGTTTTGTTTGCTACAGCAATTGTCAAGGAAGAAGCATTTGACTGCCCTCAGTTATGTCTGCAGTAGTGTGGTTATCTGCTATTCCAAGTACAGGATGCTGGTGATAACTGCTGGCACATGCTGGCATGGTGTTGGTAACCACTAAATCCAAGCAGTCACAGAAGCATCTTTCTACAGCTACTTGTTACAGAGCTGCAGGTTGTAGTATTACATCCCTGCCTCTATCAGACAGTTCACTGAGTTACCCAAGCTCTGCTGTTGCTTGTGACAAACACAGGTATTCGCAGATGCTTGGCTGGTGTTTGTCATGTTGGACATCCTCCATTTGTTCTCAGACACAGAGATGTTCTCCGCAAGCCCCTCAGTCGACTGCAGTCAAGGGTCAGAGTTCTTCAGTGTCAGTAGTATAACTGGGGAAAATAGTTTTTAGACTCAGTTGGGAGTCTCTAGAGAAACACTATTTCTCATTACCCAGTTGTTCCTTTAAGTAGACATATTTCAAGAATGCTTTGGCAGAATACCAAACATTAGTTGGTTTAGTTTGTGTAGTTACAGAAAACTTTTTGGAAATGCTTAAAAGGAGAATGCTCTCCAAGCTGTTTATTTAGAAGTCTCTGGGTTTGGTTATCAGTAAATCCCAAATTAAGCCACCATTAGACTCTGAAATTTTACGTATTGAAACTTGAAATATCAACAGCTGCACTTTTGCAGAAAGAACAGTCAGGCCCTGAAGATTTTCATGCTTGATTTTCATTATTTTCTTTGCCTTGAGTGAAGGAAAAAACCCTATACGGTGTGAGTTCAGCAGATTCATAGAGGGATCTCACTCCTCTTCTGCTGTTCCAGCCTATAATTTTAGATGGAATACTGACTTTGAAATACAGTCCTATTGCTGAATTTTAGGAAGCAGCGTACAGAGCTCAAAAATACATAAAATGTGTTGTGCAAGGTTTCTTTTTGACATGCAATTCCATCACCACTTTTTTAGTGTTTGGCCTCCAAATAATTGTTTCATATAATTTTGCATTCTCATGGCTTTTTATAAATCTGATGTGAATTTTCAAGGAAATAAATATAGAGCTATATAAATTTAAATTTATATGGAAGAGAAGGAGATAAATGTAGTTTTTATACAACCTTGCATTAAAAATTTTGCTAAAATGTATAAATGTCAATTCAGCCCCTTTTGAAAAGATTGTCATTAGCTAGGCACATTACTCAGTAGTAATAAGCTTGCAGGCTTCCAAGCAGTAATCTACTAATAAAAATGGAAGTGAAATAGTTTTCTTTCTACTCCTTATTATACTTTTTAAAAAACTTTCATGCATTAATTTTATAATGTAAGTAGGATCCAAACACACAGAATTTGGGGAAAAATTAGTAGGGAAAACAAAAGCTGAACTACTTCATTCCTAACGCATCAGTGTTTATGGCTGAAAGGAAGGTGATGGTGTTCCAAGATGGTAGTGATTATGTCTAGCTAGATGGATGAGGATTTGTACTGTTGTGTGAACATATGAAAGACAAGCTGTCTGATGTTTAAGCAATTCAAATGGTTCAGAAGTTAAACTTCCTTAACATGAATACTTTGAAGAATTTCCTTCACTCCCAAATCTTATCACCTTAGATTTTACAGAACATTAACTATAGAAAAGTCTCAATTTTATTGGCTGCGTAATGGTGCCTGAAGCAAGAGATTCTCTTTCTCTTCCCTGACCAGTACCCTGAACTCAGGCAGAAAATTCAGAAGGAAAACCAGAAGGGAAAAGGCTAATGTGATAGTTAAAGAAAATAACAAAGGCTACACTGGCCAGAGGCAAACAGCAGCTGAGTCCTACACTGACAGGCGACTGTAGGTCAGACAATATCCTACAGGATTGAGCCAGGGCTGGATGATAGTCAAAAAGGCAAAAGGGGAGGATGATAAGGAGCACATCTGGGCTCAGAGGTGTACCTGCAGCCAATGTAGCAGGAGCTACAGACACGTTGATGACAATAAGTAACACGTTGCCCTTGAGGCAGAGGCTGAGGTCCTTGCTGTCAAGTAACCAAGGTGCACCTACACCCTGTATGGCATAAAGACATATAGCATGGCCAGTACCATGCACAGATGCAGAAAAAAAGCAGTAATCGGATCAGAGAAGCAAAGTGTCTTACCGTGGTACTCCTTCTGAACTCAAACCTATACCTTTCAGCAGGTGGAGCCACAGCAG
Source organism: Lathamus discolor (assembly GCF_037157495.1). Lineage (NCBI taxonomy): Eukaryota > Metazoa > Chordata > Aves > Psittaciformes > Psittacidae > Lathamus > Lathamus discolor. The sequence continues at coordinate 147,196,806 of NC_088884.1, read as the reverse complement.
TAGGTTATAGCATGCCTGTCTGGTTGCAGAGCTAGCATTCCTGTCATTAGAGAAGAGATCTCTGTGGCACCCTCAATTGCTGAATAAAAACACCATCTGAACAGTCTGCAGTACGACTCACACTGGTCTTTTCCCCCAGTCCATTATATCCAAAGGTTTCTTTTAGTTCAGGTAAGCAGCCACAAACCATAAAAAAAAAAAAAAAAGAAACAATAGGAAGCATAATAATAAACAGCAATTAATGCATCATTATAGGTTTGCGTCTCAAGGCAGAAGGAAATAGGGAAAACAATGCATTTTGATGTCAACATCAGCAGAATTTCTGGGTCTTGCTTTTTGAGTACTTAATCATCCTGACACTAAGGCAGTTTCATGGGAGTTTCAGCAATGAAACTATCCAGAGAAAACTTTTTGTTCAGGCAGACCCCACAGCATACTCACTTTTTTGGGCTACTTTCAAAACAATGTGATTTTATGTTGATAAATGCAGAATGTAAACATGCTCTACATTGTATTTTGTACTTCCCAGACATTTTTTCAACTTAAAATATAAGTATTTAATTTAGACTTCATTAAACAGTTATTATATATTAAACAAATAGCAAGTACATACTAAAACATATTTGCAGAGTATTATGACTATGCAAAAGGTCCATATCAATTTCACAGTCATGAATCTATTACATAACTTTTAATCCTTGATGAATGTTTGATAATCAGTATTCAAATAACATACATTAACTGTCCTATTAAATCTAAATTAACTGTGGCTGAGGGAACATTAAAGTAAAAGGTTATCAATTTTCCCAGCAGATCTGATCTTTGTTTCATATTTTCTACTAAAATTAGTATTAAAGACAGAGTAAATTTGTTTCATTTAGCATGTACTTACTAGGTGCTCTGTGAATCACATTCTGCCAGGCTTCTCTGCTAACAGTGATATTAAAGATTCTCTCCTGTTTTCTTCCAGTGCGATCAGCATTACTTGAAGATAATAAAATATCACGTATTTATTTAGGAAAAGTAATCCCTGTTGACTGAAAGACCTGGCATTCAGCAGTTCATTAAAATCAGTGAGTCAAAATTTGTGGGATTTACATATTTTGAGTTTACAAAATGACCAAGTCTCAAGAGAGGATGCAAGATTGGAAATTTTTTAAATAATTTTCTTTAAATGAATCAGGATCACCACAGAATTGATCTAGAAGTGACTGTATTATTGCAGTCCTGTGCGTAACAGATATGAGAAGCTGCAATAGTGCTAGAATTAGACCTTGGAGTCTAGGACTTGAAGAAGACTGCACAGTCATGAGGAATAACTGGCATCAGAGTGTTTTAACCTAAAAACTGAGATGTTTCATTGGAGAAAGGGACAAGTCTCCTCAAAATTAATGCCAGAAGAACCTGGCATTGAATCATATAGTCTAAAATACACTATCAATTCAATCCTGTGTTGGATTCTGCTATATTTTTCCATATTTAAAATTCACACAGATCATTAAGTTCGAATACTACACAACAGTAATATGGCTTCTGTGCTCTGGAATTCATTCGGCTGTACAAGACATGTTAATTGAATGTCTCTGAGTAAGAGAGATGCTTAGCAGACTCTCCCTGCAGTCTCAGCCACCAGCTAATTAATCACTAGGAAAAAAAGTACCTTTATAGATGCTGTATGACACCATGTCATGGCCACAGCGAAGAGACAAAATCAAACGTTATTTTTACAAGACACAAGACTTCCAAATATTAAATATAGACTTTTCAACTGTGTTTTCTCTGCTCTTGTGCAGACCTCTTAGGTTTGTCTACTAATTTCTATTTTGTAGCATCTTGCAGCCAGGCTGTGTTCTCGTAAGTTTACAATTCCATGTTGTAGTTTTTCTCCCACCCTATAGAACTGCATGCAAGGTGCGTCAACTGCCTGTCCCTAGCAGGCAAGTTACAGAACAGAATGGAGACTGCCATGGTATGCTGCAAATGGTGAGCAGTCAAAGGATTGCTTTAAAGTGCACACTCCTGAAGTGCAGGCTAGCGTCGAGTCTTTCTGGCTAGCTTCACATTTGTTGTGTAGAATCTTATTACTTTGAGTCCTCCTTTGCTGCAGAGATAAAACAGTGTTGGTGAGGACTTTTCCACAGCATTTTCTAGGGTCTTGATCATTCGCTGCTCCGTCTGTCATGGAAGTTGAATGTTGAGGGAGCTGTTGGCAGTCACTGCCATGAGAGGGTTCAAGCCTCATAATCTTGAGCAGTCTGAGAATACAGGGAGTCTTTAAAAAAGTTAAATTGTTTTAGCTAAAGAAATAATATAGACAGATTTACTACCCTTTGCATTGTTTAGCTGTTTCTGGCTGACCGTTGAGTTTAAGGCCAAGATCCAAAACTTTGATGAGATTTAAGAGATAAATGTCTTCGTGTATTGGTTCTCAGCTGCTTAAGAACCAGGTATTTTGTGTTTCTCTCCACTTTTCAAATAGTGTCCATTTTCTTTGTCTTGATAGGACTTGATGTTCGTTCCTCGTATAGAGCCAGAGATTATATCATTTCTGTTTCTTGACATCCATTTCTTGCTGTACTGCCTTAGCACTGGTGTTGTAGTCCTAGCTCTAATTTGGCTGGAGCAGTTATCTTTAATCTCAGCTGATTCATGATCCAAAAATACCAAGCAAACAACGGTGCCAACATTTTGCTTTACTGTCCCTCTCACCATGAAGAAATACACACTTACGGAAAAGAGGAAGTACAGGCAAAAAGAGAAGGTACAGTCCTGTAAGCCAAAGATAGAAGCCACTTCTCAAGTCCAGTTTAAGCAGAACTTTCTCCTTTGCCCACTAAACGCATTTGTAGATTGAACTAGATTTTATTAGTTAAGTGTTACTGTTTACAGCTTAGTTTAATATCTGTCCCCATTTCTTTGTGTCTAGAAACCAAGGGGAGCATAAATTAAATTACAGTTTAAAATAAGAGAATAAGTGATTGTTGAGGAAATATGAAGAAGAATTATAGGCCACTAAATTTAACTTCAATACCTGACAAATAACTAGAACAATTAGTAAAGCAAGAGCAGTCAGTATGTAAACAGCTTGAAGAAAACTCAGTGATAAATCGGTAACACATTTGTAAAAAGCACAAATCAAGTGAAACCAAACTAATTGGTTTCTTCAATGAAATAATGAATCATAGAATCATAGAATGGTTAGGGTTGGAAAGGACCTCAAGATCATCTAGTTCCAACCCCCCTGCCATGGACAGGGACACCTCTCACTAAACCATCCAACACAAGGCTTCATCCAACCTGGCCTTGAACACTGCCAGTGATGGAGCACTCACAACCTCCCTGGGCAACCGATTCCAGTGTCTCACCACCCTAACAGGAAAGAATTTCCTCCTTATATCCAATCTAAACTTCCCCTGTTTAAGTTTTAACCCATTACCCCTTGTCCTGTCACTACAGTCCCTGACAAAGAGTCCCTCCCCAGCATCCCTATAGGCCCCCTTCAGGTACTGGAAGGCTGCTATGAGGTCTCCACGCAGCCTTCTCTTCTCCAGGCTGAAAAGCCCCAACTTCCTCAGCCTGTCTTCATACGGCAGGTGCTCCAGTCCCCTGATCATCCTCGTGGCCCTCCTCTGGACTTGTTCCAGCAGTTCCATGTCCTTTTTATGTTGAGGGCACCAGAACTGCACACAATACTCCAGGTGAGGTCTCACAAGAGCAGAGTAGAGGGGCAGGATTACCTCCTTCAACCTGCTGGTCACGCTCCTTTTGATGCAGCCCAGGATACGGTTGGCTTTCTGGGCTGCGAGCGCACACTGCCGGCTCATGTTAATTTTCTCATCGACCAGCACCCCCAAGTCCTTCTCTGCAGGGCCGCTCTGAATCTCTTCTCTGCCCAACCTGTAGCTGTGCCTGGGATTTCTCCAACCCAGGTGTAGGACCCTGCACTTGTCGTGGTTGAACTTCATGAGGTTGGCATCAGCCCACCTCACAAGCGTGTCAAAGTCCCTCTGGATGGCATCCCTTCCCTCCAGCGTATCAACCGGACCACACAGCTTGGTGTCATCGGCAAATTTGCTGAGGGCGCACTCAATCCCACTGTCCTTGTCAGCGACGAAGATGTTAAACAAGACCGGTCCCAACACAGATCCCTGAGGGACACCACTCGTTACCGGTCTCCAGCCTGACATCGAGCCATTGACCACAACTCTTTGTGTGCGGCCAACCAGCCAGTTCTTTATCCACCAAGTGGTCCATCTATCAAATTGATGTCTCTCCAATTTAGAGAGAAGGATGTCATGTGGGACAGTGGCAAACGCTTTGCACAAGTCCAGGTAGATGACGTCAACTGCTTTACCCTTATCCATCAATTCTGTAGCCCCATCATAGAAGGCCACCAAATTGGTCAGGCAGGATTTCCCCCTAGTGAAGCCATGCTGGCTGTCACCAAGCACCTTGTTGTTCTTCATGTGCCTTAGCATGTTGTCCAGGAGAATGTGCTCCAAGATTTTACCAGGCACAGAGGTGAGACTGACTGGTCTGTAATTCCCCAGGTCTTCCATTTTCCCCTTCTTGAAAATGGGGGTTATATTTCCCTTTTTCCAGTCGTCTGGAACTTCACCTGACTGCCATGATTTTTCAAATACGATGGCCAGTGGCTTAGCAACTTCATTTGCCAGCTCCTTCAGGACCCGCAGATGGATTCCATCAGGTCCCACGGACTTGTGTGCGTTCAGATTTTTAAGATGGTCTCGAACCAGATCCTCTCCTACAGTGGGCCCAAGGTCTTCATTCTCACAGTCCCTGCGTTTACCTTCTAAGACCTGGGTGGTGCAGTCAGAGCCTTTGCCAGTGAAGACCGAGGTGAAGAAGTCATTCAGAACCTCAGCCTTCTCCAAATCCTGCGTAGCCAGTTCTCCGGAAAGCTTCCTCAGGGGGCCTATTTTGTCCCTAGTCTGTTTTTTGTTTGCTACGTACCTGTAGAATCCCTTCCTATTATCCTTAACATCCCTGGCTATGTTTAATTCTAACTGGGCCTTAGCCTTCCTAACCTGGTCCCTAGCTTCCCGGACAACATCCCTGTACTCTACCCAGGCCACCTGTCCTTGCTGCGGTACACAGAATTTCTTAATATTAGTAAGACACTGATACTGTTTGCACATGGCATTCTCAAAAAGAAGCTAAATAAAGTGGGATTAAATAGAACCAACACAAAATTAATAAGCAGGTAAATAAACACTGAGAAACTTTAAGAACAGTTGAGCTGGTTGCTGGGAGGAGATCAGAAACACTTTAGATGATCAAACAGTTACATAGCTCAATTTAGACATGAGGGGCTTGTGTTAACTTTTTTTTTAAGATTACCCCCATAAAACAGCACTGAGTGTAAGAAACACCTAAATAAAGAAACTGAGCAGAACAGCAAAAATGACAGCCATTTTGGTTCTATGCCAGCACCAGAATAGCTTGCATCAGCATTGTTTTTCTGGTACACAGCTGAGTTTCTTTATTTAGATGTATTAAATACTCCAAAGCCTATCTAAATAGAGCTTTGATTACCGCAGGATTATCTCAAATTTATTTATTGACGTTGCTTCTGTTGATGGATATTTCTGTCCATTCATCTATAAAAATCACACAATTCATGAAATGTTTATGCCTTTTTGTTGTGACTGAGTGAGAAAAGATGTCTAGTGGTGTCACATGCATCTGGGAACTTTTGCTCTGTTTTCTTTATAAAAGCTGATAAAGATTCTTAGGATTATTTGTTTATTTTTACCACAGTAGGCATGCTGTTGGCAGTTATGGCATCTATGTGTTTTGACCCCTAAGAGGATATTTTGGATTTTAAGAATACAGAACAAAAACTTGTCTCAAAAGCTGATGTGACAACAGAACTCATACGATAAAGAAGTGAGAGTCCAAGATATCAATGAGAAGAATTTTTGTAAGACAGCAACTGTAGAAAGAACATCAGCTGCCTCATCATTGTCAAGGTTTTTCATAGGTGCTAGAGGAAAGGAACATTTTTTAGAAGTCTTAAAGGAAGATTACCAGGTTAGTTTTGAATATTCTTGTTCCCAGGTAAGAAGAGCAGTAGACATTTGAACAGAGAGTAAGCTAATCAAATCTGACAACAAAACATCAAAAAAAGTATTTTAGATATTAGAATAAAGTATCGAAAGGCGACATCAGTTGTAAAAAAGGATTGAGATGCAGAGCACAGAGAATAAGCAGATACAATTAACAGTGTTTTACACAAGAAAAAGAAAATAGCTGGAATTGTTAAACAGTTGATTTTGTCTGCCTGTACCGTCTGCAGTAGTTTTTATTTCGCAGTATAATGAAGGGAACAGTAAGATATAGATAATGAATGACATCCTTGTCAGTAAAACTTTGCCACAGTCACTTCTAAACCCTTAATATAGACCATATTGCATTAAAGTTGAAATAAATGCAAGATTGCTTCTGACTTCCGCAGGAGTGGGTTTTCACTCCTGGGCAGTGTACCTTCTAATTTCAGTCAAATATCACATGACATGAATAGTTCATTTTAAAAAGAACAAGGATAAAATATCATTAGATAGATTGGGGTTACCAAATTGGGAGCTTTTATTTAAAATAAATAAAAAACCCCAAACCCACAACTGCATAAGGTGATGAGAGTTGTGTGATACCCTGAAGGTGAAGAAATTTGAATTAAAGCTGAATATGAAATTTCAGCCTCAAATGCTTATTGATCATAATTACTATTCCCTGAGTGCCAGTCTACAATGATAATCAGAAAATTCAAAACTTGGAAGATTTTTCAAGTGAACTATTAGCATAATTTATTTTCAAAGACACACCTCCCACAAATCCCTACCAACAGTCAAAGAGATACAGCTTCTTCTGAGGCATAGCAAAGAAGACCATGCAGTGGCCTACTATGCAGTGGTCTAAACTAAGAACAGAATCCTAGGATAGAATCATAGAATAGTTAGGGTTGGAAAGGACCTTAAGATCATCTATTTCCAACCCCCCTGCCATGGATCAAAGCCAGTATCTGAGTAAGACTATTTGGCAGGAACAGGAAGATTTTAAACAGGCAGAACTGTGTTAACGAATTATATTTAGAGAAGGGAAATAGTACAATATATGTTATTTCAGTTTCATTGAGTATAGTCAATCTAATTACAATTTGCAATCTGGAAGAAAGCATTTCTAACATAGCCATGATTCAACCCTCTTGTGAGACGTATATGCAAAACATGCAAGGCTTTCAAGACATCTATGCTGCACTCAAAACCCCTTTAGAAAAGTAGCTCTTGCAGATACTAACTGTAGCAAAGTCAACCTACAACAGAGCTATGGATGGCCGTGTAGCCATGGCAGCACCAAGGTCAGTGCCAGATTACTGTCTACATATTTATGTGAATATTTAACAGACTTAAGTACAATTGCTAGAACAATAGTGCTAACAACACTGAAACCCTGAAACCCTAACCTCTGTAAGTGCACAGAGCTTATCACAACCTGCATTACAGCATAAATTTACTGCTGGAAGGAAGAGCATCACTCCTGACTTGCTGTTGATATTCCCTGTTTCCTTGAAGTGGCTTTTTGTTCAGTTACTGACTTTGCCTAATTTTATATAGAGTAAACAAACTTAATTACATGCAATTGTCAGCTTTGGTACCCACGGCCTAAGCCTTCTCCAACCATTAATTTAGAGTGAAAGAAAGTTCATTTGCTCACTGGAGGTTTAGTGCCTTCTGAAGCATCTTCTGCTGATCACTGCCACATGCAGAATACTCACATAGGTGGATGCACTGAATCCAATACAGCATATCAACCCTGATGATCCTAGATGATGAACAGGTTTCACTGAAAAAGCACTAGCAGTGAAAATCCCAAGGGAAGTTGGGATGACCTTCTCAGGCCATGCAAGCAGGCACAGGAAAGCAAAACTGCATGAATTACAATTCTTTAATTCCTGATGCAGGGAAAAAAATAGTATTAAAGGTGCTTAAAAAGACTTCAGTTTATGAGAAATTAAATTATCCTATACTAGTATGATAGGATCTAGACATATGTTTTAACATAGCATTACCTTGTTTGTATAAATAATAGCTGTGTGCTAACATAGATACACTCATCTGAATTTCACTTGGGCCTCCAACTGCAATAACATCATTATGAATCAATAGTCTATTTTTACCAGGCTCACACACTTTTCACCCTAGAAAAAGCCTTTTGTAATCCACTAAGGAATTATGATTATGGCTCTTAGTTTTTGCAATATAAAGGGTAACTTCTGCCACAAGATTTTCACAACCTCGTGAAAGCTGAGTTCACCAAAACCCCACTCCATTGCTTTCACCACACGTTACCCCACCAGTCTGAAATGCGGTCAGATTTTATCTGACTCTCACTGGGCAGGAAATGTATTGTTCATATAATTTTGTTTTAACCAAGAGTATAACCATATCTAATCCAATTCATTTTGAATAATCTAATCCTTTGTGATTTTGGAGCTGGGTGAAAGAGCTGTAAGTATCAGCAAGTTTATATTTCTGGCTTAAAATGCCTGGGGTTCTTGAGCTGACAGTCTGTACATCTGCCTTGCTTAGGTAGCATTTGTCAATGAAAGACCCTCATCCTCAGCATTTGTGCCCCAGATAGACTGGCAAGTAATTGTACTCACATCTTCAGAGTATGCTCTAGTTTTCCTAGGCTCTTTTCTGAGTGGTATATGTACTGTCAGGAGAACAATTCTTTCTTCATAAACAATGCCCATGTTGATGACTGTATTGTTTATAAAACTCACCTCTTTTATAGTCAAACAGTGTATTATATAAATGTGAAAATAAAATGCTTATATTACGGTCTTAAAGATGCACAGCTGAAGACATCCTTCCTCTCCTAAATGCAAATGCTATTAAAATCACTTTTTTCAGCAATTAAAGAGCATTAGGTAGACTCTCAGTTAAGATGAATTTACCTCAAAAATGTATTCATCACTCTCTTAAAAAGTAAAGCCCCAAAGCAGAATGCACATAGTTGCCAGCAGCTTTAGTTAAAGCTAAAATTAGCCATGCTGATTAAGTGGATTTTGCATAACCTTAACTATTAATCCTTCATATTGGTCTTCTTTTCTTTGAAAAGTCTTGAAGTACCAATAACCTAAAGGTTTATAGAGTCACTTTTTAATACTACTTAGTTAAGATTTAATCCTTTGCATAATAGTTAACATTAGCACCATCTTTTAATAGCCCAAGATTTCCAACATGCACTTGCTGAACAAAACAGACATTTTCAATTCCAGGGAAATAATGGCAACATGCATAGCAGAAGAACTTTGATTTAAAGAATTAAGAAATGTACTTGCAAGAGATAAAATGGAACTAACAGTAAATTAATCTCTCAGCTTTCACCATTTCTTTAAATAGTGTTCTTTTCTGGCTTAAATCTCTCACCTTCCATTTTCTTTAATTCAGGTCCTTATTTTCTAACAGCTAGATTGCCTTCCATCTTACCTGGCTAAGCGAGGCATAAATTACATTTTTCCAGTGAGACCAATATGGAATTTGACTCCAAGTCTCTTTCTGAAAGCTTCCCCTGTTTTATTGATACTTCCTCTGAAAAGGCAAGATAGTACCTCGTCTTGAATCATTCTGTTGCTGTCAGAGAGAAATTAAATTGCTGCCTGTAAAAGTTGAAACCATTCCTGTTCTCAGATCAGGAAAAGGAGTAAGGTAGGTTGTTTTTCCTGAAGTGGTACATCATTGCAAACTTGGCTCTTGTTTAGGGCTGGTCCTGCTACCAGAGGGTGCTCTTCCTTAGGATTTATCTAACACATTTTGCTTCAGGTTTACTTGAGGCTAAGAGTGCAAATATTGTTAGTTACCCAAGCTCAGCCAACACCTGGAAGCTCATTAGTTTACCATAATTCCTTTGTGTGCTCCAGCCCTGCCTCAACGTTTCATAGCATTTGCTCATCTGCTTTTTTTCTACAAAAAGTAATCAACCTTCACATTTTGTAAGAATTGGAATTATCTGATGTTTATTTTTTTAGCACCAATAATTCAAAGAGAGGTTGGCAGCCTCAATGATCCTCCTTCCTTCACTTTAGAAATAATGAACAGAAATCCAAAAATGAGCTGTTATAGGTAGCTGGTAATTATAGTTCACACCTCTGTTTTGCCAGTCAAACAATTAAAAAAAAAAATCAATTATAAGGCAAATTATTAATTGAGCACTAAACATTTTTACTCTTTTATATCAGTCTTTTTTCTTCTATGTTCAAGCATTAATTCATTAATTGTTTTAAATATCACTTCATCAGCAGTAAACTCAGAGCAGCTGACAGTTGTGTTTTGTTTATATATTTGATCAATACAACCAGCTAAAAACTTTCAGATCATTGATCATGTCATGTTCTGCTGAGAAATTGGCCAGTAAAACTGGATGTTAGGAAATTGATGACTTAGTGGTTCAAGGGTCAGTCTAGTAAGAAACTGAAGCTGGCTAAAACAGAATTTCTTTCCCCCTTTTCGTTTTTTTCGGTAGGTGGTCTTCTAGATGATCCATGATCTCATCTGCAGTCTTCATGATGATTTTCCTCTTTATTAATGATAAATTGCTGTTCCATAGATCACCTTACTCTGCTGTCTGTACTGTGTTGTAAGAGTACTAGCAATGGTATTCTAGATGGGAAACATAGTGGCATTCATAGTTCCCTTAAGGTTTTCGTTCTGTCCTTTTCAGTTATTTGTGAGTTTGTCAAACTTTCACCTTCATAGCTGAAATTTCTCCGATATGATCATTAACCAAAGATCAGTTTTATTCTAGGTCACTTACTTAGAAAGTTTTGGAAAAAATTACATTTCATCCAACTTTGTGATCTTAATTCATGTAACAGTTTGCTTTTTCTTAAGTGAAAGGTTCTGGATTTTTTCTAACACAGCTTTAAGCATCCTTCTTATCTGAACACTTTGAAATTTGTCACGTAGAACCCTTCATGTAGAAATGTTCTTTTCAGTGCTTTTATTACCAACGTACTCCTATTTGGTGGAGTTATTCAGATTACCCAAGCTACGCTCATTTTTCAATGGTATGGGCCATGTGTGGAAAAAAGCGGAACTTTAAGAAACAAATGAAATTATGAGATGGCCAATGTTTGGAAACTTGAATTCTTTCCTGTCATTTTGTTAAGGTTCCTCTTGGAATAAGTACATGCAAGCATTTAGCTCGCTAAATGATGCAGTGACTGCAGGGTAAACTAGCACCTAGAAGAAACTCCACAATGGTCAAAGAATTGTAAAGAGACATGGTGCCTGAAAAAATGAGCAGGATGAGTGAAGTCAGGAGAGGTTACAGGTATCAGATGCTGTGAGTGTTGTAATGGCATTACTCCATAGATTCGCCTAAGTTAGGTTCAAACAGCTGAACAATTTTTTTGACTACTTATTTCCAGTGTTCAAAAAAACTTTCCTTCATTTATCGTAATGATGAATATCTACATTATATATACACAAATACAGTTTGAGAAGAACTTGTGTTAAAGTTTTAATGATTGTTAAGAGGATAAATTTTAAAGTGCTGTGTGGGCAATGAAACAGATAAACCACAATAGAAAAGTGCAACAGTTTTTTGATGCTGTTCAATGAAAAAGCTACTGTTTGCAGATAGATATGCCACGTGTTAAAATTCTAGTCCTAGTCAAATACTTATCCACCCTTTTAGTAGATTGTGATCACAACTCACTTCAAAAGCAGTTATAATTATGTCTTTTATAAAATCACCTCTTTCCCTTACAGATTTATAGGAGAAATTTGAATGATAAAAAGGTAATCTCTAATGTCATTACAGTGTTCATGTTTGAATTGGTTGTATACTGAACACAAGCCTTTAAGATTTCCTTCTCTGCAGAAGCTGAGATTCTGTAGTATTGACTTTAATAGGCAATCATTCAACTTTTAAACTTCCAAAATACAAAGTAAATTTAGTACAGGAAACTTGCTATTGCAAAGTTATGGGTAAAAAGGTACGTTTCAGCGTCCACTCAGCAGTATTATGGCATAGAAAAGCAGAGCTTGGATACATGATTTTGATTTTCATGTCTTCTTTCTTACATTTTAACATTTGAGCCATAAAGCTGTGTTAATGTCAGTTTTTGAAGGATTATACGAAGTTTCATACTCTGCTGAGCATTTCTACAAACATGCTTTCCAGAAAAAAGCAGCACTGTAAAATTATTTTCATTATGTTCATAAATATAAAAAAACAAAGCTAACAAAGAACTTTTAGATTTCCATTTTTATAACTATATTGTAAAGCAAATATCTATCTACATGTTTTCCTAACTCTTCAGAAATGTGCTTAGTGCCAGAAAATTCTTTAGTAGATGTGGGAAGGTACAGATAGGTATTGTCTCCTGAAAAGTACATTTGCCTGATGAAAGATCTAAATGTTTTCCTAATCCTGATATTGATCTTTTGTATGGCTTTTGAGAAACCATTTCTCTTTTCTCTAGGGACTCTGCTCTCCTGTACAGTGTTTTTTTCAGAGACAGAGAAAGATCTGTGAAAACCAGCACTGGAATCTTTTTGCACTGGCATGCTTACGGTATTGTATCAGGAAACAATTGGTATCAGTTGATTTTTTTAAGAATTCTTTCTCTTTTGACAGTGTTATTTCCTACTTATTTTGTTCTCTTTCCATTGTTCCATCTGTGAAGACTTCTCATCTGAAAACTCAGAACATTCAAGGGAAAAAAATTAAATTGAAAATTTTCAAAAAATTAATAGCACCTTATTTTTAAATAGGGAAGAGAATAAATCAATTCCTAAGCAAATTAATGGCTGGAAAGTATTTCATGCAAAATAAGCAGGTACTGCCAGAAACAGAATTTGTGCTAATCATGAGATCATCTCTGAATTAAAAAGCATACCCAGCTTGCTTTGTCATACTGACATTCTCATTGAATTTTGCTAGGAGAACAAAGGTTTTGTGTCATTTAAATTTTGTCCTTGAATGGCAAAGGTATGCTTAAGGCAGTAATCCAGCTGTACAACAATTACAAGCTTTATAACCAATAGCACATGAGAGAGTATGCTGAGAGGTTCACATCTTGGGTCTGTTCTAGGCATCAATCCAAGAGTCTGTGCTGTAACTGCAGGAGAAACACACAACCTACAGTCTTTAGAACACCCTTAGAAGTCTAGCATATGTTAATGAGGAGTTGGCTAATCTTGACTGGGAGAGGGAGAGGGAGATTGAAATAATGAAAAAATAACCCATCTTGCAATTTCTATTATCATAGTGGAAGTTCTGCCATATTGAAAGAGGTCTGAGAAAATAGTTGTTAAGATATTGGTTGCAGTTACATGAAAAGAAAACATTTTCTTGGAGGAAAAGATTTGGGTACCATTCAATTTTCGTGTTTTTTGTTCTTTTATTTGGGTTTATTAAGCGGGTTGTTCTGGTGAAAGCTAAGACCTGATCCAACTTCCAGTGACTTTAATGGAAAGCTTGTGTTGATTTTGTTCATAGAAGCTGTGTTCATATAGAGTCCAAAATGGGAATATTTTTGTATTCTACATGTTGGATATGTGTTAGAATTTGCATTTTTCCACTGCACTCTGAGGAATTTCACACTAATGCATTTTAAAGGAAGAAAATGTGTTTTTTAAGCCAGAGATTATTATGATTTTTCTATATTATGTTTTCTAAATTATTTTTAACTAATTTTCTAAATTATGTGGAAAAATGACAGTTCCATTAGAACCAAATATTCTGTCATATTGCAGCATTGTGCATCGTATGCATTTTTTTCTCAATGAAACAGCCAGAATGGCAAAAAAAAAAAGAAGAGGAGTTCAGTGCAGGATAGCTAATACATGCTGCTTAGGACACGCATCTGGCAGTGAGTGCACATTCCAACCTGACTCTGGCAAAGTAAGTACTAGACTCCTGCAAATATTTCAGCTAACAACTCTGTTCCTCATTGTTTTGGACCATGTGTCTGACCACCTTTTTCTTTTCAGTCTCAAATTTGTCATCACATGGATCAGAGGTGTCTAAAACATGAGATTTTTTTTTTTTTTTTCAGGAAGAAAAGATAGCTTTAGCATCTCCAGATACTGAAGGAGTGAATCAAAATTGGGACACCAATAACACATCGTTCTCAGCATACCTCTCTTTTCCTGTTGGTTAAGATTCATTAAAATTTGGACCCAATATAAGCATTAGAAGAAATACACTTTACATAAGCTCAGTGGAGAACTTGTTAGGGTTTCGTTGTATAATCTGCCAAAGTCCACTTTGAGAATGACACTTAAGCCCCTCTCAGCTTCTTTATGTTAGGTGGATTGGGCTGTTCCTACAGAGATTGAGCAGGCTCCATGCTAGAGTTCAGAGGCCAAACCAAACTTTCCGTGATATTTTCCTACTGTTGCCAAAAGTTGTTTAAAAAAAACCCCCAGACGCTAAGATCAGGAATGCAGTCCAGAAGCAGAGTATAAACGTAATTGGTAATCAGTAGATCACACTCTGCTGCAGAACTTGGAACTCAACATAAAGTTACTCAGTCTTTGACAAGGAAACAAGTAACTGAAACCAATGACAATCTGTAGTAATAGTCCATATAAAAGGTAACATCTTTCTATTACTGCAGCTTCTTGCCTTGGCTGAGAGACTCAGAGGAAAGTGATGTGGGTAGCAGCACCACCAGGGTACGGTTTTTAAATACATTTAACAAGCTGCATTTTATGTATTCAGCTAAAATAATGGTAATTCACAAAATCTGCTTTTCAAAGTCTAGAAAATAAAAGGTTGCCTTTGTGTTCCCCATCCCAGTCTGTCTCATAGATCATGATGTAAACTTTTCATTATAAACATCCACTATTTTTCTGCAGGCCTCCATGGGAATGTAAGGAACCAGCAAATTTTCTAAGAGCTTGGTATGTATGTTCACCCAACCTCCACATCCTGGCAGCTTTATTGCCTCCTACTGGATATTGATCAGTCAGGGGCCAAAAGCTTTAATACAACAACCCTTACTAGATGTATCCAGAAGTTTAGTTTGAAAGAGGCAATTAAAAGAGAGATACAAAGGACCTAGATCCAAAAACAGGCTTGCTAACTCATAGCCTCCATTTTTTTTTGTTGTGTGCTTACAAAATTGTCTAGTATTTCATCAGAAAGAGAAAAATGTTTCTGATTTCATCTATACTATGCAACTGTTCAATTTTCTTTGTGCCAAGCTAAAATATGAGGAAAGAGCTAAAAAGCTTAAATTGAATGAGATACTGTATTCATCCGTGTGACTTTTTGTTAAGTAGGCAACCTGTGTGATGACAAAAAGGGTCAGTGCTGCACCTTTATATGTACTGTATCCTTTAATCTTTTTTTTTTTTTTATTCATGCATTTAAATCAAGCATAAGAGAGCTATATTAAACAGTTGTATTGATTTATTTTTTTTCTTTTGATTCCATTAGTTTAGCTTCAGGGTCAGGTATGTGTTTTGTGAAATTCCCAGAATAACATAATCCTGAGACATTGCTGCACATCTGTAATACTGTTTGGAAGACCAAAAATAATATACATATAAAACATAAGTTGTTTGGAAAAGAACCTGAATTTGCTGCATTTCAAATAGGTATCTGGATTACTTTGTCAAATTAAAGTACTGCTGTACCTACTTATCTCCCTTTCCAGGTGCAAGCAGTAGTGTTCACTAATATTTTGCAAGGTAAAAATGAAGAGTACAATGGGTAGTATTTCTTGCAAAAGGAAAAAATATTTACAGCATAATGGCATAGCACAAATCTTTTGAAAAGTAATATCAACTACTGTCTCTCATAGTATGCTGCTGCTTAATTGTAGATAGTTCCATATATAGGGAAGTGAACTTTATGTAAATGCACTAATATAATGAGATTTCTTAATCCCGACTGGTGGAAGAAGCTTTTCAAGCGTATTTGCTAAAGTCATAGTCAGTGTCATCAGTCATAGTCAATGACATTAGAAACAACATTTCTCTAAGAAAAGAAAATGAAAGATACAGTTTCACTGCTGTAAAAACCAGTTGCACTATTTCTGGCTTATTCTGAAAACAAAATGTGGGACTTTACAGGACTTAATACATGTAACAAATGACAAAATAATTCCATTTAGTCAATATATCCCAAGTATAAAATTGCTCTAAGGAGAATCCTTTCCTAGTTTATTCAATTATGTGCTGAAAAAAAAAGCCTTGAAAGGAAAAAGCAGTTAAAAGTGTTAAGGGTTTTTTTTTTTTAGGTTATTGGTGCTTTGGTGAGAAAACCTGCATAGAACTGAAAAATCGAAAAGTGCGTCTATGGTCATTCAGTTTTAAAGCCAGGTTTATCTGAGAATTTTGAGTTTTGCTTTTGTGTGGTCTTACGGCATCTTGCTTGAAGCATTTCCCATAGTATCCTCAACGGTAATGTGTCTCCTCTGAGTATATTCTTTGGTGCCTAGTATTATAGTTGCACCTACTTTTCAGGCTTTCCATCAGTTACAAAAACAATATCAGTCTGTCCATTTATTCAGCCATGTATTCTCTCAAATTGTAGTTTTCTATCAAATTTGGTTGGCGCTGACTGGTGATTTCCACTGAAATCAGTAGGAGGTTGACAGACTGTGAGACAAAGCTTCATCATCCCTGTAAACACTCAAACTTGTCAACAACTGAGTGTTGTGACGGGAGCACACACCTGTGCCTCCTGGGAGTGCAACAGCAGCAGGGGCTGTGGGTGGATGAGTGCATGGGGTGGGGAGGACAGACTCCGTAAGTTATTTCCTGCTTTGGCTTCTTCTTGTTGATGCATATGTGGTCAAAAGCAAGCAAAAGCTGTGCTGGGAAATATGGAAGTTGTGAGTGTTAGAGTGGGAGAATAATACAGACATCACATATGTAATCTCCCAGGAATAAAATCCAAGTGATATGTTTCTAAGGGTAAATATGATTTAGCTGTTAACAAGGGAGAAGTTTCAGAAGCATCATAACAGGCAGACACTGGGCCCACATTTTCAAAAGAGTCAGATTTGTTCTCTGGATTTGCATTCATTTGGACACTTACATGATCTTCCAGAGTGAGATAACTCTTGGATAAGGTGCTAGGATTTTGAAGTACATACTGTAAAAAAATGGGACATACTGGTTTTAAGCAGAATGTGGTATGTGCAGCAAGGATTATATGTACATGATTTTGAAAATTCAGCTGTGTAGTGAAATAGCCTGCAGATTCATGACATAAGTAGGGAAACTACACTGCTTTCACACACACATAAGATTTCTTTGCCTTCTATTTTAAAAATGTTAACACATTTAGTTTAAAATCACTCAGATGTGTCATTCTAATCAGTTGCAGCCAGTCTGATTACGTACACCAGATGTTTTCCTGGCAAAATCATATCAAGCAAGTTTGCCTGTAGGTAGCTCTACAAACAGCTTGAAACTCTCAATTCCTGTAAAACATAGGCAGGTCTCCCTGAAACATCAGTGAAGAGCTGCTTTCTCAGCAAACAAGTCACATTCACGAGAAACCAAGGGGTCTGTCTCTGCTTCTGATGATTTTTACATTGGTTTTCATATATATCCTCTTTTTTTTTTTTTTTTTAATCTTGACATTTTTGCATGATGGCTCATTGCCTTTAAGCATGTTCACCTAGAAGATGAACAATCCAGACACGAGGAATGGCAGGACATGCTGAGATATAAATGAATAGAGCATGGTTTTACATGAAAAGGCTTTTGCCAGGTTTTCTAGTGAAGTGTGCAAATTTAAAGCAGTGGATCAGCGCCTTGCTATCTGCACACTTAGTGTTGGGTCACAACGTAGTGACAGTGACAAACTCCTGAGCGGCCAAGCCCACTTAAAAAACTGTATGGAGGCACTCAACAATAAAGGACGATGCCTTCAGCAGTCAAAAGCTACCAAGGACTTTTGAAGACTGATGACCAACTTGGTATATCACTTTACATACATACTGTACATCCTAATTCTGTGCCATGCAAAATGGCCAAAACTGTGTCTGGTACAGGGAGTGATGTAACACTAATTTGGCACTCCACAGTAGCTTGTGTAGAGTTACTCCCAGCAAGATTAATTTGTGTGAGCTCTTCAACTGGAATTAACTTGCTCACAACTAGCTTTAGCTCTCCAAGATATTGTGCACATATATCCGGTATTGGCAAGCTCATAGCAGCTGGCATTACATCAGCAGTTTCCTCAGCAATATCAAAAAATTCAAGCTTCATGATGCGATTACCAGAAGCAGTAGGAGAATATTTTATTTCTTCGGTCTCATGCTCTTTTATGGTCTTTTAGCCAGTGGCTCGCTGTTCTGCCATTCACCTCATGAAGGACAACTCTCTGTTAAATGGATGGGTTACTTTTAAGTTTTCTTCCAGGAAAAAATTCCATAGCTGCAGAATTTCTAACTATCTGACTTAGAGCCTGTTTTTCCAGTGCCCAGACTAAATGCAGAAAAAGCTGATGGTTGTAGAGATGCTTAAGATGAGTCATTACTTCTTTGCTTATTCTTTAATAGTTTTGCCCAAATTTCACTGTTTTTCTCTGCTGCTCAATTACAGATTCTTGCCTAGTTTTCCCGATGTTCTTAATTTTAAATCTCTTCCATTATGAAAGCTCTCCAGACTTTTACCTGTTACCACCTGTTGATTTTTTTACCCAAATATTCTTCTGTTTTCTAAACTGAATCTCATTGCAATATTCTGCCCATGTTTCTAATCTTCCCGTGACCCCTTGTATTATTTCTCCATTTTCAGCACTGTGCTCAGCTCCTCCTAGTTTAATAGATCTGCAGATTTCATTAATGTACCATTTACTCCCTCTTCTAGCTCATTATTGAAGCTATTAAATGAGATCAGAAGTAATACTAATGTTTGTGTACTGCACTAAATGCCTCCCTTCAAAGTTGTTGTTTATCATTACCCTTCATTGTTTATTATCATCCTTCATTTCAGTCAACATGATAGTTCATTTCCAATTTGATTTAAATTTGGGAGCAGAATTTCGATACATTTGAAATAGGAGACAGAAGGCTAATCAACAATACAGCAGAGCCTTCTAATTTAATGTTCAGTTTAGAGGATCAAAGTTAGGAGTCCTCTACTACAGCCACAACGTAAGGTGGAAACTGTCTTTATAACTTAATTGAGAACGTCTTGAGCTCAGTGCTAAAATAGCCCACAGAAAACAGTATACTGCTAAAATTCAGACATGTGACAGTATAGCTTCTGCTCTCTATTCATTACTTTTGTATTACTATTAAAAAATCAAGTTTGTCTGGCAGACTTCAACATGTTTTAGTAAATTTGTTTTCTCAATAGCTGTTCCATTATATTGCCAGGGAGGGAAGCTAAATTTATGAATAGCTATTACAAAGACAACTCACAGAATATAGGAACTTCTGTCTTTGCCTGTTTCAGAGACATACAGTCATGCTTCCAAAGCAGTTACATCCTTCTGTTCCTGCACAGTGTAAAATGTCAGGAAAGGGATTTTAATTTTCACAACTCTTTCAAAGTTTAATTTCTAAATTCCCTAGTAAATACTATTAAACATATTTATGACATGTAATTAGGAAACATCAGTCAGGAAAAACTAATTTTGACAAGATATAATTACTCTGATAATAATTAATCCACATGACTTGACTTAAGGGGTCAACACCAAAGCCTGTTCATCTTTCACCTTAATGTAATACCTAGCATTTTACAAAGTTAGGTTACCAACCCTTAGCATCAGTGCCAATTACTCTTGGTCTTCATTGATTTATTGATTAACATCTTTGTCCAGATACATTTGGGTATCCAAGAACTGCTTGATTTATTCTTAGGAATACTCAGCTTGAGTTGATTTAGTTACATGTAGTTTGTGCCAGTGTAAATGTAAAATCCCAAAACCTAGTCTGGAAAAAAATTTGCCTCAAGGTAGAACTGAGATATTCCACAGTTTTGTATTTATATATGTTGAACAAAACAATGGGACAGTGAAATACTGACATTTAGGTTGGGTTCAGGTAATTTGTTAGATGTAGTGAAAATTACCAGAGTAAGAAGGTGGGTGCATCCCAGGTGCCATCATGTGCAGTGGGTCTAGTGGAAATATTATTGCCAAGTCCAGCTCTTGCAAGAAGGGGTGGGTTCATGAGTCCAGAAATACAACCAGAAGTGGGGTCACAAATCCAGAATCGTGTTGCCAGAAGAGTTTGATATTAGTTGCTATAAACGCAGCTTCTCTGGATTTTGAAGCTCTGCATCTTTCAGTATCTACCTACTTATCTGGCATAGCCGGGTATCTCATTGCTGCAAATCTGCCTTAACCTCTGAGGCAAATTTTGTTCACTCTTCCCCAGACTGCTTATTGAGTATTTTCCTCCCACTCAATGTCTTCTAAGCTCCATCTCTGGCTCTGTTGATTCCTGCTAGGGAATAAGCAGTCATACTTTTTAGCCTTGTTTTTATGGTTAAGCATTTCATAAAACTTTTTATTGGGTTTTTATTGCTACCATCTCCTGTCTGCCCCTCACCCCCTGTTATTGAGTTACATACTTATTATATCTCTTGTGAAATTGAATTGTATGATTTTCTGGGAAAAGATTTAATGTCACATTTTCGAAGGTACCTACCAATAACATTCAATGATGTAAAAAATATGCATTATTACTCTGGTTCATTAATACCTATTAATCATGATTTCAGGTGTCCCTGGTGAGTTTTACTGTTAACTGACCAAAGCTTACCTTCTTGCAAATGAAAGCCTGAGGAGATCAGAGACCATTAACTAGTTCATGGCATCAATTTTTGGTCATCTGTATAAAACACGTAAGGTATGTGTATGTTTGCCTAGAACATATGTCAGCATGTGTTTTGGGAACAAGTTGGTATGTTGTTCCTCATTTCCCCCTTTGGTCCTTTGTATTCAAGGGGCTTTTACCTTTCCTTTGAAAGACACTTGAGGAAGTGCATGCCTGCTGTGAAAGCCTGATTTATTTTGCATTGCATCTGCACTGTCTGGTTCTGCAATGTGCACTGTGGAATTAAATCAGCTTCTCTGCATCTCTACAAAGGATTATGTGGGTTTGTTTTTTTTCCCTGAGAATCTAACTCTTTTATTGTGTGCAATTCTGGCAAAAGTATGTGCATTAGCTGTGCTAGTGGCTTTTCTGGGTATGTTAAGGTTTATCTTATTTTTGTTATCAAAGAAAGTATAACTTACGTGTATAATGGTTTGCAGGAGTATGTCCTAACCCAGAAAGACTGTGAAATCAAAAAGGTGCTAGAGGAGCAAAGAAGAAGAAAAAATTAGTAGTGGTCATACGTTGTTGCCCAGCAGTCCAATAGGTGCAGGTACTGACCTTTGCAAAAGCAGTGTGATTATTGTATTATAATAAATTGGGGAAAAAAACTCCTTTAAGTCCACAAAAAAAAAAAAAAAATTGCAGTAGTGCCACCTAGTGTGCCCGGTATTGTAGGTTTTTTGGGAAGGGACAGTAAACTGCTCACAGCCCACCCCACTTGCTACAACCATACCTTGACTCGTCCTCCTGCTGCTGCTCCCTTCCCAGCCTGCTGACAGGAGAGTGGTAACAGAATTGACAGAAGGTAGAGGAAGAGACCTGAGGGCTGTTCTGCAGATGCTGATTCTGGCACACATGCTGTAAGGTTGTCATTGCTGACTTAGAAAAAAATGAACATCCACGGCATTTTAAAGAAGAAAGATAGCTGTTCTGTCTGTATGCTCATACAAATCTTCTTCTTCTACTCATTGGTTTCAACTGCTACACATGTAATATCCAAAACATCCTTTCTCACGTACTGCAGGCAAGTTGTTTTGGTGTTGGGAGAGAAAAAAATAGCTATCTGATGCCAGAAAAGAAGAGATGGTGCCGGTTTTTGAAGCTTACAAAAAGGGATGGAAATGACTTTTTGCCTGATGACTAAGGATTTATGTTGAGTAGAGCATCCAAAAAGTCCTTTGGCTGGGAGGTGAGAGGGAAGTGAAGGGGTACAAGGATCTGTTCTGTCTACTAACGCTTTGTACTAGTAGGTGATGCCCCTTTACTGTGACCACCCTAGGCTTTTCCACTGCTGCCTTTTCCACTTTCGCTGTTAGCTGACTGAACCACTCCGCTTTAATCCTGAGATATGCAAAGTGCATGGCTTGCCCTTCAGTGTGTGAAGCTGCACAGGGTTTATTTTTGTCTTCAGTATAAAATCTGCTTGTAACAAGTGGAAGAGTGATCAAGCCAGAAACTGTTGTCTGCAAATGAAGCCCACATCTCCATAGCATTGCATAATGCTGCGTATTCGCCTGTCCTCTGGAGCCGGTGCCAGAGGATATTGCTTTTCCAGTTGGATTTGCTTGGGGTGCAGCTACAATAGCATATCAAATTAAAGGTGTAAATTTTTAGCTGCCAAAGTGTTAAGGAAGTTTTAAGTGAACGAAAAGTCTGGATTCAGAAAGGAGAGTGTTTGCTGTGTTATGTAGATGCTACATCTGATGTAAATCCATGTGGCACTTCTGTTTAAACACTTCTGGCCTGAGTAGTAAGAAGAGGGTAAAAGATGTTTCAAATCTCAGAAATATGGTTAGGTAATAGAAATGGAGGAGGAACCGTTCACTAGCTATTGAGGATGGGGGCAAAAAAAAAGTACATACAAGTTATTTTCCAATTAGTTCTTGAGGATTTCCTTTCTCTAGAGATAATTTAAGTAGATTACTATTTGCTATTCCAAAACTGGATGGGAGAACCATCTCATCAGACATTGACAATCATAAGGGTTCCTCAGTTAGGAATTCAACTCCAAAGAACATGAGAAACAGTGAACTGAGAGGTTAACAGTTGGAATTGTGGAGGTCTTCCCCCAGGGACATGTATCATGTTCCCAACTGAATGGAGGTGCTCATAAAGTGATTTGTCCAGCATGATACAAAAATACGTGGCAGATTAGGGAATGTAAACCCATAACGTACAGGGCCACCTACAGCCATAACCACCCCCAAAGTCTATCCCTTCATAAATGTGTGTTTAGAGACCCTTAAAATACATATAGATCTGATTTTCTCATATTATACCCTGCAGCTTGCAGGCATTTAACTCCCATTGATTTCAGTACCTAAATGGGAGTTGTAGATCTAAAATTGTCTATGAGGATGTAGCCTTGGTTATTGCTGAAAGTGAGAGTACTTGCCCATGCTTGGTACCTTTTAACGAGCTCAGTTAGCTTTACCTAATAGACTGAACAGCTCACTGTTCCTAGGGAATCAATATTCTGGGCCAGATTCTAACTCGAGTCCTGCAATGCGCATAGCTCTACTAGCTAATTTTTAAAATGAGAATTGTGTGTGCATATAGAATGACATTATAATTTCCTGCCTTTTGAGTGGCTAGATGTGCAGCCTTAATGTGCTCTTAATGTATTTTTAATGAGCTTTCCTAAGGCTTTTGAGTGGGAGAGACATAAAAAAAAATCTATAATGTGGTCTAGACACTACTCAGATGACCCTTTTCCCGCAGAAGTAAGAAACACAACAGGGAATTCCTCCTTCTGAAAGCTTTGGAGCTGTGCAGCTTCCAACCTAAAGGCAGCATGATTGAAGCAATAGTTCTTGTAGATTCCAAACTCAGTTGCTGCACATATCACAAGATACACAGTGGATGAGGCAAGGGCTGACAGCGTACTTTATTTTTTACTGTCAGCTATGTATTTATGCACAGCACAACCTTCTCCACTCTGTATATTTCAAAGTGCTAAAAAATCATACCAATTGTACTCTGCATGCTCAAAGTGCAGATTTCAAAGGTTCATGACTCAGTCAAATCAAAATCAATTTGCACCAGAACACTCAAAAGCACTTCTTCTTACCAAGGGCCATTTCTATGCTAAATTTCAACTCTGCTTGATTTTTTTTTTTTAATTTTTTATTTTTTTTTTTTTTTAGAGAGAGAAAGAAAAGTTGCAAAAAATCTCATAATGGTAAAAGTGGTTTTCTTCACTTCTTTCATATGCCAAATAGTTGAACTGTATTAATTCAAACAAAATGTCACCTTTTGGGCAGAGACCAGGCCAGGAAAATTTCATTCCAAAAGGTGAAAGCACATCTGAATTAGAAGAAAAGCTAACTTGGAAAAGTACATGAAAACTCAAATACTCTGATCAGTAATATTCCTGTTTCATGAGCTTCACTCAAATGGAAAAACATTCTATCTTATTCCATTGTAATAATGGAATGCATTGCATAATGCAGAGAACAGGGAACATGCATCATGTTCCATGATAATTCATATTAATCACTTGGTGACATGTTATGTGATAAGTTGGTAGTTAAGTCTTACCTATGTGCTTGAAATGTAAAATCAGTTCCTCATCACTGTTCTTTCCTGTCCCCAAAGGTCACTAAAACTCAGGGTATGTCTGCACTATGCAGTGCTGTGTAGTGTGGAGGTTTCCGAGCAGAGCTCTGTGCAGACTAATTGTGGCTCAGCAGGATATGTTAGTGTATGTGAAGCTTTCTGTTGCCTTGGCTAGACTGCTCCCTACACTTTATTTAGCTAGCTCAGATACTCTAGGCTGTACGGAGAGGCTCTTCGAAGAGCATGAGGAGTGCTTGAAAGTGG
The DNA here is from genome assembly GCF_037157495.1 of Lathamus discolor. NCBI lineage: Eukaryota > Metazoa > Chordata > Aves > Psittaciformes > Psittacidae > Lathamus > Lathamus discolor. The sequence continues at coordinate 147,172,148 of NC_088884.1, read as the reverse complement.
GTTTGTTGCTACAGCGCCAGTCAGGGCTTTTTAGCGGCTAACGGCCACTGGAGTAGCACTGTCATAATCTGCTGAAAGTCAAATGCTTCTCCTCCTCCCTCCCACCTCCTTTGCTGGAGGAAGGCAGACAAAAACCGAAATTGTTCAACACCCGCTCTAGCTGCTGATTCTTAACTGAAGGTGTGTTAGCTGCCCATTATGGCAGCTTTTGGCTTCCCTTTGCTCCCACTGTAGTGAAAAAAGAGCTATATCGTATCAATACAGTACAGGAAGCCTGCTCTTAAAGGCTTCTAAGTTCTAGGTACTACCAGAGAATTACTGTTATTTGTTATTTCCTGCACTCCTCTAAAATGGCTATTTATTTCAGCCAGCATAATCGAAATCAAAAGCAGGATGTAGAAAACTTTTAGTACTGTGTTTTTCTGAAAATCATACAGACAGAGCACAAAGTCTGTGATAAAATCTGAGATTAAGAGAAACTCAAACTGTCTGGATCTAAAATTTGACCTACTTTGAAGGTTGTCCCATATGAGTTTCATTTACTGACCAACCAAATGTAGATGTAGCGGTGTTCATATGCAGCAATAAAATCCCGTAAAGAGCATGAAATGTGACAATGATCTTTGAAAAGCTAGGTTATAGAAGTGATATTACAGATTTTAGTAATGCTTTAAATTAAGTGCCTTCAATATGCTTAACCTTGCATTAAACTTAGATTTAATAAGACAGATGTGTATTAAGCACTGAATATACTTAAGGGAGCAATCTTGCGTTGGCAAGGGATGGACTCAATGACCTCCTAATAGTTCTCCTCCATCTCTAATTTCTATGATACTAATTGATTATTAAAACACTTTTATTGAGGATTGATATGTAGCTATTATATAGTTATTAATCTTACAACCCAACTAATATTTAATTTATACGTGATTTTAACACACAATGTCATTTTAGTTTTTAAAGAGGAACCTTGGAACTGTGCATTCACTGGAGCTCTGAAAAATCTTGCATGTAAGTGAGGTTGGCCATTTTGGGGTTATTTGTAATTTTATTATACAACCACATTTTGCAGGGGTGTAAGTTTACAGAGCTCTCCACATTAAAAATGAAATCCTTGCCTCAGCTACAGCATTGTTCCTGAAAGACTTGTCATGAAGAAAGGTGCATTTATTTGGTTTAAATACTACGTAATGTTAATACTGTGTAATCTCAAACAACAGCTCTATCTTGAATTTTTTAAAAGTAATCTGTCTATCTCAATTTTGGAATTGAAAAGAAATTTCCCAAAACTCTGAAAGTGAAGAAAATGGTGCGTGGGTTTTGAGCATTCAAAATTCATTTCTGTGAATGTTTGGCTAAGTAAAATACAAAAGTTTTGCAGAGCTGCATTATTAATTCAGCTTGTATGTGCCTAGGGCCATGGCTCATAATGGCATTCCTTTCTTTTTAACAGACTGTCAGGATTTTCAAAGGACATCCAGAAAGCCGTAAGTACCTATTTGTTGGATGTATTTCTCATACCCTAAAGGCTTTCTTTGATATGGACTGATCTTTTGCATTTGTGGATGGAAGCTGCATTAGAAAATGCCCTTTGTGAAAACCTGCAATATCTCAAGAGTTGCAAACATCTGGTTTTTGGCCAAGGAAGTATGAAGAGTGTCAGAACTGTGAATGCTTTCTAAAACAGGATTTTCAAATAATTAGCAGCAAGTGAAAATACGAATAAATGCAAAACCTAACACAAATACTAATAACTGAAAGTTCCTAGTTACTTTAAATGACATAAGGAGCGGGGAGGGAATACTCATTTTACTCACAGGATTTAGAGGGGTTTGTGCCTACTTTGTGATAAATATTTACATTCAACATATGCCTTTTTATGTCAAAAGTGTAACAACCAAGTTTAGTTTTTCAAGCAGAAGGCTGGAATGCAGATGGAAAGGGCCCTAATGTCTGGGACACATTCACCCATCAGGGAGGAGATCGAGTTTTCAAGAACCAGACTGGTGATGTAGCTTGTGGCAGCTACACTCTGTGGGAGGAAGATTTGAAATGTATCAAACAGCTTGGATTGACTCATTATTGCTTTTCTCTTTCCTGGTCACGTCTGTTACCTGATGGGACGACAGGTTTCATCAACCAGAAAAGCAATTGTTTCTTAAAAATAGAAGGTTGCAGCTTTAATTCAAGGTTATTGCTGCAGTCTGGCATAATTAATCCAGTATGCTATTCTGCAATGTAGCTTTGAAATTGCAACTTTTTTCAGAGTAATTATGGGATGATTTTTTATAGGTTTGCAACAACTTACTAATTAATATTCTAGATCCCCTTGGATAGCACAATCTTTTGGGAAAGGATTAGTATTATGTTTCCTATGTATCTTTTTGCTTACTCCATTTTTTTTAATTGTAACTCTAAATCGTTTTGCTTCATCAGAATGTTTATACTTACAGGGATCCTAGCCGTGAGGATATTTTTGCATGACTTACAATAGACAAGTATCTTATTTGGCAAATACATTTAGATAGCTTATCAGTATACTCTGATGTACTGAACTTCACATTGACTATTTTGCACTGAGAGGGACATATTTTTCCCAGATATTTTCTTTAGCAAATTAGAGAGGATTCTTTAGACTCAGCTACAAGCCGCGCTTAGTTCTGTAACGAATGCAAGACTGTTTCTGCTCTGAAAAGAAAAGTTTTCACACTCTCATTACAGTGTAAAAATGAAAAGGGCTATAGCACATAAACAGGCTGGTCAGATTGCTAGAAATCAGACATAGAATCTTCTACACTTCAGATTTTTTAATTTTAATTCTATAGGTATGGACTTACTAAGATCATTCACTAGGAAAAGACAGGAAATGGCAGCTTTGCCTGCAGAACATAAGGAATAGAAGAAAGAAGAAATAAAAATAATTGTAAAGAATAAAAGCAACTGAGGCTGAACCAAAAATGATGTGAGAATCAAAGTACTTGGCTGAGGTCTCTTGTATGCTGAGAGGATAATGTTTTGAGGAGAAAAAAAGCAAAGTAGATTTGGATGAACTCTGAATCTCAATTTGGCTTCCTACTCTTCTGAATCTCAGTTTTACTGAGAAGATATGCATCTTTATGCTTCTGGGGCAGTGTTTGGTTTGGCAATTCTTTTCTTCTGCTGGTTTGAAGATTGCAAAGATAGAAGGCTACAAAGGGAAAGGGTTTCTTGGAAAATCCTCTTCAGGTTATCCTATCTGGATAGGAAGATACCATCAAAAGCGGTATATTTCTGTAGAATTTTGGTCATATAGATTTTGGCTGCTCAATAGGCAGCAGCCTGCCCTCTGCATCCTAGAGATTACAGTTTTCACCAGAGAGTGGAGGAACCTTTGTTTCAAGAATTCAGAAAGCGGGGCTGGTGAATCTGCTGCAAACAGACCAACCAGTCATTTCCCCCTGCAGAGCATGACAGCAAAAACTGTGCCAACATCCCAGAGAGGCTTGAATGGAAGCTTTTCCTTTGCCACCAAAATTTACAGTATGCTTCCCACTTTTACTGGCACAGCTTGCCCTTCCCTTGGAATGTTTTCTGTGGTGTGTTGATTTTAAATTTGGCTAAGTCCTTGTGGTTTCTTTCCTATACTGATATTCCTTCAGCTGGGGCTGCAGGCACTCTACAACCCCACAGAGCTGCCTAGTGAATAGGCTTTGTTATTTACATGTCAGAGTGGAAGACAGCAAGCAGACATTCTGAACGCACTTGGTAAGGAAAGCTAACATTTTGACAAAACTCAGCTGTAATTTTAGAAAATGTTCACTTGATCCCCAGTATAAGCAGTTGCCTGATTAATATTATGAACTTTACATTTAACGAAAGGGCATTGGAAAAACTCCAAGTAGGCCAGCTTTGATTAGTCAGGAGTTCACTTCTCTTGTGCAGTGATCTGTTGAAGCAATTGTAACTGCATAGCATGGAAAGGCCATCATCTTCCATATAAACATTTTTACAAAGAGCATGTGAAGAATTAGAAAACTAGAGCAATGTCCTTTCAAATAAAATCATTCACACCAAGTGATTCACTACCAATTTCACACCTAGGACGTAGGACATTTGAAAACCTTTAAACCCATTCTGTTTCTAACCCAGTAAGGGTAAAGTCTTTTAAAGTAGCAATGTAGGTGTATTTTTCCTAAGATGTGTCAGGGTTTTGGTTAAAACTTACACCAAGTTTGTTTTTAAAGTATTTTCTTCCAATTATTTTCTTCCAATTATTTCTACCCTAGGAGGTACCCTGAGCAGAATAAATTAACTGCTAAAGACAAGCTGTCAGTGTGGAGGGACACAAAAATAATAGAAGTGGAGGCACTGAGTCTGTGAGAGTTTGATGTTATGCCTCAATTCAGCATGAAGGTAGGGAATGAAGATAGGGAGCGAAGATGGGAGAAAAGAGAAAAGAACAATCCTTCACTTTCTGGTGACAAAATGCTCCTTAATGTCTATAGTCCCCAAATTTTGGGGTGTCTGCACAAAACTCTTTTATGCACACTTTCTCATAAGAACATTTTCTTCTGTATTTCTGCTTCTAGCTGACCCACAGATACAGCCATAGAAACTAAATCAGGTTACTCTGGAAGGTATGAGGCAATATGAAAATTTCACTTGACATTTACATTTGTCAGGGATGCAGTTCTATTTCTCTTCATTTCCTAATACAAAGCATAAATCTTTTCCAGTATTGGTGTTTAAGTGAGATGTAAAAAATTAATGATAACTGGTTGCATTTAAATGTTATAACTTGTACTTAGTAATTTATAATCTGAAAATTAGAATGAGAAATGCTAGTCTTCTACACAGCATTACTCTCAATATGTTAGAACAGGATTTTGTACAGCAAAGGATTTCTTTATTCACAGTTTAAGCTTATGTAGTAAATCTGGTAGTCTCAACAGCAGAGTTTACACAGACCCAGTCCCACTAAAGCCTAATAGGTCCCTGTTCAAAAGTAACATTTTCAGACCTTATTTGTTCTCTTGCAAATTACAAGAATTTGCCTTTCAAAATTTAGAATCCTGGTATATTCCTTCCTCTTTTCCATGGGTGCATTCTCAGGGCCCAGGCGAGTATCTCCTCAGAATTTAATGTGTTTTTCTGGTGCTGCACTTGGAAGGAAAAGCCAATTACCAGTGAGATTTATTGTGAATTACTTTGTAAACAAACTTATTGAGTCTTGCTGTGCTAAAGGATGTGTATGCACCTGTTTGTTTAAGAGAAGGCACTGTCTAAATCTGGGGTTTGTAATTGATTGCTGCAGTAAATGTTGTCTTTAAAAAGACATTTGACAGAAATCCTTACGATCAGTCAGTTGAACTTAGGTTAATTTGAAGTCTAATACTGTCCTTTTAAGAAGAAGATAGTATGGGGTTCTGTATTGGCATTTTTAAATAGAAGTACATAGTAACCTGAACTTGAGAATACCAGGGAATATATAGTACAATATAGTGCAAACATATTTATTAATGAACAGGTTTCCTGCTTTGGATTAAACAAAATCTCTGGTTCAGAAACTTTTAAGAATAATAATCTAAACCATCCATAACCTCCTAAATATACATTTTGTTAACCTCTGCATCTTAGTAACCCTCCTCCTCCTTTCTGCTGTTTTCAAGTTCTTTAGACCTTTCTCACTTCTGGGTTTCAATACAGCAAGGCCTTGGGATAGTTATTTTGTACACACCTATATGTTATTAGGATATGTGCCCACACTTTGGTGTAATTTAGCCCAAGTCTCGGAAGCAAAGGCTGACTGATTTCTACATTCCACTAGGGTGATGGAGACCTATTTCTGGCTGGAACCTCTTAGCTTAACAAATAATAATTCAAGGCCACTGTTGGCCTTTTCCAATTACCGCAGTAAACCAGATAGTTCAAGTAAAAGAGCAAGCTAATTGATAGTCTTTGAACCAGAGCTTACGATGTGTTTAGCAATATCTAGCGTTTTCAGAAGGCCTAAAAGCAATGTAGTTTTGTTTGGATGCAAGCAAAATTAAAAATGCCTATTTAAGAGCTTAAAGTATCCTGATATTTAAACTTACAGTGACCTCTCAGCAGCATAAAAATAGTCCTTTAGGAAACATTTATGTCAGCCACTGCTAAATCTGAACAGAGGGTGTATTCCTTTTAAGCCTCTAGAAACACATCCCCAATGCTGGCAAGATTTAACAACACATCCAGGAAATTAAAGTTGATCTGTGTCTTATCAAGAAGGGACAAAAAAGGTAGGAAGTCATGAGTTTTTAGACAGCTGAGCTAATTCCTTCTTGCAGTTAGAGGGATTGAGCAGTCTGCAGCAGTAGCAGTCCAAAAGGAAGAGAGCTGGTTTCTTGAATAAGCAAATGCCAAGGCATTCAACTTGGTGGCTAAAGATATCAGTGCCTGTCGTGGTTTAAACCCAACCACAAACCTCTTTTACTCACTCCCCCCCTTCTTGCCCTCCCCCTGCTTCTGGAGGGACGAAGAGGAGAATCAAAAAGAATACAACTCCCACGGGTTGAGATAAGAACAGCCCAGTAACTAAGGTATAACACAAATCACTACTGCTACCACCAATAATAATAGTGCTAAAGGAAATAACAAGAGGAAAGAATACAACACCTCAACACCAGCCGACCAATAACTCACCCCACTCCCCCCAGCCAAGCACTGACCGATACCTCCTCCAACCCTGCAGTCCCTCTACCCCTTCCGGGTCACTCCAAGTTACATCCTGGGCAGGACGTGCTGTGGTATGGAATACCTCTTTGGCTAGTTTGGGTCAGGTGTCCTGTCTCTGCTTCCTCCCAGCCTCCCCTCCTCCCTGGCAGAGCATGAGGCTCAGAAAGTCCTTGGCCAGACCAAACATTCGAGCAGCAACTGAAAACATCGGTGTTATCACCACTGTTCCAAGGCCAAAAGATCAAAACACAGCACTGTACTAGCTCCTAAGAAGGAGAAAAATGACTGCTGCTGCTCAACCCAGGACAGTGCCCTAAACTCTTATTTAAAAACTAGTAGAGCCTGATAAAAAGCCATAAGTATCATATAGATCTAATGAGGGAACTGTTGAATTCACACCACTGCAAAATACTAAATGCATTGACAGTATCTTCTTTGTCTTAACGCTGGTACAGACAGTGGTGGAGAATGGAATAGTCTAGAGTGAACAGCTCACCCAGCCAACCAGGTTCAAATCACAACAGATCAGTTTAGTTACCTTGCTGAGTGTGGTACTGAACTTTTTAAAAGACACAGTTCTTAAGGAGATAAATGCTTTCATTAGAACAAATCTACCTGTAAGGCTCTCAAGTGTCAGGATTTTTCCAACACGCATCTTGTACATACAGCCAGGCTGCCATTCAGGCATTTAAATGAAAGGATTATATTTTCATGTGACCAGCACCCATCAGAATTATGTTTCTCCTGGGTAGTTGCTGTCCACTGATCTATTTTGAAAATTTGCATCCTCATTTCATTTTATGTGCCTGCTTGGAAGATTTTGTGTGCTTAGCATTTTTGCCAACTCTGGAGTCTTCTAACAGTAGTCAGCATGCAGTTGAGAGAAAATATTTGCATCTCATAACAGAGAAAATGTGCAGTGAGGTTTCTTCATGTGTTAAAATGTAAAATGTTTTAAGTTAACCCTTTTTTGTTTCTTTTAATATTTTCAAGAGTCAATTATTACAGCAAAATCAATGATAACCTTGCATCCTGCTCCCTGTATCGCTTTGGCTTACCGCAGTCCTTAGAAGATGAAGGTGACTGAGGAATCTGAAAAGATCATTTAGACCTTTGATATTCATGAAAAAGTATTGCTTCAGAACATTTGGAGACTGGGTGATCACTATTAATGAGCTTTAAGTTGTTCCTATATGTGGCTGTGAAAATGGTATACCCTCAGTATTGGTACCAGAGCTTACAAGGCCGCGTATATTGTGCTAAAAGCTCGTGCTAAAACCTGGCACAGTTGCAACAAGATATTTGGACAAAACAAAGTGGGCTTGCATGTATAGCTCTAAACTGAGATTGGTAGAACCTCTGTAGCAAATCAAAAAGCGACTTTTGCTTTTTGTCCTTTAACTTAGATAATTTTTTCAGGACAACATTTGTTGATGATGAATATCCAGCCATCGTGAAGTCTGATATTTCTGCAAAGCATTCAAAGCAGAGTTACTTAACGCAAGTCTTCCAGAATTCAGTAATGAGGAAAAAATTATCATCATGGGTTGCCTGCTATGCTCTGAACTGCTAAGACCAAGAAAATGCAGACAAGAAGCTAAGTGTTTCAATGGATGGTGAATCTGAATGTGGCCCGTTGCAACTGAGAGTTTATGGTTGCCTGTTGTGCCAAGGGGTTTGCACTGACTTCTGTGTTATATCAAGGAACGGCTCACAGGACCATTTTACTGCTGTTAGCTGGTCAATGAAGAGATCTAAGAATCCAGTGTGTACTATTGGTGATTTTGGGTTTTTGAGGAGCCCATCTGGATGGCATAAGACATTGTACAAGATATAAAAAACAAGTCACCTTGGGATTCTTAATTTAATTACTGCATGCTAGATAGAAAATGTAGAAGCTTTAGTGTTTTCCTATTGCCTTTGTACTTGATAACTATTTTACAGTTTGAAATTACACACCAGTGTTATACCATCTTTTGAACTCCAGAAGTTATCTTTCTGATGCCAACAGGAAGGTTTTCCTGGCACGCAGCTACTCCTGGCAATGGGACGTGCAGTGACTGCCAGTACCAAGGGGTTAAGGAGCAGTGACAATAAGCAGATGCTAATGCAGGAAAGATATTTTAGTCTTCTCATTAAAATAAGTCATTTCACTGTCTTCATGGATATTTGCACAGTTTTGCTTTTCCGTTGTTAGTCATAAAAGGTCAGCTCATGGAAAATTAAGTTAATAGGGTCAGTGCAATTTGATGAAAACTAGTTTTAGTTTGTAGCTTAGAAGAGATAGAGGGTAATGCATCTGATTTTATGGGCTTTCTTACATCTGGTCTGAATAAAACTTCTGCTCTCTTGTTCTAGGATACATATAATAACCCTATAATTTATATCACTGAGAATGGGTTTTCCCGAAGTGACCCTGCACTACTTGATGGCAGTCAACTATGGGAGTATTTCAGGCTGATTTTACAGGAAATTTTAAAAGGTACCGTTTAAAATTATGGAAGATCAATTGTGCAAACTTAATATAATTTTACTTTGTGCTTATTTGCATTGGGCAATAACTAATGATTCTTGAAGCTAAAACTTTTGTAAATCGGAGTGAAGGGATGTGGTTAAAAAAAACCCAACACATGTTTAGCTGAAAGGAAAGCAAGCAGTATTAATTCTGCTCCCCCATCTTGGGGTGAAAGCAGATGAAAAGGTGCTCCATACATACATCATTTTTAAACTCAGTTTTGTAGGGCCGTAGTTCTTCATTGAGGAAAACTACACTGATCTTCAGAAGTGCTTATCATTCATACTTTTCATTATGAAGGGTGCAAAGTTGAGAGCACCTGCAAGCCTGATCATTGCATCTCATAATATCCTTACAGCAGAATACAACCTCCCATACAAAATTACTTCCTTGTGATAATTTCTACCTGTATGAGGTCATTATGTTGTTATAGCTCAGCTTCTGCCTTTATGTCAGGATGGCCAAAAGTGTTCAGCACTGGTGAAGCTCTTTTATCATTTGAAACATGCTTTTCCATTAGTTTTGATAGAAATAAAGTTAGCCCAATTTTCAGCATTCTGGATATTCCTTCCTTAACTTCCTGCTGTTGGTAATATACAAAGAGTAGATCTCACTATGAATCAAGTGGACTATATTTTAAAATGCTGGTTCACTTAGATAACAGTCTCCATGTTAAATTTGTCCAAAGTAATCACATTCATGAATGTCATATTATAGTTCAATAGTTTTTTGTAGCCATTTTTCCATCTTCATGCTTTTTTTTTTTTTTCCTGTTTTGCTCATTTTATTCTTAATCCTTAATTTCGTAGAATCATAGAATCACAGAAAAGTTTGGGTTGAAAAGAACCTTAAGATCATCTAGTTCCAACACCCCTGCCATGGGCAGGGACACCTCACACTAGACTAGGTTGCTCAAGGCTCCATCCAACCTGACCTTGAACACTGCCAGGGATGAAGCATCTACAATTTCATTGGGCAGGCTGTTCCCGTGCATCACCACTCTCACAGTAAGGAACTTCTTCCTTGTATCTCACCTAAATCTCCCCTTTTCAAGTTTAAAGCCATTACCCCTCATCCTATTTCTACCTGCCCCTGTAAAAAGTCCCTCTTTTCTTTTAAAATGAACCTTTGCCATTTGTTCAGTCCAGCAAAGCTTTTAAATATGCATGTTCCTTGACTGTAATCAGTGCAACCTTACATAGGTTTCGTTACATATGGAGTTGGACATGAAGTTGGATCAGTGTTTATCATTTTATCTAGTAAAAGGCATGGTGGAACTTTGGTTGAAACAGATCCATCTATGCAAAGATAATATAAATATCAAATCCATCATACCCTGGAATGCAGGATATTTGAAGATGTTTACTTTATTCAGTGCTTAAATGCTTGACCATTTATTAAGCGTTACGTGAAGCAGAACCGTTTAATTGCTTTGCATATAGTTTCTACAATAATTTCTTATCTTTTGAGCTAACTTTTGAAATTGTTAGTACAGGCTCACTCATGCAATGAGCTCTGGGTCAGAACAGGGGCCTGTGTGGATTCTGCTGTGGGATTTGGGCATGCCTAGTTGCTTTTTTGCCTAACCAAAAGATAAACATGCTTGACTACAAAAGAGAGTCTATCTACAGCCTGTAACTGCACTTATTATTACAGACATTTTAATATGTTTTAATTGGACTGATACATCCTTATTTTGTCTTTTTGCATTAAGAACTCTCCTAGCTTTTAGAATACATATTTGCACTAATTGGGTTAATTTTGTCAGCCAGAATTTTCAAAATTTTAAGGAGCTTCCCTTTTCAAGATCTTGTGATTTAGAAAGAGCTATGCTCTAGTACTCTGAAAATCAGAAACTTCAATGGCTCTAAAGCTAAGTAGCAAGAATATTGGTGTCCAAAATTCCAAAAAAATTTACTATCATTAGGACTATTTAAATTAAAATATTTTGGAGGGCAGGAGAAGTGCTCAGTTGGGACAGCAACCTTCACCCACTAAGACTGTGATCATGCAGTATGGATAAGCAATAAAACCACTCTATGTTACCTCTATGCTTTATTTTTAGAAAAAGATTTTGATGTCGTCAGAGAAAATAGAAATTTTTATTTTTCAGTTATTTAATAAGATCAGAAAGAGCAATGTATATGTGAATGAGAAAACAGAGAGTGAATAGCATGCAGCTACTATAAATACATCACATTATAGCTATTATAGATGGAAAATAGTTTTTAAATGGTTATAACTACTGCCATGTTGCTTCTGCACTATATGAATAGATAAAAGCATCAATATTTTAATAAGTGTGTATATACATATTTAGCATCTCTACAGAGCCATACACATGCATGGTGCTTTACAGATAAATGAAAATGATGTATTCTTACCCTAGGGAACTGAAAATCTAATTTGGATACAATGCATGAAGAGATGACAGACAGAAAGCTGGATGAGTGGGAAGAACATGGATCAGACTAGTGAAATGCTTTTTACTATGGCTGCTCTTTGTTAATTTTATGTAATGTCTGTTTAAGGATGACATCTAGACCAAAGATCAAGGCTGCCAATAAAAAGGTAGTTGAAACTACTTGGTTTTGAAAAGTGGAACCGTCTAAAAGAGATGATGAAGTTTCATAAAGTTTCATATGGAGGAGAGCATGCAAAATAGAGGATAAACTATTGCCATACACAGCTGTTGGAGAAAAGCAATGAAGTTAATCCATAATCTGTCTGGTAGAAGATTATTAATAATGTTGATAGGGAGGAAAGAATGAATTAAATTAATTTTATGTTGCAAGAAGGAAGCATTGGAAAGAGAGTTGAAGTTGGGTGGAATGGAAAGTAAAGAAGACGAGGATAATCTGATGTGCTACAGGCAGTGCCAAATAAGAGGGAGATGAGCAGGAATAAATGTGAACAAACAGGACTAGATTTGGGAGTAAATAGAAAATAGATGAACATTTAATTTGGAGTCAGCTAGAAGGTCAACAGTAAAAAAATGCAGAGCAAATAGGATAAATTACTGTGAGGAGAAAGGGATGGTTAAAACCTAAAATTCAGTTGGTGTTAATTTTCTCCTTAAATATGCTTGAACGAAGCAGAAACAAGATATAGCGAATGCTGACTGCAATGGGAAGTGTAGAGCAGAACTAAAATTGAAAGTAAGCAAGGTGGTGCAGTTAATGGGATTTTTTAAAAGTGCACTTTTAGTTAAATACCGTCCCTTCTGGAGAGCTTATTTTTGTCCTTTTTTCCCTCCGATTACTAAGAGTTGTTATAAGACCTTTTATATATTGTCATCACTGTACACTTTGACCTTGCTCTCATGAACTAACCATTTAGTCTGTGTTGTAGATTCGTACAAGCCTGCTTCTGCAGCATTCCCATGCACATAAAGCAGTGAGGTTATAATGCAATACTGTAGTCCATGAAAATATGATATATTGTTAAATTAAATATGGATGTCATAATGTGAGCCCCTTGGGTCAACTATAAGCTTGGATGTTATTGAAAGAACTGCAGAGGCAGCTCTGTTTCTTCATTGCTGCTGACAAAAATGCCTCTACAAATAGAATACAACAATGCAGACATATTAAGGAGCCTCTGAGATGTGCTGTTCCTGGCATAACATTGCCATGTGACATTTTCAAGAACTATAAATACATTGACTGCATTATAGTATAAAAGTTAAGAAGCTTTGCAGTAGTCACTGCAGAAGTGTTAAAATGAAACTGAATCTGTTGTGAATACTGAAGGATTCAAAGCTTTAAAAAAAACAATACAAACAAGCAAACAAACCCCCCCTAGAGCCCCTGAAATCATAAGGCTATAGCTGCCATAGAACAATGTATTTATCAGATTTTCAATATAGTTTTAAAAGGTCCAGAATACATAAGTATAATTCCATAAAGTTACAGTTAAATGCCAGTTTTATAACTTCACATTATGGTAAGAAGTCGCATGTAATTTCTTAGGGGAGATGTCTGAGACCACCTCTAGACAATAGAAATGACCACTTTGTAGCAGTGTTTTCTTGTTACTGAAAGTTTATATCTCTTTTTTTTTTTCACATTAATCCTTGAATCTGAATGTTTTAATCTGCAAAAATGAACTTTTTTTTCTTTTTTTTTATTTTTCCAACTCTTAACCGGAAGTTTTCCAATGCAAAATTACGAAGAAACATTTTTTCTCCAAAATGCTCTTAGTCTGCCTTCAAAAGTATCTTTGGTGAAGATAACAAAGCACAGTTGCATGCTCATGTTGGGAAGATTTCTGCTGGAGCCAAGCTATAGGAATCTGGTCAGTTCACTGATAGAAGAGGATCGTCTCTCTGAATTAAAGGTATGTGAGTAGATTTCTTGCTTGCCATTGTTTTGATTTTGATTGAAGAGATTAAATGCAGAATTATGCAAGAGCTGCTAGATGTCTGTGGGCTAATTAGATGGTTCCTGGGAAAAGGGCTGTAGAAGACACAGGAGCTTTGTGTGCAGTGTTAGACAGAAGTCGCTAGGCTGAGTGGTGCCGCAAATTGTTCAAATTGTTGGGAATCCCGATGTAGCCAGCATGTCAAATGCTCAGACAGTACCTGAGATGTGCTTTGTTTCAAAAGTAACTAGACCCCAGCCCTCAATGAACTGTTAGTTTACAAAAGTGTTAGCAACTGCAGCACAGGAATAGTTCCTGCTCTACAGTGAAGAGATACTGTGTGCAAGGTCATGTGACTACTAGTCACCTCAGAGAGGATAGCCTAAATATTTAGGCACTGTGGGTGCTGTAGTGCTGCTGCATAGCTGGTGAAGTCCCTTCTAGAACCTATTTGGGGTATTGCTTTTGTTACAGAGGATTTGCTTTGCTTAGGTAGAAGTACTACTCCATCGCTGAAGCAAAATTCAGCTTTGCTGCTGGTTGACCCTAGTTGACTCAGCTGTGCAAGCAAAGATCGGGGATCTCAGAAACTAACAAGTCTCTAATCTCCAAATCATATCTATGTGGCCAGAAAGTTAGAGGTAACTATTACTCACCTGCACATTAGAGGTTTCCCTTAGGAATGATTTGTACATATACAACATAATCCCCACATCAGAAGTAGCTACTGTAGTTTTTGGATTCCACTTTTTTATTGTACAAGATGAAAGATAATGGCAATTCCACCAGAAACAAACAAACAAACTCCCCCCAAAAAACACCAAAAAAACCCCTCATAAGAAGAATTTAGGGATTTGGACCTTTATGATGAAAACACAGACTTTTACGAAAATCGTGAGTTTAAATTTGTCAGATGTTGCTTGCACAGAACATCATTGGGTTTGATATTAGTTCTAAGCCATATGCTTCATTTGGAGTTACCTTTCAGGAGAAAATGTACTGAATCCACAGAGGCACATCATAAAAAATTACTGTGCTAATGCTGTGGCTTTGAGACAGATTTTAATTTAAATCTCTCCTTTTTCAAGATGATTTAGTTTTAAATAACTCAGGCCCATTATGTGCATTCAAAATGCTTTTCCCAGGATTATGTACAGGATCACTCATTGCAGAAACTAAGTTAATATATAATACTGTTTGGCTAAGATTTTCTATATGGGCATACATCTTTCCTGGAATTGAAAGATAAGTCAAGTCCAGTTTATTAGAATAAACATCTGTCTTTAGGTACCTACGACTTCTTAGTCACAGATTTCTATTCCAGAAAATGAGATTTTGCATTTTAATATACAACAGGAAACATTTTTCTTCTTAGGGCAGGGCTCATTACCAAAAATATTATGAAAATTGCTTTAAAGCATATTAGAAAGTTAGTCAGAAAACTATTAAATATAGTGGTGCTGGTACAACTTTTATCTCAAAAGGTCATAAGTGGTGATTCCTGAGTATTTTGCATTGGAAGTATTCATGCCTTGCTTCTCATTTTCTGTCTAAATATCTGCTGTTGACCATTTAAGTAAATGGTCCTGTGATTACATTAATTTTGCAGTTACTGAAGAATGGATCTTTTACAAGACACATTTTTAGCAGTGCAAATAAGAGAAGGAAAGAGAAGAGAACCTTACCTAGGGTCTACTATATTAAAAAAACCACTGTGTTTTGAAGTGCATTGATGGCTCATATAATGCTATCCAGCTTCCAAACTAGTTATTTTTCATGATGTTTCTGTGATAATAATAGCTTATCATTTGATTTCATGGGAGTTATTGCCATTCTAAAGGACTGAAAATTATATAAATGCAGCTGTATGGGGAATATTACAATGTCAAATGAAGCAGTGTCATTGCAGTTCTCTGTATATGCTGCTACAATGTCAATATAAAAGGGAAGAAACCATATTGATCAATATAGCAGAGTATAAGAAGTGATTGGATAGAATGCAAACAATGCATTATCTGTTATAAAGTCTTACTAAATGAAGATAAAACTTTCAGTCTATAGTTGTGCATTGAATTTGAACTCACATGTTTCTGGCTGTTTAAAGCCACTGCAATTTTTCCTGAGCAAGTATGTGTACATTCAATATGACCTACTTTATAATTGCTGTGGGAGTTTGCCTTTGCATTTTTTGATAGCTCTCTGTTCAGATTCTCAACCATAGCATTGCATTAGTTTATTTGCATTGAATCAATTTTACCAAGGAATCTCTGATTTTTATATAAAGAAATTCCTAGCTTCATTACACAGGGAGTGAAGTATCTGGTCTCAATTTTAAACTAGGGAAATTGAGGTAGCACAAGTTCACTATAATTTAGCTAAGGTCAAAAAGCAGATGGGATAATAATAGGAATAGTACCTGGATTTTTCTGCTCTCTCCTGGATTGTTCTGTCTCTCTATGTGCAATGTCATATTCCTGCTACTAACAAACATGTTTTGAAATAAACATTCATATTAGAGAGTATGAAGATGTACATGAATGCTCAATATACATCTCTCAAAAACACTAATGGGAAAGTCATCTACTGAACTCATGTAGTAGTTGGAAATTAAATACAAAATGTTACTATTTCAAATGTAATAACGACGCTTATCCTTAGTGAGGCAAGTCTGATGTTTGAACAGAAGATTTGTGAGGAGTTAATAATTCTATTACACGGTGGAATAATTTGCCCAGAAAAAAGGTGGGCAATTGTATTTCTGGAAAATGAAAAATCAAACCGTCAAATAGTAAAATAAGTACAAGGCATTATTTCTCTATAAGAATGAAACATGTATCTGGATATAATACAATTTTGAATATATAAATTGGGGGGAAAAAATCCTTTTTCTTCTTCATGCTAGAGTAAAAAAAAATTTCTAGACTTCCTTAAGAATTTATCTTCTGGAAGATTTAAATGTAAGAAAATGTAGTTCTCAAAAGGAGAATTACTTTTATCATATACATGAATGCTTGGAAAGTGTTTACTTTTCTATTTAATTTTCTTTCAGTAATATAACAATTAAATATATTTTGTTGTTATTCTCTGAAAGGATGAACCCTCTGTTTGTGTCACTATTTTATTTTTGAAAGTCACACCTGAAAGTAAAGACCTTAGTTATATTTATAGCAATTCTGTGTTCTACTCTGAAGTTGTGCATCCTGGCACATTTATACAGTGTAAAAATGACTTGGAGACATCATAATATAGTGCTTTTTTAGCCATCTTGCATGAGAGATTAAATCTGGAGTGAACTGGTCTTGCATGACAAGTATTTGGTAGTGTTGGGCAAGGGGTTAATTGCCAATTAAAGGAAAGAAGAAAATGCCCTGCAATGGTTGTTTGCAAAACAAGGGAAGAATGTCTGGAAAGATTCCTTCTCCTGCATCCCAAACTACATCTTGTCTGTGTCTTGGTTATTGAGAAGCATGTAAGATATTTCCATCTGAGTCTTCCTTTGTTCATATTCCCTCAGTAACACCAGTAGGTTCAGCATAGCAAAGACTTTTAAAGTTCTAGAAACTATCATCTCCTCCGCAAAAGTCTAATTTTTGCTGTTGATGTTCTTTGTATTGCTGAATTTATTGGAATTCAGGCAATGGAATTATAAAGTTTATATGAATATTAGCAGGCGTTATGTGACCTTTAGTAAAGGGCTTAAGCAACAAAAATAACTTAGTTTTCAGACAGGATGAACTCTAGGCCATATGTGCCTTAGGTATTCGAACGTTTATAAAAAAGTCAGATGTTCAAAACCCAACAGTCCTTTTCACTCTCCTTTCTTGGAAACGTAAGAAATCATATGAAGCAGTTTACAAGAGTGTTAAAAATGGCATGTTTTTTAATATTGTGTATACTTTATAATCAATTCTTATTGATTACTTGGGTGATTTTAAGAAAAAAAGACAAAACAATGTTTGTTCTACTGTGAATACAGGGTAGCCACTTACAGTGAAGAGCTCATGCAGTATGTTTTCTGCATGGGCTAATGCCTTCACAATAGTAAGTAGGCTCCTACTGTAACAACCGAAGCTGCCATGCACTCTTCAAGTTTATTCCTCAGTCACCATGCATTGTAGAAATCCAGTCTAAAGATCATAAAGAATGAATAAGCATGACTGAATGCAGAGCAAGAGACAAATGCAGAGAGGGGAGAAGAGAGTGTTTTTGGCTTCCACAGCTTCTGAAAGTCATTCAAAAGCTCCTTGGACTTGCATGCCTTTTGTATCTGCAACTCAGACTCTAGCCTCTGATCTCAGCAACCAGCTTTATGCTTGTCTGGCAGTCCTTTTCTCATGAGCTATCCCAGCAGTTATGATCAGCGGGGTGCATTAAGTAAACAGTTCCTAGGTTTTACATCCAGCTCTTTACTCAACATCTTTATAAGCCTCTAAAAAGGATCTTTCACCAAGAAATGCAATTGCAGAGCCAGAGTGAGGCAAAATCATCAGTCTTCTCCCTCAGGCATTGGCTCTGCAGGGTGGGCATTGGCTTGAATACTGGATGTGCGTCCTGAGACTTCAGTAATTTTTAATACAGATTACAACGTCAATTAGGGTCATGAAATCCCTTTTCCATTTGTATTCTTTTTATTGTTGTAGATTTTTTCTGATCTTATTTGACTATCATGGCATGTCTCTTCTTTTTTGATTCCCTGCTTGCCTTACTTCTGTTAGTCTTATGTTTTCCAGCAGGCAGATGCTGATTCTCCTCATCCATGTGTAATCCCAATGAAATTTTCATTTTCCATATTTTATAGTCTGCTGCTATTCACCTTTCTAAACACAGGCAATAGGAGTCCAAGGGAGAAGAATTCACTAACCTCCTGGGGAAACTAAAAATGATCATAGCCTAGCAAGTGAGTCTTTAAATGTCCTTTGCCCATTCCACCCTCCCCTCTGCTGCTCTTTAAGTATTTAAATCTGCCCCCTACCAGTCAGACTTCCTCACCAGATGGTGCCTTCTGACTAGCTCTGCCTTTCTTCAGAGAATGAATAAGTACAGCAAAGAGCATAAGGAACTGGTAAGACAGTTACTGGAATATTTCATCAGTGCTAGTGTCCACTTTTTAAAAAGGACAGTGAAAAATGGGAGAGAGTTCAGGAAGGAGCTGCAAAAATGATTTGAAGGCTGGAGAAAATGCCTTACTGTGGGACTCTAAAAGAGCTCAATCTGTCTATCTTATCAAAAAGAAGATTGAGAGGTGACTTGATTACAGTGTACAGGTACCTTCATGGGGAAAATATACTAGGTACTAAAGAGCTCTTTAGTTTGGTAGAAAAAAAGTATGAAAAGAGCCAATGTCTGGATGCCAGACAAATTTTTATGAGAAATCAGACACATTTTTAAACAGTGGAAGTATTAAATACTGTCACAAATTATCAGAAGGACTGGATGATGCACTTCATGCTTTCACATCAGGCTGAGGGTAGTTTGGGAGATATGCCTTAGCCAAACA
The DNA here is from genome assembly GCF_037157495.1 of Lathamus discolor. Classification (NCBI taxonomy): domain Eukaryota; kingdom Metazoa; phylum Chordata; class Aves; order Psittaciformes; family Psittacidae; genus Lathamus; species Lathamus discolor. Next base: position 147,153,081 of record NC_088884.1, on the reverse strand, counting down.
CAAGTTTCAGACACATGCCAGGGAAACTAGTGCAATTTAACAGCCTGTGATTCACTGAGGATAAAACTAGATGATCTTATGATCTCTCAGGTTTTAATTCTATACATTTAAAAGCTGGCTACAATGACTGTTCATACTTCATGAAAAGTAAGCTGGTGTGAGGTGTACCCTTTGAATATTAAAAAAGGAATGGAGTGGTCCACAGTATATAATTTTAATGTTTATATTATTTTATTATCACTTTTGAAGTTAAGACAATTTGGAAATATATACATCATTTTGTAAAGTCAAGCTCTCTCTTTAAGAAGATTTTTAATTTGAATACTTATATTTTCCCAAAATCTTTTCACATTGCCTTTTTTATGGCTGAAAGAATTCTACCCTTCTTACACCATAATTGCATTTACAGTTGTTTATTTTCAATGAGAAAGTCATCCGAGATTTGTCCAGAAAAAAAGGGGAAAACAGTCCTTACTAATGCTCGTTGGTTGTTCTTACTTGCTCTCCTGTCTGAGAATCATTATTATTTATGTAGGCAGTGATAGATTTTTAAATGATGTAATCATACATCGGTGTGACATGGTAATGTCTGTATCTTTAAAGATAAAGATTTTTTAAAAGGTTAATTATATTACACAAATTGTTTTAAAAGTAGAATGTTAATATTATTGTAGGACTCAGACTTGGAAAGCAATTCTCCTGTCTAACATATGCATTTAATCCCGACATGCTTCCTTCTTTTCTTCCCATTATTGCTACTGTTTCCAGGTGCCATGCTAGATATTTTCTTTCTTTCTTCTGTGTTTATTCATGTATCTGTGGGTAACCGTGTTTCCTGTCCTCCAACTGTAGACATTGCTTAGCCACGCCAGCCATAGTTGTCCTTTCTTTCCATCTCGTAATTAAGGTTTTTGTTTCCATCTCTTGATCACTTTTGGTATTCTTTCAGCTTTATTCAATTTCTCACTGTGTCTCCAAGCAGTCTCAGGAATTGGGCTAGGGAAGGGACAGTGGAAAACATATCAGCCCAATGTGGAAATCAGAGTTGTATGTGACGTGGCTTAGCTGAAGCAGGAAGTCAAAGGTCTCAAGAGTGTGATCAAGGCAGGTTAGATGGGAAGGAGAGCTGAGGAGAAGCAATGTGGCAGCAATGAACCTTGGCTACAGAAAAGTTGGAAGCTATTTTCTAGCCATAATGAAATATTAGATACAGGAACCTTACAAGATTTTAGCCACATGGATCTCAGGAGATGAATTCTCACACTTCTCTATGGTTTACTGGTATTATCTCTTACCACCACCCATATAGTGGTAGTAGCAGCCACAGTCAACTTCATCTCAACAGCTGCAACTCTGCCCTTCTTGTTTGACATGTGCTTCTCTCCTCACATCAGTAAAAAAGTGCCCCACAACAATGCAGTCTTTCAGTCTAAACCATTACCTCTATTTTCCATGGGTCATGGAACTTCATGATCCGGCCTGGACGTTCCCTCCCTCTGTGCACTTTCTAATGTCATAGGCTATCACCCAGAATTTTATAAGTATTCAAAAAGTAGTTCATACTAGACAACTAGACAGCAAGGATGTACAGATAATGGGAAGATAGATTCCCTTGCCTTATAAGCTGAGTGAGAAAAGCATTGAAGTTAGAGATTAGAGTCCTTAATTGAACAGTCCCTAGTCATAAGAATTTTGCTAACATGGCAACATGCTGTTACTAGTGAGTGGGGAATGATGGTTTATTTGCTTCTGTGGTATCAGATTTTGTTACTATTTTTTTTAAAGTCAGCTGTGATCAAAGGCTCAGATGTGTATGTGCCTCTTTGCTGGCAATCAGCGTGAGCCTGTTGCCAGAGTTTGTGCCTGGTTTTCATTTATTCTGAGTAAGTGTCTGAATAAGACAGACAGTGTATTCTGTGCATGATCTGTAACTGGAGGTGGCAGTGTTCTGCTGCCTCCTTTCCATAGTCATGGAAAGTCCATTTTAATTCTGTCAGTCTTAATCTATTGCTTTTAAATAAGTAAAACGTGTACACATGTTTGAAAGTTGTAATGGAGAAGATTAATATAACATGAAAAATGTCTTTACTTCAACAAAAAAATTTCCAGAACCTTAGTTTTATTAATTTATAACCAATGTTTATAAATTACATACAAAACATACTGTAGTATCCTAAACCTGCACAAGTTTTGTGCACAACAAGGGCAAACCATGTTCTAACACAGGAGACATTTCCCTTTGCAATGGATAGCTGGAAGTATGAATATGCTGCATGGCTGCTACAGTTATGCAAAAGAACTCATAAAAAAAACCCCAACAAGCTAGACACTGTGAAACCAAACATTTGTTTTAGCCCCCTACCAGTTACAACCACAGCCCTGCTCCAGAGGTGACTTTGTCTTTTCGGGGGTGTATAGTGGTTCACTTTGTGGAGCAGTGGACACTTTGAATCTGATGAACTGTGGGAGATTTTAGAGGAGCGGAGGACTGGCTGGACATGAGTGAAGGAGAGACTCTGCTACAGCATTCTGCTCCCTTGCACTGGTCCCAGGTGCAAAAAATGAGACTAGCTATGTATTGATTTTTTTACCAGCCAAACCACTGTGTGTACCTGAATCTGTAAAACAGCAGAATATTGATCTATTAAAGAAAATTATCTGTTTAAAGTAGCTATTCTCTTTTCTAGTTCAGGGTGCAGAGAAACACCTATTTGCCAGCGTAGCCTTGCATATCTGTACTTCAGCCACCAGTTTGCACCACCTGGGTATAAGTTCAGCCCATGCCTCCTCTTTAAAAATACCTAAATACTGGTTAAATCTTCCACTGTCACTTCTGAGATACCCTGAGTGGGTTGCATGGAGCCATTCGAAACAGAACAGCTATTAACAGGCAGAGTTGGATTTTTTTTCCAACTAGCAATTTGTTTAACAGGTTTCCACTGCAACTCCTAAATGATTTCACTTAAAAGGACACTGTGAATGTTAATTAAAAACATTCATTAGGGTTTTAATAATACCTTAGAGGCTTTAAATACAAATTTGTTTCTGTACCAAAAATATTTTTCTTTCCATCTTAATCCATGTATTTTGGGGAAGCCAGTGTCAGTTGCTGGACTGTTAATACTCTTTTCCTCCTGCCCCTACCTTGTTTTGAGAAAAAAAGTATGTTTGATTGGTGGTGAAGAAAAATCACACTCATATTTAAAGTGTTTTGTTTGCAATGAGAAATTGGAAATCAGAATTGAAATCCAGCCTTTATGTTGGTTCAGACCTAGTTGATTAGAGTGTGGTTTGTGTAATGTTGTCTACATATGTGAGCATGATACAGTGAATCAGTAAATCTGTCCTTCTCTTACACCAATACAACCTTGAAGTCTCCATTAGGATGGTATCAGTATAGCTGGAACAAAATTTTCTGATTTCCTGAGTGTATATTGATCATTTTGGGGAGTGGTATTGTTAGGCATGAACTGTGGCCTGAAGATGTCTGAAGGTGCAACATAAGTGAAATTTAGGATTCCTGAGTCAGTGAGAGGTTTGCTGTTAATGTCAGTGTAACCAAAATGTAATTAGAAATAAATATATACTCCATTTAGTAGGAGGTCCTAAGTCCCTTCATCATTCACAAAAGGGAATGGAATTTGAAATCTTTAGGTATTTTTGGCAGTATTTCCTGATTCTTTCTGGATATTTCCATACAGAGAAATAGAAGTCAAATATTTGGACTTCCTCAAAGTGTGACAACTCTGATGCTGTGTGGCTGCCTTTATGTCATACTTCTGTGTTAGCAGCTCAGGTTGTCACTTCTATTACTGGAATTTTGATTTCCTTTTTTGGTCTTTCTCTCTTGCTTTTTTAGTTTGTGCTGTTGAAATCTAAGCTTCAGTCTAATCTTATTCCATTGTTCAGGTCAATTTTTTCCCCTTTGTGTTTCCATCAAATTTACTAACTCTGTCCAGGTATGAAGCATTGTATTACATACAGTATTAAATTAATGTTCTTTTTGATTCTTTTCACTATTAAACATCTATTTAAATCCATATATATCATTTAGCTGTACATTTCATCTGAATGATTGAATGCTTTTTGGTAGTGAAACAGATTCTGTATACTGCAATATGCCAATTCCAGAACTTTTCAGAGAAATATATTTCAGAGTTTTCACTTTGTGGTCTATGAGGAATCTTATTTTTTGAATAAGTATTGATTGCATAATACAAATGTAGAAGCCTTCCTTTTATTCAGAAAGAATGAGCTTGGTTGATGATGAACAAAAGTATTCATGACAATCCAATAGGAAAAAGGTACCTTGGCACCTGCAACTTAGTAATTGTTGATGTAGGGAATAGTCTTGATGAACAAGTTTTATAACAAATAGAGCAGAAGACAATGAGAAAGAAGAGCAAAGGTCAGAGAAAGTTCAATTCAGTCCATTGAGAAAGAACTTGGATAAAATTTAGGCAGAGGAAATGAAAGAACAGTGATGGGAGGTAACAATATTTTAGAAGGAAATGATTGCAAGGAGATAGAACTGAAGGAATAGTCAAAATAACTGCGAGACACATGCATAAGCTGGTGATAAGAAGCATTAGCTGCCGTAGATAAGGCTGCACATTCATTCTTAGGCATGCAACATCTAGGGAAACCACAGGAAGTCTAGCACAAGATACTACAGAAACACGGCTGGACAGGCAGACAAGCAGATTTAAGAGTTATTAGCACTGGAAAATAAGTGGGTCCAGGACAGTTGGCACAGACACCCAAGCAGGGACTGGCAAGAAGGAAAAGGGAATGATGACAGAGCCTTGAGAGGTGTCTGCAGAGGCGGGGGAGAAATAGAGGATCTATCAGCAATAACTCTCCGATGCTGTTAGCCAGATGAAGAAACGATAATTTCGTGTCACATAAACCTAAGGGCGGGAGTTTCTTGTGGGGTAGTAAGTGGCCTATGGTGTCAAAGGTAACAGAGCTATCAAGGAAGAATGAGCACAGAGAAATGACCCTACAAGAAACAGGCACTTATTGTGAAGGATGACAAGACAAATTAGATACTTGGCAGTATACCTAAAGCAACTCCTTCAGCTACTGCGACCACCTACACTGGCAGAGTAATTAGAAGGTCTTCCAAACACAGTGATAAATGGTGTGATAGGGGCAGGGAGATCTATGCCTATTTATAAAGTGGCTGTCGTCACAGTATCCAGCTACCACAGCAGCCAGTTAAAGAAAGCTAGTCACTATCAGGTAGTTGAATATTTTCTTCAGTTGTGGTTAGGTTAGATGCAGTTGGTATAAAAAGATAGCCCAAATAAGCAAAATTTTGCCAAGCATGACAAAAGCAGGGGAGGCCTCTCTACAATGATGTCCTGTGCACATCTTCAGGAATAAGAACCATCAATGCTTTGAAGCTGAAATAAAACTGTCTTTTATAGACTTTTGTAATGGTGTCCCTCTTCCTGAAGAAAAATATAAAATGTGTTGAGTAGCCTGTGCAGACAAGAGCTGGTGCACAATTTAACGAACAGTGTTAGAAAATAGTGCTTAAGGCTTAGAAATAATGAGCTCCTAATGTGTTTTTCTAATCAGAGTATCAGCATGAAATTCACTGTATTTGGAGACCATCCTATTACCAAGGCAGCAGTGTATCAAAAGTGCACTGGATATTACTTTTGTGTCTCATTTTTGAATTAGATTTTCTTTTGCTGATCCTTTTTAATAGTTTTAAGTCAAAAGCAGTAGAAACAAGAGAAGAGCAGTTCTTATCATATCTGTTCCAGCATCCTTGGACCAACAGGCATCACTGTCAGTCTCAGTTATCTTTCCATGCAACACTCTTTTGAACAGAGGTTTGATACGCAAAAGTTTTTTCCCTCAAGATTTAGGCACATCATAAATCAAACAGACAACATGATGGGACTTCTTTCCCTATTTAGTCTATTGGACGCAGACAGGCATGTACTGTAGGTTTCTCAATGGCTTATTTTCTAACAAAAGCATAATGTTGTACAGTTCAGATATTACAGCAAGCTTTTCTTGGATTTTACCCAGGCAATATTTTCCTGTCACGAAAACAGAGCCATATTTCCACTACTGAATCCACATAATTGTATCAGCCACTGCCACAGTGGTGTTTTTAAGGACTTGTTTTTTCTGTTTCTCCCTCTGCCTCACAATAGCAACATCCTTTATTCTTGAGTGATTTATTTTCTGTGTTATATTTTGTTAAAATACAGTCTGGTATTAATAACAGAATGAAGATCTGGAGGGTTGCTGGAAGCTCTTTAAACCTTTAGTTATCTAACAATATCTGCACCAGAACATATGTAAGCACAGAGATGTCAAGTAATAATGTCGTTATACTAATTTTCTTCATGGCATATGTGTATTGCCTAAACAGCAGTTTGCTAGTTTAGGGGTTGTATGGAGGCTAAATCGTGCACGCTGCTTGTGTGGTGTGCTGCAGAAACTAACTAGGAATCACTGTGTAGCTTTGGTTTTAATATGCACACAGTTTACTTCAGACAGGGATGCTATAAGAGCTGTGTTGAGCAGAAGTTGTGAAAAGTTCCATTAAAAAAATCTTAAATTATGTGCTTTAGTCATCTTAGTCATAACACTACAACATTGCCCAACTTAAGCTCCCAAACCATCCCTTCCTTGACAACAATGTTTTGAAGTCATTAGATTACAGGGCAACGGTAGAAGGATGCTGCATTGATTGGTTTTAATAGACCAAGATGAAAGAAAGGGAGAGAAGTTTAATGCCTTACTATAGTCCTCCAAGACACTTTACACCAAATCATGTGTAAGTGTAGAGAAGGGTTGTTAAATAACCTCCATGAATAAAACAATGTTGTGTTCAGGTCTGCCAACCTTAACTGGCAATTCTTTATGAACAGTAGGGAAAGACTAATCCTCTGGATTACATTCAGAAAAAGACAGGTTATAAATTGTAATAGTTCTGTTTTGGGGCTTTGACTCGTTTAAAGTTGGAATATAAAAATGTGAATCCATATTCGCACCACGTTTGCAATTACGTGTTGTATTTTAATTCCAACCACTTCTTTCGATGTTGTCCAACTTATAGTATGTTTTGTGTGATCGCTCTGATAACTTTGATAGCATGCTTTCACTTCCCAGAGAAATCCTGTGAGAAAGACCAGCAGAAAACTGGAACAAAACCCAGTCTTTGAAATGCCGGTATGGTGCTGATGTACTCATAGCACCAGCAGCAAGTCACTGCCCTGGCTCCTCACTTTCTCTGAAGAAACAAGGGAAATCTCTCTCAGATTAATATCTCAGGAGCACTTAATATTATGGAGCACCAGCCTAGTTTAGGGCTAGTCCAAATTAACCCAAATTTTGAAAAGCACAGTCTAAGCCGGAATAGGCAAAAGGTTTTCAGACAGAAGCAATGCAGGAAAAGTTCATGTTCCATCCCAGTAAAAATAATTAACATAGATTCAAATTTTCTGTTAGTGACCTCTTGCTTTGTCCCACTCTTACAGTAAGAGTTTCATTGCACCACAGGCTGCCACCGTCTCACAACAGAGAGAAAAAAGTTGAACTTTTATTTTTTTTTAATGAAAAGGATTTATAATAAAAAAAAGTAATGTGAAAAGACTCACTTCCCAGAAAAAAAAAAATAATCACGTAGCCATGATGCTTACGTTAAAACCAAGTTGTTTTACCCTTATACTCAATGCTTGCAATCTGCAGCTGTTCACATAAGACGAGAAGATAAGATTTAAGCAAGTAAGGTGGTTGACTTTGTTCTCTTCTTTTCTTGTAAAGGACACGTGTACTTTACCTGTCCCAGTGTTACATCAAGGTGCTCTCCTTGAATCAAGATTTTTTCTTTTTCTCCTTTTTGCATTTTGGAGGAAGGGGAATAAGTAGTAATATTTTGCTTTTAGGTTGAGAAAAAGCTTTCATGCTTCATCTTTAAAGTGCTTTTCTAAGACTCAGCGTGCCAAGTATCCTGCATTTTACAGATGGGGAAGAAACTAGATGAAAAATAAGTACTTTATATTCAGATCTTACACTGATGTTTAATCTTACAATTGCTTTTTCTTTTCAAGTATTTGGCACATGTCTCCTCTATGCAGTTCAGTTTCTCAGGATCTAGGAATCAAATGAGCTATGAGCTGCAACAATATTTCAATATTTGGCCAGCCTCTGTCATAATGTTAGCTTCCCGACCTTTAATAGAACTGATGACAGAGCTGATTTTACCACCTATAGCTCAAGGTTCCTTAGCAACAATTACTTTAGAGTGGTGCTGTGATCAAGATTAGGCCACAAAACTGTGATTTACTCATCTTATTGTAAAATGTTCATTTTTTTCATATACATTTTTGCCTTGTTCTTTGCTTCCCCATCGCCCACACCCCTTTTTAAGGCAGTTCACTTCCTATAATGTCATCAACACTATACCTTTCTCTGTTTAAGTTTATGACATTTTTTAAGCTTGCCTTTCTTGGTGGTTTCAGCATTAGGAGACCTACAGTGGACTATGCATCCCATGCTGGCAATGATACTGCCTCTGCTAAAAGCACAATCCGTGTTAATGTGGATATACCCAGTATCATTAAAACACAGCTGTATTGATCCCTTAAGGCCACCATCATTGTTCACTTCAGAGAAGCTCTACTACCTTATTCTCTGGGTACTTCAGCTTCAGCCAAAGAACCAGATCATGAACTTAAGCCAGCATCTGATTTTCACTGTGGTTATATACACACAATTTTGGAACAAAGCTGGATAAAAGAGGATCTTAATAAATACTCTTCTTTAGGAAGAGGATAGAAACAAAAATAAAGTTTACCTGAATATTTATTAGTAACTAAACATTACCTTTTCTGTCTTTACTATCTGTTTTCCTACTGTTTAAGCAGTGAAATCCCAGTAAAGGCCTAAAAATCTGCTTTCATATTCTTTTTCAGAGGCTGCCTGCTTTATTGGTAGTTTCACATCCAGAGCCTTAGATGTATATATATATGTTTTAAATGGGGTCTCCCCATATGTATGTTTTCTGCTTGTGAGGGATGACGTTGTCAGAAAGCCGATCATACCAGTTACTTTTGGTGGCAGTTTGAACCCAGCATTTGCATTTCTGGAAGGTCAGAGCTTCAGTAGCAACCCCTGTATATCATACACAGACCTTGGGGATTGACTGCGCTTACTATCATAAGGTGTCATAAGTGTCATATCTACTTTCACTTCACCTCTCATCATACTGTTTTAATTATTTCAACAATAACTTTTCTCACCATTCCATTGTTATAGCCCAATCTCTATAAAGTCTAACAAGTATTCTGCTTGCACAGATGATTACTTCCCTGGAAAATGCAATGTACTTCCATTCCACTGTTACTAAAAAGCTAAAAGTTATTATTAGATTATTAGATTTCTAAAACCCACAATGGTAATATGTGAAAATATGAAAATAATATGAAAAATCAACCTATATGACTAAGGAGGGAGCTAAGTATACTTTCATATTTATGTGTTATCATGTTACTATAACGGTACTTCCAAGGAGACTGGGATTCTTATTTGCATAGTGCTATCACCAAAGACTTCCAACCTTGCTCCTAAATCAAAGTCACCTTGAGCCTTTGGTAATTTTCTGGCAAAGAAACTGCTCTAAGTGACTTGGTTTAGAGAGTAAAAATGGCCATATCAACACATTAAACTGGATCTTCTGGAAAAATTGGTTAAGGTAAATAGTGGTCTTTTTTTTTTAACTGTTACTCAATAGGTTTTTATTTTACTTCTTGTTCTTTTGAATTTTTAATTGCACAGCAGAAAGTTTTCAATTATGCTTGTTTGAAAACAAGATGTGTTATGTATATTTTATCTATGCTTCGTAGGTTGTCTTGTTCAGTATAACATATTGTCCATTTAACTTTCCCTCCTGTGTTTTATATGAGGCTGTTATACTCTTCCTTCTCATCCTATAAAGGATATTTGCATGTTTTGCAACAGGACAAACAGGCAATGCATTTTTCTTTGTAGAAATTAATATTCTTCATTGTAAACAATATAATCCATCATGTTTGGTCTATGTGATGAAATGAATATCCTTATAGTTAGCATGAAAGCTTAGTGAAAGTACAGTGACAATCTGCATCTCTCTGTTGGGCTCTAAAGGCCAGTTCTCCCTTCTAAAGATTTATAATACAAAGGGCAATTCACTAATTAGTACTGTAAATTAGTGTTGCCATGAGGTTAAAAAAAACTAACAGCCCCTGCAGTATTTCAATTAATGTTATTTTTAATTGCTTGTATTAGCATTTGAGAACAAGATTGATCAGCTTTTGACTGTCAAAGAAACAGAACTTGAAGCTGTTAAATACTGAAATGGAAGCTGTTAATTACACTTAAAAATCCGTAGGTACTGTGCATGGAAATCTGGAAGGTCATCTGGGTACTAAATAGTGTATGTTTCATTTCTGTTCTGTTTAAATAAAAATTAAAAATGTTTAGAGCTACATGTTTTTCTTATGCTCTCTACTAATTGATCATGCATATTAACATCTCCAAAATCACTCTAAAAACAAAACAGTTTTAATAGTGCATCTGTTTACAGAAAGTAATTTTAGAAGTTGTTTAAAGTGATTAGTAACTCACAATTTATGACTAAAGTGGCGAGACCTGAAATTTCTTATGAAGTTTTCATGAGTTCTCCTCTGAAGATCCCAATTCAACACAGAGCAGCTGTTTGGTAGAACTCAAAGGCTAACTGCAAGACAGGACTTGTGCTTCTTCATTGCCAAGTTCAACGCCCTACCTGAGGCAGATTTAGAGACCTCAGAACAGGACAGAGAAAAGCCAGCAAGCACGCAGAGATGCTCCTGATAAGGATGGGTAGTTGTGCTGTGTTGAATAGGATTGTGGCTAATAAAAAACTTTGTCCCCAATTATTTTAAGTCAGATTATTATAGGTGGAGGGTTGCATTCATCAAGTTATGGATATAGCAGGCATACTGCTTCAGCCTCTGGCAGTTAAACTTGTTTCTCATACCTTGGTCCCTTTGCTTCTTTAAGGCTCTGAAATGGAACATCATCTAACCATAGATTCTCACTGGCCTTAAGCATAGGGCAGGTGCCAGGGAAAACTGGTGCACACTGGGTTACACAACAAAGTACAGCTGTCAATGCATGAGAAACTTCCATGACTACCAAAAACTGTGGCATTTAGGAAATTCAGGTCTCTGTCTAGCTGGGGTAGCAGCCAAGTGGCAAATGTGAAGGCTGGGTGGTAGTGCAGATCTTTCTAAGTCCCATTTGTTATATATTTTAAATAAAACACATGAAGGACCTTTCTTCTACCACTACGGATGCAAAAAATATGGATATTGTGGTGGTAGCAAAGATCACGATACTAAATGACATTATTATCCTGACTTCCATGTTCTCCCTTTCTCTCTTGCCATTTGATTCACAACCCCTTACCACCCTTATTCTTCATCTCATGCATTTTAAGAAAAAAAAATACTGTAGATTTTGAATGATCATATACTATCTATTCTACAGTACTTGTAACGTGAGCAAACTGCTGCATAGGTTCTTACTGCTTTACATCTTCTAATTACATACTAGAAAAAAGGAATGCAAAAGAAAGGGAGATAAAGATAAATGAAAATTAAATTTAAGAAATAGATAAGATAAATAAAAAATAAATCTGATATTTTTCACTGTTAGAAAAGCAAAACAAAAGCACAGTTTAACTGAAAATTTTCATTTCAAAAAGGGATTTTTCAGCTTGAGAACCTTTCATACAAAAAAAAAAATTCAGCTACATGTGTCAAAACAGTATGCCAACTTATCAGAGGACCAGGATTTTTTTAGAGGCAATTAGAAGGTATATTTTAGAGCTAATTTGACTATCTAATGAGAATATCACAAATGAAGTAATTCAAGATAGCTCAAGTACTAGTGATCAGAGTTTCTCAAGGTCAAAAGTTTCATTTATTAATATTTATATACATGGAAGTGGGCAAATAGTTTATTCACAGTTGGTATTTAAAAAAAAAAATCTGTGATACAGTGACCAACAAGGAATTTTCAAACCATGCTATTGAATCCCTAACTGCAGTACGTGTCAAAGAGAACAGTTAATTTAATTCCTGGAGAAACAGATGATAAATCAAGCTAAATAGAATTAATAGTGCCTAATTACTAGTTATATACTTCACCTGGAGTATCATATTTAGTAGTGATCACCATACTTTAGGATATAATTGCTCTTTGTGGCTTATAATACAGAGCCTGAAGTACAATAAGCCTTAGAGAAAAACATTAAAAAGAGAGAGAATAAAACCAGTAATTTATTTTTAACATTTGAAAATAAATCTTGAGGTTCAAGGAAATCATCATACATGGCATTTTTAGTAAGTCATAAGACAATGAATTGTGTGACTGGTGCAAACACTGATGCTGATCTATGAAAAGCAAAAGTAGCCTTAAAATGTTGTAATTCCATTTCCCCTGCAGGGCTGTGACATTCTGGGAATATGGTACAAAGTCTGCTTGAAGAATTAGTTTCCTTTTTAAAAAAAAAAACTTCACTCTATGGTATCTTTAATTCAGTTATTGGTGTTGACACAGTCTTGTGACTTTTTTTTTTTATGCTGAAACGGAAGAAATATAAAATCTATCATAGAATCATAGAACGATTTGGGTTGGAAAAGACTTTAAAGCTCATCCAGTTCCAACCCCCTGCCACAGGCAGTGACACCTTCCACTAGACGAGGTTGCTCAAAGCCCTGTCCATCGTGGCCTTGAACGCGTCCAGGGATGGAACAGACACATGTTCCAGTGTCTCACCATCCTCATAGTAAAGAATTTCTTCTGAATATGTAATCTAATTTGCCCTCTTCCAGCATAAAGTCATTACTGCTTGTCCTACCTGTACCTACTCTTATCAAAAGTCCCTTTCCAGCTTTCTTGTAAGCCCCCTTTAGGCACTGGAGGCTGCTCTTAGGTCTCCCCGGAGCCTTCTTTTCTCCAGGCTGAACCACCCCAGCTCTTTCAGCCTGTCTTCATATGAGAGGTGCTCCAGCCCTCTGATCCTCTCCATGGCCTCCTCTGGACTTGCTCCAACAGGTCCACAAACTTCTTATGTTGGGGGGCCCCAGAGCTGAATGCAGTACTCCAGTTGTCCTTGCTTCCGCCCTCTGTAGGCTTGCTTTTTGTGCTTGAGTTTGTCCAGGAGTTCCTTGTTCATTCATGCAGGCATCCTGGCATTTTTGCCTGACTTCCTCTTTGTTGGGAGGCATCACTTCTAAGCTTGGAGGAGGTGATCCTGAAATATTAACCATTTTTCTTTTCCCTTCTTTCCTCCAGGGCATTTCCTTTCATATATAACTGCTCAACATGCGCACAATATATTTCTTCTTAACCAGTCATATAAATCAGCTTAAAAAAAAAAAAATCTATTATTGAGGTATTCTACAAATTTGAAAATGGACATTGTGAAATGCTGGATAATTGGTATGTTGCAACTGAAGTCTTAAAATACAGTTGGAGACACCAGGCTCTTGCAGACTTTACAAAATGTTCATGTTACTTAGTTTTAAGTATTTTTTGGCAGAGTGCCTCTTGAGGGTTTGATAATTTGTTTCCTAATTTATTGTGTCAATGAGGAAAGACAGTTAACATCTGTGCCTTATTTTATGTATTTGTAGTGGGAAAATGTCTACCTACTTTTATGCCCAATCAAGGTCTCTCTATGGCCTTCACTTAATATGTAGAGTACCGGCTTACTATTTTACAAGTGGACAAAATAAGAAAGTGGACTTTGGTTATAATAATAAATATTTTTTCTGCTTTCTCTTCATTAAAATCAAGGATATAAAAATACTTCCTCAGGCTAGACTTAAAAATTAATTTCTGAAAGTGTTTCTAAAAGCATTACTCTGTTAGGAAAAGATGGTCCAGGAGTTAAGAATGTGATTAGCTTTCTGATCATCATCAGCCTTAATTTTTACATACATCTACTTATTTTTGGCTAATAAGTAAGAGGTGATCTTGTCTTTGTTGGATGTCCCAGTAAGTTGTTACTTCCAGCTGTTGCTTCCAGGTTTTGCCTTGCCAAGTGGAAGAATGCTGTTCCAAAAATGACCAGTTCAAAACTTCTACTGTACATATAGAGACTCAGACATATGGACGATCTCTGCTGAATATTACTGCTAACAGGTTTATGAGCTAGGAGCTCATTCTAGGAATCCAGCCTCAGGTCTCTTCATGCAGCAGGTTTTACATGCCTTTGTATATTAAGCTGGTGTCAGACAGAACTGAAAACACGGTTTTTTTACCTCTACACCAGAAATAAATGGGCCTGTGACGGGAACTCTATATTATATTTCCAGTTTTCTTGTAAGTGTATTTTTACGATATACAGTTCTTATTACTTTAATGGAACATGAATTGATTTGCTTGCTCTATAAAAAGAGTGAGAGTACAGCTCGGGGAATGACATGTTTCTTGCAATTTCATTTTTTACAATAGGTTGCTGAAAAACTCCAAAATCATACAAGTTTTGATAAACCATTCTTCTATAATCCTTCCTAATGTCAATCTTTACCTTATTGTCCACAAATTTCATTTAACCCTGTTAGGACTGTCGTTATTGAAAGATAAAGGTGCACTTACTTTAAGACACGGAAAGCGTTCATACACCAAGATCCCACACTTGCAAAGTATGAATCCAGTTTTAAACTTTTCACACAAGAAGTTTGCTACACTATTGTACTGAGGGACCTGTTGGCAGTACTGGCATATTCTGTACAGGTAATCATAAGAATCATAGAATGGTTAGGGTTGGAAAAGACTGTAAGATCATCCAGTTCTAACCCCCCTGCCATGGGCAGGGACACTTCACACTAGACCATGTCTCCCAAGGCCTATGTCTAGAACACTCTAGATCATGTCGGTGGTACCGCCAAGGATGGAGCATTTGCCACTTCTTTGGGCAACGTGTTCTAGAGTCTCACCACCCTCACAGTAAAGAACTTCTTCCTTGTATCTAACCTGAACTTCCTATGTTTAAGTTTAAACCCATTACCTCTTGTCTAATCACTGCAGTGCTGTGATGAAGAGTCCTTCTCCTTGTAGGCCCTCTTCAGGTACTGGAAGGCTGCTGTGAGGTCTCCACGCAGCCTTCTCTTCTCCAGGCTGAACAACCCCAACTTTCTCAGCCTATCTTCGTACGGGAGGTGCTCCAGTCCCCTGATCATCCTCGTGGCTCTCTGGACTTGCTCCAACACCTCCATGTCCTTTTTATGCTGAGGACACCAGAACTGCACACAGTACTCCAAGTGGGGTCTCACCAGAGCAGAGTAGAGGGGCAGGATCACCTCCTTTGACGTGCTGGTCACGCTTGTTTTGATGCAGCCCAGGATACAGTTGGCTTTCTGGGCTGTGAATGTACACTGAAGCCATCTCATGTTAAGTTTCTCATCAACAAAAAACCGAAGTCCTTCTGAATCTCTTCTTCACCCAGCCTGTGCCTGGGATTGCACTCACCCAGGTGTAGAACCTTGCACTTGGCTTGGTTGAACTTGAGGTTGGCACTGGTCACCTCTCAAGCATGTCATGGTACCTCTGGATGGCATTCCTTCAATCCAGCATTATCAACCGAACCACACAGCTTAATGCCATTGGCAAACTTGCTGAGGTTGCATCAATCCCACTGTCCATGTCACTGACAAAGATGTTGAATATGATCAATCCTGACGCTGACCCCTGAGGACACCCCTCATTACCCGTCTCCAGCTGGACAATGAGCTGTTGATCACAACTCTCTGCATGTGTCCATCCAGCCAATTCTTTATCCACCAGGTGGTCCATCCATCAAATTTATGTCTTTCTAGTTTAGAGACAAGGATGTTGTGCGGGATGGTATCAAACACTTCGCACAAGTTCAGGTAGATGACATCAACTGCTTTGCCCCTATCTATCAGTTCTGTAGCTGCATCATAGAAGGGGCTGTTGCACTGTAAGCATGTTCCATACCATGTAGGATGAGACTTGATAAGTCTCATGAGAACCTATTAATGAGCCATTCTTCCAGCAATTGTGTAATTCTGTTATAAAGGATACTTCATGGATGGGAAAAGACTGTTAGATGCAGCACACACTTTAAAATGACATGGGTCCAGGAAAAATATCTATATAGAAGATTTTATGTCAAGAATTCAAGATGATAGTCTTGTTTGGGCTATGAAAGGTACAGGAGTCTTTTACTGAAGTTTGCAGAGCTTCCTTGGTAAACTTTTGTGTTAGCAGTAAATTTGGTTTGTATACAATTTGATGCAATAGAAAACTATGACAAAGCGCCCTTTTGTTCTTGTCATGAAAATATGGAGAATAAGGTCTGCATATCATTGTTGTGGCAGGTTGACATCCAACAAGATTTATGCTATTTGAAAACCCTGTTCTTGCTAAATGCATTGCATATGTAAGTTCAATATAATTTACTTGGAACTTTGCTGCTACAAATAATGTTAATATCTCTGTTTTGATTTGACATTGAATTTATTTAATTTGGTACCTCATTTTGAAATATATTCATTAAAGGTGTTGAATGGGTAAAAAATCTGTCAGCATAAATGGTGTTCATTTTCAATGTGACAGCATTCACAAGTCCAAAGAAATAGAACAGTTGAATAGATAATGTCACATATCATAGCATTATTCAGATGGTGTGATCTTCTTATTGATTGGACAGCAGTTGCAAATTTAGAGCTTATGCTACATTTCACTAATACTGTGACAATGAAGAACATGAGCAATGGCCTGTCAAATGCGTGAAAATTGTGCCATGCAAGTAAATAAAGACACAGTTTATAATTCTCTGAAAGAAAGAGGGTAACATTTGTTCTGGAATTAAGCAATAGTGAAACAGAGGTTCTGCTTTGTGCTTTAAACATAAAATAGGGTTATAATGGAAGAGCAATTCTTTCATCACTGGTATTATGAAATAGCTGAAATAGTTAGCTTCCCTGTAGTGTAAAAAGCCACTCTCAAGCAGACAAACAGACAACTCTATTGAAACAGCAATTTGTAATCTCTGTACCATTATCAGCCTTTAAGACAGCAGATATTTCATCCTGGTTTTATTGTTGTAAATAACGCTGAAAGGTTTTTTAATAGAGTTCTTTCCTAGTAAAAAAAACTAAAATTGAACTTGTATCATGCAAGACACTTAGTGTAGCTTGAGTCCAAAGGCCAAACTAACAATTTGACTAGAATTCTTAAACCACCTTTCACCAAACTGCCTGGGAAGTCCTAATATGTGGAACAATTAAATGAGTAATATGTCAGATCACAGCATTATTTGAATGATGTGAACAATGATGCATTAAGCAGCATAACTAGAATCTGTTGCACGTCTATATTCCATCCCTCCCACTAAAAGGAGCAGACAAGGGAGCAATTCAGATGTATGAATACAGACGTTCAGTGGCATTTTAAATGGTATAGGGTATATATATATATATATATATAAAGCAATTCAGATGTATGAATACAGACGTTCAGTGGCATTTTAAATGGTATAGGGTATATACATATATATATAAAGCCCCCAGCTTTCACTATAGAAAGGCATAGTTCTTTCACTGATTCTCCTCAATTTTTGCCAATTCCATGAACATATCTAGAACACTCTACATCATGTCAGTGGCATATTGTTAAGGTTGTTGAATCTCTCTGGGAGTGTTTCTGGGCTTTACTGTGTGTTTAAACAGTAAGGAGAAAACAACGATGGAGAAAGCAAAAAGATATAGTCTGACCTTCTGACAGAGAGTCAGGGACTTTGTGCTTGTTTTACATTATGCCCTGTTACTGGGGGAGCATCTATTTGTCCCATGTGAGATAGGTCCTTAAATCCTTGTGTGTAGGGTGTACAGGATTCAACACAGCCCTTGTTTTAGTTTCATCTGCAAAGGTAAAGCTTGGAAGACGAGACAGAGGTGGTCTATGGCTCTTGGTTTCCCAAGAGCAGAGTGAGAGGAACTCTTTGCCCACCTCAAGGCTGTATTTTACGAGCAGTTTCACAGTCACTGTTTACCCTCTGGAGGGCACTCTGGAACAAAATTAGAGCAAACCAACTGATCAGAGCAAACCTGAGTGACCGAATAGAGTGCCTTTAAGCATTTCTTCAGTTTAGGTTGTATAACCACATGCTTACTGCACATTGCAACTATCTTGGCTGTCCCCTTGTATTTGTTTGTCCTTGTGGAGAAACTGCTTGACCAGTATTGGCTGTGTAGTAGAGCCTAGTGACAAAGAAGAGCCTTAAAAGGGTTTTGATGTTGCCTTCCACAGGAACAAATGTTTACAGCCTATAGGATGGCTGTGAAGATAGCATATACATGAATAGCAAAATCTCACAAGAACCAACACACTTGGATATGTACATGTTTAATTATTCTTCTAGTCTAGTGCCCTATCTACTAGCCTGGATCTGCATTGTGTAGGACATAGCTTTTATTTATTTACATTTGTTGAATTGTTTGCTGAACTGAATTTTTCACCGCAAGTGAACAGAAATATCCTTGCACATCTTTTTCAAGCAGGACTGTGCTCAAAAAATGCCTGCTGTTGGACCAGTTTTTGTAGGTGTGACTGCTATCATTGACACAGAATCCATATTGGAGCTCACAGGGCAACAGAAAGATTTCATGGTTGTCTGTGGAGTTTTCTTTCTCCTGAATATTGCTACCTTTACATTTTTATTTATTTGGACAACTCCCCTGAAGATCTTCACCTATCAGTCAGGTTTGCATTTCTTTTTGGCATGCTGCTAGGTTTTGACCCATATTTTTCTTTACTGCTATGCACTTCGGAAAGGTGGGAGTGAAAGTGCAGGAATGGATTGATTTTTTCCAAGGGTCAGCTTGGGGAAAGGGTAGGCCTACAGTCCTGATCCCAGTCACAGTGACAAATGTCAGGTATAGCTCTAGACCTTTTCAGCCTGGCAGGCTACATACCCTTGTTTCAGCCCCAGGGGGAGTCATGTCCTGGAATGTTCCCCATCACTCACTGTGCTGTTTGCAAACAACATGTCCTGTGAATGCCTTAACTGCATCGAAGTACTGTGCAATAAAGTCAGGCACTCCTGGCCTTTCTTTGAATGAGTCTTCACCTCTTAGGAAGTGCTAGATTCCCATAAATGATGGTGAACTTGCACCATCGAAGTGCACTTTTCTAGTCATTCTTTGCATTCACAGAATTCAGAGAATGGTTGAGGTTGGAAGGGTACTCCAAAGGTTATCTAGTCCAACAATCCCTCAAGAAGGGATACATAAAGCCAGTTGCCCAGGACCATGTCCAGATGCCTTTAGAATATTGCCAAAGATGGAGACTCCACAACTTGCCTGGGCAACCTGTCCCAGTGCTTGGTCACCCTCACAGTGAAAGTTTTTTCTTATGCTTAAATTTAATGTCCTATGTTTGTGCACTCTCTCTTCAGGTATTTATAGGTTATTGATAAGATCCTGTACCTCAGACCTTCTCTCCAGGCTGAACAGTCTCAGCTCTCTGAGCCTTTCCACACAGGAGAGATGCTCCAGTCCCTTCATCATCTTTGTAGCCCTTCACTGGACTGTCTCCAATATGTCCATGTCTGCTATACTGAGGAAAAAGCAATGTCCACTGCTCTTTCTTCATCTACCAGGCTAAATGCAGGAGGCATGGTGGATGCCTGTAAGAGAGAGGAGCTTTAAGGTGAACTTTGGGCAAGCTAGGTTGCCTTGGGAGAATAGATGTGGTCTACAGACCCCAGCTGCTGTTTAACAATACAAAGTTAATGGATAGGCAGGATCAAGCTGCATCAGAAACAATCCTTTATTTTCCCTAACCCTTTAAAACTGTATTTCAGTCATTCTAGCACAAGAAATAAGGCTGAAAAAAAAGGGGGTTATATATATAAAATTTCAGGAACTGTGCTTCCTCCTAGAAGACAAACTGCTACACAAGGAAAACAGATAAAATTATATGACATAAATTTGTGGTTTACAGGAAACCGAAATAAGCATTTTGAGTCAATTAGGTATGTGCTACAAGTCATTCTTCTGTATGTTTTACAAGCGAAATTTTCAGTCTCCTGGCACAGTCTATATATTCTGCTATAACTGTTATTTTTCTAGAACAGTAAAAAAACAGTCTCCAGCAGCAACTCAGTGTTTCTGCTGCTGTCTGCCATGCCATGTGATCTGTCCTTGCTACCAGGAGAGCCACAGTGATGCTGAGCAGCAGCTTCACAAAAAGCAGAAGACTCCAGACCTCAGCAAAACCAGTCAGCTGTGTGTGCCCTGGAGTCACAGCCATGGAACATGTCAGGAGAAGAGCAAAACATTGCAGTTCCTCTACAGGATACTAAGGGATTCTTTATCTTGCTACAACCGTTCATAGGCCCCTATCACTTTCAGATGATGGCAGAAAATCATTGACACTAAAGTCCCTACTGTCCAGTAAGGACAAAGAAGATAGCACTATGTATCAATTGTCTCGTAGCAATTGTCACTGAGCACTGACAGCATGCAGAGTGCACTGCCATTCCAATTATTAAAAGGTCTTGTAGTCCAACCTGGTTTTCCCAAAGGCAATTGATAGCAATTTATTTATCTAGTTTTTCCTAATTACAAGAAGAAGAAAAAATGGCTTAGTGAGATGCATTGGCATTTCATAATGTTTTCAGGAGGATAAAAAATCCCCCGCAAAGTAGACAAAATATGTTTCTGTAGGAGAATGTGGTAAGTCATTCTCTATTGATTTAAAAACTTCACATGAGGAAAGTTTTGCAGTGTTTAGAATGAGATTGAAAAGTGAATGCATTGGAATTTTTTTATCTGTACTATCAAAGTCTGGGGTTGGTTTTGATTCAGTCTTTTTTTTCCTGATGAAATGTTTCATCTTGTAATGTAATAGAATTAATAAGATCTGATACACTGACTTTTAATGAAATTTCATTTTTCAAAAATAGGCACATAAAAATGTCTCCATAATAAACTTAATTAGGGAAAATAGAAGATTGTATTATTTCATCATTAATACAAAGAGATGGATAATTAGGAGGATGCGATATGAATATTGAGTGAAATCAACCCTCC
This sequence comes from Lathamus discolor, assembly GCF_037157495.1. NCBI lineage: Eukaryota > Metazoa > Chordata > Aves > Psittaciformes > Psittacidae > Lathamus > Lathamus discolor. The sequence continues at coordinate 147,131,956 of NC_088884.1, read as the reverse complement.
TGCAGGAGGCTGGAGTGCACAGGCCCTATGTGAGAAGCTATTTAAGCCAAGGAATGGGACTAGAAGCCTTGCTAAGGATACAGTATTCAATATTCTTCAAAAGTACTTTTCAAACTTAATTTTCTACTGCCTCTGGTTTTTTGGGGCTTGGTTTTTGGTTTTTTTTTTTTTCCTTTGGGTTATCTGGGGCCATTTCTCTGTAGCCTAAGTATCTTTGTCTTAGCCATTTTGTTCCATCTAGTACCCTCAAAAGCCCAAAACATGATGCATTTTCCATATTCCTTATCTCCCTCACTCTTCCTTCACTTTTTACTAAAGCTCTGCTTACTTGGTTTCAGATATTTTCCTGACATCTTCCTTCATTTTCCTCTGTACTAGGGATATCTTCATGTGCCTCGATGTAATTGCCAAGGTCTTATATCATTATGGAACTCCTATTTACATCAGTTGATACAATGTACATGTCAATATTTTTATTAACCAGATTTTACCAATGAAACAGTAAAACCCCTCTATTTAGCCTGAGCAGATTATTTGTGTGCATAGTATAAACTGTGTTATTCAAAAGACTGTGTTGATGACTGAACTAGTTTCAGTTTTGCTGGAGCATGGAGCAAATTAATTTTCTGATGCAATCAGAATGAAAGGTAGTTTTTCAACTGTTGAGGGTGAAATTCACTTCTGTTCACAGGGTCTGTACAAGGACCTCATTTAAGTTTAGCTGATGCATGAGACCTTGTATGGGTACTCTACATTGACAGAAATTTATAGACCTGATTTGTTCAGTCTATTATATTAGTACTGTTCTGAATAAGGTAAAGCACTCATTGGTGGATTTCCTCCTGTTATTCCATTCTTTCTACCCTGTTACCAATTTTATGATAGGTATTGAATTAGTCTTGTCAAGGATGGTAGCTTCCCAATCTGTCCTAAAGTATCGTTAACTTGTTTAAAAAAGTACAGCCAATATATTTTAAAATAAATATTCTAAATTATGCTTATGTTGAAAATTAAGATTCTCAGTGGCCAACAAGAAACTATGTAATAATAAAGTAATGTAACAGGATCCAGAGAAAAAGTATTGAGTAAAATACTTGTGTTTCAAGCCTAAAACCAACAAGATTTTGAGAAGTATTACTCGCTGTTCTTCCAAATTAAGGTGCCCAAGGTGACTTCTAAAATCACTTGAAATCAGTTTGTCTGATGGATGCAGAATGGTTTGGTATTTCACTGTGAAATAAGTCTATCATGTAGTAGGATTTTTTTGTGGGTGTTTTGGGTGAGGTGCTCTTTTGTTTTTAAACAGTAGTTTCCATTCTAGGCAGCTGCAATAAAGCAGCATGCTGTACCTCCTTCTTACAAAATCTGGACTGAAAACTATTGTTCAAGGCAGCATAAGAAATCAAAGCCAACTTCAAATGTCAGTGAAGCGTATTCCTAACTATGCATTCCCAGAGTCAGGATTTTAAAAGAGTCTCTTGGTGTCATCCTGCTACCCATTTTTTGTGTAGATGTGCTGTGCCCTTACTCCCCAGGCCATCCGTAGCACTGTGTCAAAAGCATATCAGTGTTTTAAGATGAAATTCATATTTCCCCATTTAAAATGTGATAAGGGCATTTTTCCAACTGAAGATTACTGCTGAGACTTACTCCTTATCCCTTCTAATAAATAATTTATTTTGTCATTGCTCCTCATCAAATACCTCATGACAGTGGGTCTGGCACTCAAGTTCAGACAAAGACTAGCAGTCTCAATGATTAAGTATTTGTAAAGGAATATCTGCTGGGAAGATGTTCACCTCTTAGTTTGTGGGTTCACAAACTAAGCCAGACCTTGATGTGTTTTCGTAGTGGTCTCAAGGACTAGCAAGATTTTTCACTTCATAACTGTGCACATCTCTGTGTGCTGCTGGGTGTTCCCATCACCTCCACCTCCTTCATGGTCTGCAGAAACATATCACTAATTCTGCTACTCAGGAAGGAAATATGTCCATCATACACCCCCAGAGGCCTATTCCTGCAATAGGATCTGCCGTGAGGAATCACAGGTGGAAGCAAGCTCTGAGCTGTCAGACTACATGCTGGGAGTTCCCAGTAGCCTCCCTCCGCAAATGACATTCCCTCTTGCAGATGCCCCTCTTTCCATGAGTGCTGTGCAGGGTAAGCCAGGCAGATTGCTTCAGGCTCTGAATGCTAGTGCAGAGGTCAGATATATGGAAAACAAGCATTCAGACTTTCCAAATGTAAGCACTTTAATTATAAGCTACCTCTTCAGTCAGTGTTAATGGCTGGGCTCCTACAGAAGAGGCAGATGTGAGATGGCTCTCAGGCTGCATCAGCTAACCTGCTCCAACAGCTCTCTGGGACAGTTGCAGCCAGCACAGATGAGGCTCTGAGTTAGTGCACTGAACTGCAGTGGTAGCCAGACTCTCTTCATAATTTCAAAGCATGACAGACATTTCTTAAATGTGGTCTCTGTGTCTTCCATTTATGTGGTGCTTGGTTTCTACCCCAACATTAACAGCAGCATGCAGACTGTATCCATCCCAAGACAGAAAAAAAAAGGTGGAAAGTCCAAATAATGATTTGGAAGTGTCCCCAGATCTCTCTTTTAACCTTAGAGAGAGTCTAGCTGAATAGCTTTGATTAGATGTCTGATTTTAGATGACAAGATTTAGATGAGTCACACACGAAAAAAAGTCAACATTTTATTTCTCCATGCATGGTAGTTTTCTCCACAGCTCTGGAGTGGGACTCTCATGATTTCCCACTCTGAACTTGGTCTAATTCTCCATTTCTTAAGGATGCATTTGTAGCAACCTTCATCTAAAGTGGAGTAAGTGGGCCCTAAGGGCCACCAATGAAACAGCTGTTAACAACTCGTTTTATGGAGAGTTTGAACTCTTGGGGAAAGACGGAACAATGGAGGCTACAACTCCAGGCCAAGATGCAACAGTCTACCCCACCTGGATACAATGCATAATTCAATCAGCATTATACCTTAAATGCTTGTCTGCTGTTATCCAAATTCATTCGCTGTTTACTCCTGTGATCCCCTTTATAGTGCATTTCCTACTGCCATCAGTCTGTATCCTTTTATGTCATTTACTTCTCTGCTAGAAGCCAAATAATTCTTATCAGCTCCCATAGTATATCATTCAATCCTCCTTTACTTTATATTGTTTGTTCCTATCAATATTCCATTGTTGTATATATTTTTAAACTCAGACAAGAATATTGTATCATCTTTACTTTGCTCCAATAAAAGACATGCAATATTTTGGTCTGGAAACTACACAGTAACCCACATGAATATACAAGAGATTTGTTTTCTGCATTGAAAAGAGGTGGGTTTTGTTTTTTGGTTTTTTACAGTATCTTTAAATCAGAAAAGACATTACCTTTTTCTTAACATGTTTTCTCTTTAAAGGATGAATTTAGTACCCATGAAAGCTGCCACGTTGGCAGCTCTGAGAAAAGAAGCCTATTTAATTGGCCATGGAAAAGATAAGTAGCCTCAGTAAGCTTCCTAGGCTGCTTATGCATTCACCCAGTAAAATCTATGATCCTGCTCCCATTCAAGTCAATGGTAAAAGTCCCTAATACCTGGTACTTCATTTGACTTCTGTATCTGCCCATGGAAATAATCCTTATGGCAATGGTAGATGAGCTGTAATCTTAAAATTCTTCTCCAAGTGGAGATAGCATGAATTTGCTCTGAGAACAGAGCACCTTTTATATGGCCACATCTCTAGCTGCTATCTGTATATGCCAGATTCACATCTGTGACATAGAGAAGAGAGGGGCTATGACTCTTTGCTGCTCTTCTCAAGCCCCCCTTATGATATTAAAATAGTGATGGTATTAACTGTGTGTGATATATTACAGATATCTTTCAAAGTCACATTTTAGTTCTAAAAGGATTTAGAGACTATCAATAAATAGGTGGTATGGTGTCTACCACTGCGGTTTGAAAATATTATGCCCAGAAGAAATCCTGTTTTATAAACAGATGGATCATTTTCACTTTGTTCACTAATGCTTTACAATTAACTAATTAACAGGTTTATTGCCAAAATTAGCAATAAAAAGTGTTCAGGAGTTTTGACCAAAGCACTCTTCAGCAATTACATAGATACAAAACAATCTGTGTGATAGTTTGAGGCTAAACACTCATCAGTTCAGAATTTAACCTGCTGTTTTCAAATAAAAGTTGACAAATAGGAAACAAAACCCTGCAGATTTTATCAACCATTTCATATTTGAGAGCCTCAGCCTTAATTAGTATTAATTACGGGTAGCACAACAAAAGTCTGAAGGGCTGATTTTGCATTTACTAGACAAACCAACAAGTTTAATATCCTATGCTTTGATGGTCTAGCTTCTTTCAGGCTTCTTTTATGATATAGTTCTGGGTCAGAAAACATTGTGCTTTTTGTGCTATAAAAAATATTTGGTTTTAAAGGGCAGCATATCATATAGAAATATATAGAACAAAGGACATTTAAAATCTAATTATTTAATATTACTGCAGGTCAGGAAGAGAAGGAGAACTCTCATAAAAATAGACTACTTCTGAGTAGTCAGCTCCACAGTTCTTATATTAAAATCTATCCCTTTCTACTCGACACCAAAAAATGCAAGCGAACAAACCCCATATGATCAGAGTTTTATAACATGTTATTCATTTTGTAGATTTGTCTCTAGAATTGATTAATAGATGAGGTCTGAGTGGTCCTGACCATGAAGGTTTCAAATGAAAACACAAACGAAAACGCAAGATATAGTCAAGGCAAATCATAGTCAAGTCTACAAGTATATCAAGTTGATGTGTGTGTCCATCCATATAAACTAATTCAGTGATGATTTATTATACTAGCCATTGAAAACCACTATGTTTTCTTCTTGACATTGCATCTTGCAAGATGTTTACATTTTTCTTTTTGGACAAGATCTATCTGCTGAAGGTAACAATTAAACTGGATTGTATTTTACTGAGCACTCAATTTTTAGTAAAATGGACAAAGAATTAATTAAGACAGGAAAGGAAGTTTTAAAATTCCAATTTCTAAAAAAATAAAAATATATAGAATCATGGAATCATGGAATAGTTTGGGTTAGAAAGGACCTTAAGATCATCTAGTTCCAACCCCCCTGCCATAGGCAGGGACACTTCACACTAGACCAGGTTGCTCAAGGCTCCATCCAGCCTGGCCTTGAACACTGCCAGGGATGAAACATCTACAATTTCGTTGGGCAGACTGTTCCAGTGCATCACCACCCTCATAGTAAAGAACTTCTTCCTTATATCTATCCTGAACTTTCCCTGTTTAAGTTTAAACCCATTACCTGTTGTCCAATCGCTACAGTGCTGTGATGAAGAGTCCTTCTCCTTGTAGGCCCCCTTCAGATACTGGAAGGCTGCTGTGAGGTCTCCATGCAGCCTTCTCTTCTCCAGGCTGAACAGCCCCAACTTTCTCAGCCGATCTTAATACGGGAGGTGTTCCAGTCCCTGATCTTCCTTGTGGCCCTCCTCTGGACTTGCTCCAACACTTCCATGTCCTTCTTATGTTGAGGATACCAGAACTGCACATAGTACTCCAAGTGGGGTCACATGAGAGCAGAGTAGAGGGCAGGATCACCTCCTTCAACTTGCTGGTCACGCTGCTTTTGATGCAGGCCAAGATATGAGTGGCTTTCTGGGCTCTGAAAGCACAATTCGTGAGGTTGGCACTGGCCCACCTCTCCAGTCTGTCAGGGTCCCTCTGGATGGCAATTCCTTCCCTCCAGCGTATCAACCAAACCACACAGCTTGGTGTCATCAGCAAACTTGCTGAGGGTGCGCTCAATCCCACTATCCATGTCACTGACAAAGACTTTGAATAGGATTGATCCCAACACCGACCCCTGAGGACACCACTCATTACCAGTCTCCACTTGGACATTGAGCTGTTGACCGCACTCTCTGCCTGTGTCCATGCAGCCAATTCTTTATCCACCAGGTGGTCCATCCATCAGATTTATGTCTCTCCAGTTTAGAGACAAGGAAGTCACGCAATACAGTGTCAAGTGCTTTGCACAAGTCCAGGTAGATGATGTCTACTGCTTTCCCCCTCTCCATGAGTTCCGTAGCCCCATCATAGAAGGCCACCAAATTGTTCAGGCAGGATTAGCCCTTAATGAAGCCATGCTGGCTGTCACCAAACACCTCATGATGCTGAGTGGCCTGTAGTTTCCCAGGTCTTCCATTTTTCCTCTTCTTGAAAATGGGTGTTATATTTCCCTTTTTCCTGTCGTTGGGAACTTCACCTGACTGCCATGATTTTTCAAATATGATTTGCTTCCAATTTCTAACTAAGATTTACTGGACAGTTTAAGTTGCTGGTAAGCAAAATTGGCATATGAGAAAGACTGTATAATACGGAAATAATAAGCTAAGATTTGTTGTTTATTTGAAAAAAGATATAAATACTGGGAAGTGTATTTGGACTGGAAAGTTTTTTAAATTTAGCTATTAAGTGAAATTTAAGGTATTTTTTTCTAATGACTGTATTTTATTTAATTGTTATGCAAAATTTTATTCATTGCAAAAGGACTGCTCCTTTTCTGACTCATAGTTACATGAATGAAATATAGACATACATACAAATTAGTTTTGAAGATAGTCTTCATTTTGTATTTAACAATGTTAATATGTTTATTGTACTGTGTGTGTTGCACTTTTAAAGAAGTACATTATATTATAGATTCATTTAATGAACTGAAGCATATTTGCAGTAATTTATTCACAATGGGCCTCTTGTGTTTGTGTGTATTTGAGAAGGACTCTGCATGAGAGGTCATAAAGATTGTGAAAGTTTGGAATTGCTTTAGTTTGCAGGATGTTTGCTCCTTTAATGTTCCTAGCATATACACTGTCCAGAATATTTTCAGAAGAGCATGTGTACTAAAAGGCAAAATTCCAATTTATATCAGTTTTCCTTTAACTGATAGATGTTATCATTCCTTTAGAAAGAAGTGTTATAATAACAGAAACAATGAAAGATTTAAATATAGCAGAACTAGTGGACAGTGCTGTAATATACAGTTTATCCTATTTGATACTTGTTAACAAACTTGGTGATCCATGAAGAAGATTCTTTAAGTTTTTGTGTCTGAGTTTAAATTAATGGTTTGGGAGTAGAGTCTATTACTGTGTGCTATACCGCTGGCAATCATTTGAATGCAACGCAAACTACACAGACTGGGTTTCTCAAGGTGCCTAGTTATGGTTGTGATTGGCAACCAATCATTTCTTTCTCATTTTCATTACAATATGTCATCAGAAACACAAGTTTGTGAGATGCTGCTTCTGTTTACCATATGTTTGATATTCCTGTCCCCAGTGCAGGGGAAAAAAAGAAGGAGTAACTTAGCAATATTTCTACCCTTTTCAGATATGAAAGAAGAACATATATTAGTTTTCAATCTATCTGACCTTTAAGGATTATCAAAGGAGAAACAGACATCAGCAAACAGCATCTGAACCTTTAGGGACAGTTGTAATCACGCGCCAGCATGGCCTACGCAGCAGTGTGGTGATTCCCACGAATAGTAGAGGTATTATGTCAGTGAAACAGAAATCATAAAATGATTATCTGAGGATCAGCAAGAAGGAAGGTTTTGACCTTAAAGAGCTTTAAGAGTGTGTTCTGAACAGCTATCTGCAACATAATTAAAGGTATTTTAACATGATAAACACTGAAGAATGTAAACCATATCTGTTCACATTGAAGAGTAAAACATACTGCTTTTATAGCTGTGCAGGTTCTGGTCAGAAGTGATATGAAATATTAGAAATGTGACAGCTTTATAATAATTTTATATTAATTGTAAAAATATTAATTTGAAGCTTTATGCCAGTGAATCTTTGAAATGTCATTAAGTATGTCTCAATTCAGCTTACCCTGTAATATTGGAATGACTGTATTTTTTCTTGTTTCATATAAGTCTGTGTGTTCAAGTTGCAGGCAAACAGGCATTAAGACACTGTCTGTTATTCAAGCTAACAAAAGAATAAGGGACAAGAGTTCCTGAAGATTATTTTGTTAAGTATCTATGTGAAGAATGCACTCCCAGATCTCCCAAAGTCTCTTATAAAAATGCAAGTGTGGTATTTCAAACAAGAAAATAAATAAGTCTTGTTGACTTCTGCAAACTAATTATTGCCAGAAATTGGAGGATGAAAAGAAAATATGTAGATGAGGAAACTCAGTACAGTTTGTTTTTAGTTTCTCTTCGAACCCTGAAGCAGTCTAATCAATATCTCTGGACCACATAGAGGGCATGGTGTAATTTAACTCTTCTGTAAAACACAGAATGGACTATGTAATCCACCCTGTGGGTTCATCACAATGAAATTGAAAGCCAGTGATACATTACATATGAATTTATCTTCTCCTGAGAAGTATGCATAGGTCCAGAGGAAAGAGAAGTCCATGCAGTTGAAACAGAGGTAAGTGCTTTTATTATAACCAGAGAAGTGCCATAGTTTGCCTGCCTGTTTATGACTGATAGCTTTGGCTTGTAAAGCCTCTCTTCCTTTAGTTAGGGAATTATTTCTCACAAGCTATAGTAGTATGTGGTTTCTGTATTTATGTCTGATATATGAATATAGGGCTAAACCTTAGGCAAAACACTGTATACTGTGCAAATAAAGCATTTGCATTGTCTCCTTGAATAGTTTCCTCTATCTTAACTTGACAGCAAATTCATCCTCCACATACTCAAACTAACTCTCCCTCTCATAATAAGTCCATTTATTTATCTTAATAATCATTATAGCACATTTAGTCTACATCTGTTCCTCAGTGAGGTTTGCTTGCTGGGAGAAATTGCGTTTACAAATGTCATATAGTTTTAATTTTGGAGTATATATGGCAAAGGTGTTCTAAAGTCTGTGGAAAGCACAAAAAATATGTTATTTTCATGATCACTGATCATGCACCTGAAGAATGGGTTTTATTTAAACTTTTAGGGACATCGGGTTTTGGGCTAAGAGCAAACATGGTGAAGTTAACCTCAAAAATTTCTGAGAGGTATAAGCGGCAGGACTTCTGTGTTTTAGCCAAACTACAGTGTTTGAAAAGCAACCCAAAGCAGCACATGATGCCTTAAAAGGACTTACTCTGGATCAGAGTGGAAGTGATGGCAGACACAAGCAAGATGAACTCTTAAGGTTGTGTTCAGAGATTTGCTCTGACACAGAGGGGCCCAGTTCTGTTTGGAGCAGAAAAGCCTTGCATCTTCAGCCTCTCAGGAGCCACTGCTTCATCCTGGCCTAATACAATCAGTGCAGTCTGGTTTTGACTGTCATGGACTTCAAATGCATTTGGACTGTACCCCATCTGAGGTGCAAAATGTGCTCCCTGTGCCTGGGTCTGTGGTGATAGGAACCATGTAAACATGTTGCAGTAAACTAAGAGGTATTCTCAATCCTTCACTTCCTCAAATATAAATTTCAACTCTTTTATGTTTTTAATATTTTTTATTAAAATCATATTGGAGATTTATACAGCTGCTGCTGCTGAATATTTGTAAAAGCCTCACTACATCATGTCATTCAAATGTTTGCTGCATGCAGGCTGTTCTGAAATGAAAGCTACTGCTTTCATTTACACCCACTAGGAATCTCCAAATTGAGTCACTTCCCCAAAAGGTATAATGGATTCCTAAGACACTAAATTAATCTGAAAGGTACTGTAGACTGCAACAAGTGTAATGTAATACGTATAATAATATATAATATATATAATATAATGTAATAGTTGTCCCTTTGAGATGAGAAAGATTACTTCCCTCCATCAGTTTTTTATTGTTCTCTGCTGATAAGACCCTTTACTACTGTTAGGGTACTTCTGTTTAACCAAGAATAAAGAAAGCTATTTTTATCACTGAACAATATTTAGTTCTGTATAAAAATCTTTCATTTTTTGACAAATTTATAATGCTTTGAGCTTAATGCGTCGGTGAAAGATTGGCTGTTCTGTGTATCTGTGGCATTCAACAGAAACTTTTTGATTTCTTTAGTTTATTAATCTTTATATCTATGCTCTGCTTTATACTGAATGTGTAGCAGTCTTCATAGCTTTTATTTATGTCTCTATTAGCTCAACAATGGTAATTAAAGATGTACAGCATCTATCTGATACCATGCAAAAATGCATTATTTCCTGCCTTGTAAACTGGAAGGCTAGAAAACATTTAATCACATTAGGGGTGACAGTAAAAGTTTGCATTCTTCACATAGGTTTCCAGTAGCCACAGAGAAACAGGGTGGAAATGCAGTATTCATTTTCTGCATAAATGGTTTTCAGAATTTAAGCTCCTTTCAGAGTGTGAAATTTTCTGAGAAAAAAAAAATCCTCAGCCAGCAGTGCTGCTTTATGACTTCAATTCACTTGCCTCCTTCAGAAAAAGGCTAACAGTTGCAGACTGCCTGCTGACGCTATTAAACAAAATTGAATAAATATTAGTTCAAACGTTGTGCAGCTAAAGAAGAACAGTAGATTTTGTGCCTGTGTAGTGCTGCTTACATAAGCATAATGTTAACTACCTCGCAGGCATTGATTTGCATGGTATCTGTGTAAGACGCTCCAGACACAGACAGATTAATGAGCTTCTCTGCATTTAACCACCTTTGCCATTAATTCTGAGACTCAGAGGAAAGGAGAGAAGAGGTATCCTCTGATACAAATCTACATATTCTCTCAACTCGCTCAAAACTTCAGGCTTCTACAGTAAGATTGTTATGTACCAATGGCAAACAAGCAGCAACGGCCTTGCTTTACTGAATTTTATTCTGCATTCCATTTAGTTTTACTATACTACATCTCTATTAAGGCTTTTAGTAAAATGGAGTCTGAGGCTTGCTAGGTCCTGGGTACATCAGTGAAAAGATGGCAGACAGTATTATAGGCTACAATAAAAATGATGTTTCTAATACTTTTGCTCCCTTCTGCAAATTTCCAGGGTTTTATAGATTTGTGGGTTTCTGGTTTGCTTTTGCTGCAGTATGAAATCAGTGCTAAAACTCAAATATATTCTTTGTATGAGATGGTTTATTTAGCCTCACACACATTCCATCTGTTTTCCAAGAGCAGAATGGAGAGAAACAGCACTCAGTTTCCTTGATCCTCAGAGCCTGCCCTTCACACTGCTGTGTAACCAACGTGCTCAGTCTCTTTTCTTCCAAGTCACAACTTTTTTTTCTTAGGTTTTTACTTGCAGTAGGCTCAACGTAGTTTCCAGGTCTCTTCCTTTGCTTCCAGAACAGATACTTGTAGTTGTGCTTAAGCTACTTGAATGCCCACAACTTTCGGTTGCTAGTCGAATGGCATTATTTATAAAGCAGGTTGATTCATCCCTCTGCAGGTAGGAGGACAGGCACGGATGAAGTCACAATTTAAAATAGCAAAGATGAACTATGTGGGGAAAAGGTGTTTTGATTTATTGTGACAGTGACAAAGTAGTATCCTTTTTGGTATCCACTGAAGCTGAAAAATACAACTTAAAAAACAAAAAAATTCCAGATAACTTACTTCTACAGGAGAAGCCTAAGTGTGGCAGTAAAAAAAAAAAGAGAAATCACATTCAATCCATCAGTGGTATTCAGTAGATGATCTCATCTGATCTGGCATTCCAGGTTCTTCAGACAAAAAGAACATCTAAATACTTGAAATTAATAGTTCATATCATTTAGATGGTGTTATAATAAGTTATAAGCATAGTAACAGGCAACTTTCACTTTCAAACAGTAAAGAAAGAGTTCCTAAATTGTTTAGACATTGAAAATTAAAATAGGATCCTGAAAAAAATATGGGAAACTGAGTAGAGGAAAGCTTTCTGGTTTTCTACACCAAAATGCTTTGGGAGATGCAGATAAAGTTATTTAACTAAATGCCTGCCTAAATCTCCTTGGCAGAGAAAACTATCAGTCTTTTAGAAGGTAGATATTGACTGGATTTTTGGTCTGATTTCTTGGCTGAATGTTTTGCATAGATAAAATTAAGAAACAAACACAGTTCTTTTGCTTGTTACTTTACACATAGATAGATGCTTCACAAACCAGTCTAAAAGAACTGTACAGTCTTAATGAAAAGGGTTTGACTTCCACATTTTTAACCAAGTATCTGTTCACTGGTATACGCAACTAATAACTTCTCCACTCTTCAATTAACATTATTCACTAATTTAGAAAAAGGTAGGCAGTGCAGCACTGAGGAAGGATATGTAGAAAATGCAACTTCTTAATAATAAAATTAAACCACTGAAGAGTTATTTATATTTGTTTTATTTTTATTTGCAGCCGTCTTTATTAGGAATAGCATCACCACCCCAAACCTTCCAAGAGCAGAAACCATGAAAGGATCTGGTACAGTCCATAAGATAATGACTTAGAACTAGCAGGAAAGGGTGTTGCTTAGAATCATAGCCAAGATTTTAAGAAGTGTCTCTGAGACTAAGGGTGGAAATGACTTCCTTTTGCTGAAATGAAATGGGAAAGAAATTGGCCTTGTATTTTACAGAGAAGATGGAAGGTAAAATGAAATACAATTCTTTATTCTTAAATTGCGGTGTGAGACTGAGATAATGTTCTTGATGTTCCACCCTGCTCAATGGACCTCCTGGTCAGCATTTGTTATGCTTAATGATGTCAAGGAACAAGGAAATTTTAGCTGTAGTAACCATAATAACATCTTCTGTTCCTTCAAGAATAGTATTTTGTCTTGAGGCTTACAGTCCTCCTGCTGTCTGCATCTGTCTGATCTGAACTTTTGGGTCCAAATTATCCTAACTAGAGCTTTTTGATCAATGAAGTGAATTTGATATTCCTGCTCATAGGAATATATACATGTTCTATGTGTAAGTGAGGAAAGTGGGAAGGCTGCATAATTGCAGCTGTCACACCATGTATGAAAGGAGAAGACAACAGCATTTGAGTTAACCAAATTAAGGTAGTTGGATATGACTGAAATACACAAACTGCAGATCAGTGCTGAACTGAACTGGTATTATTTAATTGTCTTTTAAACTCCTCCCTTTGATTATTTGCTGCTAAACTGATGGCCTGGGGGGAGTAAAAGGGAAGTCTATAAATACTTCAGACGTCCTCCTAAATGTGCAACTCTGCCAAATAGTGATGGAAGCTACAAAGGTCAAGTGCAACACATCTAGTTGCAAGAAAGTAGCAGGGAGTCTCCCTCCTCCCCATTTTATATGTCACGCTCTTATTTAAGATCTGGCAAAATAAAATAAATTCCCTGGCACCATGAGCATCTGGTTTCCGCCAATAATGGCACTTAAGTCTGTTTGGAGAACAAACATGATAGATTTTTCTTTCAATGAGGGGATTGTGAAGGGCAATGAAGAAAGAAAGGCATAAAAGCCTTTCTTTCCCATAAAAAGGGACAGATCGGAATACATATAACTGCGGTGTTGACAGATCTACGTAAAGGGGAGCAGTTTTCTCCGTCTGCTACACTAGAAGCTGCTGTAGGCATATCTACACCTTCTGTGTGACTGGGTCTTAGCCATGGACTTTGGCCCTGTAGGCCTCCTGCTGTACCCACATTAAGACAGAGGCATTCATACCCAGAATGTGTACTCAGAGAAGGTAGATGATTCTTCTGAGCTGTGGACAGTGTCTGCCATGTGAGGCTTTCCCCTGCTTTTCCAATGCACATTCAAATGGGACAACTGAAACTCCAGATAGCCTGTCCTAATATGGTTGCCTTCAAACAAGGAACAAGGAGGGGGACTGGAGTTTCATGACTGAAACTGAATGGTGTTATGGGGTTACTTCTAGCTCCTATCCAGTAGAGCCAGTCAGGGGAGAAGCAGTCATGCAAGTAGTGAAGGGTCACAGTGGGATGCCCTCTGTTCACATCCAGTTGCTTGAGTTGGCTAAAAGCTTGGGGTCATGTGTTTTGTTTCTCACTAGAACACAGCGTAAGAGAATTACTCTTGCAGACAGCAGTATCTAAATGGGATGTGGCATCTTGGAGCTGTATCCCATAAGACATAGATAGTTCAGAAATAGAGATCTGAGCTTCTACCTTCCCCAGAAACCTAGAATTTCTTTAATCTATGAAATTAGGGGCCTAATAAGGCAATGCATATGGCGAGACATAATTTACGAATGCCATTGTGTGAAGGTATGACAAATTCAAGCCCCAGCTCAGCCACAGAGTATGCAGCACAAATTTCTTTGCTGACCAGTGGTACAGTTCCTCTCAGAGCCACCCAGTCAGGTCATCAACCTCTTCCCTGAGTCTGTTGTCCAAAACTGATCAGATAGGAATCCAAAAAAGTAAACAGGTGATGCCTATTTTTATTTCAGAGATACTCATTCTGGTATAAAGGACCAGGCACCCTCATGCTGTGGCTAAAGCAGTACTTGCCAGATTTCTACTTTCTGCTGTCAGTGGAGTAGTCCTGGCAGAGACATATTTCCGTCATTCCTCTTGCTGTGTCTAAGCTCCATTAGGTAGCTGTAACACCCACCTTCCTTCAGAGGTCCCTTAATCTGGGAGAAATGTACTGCTTTCCTTATGCTTATTTCCCAACAAAACTACAGTATTTTTTTCATCATCACCCTGCACTGACAAATTGAATAAAACTCAAATAAACATAAATGATATTGACCAAGCTGGTTCCACCACAGAACTCTGCCTAGCTGTCTGTGACAGAGAGTGCAAGGGGATCAGTCCTTCTCATCCCTCTAATCCTCTGGCAGTGAGTTGCACTAGCACAATAATGTGGAGACATCAAAATATAGGGAACTGGAATGCTACAGGAAAGAAGATACAAAAACAGTGGGAAAGAAATGAAAGCTGACAAATTAGATTGTTAGACCTCTTGGGCTTGATATGTGCCTGTGCAGTGTAAGATAGTATTGGGGCACTCAGGATATGAACAATAATAGTGAAAGATTAGTTGATGAGTTCACAATAGTTAGCTGAAGTAGTACCTTTATTGATTCTTCAAACTGTTTAATTCTTTCTTTCTAGCTTACTCAGATATCTATTTAGTTGGCATCTGTCTTAACTTCATATACCATTGTAACTGCTGACATATACCATTGTAACAGACTGACTGCTACTTAAGGGATAATAGGAGTGATGCTCTGTTTTACTAGACAATAATATGGTTTCTGCTTGAATCAATTACAAGGCTGAAGGGAACCCGATTATTGCCAGAGAAAATGGGGCATCCCTCCTATTGTGCTTAATATACTAGAAGTGAACCAATAAAGTTGATTTTTTGGATACAAAGTTAATTACATTGAAAAATCAGCTGTAATCCAGCTGATGAATGCTGCTTTTAAACACCCAGAAGTATACTCATTTAGACCTATTATTTCCTATTTGTAGGAATTAGGGTCTCTATAAAGTTAGCTGATCAATTTCATTTTAATTGTTTCCTTATTATGGAAAGAAGTATGGAATTAAGATAATACTCATATGCCCACCTCTTAAGGGTGCCTTGAAAATTAACCAGTTAATGCTTTTACTGCACTTTTAACATTTACAAGGAAATATAAATGCTATGCATTATTAACTCATGATTAGTATTAAGCAGGAATACCTGAAGAGTGGTTACAGATTGCTTTCTCATGCCCTTTCCAATCCCTTCTACTTATTAGGAGGAATCCCACCTAGGGTGCAGAGAATGCACTGCCTTAGGAAGACAATTTACATCTGCCTCCATTTGTTTCAGTGTATTAAGCCTTCTGGTTCTCTTTTTCCATTCACAAGTGAGGACAGGTTTACAGGCAATGCAAAATTGCACCTTTAGGCATGGCTGTGTGGGGGCAAAACATATGCCTATAAGCTACTAGAGGAGATAGAACATGTTGGAAAATAGGCCAGATGACTATTCATTTTATCTTTATGGACTTTCTCCCTTCCAGAATTGGGCCCTTGATAATGATGAAATTTTGCATGATAGCTCCAGCCAATAAAAGAAGAAAGGATGATATTTGTGCTGGAAATCTGCCAATGATGGGAAGGACACACACTGCAATACCTGACTTACTCAGCTTTCAGATCCTTCATGTAATGTGAAATAAAAACATCTAAGAAGAAAGAATTTGGTCTGCAATAGGTATTGACATGTTGTCCTGGGTTCAGCAGTAGCAGTCATTTTTCTCCTTCTTAGTGGCTAGTGCAGCGCTGTGTTTTGGTTTTTTGGCCTGGGAGCAGAGCTGATAACACAAATGTTTGGTCTGACCAAGGACTTTCTGAGCCTCATGCTCTGCCAGGGAGGAGGGAAAGCTGGGAGGAAGCAGAGACAGGACACCTGACCCAAACTGACCAAAGAGGTATTCCATACCACAGCACGTCATGCCCAGGATGTAACGGTGAGTTACCCGGAAGGGCTAGTGGACTGCAGGTTTGGAGTAGGTATCGGTCGGTGCTTGGTTGGGTGGAGTGGGGTGAGTTATCAGTTGGCTGGTGGTGAGGTGTTGTATTCTCTTCCCTTGTTATTTCCTTTATCATTGTTATTACTGGTGGTAGCAGTAGTGGTTTGTGTTATACCTTAGTTACTAAACTGTTCTTATCTCAGCCCGTGGGAGTTGCATTCTTTTCGATTCTCCTCTCCGTCCCTCCAGAAGTAGAGGGAGGGAAAGAAGGGGGGGAGTGAGTGAACAAGCTGTGTGACTTTGTTTAAACCACGACACATGTCCATAAACTTACACCTCCAAGTGATGGTGAAGTTCCTGAACTCCATCCAGGAAACAACTAGTACCCGTTGCCGGTAATGTGGAGATGTATCTCAGCCCTGCTTAATACCACCCATATGGATTTGTCTGAAAGGATAAAGATGAACTTGCAGGAATTTAATTGCCAATACTCAGATTTTTAAAATGTATTCATAAGAAATAGGGAGTTTATAGGGTGATAAGGATTGAAAAGGGGAAAGCCACGATGGTACTGCTGTGTCATTTTACCAACAGAGTCCTCACTTTGACTGAGACTGTGTGACAGTAACTCCATGTTGTTTTCTCTGGCTGACAGTCTGCATTTTTACCATAATTTTGTGTAATCTTCCCAGCAACTCAAAGGGAAATACAGCATACTCTTATGTGCTCCTTCCACATTTATTTATATCACAAGAGACAGACACTTAAGCTTTTAATCTGAAGTTAATAAATTCTGTAAGCAGTTACATGATGTCACAACTGGCAGATAAGGCCATCTCACCCATGGAAAATACCCACTGTCCACTTCCAGAGAAGAGTTGTCCTGTTTGAAGGCCTCATGTAAACTAAGACGTAGATTTACATTATTCAGCATGGTAAGGGCCAAAATCCACCCCCAGGGAACAGCAATCAGAGAGCTCCTGCTGCAGCTATGGAGGAAGGATGGGCTTTCCAGGCAATGACGCACCCACACTTCACGCACCAGTGAGACCTTCCTGTTATCAGGACAGACATTCTCAGACTTGTTCTGCACGGAGGTGGAAGAGTTCAGGGTTGCTGTGCTGCATAGCCAAAATCTACCTGGCTATTTGACTGGCAGAGGAATGAGATGATGCTTTCATGCAGGTTATTTTTAACATGATCTGGTTTCCTCAAAAAAATGAAAATAGTATGCTTAACTGTGGGTTAATTATATCTTCATTTTTAATCAGGGTTTATCCCATGCACATTATATTTCTGTAACATATTTTATACGAGTTTTCAATCTTGCCACATCAAGTGCTCCTTTAATGCAATTCTTCTGCTAGTCAGAAATATTAGTAATTAAATTCTCTCAAATACGCTAGTGTAAAGCAGAGAGAGAACATCCCAATTCTATCAGCACTAGTGTTAATTATTTTAGGCAAGCTGTCATTTATGTTTTCTAAAGTGGATTTTGTTCTTGCAGTCAGGAACATTGCTTAGTGCAGAATTAATTAATCATTATAAATATAAAACCTGCAGTATCAGCTTCTGCGTTCAGTAAGGTTTCAAGAGGCAAGGTTGAAGGAGTCAATAGGCTGCTGTGGGGAATCATGGGTTTTTTCATCTGATACAAGGACAATTAAATTATACACTTAATCTTTACAGGAATATGTATTTAAAGCATCATTGCAAAATAATAAAAAAGAAAATTGGATAATTTATTGTGACTGGCAGCTTTTGCTAATGCAATATTGTTTAAAAAATGCTGTGTAAAACAAGATTAGTGAGGAGGATACTGAAAAGCTAAGTTTACTATAAATATGAAGAGTTGGGTTTAAAGCTGTCTTTCTCATTTTACCTCTTTGGAAAATGCTCGGATTATTAATTTACTCACCATAGTACAAACACCAGCAAAAAGCTCTACAAGCCCACAAGAATAAACAGACGATAATACAACCTTGCCTACAGCATGCTGCGTAAGAACTGAGTGCCAGCTCTTGAAACGACAAGGGTGGCTTTGCTAGAAGAGGCCAAGCAAGGCTGACAGCTCAGAAAAAATGGAGTTGATGATGAAATAAACTGAAAAATTAACCTTCCTATTTGGCATAAATGATGTTGACATTTTTTTTACCTGCACCCTTATTTTGCTGTCAAAAAGCGATTAAAGCACATTGATTCTCAACAAAAAGAGATAGATACAATTTCATTGCCTAAGACATGCACTGACTTTACACCAGAAGAAAATTGGCTGATTATTTCCTTATCCGGGGATCAAAAAATGTGATGGATGGCCACTAGCCGCTTTATTGAATTGACTGCCACCATCATGTTATATGTCTCACTGTTTTACAATCTAGATTTGCTAGCATTTAATCAGCAAAAGCAATGTATGACCTGGAACTTTCAGGAGGGGAGAGAAATCAAAGCTATCTGAAGAAACACACTTTGGATCCTACGCAGTATATGTTGACCTCCTATTGAAATTGCACTCTCTGCTTTTCAAAGGCATTCTTTTGACATGTAGGTTGTACATGATTGAAAGGTATGGATCTATCTGCGCAATAGATAATATTAATTATGTAAGCTTCCTCAGTTTTATAGCTTATTGTAAAAGATATTATTTTATGATTTGTATCACTACAATTATGTTTCTAATGGGATTTTAATTGATTTTGAATCCAATTTAAAAAATCCCTATTTTTAAAGCACACCTCAGCTGCTGCCACTTTGAATCTGTGCCAAGCTGGCAGACTGTAACTCATTGTGTCATCATTTAAATGTCTTGCTGCAGTGCTGGCTTTAGGGATTCGGAAGTGATCTGCATTTAATACAGTCTCGTAACTTGTAGCAGTTTCATAACTCAGGGATGATGAAATCTTAAGTAAGCATGCTACTGACAGTAGGCATCTGGCAGGATTGTGTTATTTTACTTATACTTGACACTTGTGGAGGTGATAATCTTTTAAGGATGCTGCTATTAAGTAGTTCAATTAGTTTCTAAATACATGCTTGGAGTCTGGTCTTACCCCAAAACCTTATTTATCCAAACAAACCCAGGATTTGCTAGGCATGCAATTAATCAAATACAGTGCAGAAACATTTTTCTTAATCTTGGACACAGCTGACATCAGCGCCCAAATATCCACAAGGTTTGCGGTAAGTGGAAATATGGATCATCATTTCTTCATTTGGGTCTCCTCGTTGTCACCCTATATATCTCTTATATTGTAATTTCCCATCCTTTTATCAGCATGTTGAATGAAAACATGTAGAATTCGAGCTGAGTTTTTTTTTTAGAGAGAGTTATCAGTTAGAAGATAAACAGTGGCTATTTTATACACGCAAAAACCTTTCTTAGTAGTTGAGATAACTTCATATAAGCTCATTCAACTATAAACGGAGCATTTTACTGCCCTCGGGCTGAAGCAACAGCCTAACAACCATTGAAAACAGTGTCTCATCTACCAATACCATGTGTATCCCGGCATTGCTGATGATGATCCCAATTCATATTTCTATCTGTGGAGTTTTCCAGTGCAGACTTTCCATTAACCCAGAAGATTCTAAAAGGTTAATTAATCCCTGACTGAGTCCTGAGGGAAATTGCAGTAAACTATTTCTCAAAGGTATTAAAGCGCTCCTTTTGATTGGCTTCAGGCAATATTACCTAATCCTAGGAATGGCTTTAGCCCTCAGGCAGTAGTTCATTGCAGTTGGCCTCAAGTGTAGTCAATAATCTGTATTTGCTATTAGGGCTCTGCTTGTAATTGAATTTTGGTTTAGTGAAAGAACCAAGAATTAAAACCAAAAAACCCCCAAACAAACAAAACAAACAAAGAAAAAGCAACAACAAGCCAAACACACTACAAAAATCTTTACTTTAGGTTTTATAAAAGACATTTTTTGAGAGCACTATTGCTAACTGTGAAAAAAGTTATCTTTTTCATAGAATCAGAGGGGGTGTTACTTCTATTTGTTTCTGAAAACAAGAATTTGACCTGCTTTCCTCCCTCTTTTTAGATGAATGCTGTAGCCACTAAGCTTTGGGACACTGATTTTTTTTTTTCCTCTTGAAATTGTTCCACATTGTTCAGGTACTAATTAGTGCAGAAGGTAGTACCTAACTACCAGGACATACTTGTCTTCAGAGTTACGTGAGCATCCACATTAGTGAATGAAAAAGATATCAAGCCGGCTAATGAGTCAGCTCCAGGACTAGTATGGTTGTGTTGGTGCAGGGCTGTGCTCAGGCTAATTAGCTTATTTGAAGAGAACAGCTAATTAACTCTGGAGCAGTGAGTGCCTGGTTCTCATACGCAGCTACTATTCCTGCCGTACACCTCTGCAGTATCTGTGTAGCTCTGGCTCTGCTGTGTAGACCTTTGGATGCAGCATTCTTCAATGCAAACTTTCCCTATGTTCTGAAAATATATAATATGCAAATGGGCTTAACCCCAGTAATCTTGTGATTGGGCATTTTTGGTTTACCCTTTCATAATTTTATCTCTGCCTTTGTTCACAATACATACTATACTACTTAAAACTGTTTAGCACCACAGGTTCTTGCTGTAAAAGAACAAAAATATTTGGAGTGTCAGAAATGGGCGGTAGAAGCCATATAACTACACTGACAAGCACAATTTCTAATGACCCTTCTGCACTGAATCAATGGTGTTAGGAACTGCTTAGCTGACATACTTCAAAGTGTACAGCCAGGCAGACACACACGTGGACAAATGTAGGTGTGACCTTTCTAGCTGGTACTGCTTAGAATTTCCCATTTGTCCTTTTGTTTTCAAATAGCAGCACCAGTATAAAAAATGCAATTCTATTACCCTGCGGTTTCAGGTTTTTATACAAACTGAATACATGCTAATACATCTCACCCTGTGATACACTAGAGTGTAACCGGCTGAATAAAGAACAGCTCCCTATGCAACTGAGCATTATATTATAATGAAGAGACTCGGTTATCAGCTTATTAATATTTCTAAATGAAACAATCATTCTGAAACAAGAAAAACAAAGCAACATTTCTTTCTATATTGTATTTGAATTAGGGTGTTTTCAGTCCCACTATTGTAAATTAGTTCAACAGAGCTGGCACAAAGTAGGTCCACATAATAAAAAAAATGTTGAATTATTGCATATGATTAAGTTTCTGGGTACCATTGTTTGCCATAACTCAACTAAACAGGCAAGTGAGACGTTTAGACACCTGATGGCAATCTTTCATTAAATTTGATTAAATATGGTTTGTGCTTCTTTCTGTATGACAATGTCTCAGGCATAACGATACAATTTAGTTCTGTACTGCACTTCCGTCAAAAAACCCCACAGAATGTCTTACAATGAGACGCAGAAGGGAGAGATAATGCTTCTTGGATGTGGGTTCAGTGGTTCCCAGAAAGGCAGCGTAGTTAAAAAAGGACAGGAGCTGAAGAAGTTGAAGTTAAAAAAAAGCAGGAATTTTAAAGCAGACATTTACGCATTTTTGCAGACAGAGAACAAACTGCAAGAAAGTAGCAATAGAAGGGAGGAAAAGGTGAGTGAGGTTTATGTTGTGTTAAATGATGCAACATAACCTAATGCCATGCATGGATTGTGTTACTTCAGAGACTTAAACAGATGCTGCTCTCTTTTTCTTAGGGCTGACTCACCAGCTAGCCAAGCTTTCTTATTGCTTTGCCAAGTACAATAAACTTATTTTTGCAAAATGAATGTGATCATCTGTGACAAATTCTACTGTTCCTATCTACAGTCATCTTAAATGTACTGAACTTTGCAGCATCTCTGTATCTGAGGATGAGAGGAAGACATGCTGAAGGAAATGTGCATTCAGGCCCATTTGGTAACTGACGTAATAAATAGCAAGCCTGGTGTTTGTCAGTCTCTCTGTGCTGCAGGCTATGAAATACAGTTCTACAGAGTTTTACAGGAACCTGAAAGCCAAGGAGGGACCCAAGGAGGGAGCCAAGGAGGGACCCAGGCTATGGACTCTAGTTTTTCCTTCTTCTGGATCCAAGGTGCATTTCCACTCCTTCCATGCACAGGGACATTGATGGAGCATAGCTGACTGGTGCATCTGCCTTCCTTCTATGTCTCCTAGAGAACTCCAACACAATTATCTGCATTGGTCACACTGAAGAGTTATTTTATGTGCATCCGATTCCTTTTTTCGTGCCTGAGAGGCTTAAGTGCAGCTGGTGAGTAGAGACAGATGGAGAAGGACAGGCAAATCCTGAGACACCTATTTGCTCACCATACACTGGTTTCATCTTACCAGTTGCCCAACTGTGGAAGCATATTGTGACTAGCAGGGGCTGTGGCCACTGAGAAAGAGACTTTGATTAGTTTTCAGGAGGTAGATCAAGAACCTAACACTCTCTTCTTTCTGGAAATATAATGCTGTCCTGAAAGCAGCTTA
Source organism: Lathamus discolor (assembly GCF_037157495.1). NCBI lineage: Eukaryota > Metazoa > Chordata > Aves > Psittaciformes > Psittacidae > Lathamus > Lathamus discolor. Next base: position 147,109,100 of record NC_088884.1, on the reverse strand, counting down.
AGGAAGAGATCCATATACTTTTATAAATAAGTGTAAGCACAAATGGGTGCTTGGTCCTGGACAAAGTGAAGAGTAACCAATTTAGGCTAGGGAAGTCACTATGGTGTGTAACTTGATATCAGAGATTCAGTCTCTCTCTCAGAGTGAGTCTGAGACCTTACTGAAGTGTTACTTTCTGGAACATCTTTTAAGAAACAATGTGCTGCTTGTACTGGGCTAAAGGCTGTAATTCTGAAAACTTTAAAAACAAGCAAACCCCCTGACATACAGAGGCAAGAGCATGTACCAGCAACTGGCATTGTCTTTGGGATATACAACCCCCCAGATCTCTCATATTTTTGTACATGTCCCTAAGGGGAGAGCAATAGCAGTCTACTTAAGACCAAACTAGTAAATCTTACCCTTGCTTCCAAGTCACCAAGCCACAGAGCCTTATGTAGCTTCTCGGCCATAAGGAGACATCTGGTCATTTGGGAAGTGGGGAGATGATGCAACATGCCACATCCTCTTAGGTGGTAGGAGCAGGTATTATTCATCCTGCAGGTATTCTTCATCACTCAGGGACTGTGAGATTAAAGACCTTGGGCCCACTGTAGGGAGCATCTCGTTCAAGACCATCTTAAGAACCTGAACATACACAAGTCCATGGGGCCTGATGAAATCCATCCGCAGGTCCTGAAGGAGCTGGCAAATGAAGTTGCTAAGCCACTGACCATCATATTTGAAAAATCATGGCGGTCAGGTGAAGTTCCCAATGACTGGAAAAAGGGAAATATAACCCCCATTTTCAAGAAGGGGAAAATGGAAGACCCAGGGAGTTACAGACCAGTCAGTCTCACCTCTGTGCCTGGCAAAATCTTGGAGCAGATTCTCCTGGAAGGCATGCTAAGGCACATGAAAAACAACAAGGTGCTTGGTGACAGCCAGCATGGCTTCACTAAGGGGAAATCCTGCCTGACCAATTTGGTGGCCTTCTATGATGGGGCTACGGAACTGATGGACAGGGGCAGAGCAGTTGATGTCATCTACCTGGACTTGTGCAAAGCATTTGACAATGTCCCACACAATATCCTTGTCTCCAAGTTGGAGAGACATCAATTGATGGATGGACCACTTGGTGTATAAAGAACTGGCTGGATGGCTGCACACAAAGAGTTGTAGTCAATGGCTCAATGTCCAGCTGGAGACCAGTAATGAGTGGTGTCCCTCAGGGACTGGTGTTGGCACCGGTCTTATTCAACATCAACAGCAAGTTTGCTGATGACACCAAGCTGTGTGGTTCAGTTGATACACAGGAGGGAAGGGATGCCATCCAGAGGGACCTTGACAGGCTTGTGAGGTGGGCTGATGCCAACCTCATAAAGTTTAACCATGCCAAGTGCAAGGTCCTACACCTGGGTCGGAGCAATCCCAGGCACAGCTACAGACTGGGCAGAGAAGAGATTCAGAGCAGCCCTGCAGAGAAGGACTTGGGGGTGCTGGTCGATGAGAAAATGAACATGAGCCGGCCGCAGTGTGTGCTCGCAGCCCAGAAAGCCAACCGTATCCTGGGCTGCATCAAAAGGAGCGTGACCAGCAGGTCGAAGGAGGTGATTCTGCCCCTCTACTCTGCTCTTGTGAGACCTCACCTGGAGTATTGTGTGCAGTTCTGGTGTCCTCAACATAAAAAGGACATGGAACTGCTGGAACAAGTCCAGAGGAGGGCCACGAGGATGATCAGGGGACTGGAGCACCTCCCGTATGAAGACAGGCTGAGGAAGTTGGGGCTGTTGAGCCTGGAGAAGAGAAGGCTGCGTGGAGACCTCATAGCAGCCTTCCAGTACCTGAAGGGGGCCTATAGGGATGCTGGGGATGGACTCTTCATTAGGGACTGTAGTGACAGGACAAGGGGTAACAGGTTAAAACTTAAACAGGGGAAGTTCAGGCTAGATATAAGGAAGAAGTTCTTTCCTATAAGGGTGGTGAGACACTGGAATGGGTTTCCCAGGGAAGCTGTGAATGCTCCATCCCTGGTGGCGCTCAAGGCCAGGTTGGACAGAGCCTTGGGTGACATGGCTTAATGTGAGGTGTCCCTGCCCATGGCAGGGGGTTGGAACTAGATGATCTTAAGGTCCTTTCCAGCCCTAACTATTCTATGATTCTATGATTCTATCCCTGACAGCTGGGGGCTAGCCAAGATTCAGGAAGACAGACTTGTGTTTGAATCCCCTTTGAGTGTTTATCTCTCAGTTCTAACATACACATCAATCTTACCTTTCCAAGATCTCTTTTTTATCAGCATACTAGTTCATGACATAGTAATTTAATTTTATAGAAGAGGAATGAGTTGTGTTGAAGAGACAAGCAAACAAACAGATCATATGACGATTTTTGCTTTGACCCTTTTCCTCAGCAAAAAAGCTTCCTACAGTCATGGTACAAAAATGCACTATTGTCAGATTAATGCCTTCACATTCAAATTTTATTTGGCTTTAGAAAAATTAAAGGAGGACATGGAATTCCTAAATCTGTGTTAATAATTGAAATAAAATGTTCGGCTTCTGCTGCTAGAAGGCTTACTTGAGCTGTGCATACACTGTTATCTGAGGATAAGGGCTGGAATATATAAATTTAACCTTTCAAAAAAAAAAAGACTTTAAAAGGCTAGAGTGTATTTAATGTTTCACAAATATTATGTTAAGTTCCCATTTAGAACCCTGTAGAAATGAAATAAAACTGTGTGTATCTATACAAGTAATACTTTGCTTCACAAGGGGTGAGTATATTGTCCCTGCCCCTTTGTCTTCCAAAGGGTAATAATCAGTCTTTGCCCCAGATAACTCTGAAAAATCAAGATGAATGTCAAAAGAGATGGTACAGCTTATACTTGGCAAAGTAATAATAGTGAGTAATCACCACATTTTAGTCTCCCAACCCCAGTGTGTTTTGGAAGAAGATTTCTAACAAACTCCTATTTCATTGGCCATTTTCACACTCAAAATCTCATGATATTTACTGGCACCCAATCAGCCACATTTCTTGCAAGCATGTCAGCTGCAGCTACTTTATCATGCCACAAGAGACAACATTTGTTTAACTATGAGCCTGACTTTAAATGGAAAGGTAACTTTTTCAAATATTAGATACACAAACAAGACCTGGCCTTTTCGGTCTTTTGATTCCCATTAATACGATACCCCATTTGTTCTTTGTACAGTCAGAAGTCAGAAATCTTCCTCACCTTTGCTTATCTGGAGTTTCAAAACAGCTCTGCACAAGCCTTCTTGTTCAACACCAGGTGTCAATAGGGAACACCTTCTTTTCACCACCATAAATTACAGGGATTAGATAAGCAACAAACAGAGTCATTAGAAGCATTATGTAATTGCATATACCAGTTATGGGTCTACGGATGAATGACTATTATATTCAAAAACTCTTGGCGGCCAGCCTGAACAGACATATGCAGTGGAGACTGTAGCAGAGATCTAATTTAATTTGCTTTTTCAAACCTTCCTTTGTATTTTTTGTTTGGTGTTTTATCCCAACAGATTTAGTTTGTAAGCAACTGAAAAACTGTTATAAAGCCTTGGAAACCCAAACTTGCCTCTTTCAGGAAAATTAATTTTCTTGCAGAGTTTGGAAGGATGACTGATTTGCCATTTCTGTGATGTTTGATAGGGATTTGAAAGCTGGGTTAGAGTGACCCACATAAAAAGAAAGAAAATAGGGACACTGTATCTCTGCTAGAAAAACTGGGACATCTGGTTACCTCCTTTGTTACCAAAAAGAGTATCTTCAGTGTATGATATCTCTAGATACAGGGGATTTGATTCTTTCCAATGATTTCTCTACAATGAGAAGAAAGCAGAGACTGTTAAAAGCGGATCTAAATCCCTTGTTGGTAGTTAATAAATTTTGAATTTTTAAACCAGAAACAATGATTTTATTTATTACATTTATATGTAATAAGACATTCCTATGCCTAAGCCTGTAAGCACATTCATAGAATCATAGAATAGTTAGGGTTGGAAAGGACCTCAAGATCATCTAGTTCCAACCCCCCTGCCATGGGCAGGGACACATCACACTAAACCATCCCACACAAGGCTTCATCCAACCTGGCCTTGAACACTGCCAGGGATGGAGCACTCACAACCTCTCTGGGCAACCGATTCCAGTGTCTCACCACCCTAACAGGAAAGAATTTCCTCCTTATATCCAATCTAAACTTCCCCTGTTTAAGTTTTAACCCGTTACCCCTTGTCCTGTCACTACAGTCCCTGACGAAGAGTCCCTCCTCAGCATCCCTATAGGCCCCCTTCAGGTACTGGAAGGTTGCTATTAGGTCCCCACGCAGCCTTCTCTTCTCCAGGCTGAACAGCCCCAACTTCCTCAGCCTGTCTTCATATAACTATCTTCATATAACTGTATCTTCATATAACTATCATCATAATAAATCCAGTTACACTGAATTTCTCCAACATTAACATGGTCTGCTTCCCAGCTACATACCTTCTTCAAACCTGCTCAAAAACCTCTGAAATAGTTTTATTTTGTAGTTTGCTGGAATTGAGTGTTTCACGGGAAATCCTCTGGATAGGCTATACATAATAAGACAGAGATATGTTAATGATGAATACACAAAACATAACCATATAAACTCTGATGGAGAATGTCATTACCATCAAATATATGTGAACAAGATTCACGAGTACTACAGATGCTTGAAAGATGAAGCTCGAATCTGAATTCTTTCTGAATTTCATTGTACAGGAAGAGAAGTTTCTTTTACATTCTAATAGTTGATCAGATTTGGAACATGTGTATTTAGATAAAGCAATTTGTCATTAAAATTATGTTGTTTTCAGCTGGTTTTACTACTGGTGGGGAAGATCACAAATTTAGGTAATTTTTAAGCATTTTCAGTGTGATATTCAGAAGTAATGTAATCCCTCATCCCTGTATCACCAAATGCTTGACTACTAGGGGTATCGTCCACATAACATTGTTTCACAGCTTCATCACTAAACAGCACAACTGCTTAATGAGCTCCATAATGTTAGGCCTGAGGCCCAACCTTTGTAATCCTTCTGAAGTTCTGTTTTAGTGAGGTGACCTCAGAGTCAGTCAGCAGTAAATGTTACTGAACTTCTTGAATGACAGTCCTTTGATCAGATTTGCTGCTCCAGAAAGACAGACACCATTTTGCAACTTGCCAGTGAAACAGCAATCATCTCCATAATACCTTGCCTCCTTTGCCAGCTTTCACATCTGTTGCAGTACTGCAGCAAACATATAGCGATGCCTGGAGGACCTCTCTTTGTCATCTTAGCAGTTCCTAGCATCATTCTCCCTTTTCTTCCATCCTTCTCTTAGCACTCAAACCAGCATGCAGGTCATCCTTTGCAATCTCCAGCCATTTGTGTATTTCCTTTGCATGTATGGTAGAACATAAGTTACTGTTAACTACAGAGGGCTCTGAAGGACATCAGCTGCAACATGCTATCTGTAAGCCTTGAGTTCTCACTAAGGATTTGAATTTTGTTAATGTATAATTATGCACTCCTATATATAGTTTCAGGTGATACTTGCTTTGATCTTTGCTTAACTGTGGTAAATATGTCATATAGTCTTGCTCACTGGCTTACTAAGCCTCTTTCTGGGTCTTTTGCTTGATTTTCAGATGTTTCTTCAGGGCTCCGATAGGGCATGACATACACTGTCCATGGTTTGACTGTTATATATTCTCCCTCTGCTGCTAAATTAGTCTGTGATCAGCTTGTTATATGTGTTCTTTTTCATATTAGTACTGATTGTGTTACTAATGTTGCGGACCATGAGATGAAAGTCAATAACCAGTTACCAGAGTAATCTTTAGAAGGAAAACTTAATTTTATTAGCTCAGAAGGAGTATGGAATTTGAGCCTTGTTGAGATAACATCACATGGTAGGTCACGCACAAGGGCTGACTTTATCTCTCAGGAACACACACTCCTAGGGTGTCTTATTAATTATATTTAATTGCATGAAAAGTAATGATCTTTTTCAGTGACTACTAGGCTACTCTGCAGCTGCTAGACAAACTATAACTTTGAAATTTATGTCTCTTTGCCTTTGAGCATTTAGATCCTTTCACTTTATCTTAATTCACTCTCTACTCTTCTAGCTTATAACTAATTTAATATTTGTTATTGTTTACCAGCACCATTCCTTTATGCTTTCAATAAGAAATTTTCTCTGCTATTTTTATTGTATTTAGTATCTGGGCCTAAGACAGTAAATTTACCTCATTTACCTTAAAATTCTCCTTGATTTAAGAAAGGTTTAGAAGCCATTTGCCAATATAAATATCTAAGAGACATAATCCATGATTCTGTTAGTCTTCTTCCCTTACATTTAGACAATATCAAGACAATCAAAATGTCTATAATCGAAAAGTGAAACAGGCTAATAATGTTACTGGAAAACAAACTTCAGAACTCATGTTAAATAGCTGTATTAAAAAAGTAATACCTCCCCAAAACTAAAGTGCTTACTTTAGAAAACATGGGCTACTGAAATGCCAGAAGTGAAAAACCCAAACAAGAATCTGTATTTCTGAATGAGTTTCCTACCTTGGGGACAGATATTTTGGTTTTCTATTTGATTTGACAGATCTTGGTCCCCTTTTGGATGTTTCTATACTCTATATGATAAAATAATGTAATCCATATTCATAGACCTGTGATACTTACGAAACAAATGTAACATTGAAGACATTTCTATTTTTTATAATCTTTTTGTTGAATATAGATTGTGGCTGACTTTATGGAGTAACCATAAAAAGCTAGAAAAAATGATGAATGAATCGAGAAAAACTTGCTCCAAAGGAATAAGGATGATGCTGTGCTATCATTACTGGGTGTTATTCATTATAAACTATAAGCACTGCTGCAGAATATTTAGTGATGAACGGTTACCAAGCTCAGTATATTTTAAGAGCCCAGAAGAATTAATTTGGGCCTTCAATAACTTTCTGTTAATTTTTATCACATATTAGACATCTTTACAGTGATAATCAAGCTTTTACAAAAACTACCATTTTTAAGTCTTCCAAATATTTCCAATAACACAATGAACCCTACTTCTAAAATCATTATCTCTTCATAGTAAACACAATGCTGAACACTTGAAAGATCCAATGTAGCTTTCATACTTAGAAAATTTATTCTTTGTAATAATATGGTCTTAAAGTTCTGACTCATAAGAGCATCATTTTATTGAAAATATAAAAAGTAAAGAGTTTTAAATGAGTGTAGAAAAATGAATTTAAGACATTAACTGCTTATTCTTTGCTGTATAACATTTTATATACTTTTAAAAAACAGTTACAGGCTTGATATGGAAGAAGGAAAGAAAAGAGCATATTACATAGAAAAGTTATCGCAATGTTCAGTTCACTTTTGAATTAATGTTGGTGAATACATGAACATGTATTTGATGACACGTTTAACTTTTCCAGTTTGAAACAACATAAAAATATCAAAAGCAAGAATCTGCATAAAAATTTCAGGTTTTTACTCATTTACTTCTAAACTGCCATTTAAAACATCTCTTCAGTTGTTTAAGAGGTGACTTAATCAAGTACTTACATGAGGCAAACCTATTTGATAGCAGACAGCACTTTAATTTAGAAGACAAAGGCATGAAACAGTCCAACAGTTGGAAGCTGAATTTTGACAAAATAAGTTTGGCACACCTTCTTAGGAATGAGAATAAGTAAGTACTGTGACAACTTGCTAAAAGATGTAATAGATTCTCCACTGTAGAACTTCTTCTATCAGTATATAATACCTCCTTTAAAGAACTCCTGTAGTCAAAACAATTGCTGACTAAACACAAGAATTTTGATGCTGTTTAGCCGGTGTTATCTACAAGGTCAGATGAGATTATCATAATAGCCATCCCTAGGCTTGGAATCTATTAATTCATGCATCTTAGTCAACTGCATAGGAAAGTTTTATTAAATAAAGCTTTTCTCTGATAATTTTTAATATTTAATTATAACTCCATCGCCCTAGACCACTGGATACTGGTGAACTACTGATAAATTACTTTCTGATGACTAAATTAGCTGTGTCACACTCTTCTGGAAGTCAATAAATAAATTCACCATAGGTCAAATATGTCTCATCAAGACATCAAGACTCTTTTCAGAAAACCACCAACATGTCTAACTTCTTTGTTCAGGTCTAGAACAGATGGATTTGATTTCTTTTATCTAACTACCTAACTGTAGCACCTAAATTATGTATTAGGATGTGTTTCTGTAGCCAGTGGCGGAAGATAAGATTTGAATGAACTTTGGTTTCTCTAAGTCTATGAGCTTAGAGTAATTTTAGCTATGCCTCTTATTGGATATATGAATTAGGATTAAATTAAGACTTGAAGATAAGCTACATCACTAGCTACAGGATGGGAATCCAGAAGGAAATAGCTAAAGTGTCTGTCCACATCTTCTCTTCAGTAACTTGACTTTTTCAGCCCTCCTGGCTGATGTATTCTCTCTGGTTGTATTTTTAGGAGATCTTGTGTGTGTGTTCTACCAAAACCTTTCCTCAGCTGCTGGAGAAAAATTTTTGCACAGAAAAACTCTCTTGAAGTTTATGAATCTCATATTCTTTTCTTCATCATGTCCAAGGATATTTTCTAAATGCTTTTGTACCATCCTGCACAATTTAGCTTTTCTTGCAGTGCACTACTTTTCTGAGCAGCTACTGCTTATGTCCTTCAGAGAAGGTGAGCTCTTCACCTCAAAGAATATACCTATTTTCACATATAAAATCTGAAGCATGGGTCTTTTTTAATATGGACTATAACAAAAGGCAATATTTGACTCATTTTCTCAGGAACACTTACAACTTTTAAAACATGTAGTTTTAAGCCCAGTAAATATGATGTACTAGAGAATGATGATACTCAAAAATACTGTAATTCCCTAGCTACAGGCTCTTTATTGTTCTTTGGGATGTCTCAGGTATGTCCTGGCTACAGGGCAAAAAAAATGATTCTTCACTGCGTAATATTGATTTTTCTGACTGCCAAAACCTATGGCCAAATGAGCTCCCTACCTGTCTTACAGAACAGATCAGTGTTTTGACAGCTCTTGATGCCAAGTCAGGCGTAAAACCTGGTTGAAGGTATTTTATTTCCTGCTTTTTACTCTCATTATAAAATGGGGAAATTCTAAACATTGTATTTCTGGTTTGCAACGACACACATAATTTTACATATAATATGCCAGAGAGGGCATCTCCAGTGCAAGGCACAAGATGTATTTTGAATTAATGTTGGAGCAAAGTACCCAGCAGTCCCTCCTTAAGAAGAGATTAATTGGATAACTTATTTCTGAAAATTTGTCTGTTATAAGTGTACATGGACACGAAAAGAACCTTCAAGAAAATATTTGCTTCGTTACAGGACTTTTAGATTTAAAGATATGATTGAGAGATTTTTTTAGGTAATATGAAAGATAAATCCTAAACCCGTTCTTCATAAATCATTTTCATGTATTACTTATCCCATTGGTATGTGATAGAAAGACCCCTTTATGGAGAAGTAACTGTTATTGGAGATAGTATTTATAACTGCCTATTGACAATATACGGTGTTCTATAATGACAGTGCTAAAATTGGCTTTTACTTCCTTAAACCATCATTGTATTGAACCATGTAACCAGAAAATCACAATGCAGTGATCTTTATGTACATTAATCCTTCTATGAGAGCTTAATGTCTTGCCTGCTCATTTTGGAGATAATAAACCCCACAATGGAAGCAATAGCTGTCTTGGTGACTTTGCATAAATCCTTATTTGTAAAAGTGAAAGAAAACCTATACAGAGCAGGTAAGCAATGAGATTGTCCACCTTTTTGGTATTAACTCTCATAATTGGCTTTAAAGCATCTGTAAGGCAGTGAATAAATAGATACAAAGCAAACCCCACAAATATTATCCCAAGGTATAATTAATAATATCTCCTACACAGTCACTAAAAACATTGAATATCTCAGAATGATTGACCTTTCATTAAAAAAAAAAAAAAAACATACAAAACCATACTATGTGCTTGTAAATACCCGCATCTCATTCAAGGATCTGCGATAATACAACGCATGGATGAAAGAAACGGAGTTTAGGAGTTCAATAACTGAAAACAGGGGGACTGGTTAAACTTTAACAAGAAAATGAGAAATCTGAGCCTTTTTAAATAGGAGACTTGAATACTGTGGGTTATAGGTTTGCTATTTATAAACTGTCTACAGAAAACAGTGCTTAGGATACGTCCTAGAAAGAAACACTTCTGTAATTAATTAAACAAATGCAGCAGAAAAAGTACCTACTCTGTTAGTAAAAAAGCACAACCTGTAGAGAAAATTACTCTGACATGTATGAGCTGTGAGTGCTTGAACACTCATTCAGCCTGAATTTGAACAGCAGAATAAATACAATTAGTCTGTAACTTTATTTCCAAAGCCAAGAATGCGAAGAAGAGAGAAAAGGGATCTAGTATTTTTCTCGTGTTACTGGGTGATTTAATTTTGCATTCCTGTTACTGAATAAAGAGATCCCAATTTCAGTCCTGTGTACCTTTATTATTTTAAAGGGGAGAAGAAGATATTCATCAAACTGTGCACAGAGTTAGTAATATATATGTGTGTTCAGACAGGATCTTGCCTTAGACTTTGCTTCCCTCATGCTGTCTGTTATTCTCTTGATGGAGTTTATCTTAAATTAGAATATAAATTCTTCAGGATAAGGGCTATATCTTTATTAGTGATTACACAGAGCTAAGGCTTTAACCAGAAGATGAAGAAACAGAAAAAAAACAGAAAGGAATAGAAAGAGCTAGGGCTGAAAGAGAGGAAAATGGGCCCTCTTAGTAATCTACTGGTTAGTACTTTAGATAAATATACAGCAAATTTGATCTGTAGTGGTATATTTGCAACTTTTGTATCCTCTGTCAAAGATCTCAAGATGTCAAAGAAGATAGAAAGTTAAAATATTTATATAATTCTAAATTATGCAATGAATTTACTTTGGATTCCCTTGTGAAACAATCTCTCTTCCTAACCACCTCCACACGTTCTTCTCTTGTGCAAAACTAACTAGGAAATAGTATTTTCTCATGTGCTATAGCTGATTTGCTTCACTTCATATCAATGTGTAACTTACAGGCTGCTTCTTGTTAATAGCTGGAGTAAAATTACTTTTTATTAGAAATGGTGATCTAATCTTAAGAACAGTCACTTGACTAGTGATGTAAAAATGATGCAGAGAATCATAGAATCATAGAATAGTTAGGGTTGGAAAGTTCTTTAAGATCATCTAGTTCCAACACCCCTGCGATGGGCAGAGACACCTCACACTAAACCGTGTTACCCAAGGCTCTGTCCAACCTGGCCTTGAGCACCACCAGGGATGAAGCATTCACAACTTTCCTGGGAAACCCATTCCAGTGTCTCACCACCCTAACAGGAAAGAATTTCCTCCTTATATTCAGTGTAAACTTCCCCTGTTTAAGTTTTAACCCGTTACCCCTTGTCCTATCACTACAGTCCCTGATGAAGAGTCCCTCCCCAGCATCCTTATAGGCCCCCTTCAGATACTGGAAGGCTGCTATGAGGTCTCCACGCAGCCTTCTCTTCTCCAGGCTGAAAAGCCCCAACTTCCTCAGCCTGTCTTCATACGGGAGGTGCTCCAGTCCCCTGATCATCCTCATGGCCCTCCTCTGGACTTGTTCCAGCAGTTCCATGTCCTTTTTATGTTGAGGACACCAGAACTGCACACAATACTCCAGGTGAGGTCTCACGAGGGCAGAGTAGAGGGGCAGGATCACCTCCTTCGACCTGCTGGTTACGCTCCTTTTGATGCAGCCCAGGATACGGTTGGCTTTCTGGGCTGCGAGCACAGAGAAGCTCAGCTTCTGAAGTCAAAGCAGTTCCCTGAATGGCTGACTGCTTTTGCCTGTGTGGAAGGGCAGGTTGCAGCCCTGCAGCAGGGAGAGCTAGCTCAGGTAAAGCACTTCGGACAGAGGCAGATCACCTTACCCACATCTTTCAGTTTCCACTCTGAGCCACAAGTGGACCATCAGCAAGCTCTTTTCAGCTGAAGCTTCCATGAGTAGTTTGGGTTTTAATATGCTATGCACAACTCTCTAACACACCCTTATTCTGAGGAAAGTTAAATATGGTCCAGGACACAAAAATACCTTGTCTCCATATGCATAATGTGTACATGACACTAAGACTTGAAATTTTCTTTCTTTTGTAACTGCTGTGCATGAAGCATTGTAAGATTAGTAATAGAAGGGAAAAGCCTTACTGATGGATGTTATTAAAAGAGAGAGGATCTCATCCAAATTTTGAAATAATAAACAGACTTTATTTTCTTCCCAATATATCTGCATCATTTCAATTTGTATTAATATACTATACACATAGACTGAATGAACTCTTTAGTGTACAAAGCTCTCACTCTTCGTTAATGAGTTGTAATGCACTCAGTATTTCTGGAGGACATATTTAAAAAGATACATATCATGCTGGACATTCCATGTTTCCTTAGAGTTTATTAAAGGTTATTTTATACTGTGAGTAATGGTAAAAAAACATCTATTGCTTAACTAATTGTTGTGTAGAATTAGTAATTTAAATGCTGAGTACTTCCTGTGGATATTCACACCACACTTCTTCTGGCATCCATTTTAGTTTCATGCGTTTATAATATCCAAAGGCAAAATTTATACCCAAAGAATTTATTTTCCAAAATGCTTTGATTTATTTTCCTCATTTATATTGCCGTAGCATTTGAAGTGTGTCAGGCCATTATTAAAGTGCTATGGAGGAAATATCCTCTCTATAAAACACACAATCAAAAGCCTCTCTCCTGCAAGCTGCTTTTCATAGGAAGACCTTTGTCCCTGAGTGGAGGTCTTCTGAAACATAACCCTGGAACAAGGAACTATCGCTGCAGGATTTTATTTTTTTTTTTTTAATTTCTTTTAAGTGAAGGAATCTGGGGAATCAGGAACCTAAATAAGACAGATTTTATAATTCAGTGAACTGAACCTCTACAATTCATCACTTCACTATGAAATGCAAGTCAGATGATAAATTTCTTCAAAAATTTGACAAATGCATAAAAATGCAACCACCTAAATCTAATTATTGTAATTACCACAGATTTATTTAAAAAGAAGTTATCTGTGGTGCAAAAGAAAGCAGTCAGACAATGCCACACATGTAATCATCCATAAAATCTTAATTCTGCTCCGCCTTTGTGCATTCACAGGGCTGAAAGAGGCAGTTGTCTGTATATACTTTTGCATATCATAGCCCATGTATAACATCTGCACCAAGGACTCGGCAATCCTAAATTTGGTCTTCCTAACCTTTCTAAGGCTTGACTTTTATACACAAATAATAGTCTTTTAACTTCCAAAGGTTTTTTAAAATTCTCATTAGATACAGTGTCTTCCCATAGCTCCTTATCCATTGCAATATAGATTAAAAGTATGGGAACTAGTATATTGATATTATGTCAATCAGCTGCCTATGGAAAGTGACTTTCAGCACAGTGGTGTCAGATAGCCAAATTTCCTGGGCATTCGGCTCATTCCTAAGCATTTTAAGTATCACACCTGTTATTTTAGCTACTTTTGTGTTGATAACAATCTGGGTCTATTTTCTAAAATGTTCACTGTCAAATAGCTCTTTTGCAAAATGCTAAACTTTCCCTTACAAAAAAAGTGATGAAAATATGGAAGTTGATACTTCAGCTACACATGAATGGAATTTTAAGAGACAAAGAAGAGGCAATTACATGGGTTGAGAACTTTTTTATTGCTGTATTTCAAATACTTGCTACAAACAACACAGGTGATAGCTTTTTTTAGGAAGGCTTCTTTTTTCTTAGCAAAAATCTTTCATAATAAAATGCTGAGAAATATAAATATGACTTACTACTATCTTTCAAAGCTACTGGACTTTGCAACCAAAAGAACACTTTTCTCAATATAGAGGTTTTGTGGTAATTGTAATAAGCAGTCACATAAGAATTTTTAGAAATGTAGGCAATTCACGTTTCCTAGCTATCTGAAGATACTTAACCTTTAGTTTTGTGGTTTACAACATATTCACAGCATCTCTCTCTTAACATATGAATTCTAGAAGTTTACTGATTTATACAATAATAGAAAACAGTATGTTTTATTTCCTGCTGTAATCATAATTCATCAGGGCTTGCTCTAGCTGCCTTTTTTAATAAGCCTAATTTTTTTCCAAAATTCAGGGTGACATATTAACCTTCCTTTACAGATCCTTATAACGGGGAGCTATATAAGTGAGAATGCTCTATTTTCCTGATGCAATTCTCAGTTTTCTACTTTTTAGTGCACATCATCCTCTCCTTACTCATAGCTGCACTAAACAATCCTCATACCACACTGCTGACATGAGCAGACCACAGCCGTGTTTCAGCTTCCATTTTAGTTTTAAGTGTTAAATAAGATGGTTAATATCTCTGTAGGAAAGTGCCTTGCCCTTTCACATGGCATTTATTGTTCCCCTGACAAATTTCAATTACTGCAAGACCTCAAATTGGAGTTATTGAAGGTTTTCAAATTGATAGCTAAGAAAAAGAGAAAGATTAATTCAGACTGACCATTGGTTGCAAAGTACTACTCCACCACTGCTCTGCAAGTAATTCAGGGATACGTTGTAGTCAGTAGTGTGCAGAGCAACTGATAATAGGTAAATTCAGCACGGAATATTTTTTTCAGCAACCATCATTTCCTGTATTTATTTTTATACTAATAATTCCTCAAAACATTACTGGGGAGGATTAAGAAAATGCATGTAAGTCAAATAACTTATTTTCTTGGGCTTTATTAGGTCAATTTCAGAAACAATTTGTGAAGTACTTAGTATCTAAGCTTAATGAGGCTTGTTGTTTCAAAGCTACTGTCAAGTGTGTCCTCATAAGCTTCTGAGAGAGGCAAAACACATTGCTGAAGCTGGACCAGAGTGACCTGGGGGCTAAGATGTTTTATGGCATTTTTCAGGGTCCCTCAGCCAGGAAGGGAAAGTGATGGAGGCAGTTGAGCATATCTTCATTCCCAGTGTAGGTAGTCACATTTTCAAGGACTTTAGGTCACAGTGCCTAGCAATTATTCTCTAAAACTTTATGAATTACAGTAAAGGATGAGTATGTTGTACCTCTTCCAAAAATAAACTGAAAAGAGGTCTTAAAATGTGCACTAGATGCCCTTTTCCACTCACCCCTACTATAAAGGTTTGCATTTAAGTTTCACACATTGAATTCCACATTCTAAAGTGCCAGCTGAAGACTTCAGCTGGAACCAATTATTTTTGGTGTTTTGATCACTGAATTTAATCTTTTTCTCATACCAAAGAAAATCTACATACGATTATTCAGAAATCTAAAAGAAAGCTTAAGTAACAGGAAGCCTGAATTAGGAATATGTTTTCCAAGATGAGTTTAAAACATAAGATTAATGGCTGTACAAATCTATTAAATTGTCGTTTGCATTTCTATATAGATCCCATTATTCCTAGAAGATTTTTCAGGACATTTCAGTTTTTGTCATAACTAACACAACCTCTCTTATCTACGAAGCTGGGATTCCCAGCTGTTGGATAGAGGATGTGCTTTTCTTATTACTCTCATATGGTACTAAATGATAAGAAGGACAACAACGCTGCATTTTAAAACTAGCTGTTGCAAAGAAAAGCTCCTATTGTTACATGGGGTGCTGTCAGTTGTTAATATTAATCTCTAAGAATCTAATAACCTAATGAAATCATTTGCATCATGGTTTATTTTGTATGCTATTGCTTGCAGTACATTGCCAGTAACATGAAGAAAGGTCTTATTTTTCACAATTTAAACATCTTTAACATGCAAATGAATTGCTTTAAACAATGAGAAATACTGTCTCCTGAAAATGAATTAATTCAAACGAGAGATGCAGCACTTCTTGAATGAATCAATTTGCAGAGTACTACAAAATTCTCAGTTGCTAGTATTTTTAATGAGTCTCACATTGTTCATATAGGTATGTCTAGAAGCAGCAAACCAATCCTCATGGCATTCCTCACCCTCTAGTAAATCCTTAGTACTCATAATCAACCAAACTCTCAGATGATGCAAATCCAGTCCACCATCTTTAAGGCTGTTTTAGAAATGCAATGTTTTTTATAAACCCAGACACAAAAATCTGTTGACTTCAATGCTGACTTGCTGACTCTACTCCTGTCTTCACTTCTCTCCATAAACAGTCCTTAGGCCCTGTAATCTGAACTTGCACCTCTGCAAGTGCTGCTATTTGCTAACTAGATGTGGTTAGCGCACAGTTCTATAGAAATGCATGGATGTATCCTACTCTCCAAATTACCATAGGCACATGTTACTGCTGCAATCCAGCCACCCCAGTTTTTCCTTTAAAGTCCTGCTATTTTAACTGTTTAAAAGTATTTTTAAATCATTAATCTAATCACAATAAAAATAACAGTAAAACCAAAAGAGGATGAGAAATTATCAGACATTCAAATACTAGTTTCTGATCAGATGTTGAACTAAAATGACATGTTAAAATGCAATATTCTCAGATCCAGTAATTAAAAAAGGTTCTGGAAAAAAATAGAGGTGGAAAGTAGGCTGCTAAGAACCATCCTATGAAGCCTTTTGCAGCTGGGTGCTGAAAGGTATAGCCATAGAATCAGAGAATCACAGAATGGTTTGGGTTGTAAAGGGCCTTTAAAGATCATCTAGTTCCAACTCCCCTGCAATGAGCAGGGACATTTTCAACTGGATCAGGTTGCTCAGAGCCCTGTCCAACCTGACCTTGAATGTTTCTAGGGTAGGGGCATCTACCACCTCTCTGGGCAAACTGCTTCACTGTTTCACCACACTCATGGTAAAGAATGTCTTCCTTACATCTAATTGGAACCTCCCCTCTTTCTGTTTAAAACCATTACCCCTTGTCCTGTCACTACAGGCCCTATTAAAAAGTCTGTCCTCATCTTTCTTATAGGCCCCCTTTAAGTATTGAAAGGCCCCACCAAGGTCTCTTTGGAGCCTTCCTTGTGTTTCTTTCAGAAAGGCAGTTCCTGAATCCCCATGTTGAGCAGTTAATGATGTCTGACTGAGAATTGCACAGTCACAATTTTGCTGCTTCTTTTATAGTCCAAGACCCTTGAAAATGTTATTGCTTCTTTCCATTAAATCTCACTGTTACTCAGTGGAACTCCAGCCTATCTCCGTACTAATCAACAAGTAAGTCACCAGCAGTCCCTTCAAACACAGGTCTTGATTTTGAAAGAAATTTGAAAGTCCTGTCTTAATCTTGTTTGATGGAGTAAATGCCTATGTATAAGTTACGTGCATTGCCAGAAATATGAGGATTCCATCTCCCTCAAAATATGTACATACCTTAGGGATTTCTGTATAAACATATGTATATATGTATACATGTACAATATGTAAGTAAATATGGTAAAATAGATGTACTTTTAAAACTTCTGAAAAACTATAACTTTATTTCTTACAAAGAAAGTTGTGTTTTAAATGTCTTCAAGAATGAAGAGTCTGGGCAGCCTGTTCCAGTGTCTGACCTCCACTACAGTAAAAGAGTTTTTATGTTTAAACAGAATTTCCTGTATTTCAGTTTGTGCCCATTTTTTCTTGATCCTTCTCTGCACAACACTAAGAATCAGTCTCTGTTTTCTATAGACCCCCAGGTCAGGTATTTATAAATACTGACAAGATGCCTCTGAGCCACCTCCTTAAGGCTGAGCCATTCCAGCTCTTGCAGCCTCTCCCTGTATGTCAGATACTCCAATCCCTTAGTCATCCCTGTTACCTTTCACAAGACTAGCTCCAGTAAGCCCGTCTTTGTTGTAGAGGGCACCCCAGAAGCAGACCCAGCCTTCCAGATGTCTCACCAATCCTGAGCAGATAGGAAGGATCATCTCCCCCGACCTGCTGACAATACTCTAGTACAGCACAGGAAGCTGCTGGCCACCTTTGCCACAAGGGCACATTGCTGACTCAAGTTTCTGGGCATTTTAGGTTTTCTATCCATGAAACTGCTTGCAAAATCTGGAACCTAAATGTTGTAGTAAGTAGTTTATCTAGAAAAACTATCCAGCAGCACAAACTACAATACAAAGGGAGCTGGAAGGGTTTCAGGCAATATATTTTTCTCGAGATAGTGAGAAATCATCCCATTGATTGAACTGATCTGCTTGAACATTCATGATCAGTAGTTCCACAGTGAGCATTCCTCATCCATGGTGAAATGTTTGGGTGATAGTGCACATGCTTAGGTGCAAGTACTAGATTTCAAGGACTACCCTCAGACCTTTTTAAAGGTATGGTAACCTGTTTTGGAGGTTACCATACTGGCTTACCTCTTCAGACAGGTCTTAGATCTGCACTCCTTGACATCAGGATCAGGTGCAATGCTTCTGTTGATGTTGATAGATAATTTGTAAATTGTGTTGTCAACACGACATTTAATCTGCTCCAAGCAGCTCATAAACAAACCTTTGATTAATTCTTCCAGTCTGTTTCTTCTGGACAGGATTTACAGTGTTCTACTTGTTTGGATGAAAAATAGAGAGAGAGAAGCTGTCACCACTGAGAAAAAAAGGTTTTTTTTTTTTCCTTCACTTTGTAGCTTAAGAATCATTTGATCATGACTTTACTGTATGAAAATGGTAGAAGATTTAAATTTGTGACTGATGATGCAGAAGCTGTAAAACTTGATGGACTCAAGAGTGTTCATACCGAATTACCACAAGCTACCCACATTTTCAGCTGGGAACATCTAGTTCACAATGCAGTAGAAACTTGGAAGCATTAATCCATGATCAGTGCATAGGATGATGGTAGCCAATGACATTTGAAAGAGCTGTTTATTTATAGCCTCAGCTGAACACTGCAACACAGCTGGAGTTAAAAAATGAGTAATTCCAAAGACAAATAATTCAGAAGGAGATCTGTTGAGGGTACTTTGTCCAGACACTTAATAGCATTAAAACAAAAAAATCTGAAGGAGTATGGCTTACTTTACTGACCTTGTCTTTTGTTATCGCATTAAATTAAACTCACAGCTCAGAAGATCACATTAGTTGGGCTTTGAAATATTTTTCATTTATGTGTGCCTTTGAATCAGCACACTACTACCTCTGCTGATTTAGTCCAGTCAAGATGTATATATAGTTCTGAAGTACTGTTTATGTAAGGTTCTTATACCACCCTCAAGCACAGCTACCGTCCAACAACTTGGGCTTGAAAATTAGAAACCAAATGCCACTAGAATAAAATTTAATTCCTATCAAAATGATTATGATACAACATATACAAGCAGTTTGTGGCTGATATGAAAAGATTAAAGCAAATAGCTATCTAATAATTTCAGGAGTATCAGAAATGTAAATAAGAACCTGACACACCAATTCCTTTTTGAATGCTAGCTTGTTTCCACCATCCAACACTCTTGGATAAAATACATTTTTGCATTTCTAAGTTTGCATATATTCACCTTTAAAGCAATCTTTCCTCTGCTTTTTTCTTTTTCTTTATGTTTTATACTGCACCTTCTGGGTAAAAAAAAAAAATACAACTTTTTCATTTTTTAATTCTTATTTTGATAACATGCATTAAAATTCATAATGAAAAAGTGAAAAGTCTGTTCCTAAGGAAGGACAGCAATACATTGATGTTTGTAGATAGTTTGTATATAACACCCAGGGCAATACTAATCCAAATATAGAAAGTAATTACATTGACCTTGATATCTGTCATCATTATCTTGCTTATAGCACAATTGTTTTGCTAAGAATGTCATCAAAACCATAGTTTTAGATCTATTTCTAGTAAGAAACTCCTTCTAATCATTGCTCTACAAATATTGTGGCTCTAAGGGTACAAAAGTATCAGTGTATCTGATTGCCATAATTGTTCCAAGAGAGAATTATGATAAGCCTCATTCACAGCCTTCATTCCAATGGCTTTCATGTACTTCTTACAGTGTCAAAGAATTTCAAAACACTGTTTTGTAGAAGATCATCTTGTATGGGGGGGGGGGGAAAGATAACAAAAAGAATGATTTTAGGGAGTTAATACACCTGAAGAGTACTTGATTCTTTCATAGGAAAAGATGTCAGAAGTTGACAAAACACCCTAATGTTTTCCAACTTGCAGAAAACATTTCTGGTATACAAGTTAGGTAGCAGCAGCATGGCTAAGTGTAACACTAGCCCCTGAGAAACAAGAGGCTCATACATCCACACAAAGAAAACAAAAAAATACAGTGATCTTCAATCTTCTGAGAACGGCAGTGGACTATTGGGCTTATTTCATGATTATAAAAGCCACATAATCTATGATTGCTGCAAGCAGAAGTGATTTATTGGAGTACTCTCACACATATGAGATAAAGCTATATCTTACTGGCAGCTATTTTTTTAAAGGAGGGTATTAAAGGAAAGGGCAACATCTTGCTTACTTTGTAGCCTCAGAAAGCTATGATTTGCCACTCCAAAATATCAGTTTTGATGAATAGTTGTGGTGAACTTATATCCACTGTTGTACAATGAGATAAACTTTCACCTCCATGAGGAAGATATAGATTACATAAATGATTGTAAACAGTCAATGCTTTATATTCTTCTTCACTAACTGAACAGCTTTTGAGTTTATGCCAGTCCGACAAATGCATTAATAATGTTTAGACACTAGGTATTTGTGAAAGAAATTGGTAATTGTTTTTAATTTGTTAGTTTGGTGAAGTGGTAACACACTGATTAAGAAGGAGGAAGAAGTGGTAGTATTTGTTTGCTATTTCCAAATGTGAATATAGAAACACACATACAAGTGTGTGTCCTTTTATGTATGTATATGCACAGTTTCCCACACAAAGGAAGATAAGTATCGTGAATAGAGAGAAGAAACCATAATCGGTTGCTAAACAGTAAGGAAGGAAAGTAACTCAAATGAATGATGGCCTCCAATGAGTTATGAAACTCATTTCCTAAGTACCACAGACATTTTAAACATTCTTTTTAGATTTGTTATACAATTTAAATTAGTCTTATTCTATGTTCTTACTGAGTTTTCTTCAGTTACCTCATCTAGAAAATACAGAGTAAATCCAGCCTATTTGGTCTGTATAATCCATGGGATGAGGTCTGGGAGGGAAATGTATTATAAATAATTTAGTGGGCTATATTTCAAAAGCCTTGTTCTATTCACTTGAGATTGTTCACTTTGATTTCAAAATCAGTGAAATGTTCACATGCTACAGGAATAAGGAATTGAAAACTAAAGAAAAGAATATCAGAAGAATTAAAGCTAAGTGCTCAAACACACCTCTCATTTTTGCCAAACCTAAACACGATTAACATGTTACACTACCCAAGTGACAGCACAAAGGTTCTGCGTGCGGAAAATTTAAATTGTTTTGAGATGCCTTTCTTTAGTGTAAATAAGTCTATGGCCTCGCATGCACGAGTTCTTATTGCCAGTTTAAATCCCTTGCATTAAAAAGGGGGAATATCATATACTTGTGGACGATAGATAATTTGGGGCCTGAAATTAAGCAAGGAGTGTTTGAGGACTAAGTCTCCAAAGACAATCTCTTTGAAAGAAAGAGGGGTGAGTAACCAAAAAAATTAAAAGCCAAGCAAGAGCTTTGGGAAAAAAACTCCCACATTTTCTTCCTCTCCCTTTCCCCTTCACTGGTGTCCTTCAAAATTTTGGTACCTTACAGAGCATATGTTCCTTTAATATAAGATCACAATTCCTCTATAGACAAATATAATGCACAACAGCTATTCTAAGGTGCTGTATTCCAATCATATAGTGTTTGGATGAGATCTTTCTGTCTGAACAGAGGTGTCTAATATAATTTGATACATCCTAGGTTACCTGTGATATCTTCATGGAGCTAGCAGATATGACCCCTAGACTCATGACATACCTTTCTAGACTGCCAGTTAGAAACCATCTTAAATGTCACTGGATGCCTATGTTTGCACAAATGGATTATACCCTAATTCTGAATTAATTTAACAGAATAAACCTCTTTTTTTTTTTTCCCCAAGAGTGTTCAAGTTGACCTGGATTCACTATCTTCCTTTTTTTTTAATTGAATTGAGCAAGATCTTGGTTCTAACTCTTTTATGTAGATTTATCGAGTGCTTTTAACATTTACCAACAAAATTCGAAAGCCTAATTGTCCCTGCTACATGGTAAGTTTCAAATTCACCTCATCCTTCTCAGAGGACACCTTCTCAGATGCAGACAAGGTATTTAGGATAGGAGACTCACAAGGCTTCTTCCTCTTCTGCACACAGAAGCTTTGAGATTCAAGGTTTTATTTTGTGAGAGAGCAGTGAGAGAGTGGCTGAGGGCTCCAAGCTGAGGAGGGCAAGTGGAGTCCTTCCTGCTTGTGCAAAACCTGTATCACTGCAAAACACAGAAATGGTCCCAGGAGCAAGATCCATAGAGCTTCTGCTACTCTCAGATCTGCCCATTTTCCCTAGATATAGCTCTCCAACTGCGTGATCTCTCATAATGGAAATGTCCTGAGGAGAAGGAAGCAGAACAGACAGAAGTAATTTTAGAAGGTGCATTTATCACCTTTTTTTCTGAATTTTCTGATTAATATTTTGTGTCAGAAAAATCTAGTTCAGCAGAAATGCAAATTTCACCTGAATGTATCTGTTTCAGTGAAGCATACTTTGCTAAAGATTTCCTCAGACACGATTTCTGGTTTGAGCTAACATACCCTAGAACAGGCTATTGCGTACTGGAGACATAATTAACTCTTCTTTTGTATTAATTGCAGGATGGATTGGAATCTCTGTACTTACATTATGTACATTACTATGCCCAGGAAAGTACCTTAACCACAAAGCTAGTTATTCTTCTGGTATTGGTATTTTCAGCTTCTTCCAGCTGGTGCTGTTCCACTTGACTGAGTTTTCACTGTGAACGAAGGACTAACTCTAGGTTTGAGTGTACAACACTGGGATTGTGGCATATTAGATCAGGAGGACTGGAGAATCACCTCAAACTGAGATTCTCCATGTATGATCCAGAAGGTTATTCCAGCACATCTTGGTCTTTGACACTTCGAAATGCATTTGAAATGCCTGTGCTTTTTCTGAATGGATAATTTGAATATTTTTTTAAATTCTCGTCAATTTTTGAGGGGAAAAAATCTGCTACCTCTCAAACTGTTGGTATAAATTAAAAATATTATCTTTCACACATGTATTAAAACCTTCAGTTTAGTTCACAAAGGAATTTACAGAGTTCTGCCTAAAACAAAATAACAAAAGGGAAAACAGTTGGAATCCCACATAATTCAATTAAAAGATGAAAGAGAAACAATTTTAAGTCATTGAAGGTCTATTTTGTACATAAACCAAAAGAAAATAACCCATTTTACTAATAGGTCCAATCAAGCAAAGCATTAAACAGAAAAACAAGGTGAAAGTTGAATGAAAAGTAGAGAGTAACTGAATTACATGTTTTTTAAAGATGCCATCAATTTTTATCTTCAGCCTGATTTGATGTTTGATATAATTTAATTTTTTTCTAACCTTGTTTCTTACTGTAAATTACACTGTTCTGTCATTTAATTTCTAAGCTTTTGTGACTTTCAAATAAATTATTTTAAAATAATTTAAATCACAGGAAAATTATATAAAACATTAATTCTTTCTTGTTTTGCGCTCAGATGCTTTGGCTGGAATTTTATCAAAGCACAGAATCATACACTATGAATAAGCAATCCCTCACAGCCACCAACTGCCCCTTTTTTTTGGTCAGGAACCAAAAATAAGATTAATTATGTAATCTTACAAAGAGAGATTTCCAGTTACACTTTAAATGAAATGCTCCCCCCTTAAAAGGATTTAACTGAGATTTAATGAGAAAGTTATTGTATGTTAATTAAATACACACTGATTACTATGAATATTTATCGAAGTGTAACAATAATTTGCATGAAGATAGATATTGAACAACTGAATTTCAGTAAATATGTTCCTAATAATTATTTAGCATTCACTAAATTATGCAACTAAATGATTTTTTGGCAAAGATATTGAGTATTTATTATATATTATAGGCCAAATTGTATCATCACCTACCCAGGTGCAATCCCATTTAATTAAAGGGGAAGTTGTTGTCACATAACTGAGGGCAAGATGCACTCATATATACCAGCTGATTAATAAGCATATTTAATGACTCTGAACAGCAGTTTTGAGATCTAAAGAAGCCATTTTATTCACTTTTTCCAAAAATTTGTTGAAAACTAACCTGGATGATCCAGACAGAGTCTTTCCTTTCTAACACACCATGCACCTTTCAGCCAGCTCCAGTGTTAAAATCCTCACTGTCTGTGGATTATCTTGCCTGCTCATATTTGTATTGTGGTTTTTGAAGTTTTGACAGCATGTGCAGTTGTCCATATATCCGAGCTGTCATCCAGCACTGTCCTGGTTTCAGCTGTAACATTTTTCTCCTTACTAGTAGCTGGTGCAGTGCTGTGTTTTGGCTTTAATGTGAGAACAATGCTGGTAACACACCAATGTTTTAATTGATACTGAGCAGTCCTTGCCCTGATCAAAGACTTTTCAGTCTCTCTTGCTCAGGCAGTGAGGAGGGGCACAGGAATCTGGGAGCGAGCAGAGGCAGGACACCTGACCCAAACTAACCAAAGGGGTATTCCATACCACAGCACATCATGCTCAGTATATAAACTGGGGGGAGTTACCTTGAAGGGACTGATCACTGCTCAGTTCAGTCTGGGTATCAGTCAGCAGGTGCTGAGCAATTATATTATCTCCCCTTGTTATTTCCTTTATCATTATTATTAATAGTAGTAGCATTGTATTGTACTTTAGTTATTAAACTGTTCTTATCTCAACCCGTGGGGTTTACATTCTTTTGATTCTCCTCCATATCCTGCCCAGAGCGGGAGGAGTGGTGAGCAAATGGCTGTGTGGTGCTGAGTTACTGGCCGAGCTTAAACCATGACAAGCACCTAACCCTGATAAATGCTATAAGGCAAAATCATCCTAACTCAGTTCTTTTCTGCTGCTGCTCCTCTATGAAGGAGTCCCTGTCTCCAATTTACCTATGGAAATATTCAAATCTTCTTTTGGTTATTATTAGTCTTCCCACTTCTAGATACAGTATAGATTAGTAAATATATTATGTGTATAATCCTTAGTTTTGCTTACTGTAGCATTTGGTATCCTACTCAGCTGGAGAAGTTTTGAGACAATTTCTACCATTTCTTAGAAGACAGCAACAATGTTCAGGCTGCTGTCAAGTCTGTCATTTTCTGTGCCTCTATGTTCGAGTCAGTCTGGTCAATGAACTAAACATAAGGAAAGATTAAACATAAGAGACAACCTGTTTCTGTAGGTCAGTGATGACAATATTCATTTGGGACTGGAGAGCATCGTGCCCTCAATCTATTTTTGAAATTCTATCTAGTGTTCCTTAAATGCTTATTCTGTCCTTGAATCAATTATCGGAACAGAGATTCTTCATCCTGAGGCTTGCTTGTAAACAACAGAGGGAGGAGATGTCACAGATTTTGTTCTAGGAATAGCTTAATTTAGAGCAATTTGGGAGCTTGCTGCATACCACTAATTCTAAAAGTCTCGAAGAGAATCCAACAGGACAGAGAGAATAAAGCCTGCAGATATGCTTTTTGCATTTATTTGTCAGTTCAATTCTGTATTTAGTTCTCATGACACATCTTTTGAATCAGCACAATGTCATAAGTTTTTTCCTTTACATGTGACAGTGAAGCATTGGAATGGGTATTGGGATTTGCATGCTCACTACACATCCAAAGCACTTCAGCCAGAGGTAGGAAGGATACTGAAAGGGACTATGTACTTCTAAAGGAAAAAATCTGACAGTCATGGTGCAATGGTCGTCCATCTCATTCCTTTCTATCTGTCAGTACCACAAGATACGTGGAAATAGATTGTCTTTGAAATCACAAGGTCTTTCTAAGAACTGGAAAACAAAACATTCCCATCCCTAGCTATAAAATCCATCTGGAATTTTCTTTGCTATCCACTGCCATAAAATTCAAATTACTTATTCTCTTAAGAAATTCAATACCATCATGTAATCTTATTTTAGTGTTTACATATCTCATGAAATTGCCTGGCTTTCTGGCCTTGTTCTTAGCTTAATTTTTAGAAAGCTAAAAGTGGAAAATGTAGATGTAAATTTTCTTAGTACGTTACTGAATTATGGACATGTATGGGAGTGTTATTTAAAAAAGCTAATGGTATTATCAACTGGTTGGAAAGGAAAATGGAATTATGAAAAGGCTCATGAAAGAATACTGCCCATCTTTAATAAGCCTTCTACAAGGTTAGGATTTAATTGTAACGTCACCAATGTAGATACCAAAGGTTGATATATATGATGTATATTTAATGAGTGGTTTTTGTAAGCAATCAAAATTAGAAATCCTGAAGTTAACCAAATCTGAGTTAGGATTGCTTAAGTAAAATGAGTTTTTAAGGCAAACGGATACTTAAAAAGGTATTTCTTAGGAGTGTTCTTATTTTCTGTTAGCAGCATTGGGCTACTTTATTCTTCTTGTTAGTAATAAAGGCATAAACAACATTTTAAGTATAAACACAGATAACAAGCTGAAGTAGGCCTTGTCTCCCACTGTACTTTGGTGAAAGATTTTAGTAATAAAGAATGGTAACTTTGAGCTGATGTTGTGGCTGACTGCTTTTAACTTTTTAAAATCAAATAATTAGTGATAAACCTATCAAAATAACAAGGTTTTCAGTTAGTTACTACCTGATCCGGCAGTCAACAGCTTCCATAAGAGCTATGCAATGAATATGAGAAAGGTGTAAGAAACTGGAAGCACTGTCAGACTCCTTGCTGTTTTCACCTTGACTGTATTTTCCACACACCATATCCTGACTCTAGGCATCGTTGACAGCTTCTCACTCTTCAGATTTTACATGAATCATAGCACTTTTCTTGACACAAAGCAAAACCTTTCAAGCAAAACCCTTGATTGTTTGCTTCCTAGCCCGGGAGATGAAAGGTGTCATAGTTTTCAGCAAAGAGTTCCCAGAAAGATTATTAACTAATGTCCATCTCTATTATAACCTCCACACTCCAAATCCTGCAAGTGTGAAACCTCTTTCAAACCAAGTTCATGCAGCCTATCTAGTCCTCACAAGAATATCCCTATTATTGATATACACTGGAGCAGTATGATTTCAGCTATAACTTTCGTAAGCAGTTGTACACGAGAGGCTTCTGATGCAATGTTATTTCATAAGGGAAATATTATTGTCAGTGCTCCAGGAAGGCATTGCCTCCTGCACTCCCGAAGAGTGGAATGTAGAGGGAAAACGGAAAAGAAGAAAGAAAGGCATCAGTCAGGAAGGTGTTTGAGCTGTGCTACCATCCTGTATATCCTAGCCTCTTTTTGCTTAGGATTCATAGACATGGCAGTCTCTTTGTACAACCTTTGCCTGGTGACTGGCAAAACCTCTTTTCTTGGAAAGAGGTAGTCTTCTCAGAGATTAATAAAGCCTCAGTGTGAAGCAGTATGACCACGTATCTCCTACAGAAAAGCTGCAGGAAAGAGCAAACACACACTCCTGATCTTTTCTAGTTTTAGGAGGCACACAAATTTACAAGTGTTAACAGGTGTACTGGTTAGCTACTAAATGAATGCAAATGCAATCGTCAATGTCACTTTATGATATTGTATAGTATGCATTGGGGATGAAGAAACAGAGGGACTAAGGACTTCTCGTTGCACTAAGAGTATAGAAATTTGGCAGAAAATAAACACCCTTACATTCCATCCACACTTGATGGGCTTCAAGGTCCCTCCAGCCCAAACCATTTGATGATTCTATGGTACTAAGCAGCAGTGCAAAGACAGTGGGGATGCAGTTTGGCTTGCTCTAGGTTTCCTGCAAAAACCTCATCTACAATTATTGCTATGATTACTAAATAATTCATATTTACACCGCATATCCAAAATGTTATTTGCTCTTAAACTTCTAGCATAACAAATAACTGGTACCACCCTCAAAACAGGTGATTTCACACTAACATGCTATTTAGATACATAAAGCTGAAAAGAACAGGAAGGTTTCTATGTTCAGCCGATTCCTAACTGCAGACATCAACTGCTCCATGTCCTGCCCCTACCAAGTTTTTACCCAGTTCATGGGTCTTAGGTGAAATCACCCATATATGTGCCTGCATGTCAAAGCAAAGAAGTTAAGCTACTATCTCTGTGTAGACTTCTTTGTTGGTGAGGATGAGCTGGGCTATGTGATGACAGGTTGTTTCAAAGTGGAAATAAGTCCAGTAGAGAAGGAAGAAAAGCAGCCTTGGACAACACATCTCCCATTGCACGGTTACACTGGTCAAATTAAATCACTGAAATATTTAACGTGCCTTCCCATACTGAAGTGCAAACCCAGTGACACTGCTGCTGAATCCAGATGATACCCCTCCAGGGGCTAAATACAACTCCGGAACCCCTCCCAGATCTTCACATCCGACAGCCCCCTGATGTCTCAGCGATACAGAGACGTCGCTTAGACCAAGGTGAGCTTTCTTTATGATGTTTCATGTCATACGGCAGGAGACCTTGACAATGCCTTGCTGGAACCATGCTGCTGGTGCAACATCATGGCATGCTGCTTTCAGACAAAGAAAGCTACAGGCCCTCGCAGCCCCTCTGCAATAACTTAAGAGCACAACACATGTTCTCCTCGGTCTGCACTTCAATGTAGCAGGGCAGAGGAAACTGGCGAAAGGGGCAGCCACTTTGGTGTATGTAAATGAGGGATAACAAGAGCTTCAATTACTTTCAGTCAGGCTGCTCAAGGGCTGTGGGTCTTGTGCAAGGGTAGAGCCTCACTTTCTCTTCCATCTGAGGCAGCATCAAGCCTCCTCTGATAGCCTAATCACCCCAATCAGCAGCCCATCAGCCACATCTGGTTGTTGCAACTACCACACCTCCTTAATCCCTTCACCACAGATCTCATGGCCTCAGGCCTTATTCCTACACTTCTTAGGATTTAGCAACAATTTTGTCATTTCATTGGAACAGAAACAAGTGAAAAATAATGAAAATTTATTGAGCTGGTGAATACAAGAGAGATTTAAACCTCTAGATTATATTTCCTTCTCCCCCCACCCCCTTTTTTTTAATCTTCTTGATTTATTAGAATGTAAAGAGGGAACGGAGAGAATATTTCTCTGTCAACACCAGACAGAGTTGTGTTTTTATTCAGGAAAGAGCAAAGAGGTTTGAATCCCAGTGCAGGGATGTGATTCTCTGTGGCTCTAAGCAAGGCTTTTGGGTCAAGAGCTAACTCTTTCCCTTGTGCACTGGAGTCTACTGAAGAGGATTCAGACACATAAATCTTGTTATGGATTTGGCCTTAACCTTGTCAAGTTCTGCATTTTGGGGTTGGTTGTTTGGTTGTTTTTTTTTTTTTTGTCAGCTCCCAGACAAAGAGGATATGTTTAGATGTGTTTATTCTCTTAATATCTATTTTCTCTGTCAGGTTTTATTCTAAATCAGACTGGTTTAGAGAATATTATTTTATGCTGTCACTTCCCGGAAGAAAGAGTGTAGGAACTTACCTGACACTGGACTTGCTGAGTTGTCAAACTGAATAGAAAGATCTGAAGTACTTAGCAATTTTTGTCACTAGTCTGCAGAGAGGAGACCAGAGATGTCTAGGTCAAGAGTACTAGTCTCAGAAGGTTGATGGCCAGGTGTCTAAGACTGATTGGAAAACCCTTACTGCA
Organism: Lathamus discolor; assembly: GCF_037157495.1. Classification (NCBI taxonomy): domain Eukaryota; kingdom Metazoa; phylum Chordata; class Aves; order Psittaciformes; family Psittacidae; genus Lathamus; species Lathamus discolor. The sequence continues at coordinate 147,079,184 of NC_088884.1, read as the reverse complement.
GTCAAAAGTGAGGCCAAAGGTGCAATTAACTTAGAAACTGCTGTAATTTGTATTTCATTATTAGTTGTAAATCAATACAAATAGTCTTGCCAGACACAGGCAATTGCTTTTTTAATAAAAGAAAATTAGTAATGAAAGAGAATGAAGTATGTGTGATAAATATATGTTACAAAAACTTTTCACATCGTGTTTCATGAAACTTTAGCTTTACATGATTTACAGAAACAAGAAAAGGCTTCATTTACCTTTTCTCTACCTAGTGTGGAGGTCCCACACCCATACAGTAACCGATGTATGTACTGATTATTATGGTTTAATTATAATAAGATATTCCTAATATGCCTCAGACTTCATGAACACCTGGAGCAAAATAAGAGTGTGTACTGAAAACAACAATTAATAAAAGACCCTAGAACAGTCAGATCATTGCAGGGATCTCCCAAGCTCATAAACAATACACTAAGAAGTAAGGAAAAGTTAAGAAAGAAAATCTAAGTAACCAGAGGGACTATCCATTTAGCCTCTGTTGGACTTCCTGGATCAGAACCTCTGTGGACAGGAATCAGAGAGCACATTTTCTTATGCACTGTGATCAATCATTTTAGTCAAAAAGCTGCTGGTATTTGACAAAGAAATTACTCATCACACTAGATTTTAAATTTCCATGTTTATGAAGTAGTGTTACAGGAAGTATTTCTTTTCATAAAACATTCTGGTGTTTCATTCTTTTAAAATAGACTTTTTAAAAATAAATGAAGCATAAGCATTTCAGTCACTTGCCATTGAAAGACTGTTTGACATCAATCTCCCTTGTTACCACAGTGCATTGTTAAAAAAAGGTATCCTTGGCTGTTACATAGCCCAGGGCAGGACTGAGGTAAGTGTCCTGTCCCTCTGCTGAAGTGCCTGCACATAGGATTTGTGTCACAGAGGAAGAACTCTCACGTTGACTGGAAGGAACCTTGATGTGGAAGCTGGATAAACTATCTCATGTAATACTAGAAAGCCTCAAGAAAGTGAACACATAAGTATCTTGGATGACAAAAAGAAAAGAAGTTAGAGATGAGATAGTGGAAGAGCCTAAGCAATGAAGCAGCTCTGGGTGCTCTGTGAGGAGCCCAGGAAGTGCTAAGGCAGTTTAGAAACTTTCCTTTGTCTTCAAAAATTACAGAAGACGTCTTGTGTTCTTCTATCCCTTGAGGTCTCCATGCATAAAAGTAATTAAACCCCACATTTGCATTATCTTTATCCTGCTCTACTTTAGTTGTTCAAAGGGATTTTTTTCCTCTTTTAGTGTAGAAGGGGTACATTTCTGCGATGTTGAAATAAGTTTGTGAATACAATGTTGATGTTCATAAACACTGAAAAACCACCCAGAGTTTGTTACTGCCATTGTGAAAGATGTCTCACTCTACTGTTATCTTAGCTTTATGATATCATGTTTTGTGTGGGATGAGACTTTGTGCATATATTAAAAGAAACAAAGACAATACTTATTGAATCAGCACACCAACAGCAAGAGTGGTTCTTTAATCACAGTCTATTCCATGAATACTGAGTAGAATACTACAGTAAAAAACCCCTGATATTTTGACTGAGACATAGCAGAGCTTTAGTGCTCATAATACTCTGCTTTTATGGGATCATATTTCTGTCGAAGATATATTAGTAGATTGTGCCAAGATTTAGGCTGTGCAGCTACAGGAACTTGAAAAGTTGCCTCTAGTGTATCAGATACAAAACATGCCACATTAAATTTTGTGAACCGTAACAGTTAGCTAAGTGTATGATGTCTCTTTAAGGAAAGAGATTCAAATCAGATTTCATCTAGGGCCCATTCAAACAAATGTGGATTTTGCTTTTAAAATGACCAGAGCTCCAGGTCTTTACCAGAAAAATGACAAGAAGTTAGATCATTTGATATCAGTTCCCAGCTGCCCCTTGGAGGAAGACAGTGCCACCATAAAGCTGACCTCTATCCAAAAGGAATTAACAGGATAGAGATCTATCAGGGTTCTAGATATCAGCTGTTGATATCAGTTCCATGCCATATTATTAAAGGGATTATTAAGAATGAATGAAAGAAAAGGATTTTGCTGAGTTTTAGCAGGATATTCTAAAAAGCTGATTCAACTCAACTTTGTATTTTGTAGTTTTAATCCCATATCTGTTGATAGCTCATGTGAGATCCCAACAGGCACAGATATACTATGATGCAGAATTTAAAATGCCAATACACTTACAGTGCTTGTTGTTTATAAACTGAGATCAAGAAGTTTAGAAATTACCTGGGTATGCTATAGAAAGTCATAGAATCATAAAATCATTTAGGCTGGATCCTCAAGTCAAACTGTAAACCTGACACTGCCACCACTAAACCATGTCCCTAAGTGCCATGTCTATAAATCTTTTAAATACCTCCAGAGATGGTGGCTCTACCACTTCCCTGGGAAGCCTGTTCCAAAGCCTGACAACCCTTCCAGTGAGGACATTTTTACTAATATCCAATCTAAACCTCCCCTTGTGCAACTTGAGGCTGTTTACTCCCAACCTATCACTTGGGAAAAGTCATTCCACTATTTAAAGCTTCTTCTAATAGCATGCATTACTGCTTTTTTGTAACAGTGCCAGCTGTATGCTTGGATAGTAACACACAGGAAAGCAATTGTTATTTTCAAAAAAGTGTACAGAGGGTAAGTAACCAAGTCCCACTGGTATTTGAGGACCACATCTATTTAAACTGTTTTAAAAGTAGGCACTTGGAATCTTGTAGAAAATCTGATACAATCATTACCAATATAATCATTACCTTTTTGTCTAGAATCACCTAGATGAAACCTTTCTCTTGCGTCCATGATGTGCAGAGGATATGAGCACACAGCATTTTCCTTTTCCTATTTTCTATGGTTTCGCTGAGTATGATTCCTGAGAAATCACTGGAGACAGAAATTCCTGTAAACCTAAGAAACAGGACAAGTGTAAAATGGCTGATCAGTTAATAAGAAGATACATTTGGGGGAATAATAAATCTTTTGATGCAAATAGATGCAGCTCTTTTCTCTGTAAAGTTAAATTATTCAACAGAAGATATTATCTGTAAGAGAAATCATAGGTGAAGGTTGCCTTGTTGGGCCTTTAGTTGGATGGATTGAAACTGAGAGTGTAGAAGACACTATTTATTCAGGATAAATTAAAAAAGCAGATAATATCATTTGTGAAAGAGCACAGGTCTCATGCAAAATAAGAAAATGAAGACAGACGACATTTTCAGTGGACACACAAAAGGGGGAAGTTGTATTTTTCATTCTGTAGCAAATATGCAGCACCACATGGCTGCAGCTGGAGATGTCAGAAGAAAGCTCTAGATACAGGAGCATTAGGAGCCATGAAGCTCGAGATGACCCTTCTGGCAGGGTCCTGTTGAAAAGTTGTGCAGAGAATCCTAAGGAAGGAACTGGCTTTGCTTCATTCTTGGTGTCTTTAGGGAAACAAGAGGGAACATACATTGCTTGTAAATAACAGGATCATTTTTTTTTTTAATTCCTGATTATTCAGTCCAATTTCATTTCTTCTACTACCAACAGTTCACACACCTTCAAATTTAGCTAACTCTTCAGGGCACAAGCAGATAAAATGGTTGAGAACATACCACACAATCGCAGTATGCTCCAGAGAGCAATGGTATCTCTGCATGTTGTAAATAATTCAGAAAGGGCGTAAGACGCAGAGAGGAGTTAAATATTTAGTCTGAGATTGTCAAAGATGCATGAGGGAATTAGACTCCTAAATCCTAATAAAATTCATCAGGAGTTGGAAACCTTAATTCCCTTAGGCTCTTTTGAAAATTCCATTCGTAATTTCATATTAAGGTAGAATGCTGGTCCCACATAATGTTGATTTCATTAAGAAGACACCAGTCTATTTTCCACATTTTTCAAAAGGCTTGATTTTCAGCATTGTAAATATACCATATCCAGCTGGCCAGTGAGTCAAAAGTAGACTTGAAGTGAAGGATTATTTTCTGTATTGTGAATGTCTGTACTATTTTTCATTTTGTTTTCGTTAACTAACAGCTACAGTACTGTATCTAGACAGTTCCCCTGGTGATTCCTACTCAAGCGCTTTAATTATGAGATAAGGACTTACTGTTTCCTGCTTTGATAGGAATTGCTCACCTCTCAAGTAAGTTGGAGTTAACTGTGTTTTTCTCTTTTTTTTCACATTAAATCAACTTCCTTTATTAATTGCTTGTTTTAGTGCATTTTAGTGCTTTGGAAAAACTAAAATGAAATATCTAAAATGAACAATACTAAACTAAAATAAGCCAAAATCAAAAATCTTCAGTGTTATGTAGAATGTCCATGATATTTTCTGTCACTGAAATCTGTTTGTTTAATGCAGCATTTATTGTATTTTCCTCTCTGAGCCCTTCACTTTTCTGATGTTCCAAGTACTTTTATTTATTGTGTTAGTTAAAATTTTAAAGGAATGTCAATTCTTGTATGGAGGAGAACTAGGTCTCTCCCACTATTCATGTTTGCTTTAATTTCAGTTTTCTGGGTTGCTTCACTCAACAATGTCTACCAGACTGGGAAAGCAGTTGTTTATACTTATCTGGCCCTGCTTTACATGAATACAGTGTGTGATTCTTTCGAGAATCAAGCTCTCTGGCTCTTGACTTCTCTCTATATGTTTTCACATATCAATTTAAGACAAACCCCATTTCTATTAGACAATACTTTTGGGGATGCAGCTGTGTACTAATTGTCTTTCCAGCTTACCCGCAGAAAAATGAAAGCAATATAGTGTAGTCCATTAATTTTAGAAACACTGGGGCAGAACTTTAACTGATGTAAGTGGACATAGCTGCAATGACTTTATCTGATGGATTTTCTCCTGCTGGGGATAAGGCCTCCTTTATTGACTTTTCAAAGCATTTGCAGATTTCAGGCAGTACAGTTTGATTAATTTCTCTTAGCCTATGTAGATCTTGCCCATCTTGTCTGCTGTGCACATTATACTCGTCCTGTATCTGAAGTGTAAGGTTACTACTGTATTTTATTTGCTGTGTTCTGTAAAGCTGCTCACTGATTTTTAATCCATGGATCATTCTTATTCATCATTACAAGTAGATTTACAGGATCTTAACGCAATAACTCCCAAAAATGAACTGCTGTCAGCTGCAAGCTTTTCAGTTTAATAGTAAAATAATTCGCTATCATTTGTATTTCAAACAATACTGAATAACCTTAGATTCTGTTATGATGGAAAGCATGCTATTCTTTTTATTGTCATTTTAGGGATTGCTGAGAATATTGAACATATATTGGATACATTCAGACCATTTCTTTTTCTCTTTTTCTTGGCTAATCTACCTACACTGAATACAAAGTTTGAGGAGGAAGGTCCATGGAAAGAAAAGGACCAATATTCATTGTTGGTTTTGCTAATTTGGAATTGAATGAAATCCATAACTTGAATGTACCTTTTGAAGAATGTTAAGTTGAACGTGCTTCTCAGAAAGAAACTGAAATTAAAATAACCCTGGACCAGCAGGGATCCTGTCTTGTGAAGAAATATTTGATATTCCCCTCCTGAAAAGGCTCTGTGGTGAAAGTCAAGGCCAACATTTCTCATCCATGTGGTGCCATGTAAGAGCCTGAATTCAGTCTGAGTTTAGAATGGAGAGGTGCAAGGTTTTGTATCAGGTCACATCAAGGATAATCTAGAAAGGACTCTTCATCCCCTGTCACCATAAGAGGCAATGGCACAGCTGAAAGCGACACACAATGGCAGCCTGTACCCATGGCTGTCCATAAGCAACTGAAATGGAGATGATCAATGCAGATCACTTGAAGGAGTCCCAGGAAAATCACATGAATCCTTAAAAAAAAAAAAAAAAGAGGCCTTGAAGGTACTTCTTTCAGTAAGCAGTATGGACAAGTATCATTTGACCTAAAGAAATTTGACCTCTGGAAAGGAGGTGCTAGAAAAGTTCTTGATGAAGGAAGATAGGAACCACCAAAAGGAGTACAAAATAACTGCTTCATTAAAAAAATTTTCCCATTTCATGTCCCAGGAAGGGGAGAACAGAAGAATTTGTACCCAGTACAGATATTCTTGAGGTTGTCCCTGTAAGGGACATAGAAATGACTAAACTTATTTCTTAGATTGTTCTTAAAAAAAGAAAAAAAAAAAGAAAGAAAAGATTCATTCTAACAGATAGCATTCATTAAATATCCATGGAAATCCAAAACAAATAGATTGCCTAATCAAGATGAAAGGACAAGAATACTTCTGATGATTTGATCTGAAAAATAAACAGTTCAGTACACTGATAGGGCTTAATTATGTCCTTTCTTACTTAAATGATTTTCTGTTTTAAAACAGTAGATATTAAATTATGCTAAAGTAAAATATTCTTTATGATTTTTAACATGTCTTTTATGCTTGTGAAAACTTTTGTGAGTTTAGTCCATAAATCCACATCAAGCATTTTAATACAAAGTATGTTGACTTAAACTCATCATCTGCTTAATCAACAGTTTTAGTTTATTATCAGAAAGCATCAGTAACCTTGATGCACTTTATCTTAATTTATGCTTTCATCAAGGAGGGAGAGAACCCAATAATAAGTGATCACATTAGAAATGCATTGCAAAATGTACACCAGGAAAATTATTCAACATTTGGCAACAAATAGCTTCATGCAACTGAACACTGACAATGTAGTAACACATTCCTTATCAGAGCATATTTCTGTTGTGGGGCAGGAAGAATTTACTCCGTCTCAGATTATGACTATAGTTGTACCTATAGTACCACTAGGTTATATTTGACTCCCCAAGTCAGTACTATAATCCTGAGGCATCTTTTCTTGAAGGTATCCTTTCCAGATTATTCCCCGAGCCACTGTGACTATGAGGCAGTCCTTGAGGTATTCCCTAGCACTTCAATCAGATAAATTTGAGGACAAACTCAAGTTTATATCGGCACATCTGAACAAAACACCCCTATGCCAGCGGTGAACAGGTGCTGAATGCAAAAAATGAGGGCTCCCCTACTGTCATGCTCTTATGCAAAAAAGTAGCATTGAACACTGTCATAGGGTTTGGTTGGTTGGTGGTTTTTTTTAGCTTTAGTCTTCTCAAACAGTCCTGAAAGTTTTGGAAGGAGAAAGCTGCAACAAGCATTCATATAACTTCTTGTTAAAGATGCTTTCTTTACAGTTAAAAACATCCAAACCACTGAATTAACATTGAAAGTGTGGGCTTTGCCCACTACATGTCTGTAAACAACAGAAACACAGTGGACAATTGGCTTATATGAGAACTTGTTTGTCAAGTTTAAAGCCATTATTCATCGAAATGAAATATTGAATATACCACAAACCTGAAGAATGTCATGACCAAGCACCACACTGGCTTTCTGTTCTCTTTCAGCCACAGGGGTTATGGCAGGAGAAAATCCTGGGGATATGGGTTGTACTTTCAAAGAGTAATTTATGACAGATACATTTTTAAAAAATCATCAATATGATTACAGAAAAGGTGTATAAATTCATGGAAAGATTAAACTAAAGAACATAGATGTACCAAATCTCAGAGTAGGAAGAAAGATCAGATCTTTGCACTGCACTCAAAACAGCTAGACTAATTGTTTGCTTGTGAAAGTCACATGTGATGTTTGCTTCGAGTTATCTTCCAGATACAGAAACACTGCTTGGCCTAATCTTTTCTGTCAGAAGTGGGCTTCTCAAGCCTTTTTTGGTAAAACTGCTCTTTGCGGATGATAGAAGTTCCTACTCATCTAAGCCAAAGTAGTTTGTAGGTAATATAAATCGATACTACAATTACCTGGAGATAAATTATTAGATGCTTTCACAAACCTTCCACAAGGATTGCTTATGATTTTTACAGGAAAAAAGCCAAATGAAGAATTCAGTCAAAAATAAGCAGTAGATTTCAGTTTACTCATGTGCAAGCCTTGCAAAATCATAGCCAAGGGCTGAAAGAAAGAAATGGAAAAGAAGATGCAGCCTGAGCATTTGGATGTCTAGGTCTTTTAGAAGGAAGTTTCTTCTGTTTTAAAGTTAAACTCAAATGAGAAAGCTGATTATCTTCTGCTGTGAAGTGAATTGTGCGGCCTCCTCGTGCCTGTAGCATTTGCATAATGTAGTATTTGCCTTTACAGCACCTTTTGCATTCGGATAGTGAACTCTGTTGCTATGAACAGATTATTAACTTTTTTGTGTCTTTCCCAGAAGAATATAATGAGGACTTGGTTTTTGTGTGGTGAACTTGATGAATGTGTTTTTCTCCACGTTATTATCTTTTTGCACTGAGATAATTTTCAGTAAAAATTCTGGTTTAGGAACCACATGAAACTGACACAAAACATATGCAACCCCAGATTTATTTGTCTTTTTGAAAAGTGAGTTTCTATTACCATGTGTACCCTTTTAAAAGCTGCTGAAGTATAAAAGCTTTTACCATTTGGTGAGTAGCTATTTTGCATTACTAGTTTATGGAGTCACATCATAATCTGTCAAACTCCCCTTTATAATTATTAGTGAATCCTAAATGACAGAGTTCATTCCCTGGCACCTTGTACGACAGTGAAAAATAAGATTTTTCACGTAAGTTGCTTGCAATATAGACTAATTGGCATGCTAATTGACTTTTACTATAATTTAAGTTTATTGTTTATTGCTTTTAGATGCTAGCTGACATTCATTTTTCTAGTAGAACACAGTACATGTTGTTTTTGTAAAGACAAATATGCTTTAATTGTACTATACCAGAGAGATGTCTGGGGTTTCCATTTGAACAATGTGTGTACCTAAGGTGATGGTTTTTTTCATGGGTTTTGTGTCCAGTAAAGATCAAATTGCATTTTAACCTGGTGTGTGAGCAATAGAGTATATTGTCATTACATAGGTAAAGAAATTAGTATAGACCAGATCTTATACATTCTGCTGAAAGTACAGTCTAACCTGAACTAGCATTATTCAAGTGTCAGGAGTCTTTAACTTCAACTGTTCTAGGTTAGCCAATTGTACGTGTGCTAAGGTGGTTTATTGTCCTTCAGATCATACTTACCAGGTTGCTTAGATCCAGTAAATACAAAAGTGAATTTAACATTTTGGATCTGTCCTAGACCAAGAAACAAAAGAAACTCTAAATGAAGTTTGGAGCAGTCCTTTGTAGACACATCCAGTAGAGAGACTTGATAGCATGACTTAGAAACACAGTCTCAGGTTTACATCTATATTTCTGGATTTTATAATGCCGATATAAATCACTGGCTGCATCTTATTAAAATCAGCTTCATAGTTGTGCTTTATGCATATACTGTGTCAAGGGATCTAGCTGATAGATTCAAATCACAGACTTTCGTGTGACACATTAAATTTCAGGATACACTACTGACCATTGACTTAGCTCTATTCAGACTTTTCAGCAAGAAAAACATCAATTTTTTTGACACCATCAATAAAATTAGTCTATTTTATTTAAAGCATTTTATTCTATAGCATATACAAACATTACATCATCTTTATTTTTAAGCATCTATTTTGAGTAATGTTATTACCCGTAATAAGTTTCATACTGATAGTGCTGACAGCACTGAAAATCGTCCTCACTCCATACACACAGGCAAGCGAAGTTAATTTTCTCATACTGGAGTGCAATTTTCATGCCATATAGATAGGCACCATGATCTGTATCACATTTATACATACATGTCTAGGTATCCAACACAGTAAATTACAGTGATTACCATACACAAGTAGCTCTCATTCTAAAGCTCTGCTACAGCTGCTGTATAACTTTGCTTAGGAAACTGGTTTGTCCTTATTATTGGCTGAGGAGATGGATACAAGTTCATTTTTCCTCAGGATTAACTCAGAAGTTCAAAATGAACTGCCAGAACTTGCACAAGTATAGCAGAAATAAAACTTCACTGCTTCTTCTGGACAACACAAATGATTTCACAGTTTGTGGGTGATTTAAGTGTGATAAATGAAAATGCATGTGTAACTTCAGAGCATGACGAATCAAAAAAAAAAAAAAAAAAAGCATGTAACTTCTCTGTTTAGATTTTGAATATGGAACCAAGAAACATTCATTCCAGCGTGGGGATGTTTATCTTGTTACGCATTTTTTTAAGCACTAACATTCAAAGTTTTTAAAATGGAATAAAGAGTCAAGGCATTGACGGGCAGAGACTTTTTAGAGATGTTAAATGGACCATCACTTCAAGAAACGATTGACATTGAGAAAGAAATTAGATGCTCAGAACTAGACATTTTATCTTCTAGTTAAAGCATGGAAAAGCAACAGGCAAAGACTGAGTTGCCAGGGAAATATTGAAAACTAGTTATGATAAGACTCCCAGTAAAATTCCCCAAATTTTCAGTGAAAGGAAGAACCAGAAGAAAACTCAGAACAAGATGAAAGTCTGGCTGCAGTGGCTGCTGAGGTGTTGCATGTCTTCCAATGACAGGCGAAGTCTTCTGTAATGTCACGTTAAGCAAAATAGAAGATATGGCTGGGGAAAACTACAGGCGAAGTAGAACAATGATTTGAAAAATTCATTCAATAAAACAAATTCACAACAAATGCCCAGATTTGCAAAGCCTGCACAGAACAGAAGATAGAAACATGTCTGGCAAGTGTCAAATATCTGCCACAACAAGCAGGCCATCAGGTGTCTGCCTTTCAGGAGGCAAGATGAGAGAATAGGACAAGGCGGGGGGGGGGGGGGGGGGGGGGGTGGTGGTCACAAATGTTAAATACATGGAAAGAGAAATAGTGACCATGAGGGAATTCTGATAGTGGAAATCTCCAGGGCAAAAACGTAAGGTATAAATCAGTGAACTGGGAGGTGTCCCTGCCTATGGGAGGGGGGTTGGAACTAGATGATCTTAAGGTCCTTTCCAACCCTAATTATTCTATGATTCCATGATAGGGGTGATAAATCTTGTCTCTTTACATATCACAGACTACAAAAATGTTTGTCTTCTATACAAATAAATAGAAAATTACCCAGTGGTTTCAACGAGGAGATGAGTACAGCTATAAGGATGTGGATTCTCAGTAAAGTGTTGACCTGGGGTCATGGAGAGGCGATAGATGTTTGTCCAACAATTACACACTGTGTTTGGAAAACATTTATTGTGGGATTCACTTGGGAGTGGGTTGGGGGCAAGAGGTGAAATTCCCTCTTTTCTGTGGCCCTAACAAAATGAGAGTTAGTCCTTCATGAAAGCTCATTCCCTCCCAACTTAACACCTTAGTTACTAATTTAAACTGGTTATTCTTCATGCTCGTAGTTTGTCCAATTGCAGAAGCCTGTGTCAGGATTTAAAATTCACCTCTTAAAACAGCATTTCGGTTTAATGACAGGTCTTCTTAATGTTAATTGAAGTTTGCTACCCGAGTCCTTAGAAAACCACCTCAAATTTTATTCTCAGCTTTCAGTCTGCATCCTGACTTATCTTTAAACTCACTGTGAAAGGTACTTCTGGTTGTTGGGAAAATATGGTTTCTTATTAATTTAACTTTAAAAATTCTCTTTCCTTAAATAAGCAGAAGAATATTTAGTTAGTGTAATGCCCTGCTTTGTCTATAGGACATATGAATCACTGAGTATCAGCTACAGAATAACTCCACTATAACATGCCTGAATGGTCTTACCTTTAGGAATCCTTCATTAACCTGTTAGCATTCAGATTCCAATTTCAAGTATCACAGAGTAGACATCAGCCATATGGGCTAATCATAGAACCATAGAATAGTTAGGGTTGGAAAGGACCTCAAGATCATCTAGTTCCAAACCCACTGCGATGGGCAGGGACACCTACCACTAAACCATCCCACCTAAGGCTTCATCCAACCTAGCCTTGAACACCACCAGGGATGGAGCATTCACAACCTCCCTGGGCAACCCATTCCAGTGCCTCATCACCCTAACAGGAAAGAACTTCCTCCTTATATCCAATCTAAACTTCCCCTGTTTAAGTTTTAACCCATTACCCCTTGTCCTGTCACTACAGTCCCTGACGAAGAGTCCCTCCCCAGCATCCCTATAGGCCCCCTTCAGATACTGGAAGGCTGCTATGAGGTCTCCACACAACCTTCTCTTCTCCAGGCTGAACAGCCCCAACTTCCTCAGCCTATCTTCATATGGGAGGTGCTCCAGTCCCCTGATCATCCTCGTGGCCCTCCTCTGGACTTGTTCCAACAGTTCCATGTCCTTTTTTATGTTGAGGACACCAGAACTGCACACAATACTCCAGGTGAGGTCTCATGAGAGCAAAGTAGAGGGGCAAGATCACCTCCTTCAACCTACTGGTCACGCTCCTTTTGATGCAGCCCAGGATACAGTTGCCTTTCTGGGCTGCAAGCGCACCCTGCCAGCTCATGTTCATTTTGTCATCGACCAGCACCCCCAAGTCCTTCTCTGCAGGGCTGCTCTGAATCTCTTCCTTGCCCAACCTGTAGCTGTGCCTGGGATTGCTCCGACCCAGGTGTAGGACCTTGCACTTGTCATGGTTAAACTTCATAGGGTTGGCATCAGCCCACCTCACAAGCGTGTCAAGGTCCCTCTGGATGGCATCCCTTCCCTCCAGCATATCAACCGGACCACACAGCTTGGTGTCATCGGCAAACTTGCTGAGGGTGCACTCAATCTCACTGTCCATGTCAGCGATGAAGACGTTAAACAAGACCGGTCCCAACACAGATCCCTGAGGGACACCACTCGTTACTGGTCTCCAGCCGGACATTGAGCCATTGACCACAACTCTTTGTGTGCGGCCATCCAGCCTGTTCTTTATCCACCGCGTGGTCCATCCATCAAATTGATATCTCTCCAATTTAGAGACAAGGATGTTGTGTGGGACAGTGTCAAACACATTGCACAAGTCCAGGTAGATGACATCAACTGCTCTACCCCTGTCCATCAGTTCCGTAGCCCCATCATAGAAGGCCACCAAATTGCTCAGGCAGGATTTCCCCTTAGTGAAGCCATGCTGGCTGTCACCAAGCACCTTGTTGTTTTTCATGTGCCTTAGCATGCCTTCCAGGAGAATCTGGTCCAAGATTTTGCCAGGCACAGAGGTGAGACTGACTGGTCTGTAATTCCCCGGGTCTTCCATTCTCCCCTTCTTGAAAATGGGGATTATATTTCCCTTTTTCCAGTTGTCGGGAAGTTCACCTGACTGCCATGATTTTTCAAATATGATGGCCAGTGGCTTAGTAACTTCCTTTGCCATCTCCTTCAGGACCCGCGGATGGATTTCATCAGGTCCCATGGACTTGTGCACGTTCAGATTTTTATGATGGTCTCGAACCAGATCCTCTCCTACAGTGGGCCCAAGGTCTTAATTCTCACAGTCCCTGCATCTACATTCTAAGACTTGGGTGGTGCAGTCAGAGCATTTGTCAGTGAAGACCTAGGCAAAGAAGTCATTCAGAACCTCTGCGTTCTCCAAATCCTGCGTAGCCAGTTCTCCCGAGAGCTTCCTCAGGGGGCCTGTGTTGTCCCTAGTCTGATTTTTGTTTGCTATGTACCTATAGAATCCCTTCCTGTTATCCTTAACCTCCCTAGCCAAGTTTAATTCTAACTGGGCCTTAGCCTTCCTAACCCTGTCCCTAGCTTCCCGGACAACATCCCTGTACTCTACCCAGGCCGCCTGTCCTTGCTTCCACTTTTTATAAGTCTCTTTTTTCCTTTGAGTTTTCCTCAGCAGCTCCTTATCCATCCAAGGAGGTCTCCTGGCCCTCCTGCTGTGCTTTCTTCTAGTTGGGATGCAGCACTCCTGAGCTTGTAGCAGGTGATCCTTGAATATCAACCAACAGTCTTGGGCCCCCCTGCCCTCTAGGGCTATATCACATGGAACCTTACTAAGCCGGTTCCTGAAGAGGCCAAAGTCTGCTCTTTTGAAGTCCTGGGCAGTGAGCTTGCTACATGTTCTTCTTACTGTCCTGGGGATCTCAAATTCGACCATCAGTAATCAATAATCAATAGCTCCTTCTTCTGTGGGACACTAATACAAAACAATAAGGCATGGCATTTTTTTTCTTTCCTTTTAGACTACACACATTAGGTTACAATGACAACTGAAATTCTTTGAGAACTGTTATTTTTTGAAATTAATTCTTTCCACGAGCATATCACATGAATACTTTGTTGAGTATATTAATGCTAATTCTAGTGTCCTCCAGCATAATTTATACGCCTACAACTTTTCAGCAATTGCGCTATGCAACATTTTAACATTCTTGTAACTTTTGATGAATTTTTACTATCAATTTTCATCTAACTTGTATCATTTCCCTTCTACTACTCTCTTTAATCCTACTCTTGCTATTTTGAATTTTAGATTTTTCAGTCCTTTTTACCCTCAACACATGTGGCATTGAATGAACTTCTCACAGGCTTTATGGAGGACTCTAATGTCAGCTGAAAGAGCTCTCTGATTTGCCAGGTATTGACTACTTTCAAAAAAATTGGTTTTAAATTTATTTTTGCTGCATTTATGTGTACCCTCATTAGTCATAGCTCAGAATTTTCATGCTCTCTTTTTTGAGCTGCAATTTCCTCCCTAACATGATCTGTCTCTGATTTCTGAATCATCTACCATCAGTCTTATTTTTTGCACTTTTGTCCTAATCATACTTCTTAAAAAAACCCAATTACTTAGCTGAGCCGCTTCCTGCTTCAGAGGTAACATACTTCTACAGTATACTAAATTGATCACCTTTTGGATATCATGTTTTAGTACAACAACTCGAATGGCTTACATTAGCTGTATAAATGGTTTGTTTGCTTTCAGAAATTTCACTTGACTGCCAGACTAGCCATGGCAGCATTTTAGTCATCTCAAAAAAGTATCGGAGTGTTCTAACAGTCTCTAATTTTACTAAGAATACTTATAAAATTGAATCAGTACAAATGTCTTCTAATTTTCACTGACAAAAAAAAGGTGAGCCATGTGTCACAAATGCCTATTCAAGCATTCTGCAAGCTGCTCACATAACGTGGTATGCAAAACAAGCATTTCAACTACCTGGCATACATAATCCAAGAGCATAACTCTTGGATAACAGAAGGACTACAGAGCCCTGGGAGAGATTGTTAGGGGCTCTGGAACTCAGGTAGTCTTTTCATCAATTCTCCAGGATAAAGGGGAGGACATTAAAAAGGCTCGGAGGATTGGCCAGGTTAATAAATGGTTAGAACAGTGGTGCCATATTCAGGGGTTTGGGTAATTAGAACACAGGACCCAGCGTAGGAGGCCAGGCCTACTGGAGGCTGGTGGAGCGGGTCTTAACAAAGCTGATTTGTGGTTTTGGTAGGAGGCTTGCCAGACTGGTCAAGAACGCTTTTAACCAGATGTGTTGGGGGAGGGGAGCTTCATTCCATCCCAACACACCCAGTCAGTTGCCAGCACCTATAATGAATGCTCGGAGCAATGTAGAGATATTCCAGCCATTCCAGCCAATGAGCCTGCTTCATTTGGAGCTCAGCTCAGATGCCTCTATACAAACGCACATAGTATGGGGAACAAACAAGAGGAATTAGAGATGTGTGCATGTCTATGGGGGTATGATATAATAGGCATCACAGTAACATGGGATGGTTGCTATGACTGGAGTGTTGAAATAGAAGGTTACAGACTCTTTAGAAAAGACAGGCCCAGCAGATGAGGAGGAGGAGTTGCTATTTATGTTAGGGATAGGCTGGAGAATATAGAACTCTGTCTGGGAACAGGTGGGCAGTCAATAGAGAGTTTGTGGGTCAGGGTTAAAGGGAGAACAGCGATGGGAGACATTACTGTGGGGATCTGTTACAGACTGGCTGATCAAGAGGACTATGGATGAAGCACTCTACAGACAGATAGGAACAGCCTCACGCTCGCAGGCCCTTGTCCTCATGGGAGACTTCAACCACCCTGATATCTGTTGGAGGGATGGTATGGCCTGGCACAAGCAGTCCAGGAGGTTCCTAGATTGTGTGGAAGACAATTTCCTTCTGAAAGTAACAGAGGAGCTGACAAGGAGAGGTGCCATGCTTGACCTCGTGCTCACCAACAGGGAAGGGCTGGTTGGGAATGTGATGGTTGGATATGTGACACTACAAACAAGGCTCTAGGGCAGCCTTGGTTGTAACGATCATGAGATGGTCAAGTTTGAGATCCTACTTTAAGCTGAGAAGTGATGTGTCCCAGCAAGAAGGAAGTGCAGCAGGAGGGCCAGGAGACCTCCTTGGATGGATGAGGAGCTGCTGAGGAAAGTTTGAAGGAAAAAAGAAGCTTATAAAAGGTGGAAGCAAGGACAGGCTGCCTGAGAAGAATACAGGCATGTTGTCCAGGAAGCTAGGGACCAGGTTAGGCAGGCTAAGGCCCAGTTAGAATTAAATCTACTTTGAGACCATCTTAAGGACCTGAACGTGCACTAGTCCACAGGACCTGATGGAATCCATCCGCTGGTCCTGAAGGAGATGGCAAAGGAAGTTACTAAGCCACTGGCCATCATATTTGAAAAATCATGGCAGTCAGGTGAACTTCCCGACAACTGGAAAAAGGGAAATATAATCCCCCATTTTCAAGAAGGGGAGAATGGAAGACCCGGGGAATTACAGACCAGTCAGTCTCACCTCTGTGCCTGGCAAAATCTTGGAGCACGTTCTCCTGGAAGGCATGCTAAGGCACATGGAAAACAACAAGGTGCTTGGTGACAGCCAGCATGGCTTCACTAAGGGGAAATCCTGCCTGATCAATTTGGTGGCCTTCTATGATGGGGCTACGGAATTGATGGACAGGGGTAGAGCAGTTGATGTCATCTACCTGGACTTGTGCAATGTGTTTGACACTGTCCCGTATGACATCCTTGTCTCTAAATTGGAGAGACATCAATTGATGGATGGACCACTCGGTGGATAAAGAACTGGCTGGATGGCTGCACACAAAGAGTTGTGGTCAATGGCTCAATGTCCATCTGGAGATCAGTAACGAGTGGTGTCCCTCAGGGATCTGTGTTGGGACCGGTCTTGTTTAACATCTTCGTAGCTGACATGGACAGTGGGATTGAGTGTGCCCTCAGCAAGTTTGCTGATGACACCAAGCTGTGTGGTTCGGTTGATACGCTGGAGGAAAGGAATGGCATCCAGAGGGACCTTGACATGCTTGTGAGGTGGGCTGATGCCAACCTTATGAAGTTCAACCACAACAAGTGCAAGGTCCTACACCTGGGTTGGAGCAATTCCAGGCACAGCCACAGGTTGGGCAGAGAGGAGGTTCAGAGCAGCCCTGCAGAGAAGGGAGTGTTGGGTGATGAGAAAATGAACACGAGCTGGCTTCAGTGCGCGCTCACAGCCCAGAAAGGCAACTGTATCCTGGGCTGCATCAAAAGGAGCGTGACCAGCAGGTCGAAGGAGGTGATTCTGCCCCTCTACTCTGCTCTTGTGAGACCTCACCTGGAGTATTGTGTGCAGTTCTGGTGTCCTCAACATAAAAAGGACATGGAACTATTGGAACAAGTCCAGAGGAGGGCCACGAGGATGATCAGGGGACTGGAGCACCTCCCATATGAAGATAGGCTGAGAAAGTTGGGGCTGTTCAGCCTGGAGAAGAGAAGGCTGCATGGAGACCTCATAGCAGCCTTCCAGTATCTGAAGGGGGCCTATAAGGATGCTGGGGATGGACTCTTCATTAGGGACTGTAGTGACAGGACAAGGGGTAATGGGTTAAAACTTAAACAGGGGAAGATTAGATTGAATATAAGGAGGAAATTCTTTCCTGTTAGGGTGGTGAGGCACTGGAATGGGTTTCCCAGGCAAGTTGTGAATGCTCCATCCTTGGCGGTGTTCAAGGCCAGGTTGGACAGAGCCTTGTGTGACATGGTTTAGTGGTAGGTGTCCCTGGCCATGGCAGGGGTGTTGGAACTAGATGATCTTGAGGTCCTTTCCAACCCTATTTTATGATTCTATGATTCTATAAGGATAAAGAAAATAATAATATTCTTTCTAGCATAAAATGCCTTTCTCATTAGTTCCATTATGCTATTAATCTTTCTAGCTGATATTCATGGTGTATATTCTTCTTTTTGACCTCCATGCATTTCTTTATAGTCTACCTCAGTGATACCCAGATTTTATAATACACAAAGTCTTGAACATGCCAGATTCAAAATGTCTGCTCTTAGTTTTTAGGGTCCTGTCAACAAAATAATTTAACCTACACATTTATTTCACACTGCTGAACCCAGGGTTTGCAGCTTCATTTGCAGTCACCGTTCTGTCTGAACAGATAGCCTCAGTTCCACTATTTCATCATTTTCTTTTCCCTGCCCTGCTTCATTTGTGCTCATTTCATGAGGCATTGCATATCTTGTAATGCAGTATATATTATTCTGCCCTGATTTGTTTTGTGGTGTCCTGGGTTCAGCAGTAGCAGTCATTTTTCTCCTTCTTAGGAGCTAGTGCAGTGCTGTGTTTTGATCTTTTGGCCTGGGAACAGTGCTGATAACGCCGATGTTCTCAGTTGCTGCTCAAATGTTTGGTCTGGCCAAGGACTTTCTGAGCCTCATGCTCTGCCAGGGAGGAGGGGAGGCTGGGAGGAAGCAGAGACAGGACACCTGACCCAAACTAGCCAAAGAGGTATTCCATACCACAGCACGTCATGCCCAGGATGTAACTGGGAGTTACCCGGAAGGGCTAGTGGGACTGCAGGGTTGGACGAGGTATCGGTCGATGCTCGGCTGGGGGGAGTGGGGCGAGTTATCAGTGGGCTGGTGTTGAGGTGTTATATTCTTTCCTCTTGTTATTTCCTTTATCATTATTATTATTGGTGGTAGCAGCAGTGATTTGTGTGATACCTTACTTACTAAACTGTTCTTATCTCAACCCATGGGAGTTGCATTCTTTTCGATTCTCCTCTCCGTCCCTCCAGGAGCAGGGGGAGGGCAAGAAGGGGGGGAGTGAGTAAACGAGGTTTGTGGTTGGGTTTAAACCATGACATGTGGTAAGCATGCAAATGCACTGGGATTGATGAACCTTCTTGATATCTTTTCTAAAGTTGTTATTGTAGTTGTAATCCTAGTCATTTTATAAAAAACCCCAAAATGTTAAAGAATATAAAACTTCTGGTTATTATGTAATTTAATCAAAACCAGTAATTTTACAGAAACTGGCAAGTGATGTGTATCCACACTACCACAAACTCCTTTTTATGTCCTTAACAGAGACAGACATTTCTCACTAGGATGTATTTTGCAGTTGTGATTATTTTGGCATACAAAGACTTTCCTAATTCCACAGG
This sequence comes from Lathamus discolor, assembly GCF_037157495.1. Taxonomy (NCBI): domain Eukaryota; kingdom Metazoa; phylum Chordata; class Aves; order Psittaciformes; family Psittacidae; genus Lathamus; species Lathamus discolor. The sequence continues at coordinate 147,059,854 of NC_088884.1, read as the reverse complement.
GAGTATTTCCAGTAACCCTTTTTTAAACATCTAGCAAATTATAAGTATTTCAGTCATTTGAATAAAATTTTCTTTATCTTAAAAATGTGAGTCCTTTAAAATCCTGCTAGTGCAATTTATGGAAGCACACTTATTAGCTGAGCACTGCCATATGACTAAGATACCGCATGTGTTATATACAGAAAAAGAAAAAAAGCTTTTTTCTCTCTTCCTTCAGTTAATATATGCATACTTCTATGCCATTGTTTCCTTTTGGTTTAGTTGCTTGTCCTTTGTACTTTTTTCTAGGCTCAGTTGCAGCATACCAACCATCTTGATTTCTGCCCAGATTTTGTTCCATTTCCCTATACCCCTCAAACTACAAACCTTCAAACCTAGTCTTTAACAAACCTGTGACAAATTTTTCTAAAGGCTTCTTTGTCCCACAGGAATTTAGCTTTCATTTTACTTTCTGTAAAACACATCGCTTACCTTGTCACTTCAGTTCCATTATGTCCTGTCATTTATATTATAATAAGTCATTCCTGAGTTAATCAACGTCCTTAGTTACAATGCTTATTAATGTGACACATTGTGGTGTTCCTTCTTCTGTGACCACTAAATTTTAAAAGGATATTCCTACTCCTCTTGTACATCTCCCTCCTTGAAAATTATTTCTGTATTTTATTCTTTGTTTTCTCATTATTTTCCCCACCCTCCATGCCATTTTAATTTCCTTTATTTTACATACTCTTGTCAAATGAGTTCACTATTATGGTACTTGGTTCTATTTTTCTTTCTTTCTTCTTCTTTTCTTTTCTTTTCTTTTCTTTTCTTTTCTTTTCTTTTCTTTTCTTTTCTTTTCTTTTCTTTTCTTTTCTTTTCTTTTCTTTTCTTTTCTTTTCTTTTCTTTTCTTTTCTTTTCCTTTCCTTTTCTTTTCTTTTTTTCTTTTCTTTTTTCTTCTTTTCCTTCCTTTCCTTTCCTTTCCTTTCCTTTCCTTTCCTTTCCTTTCCTTTCCTTTCCTTTCCTTTCCTTTCCTTTCCTTTCCTTTCCTTTCCTTTCCTTTCCTTTCCTTTCCTTTCCTTTCCTTTCCTTTCCTTTCCTTTCCTTTCCTTTCCTTTCCTTTCCTTTCCTTTCCTTTCCTTTCCCTTCCCTGCCTTGCTTTGCCTTGCCTTGCCTTTTCCTTTCTTTCCTTTCCTTTCCTTTCCTTTCCTTTCCTTTCCTTTCCTTTCCTTTCCTTTCCTTTCCTTTCCTTTCCTTTCCCTTCCCTGCCTTGCTTTGCCTTGCCTTGCCTTTTCCTTTCTTTCCTTTCCTTTCCTTTCCTTTCCTTTCCTTTCCTTTCCTTTCCTTTCCTTTCCTTTCCTTTCCTTTCCTTTCCTTTCCTTTCCTTTCCTTTCCTTTCCTTTCTCTTTCCTTTTCTTTTATTTTTCTCTTTTCTTTCTTTTCTTTTCTTTTTTCTTTTCTTTTTTTTCTCTTTGCTTTTCTTTTATTTTTCTTTTCCTTTTTTTTTCTTTCCTTTTCTTTTCTTTTCTTTTTCTCTCTTTGGAAATAATTTTCTCAGATGTTATTGGTAGCAATTATTTGTATGAAGGTAGAGCCTGTGGGACCCAAACAGATGAGCTCCTATTATCCTAAGTGCTGTGCAAACACAGTAGTTGCCAGAGGGCAACAGTACACAAAGTTATGATATCAGTTGCATATTTAATTTAAGAAAAAACACAACAAAGGATCACAACAAAGACCAAGATAAAGATATTCAAGGATACCACTCCAGAGCAGTAGATACACTTTGGCCTGAGCTCATATGAATTTGCAACACCTATATCTGGGCCATCTAGTCGAGCCTGGTTACCCCAGGTTTTTGCAGAGTCTACAGGGAAAGACAGCTGGAATGAAGCACTGTGGGAACTAGCAGCCTTCTCACCAGGCCCCTATTGGTATCATGACTTGACACCTTACTTTGGTCCCTCAGACGACCTGGAAGTCTTGGCAATTTACACACAAACTTAACATAACTTGGTGTCTCAGTACAAGTAAATACTTATGCTGAGCCAGTATCAAAATGTCCCTCCTATGGCTGGTGCCCATTGCTATTTCTAAAGCCTGTTTGTCAGTATAGGTCCAACAAATCTGTCATGAGGATAGATAATGCCAGTTACTCAGCTCTCCCTGACTGACATGTGATGAGAAAAGTGGTTTTCATCATGTTTTCCTCATCCTTACAACACACACTTGCATCCAAATTCCAGTTTAGGCTTAGTTTTAAAGGCAAATCATAGGTCTTTCTATGATTTCTTGTGGAGGCTCATTGACAGGAATCTTGCTCAACACTGAGATGAATCATTTGCCTGAATTATCTCATAATCAATTATAACTATAGAGTCTACCTCTTAAAAGAATTCTTTCACCTTTTTACCAAAGTTCTTCAAACATCGGCAGAATGTCAACACATCTCTTCTCTACACTTTACTGCTGTATCGCAGTATACGAAAGATACTTGGTGAAATTCGTAGTTGTAGCACTGCACAAATTTTTACCTTCTTCCTGCAGAAAAGGCAAAAAGAAGAATTTTTTGTTTCCATTTCCATGCAACCTACCTCTTTCAAGCCACCCCAGTACTTCAACTTGCAAACCCCATTTAGCTGGGAATAAAATACCATTACCATACCTACTTAGTCCTTCCTTCATGAGTGAGCCCATCCATATTACTGGCATCTTGTTACATATCTCTGAGCTGCCAGAAAATTAATGATGTTTTTTATAATACAGTACTTATGAATAAATATAATATTTCAGGGACTGTTGCATCAGAATCTTACTCACAAAGACTAAAGTTACACTTGCCTTTTTACTGACATATACTGTAGACTTGTATCTACATGTCAGGTCTATACCTAAAAGTTATATTGCTACAATTTAGATGATGATCTTGTTATTTAGAAATAGTATGCACCTCAATGTGAAGATATAAGTATAGATAAGAAATACTTATATAGAGATTGCTAAACTTCATTCCTGTGTGGAATATCTACACCATTATATAACATCTTTTTATCTGTATGATCATCAGCTCTCAAAGAAGATTGTACAACTTTAAATACTTATCTTATAATTAAGGTGGGAGAACTTACTGTTTAAGATCAGTTTCTTTGTTTCCTCTAATCACTCAGACTTTTTCAACCTTAAGACCTTCCAAGTTTTCCCTTCTAGTTAAATATTTGAGCTGCAGATAATTTCTTCCTGGGGCATATTAGCTTTCATTTTTCCCATGTTAAATCTCATGGGCAGTTAGCCAGCTTCTTTATTACTCCTCCTATAATCTTTTAACCTTTCCTTCACTTTCTACTTTCTGAATCCTTTATGCTAGAACCAAAGTGAAGTCTGAACACACATACACACAGCCACATACATTTTAAATTGCTAACTACACCTTTTTTCCTGAAGACCGGGAAGCTTTACACTGATGTAATGTCACTGGTTTCTATAACACTGCTTAACGTGAGAGAAAAGTTAGGCAGCAAGGTCCTGATTTGAAGTCTACTGTTGAAAAGACCCTTATCGACTTCAGTAGGCTTGTGATTCAGCCATAAATCTGTAAAATCAAATGACAGGGTCAATGGTTTAGTACTCTATAAATTTTATTTAATAAATGAATGCAAAATTTGATCCAGAATGTCCCCATAAATTTATACCTCTCTTTTCTCATTCTTTAAATCAATATAGATGCAACACAAGCAATGTATCAGTGTCAAGCTATCAATAGCTCTGCCACTGATGTCTTTTGTTTTATATGCTTTTCTCTTTAAAGCTAGGAATACAAGTATCTCTACAATGTTCATTTTCTATAACTATATAAATTCAAATTCAGAATTTTTTTCTGTTTTATTTCAATTACAGCTTAAGAAAAAGAATACAATATCAAAGTCACTTGCTGAAAGATAATCAGACTGCAAAAATTTTAGCCCCATGTGATGTGCTTTAATGAAATAACAGTGTTAGAAACCCAGAGAAATGAAGCTCTGTAACAGGAGTGATGACAGTGTTAATGGTGCTACTCCATAATACAGAGCCTGCAGAGGGCATATAGGCTTTCTTCAGAAAGCTATGGAAGGACGTTGATGGACCTCATAAAGCTGACAGGTCGTTGCTATCCATTGTCTTGCAGAACAGATTAATAGATTCATTGCTTCTTACTAGACAAAACTGTTCACAACAGAGAGACTTTATCCTGAAAAGTTGCTGCATTCTGCTTACTGGTACAAAACGGTCTTCAGCTTTCCATCTTTTGGTTGTTGGCAGGTACTTAAACAAAAAACACGGAGAAGCCGTTTACAGTTATGCGTCTCTGTCTTCACTCATAATTATAGTTATTAGATAGATTTTTAAGAGCTCTTTTTGTCTGGAATAGTACATTACATAGACCCCAGGGTCACAATTAATCACCCTCTAGATATGTCAGCAGCATGATACAAGAGTTGGCAAATTTAATACTTTTTTTTTGTGTTGGATGGAGATCAAAAAGGAACTATTTGGCAACACGCCTCAGATCATTACAAAGTTGTCTACTGTGGCACTCCAACCTTGACAGCCACAGATCAGCTCTGGAGGAAACTTGTAGAGCCAAAGGGGACTTGTAAAACCAAACTGATCTGCATTCTGTTATCCTATGCATTTTCACCTGAGGCACTCTGATGCATTTGTTAAAACAGAGGGAGAAAAAGAAGGAAAAAAAATTCCATGACTTTTACATCAGTGAACCAAACAGAGCAGTAGTTCGATGCTTACTGATATTGTTGAATGGTTAGCACTTGTGTGAGTATTCCCTTTGATGGGATTGAGTGATGGCTCATCAAAGGCATATGTAGGGGTCATAACCTGGCTCTATATCATCTTGGAATTGATCATACTCTCTGTGACCACTGCCTTTCAAACTGAGTGCCAAAAAATCACAAAATCTGAAAAGATGATAGCAAATATTCCTAGTTTATACTCTGCTGTTACAAAACAAATATCAGGAGAATATATGTGAGCTCATAAGTTAATGCTTTATACAACTGTGATTTTGTATTATCGCACTTACTCCAGAATACTGGGAAACATTTTGCAATAACCCTCACACAGCAGTGCCAGCCTCACAGTGTTATTTGAGATAATGTCTCAAGTAGGTTTGATTACTATGATTGCTTCTTGTTCTTCTCTTTGTACTGTATCTCCATCTTCTTTCATTTAACTCGTGTGTTTGCAAGTTAAAAGTCTGAAACTGCTTCACCATATAGGTTTTTTGATCCTTGACTAGCAGGGGCACTGCTGTTGGCTTATATCTCCTCTTTTCAAGTCCATAGGGGAATCCTGCTGAGTCATGAAAACAGAACTTCCTTATTTAAAGAGAAACTATACCAGTGCCAGCCTAACATATTTCATTGTCTTTCCCAAGGTAAAGGAGAAACAATCACATATTTGCAAGAGCAAAATAGTAATCTGGTTGACGGACTTTACTTCCTACAAAAATGACATTCATGGACGTCATCTGGCAAAGCTAGATCTTTTATAGATTACAGAAAATGAAAAGGCTTTGTGGCAGAAGTATTGCAACAAAAAATGGTGAGTCTATGGATTTTCTAAAAAAAGAGCATTCATCTTAAATTCTCCTAAGGCTATTGGCAGGTGAGTAGCTAAGTGGTTGCAAACCAGGGTGAAAAATGGCTTCTGTGGAGGTAGAAGGTACTTTTGATGTACTTTGTCTCTCTTGAACTGTTCTATTTTGATGCTTGAGAGTGACACAGCAATTTTTAAGTGCTGTTCTGTTTTGATGAGAGATCATGGTCAAACTAAATCCATGCATCAATGAATTGGAATATCGTCTACTGAATTTATGAAGACAGAAAATCTCCAAGCTGTCTTTTGCCATTATTCTTCTAGGTGGTGGGTGTGACAAAAATAACATGTCCTCAGTCACAGAGGGCTGGGATAGAGGTTAGGCTATCACAGTTGTGTACCTGCATGTCTTTCATATTGTGTCATATATGGCCTACATATCCTATATGAAAATCTGGATCAGAGTATCCCTCTGACGCATAATTGTATTTCAAGACTAAATTATCATACTTTAATGCACTGAAATGCCATAGATTGAGGCCAAATTAATGGTAATAAGGTACATGGATGGAGTGGAATTTCTAGCTGAGGAATTTTGATGCTAATTTAAATTTTAGGTCAGGCAGGCTCCAGTAAAGAGGCACTCACTCTCCAATGTGCTAGTTTTGACCAGTGTGAATTCTCCCCATCAAAATATACAGTGCCATGGCTAGTCAGAGCTTCTGGGGCTTTCTTTAGGCTCTAGTGCTATTTTTTACTTCTAGTGCTGTATATTGCTCTCTGCCTTTAGGAAAAGTGAATATATGATGATCAGTTTGCTGTCTCAGAATTACAGGAAAAAGGGGGAGGGACAGTTATACCTTGGGGCTTCTCTAGTCCCTTTTACTACCCAGAAACACCCTAATCTTTTAAACAAATACAAAAATTTACGTTTCTAATCCTTGAGGGCAGCAGCTCTCAAAAGGCTTTTCACTGTCCAAAAAAAATTTTATACCAAATGCCTACATTTTAAAAAGAAATGTAAAATCTTCTTCCTGCACTCTAGTCTTCAAATTACTGTATAATAGCTCAATTCCATGTGAATGTTCCAGGTGGTTTATAGGAGGCTAAGTGCTCTTTGGAGTAGCTTGTCCATCAGCGGGGCTATGTACCTCAACCTCAGTAAATCCCAGTTCAAGGAATGCAGAACAGCTCATTCATCAGAATCATTCTAGGTTTCTGGCTCTTCAGTCTGTGCCTGATGAGATCTCTAAAAGGTGTAGGCAGAGGCATACTCTGTAAAATATCTGCTAGGGAAAGGCTTTTAGTGATCCCAGCTTGTCTATCATAACTCTTCTGCCAGAAAATATTCTCCTTGGATCCACTGCTTATGGTGTTCTCCCTCACCCTTTTCAGTTGCAGCAAGTCAGATAAGCAAGCCCTGCCATCTAAATAGTGTCAGCCAGACTGGCTGATCTTCACAGAAGCATGTTAAGGAGTGATTATATGAGCCACAGAGTCAGCTGGGGGGGAGGGAGGAGGAATAATCTCTAGGAGAAGGTCAGTAGTGAGCAGATGTAGACACACTGAGGAAGGGAATTTGTTGCACTGGCACAGATGGAACCAAATAGCACCAACCATTCGGTCCTCAGAGGCTACTGTGCTGAGGGCTGTGGCAAAAGATGAAGAATGTGTACCAAGGGGTACCAAAATGATTAACAATATCCATAGTTTTGACGCCAGGTAATTCAGGAATACATGGCTGGTAAGAACACGCTGTGAGAGCAGGCAGTGCCCTCTGTGGAATAAGACCAGGCAGCTTTAGCTCCTCTCTCTTTGCCCTTTTTCCTGAGCTGCCTGCTCTTGGCACTCTGGCAGAAAGTCTATTACATTCAGAATACACCAGAGGGAGGGGGATTGATGCATATTACTGATGCATTTTGCCAAAAAAGGGCATTTAATCCAAGTTGTTGACTTTGCACTGAAGCACCTAAGAAATGCTTGTGCTGTCTCAGTTACGGGGCTTGTATTCTCCTGTAGATGTGTAGTAACAGGAGGTGACATTTTAAATGCCCTGGCTGTTGGTTTTGGGTTGTTTTTTTTTCAGCGAGCAGCTGACTAAAGCTTGACCCATTTATTTCTAAACTGCTTCCCTGCCACTGATGCAGTTACAAAGAAATCAGCTCTTTGGTGCAGCAACACCCGAACTGATCCTTAGGGCTTTTTACTGCTGCACTTCACAGTAGATTCTTTCTAGAAAGGACTAGAAGGCAGCTGGGGTGCTGGTAGATCTGCCAATGTCATGCAAAATATGCTTCTGCAGAAGGTGATGTGAAACAAAAACATTTGCTCAGAGGAGTTGTATTTCAGTTTTCTGTGTTTCTAGCTCCAAAAGGTGAGCAAACATATTGCAGGCCTTTGATTGGGTCTAATCTCAGGCAGGTGGAGGCTGTGAGATGATTCTCTGGTTGAGTCACAGCATTCTTCCATATGAGCAAGATATTGCAGTGCCAGGAGGCTGGCTACAGTATGCCAATGTTTGAGATTTCATTTTCTTTAAAGACTGAATTAAGGGAAATACAAGCTCTTTCATTCTCTCAGTGACTCACCTGTTGGTTTTTTTAAGAATATAAAAAAATAGAAGCATTGCAATGTCATAGTGTTAAAATATTTGCCTTTTTCTCTCATTTTCTTGAAACTTTCCCTTTGCCATATCTGTGCCGTTTTATTAACGTCCCCTTTACTTCCTAATTTTGTTTCATGAGTTCTTCCTCTTTTCTTTCTCCCTTTGTTTCTTGTCCCTGACAGATAACCTTTCTATCTTCCTTTTCCTTGTAATTTATGAAATTCTAATTTTCCATAAGATTTCTCATATTATGGGAGTACTATCTAAAAGCAAACAAATATTTACAGGCAAACACAAGAAGTGATGTACTTCATCATTGAAGTGTGTATTCAGCTGCAAGATAGCTTCAACATTAAGACAATAGCAGATAACAAAACGCCTAATAATAATCCTTGGTAACTTTTTTTATTTTTTAATTTTAATCCGAAAAAAAGTTTTCCTTTGAATATTTCTTATGAGTTGTCTTTTTTCTTATTGATTATGGGCATATACTTGGAAATGACATCATATGTATTCAAAAAGTGTCCAATGATATAACAGTAAAATACAAATCGTGCACCTGGAAAACCTCACTCTGTCAGTACATTTAGAGTGCTAAAACTACCACTGTCTACTCCTCTACACAACCTTTGGGTCAGGGATTTATTCATATCACGTGTTTGTGAAACATATTCAAAACAATAACATCATCGTTAGGCCTTTATACCAGAATTCAAAGAGAATTAAAATTAAACTCTTCCCTATAATTTTAATTTGGCTAAAATCAGAGGTAATTGCAGAGCTGAAGGAGGTTTTTTGGTTTAGATGAACTGTTTGATAATATCATATGAGATAAGTTGATACAAAGATATTTCCAGCACAGAACTGCTAGTGACAGTGATAGGCACCTGGAATTACCTATGATAGATGGACAGATAGGTAGGATAAGCAGTTTTAAGTCAGTTTTTCTTGAAAATGAGATTTTCTACTCCTAAGATCTCCAGAGTAGTTTAATTTAGTTTCCACCAGGACAGCAACTCATCTATAACAGCACCCTTTTATCCATTGGGCAGCCAGAATTTTCAGGGGAAGGAGTGACTCCCTTACCACTTGCGTTTGCAGAAACCCTCTGACACCCAGCTCTGCTCCCTTCGGCTCTCACTCCATGCCCACCCGGCAGCCAGGACCACTGAGGCTCAGAAGCACACTGCTCCTGCTGCCCCATGGTACCTTCCCACCTTGCTGTCACCTGATGACAAACTGTGTACAGTTCCCTTCAGGCAGAGTCATCCCTTTCGGGTATTCGCAGGTGCTGCTGAGTGGCTTCCCAGGCTGAGGTGGGACTACAGGAGTGTCTGTGCCAGTGCAAACACCAGTCTGTGCCAGAAAAGGCACAACCTGACCCAAGGGCTTTCTGCACTATAACTATAGCAGGGCTCCAAAATTTCAGTGGGTAAATTAGCGATGATTGTTCCTAAAGGGACAAATCTCCCGTTTTTCACTCCACCTTTGTCTGATGGACTTACTTTCTTTCACATGAGTACTTCACACTGTTTCTATTCGCACATTCCTGTGAGTCTGGAAAGTGTGATGATTCCGTTTCAAAGATAATGATACCAAGGCAAAGGTGCACCTTCTCAAAGACAGCTGTGCTAAAGTTAGCTATCTTGTCCGATGGTCCCTTGGCCATAGGCTAAGTGACAGACTGATTGTACATTTCATAGTGCTCATGTTTAGCTCCCTCTAAAACAGACTGGTTGCATCCACATTGACTAACCAATGACCCTGTGTACCCTTTTGGCTCCAAGTGGTGGCCTTAATGCATACATCTTTTCTTATTGTGTTTTACACTTAAAAATGCCTAAATCTGAGAACTGTCACAGCTAAGTAGTGATGTTTCTGGCATGACCCCAAGGGTTCTGTTCCAGACATGAAATAAAAGTTAATTATGGCCTTAGATTTATTGCCTTGAGTATTTTATACAGATATATTTGAAGGGTCTTATAAAAAAGGATGAGCCAAGTGTGATAGTGTTGTCTACACTGCCTGCAGTTAACTGCCACTTGAGGGAAGCTCCCCTACATTTCACCCAAATTAGATCTTGGAGAGAGCAAATTGAGTTAGTCCCAAGGAGTAATCCAAGGGCAAAATAACACACACATGCAGTATTGATGATCAGTGGACCAGGACCTGCGAGTGAACTGGAAAGTCAAGTCATTTGAAAGTGTAGCTGCACTGCAGGTATTAAGACACTTTATTTCCATCATTCTCAATGGAGACCTAAATCCACGTAAGGGCATTGATCTAACTTGTCTGAAACTGTGGACAAGTTAACACACTCTCAGTCTCAGAATATGACTTAAAGTCACTAGTTAGCTGAAAATCAGTTTTATGCTTGTACTCTATTTCATTGGAAATACTGAATCAAAGCTCAAGTTCAAAGTCCTGGTGTTCTGCATGATGCTTTGCTACCTTAAAGCTAGATAAAACTGAAGGTGAGCCAAAACATCATTGGAGTACACTGTACTCACATGAAAGATGAAAATAACAGTCTCACTTCCATTTCTCATGGACAACAAGTGCTTGCAAGGGACTTTTTCTTTGCCCTTCCTCTTTTTCTCTTCTTACTCTGTCTATGAAGAGGAGATAGGCCAGGGCAAAGACAGCAAGTTAACACTGGAGTACTGCCTGTCATCTTCCTAGACAGACTATTGGGAGTATTGTCTTGGACCTTCCACTTGTGATGCTTTGTCCCACACCAAGGTAGGCTTTAAGTTAATTCTCTGAAAGAAATGTTCTCAGAAAACTAAATTTTAGTTCAGTTGAAACAGGGAGCCTGTGGTGCACTTAAACATTTGCCCTGTGTAACCCACCCTACCATTACAGTTCCTACAGATTTAAAGTGTATTGGAGGGAAAAACAAACTTCCAGTCTAGTCTTACTTTGCCAGTTTGTCACTCTAAGAATATATCATCAATATATGTGCTTGAATTATGGTCACAAAGTGTTGGAGCACTTTACCCAGCTATGGACAGGGTGGAAGTTAACACTTTTGTATTTTTAGCAGATTCTAAGTCAATAAAAAGTAGTAGAAAAAGTACATGCATAAGTGAAAAACCAAACATAAGTGGGCTGGCCTCAGGATATCGTTATTTATTGAAACATATTGTTCTTAAATGGCAGGTGCAAACAAAGAATAAAATTAGCCATAATTAGTTATGCAGACTATTTTGAATCACACAGCTGAGATCTAGATAAATAATTCAGATTTTATTCAGCAAATCTATAACCAAAGTCCATTTATAAAGTGAGAATGCTCATTAATCTGTAGCACTCCGGTTAGCAGTTTGTGTCGATTACCCAAGTACTCTTTGAAGGTAACCTTACTCATAGGCCGTGTTTCCGTTCTTCAGTACAACAGTAGAGGTAAGAATTCACAATTTCTCTGTTTCATGCTGGTCATCTTCTTTATTAGAATATTTGTGAAAAGGAGAAGCTGAGAAGTTGACACAAATTTCCTCTTAAGGTCAGCATATTTTCAGAATTGGTCACCTGATGCCTGTGCTGCTTTTGTGGCTAACCAGCGCCTTCCCAAATGCTGCCTCAGACTCAGTTCTCATCATTTCAGCAAACTTCTAGCTTAATTTTTGGCAAGTTCTCAGGGTTTAAATCCCTAAAATGCTTAGAGGTGTGGGGTCTCTGTTGTCTCTGCTGAGTCAACCTGAAGGTCTTTGGAGACCATTGTGAGCATCTAATACAGGTATTCTGGACTGGAGAGGCATACTTTAACAGTGAAATGATATATTAGGGGTGGGAAGTCCTGTGCTGGGCTCAGCAGCTTTTTCCACCTCATTGTAATACATTCCTCCTTCAGAGGTGGTGAGATTATGGGATGGGGATATATACAGGTCAAGTAGAATAAACTATGGGAGCAGAGACACAGACATATCCAAAGCTGCTCATGATCCTTCCTGCACAGGTTTAGAGAGGACCACAGCTTTGGAGCAGGATACTTGGTCCCACTATCTACTCTCAGCACTTGAAAACTTCTCCTCTTCCCAGCTGCATATCCAGGGACTTTCCCCAGCTTCTGATGCCTTGACATAGATCAGGTTAAGCCTCACAGACAGGTTGCATTTTCTCAGCAAAACACATCTCTTCAGTCATCTTGCAGACTCAGTATACAAGCCGCATTGTCCCCATGCACCTTAACAAACCAGCTCTTTGTTCTTCCACTGCCACTCAGTATATAGCCAGAAGTTCCCAATTGACCTAACTACTTTCTTACCCTGCTGGGAAGGTAATGGGAATTATCCTATTAAGCCATGCCTCACAAAAAAATATGGACTGGAGAAAGCATTGTTTAAGGTTACTCAGAATATTATATTTTCATCTAAAAGCATAGTTACTCATGTTGGTTTACCTGAGTAATTACAATTACAATACCTGAGTACAATTAGGTGATTTGCTAAGCTATTTAAAGTACCAAAATGAGTTGCTGAGCTTAGAAAAAGCAAGTCAGTTACAGCTTAGGCTGCTGGCATAACCAGACAGCTGTATGCTACATACAGTAAGCAGTAACTAATAATAATTTGTGAAAATAGATTTATATGTGAACAATTTTTCTTGGTAACTTCTGTGTGGAACCTGTAACTTCTTTTTCAATATATCTTTTACCAAGAATTTTGCTTTTGGCTCTAAGACTTCAAGTGAGTGAAATTCCAACAACTGGAAAATTATTTCACAGCCCAATAAGCCTTGTGGCTAAAAAAGCATGCAGCACCTCTGAATCCCTCTCACTGCCTGTTGTAATCAGTGCCCCTTTGCACGACATTTTCTGCTCCATATCAGAAAAACTCTTCTCATTGTAAGTATTTGTGGAACACAATTAAGTCACCTGTTCACCTGAATGTAGCAAATGAACCAAGCTTTCGTGGTTCTTTTTTTTTCTTTGGTTTCTTGGTGCTTTTTTTTTAACCTTGTGTAATGTATCAGTCTCTGTCTCAGCCTCTTTGTTCTCTTTCAAGTCTGGGTCTTGATACCAAAATATTCACAGTAACAGGATGAGTAAGGAAGGATACATTCACTAGCAATAGCACTTCATATTATGAGCTGCTTTTACCCTGCTCATCTACCTAAAACCCACATTCACATTCCCATACCTTCACCATCAAACCATCACCTGGAAATTTCACCGCTAAAGATATACTACCAACTGCAGGTAATTGATAAACATAAAAAAGAGCACTAGGACAAATATGGGAATGGTCTTTAAATGTGTGTGTCTTTAAATTCGTATATATCTAAAGATGTTCTGGGTGTTTGGGGGAATAATAGGCTAGAAAGCCTTATGGGTGAACGTAATGAATTAGTTGAAATAATAATTTAAAACAAAGTAGCAAACCATTTGGGAGACCATGGCCAAATAGGGGCCAATCAGCACAGTTCCTGAAGAGGGAAATATTGTTGTGTTAATCTCCTAGAACTCCTTGAATATGTTAATAAAGAAGAGCAGCTGCCGTAATTTATTCTAACCTCTCTGGGCCACTGACAAAATTCTTTGCAAGAAGCTACAGAGGAAGCTAAGTAGTGAAGGATCAAGAAGTGGTAGAGGGGAAGGAGGTGAAGGGCAGGATTAAATGGTCAACTTCATCATGTCAAAGGATAACAGCGGTGAGCCCCAAGGTTTCTGCTCATCTACTTACTTATTAATCATCTAGGAAACACGAAATGCTGTGAGGCAGCAAAATTTCCAAGGGGTAAAAAATAGTTCATCTTAAGTTCATGGGTGATTGTGTGCAACTTCTGAAACAAACAAAGCTGTGTGACCTACTCACTCTGACAAATGAATTATCAACAAAAGCAAAGTAAGGTACACCGGGTGGAAAAAATATGAATTACTCAACACCTCACAGAGCTCTAAATTAGCGTACTGACTTTAGAAAGGGACCTAGTTATCCTTGTAAATTACTTCAGTAAAGACTTCTGCTTAATGTGCAGCTGAACCAGATAAGCAAACATATTAAGATGCATAAAGAATGGGAACTAATAGAGAAAGGATTAAACTGCCAATGCTATAGTCTGATCTGAAATACTGTGTGCAGTACCAGTGACTCCATCTTATAAACAATAATGCTGATTTAGAGAGGGTTCAGCGAAGGACAATGGGAATGATCAAGAGCATTAAAGAATTCTCTCATGAAAAAAGATCGAAGACACTGGGGCTGTTGACCATAAACAAAGGGATGTCAAATTTACCAACTATAATGAGGGCTAAAGTGAAGGTATGTCTTATAACACACACACACAAACAGAGAAGCAAAGCAATTAGAGTAAAATGGAAAAAGAGATGTTTTTATCATATAATTTGCAGATACATTCTGAAACTGAGGAAATCACTGGGGCCAAGAGTTGAAGAGGATTCACAGAGACTTCTAGACAGGCATAGGGGTAACCAGAATTTCCAGAGGGAACAACTGATAGAAACAGCTCTTATTTGAACCAAACTGAGTTAGAAAGTGTACTGTGTCACAAATTATCCCACATCCCTACCCTTAGGTTTCTCTGAGCACCTTCCCCTGAATCATCTTAAATGCTGTAGAAGACAAAGTATTAGATAAGACCGATTTGAGACAATTCCTACAGTTTCTATGAATCCATTACAAATGCCTTCATTTTATATTGGATCCCACAATTCCTAATTGTGCTTTATTCGTTAGCAGATTTTTAACCTATTTCATTAATTTTCTACACTGTACAGTGCTATTTTTTAAAACTGTAATGTAAAAGTGGTAGAATTAATCACAGAAATCTATATTATGTCAACACTTTATCACACAGACTTGATAATCTCACAAAAAATGATAGCAAATCTTCCTGATAAGATCTATTTTCCATAAAACCACATTAACCACATTATTTATGCTAAAATCTCAACTTTTTCATTGATTGTGTCCCATACAAGTCTTTCCATGGTTTTAAAAGAAGCTGATATCAGACTGAATAGCCTGGAACTATTTGTATCATCTCATTTCACTCTTTTTAAAATAGTAACACTCTTTAATAGTTCTCTGGAACTTTCTTTTTTCCCCACAAATCAAGATGTGTTCAAAATCAACATTAATATTCAGAGAGCTCCTAAGCCAGCTCTGTAATGCTACTGGGTGCGAGTTATTGGGCAGAGTACATTCTAAAATGTTTAATGGTTTTTGTTTCACACCCTCCCCAGTTACTAATGGAATAGAAAGTATTTAATTAATCACTCTAAGAGACGAATACATTGTGCTAATGATGAATTCTTCTGTTTTTCCTGCATAGTGATTGACAATTTTGCAATCCTGGTCAAGTTCTGGATCTATGCCATTTGAAAGATTTCATTTGTTTCTGATTTAGTTAAAACATTATTTCTCAACCCCATCAGTCAGAAATTCCTCTTGCATGCCTTTTAGCTTTCCTTGTTGTTTGCCTGCTTTTTCTGACTACTGGCTTGGGCTCACTGTAAGGAGCTTCCCTGTGTTTTCCTCCTTCTGCATGTGTTACTGTTCTTGTGGCAGCTGCTTTCATCTTTTCTGAAATTAAATGCACTCTTTCATTATATCCACAGAGTTCTGTCATCTTCTGGCTATATCAAGGGGACAAGTAGACTGATGCAACTAGAGCAGACCTATGAAGAGAAGCTACAGACACTTGAGTATCTGGGTTCACACTGCATTTCTCAAGGGTCTTTCCTTAGGACTAACACCAGCCAGGGCTCCTTGACTGAATGGGACATAGCTGGGTTTGGTGCATGGGGACCAACAAAAGGTTCATTCCACGAGCCCTGCTGACCTGAGCTGACATACTGATAAAGATGCACCTTGTAATTAATAAAATCTTGACTGGATTTTTACAGGATCTATCTGATTTTCAGTTATCAAATAACCATTAAAAAGAGAAATCATTTTTTCCTAATTGCCTGACTCATCAAATAACCACATACGATATAAGTATTTTACTATTTCTTCTTAAGAAAGAAGAAATATTCGGTCAATTGCTGAGGTGAGCAGCTCGAGAGAGGACGCCTTCAACACCGGAGCGAGGGGAGATCAGCGTCCAGGAGCCCCAACTCAGAGCGGCCAGAGCTACCGAGGGAGCCTCAAGTCCTCGACAGGACCAGCCCAGGAGCCGGCAGCTCCGCGGACGCGAGCAGGGACTCACAGGGGGCGGAGCCAGGAGCAGCGGCACCAGCCCTGAGTGGTTAAAACCGTGACCCAGGGAGCGCGGCGAGGCAGTTTGTGTGGGCAGGTGAGCCCCCGTCGTATGCCCAGGGCCCGGTCTGGGAGCTCTGCTCTGGCTGCCCGGCGGTGGCCAGCGTAGGCACCCAGACAGAGCCGATGAGAGGGGAGGCTGCAGTGCAGAGCTCGGAGTGTAGAGGGTGCCTGCACTGGTCTTGTGAGGGAAAGGAGCACGACGGGCAGGGCTGTGCCCGGTGCTACCTGGTGGAGGTCCTGCTGCAGCAGGTGGCTGAGCTGTGGGGTGCTAGCAATCGGCTGCAAGATGTCAGGGTAGCTGAGAGGAGGCAGGGCTGCTTGCTCCAGGCCCAAACTGTGCAGGGGCCTCAAGCTTCCCCTCCAGCTCATGAAGGAAAGAAGGAGGCCGTTACCCCGGGAAGCTGGGAATTAGTGACACAAAAAAAAAAAAAAAAAAAAAAGGAGGAAAGGGACAACTAAAGGCAAGGGGCTTCCTCCTAAGTCTGTTGTCCCCACGCAGAACCGCTTTGCTGTCCTGCAGGAGGCTAATGAGGAAACGCACCTGCACCACAAACAGCCGGCTGATGCATAGGTAAAAATCTCTACTGGCGCCGCCAAGAAAAAGCGGCAGGTTGTAGTAGTAGGGGACTGTACTGTGAAAGGGATAGAAGCACTCGTCTGTCAGCCTGACCCCGTCTCAAGGGAGGTGTGTTGCCTACCAGGGCCACAGATCAGGGGTGTTACAGAGAGGCTGCCTGCTCTAGTAAGTCCCACGGACTATTACCCACTCCTAGTGATCCATGTGGGTGCTAGGGATATAGATAGTAGTAGCCCGGGGAACATTAAGAAGGACTACAGAGCCCTGGGAGAGGTGGTTAGGGGCTCTGGAGCTCAGATTGTCTTTTCATCAATTCTCCAGGACACAGGGGAGGACCTAAAAAAAGCTAGGAGGATTGTCCAGGTTAATAAATGGTTAAAAGGGTGGTGTCATAGTCAGGGGTTTGGGTGTCTAGAACATGGGACTCAGTTTAGTAGGCCAGGTCAGCTGGGGCTGGTGGAGCTGGTCTAACAAAGAAGGGGAAGAGCAGTTTTGGTAGGAGGCTTGCCAGACTGGTCAAGGAGGCTTTAAACTAGATGTGCTGGGGGAGGGGGGCATCATTCCATTCCAACACACCCAGTCAGTTGCCAACACCTATAATAAATGCTCAGAGCAATGTACATACATTCCAGCCGCACCAGCCAACGAGCCGGCTTCAATTGGAGCTCGGCTCTGATGCCTCTATACAAACGCCCGTAGCATGGGGAACAAAAAAGAGGAATTAGAAATATATGCACGTCTATGGGGGTGTGATATAATAGGCATCACAGTAACATGGTGGGATGGCTGCTATGACTGGGGTGTTGGAATGGAAGGTTACAGACTCTTTAGAAAAGACAGGCCCGGCAGGTGGGAAGGAGGAGTTGCTATTTATGTTAGGGATAGGCTGGAGAGTATGAAACTCTGTCTGGGGACAGGTGAGCAGTTAACAGAGAGTTTGTGGGTCAGGGTTAAAGGGAAAACAGCAATGGGAGACATTACTGTGGGGATCTGCTACAGACCGGCTGATCAAGGAGAACCTGTGGATGAAGCAGTCTATAGACAGACAGGAAAAGTCTCACGCTCACAGGCCCTTGTTCTCATGGGTGACTTCAGCTAACCTTATATCTGTTGGAGGGAGGGTATGGCCCAGCACAAGCAATCCAGGAGGTTCCTCGGTTGTGTGGAAGACAACTTCCTTCTGCAGGTAATAGAGGAGCTGACAAGGAGAGGTGCCATGCTTGACCTTGTGCTCACCAACAGGGAAGGGCTCGTTGAGAATCTGATGCTCCAGGGCAACCTTGGATGCAGTGATCACGAGATGGTCGAGTATGAGATCCTCAGGACAGTGAGAAGAGCGTGCAGCAAGATCACTGCCCTGGACTTCAAAAGAGCAGACTTTGGCCTCTTCAGGAACCTGCTCAGTAAGGTTCCATGGGATATAGCCCTAGAGGGCAGGGGGGCCCAAGACTCTTGGTTGATATTCAAGGATCACCTGCTACAAGCTCAGGAGTGCTGCATCTCAACTAGAAGAAAGCACAGCAGGAGGGCCAGGAGACCTCCTTGGATGGATAAGGAGCTGCTGAGGAAAATTCAAATGAAAAAAGAGGCTTATAAAAGGTGGAAGGAAGGACAGGTGGCCTGGGTAGAGTACAGGGAAGTTGTCCGGGAAGCTAGGGTCCAGGTTAGGAAAGCTAAGGCCCAGTTAGAATTAAATTTGGCCAGGGATGTTAAGGACTGGAGCACCTCCCAGATGAAGATAGGCTGAGGAAGTTAGAATAGTTAGGGTTGGAAAGGACCTCAAGATCATCTAGTTCCAACCCCCCTGCCATGGACAGGGACACCTCACACTAAACCATCCCACACAAGGCTTCATCCAACCTGGCCTTAAACACCGCCATTGATGGAGCACTCACAACCTCCCTGGGCAACCCATTCCAGTGCCTCACCACCCTAACAGGTGAGGTCTCACCTGTTTCCAATTTAAACTTCCCCTGTTTAAGTTTGAACCCATTACCCCTTGTCCTGTCACTACAGTCCCTGACTAAGAGTCCCTCCCCAGCATCCCTATAGGCCCCCTTCAGGTACTTGGAAGGCTGCTATTAGGTCCCCACGCAGCCTTCTCTTCCTCAGCCTGTCTTCATACGGGAGGTGCTCCAGTCCCCTGATCATCCTTGTGGCCCTCCTCTGGACTTGTTCCAGCAGTTCCATGTCCTTTTTATGTTGAGGACACCAGAACTGCACACAATACTCCAGGTGAGGTCTCACAAGAGCAGAGTAGAGGGGCAGGATCACCTCCTTTGACCTGCTGGTCACGCTCCTTTTGATGCAGCCCAGGATACGGTTGGCTTTCTGGGCTGTGAGCACACACTGCCGGCTCATGTTCATTTTCTCATCGACCAGCACCCCCAAGTCCTTCTCTACAGGGCCGCTCTGAATCTCTTCTTTGCCCAACCTGTAGCTGTGCCTGGGATTGCTCCGACCCAGGTGTAGGACCTTGCACTTGTCGTGGTTGAACTTCATAAGGTTGGCATCAGCCCACCTCACAAGTGTGTCAAGGTCCCTCTGGATGGCATCCCTTCCCTCCAGCATATCAACCAGACCACACAGCTTGGTGTCATCGGCAAACTTGCTGAGGGCGCACTCAATCACACTGTCCTTGTCAGCGACGAAGATGTTAAACAAGACCGGTCCCAACACCGATCCCTGAGGGACACCACTCGTTACTGGTCTCCAGCCAGACATCGAGCCATTGACCACAAGTCTTTGTGTGCAGCCAACCAGCCAGTTCTTTATCCACCGAGTGGTCCATCCATCAAATTGATATCTCTCCAATTTAGAGAGAAGGATGTCGTGTGGGACAGTGGCAAACACTTTGCACAAGTCCAGCCTGGAGAAGAAAAGGCTGTGTGGAGACCTCATAGCAGCCTTTCAGTATCTGAAGCGGGGCTATAGGGATGCTGGGGAGGGACTATTCATTAGGGACAGTAGTGACACGACAAGGGATAACGGGTTACAACTTAAACAGGGGAAGTTTAGACTGGATATAAGGAGGAAGTTCTTTCCTGTTAGGGTGGTGAGGCCCTGGAATGGGTTTCCCAAGGTAGTTGTTAATGCTCCATCCCTGGTGGCGCTCAAGGCCAGGTTGGACAGAGCTTTGTGTGACATGGTTTAGTGTGAGGTGTCCCTGCCCATGCAGGGGTGTTGGAACTTAAGGTCCTTTCGAACCCTATATATTCTATGATTCTATTCTATGATTCTAAGAATCATGTCTTGCAGAATGGGCCTCTTAACCACCTCTTCTTCTACTGAATCCAACAGAACACAAAAGCATTTTCAGAAATAAATGGACAAGAATATGCCCGACAACAGTCTGCAGGAAAAATGTAATATTCTTTCAAAATTGCAGGTTTGGGTTTGTTTTTTTGTGGGTTTTTGTTTGTTTTTTTTTTTTATTATTTGATTTCCAGTTAAAAAGCTGAGAATTATCAAATGAATCTAAGTACATAAAAAGTCTTAAGAGGTTATAATAAGCAGCTTTTGAGTTAGAGGTAGCAAAACATTAAACAAGTAAATTTCTGATCAGGGTAATTTTTAGATGACCTCTAAATCAAAAATAGTTTGATTATACTCTGTTTGAAGAAATTAATTATCCTTCTTTTCCTTCAAAGTATGGAAATTTTTAGGCCAAACCAATTTCCAAGCCAAAGTTAAAGAAGGGCAAAAATAGGACTTTAAAAGCTAGTTGCAACCTTAACAACAGGGAGAGTACTGCTTTTCCATAATAAAGAGAAGATAGACGTGACAAAACTGCCTGAGAGGGTTACAGATTTGATAATAAGAGGGGGTGAACCAAATCTTAAAAAAAGAAAACCCAGCACTTACAGTTTAGCTGAAATTTCCTTCATGTGTAGTGTTGAATAGAGTTTGAAGTGGGGCTAGCACAGGGAACAGAGAACTGCTTCTGGGATGCAATTTGTCCACAGAAGGAAACTGCAGTATGCAAATATTAGCTAGGAAAATGGACACCCCAAAACAGGGCATTGTATTTCTTCCTGAGATAATACTCTGTAAGTAGAATGGAAAACTGAATGTTTTCTATTCTTATAAATTCAGCAATGCAGAGCCTGTTTCACACACTGAGAAACTGCTTCTCAGTCCAGCATCAGATTCTTCTGTCAGTTGGTGGTGGACCTGTTAGATAAAGATAAGATGATAAAGATTCATTCAAGGTGAAATAGCATGTTACAGCTTAACTCAGACTTGCTGATACCATCAGGGCTGAACTTGACTGTTGGTTGCACTTTGCTTTCTGGGTGTAGCGATGAAATGCAGTCATTGAATTATCTTGAGTCACCCATTTGCTAGGCAGTTCAGGTTTCTAAAAAACTTGATTATATAGCTGATACTGGAGAAAGTCATATGTCAGCAACACAGTTGAATGAATGATAATTCATTTGTGATGAGGGGCCTTCTGCTGCATTTTCTATTTGTCATTTTCACATGCAATTATTTGATTTTTTTGTTGTTGTTGTTAAGTAATTTCTATAAATATTTTTCAAATGCAGGTTATTGTAAGGCAGTTTAACCAAAGTATCTGATATTAGAAATTCAAAAGGGACTCCTTCAATTGGACATGCTAGTCACATGTTTATTTTCTAATTGGTTGAGGATATCTCTCAAAATCTGCCTGCTAGTAAAAATAATTACAAAAGCGAAGTCATTGCTGCATTGATCATTCCTGCCAATAAACTGATATGTTGGAATATTTGTGAAAAGCAAACATAAAAAGGATATGAATAGTTAATTACAGCTCATTCATTTGAGCAACTGTCTGCAAAAAATGCTTGGGAATATTCCACCAAACAGTAGCCACTGTTGTCTTCTTCCCTCTCCTGTCTTTGAGCCTCTGCATTGAAGGACAGATGCTGGCAGTTGTCTTTTCAGGACTTGTCAAAAAGCCATATGCAGTGTGAAAGCTCAGGTTATAATATCTAAATAGCAGCCTTTAATTTAGGATTCCTTGTCCCCAGTACCATCCAGTGTAGAGTACAGAATAATGGTTTGCATTGCCCTGCATATAGTATCTGCTTATAAAAAAATATTTTAAAAGAATGTAAAATATCTCTTAGCTAACTTTTACAAGCTATAGATATTTAACTCTGGATGGATTTCCCCAAAGTACATCCCTGGTGACTCCTTATATGAATCATAAAAATTGAAGTGTGATTTATAGCAACTGTCTCATAGTTTGGAATTCCCAGCAGAAGACATGTATCGCTTTATTTCAATGCATAGAAATATGGTTCCTCTGATCCTCTTTACAGATGACTTCCAGTTAGCACATGGCCTGATTCAGAGAGTTATTCACTCTGCTTCAGTCATAAAAGTAGAAGTGGAAGAAAAACTAGATCTCCATCTATAGCCAAATGCTTCTGCCTCACCAGCAAGAATTCACTGATTCCTTCCGGATAACTATATTATAGACCTGACTACATTGGGCATCAAAAAAGCTGAAGATACAATCTGCATAAAATTTAAATATATTTGCATATGTATGCCTGTCCAGAAAATATAGCTATTCACATTTCCACATCATAAGAGGGCTAATGGAAGTATTCTGTTCCTTTGGTGTGCCTTTCACCTTTTTCTTTTCTTTTTCAGGCATCTGTTTTACTCACAAACTTTCCAAGCTATCCCCATGCCCCAGCTTTGTTTTTGCTCAACCAAGTTCAGACATGACTCTCTTTCAGTTTTTGTCCTTACCCTGACTCTACCTACTCTACACAACTTTCTCATCCCAGCAGGATTCCTTTAAAACATATTGCTTCACCATTATTAATCTACTTGAAGCTTTTCCACTGATAGCTTGTCTCCTAACTTTGTCTTTCGCCATCGTAGATCTCCTAGGATATCTCCTAGATCTCATAGCACAGAGGTGTGCTTTAAGTTAGGCCAACAACAGCAATATTCTTCAAGGGAATCTGTTTTCTTATTCAGACTTTTAGCTGAGCCTAACTGCCAAAGCTAATCATGTTGTTTTTCCCCTAGAGCCCTGATTCAGTCAATTCAGGGGCAGAGATTTTGTATAGAATTTCTTCCCCAATTAGAGAGATCCACAGAGTGGTTTCAAATAGCTAAAGAGAATGTACAGGGATTATAAAGACACTTTCTTCTGGGTATTTTGGGTTTGATTAATCCTGTTTCCTGACTTCAAAACACTAATATGTATATAATGAAAACTTTCTACTGTTGTCTACATTTTCTTCGGGCTTCAGGTATGAAAAAAGGGGTATAAGAGGAAGTTGATTAGAGCTGGTTTTTACTTTAAACAATTGGGTCGGAGTTAGGAAAATGCTTTTGAAGGGATTTTTCTGCCACTGTTCCCAAACTGCTTGAACTTACAAAATAGCCAATGAAGGGTTAAGAATCTTGTGGCAAATTCTCTGCTAAAAACAGGTTTATATATTCCATTTCTCATTCTGTCACCAAAAGTAAATGTATGTATTCTTGCATTAACAGCTTAAAGGTAGATTGAAGCACAGCTGCAGGATACGCACTTACCAAGGTTGTAGTTAAGTAGTTCATTGCTGCTAGCTGTAGAAACAAGGTTGTGCCTAATGTTTGTTGTGTTTTTATTTAAAAAGCATTTCTTAATGAACTTAGAATATGGACTGTCCTGGGGAAATCTAACAAAAGAATCCTTCATATAACCTTCGTCTAAAGGAGTCAAAACTTGTAAACTTGTTACTATTACTAGAGCAGAACTTCTGAGGGAAAAATTATTGTGAAATAACTGAACGTCTATAATGAGTTAACGGAGTGAACAGAACTATTGAATGACTATCGTATATTATGCTACTGTATCACCAAAGCTTATATCAGTCTAGGAAAAGATTAAAAGATAGATTTTGAGTTCCTATATAAAGGTAGCTCCTTCTTGGGGGTGATTGGCTTCCTTATGGATAATGTAGGAGGAAGTGTGTAGTATTAAAAAAGATGTTTTCTTTTCAGTACATGCATTGGATCCTTCTTTGTATTCTTTTTGCTTTGGAAAAAAAAACACATTATTTATTTGTATGGATATGCTGCTTATGAAGCCAAAATAAGAGAAGGTTTTCTGCCATCTATTCTGCCTGAATTTTTTTCCCACCCAGACCTATACTAATATCAGTTAGTATGTTCTCCCAGTCTCTAGTCAGGACTTTATGAAGGAGGAAAAGGTTGTAAAATGACTAACTAGGTATAGCTGTTAACTTTTGTTCAAGGCTACTGGTTTAGCAGATCTAAGCCTTCAAGAACAACTGTTCTGTTTCTCTGCACATATGCTTCTATTTTTCTCTGTATATTCAGTGCTACAATTATGATCCTCAATTACTGTCATGTTAAAAAATTAGACTGAATCCATGGATTTGCTCCAATTTCTCCAAGTCTGAAACTGTCATCCAGTGCTTAAATTGTAAGCTCTACCTTCAATGAGTGTGCTGTTTTATGAGTTACATTACACAGTGGTTCACATCCACCTTCAGAGAAACAGAATGAGAGACTTTAACTGATTGCAGAGGTTAATTTGGTCCATATACTTTGTCAGTAGCAGGTCTGAGGAAAATCAGCACCAATAGTTATAACACTGGTGTAAGTCATGAATCTTACTAGAGTGGTTTTTAGCAAGTTAAGGACTGAAGGATCATGAATGTCAGGATTTCAGTAATATCCTTGGCTTTTAATAAATGACAGACATTGTTAGAATTTAGGCTGCTTTTCTTGCAAGCTTAATCATGATCTAAGAACATAATGATAATTTTAAAACCAGTGTTACAAAATAAAGAGATTCAAACGAAACTGGACATGGATATTATTAGACTGTATTTGTTATAAAAGGCAAACACTTACTGATTTTCTCTGTTGCATCAATCAAAAATAATTTTCATTTATTTTCCTTTTGAATGTACTGGGTCTGCCTAAGATGGAGTTAATTTTCCCCATAGCAGACCTCATAGTGCTGTGCTTTGTATTGGTAGCTAGAAAGGTGTTGATAACACACCAGTGTGTTGACTACTGCTGAGTAATGATCACACAGCATCAAGGATGTATCTCCAAAATTCCCCCCTCACAAGGAAGCTGGGGGTGGGCAAGGTCTTGGGAGGGGACACAGCCGGGACAGCTGACTCAAAATAACTAAAGGGATATTCCATATAACATCTGCTCAGCAACAAAAGCTAAGAGGAAGAGAAAGAGCATTTATTATTACAACGTTTGTCTTCTGGAGAAACCATTGCATATACTGAAGCCCTGCTTCCTGGGAAGTGGCTGCACGTCACCTGCTGATACGAAGTAGAGAATAAATCTTTTGTTTTCCTTTGTTTCCATGCACAGCCTTTGCTTTTGCTTTCTTAAAGTGCCTTTATCTTCACACTCAATGTTTTTTCCCATTTTATTTTCTCCCCCTGCTGTCCTGCTGATGAAGGGAGTCATAGAGTAGCTTGGTGGGCACCTGGTGTCCAGCCAAGGTCAACCCACAACAATATGCTACCAAGGCACAGTGATTGCTGCTTCTCATAGAAACATAGACATAAGAGTTCTGGATTATTATACCATAACATACAAGTGATAAGTGATTTAACTACCCAAGTTTCTATTGCAAAAGTAGCATGCCAGAACACAAGCTATCCAACAAGTCCATGAATGCATTGGTGAGACAATTTTTTACATGGAAGAATAGGAAAATAAGGGGAAGGATGAGCTTTCTGAAAATGGTTCTAACCAGTAGAGAATTAAGAAAGGACCATTAACATGGAATGGTAGAGTTCAAAATATGTGGGATGGCATAGCACAAATAAAACCAATAGATTTCAAAAAACCCACCATGATGTGTCCAGTGATGCTGGTCTCATTGAATGATGTTCAAGAAGAACCAGCAGATGCTTCAGACATACTGTTACAGCACAAGCATAGAGAAAAGCTAGCAAAACAACAATTTGAAATATAAGTTTGAACATGAGATTTCAAACCTAATCTACAGAAAAATAATTTATTTAGAAAGTAAGCATAAGCATAAAAGTGTGGCACAAGTTTTACGGTAAAAAAAAGAAAAGCACAGAAACAGACTGAAAGGCACTTAATAAGGGACTTGTGTAGAATTCTTCAAGGACCTGAGTATTCAAAGGCAAACCAGGAAAAAAACCAGTCTCCCAATAAGCTTAATATAAAAGCTACTTGTTGGAGATGCCAAGAAGACTGAATGCAGTGTTTCAGCTTTCTTAAGTGGCTCTTCTACTTATTTCCAGTGATAAAGATATTCACAAAATCTAGATAAGATGGATGTTTTCAAGGAAATCTCAATGGCTTATTGCTATATTTGTGTTATATTTCCACAAGAGTTAGTCCTCAGTCCACTACTAGTCAATATTTCTATTACTAGTGACTGGAAGACTAGTAAAATGATTATTATATTTATATTACACCAAGTGGGGAAGGACTTGCAGAATGCTGATGATCTGTTTAGAATCCAGAATAGACTAGTCTAGTCTGAATAGAATGGAAATATTCTAAAATTAATTATTATAATAAATAAAATGTTCTAGATAAATTTGAAACTTCTTTATTAAACAAATTTTCATAAAATTGAGGGGTTGGAGTTGCCAGAACTGTAAATTCTCATTAACAGATTAGACTAACATCTGCCCAAAACAACATACAGGTACCACTGATTCTCCCATCCAGTGGCAAAATAGGCTCATGAAGTATTTTTCAGGTGTGTAATTTGTTTTAGTGCCAATCAAGGATTTATGAATGCATGAATGGAGTAAAGATGTTGAGGTACTCTTCCTGTGCCAGCGGAATCCTTACAGGCTTTGTAGAGCTCTGCTAAACATAACAAACAACTTTAACTTTTCCAGCATCAGTCCTTCAGGCACAAATGGTTCATTAGTATACTCGCGTTTACCTTCATCAGATATCTGTGGAGCCTGCCTCAGCCTCACAGCAGGGCCCTTGCATTTCTTCTACCCTGCCAGGATTTCAATCTGTTAGAGGCTAACAAAACTAATTTATTCTTATTCTGAGTTTCAGGCCTCTATTTCACTGGCTTCTTAGCTTACTGATCCAATTTTTACATGAATTTGCTGCTTCTAAATACACAAGCAACACTATAGTAGACACATATGACTAAAATTTACAGCTACATGTGATGTCAAACACTGGTTTTGATTTGTCCATAACAGATGTATTTCCTAGTTTCATTTTCACAGACAAGATTTACAGTAGTACCTTGCCCTACATATAATTTCGATATTCCTACTATTGTAAGTTTGATTTATTGTTACTCTTGAATTTCTTCTTTCTTTTCTTTTTTAAATATATCAAGTATTTGGCTACACACTGAAGTCAAGAGTTTCTGTCTAATGTTGTCTCATGTGTGATTATGATATATTATAGAATACTTTTCTGGTATACCAAACCTTAAATTTTGGCTCTTGCCTTTAAACACTGCTTGCATTTTCTTAGTCTTATAGGATTTGTGCTTACCCAATCTACACCTGCCCTCCAAGAATTTGTATTTCTTTTATTTCCTAATACAGATTTGATGTTATCTCTAATTTGATCTTGGGCTGACATCATCTTTTCTGAACAGCTGTAGAATATATATACAGTCTTTACAGTTCAGAGCTATTTCTTAGAGGTAAGACATGGAAGTAAGTAAGAAAGTAAGAACATAAAGACATGATCCTCTGACAGTATAAGGTTGCTGTTCTGGATTATTCTGCCAATGACACTGCCATTTAAATTTCCAAAGCTACTTGTTAACGTCTCATACCATGACATCTTAAAAGGCATCATTACAGTTTATCATGTTGTGATTTGTAGAAAAATAGTAGAGACAGACATTTCTATAGAGATCATCATGACCTTAATGTCAATGGGAAAATCACAGACCTTTCATGTGTCTTTCCTCTGGCATAAAAAATCCTTAAGGACAAAATAAAATAGGGAAATCTAAATGATTTAGTGGACTAAGATATAAACCTTCATTCAGATTGATATTTTTTAAATAATATCCTTCTTAGTAGAGAACTCTTTCACATGTGTGTGTGTGTTTTGAAACATCTCGGAGGAACACAGCAAAATGGATCACTTAAATCGGGGTTGAACCAGACCAAATGGATCACTGAACTTGTGCTGTTCCCCTGTCAAGTCACTTGGAAATTCTCTTTATTCTTATTTCATATTCATGCAACCTAAAAGTTGTTTAAGGGCAATTTGACAAGTAACTGGCTTCAGTATTCCCTCTTTTTCAGTTTTAACTCCTGGAGAAGGCTCCTGTACACAGCGCCATCTATGACTTGTGCTGTTGCTCCTGAAGAGGTGCTACAGTAGCATGCCCCCCAACAGGATTGTAGGCATTTGGGGGTAAATACTGAATTAATTGGTTATTTTATGGTTTTATAAATCTATAAAAATTAAGCATTCTGTGGTCCTCTGATGCTTCCAGCTTCACCATGTCCTGCTCTGAGTTCAGTACAGGGAAACACAAAATCTTGTTCACAAACTGCATGTTATAAGCCTGAGACAGCCACTTTAATGAGCATTGACTGCCTTCATTTTGTGTTTTCTGGAGCACTAAACTGGCTTTAGTACCATCTCTTTGGGAATAATTTGTTACACCTAAGCTTTGTCATAAAAATAGATTCACTGCCCTCTTTTGACAGATCTAATATACTTTAAAAATATGTTATGGTCTTTAAGGAGCACCAATAGAACTAAGAAGCATGAATGTCTGATCAAGATGTGCTCTTCAGCCAGCCAACAAAACTGCCTTGGAAACCTATGGACTATTTTACCAGTCAGGTAAAACAAGGCTTTGCGTCTGGAGAAAGATGTGTGTGCCTGTGTTGATACAGGTTTCTCTGGTGTGAGCGAAGTTATCTTCTCTTTTTTGACCTTTTACCTTTCTAGCTAGTGCTGCTAGTGTCTCTAGTTTTACCAAATGCCAAGGAAGATGCTGCAAGACAGAATGAAAAGCATGAGGCAGCAGTTCAAACGCTGAAGGATGTGGGCAAAGCCAGTGGTGGCAGAAAAACAATGGAGGAGTTCCAGGAAGGAACCGCATAAAAGAGCTTTCTGAAAAATAGGCAAGGGGTGTGTGTGCTCTGTGCATAGTTTGCACTTACTTCATTCTGTTCATTTTTATATTTTCTATTTTTCCTATGGAAAAAGTACTCAATGTGTTGCCTCAGACAATAACCTTTGTAAAATAATTAATGCAAAATTCTCCTTTATTATTAAATTCCATTAAATACTTTTTCATTATCTTCCAGTCATTAACTATATGAATCAAAACAATGTACGTAGTAAAATGTAAAGAGGGGATTTTCAGCTCACAGACTGGTTCTAAGGGGCTCAGAAGAACTAACTAAAAAAGGAAAGCTTGTTGCCAAAGGGCTTGAATTTGTCATACAGCAACCCGAACTTGAAAATATTTAGGGATCTGCATGTACAAAAAAAGATGAAAATCATTGATCTAAATGATAACACAAGAAGCATTAGTCTTTTTGCATGGTTAGGGGCATATCCTTTTTACTTATTATTCTAGGTTCTTTTGAAGTGTCAATAGCTGTACTTGGCATTGTATAATATTCATACAGCCTCTAGAGAAAAGAACATGCATTGAAAAGGAGGCAGTTGCAAAATAGACACTGTGCCTTGAGAAGCACAAAGGAAGTTATAAGTAGGAAGGTTGACACTTTTAATCTTATTTTTTCTGGACATCATCAAAAAAGGAGGCCTCTATTTTGAAGATTTACAATAGGGAATTTTAGAATCACTCCATGTCGTGACACTGTGCAAGACAGTCACTAAATTATGGGCCTTTCAGAAAAAACCCGTAGCTCAATTTGCATTGCTAATTATAAATAAACAAACACACAATTGCAGTACATTGTTGATTCCACTAGAGGGGTCAATTGTTCCTGCATGATAAATACTTAGCCAGAGGACTGGTAAATTCGCACCCTTTACAGGATAGGTGCCACTTTTTCCCTATGTCCTTAAACAAACAAACAGTTATTTGCCTTAGTAGCAAATGAACAGACGTCTACGGGACTTGCATACACTGCTTGTTTTACAAAGCCCATAGGAAGTTTCAAAGTCTAATGGCCATTTGGAGGTGGCAACTACAGCTTGTCTTCAGGTTATGCTATAAGCTTAGAGTCGCTTCCTCTTTTGGAGCTGAATTACTTATTACTGGGGTAAACTGGAAGACCTGTGATGTTAAAGGCAGGATTTGGAGGATGCTAATGTAAAGCAGATTTATGTGGGTCTAGAAGCAGCCTTGCAGAAAGCAGAGCAAATGAAGTGAACACAGCCTGGCTGAATATCTGTATGTGCATAGCTACCTGGGACATTGCATTTGGAAACCACTTCTGATCAGTTTTATCTTACACGGTTTTAAGCAGTGTTATTTGCCTTGAGAAAGCTATCAAATAACTCTTAGTTTATAATTAAAGCTTTGCTTTGAGAAGCAGTCAGTAATAAAGCAGTCTGTTAGACAGAGACATGCTAAGACTCCTTGTCTTTGAATTTGGGGAAGAAGTGGATTATGGGCCCAAATTTCCTCTGTTCCCTCTGCATTTCCCAATCTGTTCTTAACTGGGCACCTGCTGCAGAAAAAGAGAAAGCATTGGAGGAAGAGGAAATGGAAAGGCTGCAGTACAAAGTATGGTTAATAATATTTATTAATGCATGCAGAGAACTATTAAATTAAAGAAATTAATGGAGGTCAAAAGCCAGCTTCTAATTCTCTTCAGGCAAAAGAAAGAATTTATTAAAAAGTAGAAAAGGTGTCCACAGAGAAACTTTCCCCATTCACTTTGTGTGCATGAAATATAGACATCATCTTGACATTCAGTTGATGAAAGAGAAGAAAAGAAACTGAAATTAACACTCACACAGTTAACATTAGCCACATTATGTGAGTGGGGGACAAAAACTCAGCACACTGTGTTTGACTCAGGCTGTTCTAGAGAACTGTTAAAAGTTTGCAGAGCTCCATTTCCAAGAAATCTTTTTTACAGAACCAGCTTTCATCATACCATATCTACAGTAGAGATAATCTTGGCATGGCATTATTTTACACACTGCAGCTAGCTGAAAATCTGAAGAAAGGATAGCCAGATCTTCTAGCTGTGTGGATCTGACACAAAAAATTGGAGCATAGAGGAAAAGAGTCAGAAGCATGCATCAAACATGCCTTTTGTCACTGGAGGCATTCTTCTCTGCTGACAAAAATATTTGTTTGAATTTTCACATCACGACAGGATCCAGGTGTAGTTGATCAAATAACCTAAAGCTGCCTGATAGCAAAAATAAATTCCCAGAAAGCACCTCAAGTATTTTTTAATTTTCTGTGTGCTGGAAACACGATTCTCAGTATGGTTCCCCTGCACAATCTGTATGAGGACAGAAAAAGGAAGATGATTTGAACTGGTTGCTACGTTTTGCAGAAAGAGTTTGAGGGGGGAGGATGTTCAAAAAGTGTCACTGTTCTGCTGTCACGGAAGCCAATGGCAAACCTCCATAGTTTTCTCACAGAGACATGCATAAGGAAAAAATAAAGGCTGGGCACTGCTTGGATCTTCCATAAGCTTTTGAAAGAAGGGATTTGTAGAGGCTTTGGGCATGACCCTCTGCACAGAGGTGAATTTCACACTGGCAACAAATAAGGACTCTTACCTCAAACACAGGATTTTTATTATTTTTATTTATGTTTCATTTTTGCATGTAGCCTTCCTGGATTAAACTGTTTGTACTTCAGCAGACTTGTTAAAATCTGACATTATTTCCCCTGATATTAACCCCCAATTTATCATTTAGTCAAGACTGCACAAGGTTTCATCCTGGGAATAGGTTTTTTCCTTTATCCATTTCCTTAAAAACATAATTATCTTTTCGTAGCAGTTTGCTGTGATCAGAGGTATTCCTGGCTTCATGAACACACAGGAAGATGAGGATCTTATATTCTAATCATAATTACAAACAATTAAAAGTGAGACCTGAGAATAGGAGCAGACCTTTAAGAGGCAAGAAACAACACTGGCAAGAAATAGAACGAACTGCAAGGACTGCTCCAAGTTCAGTCATGCATAGAATTTACAACACATCTGAAGGGCAGGTCTCTCATTTTCACTTTCTACTTTGCCTTGTATTATTTAAAAAGTTATGTTTTAAATC
Organism: Lathamus discolor; assembly: GCF_037157495.1. NCBI lineage: Eukaryota > Metazoa > Chordata > Aves > Psittaciformes > Psittacidae > Lathamus > Lathamus discolor. The sequence goes on along the minus strand of NC_088884.1, from coordinate 147,027,662 downwards.
CAGAAGGATAAAGTCTGCATTCATTACCTTACAACATCCTTAGTAGGACCTTTTGTTTCAAACTCAGCACTGTGCTAGCACAGTTATGCAATCCCTGCCCTGGAGCTGGCTTCTGCCTTGGCGCTTTGGAGAGTAGAAGGAATATTCCACCACATAGGCATCTCGTATAGATATATGAATTCCCTCCACCTTTTCAGTCTCTGAATAACCTCAGCCAAAAATTCTGAACTGAAGGCTATTATTTAGCTAATCAGCAAATAAAAAGTTTTTCCACAAAAATTATCTGAAGAGGTATTCATAACATGCTCCCTGCAAATATTCTAATCCAATCTGTTGTGTAAATATTACAGCTGGGGCTGAGAGGGAATGTGTGTGCATTGTACGCAATGATAAAGCCAGAGCGTCAGCATGAATGTGCGCAGTTGTACACGCAATGGAAGCCTTGGACAAGGGCAATGGAAAAATGCTAGTGTCACCAATGATGTAATGGGCATTTTAGTGTGTGAGGAAATGATCTAAAATCATGCCTCTATGGCATTCATTAGAAAATGAGTAACCCCTGGGGCTTTTCTGCTCCTCTGGCACTGTGCATCACAACACCTCTAGATTATACTTGATTTTTATGAACCAAGTTCTGTTTCACAAACTAGACCTTTTTGCACCCCCATATTTTATCAGTATTTGGAGATGTAACATCAGGGGATTAACCATGCCAGTCAAGCTGTCTTTATTTCATGTCTGTTTTCCAGTCCCTCATGGTGGCCTGTGTCAAACAGTGAGATGAGTACCATATAACCAAACAGCACAATTCATCAATATGCTGTGAATATTTTGCTTGGATTTCATGCAGTTTCAGAAAGCAATGGCAAAGTCCTGCAACCTGCTTTCCGGGTACACCTTCTTTGCAGGCAGCTCTAGGCTGCAGGAAAAACTAACCCTGCAAGAAGTCAGGCAGCAGAAAACACTATAGCAGAGGAATATACTTTGTAAAGGGACTACTTTTGACCTGCATCCCAGTGAAGAGATACTCTTCCTGACTGCAGCCCACAGACAGGATGCTCCTGCTCCAAAATATTAAGTGTATTTGACCTTCTGTATATGGCACTGGGAGCAAGAGGGGCAGCTGTGTTGTACTCTCAGTGATACACAGAAATATATGAGAAAGGAGCAACCAAATGGGTCACACTGGGGCCTGATGGTGCTGTTGACTTCAGGAGTCCCAGTTCTTTCAATAGGCACATGTGCACAGAGTTAGTGACAAAAGCAAAAATCACATTCTAGCTTTGGGACCTATGAGAATATGAAACCAGAGTTTCACTTCTGAAGGAGGCAAGGATGTCCCTGGTTTGGACAATGTGATACTGAAAATACAGAGAGGAGAGAGACAGAGTAAAATATAGTTGCAAACTAATTATGATTGCATGTATATTGATCTTATACATGTGTGAGTGTGTGTACAAGCTTCTGTGTTAAACTGTAGGCTCCTAAACAACCTCATTTCATTACACTGGGATTTTAAAACACTGTCTTGCTCCAATCTTAAATTGTATAACTCTACTAACCAAAGAAAAGAAAGGCATTAGCTGATAGAAAGTATAAATATAAGAAGGAAACATATTTTGCCATCAAACCCAAGATCTGCAAAAACTATATTATTGTGGAGTTGTTGTTACTGATCCTTCCCTTTCTATTTGTGTGTGGGTTTTCTATTACTGCAGAGGAAAACACATATGGGACATTGTGTCTGCCCTCAGAGCTACCACCACAGTTCATCACCTCCCGCTTTGGCTCTGCACTCTCTCAGCTGGGGCAGGGTGGGAAGAGGGGACTGTTTCTTTGACAGTCTTTTAGCAAGGATCCAAAAGGAATTAGTATGGGAACAATCCTTTAGGTCAGTACTGCACATAAACAGGGATTACTCCAGTGCAAAGCAGCATGTGATAAAACAGAGGACATATTTCAAACCTTTTAATGTGCAAATGCATTAACAGGTCACAGAAAACCCCACACCAAAACTGTAGGTTTAACTATTTGCTTTGTATTCAAGTTTTACAGAAGATTAAAATACCGTAGCAGAGCTGCAGAGTAGGAAGTTGTTGCTGGTTTGGTTTGGGTTTTTTTTAATACAGACTGCTTTAGATCTTTGCCATTCCCCCCATGCTAAAACTGCATTCCTATTAAGGTAAGATGTAAGTCACGTAATTTTAAAAATATTTTTCATTATATTATTATTGTGGTTTAACCCAGCCGGCAACTAAGGCACACACAGCTTCTTGCTCACCACTCCCCTGCTGGGATGGGGGAGAGAACCAGAAGAGTAAAAGTGAGAGAACTCATGGGCTGAGATAAAGACAGATTAACAGGTAAAGCAAAAGCCACAGACACAGGCAAAGCAACACAAGGAATTCGTTCACCACTTCCCATCAGCAGCCAGGTGTTCAGCCATCTACCGGAAAGCAGGGCTGCATCACGTATAACGGTTACTTGGGAAGAAAAACACCATCAGTCCCACATTTTCTGCTTTCTTCCTCCCCAGCTTTCTAAGCTGAGCATGACACCATATGGCCTGGGATATCCCTTGGGTCACCTGGGGTCAGCTGTCCCAGCTGTGTCCCCTCGCAGCTTCTTGCGCAGCCCCAGCCAACTCACTGGTGGGGTGGGGTGAGGAGCAGAAAAGCCCTTGACTGTGTAAGCACTGCTCAGCAACAACTAAAGCATTCTTTTATTATCAACACTGTTTGCAGCACAAACCCAAAATATAGCCCCATACCACCTACTATGGAAAAAATTAACTATATCCCACTCAAAACTAGAACAATTCCCAAGTAATACACATCTAAACCATTGAGTGTTCTAATAATGCTAACGTTTTTCCTCTGTAAAACTGTGTGAAGAAAAAAACTTATTCCTCGTTTTATGTAAGGTGTCAAAAGTGTTTCCCGTTTCATAAATATCTTCCTTTAGTTTTGAGGTTATTCTTGTGAAATATTCTGAGTTACCTCTCAGGAAATTCACTTATTTTGTTTCCAAAGCCCCCAGACTGTAGTTCCATTCTTTCCTCAGCTGAAGCAGCTGCCCATAACATTTCCTTGGCAGTCCCTTCCATCCCAGAGGGCAGGTTCCTCCTGGAGGCACATATTAACAGCCCACAGTCATGAGAGGTCACATTATCAGCCCTCTTCCAGGCTTCAAACACCTTTAAACCACCTATGCTCACTCCACTCTGTCCCTGTTGACCTTTTTTAAATCTGTCTAGTGCTGGCCAGACATGGAAGAGTCTCCCAGTCAGACTAAAAAGTCCTTAATTCTCTACTTCCCACGTAGTTTCTCATTTGATGATACTTTTAGCATAGATATTATATAGTTTTGTAGTCTGACATTCTTAAATATTATGCTTACCACATAATACACACAAGGAATTCCAGTGGTTTTTAATTAGTTCCAAATTAATTATTCTTCCCTGGCTTTCTTTGGGATAGCCATTTATGTGGGGTTCTAAGCTATGCTCAGTTTTTGACTCTATGTCTTTTCACTTCATAATTAATCCCATGTCTCTGAACTCACTGCCCTCACATGCAGACAAACACACTCCCTTTGCTTCAACCATTTCTTCATGTCTTGATTTCCTAGATGGTCTGTTTGGCTTTGTTGATCTTTTTTTTCCCCCACGAGCTACTGGTAAATGAATGTTATTAATGTCAGATCAAATACCTTCCTCTCCCTTTCTAAATTGGATTGCCTATGACAACAGGCTTGTGGAAATTTCATCTGTTTCATTTCTTTTTCATGGTAGAGTCCTTTATTGCATTAGCACCTCTCCATATAGAAGGAATGAGTTACAGGTTAATTAGATATTTTTGCTGCGACAGTTTAGTTGTCTGCATCTGGATTTTGAAATTGCCTAATAAGTGATATGAATTTCCCCCTTTTGTTCCCCCACATTAGACTTCCATGTTATTTACATGTGTCAATTTGTTTTTCATGAACTTGGCAGGTAGGCAGCACCTGAAAAGTGTCCAGAAATAAAGTGGTTTTGTGATATTCTTTAAATCCCTTTGTAAAAATTACTGCCTAGCATTAGTTTACAGCTCTGCGCCCTACTACTTATATAAATGGCCTAATTTTAAAATAGTAATTATTGTTGACTATCTAATATCTCCCAGTAAATGGAATGAACTTAAATTCTCAGATCAAAAAGAATTACGTATAAACTCCAAGGCAAACTCTAGAATATAAACTGAATCTAAGTAGGAATCTCAGATATACCTATAAACTAACATCAGCATAATTGAGTTGTGCTATTTTTACTTCATGTAAAATCCTATTTAGTGAGTAAATTTAAATACATACACCTCAGCGATATGTTAAACTATTGCTAAATAACAGTTAGCAAAATATACGTGTCCATCCCAAATGAATTATAAGATGATGTAGCTTCAACCATGGTCCGTATCCTTTTGCACTGATTTGTAATCGTACTCAGCACATTAAGATTTGTTAAACCAAATTGAAATTATTTCCATTTATAAGAAATAACAAGAGTGTTTCAGCGTGCTTTGTTTTTATTTATTAGGACTGTCTTTAAAGGATAATTTTTCAATTATATTCCTAGCTCTGATTCAGATTTGAAAAAATGCTCAATCAGGAGCACAACTTACCTGATGCACTATAGCAAAAGCAGCAGATACTTCAATATGAGAATACAAATGATGGTGAAAAATAAATGCTAGGATGTTTTCCCTATATACCTGCTTGATGAAGCATTTGTTGAATTATGTTTATTTAGCCTGTTGGATTTGTTTATACATTTTTCCTTCATAGAAAATGGCTAAAATTTCAGTAGAAAAAGTAAGAACAGGGATTTTAATAAATTGCATTGTTCAAATGTAATCTTACAGGCAAAGTCCTCTAAGGTATTTAATAAAGTAGGCCAGAGAACTCTCCTTTGTGGATAAAACTGTTGCAAGTTCCAAGTTGTTGGTGAGATAGATCTATTACATTATTAGCTCTGGGGTAAGGTTTCCCAGTGCTGCTAAAATATGCTCAATTTAAATTCTATATTATATCACCCCTTCTGAATAATTTTATATCTATATTTTACTTTTAAATGCTTCGCTGACTCATGTATTTTAAAGAATTATAAACATCTTTAAAAAAAAGAATATACATCTCTATGTTACCTTTCTTTTTTATTACATTTAACTACAAGAAAAGGAGGATCAAGGCCAAGGTTAAAACCAGAGGTTGCACTATATTTACATATTGTTCAATACCAGCACTTAAGAACATAGGCCAAGCATTTAAAAATAGGCTGAAGGGGATGAAAAGATTTAGAGGGGAATGCCTGGCTGTCTCAGAAACTACCAGGTGAGTCATAGCTCTGCCACTGCAAAGAGCTCTGGGCAGGGAAATCGGTACAATACAGCTCAGGAAAAGGAGGTAGCAAAATACAACAGGCAAAGCAGGGCTGTATTTTGATTGTGTTAAGAAATCCTCCCTGCTCTGAGCTGCAACTATAGAGCCTCCCAGGACCTCTGCAGATCAATACAGGATGCTGGCACCAGCATGCAGATTTCTTTGACAGTACTAGGACTGTCAAGGGCAGAACTGGTCAGTAGCTCAGGACACTGCCTCCAGGTCACCCATCTTCACCTCTTCTGTACCAGAGGGTAGGGACAAGGCAAACTGTTCTGTCCAGCCATGTTCCTATACTCATGCAGACCACTTCATGCTAGTATGTACTCTGAGAAACCACCCAGTAAGCTGTTTATGCTGCTTCTTCCCAAAAAGGTAAGAGGGGAAAACACACATGGTAGTTGTGTCAGAGCCCTGAATCTAAGGCAATCCCGTAAATTCTTACGGTTGGATTTAGTAAATTTTAAAAAATTGAATCTTTTTCTTTGCTTTTCAATAAAGATGGATTTGATGTTGATGGAAGTAGCATTGGTTCTGACAGGGGAAGGTTTTTTCCTTCAGCAGTTTCAGTTTGAAGTATTCCCATGGAGACTATTTTCTTCAGGTAAAATGCCAATCTGTGTAGAGTAAACTAAGCAAACCATGGTACTTCTCATAAGAAAAGGTTATATATAAATTTAGCATCCTGGCCAAGGCTGAGCTCAGGTAAGAGCATTGCTTCCTTACCCAAGCTAACTCTCAGTCTCAAAGAATACACTTCATCTCTTGTTCTGTACTGAATTACCCAAAGATGGCTATGATTCTGCTTAAAGCAATCGAACTAGGAGCTAACAGCTAAAATACCTGTTCAGACTGGGCCAGATAAACAGCATTTGAAACAAAACAAAACAAAACAAAACAAAAAAAAAAAACAGAAAACAAACCCACAAAAAAAAACCCAAGAAAAACCAAAACCAACCCCTCCCAAACTCCACTCCCAAAATCTCAGCATCGTGTTCTATATCTCAGCACCTTGTTAAACAGCCACCTACATCCAGGCTCTTGATGAATGTGAGTTCCTTCAGGATTGGCACTAACCTTCAAGTCCAAAATGCCCCCTGCTTTCTAAGTCTATATCAAATGGAACAAAGGGCATCTTATTCTTAAGTAGAAATGGTATAAGCTCTCTCTGTGCCTTATACTTCATGTTGTTATCACATAATAGTTTTTCACTTCCTGGGGCTGCTAGTGGCTAATTCTAAATGTTTTTCCATCTCTCTGTCTTTTTTCTGCCTTTGTTTCAAGGGGCTCATTCCTCACAGGCAATGCCAGTATTGAGTGAAAGTGTCAATCAAGTCCACAAAGTAAGACATATACAGCTAGGAGGTGGGTCTGATTATCTAATTACCTTTTGACACTTCCATCATCTCCTTTGGCACCTAGGTACAATAAGTTGGGTATTTCAATATCTGCTCATCCTCAATTTAGTTCTGTTTTGAAAATACAAAAGAACCTTAAGTGATCTGTCCACAGCATTGAAATACCAACTTTAGTGGATACTTTGAAAACTCAAAGGCTTTACAAGATGAATAGCAAACTGTGGATGACAGCTCCTGTGGAGCTATTATTGAATTGCTGTGGTGATGGCTGCATTGCTTTGGATTTAGATAAAAGACTCTATACAAGACAAATGGTAGGAGGACATCAAACAAGACTGTGTCCATGCAGTGACAGAAGCAATCCAATTGAAGAAGCTGTTGATTTCCCCAAGGTAACTTACTATTTCTTCGTGAGTAATTTATATTAAGGAACTAAAGATTGTATATTCATCTTCTATTTACACTCTTCTCTAAAAGTATTGCTTCTAGTTGTCAAATATAAGACTTGCTTAAGCTATTTGCAGGAAAGGAAACACCAGTGTCGGAACTTGTTAATTATTTTGCATCTGTGTTTTATTTAGCCACACCATCACTATGTCTAAAGGTTATAGACTCAGAGTTACAATCAATACTGATCAGATAAAGAGATTAGTCAGCAAATCAATAACATACATACCAACAGGAAGCACTGTGCACTCAAAACAACAATGAATACAAAGGGTACAGATAAACATCATCACCTTTATTTAGATGAAAGCTGATTCTAGAGCACTTCCACAATGTCATTAATAATGCACAAACCTTTTGGAGTCTTAGTTTGTTATACAAGCACAATGTAGATCTTGAATAAGTTTCAAGATGTGATATAAAGTAGCTCTGTACAAAACCTTCGGTTTGGGGGTTTACTGACAGATATACAGGCTGTCCATGGAAAGGATACAGAATGTTTAACTTCTTCAGGAAGTCTACATAAGCATTTGAGTCTTACTGTCATTCCCTCTTACAGTGCCTTACTGGTTTACGACATTCAATGGACCTGGTTGCTGAAACCAGCTTTCTTCATAAAAAGCTGAAGAGGGAGAGATATATCCTATAAGCACACATCCCATGTTCCAGCTGGGAATGGCCTTCCAGCCCAGAGGGTTGGAATAGAATTTCTCCTGAGCAGAACTGCCTGAAATGCATACAATGTTGTCAATGGGTCTTTAATACACACTGGTTCACTCTACAAATGTACTTTAACTTGTCCATCATAATTGCTAACAGAGGCAAAGACTTACTCTATTAGAACACAAGCATAGATGAAGGTTAACATTTAGGGTGCTTGGTGACAGCCAGCATGGCTTCACTAAGGGGAAATCCTGCCTGACCAATTTGGTGGCCTTCTATAATGGGGATACAGAATTGATGGATAAGGGTAAAGTAGTTGACGTCATCTACCTGGACTTGTGAAAAGCGTTTGACACTGTTCCACATGACATCCTTCTCTCTAAATTGGAGAGATATCAATTTGATGGATGGACCACTCGGTGGATAAAGAACTGGCTGGATGGCCGCACTCAAAAGAGTTGTGGTCAATGGCTCGATGTCCAGCTGGAGACCGGTAACGAGTGGTGTCCCTCAGGGATTGGTGTTGGGACCGGTCTTGTTGTGGAGTCTCCTACACTGGAGATATTCAAGGCCCGCCTGGACAAGTTCCTGTGTGATGTACTGTAGGTTACCCTGCTCTTGCAGGCGGGTTGGACTAGATGATCTTTTTAGGTCCCTTCCAACCCTTGGGATTCTGTGATTCTGTGATCTTCATCGCTGACATGTACAGTGGGATTGAGTGTGCCCTCAGCAAGTTTGGTGATGACACCAAGCTGTGTGGTCCGGTTGATATGCTGGAGGGAAGGGATGCCATCCAGAGGGACCTTGACACGCTTGTGAGGTGGGCTGATGCCAACCTTATGAAGTTCAACCACGACAAGTGCAAGGTCCTACACCTGGGTCGGAGCAATCCCAGGCACAGCTACAGGTTGGGCAAGGAAGAGATTCAGAGCGGCCCTGCAGAGAAGGACTTGGGGGTGCTGGTCGATGAGAAAATGAACATGAGCCAGCAGTGTGTGCTCGCAGCCCAGAAAGGCAACCGTATCCTGGGCTGCATCAAAAGGAGCGTGACCAGCAGGTCGAAGGAGGTGATCCTGCCCCTCTGCTCTGCTCTTGTGAGACCTCACCTGGAGTATTGTGTGCAGTTCCGGTGTCCTCAATATAAAAAGGACATGGAACTGCTAGAACAAGTCCAGAGGAGGGCCACGAGGATGATCAGGGGGCTGGAGCACCTCCCGTATGAAGACAGGCTGAGGAAGTTGGGGCTGTTCAGCCTGGAGAAGAGAAGGCTGCATGGAGACCTCATAGCGGCCTTCCAGTACCTGAAGGGGGACTATAAGGATTCTGGGGAGGGACTCTTCATCAGGGACTGTAGTGACAGGACAAGGGGTAATGGGTTCAGACTTAAACAGGGGAAGTTTAAATTGGATACAAGGAGGAAATTCTTTCCTGTTAGGGTGGTGAGGCACTGGAATGGGTTGCCCAGGGAGGTTGTGAGTGCTCCATCCCTGGCAGTGTTCAAGGGCCGGTTGGATGAAGCCTTGTGTTGGATGGTTTAGTGTGAGGTGTCCCTGCCCATGGCAGGGGGGTTGGAACTAGATGATCTTGAGGTCCTTTCCAACCCTAACTATTCTACTCTATTCTATTCTATTCTATTATATTCTATTCTATTCTATTCTATATTTTCGTTTTTTGGCTAAATGTGGGCCTTTTATGAATGTGAAGAGATTAAACATATACTCATGCAAGAAGAAAAAGTCTGAATTACCAGAAATTTTATGTCTGCCCTCCTTATATCCTATTTTGTACCACCTCACACTTCTTATGCTTGCTTTCTATTTTGGATCAGCTCTAGCTGTCATCCTCATGTTTTCCACTGTTCCCTAACACATCTCAGCCATTTTTCTCTGTGCCTGCCTTTCTTTTCTCCCCTTCTAATATCTTTTCTTTCCCAGGACCTTCTTTTTAACCTAGAGTAGACTAAATTGAGATTAAAACAAATAACCTGCAAAGAATATGGTCATTTTTCTGATCCTTCTGCATTTCCCTCCCACACAAACTGCCTGACCATGGTCAGCTGTCAAGAAAGATTTTACCTGGGATGCCACCTTGCCAAGAGGCACAGTCCAAAAATCCCTCCTCATCCTGATGCAGCATTTGCTGTTCTTGATGAAACTTTAATCTAAATGCCCAGGGATGTAATTTCCTGAAACCATACCCTGTTTCAAATGACATTAGAGCAGAAGGAATCTTTAGCCTGTCATCCTCTCACAGTGAGAAAAGGACTCCCAAACCCAGAGTTTTGGGGAAAAAACCTGAGCAGCAAATTTTTTGCATAATCAAGAAACAGATCCCTTCCACCCCACATTCAAATGCTTGACTAATTTAATGTATGCGTGTGAGTCTCTGAACTCTTTGCAATGATCTTGGTCCCGGGAGGAATTATTTGCATCTGCTCCTTTCGTTTCAGGATACTAAGAGCAATATACCAGAGAATCTAAAAGCTAAGTTTGTTCTTCATTGAAAAGAACAGGTTTCGATAAACTAAACTTAAAAATAGCTTCAATAGTGTCTAATCTGTGATTCCTGCTTGGCACTGATAATTAGGACTAAAAAAAAAGACAGAAAACTAACATGATTGATCTCAGTGAAAACAGTCTTGTTTTGTTCTCTTGAAGTTACCCTCAGAATTCTACTTTGCATGATTACTTGCAGTATTTTTCCATCTTCCTTTTCACTTTTCAGAATTGATGAGTTTGTCCAAGACCCAAGTGCAATTGCCAGCCCAGGGATGAGATCCAAATGAAATTATTCCCACTTTCTCTTTTTCACCCAGTTCCTAATGGGAGCAAGGCTACCTTTGTCATTGCAGAGTTTTTTACTTATAAGCAGCTCCTTCCTATGGCTGACACAGGCAGTAGTTTGCTCCTGGTTGGGAGGGTGGAACACTCTGTGCCTTCACAGCTCTTTCTTTGGTGAGCCTGTTGGAGAATGAAGAACTGAAATACCTCTCTCTCTGAAAACATAGCATTAGAAGGTGTGGCTCCAATGACTTTGTCTGTTTATGGCTGCTCAGCACCTCAAGAAAGCAGACCACAACAGCAACCTTGCAGTCAAAAACTAAAGACCTTTTGGCTCAAGCTGCTTCCTCACGCTTTAGAAAATTATAGATGCAAAATATCATCTATGGGGAGCCACGTGGTTTTCCTAAACATCCGTATGTGTACTGCTCCTTGAACATGAGGAACCATAAAGAGACTAAAACCAGGTATCTTCTGAATCCTTTTTCAAATTATGATCGGGAAACGGAATTATTTTTATTTCCTACTGCAGAGGAATCCACATTTTTGCCTTTCCCTTTTTATTGCTCATATTGTTGATGAAGATTTTTTTCCCCCTAAAGTAAATTTCTGATGTGGCTTTTGTCTTTGGGTCCTTTCTTCCCCCAGACTCTTACAGGATTAAGTCCTTCCAATCCAAAGAAGTGAATAGAAACTCCCTGATGGTGATAAGCTGCAATTCCTCTGCAGCTTCCGGGGGGGGGGGTTCGGGGGGGGGGGGGGGGGGGGGCGGGGAAGGTGTGGGAAGAGAAGAAAGAAAGGAAATAAAAGTAAATAAATAGATAGATAAATAAAGAAAAGACACAAACCACCTCAAAACCAGTGTCAAATTCAGGTCTCAAGAGCATGTGTTGATTCCGTAGTACAAAGTCACTTTAAATCCCGTAGTTTCTCATTTCTACTCCCCAAGAGGAATCAAACCAAGCAGATAACAGCTTACATTGTCAAGACCTGGGAGCTTGTTGTAAGAATAACTAGTTCTTGACACCTGAAATTACTCCGGTTCAAACATTTTTTGATCTTTCTTATTAGCCCTGTGTCTTGAGAAATAAAAATATGGTAATCTGAAAGTATATAATTGGGTTCAGGGTATTCTGTGGTCACCCTCGCTGGCTCTGGAGATAAAGGCACTTTGAAAGATTACTCACGGATATATGGAATTTATTCTTCACAGTCTGAAATGACAGATCTTTTTTCTTAATTATACCAGCTATCAGTCTAACACCTGTAGTTAACTATTCTGTCCTGAGGAATCTCTTCTGATACATTTTATTGTTCTACCAGACATGCAGCAGCAAAAGGGCATGTGGATGCCAAGATGTTTATTACTGCAGACAAGGAGGCTACCTTGAATCCCCATGATGGCTGTTTACACCACCAAATCTCCACTGCCTCCAGGTTTGGAGGGTCAGTTCGCAGAAGGTTCAGCCACACTCACCAACACATTATGGACTGGAAGCTGCAGTTTTACAAGGTGTTTGGACAGAAATGTGTGTGCATTAGGGCAACCCACACAACCTCTAGTTAGATGTTTATGGGAGCAGCGCTTTGTGCCTGGGCCAGCCCTGTGCATCCCCAGGGGAGCGCTGGCACACAGTTGCTAGCATGGTGGGCTGACAGCAGTCCCCACTACCCAGCCCACCACCCGTTCTTCTTTAAACCTCCACCAGGACCCTTGCTGCAGCAATGGATCATGTGCAGAGGGCTTTCCACAAGCTGAGTTTATTGAGCTGTGTTATAGTAAAATATATCTCAGACAGCCCCAGTGCAGCCAAAACAATCTGTCATTTTTAATTCTTTCTGTCACCTTATTAGGTACATAGCTAGAGTGACAGTAAAAAGAAACAACCAACCAACCAACAATAACAAAAAAAACCCAACAGCAAAACCCAGAACGCAATGTTTCTACATCTCCTGCTCAGACTTTTAACATAAATATCAGGGCACCAGAAGATTCATTGACCAAACATATGTGACTTGGTGCTGTATATAACAAAGTGACATACAGAATGGTCTCAATAGGCATATAAAGTAATTAAAAATAACTATGCTTCAAAACATTGTACTATATAGCATAAAAGGTCATCCCTATAAACATGAAAAAGATGACTGTTTTTTCCTATGGGCACGCAAATACTCAGCTAGAGGTTCCATTCCCAAGAGGCGATCTTTAAAAATCTCTGAAATACGCCACGTCCTGTATCCTTTTCCCTCAGACTATAACTTTTCATCAACAGTTAACATTTTAAGTGAAAACAATAGGAAACATTATCAAGGTTAACTATATGTCAGAAGACAATAGTAACTACAAAAAATTCACCCCATGCATACACGATAGTGAAGGGAACCCTGGGTAACCTTCTGTGAAAATGAAAAGGCTATGTCTTTTTCCTCCTAAACTTTGTTTTCACATTAATAATATGCTTGTTTTCACATTAATGCGTTAAAGTTGTATTCCAATGGAATCTGCAGAGACGTTTTGAGGGGTCTGATAATTTTTGCAGTAACACTGAGTTTGTGATAATAATGTTTATGCACAGATGTAAAGAATGTGCTGACAGATTAAAGAGGAGTCAGCTGGTGTTTGCACACTGTTCATTTTTATTTAAGATAAGGAGAAATAAAAGAAACAAAGCCTAAAAATGAGTACTACACCTGGCTATGAACAAACAGCTTTTACAGCAGTGGAAGTAGCTTGGTGTAATTGCAACTCCTTAACCCCTCCAGATTAATTGAAAAATTCAAGTCATGGGCACATAAGAGAATCACAACCTTTTATTTTTATTGTACTCAAAGGGTTCACTTTACATGAAAGTCCTACTGGTGGTACAAGGAGTCTTAGCCCAGCAATAATTTATTGCAGAGAAGATCCTTGCTATGGAGACCCTTCTTCCTTAGGTACTTAGGCTATACTCATGTTCCAAGTGTACTTGGAATGCTGTAATGCCCCCAGGGGTGTCTTGAAGGGTAGTGAAGATACACATGTAGCATATGGCAATAGGTATTTGCTGTTTCTTAATATATAGTTATGGTATTTTAATGCCAAATGAAGTACTAAAACTTAACGTTTTACACCATCGTAGCAGGAGATTACGGGTAACGTCATTTGCTCTCCAACTGATCAGAGATACTGCCCTGATCAATACCTGCAGAATATGAAGCAGCCACAGTTGGAGGAAACATACTGATTCAGCCAGAAAAAAAACCAAAAAAACACCCAAACAAAACCAAACCACTCAAGAGGGCAAAAGAAGCAGCAAAATATTCAGTTAAAATAGCATTAATTTGGAAAGTTGGCGCATGCAGAAACCTGCAACTTCACAACAAACTCCACTTCTGCAATGGGTAACTCAAGCATGCCTTCCTCTTTTGAAGGATTTGCCTTTCAACCTAATTAGAGCAGGGGCAGAGAGATCAGATATTCCTTGCTCCTTTTGAAAAGCGACTGGGAAAACTCCATGTAATCAGGAGGTATTTATGATTTCCATTGACTTTCAATTTTCTTGGTTCATCTGTTCCTTTTCAGAACATTTGAGGCTAGTCTGTTCTAAACTGTATGTTGAATTCACTTTAATCAGGTGTCTTTGTAACAGGCATTAGGTCATTTACTGTTTGATTTTTTTCTGTGAAAATACAGGTTTTCTTAGTTTCAAAAGTCTCCTTTGAAGAAGTCTGTCATATTATAGGCAGAGGAAAAAAAAAAAAAAAGAAAAGAAAGAGGGAAGGAAGCAGGGAGGAATCCTGGGAGCAAGCTTGTAAATCTGTTTTTATGCCACAACAATGGTGGTGAATTGTGCACTCTGTGAGTGGGAACCTTTGTACCCACCATTCCCCCTCCAAGCTCCTTTCTCCTGTGATCTGGGCTCAATCCCTGAAGTCAATTAGCATAAGCAGAGCTTAATAATCAAGTAGACAATTACATATATCGAGGGATACTAGCTCAACCAAATGCTCTTCCTAGTTTTACACCCCTTACTCTAGAGCCTCCTCATACTTTTGCTGCCCTGGGACTCTCAAGTCCCCTTTCTCCTATGCTGTACCTGCTCCTGGGTTTAGAGACCAAATCATAATGACACCTTACTTCCAACCCAAATTTCAGGTTCTCATCCACCCCCTCTTTTCAGCTGGCCATTGCTGCCATCTGAAACTCCCCTCTCTTGAGCTCCCTCCACAAAACCAAAAATCTTGCTTCTCACAAGGATATTCTAAGTGCTACATTTAATGAAAAGCCACTTAATTAAGGCTTTGTGATAAGGAGCAGAGTTCCACCCAGCCAGTGGGTAAAGGTCAGTTCAGGCAGGCTGAATTTCCCTTTGGAGGGGCAAGTCTTTCTCCATTGCCTGTAGAAGGACCCCAGGGTAAATATGCTCCTTAGCTCCTAACCTAGCAAGCCTCAATGAAGTGACTAAAGTTAAGTCTGTTTATTTAGCTTTAAAGTTTAGCTTTAAAGTGTATATTAAGTTAGAAAAGTTAAGTGCTGTACTTGGCAGTGAGAACTTTCCTGGTAAGTCTGTCAAAGAAAATATAGTCACCTCTAACAGGCATATGTCTGCTTTTTAGAGGGAGCTCTCCCATATATTCAAGATTCAACAATAGTAGTAGGTGCTGAACACCATTGAAAAACAAGCCGTAAACCATCTTGAAAATCTATTTTAACTGTTCCTAATATACATTTTTAAGATTAATATCTCCTTACTTGCATTACGAAGGGGGCTCCTAAAATGGTACTGCTTGGGACATGATATGAATAAATTGAGTAATGCCAACAGAAAAGGTGCTGAGGTAGCTGGTAATTGACAGAGTTAATGAAGTATGTTAAGCAGGTACAATATAGATGAAGTTGTTCCCTGCAGGGTGATTGGCCACAGGGGAAATAATGTGACAGTTGTCTTTGTGTTAAAATAACGTGGTGCTCCTTCTTTGCCAGATCCTATCTGCAAAGAGATGAAAGAGGTCTTGCAAGGATACCTAGGTCTTCCTATAGCAAATGTGCTTGAAAATGGCAGCTAAAGGACAAGATAAAGAAAGGGTAAGGAGTGCAATGGCTATCTGTAAAGCAGTTAGGCTATTTCCTACAACCCACACATGAATTACCCACTATTGAATAGTAGTAATTTGACAGTGTTTTCAATAATCCACTCTCATAGACTACAATACACTGGTACTGCCTGGGTATGAATGAGAATTTGGCCTGCCATTTTTTCTGGAAATTGATTGGTTTTAGATATTGTATTAATAATTAGCTAACTAGCTCCCAAGCAGTACAATGGATTTAGATAGCAAAGATGGTTGTGAGAGTAAGTGGATTTTGTATTATTATCTCAGTCTATTGTATCTGAATATTACCATTGAAACAGCAGGGAAAATATCAAATGGAAATAGAGCTCAGCCTCTCAATTATACCAAACTGTGTGGTCAGCATTGGTTCCAGAAGAGGCATGTAGAGTGTGGAGTAATGAAAAATCAGTTTGGTGTCTCAATAGTCTAATGTGCTATTCTAGCATTGTTATTAAAAACATCTCAGAAGAGTAGTTAGCCTTTCTTGGCCATCAGATCTCAAAATATACTGAAGCTTTCTTGACTATTCCAGGTGCTGACAGTATTTTCATGTCACGGACACAATTATATATTTTTTTAATTATTGAAGTTGTGACTGTTGACATTTTCTTGGTTGATATTTATCTGCCCATAATGATAGTGAGTAAGTTGTTATTGGACCTTTGAGATTTTCAGTGTGGTGTTATCCTCATCAACATCTTAGAAATCTCCCCGCCCCCCCAAAAAAGAAATATCCTTTAAAATGTGTCCTTCAAATAGATGCATCAAGAAGATTAAACAAGAGTTCTTCCTAGGGTTCTAAACAGTACTGATATTTAAAGACATGATTCTTAGCAAACATCTGAGCACATAAACTAAGAATATATTTCTAAGCATCACACAGCAGGCAATGTTTTTAATTTTCAAAACACATTGAATGGGAAAGATTAAATGGAAACACTTGTTCATTGTAGGATTTAGGCTTACAATAATTATGATCTTATGGCTGTGAGATTTGTATAGGCATTTGTTATTATATTGTCAAGGAGAACAACCTGGACATGAGAACAATTTCAACAAAGCTTCTTATTATGGGAATTTGAAAATCACTCTCTTACAGTTTATCATGGACCACAGTTCAAAATATTTTTGTGCCCAAAGAATCTTAGGTGATGCCATTAAGACAGCATAAAATACCACAAAATGCCAGGAGATCAAAACAGCTAGCAATTATCTAAAGCATTTTTCTGATATCTACCCAGATTTGCCTTTTGGGAGTGCTAGCTCAGTAAATAATCACTATACATAAACAAAGTATTGGCTATAACTCTCAAAAGAACTTAAAATCGTCTTCAAAGTGTTTTGTTTTGTTAGACAAAATACTCTTTGGGGTTGTGCTAATGGACAAAGCTAAAGATCCGAAGAAAGGGAACTTGATCCATTTGAAAGACAATAGAAGGCTGAAGGAAGCAAATGTAAAAATATGCTGGTACTAACCCAAAAAGCGCTGACTTCCTCCTGTAGGTCATCTCACAGGCCCGCCTTGTACCACAGAACAGTGTAATTAAAAACTGCTGATGATCTGTGCCAGCAAGAGTTTTCTCTTTTCAACCCTTGTTTAGGACTAACCAAAAAGACAGAATATATTATATGTGGGGTTGTGAATTTGTATCTTACAGACTGCCTTAAAAATAAAATGTATCATAAAACCCCACAAAATCAGATCAACCCAAGCATTCCTAACCTATTAGTAATGATTAATAAACTCTGAAATTATATTTTATATCTCAAAGCTTTGTACAAATATCCACACGATATCACTGTAATTAAGCAGAACTGACACAATTGCAAACTGTATGTGCATGAATGAAATACCCACATGCTCAGACTGACAGTGTATCATATACAATGCATAAAATTGTCCAGTATAATGAACACTTTACAAACTCTAGCTAGAAAAAAGACTAGTCATCTCTTCCTCCCTTTCATCTTGCTAAATACACTACCTTTTCTAAATCACTATGTAAGTATTTGACAGGCAGCAAGTCTGGGCCAGTTGTGAGGAATTAATTGAACATATAACTGGATTGTGCTACTTGTTAAATAGGTAATAGCATTTGGCTGTTGTGAAGGAACCTGTTTGTTCCTTCAAATGGATATTGCTACTTATTTAAAGGATATGGTCTAAGGTCTGGCTAAATGAAAACTCCAAAGTGTGCAGAAATCCAGTATAATAGGAGTGGCTAGATGGCAAAAGACTGCCCTTCCTTCTGGTTCAGATACTCTGATCAATTTCACAGTATTTGAATAAGAAGACATATTTGTTCAGATCTGAAGCACTGCTTGCCACAGATATGCAGAGAAGGAGCCAGCTACATTCAGATGAAAATCTACAACTGTGATACCCTACAAAATCTGAGGAAGATTTAATTTGGTCTGCCATCTGTTTGGATGGTTTGAAAGTGGGGTTTTTTGGGTTTCGTTGTGTCCTGGGTTCAGCAGTAGCAGTAATTTTTCTCCTTCTTAGTAGCTGGTGCAGTGCTGTGTTTTTGACACAGCCCGGGAACAGTGCTGATAACACCAATGGTTTTAGTTGTTGCTTCGTAATGCTTTGACTCTTTACTCTGACCAAGGACTTTCTGAGTCTCATGCTCTGCCAGGGAGGAACGGAAGCTGGGAGGAAGCAGAGACAGGACACCTGACCCAAACTAGTCACAGAATCACAGAATCACAGAATCCCAAGGGTTGGAAGGGACCTAAA
Source organism: Lathamus discolor (assembly GCF_037157495.1). Taxonomy (NCBI): domain Eukaryota; kingdom Metazoa; phylum Chordata; class Aves; order Psittaciformes; family Psittacidae; genus Lathamus; species Lathamus discolor. Next base: position 147,009,162 of record NC_088884.1, on the reverse strand, counting down.
AAGATCATCTAGTCCAACCCCCCTGCAAGAGCAGGGTAACCTACAGTACATCACACAGGAACTTGTCCAGGCGGGCCTTGAATATCTCCAGTGTAGGAGACTCCACAACCCCCCTGGGCAGCCTGTTCCAGTGCTCTGTCACTCTTACAGTAAAGAAGTTCTTCCTGATGTTAACGTGGAACTTCCTATGTTCCAGTTTACACCCATTGCCCCTTGTCCTATCACTGGATATCACTGAAAAAAGCCTAGCTCCATCATCCTGACACCTACCCTTCACATATTTGTAAGCATTGATGAGGTCACCCCTCAGTCTCCTCTTTTGCAAGCTAAAGAGACCCAGCTCCCTCAGCCTCTCCTCATAAGGGAGATGTTCCACTCCCTTAATCATCTTTGTGGCTCTGCGCTGGACTCCTTCAAGCAATTCCCTGTCCTTCTTGAACAGAGGGGCCCAGAACTGGACGCAATATTCCAGATGCGGCCTCACCAAGGCTGAGTAGAGGGGGAGGAGAACCTCTCTTGACCTACTAACCACTCCCTTTCTAATGCACCCTAAGATGCCATTTGCCTTCTTGGCCACAAGAGCACATTGCTGGCTCATGGTCATCCTCCTATCCACCAGGACCCCCAGGTCCCTTTCCCCTTCACTACTTTCCAGCAGGTCAACCCCCAACAAAGGGGTATTCCATACCACAGCACGTCATGCCCAGGATGTAGAACTGGGGGCAGTTACCTGGAAGTGCTAGATCACTGCTCTGGTCGGTCTGGGTTTCGGTCGGCTGGTGGTGAGCAGTCGTATTCTCTTCCCTTGTTATTTCCGTTATCATTATTATTATTGGTGGTAGCAGCAGTGGTTTGTGTTATACCTTAGTTACTGGACTGCTCTTATCTCAACCCATGGGAGCTACATTCTTTTGATTCTCCTCCCCATCTCTCTGGGAGTAGGGGAGGGGAAAGGGGGAAGTGAGAGACCGACTATGTGGGTCTGAGTTACTGACTGGACTTAAATCACGACACGGTGTTTTTCTTCTTTTCTTCCTTCTCTTTCTTCAGTTAATAATCTTCCAGATCTCTGCAGGCCCAAGAACAGAGCCATCAAATATACTTCTTAAAAGAATCAACAGCTGCATGCTCCACCAAGAAGGTACATTTTTGTTTGCTCTTCTGTTCCAAATTTTTCCCTTACATCAGTAGCTTCCTTAACAACAGCGATAACTGAGCTTGAAAGGGTTTTGCTCTGAAATGTCAATGTTGTTTACTTCCTCTGCTCTTCATTTCAGCATTTTGGCCTGCATTTTCAGATCGTGATCTGTGGGAGTCATAAATCATGGGGAATAAATACATGAAAACAAAATAGTATGGTCCATCTACTTAGTTTTCAAGGAACTTTGAGTCTATAGCTCCCCAGTTGTCAGCTTTGAACTTTTGTCCAATCAATTTTTATTTTTAAAGGAATCTAGATACCTCCACCTCAAAAAATATCACTGCATTATCTGGTTTTCCCAGAGTTTGAAGAGAATATGTTCAGGTCTGGAGTTCTGCTTAAGAACATGTCTGATTTTAATTAAAGCAAACTATTACAGAATGTGAAGGCTGCATCTTTCAGTTTGATTCTCCTTTGGTACAGACCATCTTATGAATACAATGGCATGTCTCTGAAAGTGAGACAGATTTTCTAACCTATTGCAGGGTTCATAAAATCCTGGACATATGTCATGTGGCTGCCACCTTAGCTTTCCATGGGGCAGAAAGTCCTGGCAGCCACTTCAGAACTTTAAAGACTGGTTTTGTTTTGGTTTTTGTTAAGAGGTTTTATAAAACAAAAACAAAGCTTTACATTATTTAAAGCATCATATGAGATTCTTCTTAAAGGATAAATCCTTTCCTTAGTGATTAGCTCATGGAAACTAAGTAGAAGAAAAGAAAGTAACATTTTCTCTGTAGACTGTAAGAAAGACATTGCTCCTTCTTAAGAAACAACATTGGTTTAGTGGCTTCTGCTCACTCTTCATGTGAAAAAGACCAGGGAACAGTTTTGCAAAGTTATTGGGGCAGTTGAAGAGTTTTTTTCAAATGGAACTGGGAAATACCTTTGCAGAAGATGGAGGCCATTTCTAATATTAGCAGGGGGTTTGCATCCCATAGTGCAATTCTGTAAGCGAGGCTGGCCCTTGGCACTGCGCAGATTTCAGTGAAGCCGTCAGAGCTGCACCCAAGGCCAGGAATCCCTTAGAACTGGTTGCAGGACTGGTGGCTACAGTTTGGCTGGTATTTTTTGCAATGGTCCAACATACTTGCCTGTATGGATTATGGTCATCTTTTATACATCTGCATGTTCAATCAACACAAGAGGAATGGAAAACGAAAATATATCTGTCACATGGAAACAGAGGCAAGCATTGCAAACACAGTGCATTTCAATAAGCCATAATTTTGTATACAGATTCATCAACTAAACTTAGGCATGCAATCAGTAGATTAATTATGCTGTAATTGTAACTGAACACCACAACAGATGACCATGTGCCAGCCTCCACCCCACCTATTTGTCATTGTGCTGTAGCTCCTATGCACAGTCGTATGCCTCTGCTCTTGTGTATAGCCTGTTCAAAACAACAAGGTACCAGATGGGTAAATGTCATCAGTTTCTTGCTTAAGCCACTCTTCCAATTCTGTTTTACAATCAGTTTGCCAGTACGATAGCTGTGACCAAGGCCTTGTGTTGCGATAAGTTTTCTCAGGAGATAGTCAGCCACCAGCCCAAGAGCTTATGGTGTAAGAAGACAAGCTTTGGAGAAGTGCTGTTGTCCTTGTTCCACATATAAGAGCCTGAACTATGAATAGGTAAGAGGTGCGCTGATTTCCACAGATCTCAAGGTGTTTAATTCTTACGCTGGCAGGCTTTGCAACAACAGCTACTAATGACAAGTTTCACCAAACTTGAGATACTTTGTTGAAATGGCCACATTGGTTGTAAGCTCCCAGAATAATCAATGCGCAGAAAGTAAACTCTACCAGACCACTGCACAGAGAGCACAACTGAGCAGAGAGGTGCGCCACTTACCTTCCTGCTGTCAGCTGGGAAAGTCCAGACTTAGTCCTCTAAGTACTTTACCCAAGATCAAATGAATAGTTCATAGAAGAGGAAAGAATCAACCCACACCTTTTTCTTTACTTCCAGCAAATTAGCTCCTTGTGTTGCATAGTTTCTTTGTGCAAGTTTGCCTATAGTTTTCTAAATGTAATGATGCCATCAGCAGTGTCTAAATATCAGTATTTTGATTACTGTTAATATGCATATGTTTCAATAAAATGAATTTAGCTAAGAATAAAAATACCTTTTATACAAGATATAGCAATTTTTGGCAAAGTATTGATTTAATGTACTTAGTTCAGTGAAAAAAACTGTTGTTTTAAGCTATCTGCCATTATTTTCAATTAAAATATATTGATCTGAGTAAATGTTGGTTAGATTAAGTGTTGCCTGACTGTAAAAAAATATTTGCTTAAGCAAAAATTGTATGAGTATTTAGACATGTATTTTAGGTTGGGGACTCTTCTAGCATCAGTAGAACTGTTTAGGTATCAATAAATTTCTTTAACAGAAATGAAAATATCCTGTCTGAAATTAAAAAAGCTGATAATAGTAATATTGGGACTAGCATGCATATTAATTCAAGGAAAATTGGTTTTGAAGGAGTAAGCATGCAGGCAGGAATATTGTAACTTGAAAACTCTGGAAATTCAAGCTGTCTGTGAAGAAAACCAGGCTTTGCCATGGAAAGGTTTTCTTCTTTAACACAAAGCTAACACTTCCTGGTGTCCTCTGAAATGAATTTTTATGAACAATAAAATAATATTGTAGCCTTAGGTAGTAGGACAACACAAATGCAGGCTAGGACATGCAGCTATTTTCAAGTACTATATGTGCATTATTCATGGGATTAATTTTAATTCAAAGCATCAAAAATATATATATGGAAATAAAAAGCATGCAAGCAATAAGGCAGATACACCAGTCATTTATTAGTTCTATAAAGACTGGAAGCCCTTGGGACTCTGTTACACAAGCAACAGAGTACCCTCACTTTGTGATAAAAGATGGACTTACCAGCCTGTCTCTGTCCTTAGCTACTTGCACTTGCACCTAGATGAGAACTCCCCAGCACAGCCTCTGTCCTTAGCTACTTGCACTTGCACTTAGATGAGAACTCCCCAGTACAGCCAGCCAGCAAGCAGGCTGAATCTATCCCCCAGTGGTTTGCTTACAGCCATGAAGCAATTCAGCTCTAGGGTTCAGACTAAAGAATTTAGGGCATCTTACATTTATTCTTCAAAGATACAGATGCTGTCCATTTGTACTGTTTATACTAGAGCTGATTACTTTGGATACATGTTGTTTATTTTAATCTCATGTATTCAGTTTAAAAAAAATAAAGATAAAAATCCCTGTATAGAAAGTAGGGGACTTTTATCCTTGTGGGTTTGCCTGGGAGTAACATGCTGGCCAGCATCCTTCTGTTTCTGTGTGTGGATGTGTACAGAGAAGAAATCTTGCATTCATAGGTTTTTATACCTGGCACCTGTCCTGTATTACAATGACACACTTTGTCTGGTAGAACTACATTGGCTGTGACAGTGCATCTGTATACATAGCCCATTCACAGCACCAGGAGACTGGCAATTAAATGCACCAGCACAGCAGCAAAGCAGTTTCTGGGTGGCACGGGGAGTAGCCAGTGCTGCAGCCGCACGAAGTTGTGATGCAGTGTTCAGGGGATCACAGTTCAAGCAGGCATGCACTATGCAACTCTGGGGAGCCCAAGAGGAACAGACATGTTCAAGAGAACATTTGGGGACACATTTTCAGTACAGTATATGGGAAACATTCAACCTGCACTAGCTTAACGAAGATTCACAAAGCCACATCCCTGCATCTTATACTGCAAATGTCCCCCTGACTGCCAAAAATGTACAATTAAACTCTATCAATAGACAGGTATCAAATTCTGAATTAAAGTAGCAACAAGTAATGATTAAAGTTACAAAGTTGTTCGCAAAATAGGAAGGATTACTAAACCCAACTTCTGAAATTCTTGAGAGGAGGGATAAAAACAAAGAACAACAACAAAAAGATGGCTACTTTCTTTTCTATATTTTATGAATCCCAGGTTTTTAAACTAGCCTTTACCATTGTTTTACAGGATTACCCTAGAACTGCTAAGTTTAGAATTATATTGAATTTTGTAATAGAAGCTGAGATTTTAATGTTTCCAAGGTGTGTGTCTCCAAAAAAGAAAAAGAACCAAATCTTGACATTTCATTATTGTTTTGTGAATACAAACAACAATGCATACCTGCAGTAGCTATTTGTCCAATTAATGACTCAGGCAAATATCAATTTTTAATATTTAGCAGCATGTGATTTCCACTAGAGAAGAAATAGAAGAAGGTGCAACATGTTTTGGGGTCTTTTTTAATATGATAAGAGGTGCAGAGAATCTGCAAAATCCTTTCTTTGAACACAGTATATTTTAAACAGCCATGGGTAAGTTATTTGATTACAGCTCTAGTTTCAGACAGGAGTTTATTGGGCAGCTCTTTTAGCCATTACCCATTTCAAGCTGCCACTGGTTCTACCAGTTGTATGCAAATAGTTCCTGGTTTTGTTGTTTCCTTTGCATATAAAGACAAATACAGTTACTGCTCTCCTTTCTTCAGTCTTTCTGATTGTTAATTGAAGACATGAAAAAAAAAAAAAGTCTCTTTAGCTGCATGGGTCACAGTTGTTCTTTTGCCAGAGGTTCCTACAGTTTTAGCTGTTTCCATATAGATGTGGTTTTAGATGTCTTCAAAATGAAGAACTGTTGACAGCCTTCTACAAGGTTTTGTTTAAACCCTGTAATAACAATAGTTAAATCCCACTAATATTCCCTTGCATAGCAGAAATAGAAATTCATACCTGAAAATGCGATGTATATGAACTTTTCACATTGGGATAGACCTCTCAGGCTGTGTGTCACATAGCAATTATAACTGCCAGTATCATCCAAAAAGAAAAACCATGCAAGTGTGAAAATAAGAGATGAAATCCAGGTGCACAGGAACATATGGATCAGTGAGCAAGACTTGGGGCAAGACAGGGCATGAAAACCAGCCACAGCACTGAGCAGTAAGCATCTTACATAGTACTTGATTATCAGCTGTTTAACAAAAGTAAGCTGTGAGCTTCATAAACAAAGAAAAGCACAGATAAAAGCTGATCTGAGACACCCTGCAACCCATCACCTTTCCTAGGTCTGGGGCATTAATACAACTCCTTCCCGATTTCCTTCAGCTCTAATTTGGAGGAATCAGCACAGAGTGGAAAAGAGAAGGAAGAATCATTTCTCTTCCCTGATGTTCATGTTTGCTTTCATTTATTAATGTTCTTACACATTTCAAGTCTCGCTAAACTGGCAATGGGATTTATAGCATCAGAACAAATCTCTCCTGGCTTTTTAATCCCAAAATATTAAGAGATTGCTTCGTTCCCATCCAAAGCAAGTATTTAACCAGAGTCACTTAACACTGCAAAAACCAGAAAACTATTTCTCGAACAGGCATTTCCAATATAAAATATACAGGGACTTTTTCCCCTCCTCCCCTCATTCACCTCAGTGGCAGTTTCTGACTGAATAATTAAAAACAAAGCTATCTTCACAAATTGAAGAATTAAGTCTGCTTTTGAAGCACTGAGATAATGGGTACCAAAGAACTCAGAGAAAGATGTTGCTTACAGCATGATCCCAGTCACTTAGGGGATAATTCTCAGAGAAACAGAAGCTCCCTTAACCAAAGCCAGCCCCAGTAACCAAAATCCCAGCAAAACACAGATTACAGGGAAGAATACAAAGGCAAGAACACTTACATTATAAGACTTACTTTAATCCGTATCATAAAACTAGGTCAGATGACTATCTAAGCAGGTAAGGATTAAATGAAGAACAGTAAATGCAACAAACAAGAAAGAAAGGAATCAATAAAAGATAAAGTGAAAAAGCAAGGCAAACAAAATATTGTACTAGACCTAAACAGCAAAACACGTGCAAATTGCTGCTGGAAGTTCAATATGCTGTATTACACAGTTCAGCATAAACTCAAGGAAAAAAACCTCAGAAGGCAACAGAAATATTTTTAATGTGCAAATTTATTTATTTATTTTTAATCTTAACAATAATAATACTTTGATGCCATCTATACCAGTTTCAGAGCAGGAATACCATATCCCCTGACACTACTCCAAGTATTTCATGGATTGTGTTTCACCTAGCAAGCCAAGGTGATGAAGAGTAACCTAATGTCACACTTGCAGAGTCAAGGTTAGGGCACAGGAGCTCTGCAAGGTGAATCAACTGTGGGATCATCCTGCCTGTGCTCATGAAAGATACGTATTTTACCAGAAAGCCAGACTTTGTTCATTTGCACATGTTCTTTTATCTTTCCTAAAATTCCAAATTTCAGGAAAGTTTTTCCAAAGATGAAGAGCCCAGAGAGTAGACAAACATTCATGAGAAAGGAGAAAAGTTATTTACAGTGAAACTGAACTCAGTCAGATAAGTGACTATTCTAATAAATGTTTGAGTTTTCTCCCCCACATTCTGAGGAGAGATTCAGGCTTAAGAAATAAAGTGACTGAATTAAGAAGCTTAATAATTTCTGCATTTAAGCTGACTCGGTGGCTTTGCAAAAGTGCTTGAGGTTTATGCTAGAAATTCCCTTGCATCCCAGGGATCAGGAGTGGAAGCCAATAAGATAACTTGCGGCACGGGAGCAGCATGTCTCACTCCACTGGCTCTGTCTTCAGAGACCATTATTAGCTGGCATGAGGATGAGCCTAGCTCTCTTTCTAAAGCATAAAAGAAGCAAGTGCAGATAGTTACAGTATACTGCCTATAGTTACTACCACACATTCCCCTAAGAACAGGAACTAATTTTCATTACTTCAAATGCATTTTTCAGATTTCTTCGCTGTGCTAGACTCATTGGCAGGCAAAGGAAAGGGAAGGAAACACTTTGTCTTAATTAGTATCAAGCATCAAACAGGAACATACCTGTAACGGAATCACAGATCCCACACTGAGAACTAGAAAGGACCTGCTAGAGGGGGTGTAAATACATGTGGGTGTAAATACATGTTTGGTCTTCCTGGTCTTCTCTGCTCACTCCCACCAACTAGATGGAAGTGACCAGGAGGCAATAATAATTGCTTCAAAGCAGTCTCACTGTGATGAAAGTAAGGAAGTGGGATTATCCTTTTGCTGTGCAAACCCCAGCCCCAACCTAAGAACCAGCCCTAATGAAAAGACCTTTTCTAAAGCCAAAATTCAACTCTTCTGAGATGATCTCTTGGTATGACACTCTTTCATTTACATAGTATAACAACATTGACTTGCATTATTCTTATAATTCATTATAACCCCTAAATCCTTTCTCAAAAGGTAGACAAACATGGAACTCCCAGAACAGTATTCCATATTTAGGGAGATTTTTGCTGCAGATGGGGAGAAGAGGAACAGGAGATTTCAGAAACTCCTTGTGCATGTTGGGCCACTCCGCATTGCACCTGTGAAGCTTCTTTTCATACAGCCTCTCTGCACACTTGTGGAAGCAATGTGGTTCAGTACAAAACTGCAATGTGTATTGTACACCTCAGTTACTTAGATACTGCATTTAACTAGAAACTCTTAGTCCCACCAATTAAGGGCTAGCCAGTGTGACTGAACACTGCAAAATACTCTCTGTGTTTGTTTCAATTCCTACTCAAATTTGTGTGCAACCACATTCCACCTGCCTACACTTCTCACAAATGGGCTATTCATTAGTTTTATGCTAGTTTTATACTCAAAGGTATCTGAGGCCATCCAGGATGTTCCAGGTTTAAGGCAAATGCTTGAAGTTTTAGGGTGAACCACAGGCATACCAAAAAGGATGGACAGAAATTATGTTTCCTACTGTCTTCCATCCTCCTCTGTCTTCAGACTGTGTTTCACGACATGATTGTACATATGCACATTTCCAGATAAAAGCAGCAGATACAGGCAAAAATTATAATGCGGATGCAAAGAATTGGTCAAAATGATTGAACAAATGGAGTTATGAATGTATTTTTACCTTCAGATTACTCATAAAATGTCTGGGAAGGAGCTCTGAGCATTGTGTCAGGGCGGGTTGTAACCAAAACTTACCTTAATAGTTGGAGGATGTGACAAGAAGAAATGAAGGAGGGTTTGGCAGCAGCCTAAGGGTTGAGGCAGCAGGAAAAAACAGACAGAAAGTCAGTAACAAAGCAAACACCTACTCAGCAGAGTGTTTAATGCCAAAGATCAAGTTATGGCATGTAGGTGGTAATATTGCTGAGGTCAAGAGGCTGCAAACCTTTTTATGATGGTTATCTCTGTCTCCCAGCTTCCCATATTTTGACTTTACACTCCATTTTTCTTTCACATGCCCTCATGGTAAATGCCTGGTTGGTGGCTATTCTGTTCAGCCTTTAAAAAAGAAGGGTAAGCCCCAGCCAACATCTCTATGGTTTCTGTTTCCTGTGTCAGCAAATAACTCTGAGTAACAAGTGCATTCAAGAAAATCAGGGTCTGTTCATGGACAATTTGCAAACGAGAAGATTCAAAAAATCAATTAATAACTGGCTTGTTATAAATTATTATCTCCAGCTCTTCTGTGTGCAGCTAAGTGTCTGTGTGTGGCCAGTCAAAGTAACACACACCCCAAGAACATGAGACAAATCACTTCTGACCTTGTTCTTCCTGTGACCTTCTAGCACTGGCTTGCAGAAAGAACATGAGTATATAGATATCTTGGCATAACTTCAAGAGTGGTTCAGTAAGTAGTTCATAAATGCTGACCATCTGGCTGTTAGATCTAAGAAGGATCTATTAATGTTAGAGATAGAACATTGCCAAACTGCAGCAGAAAACGCATTACAGAAGTGCATACAAGCCTTCTTTAAAACCCTGATAGAAACCATTGCAATTATTTTATACACCCATTTACTCAACTAATGTCATGTTACTTCTGCTGCCATCACATCCAGAGGTACTATCCAGGAAGTAGCTCATTGTTTGATAGTCCGATGATACGCAGTCCCAAACAGTTTTAATCTGAGTTTATGTCTCCATAATATGCTGGAAAAGACAAATTTTGGAGCATCCTCTTGGTCCTTCCTGTCCTTTGAGATGATCAAAATCGGTGGATAACTGTTAACACAGCACCAAACCTCTGTTAGTAGCAATGTAAAATGGGTGTCTGCATTGTAGTATGGTCTTACACTTCTCTTGCTTAGCTCAAAGCCTGATAAGTCAGCATCATCCAGCAGATTACTCCATTGACAGAATACACAGTAAGCAAAGGACAAAGAGGGGAAGATACATGAATGCATACAATTTATGGGTCAATTTATGCAGCACCATGGTGGCTGGTGTACAAAATCTGTACCTGGACATCTCTTCACATTTTTCTTTCTTTGGTGTCATAGAAGAAATGATTCTGAGGGATTTGACAGTATCACCTTGCATGTCAGTTTAGGAAGGTCTTTTTATTCAGTGCAAGCAGCTGTAAAAGTTATGACAATAATAAAAAAATGCATTGTGTTGAAATTGTTACTAATTTTACATCATCATTTTTGAAACAATAAAATGTGATAAATTCTGCATTTTCCCTTTTATTATGGATCATTATAATAATTATATTATTTTCAAAATAATATTTTGAAAACTGTGTGAACACCCATGCTTTCTCTTATAGATTCATTTAAGCTTATCTAGAATATGTATTGACTCTCAGAACCAAAATAAAAATTCATTTCCTAAATATTTTCTTGGGTTTTTTCCCACTGGGCTGATTGGTCTATTTTAAAATACTGCCTCAAAGTACTTTTCCCTCTTATGTATGCTTCCAATGATCAGATCAATCTATGAAATCTAGGGAGTTGAATTGAATTGAACCCAATATAAAAACCTTTTTAGGTGTAAGCCGTCACTGCTTACAATGTTGTTTTGAAAAATAATCTCAAGGTTATTTAATTAATCGTTCATTCTTTTAGTCTCCCAGCCCAGGCAGATTAATACCTACACTGCCCACAGATCAATGAGTTCTGTAGTCTCCTACAGATTAGCACATATGTAGTTTAAATCTATTTTCCATTGGAAGGAGGGAGGAAGGGGAGGGAGGAAGGGAGGGAGGAAGGAAAGAAAGAAGGAACCTTTCAAGGATCAGTTTCTAAGCAAAGGAAAACATTCTATTCTCAGCAACAAAACAGTAATTTTTTTGTCTGCTACAGTGATTAATAACATTCTATAGTTTAAGCCTATTTAAAGGGCTCCATCAATCCGTGTAGGATTGACCCACTTTAAATTCTAAAAATATGGTGAGAATTTCCCCCAGTGTTTGTGGGGTTGGTTTTGGGGTTTTTGTATTTATAGAAGCAAATAGAATCTGTAGAATTTCCACCAACAATTTCCTCCACCAAGAAAACTGAGTATCACTGCACGGAGCACTCAGAAATGGTGCTAGGATTTTTGCAGTACAGCAGCAGTACAGCACTATGAATAAAATCTTAGGGCTTTAAAGAAACCAACTTAAAAATTTCCAAAATGCAGGGTAGATGGGAACAACAAAGTATCATGTTGGGTTTTGTGCATACAACAATTCAGAAGAGGAAGGATCTTTTCTTTCCAGCCAAAATTTCAAAATCCCAAGAGAGGTCTGACTGTTTTCTGGCTTCAAGGACCATAAATACAGACCAAAAGAAAAGTTTTGTCTGGCTGTTTCTGTCTAACAGAGGTAGGTAATAACGTTTTCCTGGAACTGATGAGGTAAGATTGATGTCTATAAGCATTCAGGAGCTCAGAGATTATGTCTTAGATTACAGTTAGTAAAATCAATCCTCAGCCTTGAACCTTCTCTCCTCCACATTAGCAGGAGATGAATATTTGCTGGTCTTCTTGGGCTGTGACTTTGAAAGAGCCAAATCTCTGCAGGTGATGTTTAGTCAGTAGCCCAGACAGTGCTTGTTATCTTTAAAGATCAGACCTTTGAGCTTTTCCCCAGCAAAGCACGTATAGGTACTCAGATGGTAAGTGATCCTGATGATATTCGTAGGTCTACTCAGATACATAAAGTCACACAGGGATATTAGTGTGCAGGGAGCCTTCTAAATAAATAAATTCATAAATTCTCAAAGCACTAGAGGCTGAAAAAATAAATTTTTAAAAATCATCAAAATCCTCAGTCAAAATAGATAAAAATCTCATTTTTCTCATCTAGTGAAAACGCACATTTTATTGAAGACAAAACCTGAATTATTAATATCCAGCCAATAGCCAAACATGAGATAGAGTGTATGCTAATTTCAGAGTTAAAATAGGCATTTATGATCCTAAATTTAGCCTCCCATTATAAAAACTTTGGCCAAGCTGTTTAAAAACACATCAAACCCATTAAGAGTGAAGCACAAAAAGCTAGGGCAGTGCCTTCAGTCTCAGACAATCAGGCAGCAAAAGGGCAGTACCTCACCCATACCAATTACATGGAGAGCATGCAGTAGGAACAGTCAATTGCCAGTCCCATCAGATGTGATTAAAAAAAAGCCCAATAACCTAACCAGTAAAGAGAGCAGGGCTGATGACAAAATTGAATCCTTGATATAATATGGAATGGATAAATGATAACACGAATTACTGGGACCTGAAACTGGAGAAGTAGCTTAAAAATATCCTGACATGAAAAAGGCTGTAAGCTAATGGGTGGGGGAGTACGCCCTAATTCTACAGCATCTGTGCTATAGCTCTTGTTGACAGACTGGGACTGAGGGAGAGCAGCAAGCAAGGCAGCAAACCAAGGTTTCTTCTTTCTGTGCTCCAACATGTCTTGGTCTGGACCCTTTGATTCCTGAGTGTCTCAGATTTGTCTTTTCACAGAATCACAGAATCACAGAATCCCAAGGGTTGGAAGGGACCTCAAAAGATCATCTAGTCCAACCCCCCCGCAAGAGCAGGGTAACCTACAGTACATCACACAGGAACTTGTCCAGGCGGGCCTTGAATATCTCCAGTGTAGGAGACTCCACAACCCCCCTGGGCAACCTGTTCCAGTGCTCTGTCACTCTTACAGTAAAGAAGTTCTTCCTGATGTTAACGTGGAACTTCCTATGCTCCAGTTTACACCCATTGCCCCTTGTCCTATCACTGGATATCACTGAAAAAAGCCTAGCTCCATCATCCTGACACCTACACTTTACATATTTGTAAACATTGATGAGGTCACCCCTCAGTCTCCTCTTCTCCAAGCTAAAGAGACCCAGCTCCCTCAGCCTCTCCTCCTAAGGGAGATGTTCCACTCCCTTAATCATCTTTGTGGCTCTGCGCTGGACTCCTTCAAGCAATTCCCTGTCCTTCTTGAACAGAGGGGCCCAGAACTGGACGCAATATTCCATGCTTTGGCCCCTTTCTCATGGGAAACTCATGCAGTGCTGTAGGATTCTGTCTTCAAAGGATGTGGGGCAGTTTACAGGATCTGTATATCAGCCCCACAGCACTTAAAAATCGGGAAGTTTAGGTTTATATGATCTTAAAGTGCTCCCCAGATCTGGTCCTACACTGGGTTAATGTTATCTGCCTGTAGTATATAATGAAATTCACACTTGAATGGCAAGTACTTTAAGTGCTTTTTTGTAGTATATCACCAATGTATTTTCTCACTCTAGTTATTACTTATTTCTAAAACCATTACAGAAGCAGTTAAAAAATAACTTTCTCCTTTTAAAATGTTGATTTGTTTTTCTTGCAGAGAATGTGCTATGAAATTTTGAGGTGAGCATTAGTTAAAGGGCTACTACCCCAAGCCTGCAGGAGTGATTTACTTCTTACGCATATATTCCTGAGCATTATTTTGCTCCCTTTCTTTTTTGAATGGGAAGCACTTCCTTACAGCAGCCAAGTGCTTTCCTCCCTTGTCTCCAGCCCTTTCTTCATCCGCTCAACAGCAGGGTTGTGCTGGGGGCATGACCAGTAGAGGCACATATAGCAGGTCTCTGCATTAATAGATACAGTTGCCCCAAATAAATACAGACTACAGACATCATTTCAGGCTGAAACCCCTATATTTTCTGTGTGTTAAAACTGTTTTAAGCTGTTCAACTGTTTTGTGACTACCAAAGCACTTACCTTGTGAGGTTGTTAATTATCCAGGCATAAAAAGACCAAGTTTTTCTTAAGGAGAGAGCCATTCTTATTTTAAGTTATTCAAGTTTCTTTTACTCATTCCAGCTAAATACATCTTGCCTGGGAAAGAGGAAAAAAATGGGTCTAAATGCAAATTAACGTTACTGTTTAAATATCACAGACCATTTTCTCTGAGCCCAGTTACAATAACTAGTAATTATAAAAATTGCTTGCCTTGGGCTTCTGGCTAAGCCAATGCTAAACTTGTCCTTTTATTAGATCTGTCAGACTGAGTTAATTATCTTTATGATAATAGATGTGCCTTACCTCAAACAAAACAAATACCCTTATAATTAGCTTTTTAGTTAGAATTTTAATTTATTTATAAAGACTGTTTGTTTTGTTTCTTTTTGTGCTTTACAAAGAAGCTTGGGTTTTAACAGGTTACTAGTCAGCTTAGTCATGTTTAAGAGAAAACAGACTCATTAGCTCAGGCCAAAAGCTTTTGTGGTTAACACTGTATCTCATCTAGACACTGTGAAATCTACTTGGCTCTGTAAATGTGCTGGTGTATGTGCGAAAGACAAGGTAGAGGGAGAGAGGAAGAAATAAGTCATGTTCTTTTATTCCAGAAAGTTCTCTCTGAGCTGACATTTAAAACAGCACATTAACTGAATTTAATAGTGAAGCATGCTAGCGAACACTAATCCTGGCTGCATGTTTTCCTTTGACTCCTTTTTCTGAAATCAGAACTGAACTTCCCTTAGACGACTGAAAATAGAAAGCATAGTCTGGTTTAATATATCTCTGTCCCCACAAAATCCGTTTCAATCTCTCTTTTTGTCTTCTTTTTTTTCCTTCTTGCCTTCCTCACATATTCTCTGAACCGATCCTGCAAGACCATCAACAGAGCTCCCAGTAAGAATTGAGGGCTTGCAGAATAGGATCTGTAGTTTATTCAGGATTTAATATGTGTTTCTTCCACTAAATAATAAGATGTGACTTATGCATCAGGACCATCTCTAATTTTCCAAACAGAAAAAAATAAGAGTTTCAAAATCAGGGCTGGTGGAAAATGCAACCTACAGATTAAAGAATTAAAGAACAGGGTTAGGAATAAAGTGCCTTGTGTATTCTTTTAGTTCTATCACAGTGATAGGATCCAGACTGCATTTGTCAGATGAAGCCTGTTTAAATCAGAGTTATGGTGTAAGTTATCCAGATCTGAGTCTTCAAATGAATAAAGCAGTGCTACCTGAAAATATTGTCAAGGTCTCGGTTCATTAATACTTCTACCAGCATTTGAGATCCAAGGATTAGAAGAGGCTAACGAATACTGTTTTATCACCTTATTCCCTCTCACTGAAGTAGGTGAACAAGCTTGGTATGCAACAGATATAAAGGGAACGTGTATAAAAATGTGATAGCAATTACAGGAGGAGGAGACATTACCAATATTTACAAGTTTTTCAATTAATAAAGTAATTTCGAAAGTAAACAGCTTTGCAACCAAATGAACTCAAATGCAGCTGTTTGGTAATGAAAAAAAAATACACATAGTTATGCACCTTGTGTAAGCAAGCAAAAGGAAAAAAGAACCCAGTTGAAATCAACACAGACGTATCTTTCTACTCTCTATATACACAACAACTAAACTTGCAAGCACCTCAGAAGTATAGGAAATAATACTTAACAATTAAAGTCTACTACTAAATAAAAATAGTAGTGATAGCTAACATTGAAACCAACCCAATACAGACACATTTCTGTTTGCAGTTGAAAATGTCTTCATTTATTTTTCATAACTCAAAGCTCTTTGGTGAAAACAAATATTTCTGTGGCCAACAATTAAAATTAATGTGATAGAAGGTTATATTTTCCTAACTTTGCTGTAAGTCACCGTTAAAGACTGGATGTTTATTCTGTATTTTTGAGAGATGGCAGGAGAAATGGAAAGAGGAGAGAGGAAATCAAAACAGAAATGGAAATGTTTTAAGATGTGAGGAAGAGCAAGTGAAATATAATGGTCCCCCAACACTGCATGTTAGAAGGAATCTTTCACTGCCATCCATATTTGCTTGTAGATTTATAAATGGTGTAAAATCTTTTAATTAGAAAAGACCAAGTTTATAACTTTTGGGGTCCTTCTGTAGTCTTCCTGTAGGACCCTTGTAACTAACATGGCTGTGTCTCTGCTTTATTTTCTGGCTGGGGAGAGAGCTTAGGAGACACCCATGATGCACTCAGCATTTTGTGAAGTTGAAGCCCCTGGAACTGAGTCTGTGCTGAAGCCCCAGGCCAGGTGACAGCCCCCTGGGCAGGGCTTCTGCACACAGGAGGTCCTAGTGATTGCTGATGCAGCAATCCTTCTCAAAACCGAGGATGATTTGTTTGCCGCCACATGTACTGCAGCTAGAAAAAGTTATTTAGAATGATATCCTCTCCCCCGAATCCCCCAAACACACCTCAACTTGGCATTTCGCTCTAGCCCACAGAAGAAAAAGATTCTGAGTTGATGCTTCTGGAGGCTCAGAAAGCCCTTTGCTGCTGAAAACAGAAAGCCAGTCTCAATTTTTCTTAACAAGTCACTGTGCAATACCACAACAGTATTAGCCAAACTAAGGTGATGCATCTTCACTCGTTCAGAGTTTTCTGGTCCTCTGCATCAGCCCTGGTGTCTGTGATGAGCTGCTTCAGGGAGCTAAACTAGCAGAAACTTATTTTGCTGGGCTAATTTCCTGAGAACGTCACTTTCTGACACACCTCACTGTGGTATCTGGTGAATGCTGATGCCGGCACAGAACAGAATATGAGGCTAGAGGAGAGCTTTTCATCACTTTCAATTGCTGTTGCTCACAGGAGTTCATATTCAGGCATTGGTGCTACACAGCTACAAACCACCTGGGTCTTTTTCAGTGACTGCTGAGATTCTCTATACCTAAGCCATTGTTTTAACTTTCCTGAGTAGTTTCTTAAACAAAAGATTTTGGCCTACTCCATCAAGCAACGTAAATAGAAAAAACCCACAAGATACTCTAGACAGATCCTATCTTTCTACTCCAGACACAGACTTGCCCTGTTTAGATAGGTAGGGGTAATGTAATATATACAGATAAGGAATTTGGGGTTGAATCGCGCTGTTGCCATTATCATTTATGCTTGTATTAGAGTAAAATTCTGGATTTGATGAGGCCATATTTATGCTTTCTTTTACAAAAGTGTACAATAAGAGTTCCTGCTCAGGGAACTTATACAGACTCATAGAATAGTTAGGGTTGGAAAGGACCTTAAGATCACCTAGTTCCAACACCCCTCCATGGGCAGGGACACCTACCACTAAACCATGTCACTCAAGGCTCTGTCCAACCTGGCCTTGAGCACCACCAGGGATGGAGCATTCACAACTTCCTTGGGAAACCCATTCCAGTGCCTCACCACCCTAACAGGAAAGAATTTCCTCCTTATATCCAGTCTAAACTTCCCATTTAAGTTTTAACCCGTTACCCCTTGTCCTATCACTACAGTCCCTAATGAAGAGTCCCTCCCCAGCATCCCTATAGGCCCCCTTCAGATACTGGAAGGCTGCTATGAGGTCTCCACGCAGCCTTCTCTTCTCCAGGCTGAACGCCCCTAACATTCCCAGCCTATCTTCATACGAGAGGTGCTCCAGTCCCCTGATCATCCCAGTGGCCCTGCTCTGGACTTGTTCCAACAGTTCCATGTCTTCTTCACGTCAAGGACACCAGAACTGCACACAATAGACCAAGTGAGGTCTCATGAAAGCAGAGTAGAGGGGAAGGATCACCTCCTTTGACCTGCTGGTCACAGTCGTTTTGATGCTCTCCAGGATACGGTTGGCTTTCTGGGCTGCAAACTCACACCGCCGGCTCATATCCAGTTTCTCATCAACCGACGCCCCCAAGTCCTTCTCCACAGGGCTGCTGTGCCTGGGATTGCTCCGACCCAGGTGCAGGACCTTGCACTTGCCTGGTTAAACTTCCTAAGGTTCGCATCAGCCCACCTCACAAGTGTGTCAAGGTCCCTCTGGATGGCATCCCTTCCCTCCAGCGTATTGACCAAACCACACAGCTTGGTGTCATCGGCAAACTTGCTGAGGGCACACTCAATCCCACTATGTCACCGTCAAGATGTTGAACAAGACCGGTGCCAACACCAGTCCCTGAGGGACACCACTCGTTACAGGTCTCCAGATGGACATTGAGCCATTGATCACAACTCTTTGCGTGCGGCCATCCAGCCAGTTCTTTATCCACCGAGTGGTCCATCCATCAAATTGATGTCTCTCCAATTTAGAAACAAGGATGTCGTGCGGGACAGTGTCGAACGCTTTGCACAGGTCCAGGTAGATGACATCAACTGCTTTACCCTTATCCATCAGTTCCGTAGCCCCATCATAGAAGGCCACCAAATTGGTCAGGCAGGATTTCCCCTTAGTGAAGCCTTGCTTGCTGTCACCAAGCACCTTGTTGTTTTTCACGTGCCTTAGCATGCCTCCCAGGAGAATCTGCTCCAAGATTTTGCCAGGCATGGAGGTGAGACTGACTGGTCTGTAGTTCCCTGGGTCATCCATTTTCCCCTTCTGGAAAATGGGGGTTATATTTCCCTTTTTCCAGTCCTCGGGAACTTCACCTGACTGCCATGATTTTTCAATTATGATGGACAGTGGCTTAGCAACTTCATTTGCCAGCTCCTACAGGACCTGCGGATGGATTTCATCAAGTCCCATGGACTTGTGTACGTTCAGGTTCTTAAGATGGTCTCCAACCAGATCCTCTCCTACAGAGGCCTAGGGTCTTCATTCTCACAGTCCCTGTGTCTGCCTTCCAAGACATGGGTGGTGCAGTCAGAGCATTTGAACACTGAGGCAAAGAAGTCATTCAGAACCTCAGCCTTCTCCGAATCCAGGGTAGCCAGTTCTCCTGATAGCTTCTGAAGGGGGCCTACATTGTCCCTTATCTGGCTTTTATTCGCTACATACCTATAGAATCCCTTCCTGTTAACAACCCTAGCCAAATTTAATTCTAACTGGGCCTTAGCCTTCCTAACCTGGTCCCTAGCTTCCTGGACAACATCCCTGTACTCTACCCAGGCCGCCTGTCCTTGCTTCCACTTTTTATAAGTCTCTTTTGTCATTTGAATTTTCCTCAGCAGCTCCTTATCCATCCAAGGAGGTCTCCTGGCCCTTCTGCCGCACTTTCTTCCAGTTGGGATGCAGCACTCCTGAGCTTGTAGCAGGTGATCCTTGAATATCAACCAAGAGTCTTGGGCCCCCCTGCCCTCTAGGGCTATATCCCATGGAACCTTACTAAGCAGGTTCCTGAAGAGGCCAAAGTCTGCTCTCTTGAGGTCCAGGACAGTGAGCTTGCTGCAGACTCTTCTCATTTTCCTGAGGATCTCAAACTCAACCATCTCATGATCGCTGCAACCAAGGCTGCCCTGGAGCATCACATATCCAACCAGCCCTTCCCTGCTGGTGAGCACAAGGTCAAGCATGGCACCTCTCCTTGTTGGCTCCTCTATTACTTGCAGAAGAAAGTTGTCTTCCACACAATCGAGGAATCTCCTGGATTGCTTGTGCCGGGCTGTACCATCACTCCAACAGATACCAGGGTGTTTGAAGTCTCCCATGAGAACAAGGGCCTGTGAGCGTGAGGCTTTTCCTGTCTGTCTATAGACTGCTTCATCCACAGGTTCTCCTTGATCAGCCGGTCTGTAGCAGATCCCCACAATAATGTCTTCCATGGCTGTTTTCCCTTTAACCCTGACCCACAAACTCTCTATTGACTGCCCACCTGACCCCAGACAGAGTTCTGTACTCTCCAGCCTATCCCTAACATAAATAGCAGCTCCCCCTACCAGCCTGCCAGGCCTGTCTTTTCTAAAGAGCCTGTAACCTTCCATTTCAACACTCCAGTCACAGCAACCATCCCGCTGTGTTTCTGTGATGCCTATTATATCATAGCCCCGTAGATGTGCACACATCTCTAATTCCTCTTGTTTGTTCCCCATGCTACGGGTGTTTGTATAGAGGCATCTGAGCCGAGCTCCAAATGAAGCTGGCTCTTTAGCTGGAGCGGCTGGAATATCTTTACATTGCTCCAGGCATTTATTATAGGTGCTGCAACTGACCAGGTGTGTTGGGATGGAATGATGCCCCCCTCCCCAACACATCCAGTTTAAAGCTTCCTTGGTCAGTCTGGCAAGCCTCCTACCAAAACTGCTCTTCCCCTTCCTTGTTAGACCAGCTCCACCAGCCCCAGCTGACCTGGCCTACTAAACTGAGTCCCATGTTCCCAAACCCCTGACTATGACACCACCCTTTTAACCATTTATTAACCTGGCCAATCCTCCTAGCTTTTTTAGGGTCCTCCCCTGTGTCCTGGAGAATTGATGAAAAGACTATCTGAGCTCCAGAGCCCCTAACCACCTCTCCCAGGGCCCTGTAGTCCTTCTTTATGTTCCCCAGTCTACTACTATCTATATCCCTAGCACCCACATGGATCACTAGAAGTCGGTAATAGTCAGTGGGACTTACTAGAGCAGGCAGCCTCTTTCCAACATCCCTGATCTGTGCCCCAGGTAGGCAACACACCTCCCTTGAGACTGGGTCAGGCTGACACATGGGTGATTCTGTGCCTTTCAAAGTACAGTCCCCTACTACTACGACCCCCTGCTTTTTCCTGGCAGCACCAGTAGAGATCTTCTTTAGCAGTGCACCAGCTGATTGTTTCTGGTGCGAGCGTTTCCTCATTAGCTTCCTGCAGGACAGCAAATCAGTTCTGGGTGGGGACAACAGACTTAAGAGGAAGCCCATTGCTTTTGTCATCATCCTCCTTTTTTTTGTTGTTGTTTTTTTTTTTTGTTTTGTTTTTGTTGTTGTTGTTGTTGTTGCTGCTGCTGTTTTCCAGCTTCCGGGGTAACGGCCTCCTTCTTTCCTCCATGAGCTAGAGGGGAAGCTTGAGGCCCCTGCACAGTATGGGCCTGGAGCAAGCAGCCCCGCTTCCTCTCAGCTACCCTGACATCTTGAAGCCCGCTAATAGCATTCCGTAGCTCAGCCACCTGCTGCAGGACCGAGCACAGCCCTGGCCGTCGTGCACCTTTCCCTCACAAACCCAGTGCCGGCATCCTCTACACTCCGAGCTCTGCCCTGCAGCCTCCCCTCTCATCTGCTCTGTCTGGGTGCCTACGCTGGCCACCGCCGGGCAGCCAGAGCGGGGCAGCCAGAGCG
The DNA here is from genome assembly GCF_037157495.1 of Lathamus discolor. Classification (NCBI taxonomy): domain Eukaryota; kingdom Metazoa; phylum Chordata; class Aves; order Psittaciformes; family Psittacidae; genus Lathamus; species Lathamus discolor. Next base: position 146,987,700 of record NC_088884.1, on the reverse strand, counting down.
GACCCTGGCCATACGACGGGGGCTCACCATCCCGCTCGCCTGTCCCACCCTGGTCGCTCGCGCTCCCTGGGGCAGGTTTTTAACCAGTCAGGGTTGGTGCTTCTGCTCCTGGCTCCACCCCCTGTGAGTCCCTGCTCGCGTCCGCGGAGCTGCCGGCTCCTGGGCAGGTCCTGTGGAGGACTTGGGGCTCCCTCGGTAGCTCTGGCCGCTCTGAGTTGGGGCTACTGGACGCTGATCTCCCCTCGCTCCGGTGTTGAAAGCGTCCTCTCTCGAGCCGCTCACCTCAGCAATTTAACATGGAGATTCAATACTTCAGTACTGTAGAAATACACCTAAAATGAGGGTATTCTATAGATAGTCCATAAGATTAAGAGATTATGATATGCAGTCTGTTTTTAATAGGTGTAGCAGATTCCGTGTAAATAGAAAGCATGTTATGAACTCTATCAAAGAAAGCAATATCTTCTCCCTCTGTAATTTTTTTCCAAAATTCTCATTAGTCATGATCATGAAACATACAGATAGCAACTGGGGAAAAAAAAACATTAATTTCTCTACAAACTAATGCAAAACACCTTAAAAGCATCTATTCTTATAATTACATGGCCAATTATATAAAACCAGAAAGCTTCTCACCATTGAGAAGACATCTTCAGGAAAGGTCAAAGCTCTGCTTGACTCTGTTCTGCTCTATTAGAGCTCATACAGATCCTATGCTCTGTCACTGTCATCCAAGGACAAATAGACCACAACATGGACAAGGCAGTGTTAGCTCTTAAAAAAAAAAAAAAACACTTTAGAGTAACACGTTCATCTTTTACTATTTCAAAGTGAACTTCAAAATGGGATACAGAGATCAGATGCATATTTGCTTTACAAATGATGAACGGATAAATCCAAATATGGATGTTCCACAAACCAAAAAAAGAGCGTTACTAAAGTTGCAAAGTCAGATCTTCCACAGTTAGGAAATGTCACAGTTAAGCTTGTAACTTCGACTCAACCCTCTGCATTATGATAGGAGTTTTAATTAGTTTCCGAGCTCCTTTTATCCTCAAGACTACTGCTTTGCAGGGTGGAAGCACAGTACGCATCACTGCAGGTTACTCATAAGATATGAGATTATGAAAAGCATAGTTACACAGGCTAAACATTGTTTCTGAAACATCTCAGTGAAAGGTAGCTGGTGTATATAAATTCTTTGCATTTGTATGTACTGTACATTATTGTGAAAGTTATTCTTCTCAAGAGATTAAGAATGTCAATTAGGCTGTCAGGGATGAGCGAGCCTGTCATGTGGTCTTTGACAGAATGCTTGGGTTGATTAGCTTCATGCAGATATCATAGCTTAATATTTACATTTGAGTAGCTAATGTTTTACAAGCCCTCTTTGAATTTTTCTGCTTACAGCACTGCATTCATAAATATGGCTTGTCTTGCAGAAAACATCATAGCATACTGCACATCACTTAAATATGTTCATTTACATAGGCTGTAGACATAATTATCAAATCCAGATTAAAACACCATTTTGTATTACTATATGAACAGGCAAAAAAAATAAACAAACCCAAAAAAACAAAAACAAACCCAACCCAAAACCAAAAAACAAATAGTTGAGTGAATTTGTTTAATACTGTTGAAAACAAGACCAACTTTCTGATTCCTGTGTGTGGTTTTTATGACTAGTCAAGGCTGAGTGATATTTACTCTTTATACAGCTGGAGGATGGAAAATCTTCTACCTGTTGAGGAAAAAAGGCAGACAGTGTCCTGTTGGCTAGACCACATGTCAGGCTCAGCAGTTGGTCTAATCCGTACAAGCAAGGGAAGGAGTCACAGGCATACCACTTGGACACCACATCCTTCCTCTTTATCTGTCTTTTCTCAGTGGACTCTCTTTTCTAAATAGAAGCGTCCCAGCTTGGGAAGTGGACAGGAACTGGTCTTCCCCTTTCCTGCAACCATAATGGAATGAGGTAAACGTATGACGAGATGTGTTATTTATGGGAGCTGGCAGCATAGCTCCTGCTTTGCTCTGCAGTACAAATGCAGAGCAGAGACTAGCAGGACCTGGGGTGTGGGTTTTGGTGGGTTTTTTTTCTCAATTCCTAAGAAGTCTCAATTTTTTAAATGATCATACAGTGTGTCAAAGGCAGATTTCCTTCAGAATGTCATATATCGCTCTCAGCAGGGCTTTTAGGTTTCAATGATTTCTGTTATATATGCCATCTGCTTTCAGTTGTGCCCTGACCAAATTTCCTCTTGGTTGCTATTTCAGGGCTGCATATCTTAGACATCGCAAGGTCAGAATTCCAGGCAAGGTACTATGACTGAGCCAAAAGATAAATGCTTTCTCAATTTTTATTTAGTCTGTACTCGAATTAACCTTTCATTGACTTCAAGTCAGGACTCTGGAATTTAGCCCAGACTAAGAGTTCTAATAAAATGAATGAAAATGCAGTGTGAAAATGGTTTCACAAAGAGAACCACAAATGTATGCAATGTTTTAAAACACTGAATAAAACATATCTTACCCTAGGTACCTCCTCCATGGTGGCTAACACATAGACTCGGTTTTCTACTTTGTAGCATGAGTTTTCTCCATTCTGTTTCTGTTTGGGTCATGTGTGTTCTCCAGTGAGACTGCAGGGGAGCTGGATGGAGGCTGAGCACCTGCCAGCTCTCCTAATCTTAGGGTAAACTTTACTCTTTCCTTACCTGTGTCTGTCCATAGCATGAATAAGAATAGCCAATGGGCTAATCTAAATCAAAAAAGTCATAGTCATTCTCTGTCATGCTGTGACATTGAAGAACATGTCACAGGCTCACCAAGTGAGGCAAGGATAAGGCTGGTGGCTCCTGTGTTGGCTTTTCACCACACCAAATCCTGCTGTGTCAGGGATATTAGATCATTGTTATGGGAATTTAGTAACTAAGTGAGAAAAGACAGGAAGAACAGCACGGAGAAGTATTTTAAAAGAGGATTGGAAGAAACACCAAAACAGCAAATGAACAAGACATAACAGAAGCAATAAGAGATGTAAAGGAGACAAAGGGAGCAGTAAAGTGAAAATATTAAGTGAATGGATAGGGAAGAGAAGATGCGTGGAAAGTAAAAATGGAGATGTGGGACAAGATAAGATTGCAAGGGACTTTGCATGTTCAGCTCAATAGCTTGAATTTCTTCATTATATATTTGCATTGCAGTCATGACAGGAGCAAAGAAAGTGAGCAGTAAGATGGCATGCAACAAAAGATAGCATTTGGAATCATGGAATCATGGAATCATAGAATGGCTCGGGTTGGAAGGGACATTGAAGATCATCTTGTTCCACCCCCAGTGCTATGGGCAGGGACACCTTCCACTAGATCAGATTGCTCAAAGGTCTGTCTAATGTGGTCCTGAACACTTCCAGGGATGAGGCAGCTACAACTTCTTTGGCAACCTGTGCCAGTGTCTCCCCACCCTTACAGTAGAGTTTCTTCCCAATATCTAATCTATACCTATCCTCTTTCAGATAGAAGCCATTCCCCTTTATCATGTCACTACCTGCCATTTTAAAAAGTCCCTCTCCATCTGAACTCAATACTTCAAGTGGGGACTTACAAGAGCAGAGTAGAGGGGCAGGATCACCTCCTTTGACCTGCTGGTCACGCTCCTTTTGTTGCAGCTCAGGATATGGCTGGCTTTCTGGGCTGCGAGTGCACACTGAAGCCTGCTCCTGTTCAGTTTCTCATTAACCAACACCCCTTCTGTTCAGGTCCTTCCGTTCAGGGCTGCTCTGAATCCATTCTCCACCCAACCTGTATTTGTGCTTGTGATTGCCCTGACCTAGGTGGGACCTTGCACTTGGCCTTGTTGAACTTCATGAGGTTTGCATGTGAAAGGAAGGATAGATTTGTCTGGCATCTTCAGAAAAAAAATCTAGGAGAGTGCCTCTGTGATAAACTGTTCCTGAATATACTGCCAGAAATGTAAACATGACAGAGATTATGCTTAACTCTTCATATTTCACACAAAACCTCTTTCTACTTCTCATATATTAGGGTTATTAGAGAGATGATAGAGGAGAGAGAGAAAGGTTCACATTAACTACAGATTGACTATGTCAACTCCACTTAATATGAAAGAGCAAAAGACAATGCTGGGAGACAAGTAGGGAGAGCACCTATAAAAAGTGGAAAGTTCTGAGAATGGGCATAATAACCTCCACAACCCTTACTGCTCCCTTTGCAAAATAGTAATCAGGGCAAAGTTCCAGTGAACTGTCAGCTGTAGCTGGGAATAAGAAATTAGGGAATAGTATTCTTTCTTCTCTTATTTCTTACTGTGAACCATACTAAAACAGAAGATAATCAGAAGAGGATCACTGAAAAGAACCATATCTGCATTAAACTCACCCACAGCTTCTTAATTCTGGCAATGTGTGCAACCTGATATAGGTACAAGGGACCTATCAGTGAAACGTATGTAAAGATATTACAATACAAGATCTCCTTGTTCAATTCCCAAGCTGAAGAATTACCTACAATTCACAAATTAGTTCAGCCCATCTTTACAGACTGAGGAAGTTTTCAGGAAAAAAAAAAAAAAAAAAAGGAAGTCACTGGATTCTAGTTATTGCAAAGCAACCAGAGGGGAAAACTGCACAGCAAAGCAGTGCATTTACTACAGAACCACAGAGAGCAAACAAAACAAAATAAAAATGAAATACCCCTAAGCAATCTAAATTGCATTGCAGATAAAGCCTTATATTAAGAGATACATTTGCATACCAGGAAAATTAGATGTGAAACTCACAGTAACCACAGATAAAACCACTAAAAGTAAAAAGTGGCATGTGGAAATCTTGATGGAGTGATGACCGAAAAAAAACTCAGTAAGGACTTCAAAATTTGACCTAATAGTAGGATTTACAAGTCCGGTTTTAAAATAAAACCCCATGGAGGTAATTTTCTCTTGATACATACACATACTTCAGACTAACAGTAAAGAGAGAAACGTGAACACATTAAGGATAGAATATACCATGTAAGTATCCCAGAAGGACTTCACTGAGTTTAATTTAGATTAATAGGATACTATATAAATACTTCTTGCTTGTTAAGCACTTTTTATTAAGATATAACTACTGTCTAATACTTTCCCATCATTCACACTGTAAAAGCATAGAGAGAATAACAATTTCAAAAGTAATGAAATTCCATTTTCAGAAACAGCCAAGGCATTCAAAGCTGGGTTTGTTTTTTAACAGTGTAGAAGTGGTATTCATCTCCTAATTTTAGCTCTTCAAAAAACAGTTTAATCTTGTTATTTAATCTAGACTTAGCTAGATGTCTAGGTTTCCTCTGCAGTCAGTGAAGAGCAATAAATACCTTCAATGAACAGTTCATCCGTTGTAAAAATGGAGACTTGAGTAGGTGGATCGTGTCATTCTCTGACGATGTTTATTAATATCTCTCCATTAAAGTTGAAGTCATGCATATGACAAACTGCATGGCTTCAACTGGGCTCAGAACTTTACACAAATGAAATTAAGTTAAAGGAATCTCAGCTCACGGTGTAGTTTGCCAAATCTCCACACTACCTATTATTTCAATATTACAGATACATTCGGTCCTTGACTGCCTTTGGATGGGACATTAGTTCTTTTAAACAATTCTGACCAACAGTTGAAGGAGGTGATCCTGCCCCTCCAAATCTGCTCTTGTGAGACCCCACTTGGAGTACTGTATGCAGTTCTTCAACATAAGAAGGACATGCAGCTGTCGGAGCAAGTCCAAAAGGGGGACACAGGGATGATAAGGGAGTGGGAGCACCTCCCCTGTGAAGACAGGCTGAGAGAGTTTGGGCTGTTCAGCCTGGAGAAGAGAAGGCTGCATGGAGACCTCATAGCAGCCTTCCAGTATCTGAAGGGGGCCTACAAGAGTGCTGCAGAGGAACTCTTCATCAGGCACTGTAGCAATAGACAAAGGGTAATGGGTTTAAACTTAAACAAGGGAAGTTCAGGTTAGATACAAGGAAGAAATTCTTTACTGTGAGGGTGGTGAAGCACTGGAACAGGTTGCCCAAGGAAGTGGTAAATGCTTCATCCCTGGCGGTGTTCAAGGCCGGGTTTAGATACAGCCTTAGGCAGCATAGTCTAGTGTGAGGTGTTCCTGCTCATGGCAGAGGGGTTGGAACTGGATGATTTTAACGTCCTTTACATCCCACACCATTCTATGATTGTATGATCTAGTTGGCTTAGATTATGTAATTCCTATTGTTTTGAAAAACACAAGCACAAGGACTGGGACATGTTTGGGAAAGAAAACTAGGTACTAAATTTCATTGGTTTTTGTTAAAAGGAAAATATTGGCACATTCATCTTCACCAGTTACAGTGACCAGGTATATGTTATTATTACTCTACAGAACGTATGTTCTGGTTCCTCTACCCTGAGCCATGAGAAGCACTTACCATTTCCCTTTGAAGACCATGAAAATGACACATAGTGGGACCCTAGTTTCAAATGCACATTTCATGAATATTTGAGAAATACCTACTATGAACTGGAGCAAGCACTAGGTGAAAGAAAGAAGGACAAACATAACAGTTTAGTACTGACAGAAGTGTAATTGCTACTGGCAGAAAAATATTTGCATGTGCATATATCCATAACCATTATATCTGAATGTTTTCACCTGAACAGCACTATTCTGAAATAAAGAACTATTATTTGTATGGTGAAAACTGAGGTTCAGAGAGATTAAAGACTTCAGTCAAAAAACATTCACTGATGTGCTAGATTTGACTGTCAGTGGTAACTGTAAGCTTAACACATGCTTGGAGCTTCGCTCAATCCAGACCATAATTCTCTTTTCAATTCTTCTAAGTAGCTAGTAACTAAGATGGATATACATTGCTATTTAATTGTGTATATTTTATAGCATTTCCATAGCACCTGATTTATTTTGTATATAACCCTATTGACTGCATCGTTATTTAACTCCATTTAAATGTTATTGAGAATGAATGAATTCAGAACCAGCTTATTATTTATATAAATAAATAAATATATATATATTTATATAACACCAAGATCCTCACCAAAATAGAATATTTTTTACTCTTGTAAAATGTGAGATAAAGTCTGAATAGACTTTGGGTTAGGCCAATAGATCCATAGTTACTTGTTGTCACCCTGGACAGAAAGTAACAGAAGACAGTCATCGTGGTATTTTGACACAGCAAAAAGTCAGAGAAGCTTCTTGAATGTCCTTTTCTAAAACCTCCGTTCCCAATACATAACATTGAAACTGCTAAAACATCATTCAGATGAAAGTAATTTCCTATGCAGCTGGGATAGCAACCTGGTTTTGTAACTTTGTTGAAAATATATTGTTTCTTCTATTTTTACCCATCTATAAGCAAAGTACCCACTAAAGTGAATCGTGACGGCCCACAGAACTGCTTTCAACCACTGTGCCTCAATAGTCAGCTAGCCAGTTCCAGTCTTACCAAGTGTAAACATTTTCAGAAGAGGGCTCATAGAATAATAGAATAGTTAGGGTTGGAAAGGACCTTAAGATAATCTAGTTCCAACCCCCCCGCCATGGGCAGGGACACCTCACACTAAACCATCTCACCCAAGGCTTTGTCCAACATGGCCTTGAACACTGCCAGGGATGGAGCATTCACAGCTTTCCTGGGCAACCCATTCCAGTGCCTCACCACCCTGACAGAAAAGAACTTCCTCCTTATATCCAATCTAAATTTACCCTGTTTGAGTTTTAACCCGTTAACCCTTGTCCTGTCACTACAGTACCTAATGAAGAGTCCATCCCCAGCATCCCTATAGCCCCCCTTCAGATACGGGAAAGCTGGTATGAGGTCTCCACGCAGCCTTCTCTTCTTCAGGCTGAACAGCCCCAACTTCCTCAGCCTGTCTTCATACGGGAGGTGCTCCAGTCCCCTGATCATCCTCATGGCCCTCCTCTGGACTTGTTCCAACAGTTCCATGTCCTTTTATGTTGAGGACATAGAATCATAGAATAGTTAGGGTTGGAAAGGACCTCAAGATCATCTAGTTCCAACCCCCCTGCCATGGGCAGGGACACCTCACACTAAACCATCCCACACAAGGCTTCATCCAACCTGGCCTTGAACACTGCCAGGGATGGAGCACTCACAACCTCCCTGGGCAGCCGATTCCAGTGCCTCACCACCCTAACAGGAAAGAATTTCCTCCTTATATCCAATTTAAACTTCCCCTGTTTAAGTTTTAACCCATTACCCCTTGTCCTGTCACTACAGTCCCTAATGAAGAGTCCCTCCTCAGCATCCCTGTAGGCCCCCTTCAGATACTGGAAGGCTGCTATTAGGTCCCCACGCAGCCTTCTCTTCTCCAGGCTGAACAGCCCCAACTTCCTCAGCCTATCTTCATACGGGAGGTGCTCCAGCCCCCTGATCATCCTCGTGGCCCTCCTCTGGACTTGTTCCAGCAGTTCCATGTCCTTTTTATGTTGAGGACACCAGAACTGCACACAATACTCCAGGTGAGGTCTCACGAGAGCAGAGTAGAGGGGCAGGATCACCTCCTTCAACCTGCTGGTCACGCTCCTTTTGATGCAGCCCAGGATACGGTTGGCTTTCTGGGCTGCGAGCGCACACTGCCGGCTCATGTTCATTTTCTCATTGACCAACACCCCCAAGTCCTTCTCCGCAGGGCCACTCTGAATCTGTTCTCTGCCCAACCTGTAGCTGTGCCTGGGATTGCTCCGACCCAGGTGTAGGACCTTGCACTTGCCTGGTTAAACTTCATGAGGTTGGCATCCGCCCACCTCACAAGCGTGTCAAGGTCACTCTGGATGGCATTATTCCCCCCAGCGTATCAACCCAACCACATGGCTTAGCCTCACCGACAAGCTTGCTGAGGGTGCGCTCAATCCCACTGTCCATGTCAGCGACAAAGATGTTAAACAAGACCTGTCCCAACACCGATCCCTGAGGGACACCACTCGTTACTGGTCTCCAGTCAGACATTGAGCCATTGACCACAACTCTTTGTGTGTGGCCATGCAGCCAGTTCTTTATCCACCGAGTGGTCCATCCATCAAATTGATATCTCTCCAATTTAGAGAGAAGGATGTCGTGTGGGACAGTGTCGAACGTTTTGCACAAGTCCAGGTAGATGACATCAACTGCTCTACCCCTGTCCATCAATTCCGTAGCCCCATCATAGAAGGCCACCAAATTGGTCATGCAGGATTTCCCCTTAGTGAAGCCATGCTGGCTGTCACCAAGCACCTTGTTGTTTTTCATGTGCATTGGCATGCCTTTCAGGAGAATCTGCTCCAAGATTTTGCCAGGCATGGAGGTGAGACTGACTGGACTGTAGTTCCCTGGGTCATCCATTTTCCCCTTCTGGAAAATGGGGGTTATATTTCCCTCTTTCCAGTCGTTGGGAACTTCGCCTGACTGCCATGATTACTCCACCTGACAGACATCTGGGAGATTACATAATTTGAATCCTCAGGCTTCATGGCATTGGCATTTGATACTGTCTCCCACAGCATCCTCATAGATAAGCTAAGGAAGTGTGGGCTTGACGATCAAGTAGTGAGGTGGATCGAGAACTGGTTGAAAGGAAGAAGGCAGAGAGTTGTGGTCAATGGCGCAGAATCTAGCTGGAGGTCTGTGACTAGTGGAGTTCCTCAGGGGTCGGTGCTGGGACCGGTGCTGTTTAATATTTTCATCAATGACCTGGATGAGGGAACTGAGTGCACCCTCAGCAAGTTTGCTGATGACACAAAACTGGGAGGAGTGGCTGACACACCAGAGGACTGTGCTGCCATTCAGCGAGACCTGGACAGGCTGGAGAGTTGGGCGGGGAGAAACTTGATGAAATTTAACAAGGGCAAGTGTAGAGTCTTGCATCTGGGGAAGAACAACCCCATGTACCAGTACAGGTTGGGGGTTGACCTGCTGGAAAGTAGCGAAGGGGAAAGGGACCTGGGGGTCCTGGTGGATAGGAGGATGACCATGAGCCAGCAATGTGCTCTTGTGGCCAAGAAGGCAAATGGCATCTTAGGGTGCATTAGAAAGGGAGTGGTTAGTAGGTCAAGAGAGGTTCTCCTCCCCCTCTACTCAGCCTTGGTGAGGCCGCATCTGGAATATTGCGTCCAGTTCTGGGCCCCTCTGTTCAAGAAGGACAGGGAATTGCTTGAAGGAGTCCAGCGCAGAGCCACAAAGATGATTAAGGGAGTGGAACATCTCCCTTATGAGGAGAGGCTGAGGGAGCTGGGTCTCTTTAGCTTGCAAAAGAGGAGACTGAGGGGTGACCTCATCAATGTTTACAAATATGTGAAGGGTAGGTGTCAGGATGATGGAGCTAGGCTTTTTTCAGTGATATCCAGTGATAGGACAAGGGGCAATGGGTGTAAACTGGAACATAGGAAGTTCCACGTTAACATCAGGAAGAACTTCTTTACTGTAAGAGTGACAGAGCACTGGAACAGGTTGCCCAGGGGGGTTGTGGAGTCTCCTACACTGGAGATATTCAAGGCCCGCCTGGACAAGTTCCTGTGTGATGTACTGTAGGTTACCCTGCTCTTGCAGGGGGGTTGGACTAGATGATCTTTTTAGGTCCCTTCCAACCCTTGGGATTCTGTGATTCTGTGATTCACCTACTACCATTTTATTTATTTTTTTTTCTTTCTATTCATCAGAGGTGATTTTTGGGGTTTTTTTTTTTTTTTTTGAAGCAATGAAAATTCTGAAGGCAAGAGAGGATCTTCCTAAATAGTGACCAACACATTTCATGAACATTTCATGAAAAATTATGCTTTATCTGAAATATGGACATATGGGATCAAATTCTGATTTATAAAAGGAAAGTAGTGTCCGTGAAGCCACTCATGAGCCCAATGTAATCAATGTGAACAGAATAAAACCGTCATTGTTTTGTACAGTTCCAAATACCATGGCTTTTCCTTTTACGTATATCCATCTGTGTTTAGGCATAGCCTTATTGCTTACTGTTAAGGGCTGCTTTCATCTGATGAGTTTTGGTGACCACCTTCCAGTCCAGCAAATGTCAGTGATTACAGCAAAAAGAAGGTGATGAAAGTTCTCCAAATCTTTGCAGTCTTCAACATAAAAATATCATAATTACCATTTTTCCTAAGGCTCTCCTGCTCAATACATAAATGGTGTGTGCTTTAATCTTGCCATTTTTAGTTTGTGACAGAGTTCAGCTAACCACAGTATCCTCAATTCCACACCACTCACCATTTCTACCCATTTTGTACTGTCAGAAGCACATAAAGCAGCCTCTGAGTGTAATCACATCAAAATCGATTTTCATGGCTGAGAGAAAAATAATGGAAATTTCTCTAATGTAGAAAATGTATGTGTTCCTTTTGGTTAACCAAAATAGACTATGTACCACGACTGTCAAAATTAAGTTTTCTTGATTCAGTGCTCTTCCCCAGACTTGTGTACAAATTACAAGCTCTCACTACAGAATGTCATTAACATAATTTTCTGTGGGACTGCTTCAATGTGGTTCCACAAAATAAACAGGCTACCCAAGTGATGGGCTAAAGATGATTCCATAGATCAGATCCACAGGTAAATTACTCCAGGGGTTATAAACAGAATCCCTGAACCCATACTGAAATGGGCAGCTGGGACTTTAAACTTTCATGGAGCCTCATGACATTACCAACTCCTGCATAAAGGCCACTACAGGGTATAGAGTCCACACATGAAACCATGGGTCAGCTTTATGCACGTATAACCCCTCAAGAAATGTAAGACTCTCTATGAAATATTGTACAAGTGAAGCTCAACAAAATTTTTAAGAAGAATAATTTAACAAAGGTATGCTCTTACAAAACAAGAGCCTTTTGAATATAATTGGTTTTAATTATTTGACAGTATTGTTTGAGATTCATGTTCAAATGTTAGTTTGCTGTTCTGAATGATCATCACTGATGACTCTTACTAGTTGTGCAATACTATATTTCAGGGTTATACTTGCATACCTCCTTTAAACAGGTTTGAAATGTTGAAGTGAATGTACATGAACTTACTTGTAATGATTCTGGTAGGAGCCAGAATAGTCGATGTTATTTCTTTGAATTATCTTAGAATTAGGAACCAGAGAAGAGACCGGCAGCAGAAATAGCTAGGCATATGTATTTGGGATGCAGCAAAGGCATTTTCTGTGGAAATATACAGGAATCTTCTGAAGGTAACTACAGATGACCTTAAATATCTGTTAAACTTTGAAAGTGAATATGGTAGTGACCTACATTCTTAAAACAGGATTAGTTCAGTAATCTTGAAAAGTACTTTTTCTGTTGCATATGGAAAAAAATAGGAGTGGCAGGTTTTGATTGAGAAAGGATTTTGTTGTTGATTTGTTAAGAAGACATAGCCTAAATGAAACTATGATGTCATGGGGGAAAGCTTGGGTTAGGGAACTTTATCCAGAAAGTAGTTGTCAGATAAGGTTCTGCAACAGTCGGCTCTGGATTTTGTTCTATTTAGAAACTAACAATTCAAATAATGGAATAAACAATGTGCTTATTAAATTTGCAGCTGATGCAAAGCTGAGAGAAATTGCACACACATTTAGGAGCAGAATTAGAAATCAAGATGGTTTTCACAAATTGAAGAAAGAGTCTGAAAAATATATAGTGCTATTTAGTAAGTGTGAAGTACTAATGACAGGTAGGAACAGGCAGCTGCATAGTTCAAGAATCAGAGCAGCTGACTGGTTCAGGAGCTATTCCAAAGTGGGCTACAAACTGAACATATGCAGCAATACTAAGCTGATATGAAAAAGTTTAATACTATGTTTGGATGCATAAACAGAAATTTAACAGCTAGAGAAGTGGAATGGTCCTTCCTTCCTACCTAGTCTTAGTTAGGCTTAAAATAATACATCCAAATTTGGGTGCTATGCTTCAGCAATAAGTGAACCATCTAGAGAGACTTCCAGAGCAGATCAATCAGAATGAGCAGAGCCCTAGAAAACACAATCTAACAGAGAATATTGAAAGGCTGAGTTATTAAACTGAAGAAAAACTGTCAGGAGACCTGACAAGGCTGTTGCACAGTGGAACGGAACAATAAATTCTCCCTGATATCTCACAGGCTAAGAAGAGATGATCTTAAATTACAACACCGAAGACTCAAGTTACAATTTAGGAATGATTGTCTAAATATAAGGCTGCGAGGAGATGATTGAGCTTCCACTGTCAGGGATCTTTAAGAACAGGCTGTGCAAGAATGACACAGATTTAGAAGATCTCACCCATAACCAAAGAGGTGGACCAGAGGAAGCTCCTTCCAGTTCTATTTTTATATGAGCTGATGACTGTGCACTTAAGCATCTGTGCACAGGCACTTGGACAGATCTAACCAATTAACTTGGTCATGATAGTGTGGAGCATCTCTCAGTGACAGAAGCACCTGAAAAAAACATCAGGTAGTGTTGTCAGCTCATGCAGTTTTACATTGGCTCAGCTCCTGAACTCATACAATGACAAGAAAATATTGCTTCTCATGGAGAGAGAAAAAAAGTAAATTTTTAATCTTGACTTTGTGAAGGAGTGCTTGAAAACCTGTCTCCAAATGGCTTAAAAAATCAGGTGGCAAAGAAAAAGGGACAGTGTTTCTACACCATTAAATTCTCATGGTTTTTGGGGGGCCCAGCTCGTGGTTTTTCAATGGAATTGGCATTAATGGTTATGGGCTAATTTCAATAGACAAATTTAGAAATTGATATTCCTGAACTTGCTATTACAGAGAAGGCAATACTGCCTGAACAGCAGGTCTATTTCAGGAAATTAAAACCTCCCTATATGCTTTCAGATGACTTGATCGTTTCTACATTTCAGTCAATGTTACACAGGGGACATTGCACAATGCTTAACATGGTGGCAGAAAATTCACCTAGCAGAGAATTGTGAAGGCACAGTGTATCTGCTGAAAGATTCTCCAGCTGGGAACAGACATAATGGGGGCACAAGGAATTCATTCTTGGGCAATCTCTGTTGGGAAGCTGTTGCCTCAAATTAACGGTACTTCTCCCACAGGGATAGTCTAGACATTGTATGCAGAAGAGCAGCTTTCTTCTGCACGAGCCAGGCCCAGATATCGTCATTCTCAAAAGACACACGTATTTAAACATACTAGAGATATAAAATGAGAGATTTATTTAAAGGAATTTCTGTCTGCAGAAAATAAAGAGAGCACAGGACATTGTTTCAAAAACCCCAACCAACCTTCATATCCTTTTCTCCTGAATAGTTGTGATTTTTATTATAAATTTTGTTTTTCCCTCTTCCACCATATGACACTGCTGCATGTTCCTATTTCTCCTTTCCTGGAAAGAGACATTTTCTGCAATCCCTTCCTTCCTCCTCACAGAGAGGCGAGAAAACCAGTTCTATGATGGATCATTTTCATAGGATGGGAAGGAAAACTTTAGAAAAGACCTTTCTGATTAAGGGGTCAATCTCTTGTAGCACTTCCTTCATTAAGACCTGGAATAAATGTCATGCATGTTTTACAAAACTAATTATATTATTACCATGGTTGGGGTATTTTAAAGTGCTGTTTAGGCTCCACTGGACTTGGTCAGCCTTTACTATTATCAAAGTTCTTTTATGGGATCTCCTCTTTGCTTTCACAAACTTCTATATGAGGCTGATAACACGGAGTCGACACAGAGACATCTTGACTACTGCCAGCTTCTGCCTCCTGAGACTTGGTTTTTTTCTGTACCTTTGTCATATATCTTCCCTAGGCATTGCTAATCAACTTGCCCTTTGGCCTCTTTACTAAGATGAATAAGTACTGTAATTCTAGGTGAGTAGCATTTTTTTTCACGTTCTGAAGCATTTTCTGTAGCACTTTTGAATCCTCACCCAATTTTATCATTTTTCTGAAAACCCAAACTTCTCAGAAGACTCCACTGAGACAGCCTTCCCATTTTGCTGCTCTTGCTTCAGCTGCTGTCAGTAAGGCCAGAAGACACTCCCCTGTCAAGCAGTAGCTGTCCTGCTGCTTCTACTGCAATTGCTTGTTTCTTGAACTTTTCAGCTCACCACAGAGCAAGAGGATTCTCTGGAGCACTCAGGGATGCAAAGAAAGGGAAAGAGATTCTTCTTTTGATGGAGCGAAGAAGCCATGTGCACCCATACTGTGTCTTCACTTAATATCTGTAGAAACAGCTGTGATCTGACAGGGAAGGTACAACAGTGGGAGAGGAAGTCTCCCTGGAAATCCTTGGAGCACAGCATTATGCTCCCAGAGCTGGATTTAACCCACTGCATGCAAATATGCCCTCAAGTTACATCTAAAAGGAGGTTCCTCCTTGCAAATGTTAAGCACAGTTACAATGATCCATACATAAAGAGCAGAGACCACAGAGAAAAATCTATTATTGTTGCTGCAAAAAAACTGTAGCAACTCATGAGAGTTTTACTTTTATTATTCATGTCGCTATTAGGAGTTGCATTATTACTAGATTCTAGCTGGCACAGATGGCTGCTGTGCTTTGAGGTCTGCTTTAGTCATGGTTTTAGCTGCTTTTTTCTGCAGATTTTATAGGGTTTGGGCTGATTTTAGCTACCTTCATTTGCCTGATAATTGTTTTGGATTTTGTTTTATTTTTTATTTAATTAGCAGGAATATGTTCATGTTTATAGTGTGCTTTATTCACTCTTTTTTGAATTTGTGATAACCAGAAGCAGCAATGCAGCGATACCTTCTGTTGTTTGTGTGTGACTGACTCAGGCCAGAGTCTTTGATGGTAGCAGCAGCTTTCCTGGAAGGTCAGTATCAATTTGCTGGCACCGCTTGATCAATATTTCTCACCTGTTGGTAACTTTTCACCTTGCAAAGCATCTTTCTTAACATCTGTCGTGGTTTAAACCAATCCACACAGGTCATCCACTCACACCCCACCCCCCCCCCCCAACCCTCCCCACTCCCAGAGGGATGGGGAGGACAATCAAGAGAATGTAACTCCCACGGGTTGAGATAAGAACAGCCCAGTAACTAAGGTATAACACAAATCACTGCTGCTGCCGCCAATGATAATATTGATAAGAGAAAATAACAAGAGAATACGATACCACCGCCTAACGAGTTCGACCCCCCCAAAGAGAGAGAGCCCGCCCTTCTGGGTAACTCCCAGTTACCTCTCCGGGCATGACGTGCTGTGGTATGGAATACCTCTTTGGCTAGTTTGGGTCAGGTGTCCTGTCTCTGCTTCCTCCCGGCCTCCCTCGTCCCCACCAGAGCATGAGACTCACAGAGTCCTTGGCCAGAATAAACATTACTTAGCAACAATTAAAAACAATCGGTGTTATCAGCTCTCTGCCCAGGCTGGAAGTCAAAACACAGAGCTTGCACCAGTTACTAAGAAGGAGTAAAATGGCTCCTGGTAAACCCAGGACAACATCACTTCTGCTTGCTGCTAGAATGAGGGTGAATCTCTCACACAAATGTTTCCGTTCCCCCCCCAAGACTCTGTAAAATCAGTGCCCAAACACTGATGTGTGTGAAAGGCGATGATTTCTGCTTCCTGTCTCCTTTTCAGATACACATATGCTCATCTCAGCCATCATGTCCACTTCTGCTGTGTTTTGCTTGCTTAACAGGTTATCTACATGCCATATCTTCTGTTTCCTTGTGCTTTCCAGTTATTGCCTTAGTAATGATGGCAAATGCCAGGAGACAGTTTAAACCACAACAGCACCGCTGTACCTGCTCAGCTCTTGTTGCAGGTGTGACTGAGCAGAATCTACTGATAAATTTTTATGATCTGTTAGGCAGAAATTCAGGCTTAGTCATAAAGAGCTGCGCTTGCACTGCAGTTTGCTTCGGCTACATCATTGCAGAACATGGATAAAAGCTCTGGGTGCGAGTTTCAGCTTTCCTCTGAAATGGAGCACATAAGCCAGGAGGCGAGGTGAGGTATGCTCCTGTAAGCCTCTTGGTCTCCAGGGCCAGTATGTGGCCCTCAAAGTCAGACACAGACTGACTTCTTCTAGACCTGAAATACAATGTTCAGTCTCCATCATGCAAGGTGTCCAGACACTTTCATGCCATACTTTGGTCTTCAAGAATTTCCCATAGTCGTGTTCCTTGCCTTCTAAATGTGTAACCAACTGGTTTGGAGGCTTCATGAAAAGATTTGAGTACTGCCTACAGCTGCACTACCTCTTCTCTCCCTTCCTCTGGACGTGACCACCCATTTGTGATTGATAAGTAAAGTTTTAAAATATAAATTTTGTGAATGAAAGCTTCATTTTACTTGAATTTACTTCATTTTACATGAAAAATGAGAGCTCTTCAGGAGTCTGTGTTAATATTTAGTGTCAAAAACCTGTGTGTTTCAGCTCTCCCACCACAGAAGGCAAGTAATTAATTACTATTGTCTCGATGACACAGGATAGTTTTCAGTGTTATGACCAAAAGGAAAGTATATTGAATACATTGCACTAACTAATAACAATTGACTCCTAATCTTCTGCCATAGGATCTGAGTAGCTGCCTTTAAAGTCCATAGCAGTTGTTTCCATGGTGTGGCAGGGGACCAAGTCCCTTAGATTTTATTTGCTCTCCACATTAGACTGATTCAAAGTCTATGAGCCAAAACTATAACCCCAGCTCCAGATGCCCCCATAATTTGGATCTGGCTAAGAATTTAGCAGCTCAGGCCATCTCTAATTACAACAAGCAAATTATTGGATAATTTCTTCTGCTTTATCTTTGTAATTCACTGGAACATTTAATTTCTCCAAAAGCAGGCACGTGTTTTCCCATTAGAAATTCCTTTTTGGCCTTTTTAATGTGAGCTTCTTATTATTAAACACAACATGCACACACACACTCACTCACTTACATACAGAAAATTTTGCTGATAACAGATTATATAACTGGTACCTGAGATAACATGAGATGTTTAACAGCAACTTAGCTCTAGCCATTAGATAATTTACCACTTCATGGAAGCAGTCTCAGCTGACTTCTCTTTATTTTTTCAGAACTACAGCAAAAATTTGAAGAGTAGGAAGAGAAGTACATTAGTCCATACGTTTCCATAGGACAGAACTGGTGGGCAGCAAGGAAGAGCTGGAAGAGGAAAGGACTGGTGGCAACTGATTTGAATATCATAGAATCATAGAATAGTTAGGGTTGGAAAGGACCTCAAGATCATCTAGTTCCACCCCCCCTGCCATGGACAGGGACACCTCACACTAAACCATCCCACACAAGGCTTCATCCAGCCTGGCCTTGAACACCACCAGGGATGGAGCACTCACAACCTCCCTGGGCAACCGATTCCAGTGTCTCACCACCCTAACAGGAAAGAATTTCCTCCTTATATCCCTGTTGTGGTGTCATGGAACACCAATTTCTGGTTTCTATTTTCAGAGTTTCTGTTGTCTTTCCTGACTACAGTGGAAGTGAGGTATTCAGCAGTTGCTAGCTGATATTCGTATTACATTTTCTTCTCCTTTTTGGATCTTCTTTTTTAGTTCAGTAGAGGTACACACCTACTCATTATTTCTAACACCCTAGCTGAAGGCAATTTCAGCCATCCCTAAAGATGGTGCAAACCACCTAAGGGTGTGGTACAAACAGACGCTGAAGATACAGAGAGGTTATGATCTGTACAGACTAAAAGTAGCAGGATGTTTGCACTAGATGGAAGTGCTAGACTCTTGTTCTATGGTCACCCAGAGGTATAGTCAGATATAAAACTCTGGATTCTTGCTTCTTTCCTGCATTGCCCTCTTGCTCTCTTTCCTCCCATTCACACAAAAAAGCTAAAATAAAAACCCCTCATGTTTTCACAAAACATCCCCCCAAAAAAAACCTTAAATGTCATTCTGCTTTGCTTTGTATTGATTGAACACTGCATTTTTCAGTTCGAAGTGAAGAACCCTAGGGGTTTACCCTGAGACAAGAACCACAGGGGTTTACCCTGAGACACACAGGGGACTAACAATGACACCTATAAATTTTGAAGCTGTTGATTGTGATTTCTTTTTTTTTCCCAAGATTTCTGCTACTAAACCAGCACTATTACTTAGGAAGTCCTGGCCTCTTGACTTAGCTGCAGAACTACCTCTCAGTTGCATAATGTTTTGGAAATGCATGCTTCATTGAAGTGTCATTGATTTTCAACTAAAGTGAAAATGCCCTCATTTAATGCTTTCTTAAGAGAATTACAAAGGAGGCTGGAGAGGGTTTGGACAAAGTCATTATTAATTGTACATCACAAAATTGGGATTTATATATTTTTAATGCAGAAATTCCTTACAGCTCCTAAATCAAACACTGTTCTAAAATTATGTCTAATTTTATAAATGGAAAAAACCCCATTTTGTTCAAGACTTTTAAATTCCTTTGCTTTGTTCAACAAACCCCTGTACTTGCTGAGGGGATTGCTGATTGCTTTGTCAGCAAGACCAATGATATTCAATCTTTGATTTCTGATTCATTTGCTTCTTCCTTCCCTTTGATGAATAGAATAAACTTCTAGCTTTTTCTTCTCCTTTCAGAAAGATTTCTCTCGCCTCTCACTTCCTTAGTAGTGAGACCGTTTTATGTGAAACATTCTGCCTGGTTTTTGGCTATCTCTTCCTTTTCACTGAGCTCAGAGCTGAATAAGTACTTTACAGTCTTGCATTAGAGAAAACAAATTTTTTCCTCCTTCTATTGTTGGCTCTGATGTTAGGTTGTCAGCTTTGCTTCTGATCACATTGCTCCCTCACTTCCCTTTGGCTGTTTCTTCAGGCCTTTGTGTTGGAAATGCTCTCTGTGGTGGCCAAATCTGCCCTGTTCTGGTAGGCAATGGGTAAGAAGGTCAAGTTCTGTTTCTGTTGGTACATGAAAAGTGCTGTAAGATTATGGAGGTAGCCTTAGAGCAGGGTCTAGCAGCTACCATAAATTAGACCCAGTTGATCATGTTGTTTGCCTATAAACTTCATCTAGCCCTACAGAATAAGGCCACAGCTTAGTTACAAGTACAGAGAAGTACTTTAATTGTAAACAACCCATTCAACACAAAGCAGTGACAGTACTCTTGAGAAAGGTAAGTGGTGAGCAAAGGCAACAGCAGCAGTCAGCTACCAGGGGTGGCAGCACTTTGAACAAAGCTGACCAAGAACAGAGTGGTTTCTACCTGATCCAATGACTGTCAGCAGGCAGAGTGCATGGGGGGTGCTCTGGCTTGGCCTTTGGAGCACACTTCATGGGGCACCAGCTGTAACACTGCCCCCAGGCTTTCCTACCAGACCTCATCAGAGCCATGAAGATGATCATTGGGCTAAAGAACCTGCCCTGTGAGGAAAAACTGAAGGAGTTAGGTCCTTTCTCTCAAAGAGAAGGCTCTTCACAGTATTCAAGCACTTCAAGGCCAGTTAAAACAGGTAACAGAGGCTCCCTTTTTACATGGAGCAACAAGGGGCAATGGGTACAAATTGTGCTAGGAGAGGTTTCATCTTGACATAAGAAAGAATTTTTTTTACCATAAGAACAATAATTCACTGGAACAACCTCCCCAGGGTTCCTGGAAGTTTCAAGATGCAATTGGACAGGGTGCTAGATAAGATCATCTAGGCTCCCTTTCCCACAAAAGGGCGAACCAGATAATCTTACAAGGTCCATTCCAACTTGGGCTATTCTGTGGTTCTCACAGGAAGCAGAGAGATTACCTAAATCATTGATTGCCTGTATCTGTCATTGAACAGTTTTGATATCTCTGTAATTTCCACACTGTCATTTAGTCTTAAACTGTGATCCAGGCTCCTGAAGTTGTATCTTAGCATTTCAGAAAATCCCCCCTACACCATCACACTTGTCAAGACAGCTCCTGTCTACCTGAGTATGATTTAAAACAAAACAGAGTGGATACCAAAAGGGAGAAATGCTTAAAGATGGAGAAGGGGGGCTCTGTGCAATGAGCAAACTTACCAAAGGTTGTACAACATGTCTGAGAAAACAAGTGATAAGGCTCGGCAATATGGTCACAACTGTCTTTCCATGTTACAATTGCTAGAACTTGTCATGTATGTCTAAAATTTGCTAAAAGCAGAGTCCACCTGATGTGTAGAAGAATTATACTATAGTTAACATGAATTACCAAACACTAGTGGTTTATCTAACAAAAAGATCTTCAACCTGTGAAGTCTTGACCACAGTGCTTAATCACTTTGAAAATGCATATGAGCATCCTCCGAAACGCTGAGTACAGCTATGGGCTACCCACCTCAGTAGCTACTGATTTCAGTAGAAATAAAACATGGCTGCTTTCAGTGGGAACACTTTGGCAGATTTGCATTTGCGCTCTCTCTAGATGATGCAGAAGTGCGAAGACCTCATTTTTGTCAAACACCCCACCAGACAACACAAATAGAAAGCTTTAGGCACAATTCTTGCACCAGGACTCAATAGGTGTCCTCCTGAAAAACCGTTTTATTTCATTGGGTCTACAGAAATGTGAAGGAATGTGTACTCAGAGGTCTGCAGGTGAGGCTGACATCGCAGGTGAATCATAACCATGGTATAAGGTTTATAAAAATCTCCACAGTGTGAAGAAGAAAAATCAAAATATTGCTTACCAGGTTTGATCAGTTGCTCTTTTCAGAAGAAATTTCATTTTGATTTGTCACATTATTGATTTTTATTTTTTATTCTTTGAGTGATTATTTTCAGTTATTCTTAGCTGATTGCCTCACTTTGAACTAGTATCAGATATCAGATTTAGAAGGTTTATTTAAATGTGAGAAAATATTCAATTTAAGAAGAATTATGAAGGCAGATATGAAAGAGAAAGCTGATATGTGTCCTTCTGGGGAAAAAAAAGGAAAACAGAAGCACTTTCTACTTCCTTATATGGCAAATAAGGCCATTCAACAGTGTGAGAAAAGTAGAACATGTTTTATTATGTTCAAAGGTTTGAGATAACTTATCAGTCTTTAATTCATTATGTGCTTTACAGGGCTATTTACCTATCTATCACTTCCAAATATAGCCAGAACATTGGTAAATATGTAATGGCATATCTTTATTGCAGTAGGTATTCTTCTGCATGATTCAGCAGAATATTGAGTAGTGTATTCAAAGTTTGCAGCTATATCAGTAATGGCTGATAAATCTGGACAGGTGAAATACTGAGGTGAGATAACTTTTTCTCTTAACTACCTTCATTTTCTCTTTCTAATTTCTTATCCTTTCTTCAGAAAGAGTGAATAAATAACATGTACTCTTTCTAATTTTTTTGTTTTTTCTTTCGGTTGTTAGAAGGAAAATGTCCTCTTGCAAATACTTCCAAATATTTATAGTTTGCTCAAGATTTTTGACATTTTTGACATTAATATAAAATTTGAAAACTTCATGGCAGAGATTGTCTGATTTCCAATTATGGAATCGTGGCATCAAAGAAGAATTGAGATTGGAAAAGGCCTCTGGAGGCCATACAGCACCAACACTTTCTCATAGCAGGTCAGGTATATGTAGTTTCTTAGGCCCATGTCTACCATCAAGGATGAAGAGTCTACAACCCCTCCAAGCACATTGATCCAGTAGTTGAATGACCCTCATTAAAAAAAAAAGAAAAAAAAAGTCATTATATTTAATTGCAGTTTACCTTGTTGATGTTTTTGTCTTTTGCCTCTTCTGCCATTGCACACCTACAAGAAGAGTTTGGCTCCATCTTCTTTACATCTCACATACAGGTGGCTGAAGACAGCAATAAGGTTTCTCCTTCACCTTCTCTTCTTAAGGCTGAACAGACCAAGTTCCCAGTGATTGTATCAAAAACCTCATCTCCCTGAGTAATTTGACTTCAGAACTTTTCAGGGTTATGAGGACAAAATGTGATGAAGTATTATTTCAGGATGGCATAACTGGGATTTCTTAAATGATGTTACAGAAACTGATAAACATGATTGTATTAGGAGACTTGGGAAGAAAATCTTAGATTATGCTCTTCTGATTAATTACAGAACTGGGAAAAATAGCAGTTTAAAAAAGATTTAAGATATTTGCTTGCATAAGCATTACTCAGAGCCAGCTTTATTTTTTAAGGATGCAATTTTTCTGTCAGTCTATAATGTGGTACTGTGACTGGGTAATATATCTTCAGGCTTTACAGTCTCCTGGCATTACTCACTCCTTGAGACAGTAGATCTTAATAGATCTTTCTGCATTAATCCCAACTAATGAGCAGATGAATAGTTAATTAAAAATGCTCCACAAAGGCTTTGATACAGTAGGCCATTAGAGCTTCACTCTGGTTCTTGCTTTCTAATAGATGAACAGAACTGCATTTTTTCCATCAGATCATAATACTCAGAAAGCTCCATTACAGTTTACCAGATCACTGATCTATGAACCAGACAGCATTTAAATATTTCTTGATTTGATTTACTATGGTATATGATCTGCTGTGCCTTCACTGAATCTATATAGTAAAAGAGCCATTATGTCATTTCTTTAGTCACTGATCTAGCAGATCATCAAGAAGTTTTTCATTCTGTAGGCATTAGGCTTTAAGGACTTGATTTTTGACTGCTGGTGCTGCGCACGAGGGGAAGCCCTTTGATGGCGTTGCCGGTTCTTCAAGCACAATATATACAGTATGAAGCCATAGGTGGCAGCCCATATCAAATTAAAATTAGGTTTTTTCTGTCCAAATAGAATCCTAGTTTTATCTCCTGAATTATACATTCATCAGCTTCTGATGACAGTGCACATTTTAAAAGTGCTGGCAGGTGTAAAAGGATGTAAAATGGCTAGGTTTTGAGTCATAGCTGAAAAAATGTAGCCCTCCACTGCTTATTGAAGTCTGACTAAGGTTCACTTGTGGGTAAATCTTCTGCTAATGACCCATGGAAAACAAGGACTCTAAATGGCAAGGGTAGTGTGACTGGTTTCAAACATCTACAGAATCCAGTTTCGATCAAATCAAGATCTCAGTACCTGTAAGATTAAACTTTTGCCACCTGGTGTTTAAGAAAGACTTTTAGTCCTCAGTAGCAAAGGAATTGTCAAGCCTTCACTTGGTGCTTTGATCAGCAATGATTCAATGTTGTTTCATGTAGCCAAAAGCATATTGTTCTTTCTCCACTTATGCAATTTTAGGGTACTTCTTTAAAAGACAACATGTTTTCCAATAGGACTTTCACTAACTTTTCAAATTTCTGTGCTTAAATGCTAAACAGAAACAATACATTTAAGTGAGGATTATTATTTTTGCACTATCAATATTGTATTACAAAAAAAATTCATCAAGCCAGTATCCTTGGAACAAAGGTCAAGCCAGTCACATTGGATCAGACCATTTGCCATGAAAATGCAAGGTGGCATTTGCTAAAGTAATGGTAAATTTTAGTGTTCACATTTTTTTAACAAAAATTCAGTGAAACATTTTACCTTCAAAATTTTGTAGGGCTAGAAATAAATACCAGGTGCTCAAAGGAAACTGCAAAAAATCACATGGAGGATAACTGAGGAAAAACATGCCCATGCAAGTTTTATATACTTTTAATACAAAACTCTATCTAAAACATTGCTTAAAGCAAGTATGTGCCTTACATGCCAAAATTTACTTCCCTCTTGGTTTAAAAATATGTTCTATCTAATACAATGGTATTTTGTGGAATATCTTTCTATAGTTTGGATGCTTCTCAGTGGAATCAAATGCATTAGTTAGATTAGGTGAGATTTTCTTGAGAGATATTTGTTTGATTGTGAAAAATAACGTTGTAGACAGAATTACCAAACCTGTAGAAATTAGGAAGGAATGAGTCATGGTAATTAACTTTCTTCAGGACTCTCATGTATCAGAACCTGAATGTTACCCCTTGATAGATTTAACTAAGGTAGAATATTCTACCTACAGTTAATAGTAACAAATGCTCTATTAGTAAAGCAGAACATTTAGAAATATGATCAAGGTAATGCTCAGGAGAGCCAAAAGACTGCTAGGATTGATTGTTGCACTACTTAGATACCTAAGTTTAAGGATACCTACACAGTAATATTCCACTTTATTTTGCAACTCATTAAAGAAGAAAAAGAGTGTCCTAGCAGCAAGACATATTGTCTTCCTTCCAGTAATAAAAAAATGCTACGCTGGAAAACTACAGGGACACTGACCAAAGAGCAATAAAGAGAAATCAGGAGAACTTCTGAAACATTAATGATGTCCTTCTGACAAAGCTTGTAAAAATGTGCTAAAACTTTGAGTATTTGTGAATATGGCAGCTTGAGATCTACCTCATCTCATCAATTCCCTGGGCTAAGTTTTCACTTACACAATATTTTTCCCAGACGTGATCTCGGTGGGATTATGAGAGATAATTGGGAAGACATACATTCCTTAGCCAAGAGATAATTAAACAGAGTCATCAAGGCCAGACCTCTGACTGGGCTGTGAATTCTACTGCCAGATGTTGCAGATACATCTGTCTAAGCACTAACAGGATCCTTCTCATCACAATATCTAAGCATTTTACAAATATTAATGGGTTTTCTCTCTGGGAAAGGAATATTTTTTCATACTAATACAGTATAAGACAGAGCTGGATAAATAAGAGTAACAAAGGAGGTATTTTTTTGAGTTTTGCATTTTTGTTTCTGATTTTTTCTGTCTAATTTTTTTTTACATAGGGGAAAAATACCTTAAACTCTCTGCAGCTTAAAAATTTATAGACATCTAGTTGCTTCCACATAGAAGACTCTTTCCTCCATACTTCTATAGCTATTGAACAATAAAATATTGGCAAATTGTGAAACATTTATTGATCATTCACTTCAGTATATTTTTTAGGTCTACAAGTCTTAGTGTAGTGGTAGTAACTGTGGCCTAAAGAATGGAAAACTGAAAGACAGATATCAGGATCTTAGATACACATATGTATGTATATACATATAGATATTTGTGAGTATAAAAAAATTATGAACAATAATGAAATGTTTATTAAAATCTAAATATGTAAATATTTTTGTATAATTTGAAGTGCAGGTATTTGTATTTCTGATTGCACACATTCCACACACCTTATTCTTCATCTATTTCATAATGCTTGGAAGTTGGCTTACATGTTTTTGAATAGTTTGGGTTGGCCATCCTGAACTTCCTGCACTAGAATGTACACGATATGTGAGAAACTTCTGCTTCTTAACATTACTTCAGTCTTTATATACTGCTGTGAGTTATCTTCACTGTGCGCAGGGACAGAGATAATGGGAAAGGAAAGATGAGGAAGCAGCATCAAATCTTACCCTTTGCATTAGAAAATGGCACTCT
Organism: Lathamus discolor; assembly: GCF_037157495.1. NCBI lineage: Eukaryota > Metazoa > Chordata > Aves > Psittaciformes > Psittacidae > Lathamus > Lathamus discolor. Next base: position 146,961,365 of record NC_088884.1, on the reverse strand, counting down.
TGTCTGCAAAGATCCAAGCAGGCTTTCTTTGGACCTCACAGACTAGTAGAGAAAAAGCTTGTATGCGCATATGAGAGCAAAAATGGGACACTTCCATTAGGCTTGGCATTAAATAACAAACAACGAAAATACTACCTGAGACTACTAAATATAAACATCCAGATGCTGCAACAGAATGCAAAAACATTTGCTTAAATGTCCACAAAATTTCATTCCAGTAAATTAATACATCATAATTAGAGATTTTCAATGAGATTGTACTGTTAGTAAGTGAGCTGCAAGCTTCATTTTGCAGACAGTGAAAGATGTCCAGGTCATACTAGCTGTTACTGTGAATAAAAATATATGTGGTTTATGTCCACCTCTGGTGTCCAAAAAGGAGGTGCCTTTTTATGTAATAATCCTGGGACTACAAAGTAAAATGGACTTGGGCAGACTCTACCTCAGATACACCAGCCTTTCTTCAGTGACTACCAAGGGAACCCACATGGCCATGTAGACAAGGAACAAATTGTCTTTAAAGGCTAAAGAGGAGGAGTAGGGGACCCTCCTTAACCCAGAGTAATAGGAATTATAAACCCATTGAGGGGTGCCAGGGCACCCCTCAGCTCTACCCAGGAGGCACAGTGACTCAGGGTCCCCCATGGATGTGCTCTGGTCAGCTCTGTGATAGAAGTGCAGACTCGAGGCATCTCCCTGCTGACAGCCCTGGCAGTGTCAATCCCTGCTGGGTCTCACCCTCCATACTCTGTGCAGGGAAGGTCAGTTTACAGTTTCTGAAGACCTGGGCTAAGGTATGCTAATCTATTTTGTGGTTTCCTAAGTGTTGTTTGCCAAACCCTATGACGATATCAGATATACCATATACAGGCACCTGCTACTTACCGGCTGGCATTTCTGCTGCTAACATAAGGTAGAAGCTCACCCTTGCTGCAGAAATACTTTTGAATTAATAGAATTACTACTGCTGCAAGAGCAATAGGATAAATTTTTGGAGAAGATTCTAAATAAAGTTTATTATTAATCATTTTTTAGTTGTACACTGTATGTAACTGTATGCATAATCATCATATTCCTGATGAACTCTGTATTTTAGCACTTTATTCCTATTGGAAAAATAACTCATTTACTTTCTTGCTTCTGTCCCAAGAGTTTGGTTAGACCTTGTTAGAGCTTGAGTAATTATCAAAAATAACGGATTTCTTTGAGCATTTGAGAACAAGTTTAACCTTACATTATATTTTTAGCTTTTAAGTGTTGGGTTGGGTTTTTTTCTAATTCACTTTAGAAGATGCATTAGGTTCTGGACAGGAAATTTATATACAGTTGCTAAGCATTTCCCCAACAAGTGAAAAAGAAACTAGTTTGGGTCCATTTAGCTGTCAGTAAATTTTGATGCTGTCACCAGAATAATATTGATACACTTTGATATTGCTATATTTGAAAAGTATATGTTCTCAGGACCTTGTGACTTTTTAAAATACACTTCCCAAGATTAGTTAAGTGTTTCATATTATGATACATAATACAATTGATGCTCTAAAGTACTTTACCAGGTCCTCTGGGGACCTGTGAGGACTTTTAGCACCAGTGTTTTCTGATTATGCACTGCCTCTGTGCTCTCTGCTCTTTTCAAAATCAAAAGAGTTAAAACAGTCCATGCAAAGCTGCATGTACTGGGAATTACATTGCAGCAATGTTCGTTGTACACTTTGAGGCAGAGGTAGAAATTTTGTTTGTTATGTGCAGAGTTATTTGCCAATTACTTATTTAAAACTTGCAATTTGTGGCAAAGACTTTGAAGGCCTTGAGCAGTAACACACGCCCCAGCAAAGCAAACACATAAAACAAAATAAGTATGGTTTGAAGTATATTCAGTCCCTTGTATAGAAACTGAATATGTCCTACTTAATCCTGATCTTTAATTCCCAGAGCTGTCCAATTCCAAGAAAAACAGGAGATTGCCCACATATCAGGCTAACTGTCCTTTAGATACTCAAGTTATTTAGTGATGAAATAACTCATAAATTCCTAATTAATGCCAATATTTTAGGACCAATGCTTTCAATGTTGGATCTAATCCTCCACTGTCATCCTGTGGCTTTAACTTGTTAGAAGGCCAGTCATCTCCATCAGTTTGCTGGAGCAATGCACTGGAAGATTTGGATTACCCAGCCAGAGTTCCCCAAAATGAGAAGCAGAGATTAGTTTCAAAAGAATACATGCAGTACTTATTTTGTTCAGTTCTTAACATCATCTTCATTTTTGAGCAGAGATAATTCAAACAAGTTAGAGGTTTTCGCTAATATTTTTTCCACTCAAAAACTTTTAGAATTGTATCCAAAAAACACTATAGTAGATAAATCAGTGTTTTCCAGGGACACATTACTTACAGATTATTCTTCTGCACAGTCAGTCATGGGACTTTTCCTATGTTCCTTGGGAAACTTTCAAATAATTTAGTAAATACTTGTTCTGCTTGCCCAGGTTACTTTTTTCTCTGCACAGATTCACTCTGTTACACTTTGTTGTATCTTCCTGCATTTTACTAGACACTTTTTTTTCCCTATCTTTTATAAATACTTCTAAAAAATCCTTTAGAAATCCTTTCAAAAATAGTTCAAGAGTTTAAAAATCCCTTAAAAATAACAGATGCCTCAAGCATAGAATCAGGCAGGCGTACGCTTAGGCTTCAGAAAGTGTTTGTAAAACATTGACTTCAACAGGACATAAGCAGATTCATGATGTAAAAGTATAGTTTAGATCAGAACCTTAATCAGTAAATGCTCAACTGCATAGATTCCTCGTATATTCACAGGGTAAATACTATACCAATTCACACATTAAAGCCACATGAATAAAATTAGGATATTAATTCTTTTCTGGTGTTAGATAGGAATTGAAAGGGACCAAAAACAATGGCCAGAAGTCTCAATACAATTGTCTCTTTTTGTTCATAAGTGACCCAGAAGTGTGAAAGCAAGCATTCAGAACAAAGTGGTCAGGCTTTCAAGGCTCACTATATCAATCTTAGGTGAATGACAAGCATAAAGTCTCATTACTTCTAGTTGACGAACAAGAGAAGGGTTATCTTCCATTTCTTACCTTAAGCAGGCATGCCTCACCACTGTAATTGATGCCCCCTGGTTATTATCTATCACTTATTTTAAGAGATAGCCCTTAATTCATTCTGTTGTGGTAGGGCTAAAAAAGAAAAAGGTTGAATGAATTTATCAAAACTTTGCAGATGTTGCTTACTTTCACTGTAATAATTCAGTCTGAAAAAAAACTAGGGATTTTTTGACGATATAAATCAAAATATAAAAATGACAATTCCCTTTTTGAGCTGTCCTGAAGAATTAAATAGCCAAAATACAAAGCTTTCTCTGAGCTCACAATTCATGCAATCCCTTCACGATTTCAACAGATGTCTATCTTCAGTAGAGCAGGCTAGCAAGTGTCTACAGTCACCTCGTGTCTGTTTATTCCTTAGGTCATGGGCTTATATGTTGTATGGTTTTGGACTGTGGGCCATCCTTGAAAAGCCTTAGCTGCAGCGTGATGATGATCTGTCCTGAGAAGCTGAGGTATTTGTGAGAGAGGTCAAGCTTTGCAAGTGAGCTCAGGTAAGATCAGTTATGCAGCACCTTTAAATCTAGAAGACGCTAAAAGATGTATTTGCAAAAACTGTGTAGATATGCTATCAGCTGCTACAGAAATGGAAGAAGACACATTTTGAGACACATTTCCAGAACAGCAGCCAGGATCCTGCACAGTAAACTATTTAGTATCTAAAGATTATTTTGTCCCATAGATTTATCACATGGTGAATACTGGCTATATTAGGTATTTATTGTCTACTGGTCTACACCATATAGGTACAGAGCAGACAGTAAACATGGTCTTAAGTGGCATTTAAATATTATTTATATGGTTTTAATTGACTGAATTACAGCCCAGCACATGGCTTACAGCCATGATAGCAATCCTGAGGGAACAGTCTTTCAACAAATCAAGGTACAACCTGCTAGCTGTCTCATAAAGATAGGGCTACCTGCTCCTTTATTCATGTTGTTCCTCTGAAGACATTATTAGAAAAAAATTATTCCTCCCTTTTTGCAGGTACACAGAGCTGAAGTGAACCAAGACCTGAGCTAGCGTTTTCACTCCTAAACCAAAACAAAAACACAAACAAGAAAAACCTTTCAACAGGCTGGTATCACAAAAACTGCAGCTTGGCAGGACAAGATGAATAACAGGAACCAAAGATGCCATCTTCAGAAAGCAGGCCAAAAAGATTGTCTTTTAAACATGCCTTTATACTCCCCATTTCGTTCACTTCACATCTTCATTTTCTTAAACCTTACCTGAACATGTGCCCCCCACCTTATCAGTTTGCTTCACTTCTATATTAACGTTGTTAAAATGATTGACGATGCCTAACCTTGCAGATGTCTTAACACAATGTCCAGTATCAAAACAACTCCAGGACTTGGCCTTTTTGTGCTCCAGTATAACACATAACCTTATGTTTACAGACTATTCCCTAATTAATAGAAAGAAAAATTGCTTTTTCTAGGTAAAATCTATCTGTACGGTCTTACCCGCAATTCATTCACTTCTGCCAAGTAGCAAAACTTCTAATTAACCAGGCCTCTCAGGGGCCTGGTTAACTTCTACTTGCACAGCTATATTGCTGAAAACGTTAATATGGTCAACAACTCCCTAAAAAGAAGAGGCTTTGCACTTTCTGGAATGAGAGAAGAAATGCTTTTGCATGGATCAGTAAAGATAGCAATAATTGCCATAAGGCTTACTGTAATTTATGCAGAAGAAGTTTCTCAATTGCTCATAGTGGACTGTCAGATGTGAGACAGCATGCAAATGGAGCAGATCATGAAAATTATTTCTAGCCTAGGTTCTAAGAACAAAACTCTTGAAACTTTCCTTTATTGCTAAGAAATGTAGGAACTGAGAAAACAGTGTGATTGCTAGAAAAGTAAGAGAACAACATATTGTATTATTCACATTCTTTCACAGAGCTGCAACAAGCTAAATAATATAGTTTTCCAATATTTATTCACAGCTATATCTTAGTAGGACAAAAGGTTCATAAATTGCCAGCAGTATAGTGGTCTTCTTTCAGTTTAGGAACAACTGAAGTCTCAACTGAAAGGGTATGTCTTTTTCTGTGGCCACTGGTGCCTTAAGCCAGAAAATACAGAAAAGTTTCTTGTAGCTGTTGGTTGCTGAACAGTTAAAAGGTAAATAAGCCATGGTCTGTTTGATTAATTTCAAGACAGCAATGAAAATACATTAATAATATTTGGAAAAGCAAAAATTATACTGAAATTATGTAGTTTTAACTTTGACAGCTATGGTAGATTTTATCCTATCATTTTTGCAAAGAAAAGTAAATACTTGCTAACAGCTAATTATCTAGCTCCTTTACCGTGCACCTGAGAGTATGGTATATATGTTACTGAATACAGCATTTCAAACACCATCCCAATGGCGTCCATCTTTCCAAGACATAGTTCACTTAGGTAATTTTGAGCACACAGAAATACTGAAGCGTATCCTCCCAAAATGGTTCCCTCCTACTTGGCATTTGAAAGGATCTTACAATGTTTAACTATTCCTATTTATCTATGTCCATTAGATATGGGATTCATCTCATCTAACAGTATAAAATCATAACATGTCTAATCTAAACTAGTTGTCTAATGCAAACAACTTAGGAGAAAGATAAGCAATTTCAGAAAACAGTTCATCCCTCATGCTTAGATAGTACCTAACATGGTTTTGAAAAGGAAATAAAAATATTAGAGTTAAGATTGTGTGGTGTGATTTCCTAACATGTCCTGATACTGATCTGTGACAGTTTTACAGCATCTCTGAATCCTTTCCTCAGCCATGTTGTGGTCTTCTCAGAATCTCACTTCACCCAAAGCAAGAGCCTATTTTCTTTGCCCTTGCAGCACAGGCTGCATACACAAATCTATAAATTCAGTACCTTGCTTAGGAACCCATGCTCTTGATATGTTAAAATAGAAAGATAGATACCTCAGGTGAGTGGTCTGAGCTATTCTGGATGGACTGACTGCAAGAATTATGCACTTCTCATAAACACCTAGCTGAGATATCTAAACATGGTGAGAAAAAGCAGGTGTCTTCAGTTCCCCAGGTTTTTATAATGGTCTGATAATAAGGATGAATGGGAAGCCACTAACTATAAAAAAAAACAAACCACAAACAAACAAACCAAAACCAACCAGGCAAGAAGAGAGCTCAACACTGTACAGCTGCCAGTGACCTGTCTACCGTGTTTTATTAACCTGAGTGACAATAGACATCCCTCTTTCTTTTCCTTTTAGGAAAATACGTTGATGTTTCACCTGTTCCTCATCTTGTTTTACTTTAGGAGTTATGCCTTGGAGGGATTTTCTGTGCTGTTCAGATCTTGACTGCTAAAGATCAGTGGCTTTAACATTTGCCTGTCAATGGCAGATGTTTCTGTAATCCCATGTTCCATACTCAGAGTGCTGGACGTTACAGCCTTGACATTTGGCCTGAGATTGAGGATTTGCTATTAGTATTTCCCCAGGAAACTGACACTTGATGGACAGAGTACATAATCCATGCTTGGATATGTTTCTTAGTGAATTGATCTCCATTTCAAATTGACGTGGGCAAAGGCACAAATGTAGTAGATCACCATCTATTCCCCACCCACAGTGTATTTTAATAAAATGCAATATGCATTGCAGTGTAAGCTATGAGGCATATAAATCTACAACATGCAGTCTGAAACTTTGTTGCAAAATGCTATGAATGCTTCCACATTTCCCTAGTGTTTATTTGCTTATGCAGGAAGCCTAGAAAAATATTTTGATGTATTGCATGCCATATTTTTTAACATTACTCAAAATGCTTGAAAAGATTTTTAGTGAAATTTAACCCACATCAATCATGACCTTGATATGAAAAATTACTGCCAACCTTTAAATTAAAAAAGGAGAGGAAGAAAGAATACTCTTACACTCCTGGCTGATGCTGAACTGTTGAAAACATTGAGTGTTATACACATACTCTGTCTGTAGTGGAACTATATAGAAGGAAGCCAACCATTTATTACCATGGCAAGCGTAATTAAAGATCTTTTATCTTTCCACCTTATAGGATCCCAGAATGTGCACTTTGTATAGTGAGAATTATATTTAGTAACTATTGTATTAGTAACTATAGTAACTCTACTTTAGATTTACATAGATTCCAATGAATTCCCTGGGAGCTTTTCAAAGTTAGTAAAAACATACATTCAGGCTATGACTTTGTACCATATGTTGCTCCTTCCTCACTGTATTTCCCCAACCAAAGTTATCCAAACAAAAGGTGATACTAAACTAAGCAGGTTGACCTGCTTTTCTTGTATTCTTCTCACAAAGAAATAAGGAAATACATGCTAAGACCTGATTGTCTCACAGGATCTGAATACAGAAAACTTCCTATTCGGTAAGCACAAAGAGCATTGTGTCCAGCTCTGTGTCAAAAACTCATTAATGTGCCTAACAAAGATGGCATATATCCTGTAATTTCTTTGAGAAAAGTAAACTTCATCAGAAGTCTAACAGCTACGTCATCACTTCGAATTCCTTGTATCTATGGGGAGGTTCGGTCAATCTGATGTCCTTGGGTGCAGAATTAAATCTGTTTCAAATGAAGAAATGCTTCTTTTCTCTGTTATTATGGAAAACTTCAGCCTTGAAATATTTTAGCTCTATGCTGCTCTAGACTGGATGCTTTATAAAACCTTGTTATTACAAATCCAGCTTATTTCAAAGCCTTGATCCGCAAAGCCCCTTTATATACAAGTTTCTGATGTTCTTTGCAACACATCTAAATCATATCATCTAATTTATTCAAAGTTCTGACTGTGCTGCTCTGTTTCTTACAGCATTTCAACAAGTTGTGCAACTATGATATTTTATTAAAATATTGCATCTACCTGAGGATACAGAAACTGCTCTTCTTCTGCATCTGACTCTTGCAGTGGTCAGATTCACCTATAAATGTCCTATCACATTTTTAAATCATGCAGTTCTATGTATCATAGAGAAATAGAGGAAGGCAATTTCCTTCTGCTCACAGTGGTAGTTTTACATGCTTAACTTGAACTCTTACTGGCAAATGAACTAGAAGCATTTTAACTGAGCTAGTAAAATAACTAGAAATGGCCAATATTCTTGAAATAGCTACTCGAGGACAGGAATCAATTCTATTGTTAATTCAAGAAAATTAGTTCCCAGAAAATATGAACAATGATTGCAAATAAGAAAATAAATGTAACCAAAAGAAGATGCAATTAATCAGTTCTTTTCTGTGATCTCTTCTTACTGCCTGAAACATAAATGTAAATTTAGTATTTGTCAGTTTCAGTTAATGAGAAACCCAAGACTGAGTTTGTAACTATGAAGCTTCAATACAACTAGCAAATTGAAAATGTTACAGGAAAAAAAACCTCATGAAGGAGAAGATGAGATCTGCATGTATACATTTTTCCTTGTCTCCTTCTGACTAACAGCTGGTGGTTTAACGTAATTACATGTCCTTTCCAGCATCTTTATGGACTGGTCAGCCTTGCAGGTCTCTTGAGGGAAAATAAACAAACAAACAAGCAAACAAAAACACCAAAACCACAAACCCCCCCAAAAAACAGACCAGTAGCACAGGCAGTAACTGTTCTGAATCACTCTTAAGAGTTGATCTCCTTTGCTTTAGAAAACTTCAAAGCATCTAATGAATTTTAGTTTTCTCATTTATCTGCTTTTGTGGAAGGTGCTTATGCTGGTTTTGGCTGGGGTAGAGTTAATTTACATCATAGTAGCTAGTGTGGGGCTAAGTTTTGGGTTTGTGCTGCAAACAGTGTTGATAATCCAGGGATGTTTCAGTTGTTGCTGAGCAGTGTTTACAGAGTCAAGGCCTTTTCTGCTCCTCACACCACCCCACCAGTCAGGAGGCTGGGGGTGTGCAAGAAGTTGACAGGGGACACAGCTGGGACAGCTGACCCCAGCTGACCCAAGAGATATTCCATACCAGATGTTATCATGCTCAGCATAGAAAGCTGGGGAGGAAGGAGGAAGGGAGGGGATATTGGGAGTGATGGCATTTGTCTTGACAAGTAACTGTTACATGTGATAAAGCCCTGCTTTCCTGGAGGCGGCTGAACACCTGCCTGCTAATGGGAAGGGGTGAATGAATTCCTTGTGTTGCTTTGCCTGTGTCTGTGGCTTTTGCTTTACCTGTTAATCTGTCTTTATCTCAGCCCATGAGTTCTCTCACTTTTACTCTTCTGGTTCTCTACCCCATCCCACCAGGGACGAGTGAGCAAGTGGAGCAGAGCTGCTGGCTGGGTTAAACCATCACAATGCTGAAAGCATCTCATCTTCTGCCAGTTTTCAGTAATTGCCTTGTAACAGCAAGAAGCACTTCAGGAGAATCTATTGGCCATGTTATATTATATCTGACCACTAGACTGATGCTCTGCAGGCTTTAACTCATGGGATCCTGTGCCATAATTTTTCTTCCACTTCATTTACAATATTCCTATTTTTAGCATCAACATGAGACAGACCCAATTATACCTGAAGTTCAGCAGCACATAATAGATGTCTGAATTTGACTCTTGAGTTACTCTAATCATCATTTTCATGGTTTAACATAATTTAAACAATGCTACTTGGTTTTAAACACCCAGGGCTCAAAGTCACATGCTTAAAATCATGTATTTTCAAACCCCCCCAACCATAAATTACTAAGAAATGCATTATAGTCAAGTACCTGTAATATTCTGTTTATCAGATATAGATTAAAACATGAGATTCTTTTTTAGCAAATATATATTTTAATGGATATATATTTTAGCAGCTGTATTCTCCATTATTTTTTTTTCTGAATGCTGGGAACAATAAATGCAGCTGTGCTCCACCTGACCAAGTCCATAACATTCCAACTCCAGAGATGGAGACCTGGCACCCCTTTTTGTATCTGACATGTCTTCATGTGAATTATTAGCAGCAAGTTTGAATTGTTACAGCATTATTTCACAAATCCTAAGCATCTGTCCGAAATCTAGCCTCCTAAGTATAGGCCTACCAAACTTTGTCTGGGATTTCCTGGATATGCGTATCTTCATAAGTCTGGTGCCATTATAAGGTAACTCTGATGTTGGATTTATTTTATTGCATACACATAAAATAGCTGTGTAGTGCAAATACAGTTGGTCTCTCAGAAGCCTTTTCTCAAATTTGCTGACACCTAATAGCCCTGTAAGGTTGAATGCTACTATGCATACACAGTGGAGCTAGCCAAGCTACAAGATGTCAGATCCCAGACATTCACTGCAGATGTGCTGATTAGTAAGGAGTTACAGGCACCCCACAGCCAGATTCACATTATTACATATATTCAGTAGAAAATAAATTCACAATGATATGAAGGCATGAATAAAAATTATGCTGTAAAAATGAAGAATATTTTTTCATCGTTTGCAGACAGGTTTTCATCTGGAAAAGGGTATGTCCCAGTCATGTAGTAAATCTGATTAAATAAATAATAGTAAATAAATAAATAGTAACAAAACCAATCACAAACAAAGCACAACCAACAAAGTCTTGATATTTTCAATCACCTTTAGGTAGGCAAGTCACTAGGCAGCTGGGAAAAATTGCAGGAAGAGGGAAAATGGCCCTACCATATTATGCTTAATATAAAACTTACAGGTAGCACATTTTACAAGAATGTCCATCCTAAAAATATTTTCAGACTAGGGTGTTTTGGACCTCTTTGGATATGTGTAACTTGAAGGACTTAACTGTGCCATAACATGAACCACATCTAAAACATCCTTTGAGAGACTAAAATGTCACTGCTTCTTTCAAGTAAAGATGTGGAAGAGAAAACATCACTATTATATCCTCAGAGAGCCTCTTGGTAAATTTTTACTTGCATGTGTGAATATATATATGTACTGTATACATGTATCCCATTAATGTCAGTAGCATATCAGAGTTGAGACCGGCTGTGCATATCTGAGAAGCAATTTTTTTTTTCTGGAGAAGATTTCATAGTGTCTAAAAGATAAAGAGTTGTTTGTGATGAGGTCTGGTCATTGTTCCCAGAGCTGTATAATTAGTCCTAAATGTTCTAGTTACAGTCTTGCCCTGCATTTGCATGTGTAACTCCTGGCAATTAAAGCAGGACAGAACTAAGCTTTTGTTCTATGTGAGAAGCAATACATGAAACTGTGCCCACTGAAATCACTGAGAATATTTTCTTTTCTTTGCTGGGTCAGGATTTTCTCCCATGTCTGACTAAGTACTCAACAGATTTCTTTTCAGAGACTCTATTCCCTCTCCCTTTTCTCTTGGATAGATAAGACAAAATATTTTCAAGAAAAAAAGTAAAAAGATAACTAACCCAAATAAATGCATAATTTCAATATCCTACTTCTCCCTGGCATAAAAGGAGAAAGAAAGGGCTTATGTTCCTACTGGAGTTTTGATTCTAAATCCAATGTAAATACAAAATGAAATGTAAATCCATTGGCTTTTTGTGTTGTGAATTTTGCAACATTTTTAATATTGATTCAGCTATATGCTGAAAAGTGTATTTTGTGAAAAAAAAAATAATAATCCATAAGCAGTTGAGGAAGGGTTTGAGGTGATGTTTTTGTGTATGCTATAACATAAACCTCTTGTATATAGCCAGGTGAAATCAAGGAGTAGGCAACGTGACATAAACCACGTCCTTCTCTGATCTCCAAGATTTTATGACATGTTTGCCTTTATACTTGTAACTCTTTGGTTACATTTCAATTGAGTTCTCCCTCACTGTGTCGCTGTCTTAAGTATTTTTCACTTTTCTAATGTCAATAGCTCTTCTGTTGAGAGGACTCAACAGGAAGTAAATGCAGGGAGTACGAGCTCTGATGAGATCCTTTAATCCACCCCTAATCCCACTCAATTAAAACTCCATTGATGACAGAAAAATCATTAAGTGCTGAAGAACAGGAAAATGAGCAAAAACAACCCTGCATGAGAAATTAGATGCACAGCTTTTAACAAGGGTGTTCTGCTCCTTCCTCAGGACACCTCCTTTCTGTGCCATTGCTGGCAAGCCACACTAACAGCTGAGCATCTAAAAATCTATAGTCTAGTTGGCAGTTTAACTAATGCATCTATAACTGTTCAGGGAGAGTTATGCACAGAACACCTAACATTACACATCCCACTGCTGAGATGGAGTGATCTGGAGGTTTATGCGAAAGGTCCATTCAGTGACTGCTTTCTTCTTCTATGAACTAGAAACACAGTGCTAGTAAACTGTGCATCCAGTTCTACCTATGCATTGTTGCTTGTCTGTGTATTTCTGTAATTCACTTCCAGAGAGGCAGTTTGCAGAGATAGGAGAAAAACTACAAGTAAAAATAATCAAAACACCCCAATCATCATTCTGAAATAACTTTCGATTGCACAATTTTCTAATGTGAAGCACAGAGGGTATTTATTGCTTGATATCTCTCCTTTCAGCATGTCAGGTTTTCTGCTTTATGTCTTATCTAATTAAGAGGGGGGGAAATGAAGCCAAGAAAGTAATAGTTGATGTTACCTCTTCCTTTCACATGTCCTTCTCTGACATCTTCAAGTGGTTTTTAGGTCTTAGGGAAGTAGGAGGCATAACAGAGCATGTACAAAGAGCTAAGTAGCAGCAGGTCTGAATAATATTTTCCACTAGGAAACCTTGGAACCATATGCTCTAAATGTTGAGTACAGTTAATGTGGCTTGAAGCAGCATTAAATCCAGTTACACCTCATGAGCCCCCTCTTCCCAGAGTGCACACATGGGTCATGGAGCCAAAAGCAGTGCAGCAACCAGTTGGACTTTGTTGATGGTTCTGGTGGTGGCCAGAGGAAAGCCTTTGGAAAAAGACTTTTTGCATGTCTAAGCTGAGAATCTACAGCATTGCAGTCTTGATTTCTCATGGTTTCCCAGTCTGTATTTTCTTCTGGGAAAGAAATAGCCCTTTTTTGGAACCTCAGACAATCTCACACACATAAGGAGGACACAAGGTAAATTTATAGAAACTTAAGACCCAAACAATTGTAGGCTTCTTGGAGTCATTTTGTTGCTTTTGTGTGATTTTACACTGGAAGGGAATACAGAGAGTTTCATCTTTCTTCATCACTAACTTAAAAAAGGAATGGCCTGGTACTTTTCCAGGCAATCTGTGCGCACCTATAAAATGAAATGCAGCTCATAAACATTAACCATGTTGAAACAATACACTCTCTGTTTGCAATCACATTGTAAACAACTTAGATGTAAGATACAATTTGTAGACATCTGTAATGTCACTGCACCGGGAACCCAACCTCCACACCTAAAACACAGAGTAATTATCAGCACATATATATTTTGCCTTGCAAACAAGCTTTTGACCGATTTGTGTGGACATGGCTTTTAATAATTATCTCTTAAAAAAAGGTATTTAACCTCAGACCACTTTTACACTCCTTTCATCCCTCTTCCCCCTATTTCTCTGGTACACACTCACTGCTGTCTACTTCAAACTGCAGATTGCCAGAACTTCTTTGCTACATGTTTAAGTGCCTTGTTCAACGCCTTGTATTCTAATTCCTATTTAGTGCCCCTAGGCACTGTGGTATAAATAATACCTCTCAGGTCCTGACCCTTCAGATACTTTCTAGTACAAATAATACCCACTAAGGCTGGTAAGCATGTCCAAGAGCAGGCTGATGATTTGTGCAATTGGCAAACAGAGGCTCAAGAGATTCTTTAGAGGCTTCACTTGATAAACTGAAGAATGTTGCCATGTTTGTATTCCCTGACATTTATTTTGATATAACAAAAAGCTTTTGAAAGATAGGCAGTTTCCAAGGATTGAAGTACCTTGCAACCTGCTTGTAGATCTCCCTTGGACAGCTCAGAGTCATCCCTCTTGCTCCTCAGCCACCAGGGCCATGGTCAGCTGCCAGTCATCAACTTCAGCTGCAAAATTACAGGATCTACAAATCTTCCACAACTCCTCTGACTTCTATTTATAGAAATATACTATGATCTCCGCTTGGTGGGTCTGGTGCCAGCAGTAATTTTAGAGGGGACTTGGCTGGTTTCTTCTGTCTCTTTTTTGCACTATTTTGACACAGGTAATGTAAGGTCAGAGTCAAGACCTTGCAGAACAATTTCTCTATCATATTACAGTGCAGACTTGTTATTTTTAGCACTTACGCATTGCTGTTGCAGAGCAGTCCACTAGCAGACACTCTCTGGCAGTTTATTTTGTGTATTGTGAAATAATAATTAAAAAAAAAAAAGGACAGATCTGCTGGTTTTGGCAGGAGAAAAGACTACATTGGGTGATCAGCCCTAGAATTAATACTCTAGACTCTGATTTATTTTGTCAAGTCAGATGATAGAGAATTTAGTTGGGCAGTCCTCCTCAGGAGACAGAGAACACACCTGGGGAGCATAACACTCAAATGGGTCTCTGAGGTGTCAGTTCCTTTATCAGCTGTATCACAAATGTCCTGGTTCCCCTCCTCTCAGTTTTCCCATCTGTTAGAGATGAAGTTCCTGATCAGTTGTATAAAGATACTGAGGTATATGGGTAGTCAGGCTACTACAGTCAGATCAATTGTGGTCAGACCTTATCTTGTAAAAGAGCCGTTTGACTATTGGCATGATATTACTATTGTTGATGTGTAAAATACGCACAGTCTACCAGTAGTGTGCCACTAAAATTGCCTATTTAGCATTATTTTAGAATATCATTATTTTAAAGTGCTCATTTTATTTGAACTTGAAATATCAGGGTTTGGTAATGTAAAAACAAAATACATCAACAGGGTTTAGATACTTCTCTTTGTGTGCCAATTTGGAAAAGCCATTTTCTTTTCTATTTCTTTTTTCTTCTGGAACTCACATTCTTCTGAGAAAAATAAATCAAGTCAAAACTTTCTTGTCCAAAAGGATTTTTTTTTTTTTTAAGGGAACTCTTAGAAAATATATTTTTAGAATACTTCTTTTCTGGAAAAAGTAATTGCATTTACTATCAATAGGATTTTAATGGTGTTCAGCTAGTAAGGAAAGAAATTACAAGCATCTTGCCAATATGTAGTCAGGTACAAAGAATAGGGAGGGAGGAGAGAGGGGGAAAAATGACAAAACCATATATATGTAAACCCACATTTTTTTTAACAAAGAATAGCTGCATTATTTGTTCTTATGGATTGTTGCAGCTTGCCTTTTTATGAGGTGTTGAATGACAACTTAATTTGCAAGTGGGATAGCAAAGAGTATAGTGTGATAATTTATCTCCAAAAAGATAGAGCTGTAGCATACACAAAAAGAATCAGCCCCCTTCACAGACTGGTTTTTAAAAGTCTTCCAATAAAAAGTATTTTAGCTTTTTAAAAAGCAGTTGTAGCCAGCTGAAATTAATTTCTCTTGTCCTCTTAATAGCCTTTTTACATGGGAAACCAATGCGCAGCTTGCCACTTCATAGGCCAGTATATGGGTGTATTTAAGTTTGAGAGGAGAAGGGGTTATTTTAATATGCAAGTCTAATGGTGCTATTGGGTTTTTAGGAATCAGAATGATCTATATTGCTTCCTAAAGTGAGCCTACATATCATGGTATTCAGAGACATGTTTTGTCTAGTTATTTTTTTTTCAGTAATATAGAAGAAGAACACGATAGCTTGAGTAAATCAAACAAAAATGAGTGATTCAGTACCTGATTTAATACTGTGAATTCATTTTAGTTCAGATGGTCCTTGCTTTGTTGTATAATACAATTGCAGGCAAGACTGGTATGATACAACAAGGTGCATTATAAAAATAATTATTAAAATAATCTTAAATTTTCAAGACCTGAAAGGGAACAATTGTTAGGATACGTGTCCGTATATCAAAGGCAAGCCTTTAGTGAGGGTGCTTCTTGTTTCTTATTTAAGAGCATGAACTTCATTGCCTTAGCAATTCTTCCTTTTTTCACAAAATCCAATTGCAGTGGCATCCTTTCAGGTTTCTAGAGGCTTAGACATTACTGCTCCTCCTGCAAACTGTCAGTAACCTCTTACTTAGCAAGTTTAAAATTTTCCTGCATCTGTCTCAAAACTATAGGTGTACTGTATCACATCCTTCCAAAGGATTCAGAGCTAAAAGGAGAACTTAATTTTAAATTACTGCTTCAAAGTACTGTAGGTCTACCTGTCTTTCTGCAGGGTCTTGCTATCTCCATTCAAGTGATTATTCCACCTCTCCAAGCTTTTATCTTTACTGCTAGTTGTTCATTGCTCCACCTGAAATCCACAGCTGGCTTTGGAAGCAAAGCAAACGGTTCAGAGGTAAGCACACTGTGTGTTAGTTATATTGAGTATAACTAAAACAAATATGGCTAATTAAGAAGATAGCTGATGTGTTTTTTCTGAGAGCCTTGTGGCCATCTCAGCAGATGGAATCTGTCTTGTGTCTGTGATGCTGCTTCCCTATGATCCTGCTGCTGTTGCACATGGCTAATATGAGCAGAGCATAACAGCCAACAACAGCCATCGAGAAGAGTTTCAGCATTGTTGAAAGGAACCTGATCTGCACTTTTTCTAAAGGCCTTTTACTGAGGATCTCATTTAAGCGGTATTGTGCCTTTTCCCAGTGCTGAAAAAGCGGATGTATCAAAGCCCCTTTTTGCTGAGAGAGTGGAAAGGCTCCTTCTGAAGTCTGAGAACCCCTTCAGCACCTTGAGTAACAAACATTCAGCTTGGTAAGAACTGCTGCCCTCCACTTGCCACCTCAGCATGATCCCTGAGATCTTCAAGATGCAACAGAAAGGCAAATGCATTGGGTTGTAGAGCTGAGTAAATGAATGAATGGCCTTACTGATCCAACCTAAGTGCTTGGAAAAATAAGTTAATACACCTGTACCCATCTCCATGTGCAGAAGAAAAGTCAGTGCATAATGCTGCAAGCTGGAAATAATGGACCATCATGGGGGAGTAAGGGAACACTGAGGAAGTATTGCAAAGAAAGATACAGAGGGTGACTGCAGGGATGTATTTTTTGATGTTTATATAGGTTATGTAAATCTTAACTACTCAGTAACAGTTTTATTTAGAGTAGCACTGAGCAAACTAACAGAGCAGGAGCAAATTCATGTGCAACCCTTCTTCCTCAGCATATGACTACCCCATTTTCTGTCTTCTCAGCAGTGACATATTTCAAAAGCATCACAGAAAGGAGAACAAATCTGCATTTACAGAAACACATGTCTTGTCACACTAGGGGAGAGCATTGCTTCATGTTCTTCACTGATTTCCTTCTTATAAACACAAGGATGTTAACACAAAAACAGTGATAACCAAGTTGAACTGTTGACTGTATTATAATAGAGATGACAATCTATAATGACCCCCACTGCTCAACAACTTAAGCTCTGAAGCATGAGGCTTCATTACCCTTGTAACTCTTCATAGTAAGGCTACAAACTTAAAATGTTGCTCCTGTTCATATGGACACCTAATACCTTCTTAATCCTCCCAAAACACTTCAGCAATTTCCATGGCAGTTATTCCACCGCTGGTTGGTTACACACTGCATAAAGAGTGCTTCCTCTTCTTCTGCCTGAGTTTGCTGACATTGGTGCTCACTTGGTGCTTGCCAATTTACAAATCAGAGGAGGAAGATCTCTGATTTGTGGAGATCTCCAGGTCCTACTGTGTTCAATTGGAGCTACGGGGTGCTGAGCCTATCTGTAAATCAGCCTTTAAGTGGAATGTCCATTGCTCAATAAAATATTAAAAGCCTTTAATTAGTGCATAAATTGTAGGAAATGCTACAGTTCCTCCAGTCAAACTACATAAACTTTTAGAATTTATTCATAACTGTGTGTAGCCTGACATCCTTAGATACATAAATAGAAAGTGCAAGAACCATCTATGTTTGTGTAATGACAATTATTAAAGAAATAATATCTATCAGTGGATACTGTTGAGTCTTTCACAGAAGCAGCCACATCCATGTAAAGATGCAGCCAATTTGGCTAATAGAAAACTCTCTCATTAGCTTATTTTCAGTTCTTCTTGCTTGAGAAACTTCCTTTGTTCTTGTCAATGTGACTTTGAAATGAGACTAAAGGGAAAGAAGTTGTCTGGCACAGAAATTTCTCTTACGCACTACTCCAAGTCTTTATAGAAGACTTTTTAAAGAAGACTGAAGGCTTAGGACTCAACAGTGTACTTGAATGGTTTCATATAGATGCCAGGTGTCCAAAAATACCATAAATTTAAGATCATACCTTAAAAACCCCATTAAAGTTATGTGGTGGATTTTACCTTAAGTAGCCTTTCTGTAAAACTTACCCTATATGACTTTTGCAAGTTAAACTTCATTTTGCTACTGTTTAGCCTCTTGAGTTTCCATTACATATTCATCTGCACTGGTGCTCATTGTTTCCTGGTTTAATAAAACCTGCAAATTCAATTGGCAGGCTACTTTTCTGCTCCTACATCTTTAATAAAAATGTTGTGTGAGTCTATATCTAACAAAGAGCCTTCTATCACACTTTTTGTAACCTCCTACACTATTATCTTTCATATCTTAGGAAAAGGCTGAATGCTTCTCTATACTGAGTATTGAAAACCAAATTGGAGATGCATATGAGTAAATACCTTAACTGACCTATATTAGGGAGGGAAGGAACAAAAGGGCTAGGACTGGTTTACCTCTTTTTCTGGCTGTTATAAAAAAGCCTGTTCTTATTTATGTGTATTTTCAGTTCTCATTTTCCTGTACTGTTTTCAGTAAACTCACTAGAGATTCTTTAGCCTTTGTTTCTCTTATGTTTATATATTAATCATTTTATATGGCAATGGAACATATCTGAGCAACAATAAAAGCAGATTGTAAAGCAACTATAGTAAGCATAAAGGACCAAATTTTAATCCAGTTATATTAATGAGCTGTGTACTCCTGTCCAGGAGGAGTACCTTTTTGTTCAGTATATTGCCAAGAGACTTTAGGAAGAGAATAAATGGTGTGAAGTTTTCTCTTGGTTCTTGTGAGCCTCTACAAATACAAGTGCAAGACACCTAGCACTAGAGAATAATGCCAGAGAGAACTGGCAGCTCCTCAAAAGTCTCATTTGAAAAGTGCCTGCTGAAGGCAGGGAACACGCTCCATCTCCTGTGGCAAAACTCCTGGGAGTTGAATGGCCCAGGCTAAAGCTGCCTTCCTTCTCCAATAGAGTCTCTAAGAAAAACTGAAGGTAACATGACCTGCCTCTCCAAGGACATACCGGTCCCTCTGGGGATCCAGGGATCTGTCTGGTGGAAAAAAATCATACCCCTGCAGGAGGGTCTGCATCCTCTTTCCTAAACTGTAAGTTAAAATCCATCAGTCATTTTAAATGTGTCATACACAGAGCTCTAGCCTACAGCATTTGAATAAACAGCATGATACTGGTTTTGTATTATTTTTCTTTCATCTACTAAATAGTCTCTCTTATGCACTCCAATACTACAGTAATGGGCTCTGGATAATAACTGGAAGAGTGAGTCTTTAACCATATTGCAGTATTTGTCCTTACAATACTGCAGCACCATGACATTTTACAACAAAACATGAGGAAAAAAGTGATAATGAACAAATATGGTTGCATCATGTTGGGAAACAATAGGCTAAATGCCAATCTTCAAGAATTCCTAAGTGATATCCTTGTGTTTATAATGTTAGTTCAACCAACATTACTCTGCTTCTTACTAAAATAATAGCACGAACAGAACCGTTTGTTCAGTCTGACTGCTGGAAAAGGAAAATGACGTCTGTAGAACTGCAGGAAATTATGTTGACTGATAACAAATATAATTATTTCCAAATTATTATGATTGTGTCACAATCACTCCAGCAATGCAAAAGATTTTTTTTTTCTTTTCCTCACTCCTCCCTTCCCCCCCTACAGCAAAACTCCTTATCTTCTGCCTTTGTTCTTACCTTCTGCAGCAGTTGCAACACTGGCACTGTGCCCCAGCACATGAAAGCTATAGTATTTGTGAATTATCAGAGTTTTTGCCTGGAAAAAGACGGACGCAGAAACACTCTGTTTAACAAAGGCCGCACTTTATCTTTGCCCGGTCTTCTTTCCCTGGTCTTTGCAGCTTCAGTTGAGTATACTGTGTCATGGGGCAGCATAAATGGTAGCCACATTCTAAGAGGGTTTGCAGGCTGCAGAAACAGTTCAGGTTTAAGAAACAATACATATCAAACATAAAAATATGTCTGATGTCACTGTAAAAGGTAAGTGATTTGGGGCTGCGGTGTTAGTTGATAGGAAGAAAAGGCTCATAAAATGGATTCTAACAGGAACAAAGTAGAATAAGGAACAATGATGGAGGAAGGTCCCAAAATTGGTGAGATATTGAAGAAGATTATAGATGATGAGGTATATTATAGAGCAACTGAAGAGAAAAGAGATGGATTGTGAAAATTAGATCTAGATGAGGAGAAAAGTACTGAAAAAAATCCTAAATTAGAATTGATTGACAACAGCCTTTTAAATAATATTGGGAAAGGTTACCTGAAATGGGTGAATAATTCAGCTGCTGAATTCTGAGTTTGCATAAATTAAGCAACAACAAACTATTTGGATGAGAAATTAGCATCACCTGAGACTGTTCCAGGCGTGTCAGTGGGGAAATAAAGGTGGCAGCTTCAATTGTTTAAACCCACAGGCTATAGAACGGAAAGCCCTCAGATAACTGCATTCAAACAAGGTTTTAGCAGTACCTGAACTCTCCACCAGTACCTAGGAAATACCCAAAGGTGAAGTACCCAAAAAGCATTGCTAAGCTTTTGAGACACTGGTCTGCAGTGGCTACACGGCAACAGATAGCGCAGGTTTACAGAGAATAATTACAGAGCATGTCAAACAGAGCACCAACTTCGGTATGGAAAAGATCATTAGTCAGTAGCAGAGGCCAATGTCCCATGACATGACAGTTCTAGTAGTCTCCAGACACCCTTTTGTTGTGCTACGAGCCATAGGAGCTGGGGATGGGAGGCAGATTTGTTTATTCGATTAGCTGTACTGCAGAAGGCTGGCAGTGAGCTGCTGGCACTGTGGGTTGGTCACTCAGAGCCATGAAAAGTCTTTCTGAAGCAGGCAGTCATGACTGTCTGCCTCA
Organism: Lathamus discolor; assembly: GCF_037157495.1. Classification (NCBI taxonomy): domain Eukaryota; kingdom Metazoa; phylum Chordata; class Aves; order Psittaciformes; family Psittacidae; genus Lathamus; species Lathamus discolor. Next base: position 146,940,109 of record NC_088884.1, on the reverse strand, counting down.
CACAATGTAACCAGTCACATCTCATCAGAGATGTCTAATGTCCTAATGATGTCTGCAGATCTTATTTACTATGCACAAGTGAAAAGACTGTTTCAGACAAGGAGACTTTGTCCCAAGCACTAGCTCTGAACTGAGCCTGACTTAAACAGGGCTTAAATAAGCTCAAGCTAATTGTAGCAGAAGTTTGCTGTTTTGAAGAAGGCTCTGCTTATCCCAGGCACTTGGGTGTCGTATCTGTGTCCTGTCTTTGACTGCCAAGATCTGGAAGCCCTGAATCATAGCAGCAGCTCTTAATTGGATTTTCATCTTGAATCTCTGATTGAGCCAATCCTGCAAAAGGAGGGTTTCCAACAAAGCACGAGGCATAGATCCAGCCACTGGCTCTTTGAGACCCTGTTCTTTGTGGAAAAATTGTAAATTTCTAGATTGGCCTGGAATGTAAATTTGCTCTATGATAACTAGCCTAGAAGGCTATGTCCTACAAAACCCCCATGTCATACCATGCTACCATGTGTAAGCAATTTCAGCTCTAAATGTCCTGGCAAACTCCTGCTTTTGCTGTCTTAAAGGTAGCAAAAATATCATGCAAAGATACATTGCGAATCTACTTTTTTCTCCCCTGACTTGATAACAGAGTGAAGCCTGCAGTATTGTCAAATTTCCCTGCTGCTTTCATTGTTTAGGGCATATTTACAAATGTAAATATCTTGCAGCATATGAAATGAACAGAGGATCTCCAGTATGTGTAAGATTAGAAGTTAAAGAATATGAAACATTCTGAAACAAGTATGGCCTTTTGCTCCAGAAAGTAATGTATTAAAACTCTCTTAGGTGCAACCTGCCAGAGAAGCTATTACAGGGTCTTATATAGGGAAACTGCTTGTAAGCAACATTAAAGGTGATGGGTCACTAACTCCTCAAATAGCGATGTCTTAAAATAATGAAAGTGGAAAAGAAGAAATTTGAGACATCCAAAATCTGGAAGCTTATCTGGGTAGATAAACTACTGTTACTAGCTATCTATTAAGCCCACTAATGTTTAATTTCACTAACCTTGAGTGAAGGCCTGTGTAAGAGTCACAATCAGACAACAGATGCAAAGGAAGAGATAAGGAAAAATGTAAAAAGATTATCAAGGAGAAAGGCTAGTAGGGTCTAGCCTTTTGTCTGCTAAAAAGAAGAATTATGTTCTTAACAGGGAGAATCAGACATAAAAGAAAGGATACTAGAACACACTAAAGATGAGATCTGAGCTTTACAAACTGTACTACTGCAAAAGAACTCATTAATATATATTTAAGAATAAATATATATACATATATGCATTTTGCAGAGATATGAAAAGCTTTATACTTTGAATCAAATTCTAATCAAACTTTCCCTTTCTGAAATCTGTATGCTTTGATGTTGGCAATGGCATTACGCTATTTGTGCTCTGTTTATTTATACTGCATAAACCCATATTAGATATATATTATGTTAAACCCAAGGCTTTGATACATAGGAATAATTCCTCTTTTAAATTATTACCATTCCCTTTTTACTCATCAGGAGACTCATCACAGCTATCTGCCTCTAAAAGACCAGATTTATTGAAAACATCTTTTAGCTTTATATTGATGTCCCAGGAAATTCAAAAGGGCTAAAGTGGGACAAATGCCTGTAAGCACCTGGCAATAGTTTGCTAAAAAGAGCAAAGAACATAAAGAAACATTGTTCTAGTCCCCATCAGAAGATCCAAGTACAGGAGTGGGAAGAAACTGATGCAGGCTTCTTTTCTCAACTGTGAAACACACTGAGCAGACAGTTGGGGCTGCATTGCTGGCTAGTAATGAAAGCCCAGGGTTCCTGCAGCAAGTTTAGATGGAACAGCCATCCCTAAAGCAGACCATGAGCTCAGTCAGTTTACAGGCTCTTTTCAGGAAGCCTAGTGTTAGTATTTCCTACTACCTATCTATTTCTAAAGATGTAAGGATTCCACTGGTTTGTGGAAAACACCAGGCATTTGGAGTTTACTGTAATGTACAGCATCTGAATATGGCCCTATATGATCAATCCCCAAAGTGCTGAAACAATACAGAAGAAAAGAGATAAAACTGGACATTTTCTTTGTCTGAATTCTGTCAGCCATTGCTCAGGCAGTGAGATTAGAGAGCAAAAGCATCAAATGGCCAAAGGGACCACTCCATTATATCTCCGCTTGTGCAGACAGACATTTGTGCTATGTGCAATAACCACAAAGGACACTTTTGATCTTAGTACATAGAACATATATATGTGTTTATATACTTCTATATGTACATATTATATACATTTCATATAATATAGGTCATAATCGTGTGATGTATACCACATTATACTACTACTGACATGAATGTATATATTAAAACAAATACATAAAATAATGTTGATGTGTGTAAAGACCAAGAATGCTGGTAGTATTATTAGAGTAAATAAGGGTGGGGTTTTTGTTTGTTCATTTCTTTTAAGCTAAAGGACTATGCAAAGAAAGGACAACTATAAAGTGCCCTAAAGGAACACACAGTCTGAGGGACTCTCAGGCCATAGCCACCATAAGCATAATAACATAAGCAGTAAAATTGTTGAGGATTTTTTGCCAGATGAGTTTTAACCTGGATTGATTCGTTAATCTGGTTCAAAACTTAGCATAAGTATCTGTGCTGCCAGCAGAGGGGAAAGAGGGCATGCGGTGGAAATGAGCAGTCCTTGGGCAACATGGTCTAGTGTTGAGGAGTCCCTGGCCATGGCAGGGGGATTGGAGCTTATGGTCCTCTCCAACCAAAACCATTCTATGATTCTGTGATTCTTCTACTGGCTTTGCTAGTTCAAACTACATGAAATTCTGGTCCCAGCAGCAGCAGGCGTCTGGGAGTGTCATGTAATCAGGTTCTAAGAAACCACTTCTGTTATTATATTGCTGGATGCAACCAGAGCCATATGTGCATATAAGGGCATTATAAATAATGCCTTTTTGAATCTTGTTACCAAAACAAATAGGCAATTGTTGAAAACACCCTGCCAGCATTGATGTCTTGTTTCCAACAAAAATATTCCTTGGACATTCAAGTTGCAACTGTCAGCCTCATAAAGCAAAAGGCAAAGGTCTCAGACAACTTAAGATCAAAACTTTAGTGGAAACTTCAGGGTAAAACATGTTTTAAAACCTCACCTGCTCAAATCATCCTTTTCTTGTATTTCAGTGTGGTTTACTATTAGCCCACTGGCTAATAATAACTTCCTCCATGCTTATTGGAAGATGGATGTGTTTTATTTCCCTGTTTAAGTCCCAGGAATCTGCCCTATTTCAACCACATATGAAGATAAAATATATTGCTTGGTGAAGTATGAACAGGTTGCAGTGAGAGCACAGACTGCTGGGATGAGACATTTATTCTTCCCATAAGGAGATATATCCAGTACCTTCCAAGTTTCCACAGGTGCTTGTATTGTAATGAAGACAGATATTTCAATTTCTCCAAGTTTTAAGGAGGGAAAAATAGAAGTATTATGGTTAAAGACCCTTTCTGGCATTTGTGTATTTGTTTTGGACAAAACTCTGAAGTCTTTACTTAAGGCTAAATCATCATAAATTGATATGCCTGTGGAAGGAGGGAAAAAATAATAATAAAAAAGGTTTATTTAAATAGAACGCTGGCTACAGAGGACACAGAGAGGAAGGGCAGGGATGAAGGTAAGAAGACGAGTCATCCTTCTTTCCCCTGAATACAACATGTGAATCCTTTGGGGTAGCCACCCACATTATCACTGACAGTATCCACTCTTCTATATAGAGGAACTGGTGGGTGACAGTGTCCCCCTTTTCTCGTTGCTATCTCTGCAGGTGTACAAGGTCTCCTCCTCCAGTGCGCATTGCTAGCAGTTTTTGAATACAGTTCTGTGCTACTCACAGGGACAGAGTCCCCAGATCAAATTCTGCAGATCAGTCATAGCTGCTTTGTCACTGTTTATTTGCACTGCAGTATAAATAGCAGTGCCTCTTTGCCCGAGGTATTTATATGGTCCCTATCATTACTGTGCCCGGGCTCCTCTCAGTCTTAAATGTGTTTATACCTACAACAGCACTCTGAGGGCAGCGATTACCTAGTCTCAGAAGTGGGAAGCCAGGGTACAAGACAATTAAACTCTGGAGAAAGGCACACAAACATCTGACTTCCACTGATTAGAGTAGTATTTAAACTTCTAAATAGAACTGCACGTCCAGGTCCAGCCAGCCCACCCCTTGCTAAATGATGGAGCAGAGAATCCAAGGCAGCTCTCACCACCCAGCAGATGTCTTTCTTTTCCATGTGGAATGTATCTGGTGAAACATGGGAATCACACTGCATAACAAAGACGCTACCTGCCCTGAGGGGTAAATACTGTGGTCCCTTATTGCTGTGTAGATGATTTTCAGACATAAAAATGGAAGAACACTAAGATAATGTAAAAAAGAAGTAGATGTGGATTTAAAAGTTAATCACTTCCCATGACCTCAGAAATGTCTTTCTAAACTTATGCCTCCTAGAGGCAATTTTTCCCCTGGGGCGGGGGTGGTCCTGGTAGGAGAGTCACGTGTGAATGATGGAGTTTTCCTGCTGTGCTATGGGTTTTCCTGCTCAGGACAGTCTGGGGTTCCGAATTTTTCCTGCCTAATGATTACAGGATTTGGTCTTTTAATTGGTTTCTGTATATTAATTGGATCTGAAAAGCTAAGGTATTTATCTTTGTAAAGCAGTTCTGAACGCTGAATAACCAACTATTTTTCATAAGGAGTTTTACTACACAGCCTGAAAGGGAATGCAGATTTATACAATAAATACAACTGCTCCAAAAGAGATGAGATTATTTTAGCAACTGGCAAAGTCTCTCTAGCATTCATCCCTTGTCCCAGCCTATCAGTCAGTGTACCTTGCTTCTAAGGCTTGAATGCAATAAAGCATACTCTTTTATAAATTTTAAAAGTTTTATTTTGTCAGAGACATGAGGAATTCCTTCAAGTGAGAAGTTTTACCCCTTAATGGATCACGTTAATAGCAGTACTATTAATATTTCACCTTATATTCTAATCAGGATTGTATCCAAATTATTAGGCTTGTCCTTGAGTGTAAATGAGCAAGGACAAGGGCAGTTTAGGGTGACAAGGGTAGCACAGTCTCTAGACCTAACTAAATAAGTAAATAAAAATCTTACTAAGAAACAGCAGAATTTTAACAATTGCCAAGCCAGCAGGACTGCTGGAATCTTTGCAAGTTCACCCTTTATGGCCCAGGAAAAATACATTGTTAAGCAATTTTGTTGCTCCTACCAGCAAACCTTGAAATGGAAATTAACCAGTGGTGGTATTCTCTCACACCCAATCCCCTGCATATTTGCATTCATTTGCATATGAATGCCCAGCTAATTGTTTTGAAGTAACAATTAAGAGAACAGTAGAGGAAAGAAAAGGAACTCCAGGCAGCAACTGACACCTGGGAGTCTGTATTAAGAAAAGCTTTTACATATTTGAATTAAAAATAGACAAAGGAACAGAAACAGGCAGGCAATAAAATTCATTACTGAAAAAAAGTAGCACAGCACAGCCGTGCACGCTATCATGCTCCAGAATGTTTCACACTCATCCAGCCAAAAGATGTAAAATGTGCTGGATGGCAGAGGAGGTTTTTCCTTGTTGTGTGTGTTTTAGAAGAAAGTTGCTTTCTCACATTCCCTGTGTGCCTAAATTGAAGAGTTTGAGTTCCGAAGGAATGGAGTATTTTGCCAATTTGGCATCAATTTCAAAGTGGATTAGCCTTTCCTGTGAAGTTCAGGTATGCACGGATGCAGCAGTGTCTCTGAACCATTCACCAGGGGTTAGAACTGGATTCATTGGAATATAATAGAGGTTTAATTTCTGTTGTAGCACCATTGCTGCCATCTGAAATTATTACTCAGGCTGCATTTCCAATAGGGATCCAATTACCCAATTGTTCATGCAGTGTGTTCTGTTAGACTCATTCCTGCCTCCTGGTAATGATGATGTAGCTCTTTTTATCTGGAGCAATTGCTGTTGTTAACTGGATGACTGGCAAATGCTTAGGCTCTGCTGTCCCCTGCAAAGAGAAGCTTGGGGTTGGGAAGTAGGCTAGAAATGGAGCTTGTGTACAGTTTCCCTTAGTAATAACCCCTGCTACTAAAGAGGTTTATTGACTCCAAATTACTGATCACTAAAAGCACTTTTGTACCCAATAGGATCATCTGAGCCCTCCTATAGAGAAAAATGCCAGCACACAGCAGAAAGAAAGAAAGCTTGAGGCCATGAAGGCCACAAGGGCCAAAGAAGCAGGAGGCAGGAGAATGGAGCAAAGTTCTGGATGAAAAAGCTAAGGCTATGGGTTTGCTGGGGAAGACAGACACAAGCAGACCCTGAAAAAAAGCTGGAAGCTCAGCCTAGGGGCTGCTTCCCCAGGACAGATTTTCAAGCCTAAAACTCTTTCAAAAAGCTTTTCTTTCATGGAGCAACGAGCAGGCAAACTGAGTACTGGGTACACTTCAGGAAATAAAAATTAAAAAAAAAAAGGGCAAAAGAAAAAGATAGGTTCACTAGGAAAACCCAGGCTCACAACCACCTATTCTTGATCCAGGTGGGACTATAATCTGTGAAGGATGCCTGGGAGATACTCTTACTGCAAAGATGAGAACTGTAATATGACCATAAATTACATTTCTTAGAACGCAAAATTACTAGCCCTGGGATAGTTGTGAAATAGTTCATATGCTGCAGATAATAGCATCTTGGTACTCTGATGCGCATGGGTGGCAAAATGCCCCAGAATGCACCATGCCTCTTGAAGTGAAAGGTCTTATTATTCAGTGCAATGAAACCTCACTCTTTTTGCAGCTAAATAGTTATTTTAAATGGAAGAGACATACAATTACAGGAGCAAGCTACCTATCTTTTTCTGTTGTCCTTCCTTAAATATCTGTAATTTTTGTTTAATTTTTATAAAAACTTTTGTGATGTATATACATTATACAGCTGTATGTCAAACCTCAGCTAAGGCATGTGAATGTACAGCATTATATTTGAAGATGATCCTAAGCATTACATGAAATATTCAAAACATTCTTCAGTATTGTCATGCTCAAGTTGTCTGAATTGCTGGAAAAAATAAATGTCATATCTATATAGGGCTACAATTGCTTTTCTTTTTCTTGATCACAAAGATAAGTAAGGTAGACCCATGGAAAGACTGATAGAGATAGAACTTTCACTATAAAGGATTTGAAAATACGGAATAATCCATCTCTATGTTATTTGTTGAAATGCTGTACAATAAGGCATTTCTTTCTCTTCCTGTTGTTTAACTTGTTTTTCTATTCTTTTCATGTACTTCTAATACATTAAATAGAATGTTATGGATTGAAAAATAAAGGTCTCTGTTATGGATGAATTATTTTTTTCCATCAAGTTGTCTGAAGGTTAGACAGTCAACACCTACAAATTACACAGATGTGTCATATATCTAAATGAATTGTATTATGCCAGCACACCTATGAATACTAAAAGAGATCTGCCACAAATCTCAGTATAATGCACCCCTCTAATTTGTCTGGAATTATACTGAATACAAGAACATGCTGCCACTACAAAAAGCAATGACATGTTGTGGGTGATGTTCTTTAGCATCCATTATTTACCCCTTTCTTGAATTAATAGCTCTTTTTCCAAATATGCAAATGAAGGGGTCAGTATGCATTGATGACATTACACTGCTTTCGTATTAAAAGCCATCCACAAGTGTGCTGTATGAAACAAGGAGTGAGGGAGGAACCCACTAGCAAGAATGGGAAGATGCTACTGCTCAGTTTGAAGGCAACTGTTGCCTCAAAATGTAATGCTAGATGTGTGCTTTCGAAAGGTCCTCTTAAAATATAATCCCCTATCAGTTTCTGTGAATGATGTGGTGGGAAGAAGAGAATTAGTTGCCATTTTATAGCAGCAACACATTGTGCAAGGGAACCAACTCTGGAACTGTTGATTGAGGACCCCAGGCATCTGGCAGAGTGTTGATCAGCCAAGACTGCAATGGGGACAAAGGGAAGAGAGTGGCTTAGCAGCTTCAACAGCCATTTTCCTACAAGCCTGGTGAGAGTGGTGGTGGAAAAGGTTCATACAACACCATGAACAATGGCTGTTGGGACTGAGTTAGTGGAGGAAAGATGGGGAGGAAAACCAAGGTGAAAATTAGCAAGTGCAGCACTCGGCCACTTCTTTTGACATTATGGGAAGGTAAGGTGAAGAATAGGTTGAAAAAAAGAATTTCAGGGTATTTCCTGCACCAGGTGAGTAGCGGAACATTTGGAAGTGGCAGAGTTTTAAGAGTGTTTAGAAGGATTTTGGAAACTGACCAAGCAGAGAAATACTGGTGCTTAAAGCAGGGCAGGAGGACTGTAAATACAGATAAGACTGTTATTCAGTGTCTAGAACAGCTGGGCCCAAACTTTCAGGCACTACCATAACACAAACAATAAGTAGTAATAATAAATTACCATAGAATTCATTATACCATAAAATGTTAGTTTTAAACACATAATGCCATTATGACGGGGTTTCTTCAAATACATAGTTATTTCAGAACAGTATACATTTATTTGATCATTTTATGTGATTTTAACTTGTTAATTTACTATTCAGCAAGCTAGAAAGTGCATTATTATTTCATATTTGTTAGTGAAAGCTAACCAAAGGTGTCACAAGTTGTAATGTTGTGGTAGACCCAGTGAAAAATAGATTCTATTTTCAACATTAAGCTCCAATGGCAGTACAGTAGGAAAATCAGTAGAATGTATACATGAAAGCTGAAATAAAACGATACCCAGTGGGCCAGTGCTAATGCATATGGTAGTGTAGTAGAAATACATGAAGAAAGATTATACACTAGATAGTCCAAAGAGATTCTAGTCAATCTACCATGAGCAAGAATCTTAATTGCCATAACCCATAGCAAAATATGCACCTAGTCAGAGGTCACTTTGTAGCAGGAAGAAGACAAAGATAACAAAGTGTGGTCAAATTGTAGAACCCACCCTGCAGCACTTCGATTAGGGCACCTGCTAATTCTTTAATCTTTAATTGTGCATGTGTAAGGTGTATGCTCTGCCAAGACAATTCAAAGTTGCATTTTCTTCTGTGTGAACGTGTGAATCAATATTAGTGATTGAGTAAGACAAGCTCATCTGTTCACTCCGACTTGAAACATGACTTATGTGGTGAAACTACACCTAGTGGGAGGGCTACTGAAATACTTACGGCCAAATGAGTGAGAGCTTGCCAAACAGGTTTTCTGATCTGTAACAAAAGCATCTGGGCAAGTGTTAGTGCTAAAATTGTCATTTAGTTTGGGATCAAAGAGGTCTGCATTTACCATAGCTTCTGCTGTTTCATTTGCCTCAACTGAGTTGTTAAGTGAAAATCAGCTGTGTCCATATGTCTTCTTGTTGTGGAGCCACGGAAGGAACAGTTTAATGTTATAAGAGGAATATTTCTAAACTCCTGTGAGTTGCTGCTTACACATTTCAAGAAGAAAGGAGGATATAGTACTAAACTTTAAGACAGTGGGTTTGTGCTCAAAGTTTGCGAGGCTGGTATTTCCTGCTCTTACTCAAACTGATTTCTGTTCAACACTGCTTATTCCGGCACTCCATATTCCACAGGCAAATATGCAACCAAGCAGAGCAAAGGCTCAGCCAGCCTCTGAACTGATCTGGTAACCATTTCAGGTTCTTAGATTTTTGAGAAGGAGAACACTTATTTCCTCCCGGCTGATGGATACTGCTTGCATTTTGCTTTGCTAAGTCCAGGCTGTGCCCTGATTTACATAGAGAGAGCATAAAGGCATTCCACCACATCCAAAACGAAAGCAGAGTCAAACTCAGAAACTGAGAGTGTATGGACAAGAGAACAATTACAAAACTTCATTAGGTATGATAGATTAAATGTTAACAAAGCATATGAAATTCTCAATCCCTCTTTGTTTGTTTTTTTTTTGGCATTTGTTTGTCCGTTCCATTTACCTCTGTAAGGTCATCCACTTGAATCATGGCACATGGAAGAATTTGTGCTGTGAAGGCATGCTTTCTACTACTGATGCTGGTGTAGCCTCTTTCTTTTTTTTTTTTTTGCTTAGAAAAGAAGACATGACTGATGATTGTGAATTAAATGTAACCCAGTGAGTTGTCAGTGACAGATATGCATTACGTGCAGTAGTACTAGTCCAGATGTCATTGCTACACTCTGTTATACTTCCTTTAGCAGCTTACAGCCAATAATTAAGGTTTAACTTTCTTTTTAACACTTTCAGATCCCAGCAACCCACATAATGAAGTGAGTTATTTGTATATTAAAGTTAGTTATTCGAGATGATGGTGCAGTGACACATACTCATAAGTATGCAGTAACTTAAAAAAAACCACTATTTCTTAATAAATGAAAACAGTCAGTTTGACGAGTAAAGGAAAAGGATTCCACCTCCTAAGACATGATAGATTGTCATTTATTTTCTTTTCAAAATGTTTATGTGTCAAAAATGTAAGAGTAATCTACAGCCACAAGCACTACACTCTGGTTGTATCTACTTCTGCATTAATGCTTCTTTTCCACCTCTTTTTAAACTTAATTTCTTGATTCTATAGTATTAACCCTTGTGTCTCCCAAATTGCACACAGCATTTTAACAACATGTCTCCCACTGACTTTAATGAATCTTGATACTGAAGATTATGTAGTTGACTGATGGCTGTAGTCTACATGTACGGTATGCAGTCACAGATCATTACACTGCCTTGTCTCTCTTGCGAGCTATGAGCAGTAGCTATAGTCTCTAGGCAGTCAGCTTAATTTGCAATAGGTTTAACACAAAATATCATGAAATTGAAGGAAAGCATTATGCTTCCCCACCCCATCCTGGAAGGAGAAGGCTTGATTGGATATTATCAGATCAGACCAAAATTACCTCCCTCAAGAAAAATGGTACTTCTTGTTTGCTTTTAAATTGAGGAAAAGCTGAACGTTTTGCCAACCAGCTTCCTAGGTCATCATCAAATTCCCCTTTTTGTGACTGTATGTTGACATTTTGGGGGTTAAAAGTTTTCAGTTGCAGTCTAATCCACTATAGAAGGGTAATGTCTTAAGAGAAAATGTATCAGAGTTGCATGGGTTCCGAGACTTTCTTGTCAAAAGGGGATAGGAAACTGGTGTCATATGCTTTGGCTGCCTGGCTCCACTGTCACCTTGGAGATAAATGGAGAAACAACTGGAACATTTGGAAAACAACCCCACATTCTCAGACAACTGGGACTCTCCTGGGACTCTGGGAGATCACCGTACAAAAATAATGGTCCTTCCCTTTCTCTTTCCTTCATGTGGCCTAGTTTTTACTGCCATGGTCTTGAAAAGAAAGTCTGGCTGGCAGCAGTACTGTTCTCTTGTCTTCTTTGTTCTCCAAGGAAACAGCTTCTGACAGAAGAGGCAAAGTTGCAAGTAATGAATGTGGGCTGCAGTCATTTGGGGTTGGTGCATTAAATGCATAGGATGAAGCCAGAACAAGTGTCCTGCTTGATCTTGACACTTTTGCCTTGACATGGCCTTCTTGCTCCTTCAGTAAAAGCACAAGCAGATTTGCATGTCTCACATTTGCTAGCCTTTGTTCTTTTCAGGGACTTCAACTTGCCAGATGTCTGCTGGAAATATAATACAGCAGAGATAAAACAGACTTGGAGGTTCCTGGAGCATGTGGAAAATAGCTTCCTGACACAGCTGGTGAGTGAGCCAACAAGGGAAGGCACCCCTTTGGACTTGTTTGTGAACAGAGAAGGACCAGGGTGATGGAGTTGAAGGCTGTCTTGGGCATAGCGATCATGGATAGCATTTTCAGTTCTTGGATTAGTAAGGAAGAGGGTCAGCAGAACTGCTACTTTGGACCTCTGAAGGGCAAACTTTAGCCTGTTTAGAAGACTGGTTTACAGAGTTCCTTGTGGGGCAGTCCTGAAGGCAAAGAAGTCCAGGAAGGCTACACGTTCTTCCAGAAGGAAATCTTGAAGGCACAGCAGCAGACCATCCCCATGTCCTGAAAGATGAGCCCGTGGGGAGGAAGACTGGCCTGGCTGAAGAGAGAGCTTTGTCTGGAACTCAGGAAAAAAAGGAGAGTTTATGAACTTTGGGAGAAGGGGCAGGCAACACAGGAGGATTACAGGATTCAGGAGGTGATGCAGGAAGAAAAATTGTAGCTGTCTGTAATGTAAAAGGGTAGGTAGATGGTAGTTACATTTATGGTCATATCCTCAATGCACATAAAATGCTAATTCATCTGGTTTGTATATAAATAATGACTAATGATTATGATAAGCTGATAATGAGAATGTGATTAAACTTTTTTCCTGTAAATAATATTATGTAGTTAATTGGATGCTATTTAATCATTAAGATCTAGACATGTTCACAAAAAAGATTAAGTATCTGCAGGCATGTATATGTATGGTGTATTTATGTCCAAACTTATCACATTTCAGAGAATTCTTCAGACATTAGAGTGCATCAGACAGCACTGTAAGTGCAGTTACACACACACATACACATGCTTTAAAAATTGGGCGGGATGCAGAGTGTAAGGAACTGAAGTTCAAACAGGGAGTCTGCGATGGAGCAGTGAACTGAAAGCATGTCTCCTCTGTCTCTGGTGAGAGCTCTAGTCTCTTTCAGTCTGGTAAATGCCTAGAAATACTTCTGAAATTGTAAAATTTATAAATCTAGAAATTAAGTTTAGATCTTGCACAGTGTAATTCTTTCAGCTGTTCTAAAATTGTCTTTGTTTATAATGAAGAAACATAAGAAGAAAATTCTTACCAAAAAGGGTAAGTAGCTGTTAAGATTGATCATGGGTTTATAAGAAACAGACGAAAAAATGAGTGAGACAGTTGCATCCAATACCCTGTACAACACAGGACTTCCCTGGACTGCTTTCAGGAAAAAATAATTTAAAGAATAATAATTTTAAAAAGACCAAGACAACAACCTTGACTATAAGATTATGTGGAAAATCTTTCTGTTAAATTGGTTTAAATGTGTGCTTCCTAAAGTCACTTTTCTGGGCATCGCTCCTTCTTCATCTTTTGCCTGACTCTGAGGGGTGTGCTTCTATGATGTTTTCACCTTTCTATGTTGTTCTGTTACATCTAGGCAGAAGTCAATCTTGTGCTCAAAATAAACCTTTCACTACAGGAAGTAGAGCCAGCACTTCCTTTCGAATCTGATGTATAGTTTCCCTGTGCCTGTCAGGGCTCTATTACAGTGGGCTTTGCAAAACGCCACTTTGCCTCCTCTTAAGGTACCATGTTGTAACTCCAGCTGATGCATAAATTCCTTAGCACCTTAAAACTGATGTTTGCTCACAATTTTATTTATTCTTTTAAGTAGCTGTTTTACGTTCTCCTACAAGTCCCATGCTGCATTGCTGTGTCTGTCTTAAGGGTTCAGAGGTATTTGAAGGGCATGTGCAGAATGTGAAAACTTACTGAAAATTACAGAATTTCTTCTTTATGTCTGCCAGCCTGGGCATTTTCTTACATTTTCACAGTTCTCACAGTCCTGAAAAAGAACATCAGAAAATGTGGTAAAAGACAAACTCAGCTCTTCTCACCTAAGTTTGCCTATGTAGTTTAATATTCTGTTGTCACCATTTGCTATGAAGTTGCTTCAGTTTGACTTCATGGACCCGAATTGCCTCAACAACCCCTTCTTCTATGACAATCATGTCTTAAGCTATACTCATTACATCTAGAAGTCCATTTTCAGTCCATGTCAGGCCTAGCTCAATGCCTATATGCCCCAAAACAGCTGCCAATAGCTATGCAAAGATTGTCAAGAAGCTAGATGGCTCACTAGCTTAACATGCCAGAATCTGTTCTTGAAGTCACAAACAGTTTAAGCATGAATAAATCACAGAAGCATGTCTCCAGTAAGTGGGAATGGATACTGACTTCTCCCAAGCACTCTGCTCTGCGGTTTTGGCCCAGAGCAGATCCTTGGTTTACCTGAAGACTTTCTAACTACTTTTCAGCTGCTGATTCGCTCTGTGCTAGTTTCAATGAACATAATACTACCTCTAGTTTGCAGCCTTGTCAGCTCTTATGACTTCATCACAGTTAATGGCACTTTGCATTTCAGTAGTTCCCACAGCTGCAAATAGTGATGCATTTCTACTTTGTATTTGCCCACAGTGTCCCGTCCCTGAAATGTGTACTTAGGCTTAAATTCTTCACAGACCCCAAGATGAATGCTCTGTTTTTCACTGGATGTTTTAAGTGTGTCCTGTTATGAGCTCCATGATTTGGTCTACCCTGTTGCTTGGCAGCCACTGGTATCCCTTTGTGTCAACAGTTACATACTCTAAGCAATAACATTGCAAGTTTCAGGAGTTTTCTTACTGATGGCCTGAATGTGTCCAGTGGCATTAGGAAGCTTTTGCTAAATATCATCAGTCCTTTGCTGTGTTTCTGAAGTCTGATATTAGCACTTACATGTGGTGCTGGAGCTACGCTGCAGCCAAAATTCAGCCAGACTACTGCACAGCAAAAGGCTGGTGTTTATTTAGTAACCCGGCCAATATGGCAGCTTCCAGATGGCAACCTTCTTCTGCAATGTATATATATACTTGAATCAGCACACACCTTTGAATTTGCCAAAGTCACTTTGCAGGCAGCCTTCTCTGTATTGGAAATCATTGTTCGCAGTCACAGCGTGTACTGCCATTTTAGTTTTCTCTGGTAACGGTGAGATTAGAGCATAACCTTTTCTCCCCCACTTCTCTTGAATGACTGCTTGTAAGGCTGAGCATTTGAGTTACTTTGCAGACAATTTATGCTGCTTGTGGACCTTTGCACACTGTATCCTTTCTCTTTTTTCCTTTTGAGGTTATTCTAACCTATATGCTTGTTCCGTGCAACCACCTGTCCCTGTTTTGATGCTAGGCATTTCAATAGTCTATGCTCTTTGGAGCAAGGTCTCTTGGATTCAGATCTCATTCTCCCATCACTGTGTCCCAGGAACTCAGCCTACAACAGGAGGATCTGTTTTTTCTCCAGAGACAGGAGTACCTCAGGTGCAGAACCAGAGCTCCCAGCTCTGCTATATAAATATTGGTCTTCCTTAAAGTTTCTCAGATTTGGGTGAAAAAACAACTTCCTCTACAATGTCACTCTCTATATGAAATATTTTACCTACCAGAATTTACCACTGATTCACTTTAATGTATTTTACCAGTGAGAAAGCGCTTTTCCAACATGCTGACTTCTAGGTGAAGGCTCAGTTCTTATTTCCAATATTTCCATTCTCACACAAGGGTTTTTGTAGAAGGCGGTGATTTTGTGGGAGGACATTTCTGGTGGTGCTTCCATGCAGCCTCTTTCATCTGCTTTTTAGCTCATGTTTGCCTGCAAACCACACAGTTTCATGCTGTGAGACGCAGCGGCCTGATTGTTGCCAACATGTTTCATGTACTGCCTGCTGAGCCAAAACATGAGAGGCCTCCATGTTTTAAAGCTTTCTTGACTCACCTCGTTAAGTCATGTCCACAGAGATGCTGCAAACACAACCAGTGGTTCAGGTAGGGCTTCCCTGTGACACCCCCACAATTCCTCACACCAACTGCTTTAAGACTTTCTTCGCAGGACCATCACATTTATCACAAGCAGATGCTGACAAGTAAATTTGTCTGTAACGCTACTCCAAATACAGTTGTCTTAATTAGGAGATGAGTAATACACAGCTATTTGGCCAAAAAGATTCAGTAGTATCAAAACGCAAGTACCAGAGTGAAGATCTCTTTTACAACTCCAGATTCTATAAACTGAGATGAGACTTTTTCCCAAGGAGGTCACAGTGTGTGCATATTTGTGTCTATCAGCTTCCACCTCCCTGCTAAAAACTTCTGATGTCATTAGTTGATTTAAGACAAATTCAACTGAATGGTACCTACACCCCATTCTCTAAAATAATTAAATCTCCGTTTCATTAATAATTAATATAATTATGGTATAATTAATGAAATAATTAACCTGTAAGCTTTATATAATTATATAGCTACACAAAGAAAAAACTCCATTCAACTCTTCCCCACATGAGAAAGAAAAATTGCCATGTGAGCATGCGTGTCCTTTACATGCCTTAGATGCTGACAAATCTACATGAGAGAGACAGTTTATAAATTCTGAAGATTTTTTATTATCTATAATTGAGGCAAAACCTGACTGGAAAACAGGTTTCCTTGGTTCTGGACTCCCAAGAGTATTGTTTAAATGTTGTCCTCTTCGTTTCAGTGCATTTTCAAGGCCAGGTTGGACGAAGCCTTGGGTGACATGGTTTAGTGTGAGATGTCCCTGCCCATGGCAGGGGGGTTGGAACTTGATGATCTTAAGGTCCTTTCCAACCCTAACTATTCTATGATTCTGTGATTCTATGATTTTCCAGGTTTATCTACGTGGAGAATTGTGGACTGCTTGGCCATGTTAACATATTAGTGTTCATACATAGGTACTAATGGTGTGGAAGAGACAAGTGCCAACACAGAGCATGTAAAACCTAATTACCAATACAGCTGAAGGACTGCTGCATTATGTCGACAGTCTAGTCCACCTTAGAACATCTGAAAAAGGATTAATGTTGTCTGGCTGCTTAACAGAATAGATGCAGTGACACGGGATATCTTTTTTAGTGCACTTACACTCCTGTTCCTACTGACCGTAACTAACTGACACAAAATCAAAGGGGTTTTGTTTATGCCAAAGACTTTTTGTCTACTCAGGCTGCTAAACCATGCTTAATGTCAGTGTAACTTCACTCAGTTTTAACACGATGTCAATCACTGGAACAGGCTACTTACTTTCCTACTAGTATTTACAGTGGGTAATAATCCTCAGTAACACATCTCATATGAAAAAATGTAAATGGAACATATTAAATACAAAAAAACCTGTCCTCACAACTCAAAGAATATTTGGTGATGAGAGTCCCACTCTCTCTTTTGAAGAATGAGACTTGGTCTAAACAGCTACAAACATAGGTCATGTATTTCCTGTGTGTGTGCTGCTGAATCTGCTTTGATTTTCCAATCCTTGCCTCAGAGTAACATCCTGGAGTTTAACCTTCATCATACGATTACATCTGTACTTCTCATGGTAATTAAGTGACCTTCCACAACAGTGAGCAAAACTTTCAGGCTGAGAGATTAGCTCTGAGAGGTGTGAACTGCTCTGTTCATCCCAATCGATGTTAACTCTGAAACCTTACAGATACCTTACACTTCAGTCTCATTAACTATTTCACTGCTGATCATTTGGAATTAATAAACTCTCTAATACAATTAAGCCCCAATCCTAGCTTCTGCCAAGTGACTGAGTATCCCAGACCCACCAGTTCCCTCTTATCTACAGCATCTATAATGCAATAGTTTGCTAGCAGGACAGGAATCTATAGCATACTGAAGGCCAAAGACATGGGAAAGACCAAAGAAGTGGGAAAAACATATAGTGAATTAAGTTTCATAGCAAAATAAATAAAACAGGAGCCTATGTCCTGGTGTTATTAGTCATGCTCATACTTAATTCAGGAAACACCTTTTTTAAACGTAAAGGAAGCTGTTGCAGAATTTCCAGGCTCGCTCCACAGGAAGAGAAGCCAGATACACTGCAGCACAGCCTGGGTCAGGCTGGAAAAAGCATATGCTGAGCCCTGATCTTAGCCAATCAGATTAATACCAAGATAAAGCCAAATCACTTTTACACTGAATTCCTATTTTCAGCTATTCAGAAAAGCAAGAAGGTGAGTTTGTTCACCATGCTTCTGGTGCTGAGCATGTTTAACTGAGCACTCCATAGCAGTAGCCCCTCTGTTACTTTTTACGTCTCATGTATAAGGGCTTGTCTCCACTTGTAAATTTCGTCAGCATAGAGTCGAGGAGGAATGCGAAGAGCCTGAAATAGCTCCTCATGTAACCCCTCTTACTCAGTAACACTTTTGCACTGCAGATTAGACAACCTCCAGAGCTATTTTTCAGCAGCCTGCAGTGTCCCCTCTAAAGCCTGAGGCACCCAAGCTCTGAGTGCCCTGGGGGCAAATGCTTCAGATGGAGTCTGAAGTGTTGGGAGGTGCTCAGCCCACCACCACCCCAGCCAGGAATCTGGGGGTGTTTGCAGAGAAACGACTTGACACTAACCACCCAAACATTCCTTCCAGGTCGAGAGGAGTGGAGCGCTTATGGATGTGATAAGGTCAGGTTTAGCCCATTCGCAGGTGGAAAGAACTGGATGGAATGAGCTTGCTGAAATCTAAGCACTGGCTTATGACATTTCTGCTGGTGCTGCTGGAGCTAGTCGACATTATATAGTTCCTGGACTGCCAGGGACTTTGTGATTTGTCTTAATCTATTTGTGCGCTAACAATAACTCTCACTGCTGGTTCCAAGAGTTCTGCTCTTTGCAGGAAACAGTAAACTATGCCTGAAAATCATATGTAAATTACACTGTAAAGGAAGGGAATAAAAGAGGGGCACACACAAAAATGACAAAAGGCCCTAGGATGTTAGCAAAACTTAGCTGGTTTCCAAATAGAAAGAAAATTATTAAAATCAAACTTAACTGAAATGAGGTTTTTAATAATTTTCATATCTCAGATCTTTTGGAAGGTTGTATTTGCTGACAAGTTTGTAGCTTGTTATTTTCTTGTTATTTTCACACTTTCAGGTTTCCATCTCTCTATGACAATCTGGTGAAAGCTTATTAAACCCTTATTTGAATTTTTTTATCTCTTTCTGGCTAAACCTTTACAGTGACTCACATAAAACTAAAATAATTTTTTTTAAAGTCTATAGATAAAAGCCGGAGTAGTAGGCCAAATTTTAGCAATGTATTTTGATTTTATCAAGCATTGCTAATCAAATGATTGGGAAATAAAGTGATATTTCTTCCTTGAATATTTAGATGAAGTAAGTATACTTCATAGCTTCTGTGGGAGAAATCCCAGGCACAGCTACAGACTGGGCAGAGAAGAGATTCAGAGCGGCCCTGTAGAGAAGGACTTGGGGGTGCTGGTCGATGAGAAAATGAACATGAGCCGGCTTCAGTGTGTGCTCACAGCCCAGAAAGCCAACTGTACCCTGGGCTGCATCAAAAGGAGCGTGACCAGCAGGTCGAAGGAGGTGATCCTGCCCCTCCACTCTGCTCTTGTGAGACCTCACCTGGAGTATTGTGTGCAGTTCTGGTGTCCTCAACATAAAAAGGACATGGAACTGCTGGAACAAGTCCAGAGGAGGGCCACGAGGATGATCAGGGGACTGGAGCATCTCCCGTATGAAGACAGGCTGAGAAAGTTGGGGCTGTTCAGCCTGGAGAAGAGAAGGCTGCGTGGGGACCTCATAGCAGCCTTCCAGTATCTGAAGGGGGCCTACAGGGATGCTGGGGAGGGACTCTTCGTCAGGGACTGTAGTGACAGGACAAGGGGTAACGGGTTAAAACTTAAACAGGGGCGGTTTAGATTGGATATAAGGAGAAAATTCTTTCCTGTTAGGGTGGTGAGGCACTGGAATGGGTTGCCCAGGGAGGTTGTGAGTGCTCCATCCCTGGCAGTGTTCAAGGCCAGGTTGGATGAGGCCTTGTGTGGGATGGTTTAGTGTGAGGTATCCCTGCCCATGGCAGGGGGGTTGGAACTAGATGATCTTGAGGTCCTTTCCAACCCTAACTATTCTATGATTCTATGAAAAAGAATTCTACTGACACTCCAACATGAGAAGTCTGCTTTGCACTTGGTTTCTTTTGGAGATGAGTTGTTTTCATTAGCTATTCCTGTATAACTCAGTCACTTGTCAAACTTCGTTCTTCTCAACTTTTCTTCATCAGATCTCCCTGAAAAGGTATTTCATCATCCTCTATGTCCATACTTGTTGTTTTGCACTCGTAGTAAATTGGGCTTGGTGAAATATCAATCTGTATTATCTGAGTAACACATGTTAGTTTGGCACAGGTTACATGTTTTCATATACACATGTTGTAATGAGGAAGTGTTTCAGGATATTTGGCTTTTTTGCCCTAATGAGGTTGGCTTGGCCAAGGGGGTCTCAGTTTTTTTATCCAGTTTTCTTTTTTCAGCCAGTTCATGATTTAGTACTTCATGTGCTGAATATTCAGAAATACTTGGGTGTTATTGAAGTTACGATTGCATGGAACTGTTCCCCTATTAAAGAATATTTTCTTTGTTTCTTCAACTTTTTTTAATTGAAATCTTAGTAATGTCTACAGTGACTTACTCAGACTTTGCCGTTTGTCTAGCAGTAATATAATGGTGTTGTGATATGGAAAAACTCATATTCCTTGACATATTCTACCAACTATGAAAAGTCATCCAAGTTCCGTTAATTAAAGCCAGCTAGTTGTGATGGTTCGTTGGGTGAGATGCCAATTACTTGAGGTGGTCACTGCAGTGATTTCCAGCAGCTTTTCTGATTCCAAGAGTCTATAGAGTTTTCAGTGTTAACAAGGCTCATGGTTCGTGGTGAAAAGGCCTATCTCTGCTCTTCTTAACAGTCCTGTGGGAACTCTGTAGATTTGCATTCTCTTTTTATTGTACTTTTTTATTTTTTTGGTCACTTGTGCTGCTATTCTAAGAGGTTTCAAAACTATTATTTGACATGTTTGGCCACTATATCATACAGTCTTTGCTTGTTCCATAATAGCTTCATAGCATTCTGGTTCTGAACAGTCTGAAAATGTGACCTGGCTACTTTTATGTGTGACATTATCTGGTGTCTTCAACAAATTAGTTACAGAACTCTTCAGAGGCAAATAGACCGTCCTTCCAAAAGGACATGCATGAGCATCTGGTTTTGTGAATTTCTTACAAGTTGTCTAATATTTCATCACACATTCTTTTTAGCCCCTGATCTTAAACTGGCATAGAGGTAGTCTGGCTCTCACTTCTAAATTGCTATGAGGTCAAGATTCTCGTGTTCTCTGTCCTGTAAGGCTGTTCTGGATAGAAAATCTACTAACTACATATTGATCATTTTCTCACAGTATTCATCTAAGTTATGACACCGAAGCTTCAACAGCAACTACCAGCAATGTCTAAAAGCTGGTAGCAGAATTGTGTACAATGTTGTGCAGTGGACATTTTTCACACAAAGTTTCCGAGCTTTGAAAAACAGATTAAAATTACCCCCAATTAAGAGCAATTGGAAGTAATACCTTTTCACATCAGGTAGATACATTTGCATGGGTCTTGCTATTTGTGTAGCTGTCACAAGTTTAGATGATGACAATTTTTACCGAAATGCTTTGATTATTGAAATATCCTGTGTGTACCTAAATTACCAGCTTATATTACTGCTTAGGGTTATTTTTTAAGACAGATTTTCAAAAAAAGTGGAAATAAAAATCTTAAATTAAATGGTTACGTTTTCCAGAAGTTTTCAATATTTAACCTGGTTAAAAAAACCCAGCTGTCTGACATGGTTGGTTTATTGGTAAACTGTGCCTTTGGCTAAAACGTATTTTTCTGTGGAGTGTCACTTGTCTTTGAAATGCTGTATTGCTAAAAATTAATACAATCCCTGCAGTAATGAAGGAATTTAAGTGTTGCTTAAATCACAGCTATTTCTGTCTCACAGCCTCATCCAGAATCACACAGGATCACAGAATGGTTGAGGTGGGAAGGCATGTCTGGAGATCATTTAGTTCAACTCCCTGCTCAGACCAGGGTCAGGTGGAGCAGGTGTATCAGGGATTTGCCTATTTGAGTTTTTAATGCCTCCAGGAATGCAGACTCCACAACCATTCTGGACAACTTCTTCCTGTGTTTGACCACCCCCTGTAGTAAACAGACTTTTTTCTTATGTTTCTCTGGCCACATCATGGCCCATGGATGTGTGTGTGCACAGTTTGTTTAAATGTTCTCTGAACTGATTCTCCTCCAGTAATGGTAAGTTTTCCTTGCTCCAGACATTCTCTCTGGTCTCAGGGACCTGGGATTGATCCTTTACTGTTGTCCTTCCTATCCCTTGCCAGATTCAGCTCCGAGTAGGCTTTAATTTTTCTAACCCCCACCCCTGCACACTTGAACAGCTCATCTATATGCCTTTCTGATCAGCTACCTAAAGGGAGCTGCAGTTCATGGGCTGCATATCTATCCTTCTCTGTGGGACTTAATCAGCCATTTTAAGTTTAGTTTTCTCGATACATTGAACCCCTGAAAATCTCACAACATCTCTTTTCCAGTTACAGAGGAGGAATACCATGATTTCTTTTCAAAAAGATGACAACGTATCTCTAAAATATTTGAGGGAGCTGACCACCAAAAAAGGTTAAGACATTCTGTAGAAGACAAGTGTCTTCCAATTAGGTTCCAGGAATTTCACAGTTTCCACTAAAAAATAGTAAAAGCGTGGTAAAGTGTATTTTCTTGGAAAATACGATCACCTCATTTGTCAGTGGAAACTACAGACTCTTGAAAACCTAAATTCATTGTGAATGTGATGCTCTGAAATTAAAAACAGTAGCTGCCAACTTCAAGAGACTGGCAGCAAAGAGTGCTCCTTTCACAGTGTAAACTATAGCCCTTGGACAAGCTGCACTCTTATAGAATGTAAAAAGAGCTTCTTGCAGCATCTTACCTCTGAGGTCACTTGTTCTTTTCATCTGAAGATGCCACGCTACAAGCTTGGGAAATCCTGTGTCACAAAATAGCTGTGGATTGGCCAGTGACTCTAAATCACGGTTTGGAATTTGGGATGTTATCCAATATGAATGAGACCATTCCCTTTATATAAACAACTCGGTATTTTTTCCTGTCCATTATGCTGGTGCTAAATATAACATGCTAATGGGTTCTGTAGGCTTGCAGTGGATTTTCTCTTAAGGTTCAATATTTTTTGTATTAATTTATTTTTTATGTGTTCCTACTCCTATTGCTAGCAGCACAGCATATAACATCATGCTTAGAAAGAAAGAAAAGAAGAAAGGATTGAAAAACCACAATTTATCTTCTATTTGAAAAAAAAAAAAAAAAAAAACATCTGCAGAACAAAATGAGCCTCTTGATGCCGGAATTGTCATCAATGATGACTTTGACAAAATGAGCAATACATAATTTTCTAGCTCCCTCGCGAAGCTGAAGCAGATTGTCAAATAAAACACTGGAGGAGATGCATATGGGGTGAGTAGGCCAGCTTTGAATACGAACACATGCAGGTGGTCATTTAGTAGTGGTTCTAAGAGGCAGGACATCCCTAATTTGGAGGGTCATTTGCATTTGGAAATGCTCACTGATAAATAGTGATGTATTCCCTATAGTAAAGCAGAACTGATATTGCCAAAACTACAGCTATTTCTGTCCCAGGGTAACTTGAACAAACCAGACAGCCCAAGGCAAAGTAGAGAGTGGTTTACACTCCAACAAATCTGCCATTAGTGGTGGTTTGCGGAATACAGATTAGTAAGATATGAAAAAGTGCTTTCTGAAAAATAGAAAAACTGAACTTCACTCTCTTCTAAGAAATGATGGATTTCTTGTAAGGCAGACACAGCAACTGTATTGACTTAAATGCTGTGTAAAATGGGCAGCCTTCAAAAATGTTGTATCACAACCTCCAATTTTAAGCCCAGCCACTACTCTGAATTCTCAAATTGCTCACTCCACCGTCAGTCACTTGACAGAAATTGCAACACACAAATATGTTCCTGTGACTTTCTTACTTCTTTACTTGACTATGTGTGTCCATATATACTCTAAGGTCATGAAATACACTATTAAAAAAGTAAAATTAAAGAAACTTTGCCCTTATTATATTTGAATTTATGCTAGTTTGAAGAAGGGTGGTATAAGATCATTTTGATTCACATTCCATTCCATTCATATTACTTGTTTGTGTCAGCCAAATTAATTAAAATATTTCAGTAAAGATTATTAATCTACCCATCAAGAAAGGTTTCTCTGAGATGCAAAAGCTTTTCTTTGTATGAGTTTGAAGCTCCTCATTAGATGTTCTGATTGCCTTCAACACCAATGAGATTAAATGACATTGTGAGCTTTTTGAGACTGAGGACATTCCTCCAGTTTGGACTGAGGATGATATCAGAAGGCCTCTCTTCTGACTAGGATCATCAGATATTAGTGCACTATAAATAACTAATGATGATGTCAGCTTGGGGGCACTTAGCAACGTGTAAGAGCATGCTGCTCCTTCAGCAATAGTTCTGTAATCTCAGCCTTTTAGCATATTACCCCTAAAAGAAAATAACTTCCTCTGGAAGCTACATTTCCATTTAACCAGCCTTCTCCTTTTTTTGGATATACTCCCCTTGACATGTGTACAGGAAATGTGATCCAATACCCCAATGAAATCTTATTTAGAATCGTTAATTACCTTTGATCAGACTCCTTCTATACCTTGGTTAATAAGTGTAGACTGGAAAAAATAACAGCCAGATCTGTTATCCCAGCAATTATTGAGAAATGAAAATGACAATTTGCTTACTTGCCTGAAAGATCAAACAGTAAAACCCTAATTTCAGTCACTTGGCATTGGATTGTATGTATTGAATCTGGCAGGCACACTTTATGCAATGTCCAAGCAAAAATGACCTCAGGGTTTCATGGACTAAAGCACAGTATCCTCAGAATCACTCTGCTGCTGGCTGCCTGGCTTCTGGGGGACTCCTTTTTTTTTCTTGGAGTCCATAATAACCATACGTACATATAACCAGAAATAAAATAATTGTCTTTAAAAAAAGTGTAAGTGACTTAATGAATATATCGTACATCATACAAACACAGTGTAGTGTGCTTTGACACTGAGTGTTTAATAGCCCATCCTTAGAGACAGTGGAAAACTACAGTAATTGAAGAAGGAAGAGTATTTGACTCCTGAGTATGACTTTTTATGAATGCTATATAGTTCATAGTACACTAGGGATCTTTTAAATGCAGAATAGTGGTGTACAGTAAGTTTACCTCTTTGACAAATGATTATTTTACCACATACACTTATAGGCAACTTTTACTACTGCAGGTGAACAAAG
Source organism: Lathamus discolor (assembly GCF_037157495.1). Classification (NCBI taxonomy): domain Eukaryota; kingdom Metazoa; phylum Chordata; class Aves; order Psittaciformes; family Psittacidae; genus Lathamus; species Lathamus discolor. Next base: position 146,914,991 of record NC_088884.1, on the reverse strand, counting down.
ACAAAAAGGCTACAGAGAATTCCCATTCTTTGTTTTCATATTTCCCCCTTTCTTAGATCTATTCTCCATGCTCTCTTTCAGCTAAATAAATAAATAAATAAATACAAAGCTTCAGGACCTGTGTGTGTCAATTCAGTTTGCTAAGGTGAGCATCATCAGATTTTCTGCAGTGTAACAATAAGGTGTTTACTGATCTGCACTCTGAAACTGAAGCATGCACTTAACAAACAGTAAATTACCTAAAAAGTTAGCTAACCTGATCGTACTCCTATCTATAGGAAAGGTAAAGCTAGGTAAACGCGAATAAAAATACACATCTCAGTAAGAAACGGAAACCTGAATACATTAAAGAGGTCTTCTGCAGAAAAAAATGGATCATCGGTGCTGCTTAAGCTTTGCACAATGCAGGTTTTTTAAAGTCAAATGATTCACAGTGCTATATATACACAACTAAAAAAGTTCTCTGAAGATTATCTCATATGGAAATCATAGTGCACTCCATTAATTACCCTCTCTCAGGAAAAGAAGGGTGAAATTTTTTACAGAATCAGACCACAAGACAGAAAGTCCCAGGCATCCTCTATATAATTTAGTCCTGACATAGCACATTAAAATCTGAGAAAGGAAGACCATTTTACTGTAAAGTCAGCAAAATGCCTCAGAACTAAAAACCTGCTGCCTGCATATCACTAACCATATCTACAGTGAATATTGGTATTAATGCTATAAGATTTTTACAGTGGTTTGTGCTTTCACTTCAGCTTACACAGAGGCATTTCCATTGCTCCAGCAGGCGTTTTCAGCTTTGACATTTTGGTGAAATATTAAACCTCCTATTTACATCATCATGCCTTTTCAGTCTGCACTCTGGTAGGCCAAAGGCACACCTGTTGATTGGACGTGCCCTCCTTCTACCCCTTCCCAAATGTGTTTGCCAGCCAGGGGAGCAAACACACCAGGCAAGATTTCCAGGAGATGGCTGGTGGTGAGGCTGTGACCTCAGGCACAGCCCCGAGCTAACAGGGCTCCCTGGCCTGGGCTGTCCTACCAGTGGCCTGGGGAACAGTGTGACTCCTGCCTTCCAGGAGAGAGTAATTTCTAAACCCCAGTACTAGCTCCACAGCTTCAGCCAACAAACAGAACGACAAAACCAAAGTCCAACCCTTTCTCCTTGTCCAGACAGGAAAGAAGGGTAAATCTGGCTTGCCCCTAAATGCATAGCAGGGAAACATCAAATTCCATATTTCTCATTGATTTCAATGGCAATAGCCCTTGGTGTCCAGGTCCTAATGCTCATAGACAGGATCACAAGAGGTGAAAATCTGCACTGTTTCCTTGCACAGTCCAAACCAAGGTGTAGCCCAGTGTCTGAAAGGGGAATACCATTTGGGTCATTGTGTGCAACTAATTTATTCCTGCAGTGGCATCTAATGAGCAGCAGTGGAATGGATTTAATGATTTTTGCCATCTTTATAAACTGCCCAAGAATGTGCTGGGTGCTTTGGTCACTCCTTGAGCTTTTGGACTCACAGCCTTTGCTGTCCTAAGGCTGTATTTTTTCCCTCTCACAGTTGGCTGTGCAGTGTGGAGCAGCTCAAACAGACTGCATTCAGCTGGGTATTTACTTAATTTACTTTTTCATACAACCTCTGATTTTAGTAAAATTATGAATAAATTAGACAGCTTCCACATGGCTTGCCCACCAGGAAAGCACACATTCTCCTGCTATTTCAAATCCAATGATCTGTTTCTTTGCTAAGGTTCACACTGAGGCATCTGTATCTGACAACCGATCAGCTCAAAGTTCAAAGATCAAAATGTGACTGCGTGTGGGTCTGTTTTGAGAACAAATGCACTACAGTAATGGGGACAGTATATCCTAAGACAACAAAGAGAATATTTGTTTTCAGCATGCTATTTGCTGAGTGAGGTTTTATCCAAATCCATTAAAGAGCACAGCTAACAGCACTGCTGTGGCTATGAACACCCTTATGCTATTGTACTTCATTCCATGTTAGCCCTAAGAGGCCTCAGTAGACTAAACAAGTACAGCTATACTGAGGAATGAAAGGATCAGGGATCAATTTATAGGAAAAACAAACTCTCCCCATACCTCCTCCTTCTGAGAAGCAGGTGATTAGCTGCTGCATAAGGCACTTCAGCTGGGAAGCCAGCTAACATCAGCATCACCCCACTTAGTACATCCCACAGATCCTAATCTCAGCTACCAAAATTTGTGATTTCACAGCAGCAGATAAGGCTCCTCTTGCTTTTGGCTAGTAGACTGGTGGTAAAACAAACCCTTCTGATTACAATGTTGTTTATTCTGTATCACAGAAAGCCATGATTATCATAAGCAAAACCCTCCTTAGCTCAAGCCTCTACCAAATAACCTCCCAGAGTCCACATTTGCCTTTATACAGCTTCCTTCACTTGTTTTTAGTAGGAAGAAAAGTCCATAACTTCAGAGTAACACAGGAGCTGGATGGCTCAGAACTGACCTTGTTCCCATACACAGGAACATACCTTCAACCTTTATAATGAGTTTGGAGAGTTTCCTCTTTTTAAAGAGTTCAGTTTCTGAATGTGTTTTTCAGACACTGTTTCTTTGCAGAGGTTTTCCTTGTTGTTTATCTGAAAAAGTTGATCTTTTCTGCTTCTACAAGATAGAATTTCTTTTTTTGGAATTAGAGAGTCATCCTTGGCAAAAAGAAAAAAAAGAAAATAGTCAGAAAAGAGAGGTGCAAATGCTGGTAAGCATCTAACTGCAGCACTTTTTGCCAAGAATAAAGGTATATTTTACTTAAAAGTTCTATAAGAATGTTATTTTTAAAATACCTTCTTTCAGCATGGCCTGCAGTGAGAGCCTTCTGAATTCATCACCCCAATCTTTTTTACAGAGCTGTTACTACCTGAAATTCTTAAAAACAGCTGAGTATCAAGTTATCAAGGTTGTTCACGTTAACAGCATACATAAAAATTCTTGAAGGGATACTTGCAAGAGATGCATTTGATTTAGCAGCTTATGTTCAGCGTGGAAAAGACAAGGTCTGTATTATGACACAAGAGCATTGCTTGTGTCCTCTCCCCTCATCTGCTACCATTAGAAGAATACCCTGTCAAAGGGTAAGAAAGGCATAGCTTATGCTCAGAATAAATTAGTTCTTCCTTTGATAATCATCAAGGCTGGTCAGAAGAATAGGTTCTATTGTCTTTTGATTTCTGGAACTTGCCCAAGAAAATAACCACATGAAATGGCTCCAAATGCATTACACAAGATTCAGGAAAATCTCATCAAAAGCAATTGAAGATGTTCACATGAAGCTTAAAATCTCAGTGCTAGTCCCATTCATTCAAAATCTTATAACAGAGTTGTCATTGTTTCATACTGGATATTGAAGTGAGCTTTGGGGCACCTGCCTTACTCCGTGAATGTGGCCAGATTCACAATAGCTGAAAGGCTGAAAAATCAGTGTTACTGGTGTATTCCATGAGCACGACACATAGTGGTGATTGACCTACTTCAGTGCTCCTGTGAATATGAATGAAGCATTCTCAAATCCTTAAAATGCTGCCAAACGTATCTCTGACAGGGCATGTCCCTTTCATTCCGTGCCAGGATAGGACCCTGATCCTCAGGTCTCATAAAAAAGCCTCCAAGACCTTTTATATGCAAGTTTTCTGCATCCTCATGAGTCAACTTAATCTTGTCTCAGCTATCATCTTTTATCCACGTTAATAATTTTTATTTAAATATGTTTACATAATGTCTGGAAATACCAGTAGTGATTTTCAAGAGGCTACAAGAAATGGAGGAACATTGGACCAGTTGCAGTGTTTACCTCTAACTAAATACCCCTTAGTAATTGAATGTTAACATTTTAAAACATGACTATTCTGAAACAATTGCTATGAAAATGTGTTAGAATCAGCAGCTCTCTTACATCTATATCTCAGAGTTCCCCTTTGAAATCATTTCTTATGGGAAGCTATTTTGCTGCAGAAACCTTCCTGAAAGCTGCTCACACATGAGAGCAAAATGCGTTGTGTAATACAACAGTGCAATTACAGCAGCAAAAACCAGACTCCAGCACCTCCCGATGTATTGCAGCCCCAGCACTCCCTGTTCTGTGTCATGGTCAGTCACTTGTTGCTGGCATTTCCTGACCCCTTTTTGTTTTCAAGAGAAGTACTCTTGCAAAACCAACAAACAACCCTATGTGGGATAACCCCAGAGCGCGGGTTCACCACAGCTATAGCCAACATGTCATTCATGTGGGCTGCCTAGCAAAGAGTGCCCTGGCTCTGACTTTGAATGTCCAACTTGATTCCAGAAGCAAAGCATCTTTCTGAAGCCACCATCTTTGCCAGTTTTGGTGGAAAGCCTCTGCATGTATCTTGTGAGACAGCAGAAAAGGGGTCTCCATGTGGGAAGCACTTTTCCCACCAAAATTCCTGCACTAAAATACATTAAAAGCTTTTTCTAGTCAATGACTTCCACGAAGCTTCACTTTGGTTTGTTGTCTGCTGAAAATACAAAAAGTGGAAATATATATTTTTAGTCAAAAAATGAACTAATTGGCTGCTTTAATGCAAAATCAAACACCTTTTATAATTGCTTTATGTACACATAAAAGTTCCCCGCTAGCTGTGCCAGTGAAGCCTGCATTTTATCTGCATCATCTGCTTCTTTTGAGATCAGAGTATTTCTGACTCAAACCACATACCCTCTTTCTCAGTATCTCTCTCTATGTATATTACTATTTCCTCTTTCATATAATCTAACAATCTTCTAAAGATGTTATTATTGTACCTTAAGCATCTACATTATCTGAGTGAAAAAACCCTGTAAAAAGATGGGGGAGGGTAAAAATGTTTTATTTCAAAACCATGTTTCACAAAGCTCAGTTAATTTATATCTCTGAAGTTTTCTTCTCTGTCGCTTTCATATATGGGCATCTCAGTCTATTTATCCCTTCTAAAATAACACAGTGGGCTTCCATTATTGTAGCTTGTAAGCACTTAAGACTCCCTATTTATTCTTGAACACCATTAGGAGGAAAGAAAGGCTTATTATGTATAACGCATTACTATGATTAACATCTGGAGGGTGAATGCTGTATGTTCTGCCAGTCTCATTCTGTATAATCCTAGTTGTAAACACGCTAGATGTACACTTTTGTATTTCATTTCTTAGGAGCGCCAGCTTTTCCTTACAACTGAAGAACTAAGCACCATTTTACCCAAGCACCTGTGAAGAGCTCTTTGGATAAAAGATCCACAACTCATGTGGAGAAAACAAACATTCGTTCAGTACAGTTGGACTAGTAATCAATTATTTACTCATTAGACATTTTCCGTTTCTCATAAGGAACACAATAATTTGGCTCCACCTCCTGGTTTCTAGGTTGCCACAAGAGGTTAAAATTTGGCATTCTGTAGAGGCTGGTCACAAGGTGGCAGTGATCACAAGGTGGCAGCAACCAAACTGATTTACAGGGTGGCCAGAGATGGCTGGAGTTGAGCCTAGCAAATGGTATTCAGAGGACAAGGAGTTTTGCAGTGCTCAACGTGGATTTTATTAGCTACAGAAGTCCTAGACTCTATTTCAAGAGGAAACGGGAGTGAGCAAGCCAGGTGGAGTACCAAGGCATCACCCAAACCTGCAGGGATGCAATTGGGAAGGCCAAAGCTTAGCTGAAGTTAAAACTAGCAAGCAATATGAAAGACAAGAAAAGCATATTATCAGAAAAAGAAAAACATGAGCATACTGTGAGACTGAGGCCCTCGTGACAGCAAAAAGGATGAGACACTGAGTGCTTTCTCTGCCTCAGCTTTTTTCCTAGTAAAGTCTGCACATACACCTCCTAGCATTTTAAGCCCTGTGAGAGACGGCAGGAATGAGGCACTACATGGAATAAAGTAATATAGACTCAGTGAACAGTTTAGCAAATTGGACATTTATGAGATGGGATGGTGTGGGTGCTAATGGTGCTGTGGAGCTGGCCAAGGTCACTCCCTTCCATCTTCAAAAGGTTGTGACACTGAGAGGAAGTTCCTGATGTCTGGAATAAATCAAACACCACACGTCTCTTTCACAAGGAGAAGAAGGAGAAACTGAGGAACAACATAGTCATCCTAACCTGGGTTTCCAGATAATGAGTGGGAGCAAAAATGTCCTCGAAGCCAAGTGCAAAGACATGAAGGACAAGGTGAGTGGAAACCATCAGCATGCACTTAACCAAGAGCAGATCATGCCTGACCAACACAAAAGGACTAAATGCCTTGTATGCACTATTGTGCACATGTGGTCATACTGCTTTGTACTGAGAGTTGGAGAAGTTGGAACTATTTCAGGTAAGTGGACAGTGCTCCAGAGTACAGTGTCTGTAAAGCAGCAAGCGCCTTAGACTTACTCACCTTTTAGTCAACTGGGACTGTGAAGGACAGTGATTCTGACTGGAATCTATGGCTACTTGTCTGACAAACCCCAGAAAACATGGTTTAGAAAATGTTTTTAAATGAGGATGGTATTCCTTTGTGCTTAATTTATCTTGTTATATTTTGTTTCAAAAAGAACTGCGAAGTGTTTTGGCATGTTTAGTATATTTGCTGTAGGTTTTGTGATGCATCCTAGCAAAGAAGTAACATCTAAGCACTTCACATATCCCTCTACACTCAATATGGCTTTCAGTTGTCATCCCTACATTTTTTCACATGTGTGCAATAAGCTTCATATCCACACCTGGATTAATTGTGCTGCAACAATGTTGAAGTGGTTAACCCCAACCTTGCCATCTGCTGGTGGTCCCCAAACAAAAGAAGGAATTTTACACTTTTAAGCAAAATAAAAGGGAAAGGCTGGGCTGGTTCTTGTTTCCCCTGCAAAGACATTTTTGTAGGTTCTTTCAGCCTGGGTGACCTCAGCTGATTCACTTCCCCTATCAGGTACCCCTAGTTCCTCATTCATACCCTAGTGGTATACCTGTGCTTCTGCAGGCCTACTGTTGTGATAAATGCTCTGTGCAGATGTACCGCTGTAGAATTGCTGGAAATCCTGGAAACACATGTTGTGTTCCACTAGTCTTTGGAAACTTCTTCTTTGTTAAATGAAATATTTCTTAATATTTCATTATTATTGTAGTTTATTTAATGAAAGTGAAGTACTCTGGCATTTGGCAGTTTCAGATTTTCATTCAAGTGGACACTTTGTAACTCTTCATTTCTTATCAACAGTCACTTTCCAAATCTGTTATTGCAAATTTGTAGACTTTGGTTAATCTAAAATGCCGTTATTTAGGAAACGGTTAAGTTCAGACAGATCTTAAGCAATTCCCAACTTACGAAAGGAATTAACTCTATTATACAGTATGCAATCTAACCCTTTTCTGGCTCTCCAAAAGATGGAACAAGGCTGTTATTTTTAGTATTCCTATGTGGCTATGCCCAAAATATTCCCGTAGAAATTAGGGAACAATTTGAAATAATATCAATACTCAAAATGCAATAATACATTATAATCTTCCATTTCTGGTCTTCTCCCCTGCCCAGCATCCCACAACAAATTATAATCAATACAAAGCACTAAATTTAACACTGTTATGTCTGCCAAGTGATGGCCAGACGCAGGGCAGACCTATCCAATTTAGGGACCTCCAATCTAGTGATACAACTCTGTGTGTATTCATCCTTTGCATTCCTGCAGGAGCAGCTCAAAACAGAGCCGTCAGCTGACTCAGCCCTGCTCTTGCTTGATGCCAAGGAGAGTTTTGACTCTGATTTCAGAGGGGGCATGCTTGGAGTTTAACATATGAAGAAAAAATAAATCAATGTTGAATTTTCTGAGAAACAACGAAGAATATTCTGTTCTCAGCTCAAATCTGCAATCTTGTTATATTAAAAGTACCACACCACATGAAACTATACCCAAACCACACGAAGCTATTAGGTATGTAACCTCAGATCCCTAAGGAGATGAAAAATAGGTGGGATTCACCGCCCTCTGAAGGAGTTCTTTTACAGGAGTCCAAGATGACTGATTTTGCTAGTGGCTACATTTCAGAGAGGTATTTTTCAGGGGACCTACAAAAAATGATGCTGGCTCATGACCCAGATGAATAAAACCCAGGAAATTTGCTCTTTCCTAATGGTTATGTCCTGCAGGCCCTGTCCGTACACCTAACTAGTGTAAATCAATATAATCTTTGAAATTAGTAAGGCCTACAATGATTTATACTGGCTAAGGATTTGTGTATGATCAGTAGTATCTAAAAGGCATCGACTTTAAAATTGCCAAAAAAAAAGATTTGATATTTTGAGTGACTGAAGTGGCTTTTCTATCCTTGTCCAAGAAACTTTAAAACAGGGAGAGAGTAACTGAAATCTCCATTACAATATCACTTACATTATTACAGTGTCATCATCTATCAGAGGTGTCACTGCTACTCCACTGAAGAAATTTAGGATCCATTCACCTTCAAAAACAGCCCTTACCCAGCAGGATGCTTGCACTACACAAAATGAAAATGTGTTTAACTAATTGATTCGCTATACACAAGAAACCAATACAATGATTATAAAAAGGGGTCTTTCATATACTGAGCAGAGCTAGAAAAGGTAAAAAACATGACAACAGCATTCATAAATGTCTAATGGCACTGAAAAGCTTTATCAGTGAATTCAGTTAACAAATGGCATAGTAAATAATTCCTGGAGATGTAAAGCACGCAGCTTTCTTTCCAAGTCAGGCTCATAAAACTTAGAACTGCAATAATCTCTACTATTTAAAGGAGTGGGGCCCTCCAGTTCTCAGAAGCAAAACATGAATAAATGTGAGTGTGGCAAAGAAAAGGAGCAAAGCAGCTCTCCTGCATGGTGAACCATGCCCCAAACCTACTAAAATACTAAATCTATCAGAGGACTACCAAGCAGCTGAGCTTCTGCAGGAAAAGCAGAGAGGAAGACTCTATTCTCACTGTTTGCAGTATTATGACTTAAAATTCTGTGGAAGGAGTTGGATTCATTTTTCTCTATCCTGAATTCATGAGTGCATTTATTCGCAGTAAGTGGGAAATATGAGGAGAAATGCCTATATTCAGTTAGTAGCACTTTTTTTAAAACTAGGAGTAATTTTACAAAGCCCAGTGCAATCACAGCAAACCATTATAGCAGGACCATGATTCCTCTGTTGGAAAGTACTGGTTGTCTCCCCGTCAACAAATTCAGCACCTTGCAATGTTCAGGTCCAGTGTTAACATGAATTGTGAATGAAAATATTGACTTAGCTCCAAAAAGTTTCCAATTGCATTGGAGAAGGATGTCTTACAGCTGCCAGAAGAAATCCTGGGAGAGCCAAGAGCAGTTTTGATAAATTAGTGAAGTCAGTTTTCAGCATTTCTGTTTTAACTTGAAAGAAGTCTGCTGCCATATGCATTTGTAGTTTGGCAATGCTTGCTGACAGAACAGAGGCTGTCTTGGCACATCACTTGTAGTAGCAAAATAGATTTGGCTGTCATTTCCATAATAAGCATAATTCATATTGCAGTGTCTAAAAACATATGGATAGGGAGGATGTCAATACGAGACGAATATGCCTTATAAGAGCTTGTTGGACCCTCCCAGTTAAACAGGTACTAAGCTAGATGAAGTTATAATATAAACAATTCCTCCTCCTCCCATTGTAATAGCATTTATTTTGCATTCAATTAATGAATGACTTAACAAAGTATGCTACTTCGAACATGTAGGGCCCAGTTTATCCATTCACACAAACCTTGCACCTGGGTAATGCAATTAACCTCAGCAATCATGTCAAAGGCAGATCTATAAAAAATGAGTAGAGGAGGCTTCTGTGCAGATAAAGCATGACTTTTATTTATTCCTAGTATGTGCGTGTGTTATTTTGCCTGGAACTGTTAGTGATTTCAGCTGGTCTGTCCTGTAGTTATCATCAGGAAATCACCAAGCACATGTTTATATGATGTGCTTCTGACTACATGTAAGTAGCTGATTTTTCACACTGCATAAATCAAGTTTATGCCACTCCCAGGTAGTTTGAAGGAAGAACAAAGAATGAAAGAGTTCTTACCTGCCTACAAAGTAACATGCAGACAAACTTTTGATAAAGTAAATGTATAGTCACTTCTATATTTTATGAGGGCTTTAGAGATCTAAATCTCCTTTATATTTGTATAAACAATTGATGCTCTTGTGAAATTCATATAAATAATTGCACTGATATAAGGAGCCCAAGACCATTATTTCATGGCTGGTAGCAGTATGGCACCAGGCTCATACAAGCTTAGAGGGAAGCGGAACCTCTTGCAAAATCAATTTGCACCTCGTGGAGAGCCATGTTTTTATGCCATTATAAGCAGATTGGGGAATGACTGAGAATTGGGACCACACACACATACAGATAAATAATTTACGATTTCTCCATTGTCTTCTAACTGCTTTTACTCTTTAAGCTAACTGGTTTTGCAGTGTTCAAGGATTGATAGTATAAAGAAATGAATACAGATGACATTTCATAGCACTGATGTCTGGCATGCTAAGATTACGTATTTCAATAAAATGGAATAGCTGGTCTTCAAAAAGCACAGGTAGATAAATAAAATGTGATCCCCATTTCCCAACTTCAAAATGTTAGAAATGTTACTCAGCTTTTACATGCCGGCTAGAAATCAAACAAGTTGGACTTATGCTATAACTGTGCTATAAATTCTTTCATTTTTATGTTTATACATAGAGCATGAGAAGTACAAGGAACAGTTGGAAGGAAAGAAAAAATATCACATTTTAAAAGAGAATGAATTAGGAAACTTGGGCCCACTTTCAGAAGTGAATTAAGCTCTTGGAAACAGACCACCTTCCTGCTGTGCAAGCTAGTTGTATTTTTAAGGGTCTTCAGGCTAGATTTAAAGGTGTTTCCATCGTTAAAGACACAGAAGGATACTTAGAAGTGTAAAATGCCTTGATGTCAAAAGCTCTTGACATTTTCAACATTTAAATCATAGAATTATAGAATCAACAAGGTTGGAGAAGATCTTTAAGATTATCAAGTCCAACTATTTCCCCATGACTGCCAGGTCCACAACTAAACCATGTCACTAAGGGCCTCATTTATGTGGGTTTTTTTAATTCCTTTAAAGATCTGGCTCATGTTGCCCAGGTCACTTCAAAAGTTGTAATAAACTCCCAAATTATGTAGGTCTTTCTCTACAACAGGTATGGTAACCTTTAGTTTTCAGCAGTAACCTCTAGACTCCCAGTAAAACACAAAGGAATAAGTGTTACATTGGGCTTTTCAGTGCCAACAACCTGTCCAAGCCATAGTTTATACGAAGGAGAAAGTAAAAGTTAAGGTCTACCTGCAAGAGTACTTTGGTGTCTAATTCTGAAGTGATGAGAGGTGATGATCTCTGCTTTCAACCCTGAAATCCAAGGCCCTTTCTTTGAATTAAGTATCTAATTCCTCTCTGCAAATTTAAAGCAACCATTTCACACCACCACCACTAGTGCAAAGAGGCAACTCAACGTTTACTCTCTTAATTTCCATCATTCAATTAGCACATTGCAGGTGAATGAAAGTGTTTACAACAGTTACAAACTGAAATTAAGAATGTCAGGCTAGTCTAGCCAGGCAGAGATGAATATCATGAAAAGGTTTTCCAAGACAATTTTGTCAAACCGAACTTTTCAGCTTAAACTGGAGCTAAAATATTATTCTAATTGTTGATGTTTCTATGCAGTGGAAACTAAGGTTTGACTGCATCCTTCAAGAGCTTGTTTTTAAGGACTGTCCTCTACAAGAACCATTATATCTTGCAAAAGCATTGTGTAGAAGTTGAATAAGAACCACTCATTGATTAAAACAAGCCACATTCTTCCTGCAACACCTTAATGGCATTTCAGGGTTTCCATGCAAGCTCTGAAACAGCCTGGTCTTCATTAATATGTAACAACTTTTGATCTCAGAGATACATTATTTTAGGTCAGAAAAAAAAAAAGAATAAATAATTCTATCAAATAAGAAAAATAGGTAAATTATTAGTGTAATAAAGACATAGAGAACTTATCTTAAAAAAATGGATTCTGTAATTCTTTCCGAAAACCATAAGAAATCAACTAGAGAAATAAAAGTAAAGTTTTGAGGATAATATTTTGCAGTGTGTTAGACCAAATTAGCTTTCACTTTGCATAAATATACAATACACGAGTTTTACGCTTGATTTTACAACATTCAGTAAAGGAACTACTTATCATAATCTTGACATAGAGTAACAGTGGCAAGAAAATATAATAAAAACTATCTAAAAACTCCTGCAAGTGGATATTTGCTTCATAAATGCCACAGGTATGAAAAACGGAAGTGCTTAGGGAACTTTCACACAGCCCTGGATCAAAAGCCACTGCAATAAGACCTGATGCTGTGTTTACAGTTCTGCTTTTGTTTTGAGAACATTGTACAGTGATGTGAACCATAGTCCTTGGTGTACATACTCTTCATTGAGTGGAGAAAGAGTATCAATATGAGCTAATAATACTACCAGTAGGAAGCTAGAAATTCACTGCTATCAAAATTTCAGCTTCACAAAAGATGTAACACTCATGCCCCAATACAAAATTAAAATATATTTCCAATTACAGTAATATAAAAATCTTGGTTTCCTTTGATGAATGCAAAATAAATCTATATGACAGGAACTGTAATTCCAACAGATCTGACTGAATACCACAATGATAGGTGTGAGAAAAAGCACTCTTTATAGTCAATATGTCTAACAGACCTTGATCTCATCTGGAAGATATTGTTCGGCTATGTCTAATGACTCTCTGAGTCATAGAACTTCTTTAAAGTCTACAAAAGGCAGTTACCCACAACAACTCTCCTGTGCCTGGTGACCAGCAAGGGACTAATCCACAGGTGCAAGGTCAGCTCTGCTTCCAATTGCTGTACTTCAAATTCATATAAGGCTACAGGCAGACATCCAGTGATATCTGCCACCACCTGTGACAAAATTCCTTGCTCCAAACACCAGGCCATTTGCTCTTTTCATCCTCTTGTTTTAGTGCAAGAAGGAGGGACAAATACAGAAGGAGAGATGAGTTATCTGCAAACAACTTCTTGTTAGACCTCCAATTAATTGTTTTGGTGCAGCCATACACTGTTATGTAGAACAGGAGGGCAGCCTGAGGTCAATCTCCAAATTGAGGTCAATTGCCCTCCTGCAGGGCAACCGGAGGTCAGTCTCAAAAGTGACTTTAAAATACCTACATTGGCTTACTCTTTGTACAAGGAAAAGTCTTTTTTGTGGTCTCCCAGCCCTGCAGTTTATTTTCTGAAAAAATCAGGTCTTTGATATTTCTTAGAGTGAGTAATATTGTTTCACTGTCATGACCAACACTAATGCTGAGAAAATAAGTTAGATTAAGACGCAAGTCAATTACAGAAGAGCGAGTTTTAATATTGCCAGTCACAGCAGCCTTCTGGGGTTTTTCCTTAGTAAATTAAAAGGCTTTCCTTTTCATCTAGAACCATCTTATCACTCATTTCACTATCAGAAAAACACTCTGAAGATAATAATGAGAGATTCTTTTAAAGGAAAATATATCTAGTTTAATTTCATCTCAATTTTAAGAGGGAGAATTGTTCTATTTTATTAGTTATTTGGGTTTGTGGTTTTTGTTGTGTACACTGGTGATAACAGCAAAATTTATATAAAGTGGGCTGCCTGAGAACTGTGATTTCACTTGCTACACTCAGTGAAGACTTTCACAATATAAAGACAGTCTTCTTTACAAGTGTGCCTCTTACACAGCTTGTGTTTTGTGTGCTGCTTACTTGGAAACTGGCAATCCACTCCTGCCCTGTCTCCCAACTCCTTACTCCCAGACTCCGCACTTTCTTCAGGATTCAGCAGCATTACTCATTTTGATTATGTCACCCGTTTGTTCAGCAAGTAATTTACTACCTTCCTTTAAGAATCAGGATACCATTTCAGGTTTAACTTGTAACGTTTAAGGCGCTTAAGGTGCCAGGTCCAATTTACTTACAGCTATTGACTGATGTCTACTTTCTCTCAAGACCTAAAACTTGGTTCTGGACTGCTCCATGTCTGTTCCCACATGCCCCATGTTCAGTGTGGTTGTGAACATTTCTGAAATGCAGTAGTATCCCTAAACAGACCCCCAGCTTTCAGTGTAGTTGTTTCAAACAGGGGAACTGAAAATGTCCTCATTAGCCTCACCATCTCTAACTGTGTGGGTTTAATTTCTCAGTTTCAGTTCGTTTTCAAAATATAACAAGGCATTGATTTTGCAATGCTTGTTTTGTAGCAATCCCAAGATGCTGTAATCAGGCATCCTTCTATCCTATAATCAGAAGAGAGGAAATGACCTAATTCAGCTTCTTTGCATTATGCATTATGATACCTGACCACATACCTGAGTCTGATGCTTTCTTCACAACAAGATAAGTCATCAGAGCAGTCATGCAGCTATAGAGCAGGGTCCTGCCAGCCTGGTGCTCTGCCTCCGACAATGCCATAGATGGAGACACCCCAGGCAAGGTATCACACAGGGCAAACAGAACCAACCTCTCCCCCAGCAGCCTTTCAGCTCCAACACTTTTCAGCTGGGGAGGAATCCTGCTCCTTCTGTGGCTTCTCTTGTTTTGTCTGTAGTTTCTCTTGTAACACATCCCACCAACAACCACTTCCCCAGTCTCCTCTTGAAGCTACTCAAGCACACAACATTATTCAGTGAAGAGATTTACAGGTCCATTACCTACAAGGGAAAACACATCATGGCCGCTTGCTTCCTATACTGGAAGAGGCAGTGAGCCTATTCCTATAGCATTCATGATTTCAAAGACATCTCTTTCCCCACACTCAGGTCCTCTCCTTTCCAGTCAGAAGAAACCATCTCTGTTTCACTTTTCCTAGTACAAACACTGCCATGTGACTCTGATCAACCCTGATTCCCTTTTTCAGGTCTCCCTCTGTCTTATCATACACTTCTGGAACAAGGGGACAAGAACAATACAGAGTATTCAGCATGCAGTTGGACCACAGACACAGAACTCTACTGTTGTTTTTATGGTTTCCTTCCTATTCCTTTCCTAATTTTCCCCTCAAATCCAGTTTGGTTTTTTGATAGTTGCTGAATACTGATGTTTTTTCTGGAGCTCTCTGTGATAAGACCCAAGGTCTCACTCTTGAGCTATAACAGGCAGGTCAGAGGAAATTATTTAGTACATAAATTTAGGATTATTATTTCCCAGCTGCACCACTTTATCTATATTGAATTTTATCTGCCATTTTATTTCCTAGTCTCATTCTCATTCTGCAATTTTTTTATAGCCAGCCTAGGGCCTGAATCCCTCAGCTCAGCCAGTTTTGTCACCTTGCTGTTTGCTGTGCTTTCCAGGTCACCTAGAGACATGTTGTATACTAAGGTCCTAGAAAACCCCTGGAGCCCTCCTTTGATTTTGAAAAACAAACATTTAGTCCTACTCTCTGTTTGTGTTTCTGAGCCTACTATCTATCCAGGCTAGGACCTTTTCTCTTATGCCATGGCAGCATCATTTCCTTCAAATCCTATGGTGAGGGACTTTGACAAAAGTCTTACAGAAATCCAGGAAGATTATAGGAACAATGTCACCCTTAATGACTTGCTCATTGTCCCCTCAAGAGAATTCCATTTTGTTTGAAGATCAGGACTAGCCTTTACAGAAACTCTGTTTTGTCTGTCCAGTAGGTCAGATTTATCCACATTTCCACTAATTGTTACCTTTTATCAGGACTTCTATTTATTTACCAGTACAGACATCAGGCTCACAGGCTTGGAGATCTTTCTTAGAAATACCTTTAAAAATCTGTGCCACATCCCCCACTCTCCCCTCCTTAGGAATGAGTGAAACCTTAAAAGAAAGGTTACACACTTCCATCAATAATTCAACAGTTTCATCCTCTAATTCTCTTGAGAATAGCATACAGTGATATACAATACCGTCTCTGTGATTTCTTAGTGTTTATTCTATCTCTTTATTCAATTATTTCTTCCAGTTTCTTCAGTTTAAGACAATTTCTTGCTGAGTCCTCTCAAAGGGTTTGGGGCTCCACCAATGTCTTCCTACAGGGAGCATCAGAGCAAAACACTTATTTATCATCTCTGCCACAGCCTTGCCCTTGCTGAGCTCTCCTTAAATAACCCCGTCACCATCTGACCTGCGGAACTTGCAGTGTTTCCTTCTGCTCTGCTGGGATGAGGATTTAGACATGCCTTGCTGTATAGTAGAAGCATGCTGCCTATAGAACCTATGCACATTTTTTGCTATAAAAATCGGTTGTTTGGGCAAGGATTTCAGAAATAGAAAGACAGTCTCAATTTAAGACAATGTAACAGTGATCTGGAAAGCTGGATCTATTTCACTGTCATACGTACTGGGCAAGTGATTTATTTGCTTTATTTGTTCACTCCTGGTTTTCTGAGTGACTGATTTGATACCTCTGATCTGCAAGTAGTGCAGTGCGATTTTGAACATATAAAGTAACACACCAAAAAATCAGACCTCATCACCTCAAATCTGACATATTAGAGGACTGGGGGCTTTTATTTTCAGCTCTGTGTGTCTCAGTTCAGCATATGCAAAATGGAATAATACTACTCCTCACCTCAGAAGGGTTCCGTGCATATAAATTCATTAAAGTTTGCAAAATGTTCAGGTACTATAGCAACAGGCACCATAGAAAAACCTGGAAGGGACATAGTAATTATCTTCATAGCAGGGTTTGGATACTGTGTGGTAAATAAGGCATGGGGGACATTTTGAGCAATGTGAAGAGAACTAAAATTGAATATTTGCTTTTGAGCTAAGCTCCTTCTGTCCTGTGCACAGACTGAAGCACAAATAGTTTAGAATGAAATTCAAATGTGACCATGTAATTAGACAATGTCATAATGCTCACACCCATTGGGGCTCATTTAAGGCAATACAAGGCAATTCTTAAGGTTTGGCAGAGATACCGGCAATTAAAAATAGGTTTTTACATTAGATAAAAGGTCAGGAAACTGTAATGAAAGGCAGTCCAATTCTCTTCTGCTACTCCACTGAACTGCAATTTGAAGAGGTAATAAATATTGCATACAATTTTCAAAAGTACTTTAGAGATTTGAGAGCCTAAACTCTATGAGTGTCATCTCAAGCTAAGCTCCTATTAGTGCAGCTAGAGGAAACTCTGCTAGTTCCAGAAGTGGAGGCATTAGAATGGGATGTCTACATGGCACTCCATGCAAACAGAAAACACTATGGGAAGAAACACAAAGTTAATAAGGCTGTAGGCAATGTATCTGGGCTAGTACTGTTGCATACGGTGCCATCTGAACATATATAGGGAAGATATTGAGACAAATCTGATTAATATGATTGAGTTTGACAGAATTTTATTATGAATTATGGTCAACTTTTGCTAACTTTACTCAAACTGATTAGCATCTTCCTCCAAAAGCTTTCCTGCTGAAATCAGTGGGGCTGCTAACAATAAATACACTCAATGTAAGGGGTTCAGGATCTTTCTATTACAGAGAGAGGGGGTGAGGGAGTGAGCATATGGAGGAATTAAAAGAAATTGTATTCTTTAATTGTTCTTATTTATTTAATCAAGCCAAGCAAATTCTTTTTCAAAGACTGAATAACTATGGAAACGATAATTTCCATATAATAAAGTAAAAATTCCATTTTTTAAAGTCTTACATGAGATGTCTGTTTAAAAGTATGGTGCTGTGGCTGACAGTAAAGCTTCCATCGATTAACACAAGGTCTAACTTTCACCCATAATAAGCAACTTAATCTACCTTGAAATGATGAAGTCAGCTGATCCTGCCAGGATTTCATTCTGATGTCCAAGGAAGGCAGGTATTTTAAGACTGTAGCATCCAGCAACTTTTGCCAGCAATCTGAGCAACAGACACCATTTGCATTTTTAAGAAAATAGGCTGTAAATAATAGTTTTCTGTCAGAATTACCCCTATGATTTACTTATTTTTGTTACTGTGTTTTACCATATTTAATGTTTAAGACTTTAAAAACCTACAGCAAATACAAAATAACTGATCATAAAAGCCATTGTTAGAGTGATGGAATCCACACATTTTTTTGTATGAGGCTGCATTTGTTCTACTAGTATGCATATATAGTTGTTTTTTATGGTAGAATCTGATTTGGGCATTCATTATTGATATACACAATCATTTTAAGTGCAGTTAAGTACACCATCTGGCTTTTCTTTCTGTCTGTGCCTGTGTAGCCATGCACAGTTATCTGCTATTCCAGGAGTGTCTGGCGTCTATTATAGCTGCACCAGTTGCACTACAATCAGCTGAGTAGGCATTTCCCTTATGAACCCTGATTTTCAATGTTTAACAACTAATTCGAAATTGCATCAAGCTCAAACATGGCATGCACATTTGCAGACCAGATGTGTTTTTGTTTATCCTTTTATTTTTAAATGCCAGAAAAATGCAGAGTTTAAAGAGTCCATCCAAATAATATAACACAATCAGCAAAGCAGATCTGTTCTCAGTCTGGGGATATAGGCACGAGTTGTTTGAAGGTGGGTCTTACTTAGCCTTTTGGTCCTCCTTTGTATCTTTCTCCCCTTAGCTAACCACTACTAGCACACAGCCTGTGCTGCAAGCTACATTTAATGATGGAGCTTAAGTACATCTATGACAGAACACTGGCATTGGGCATAGAGGGAAATTGTGCTGATTTACCCTGCAGCTAGACAGGCTGGATTCTATTAATCCCAGTGTAGAAGTAAAAATGTTCTTTATATTTTTCTCTAAATCTGAGGAACCTAAGGAGTGAGATAGAGGAGTCCTCCAGAGACAAATTCTGAGAAAGAGTTCAAATTCATAAGAGGACATAAAAAGGAAAGAAGGAGAAGGGAATGAATTACAAACATTTTCATGAAAGTTTTTCATTTAAATGCATTTTCATTTTTTCTGACCACCTGAACTTTACACTGGAATGATCCTGTCCAGCAACATCGCATCCCTAAGTTAGAGGCTCTAAACTCACCAAAGGTTTATTGAAGGACCCAGAATTATCAGGCATATCCCTACTTCATCTGCAAGTTTTCCAGGCATTTATTTTCCCAGATGTGCTTGTAACTGCCTGTCCTGGGGCAAAGAATGCTTGCCCCCAACCAAACGCTCCTCCACAATCCGAAGCACCAGCTACATCCCGCCTCTCCTTAGAAAGTCCTATTTGCAAAACAGTCTGCTGGTTAAAGCATTCAGCCCGGTTCCGGCTCACAGCACCAGCAGGGGATGCAGTCCATGCTGCCTCCGGTAAGCACACTACGGCTCTTTCAGCTAAACCATGAAGTTCTCAAGTAGTTTCAGGAGGCTTTTTTGCACATTCCCCACTAATTAGAGAGACATGTTTGAACAATGTCATACTGCGGAAGGTATTGAGCCTGGGTGTCTCACTTCCTCAGCGAGTGCTCTGATCTCTAATAGGAATTGAGGAAACTA
Source organism: Lathamus discolor (assembly GCF_037157495.1). Classification (NCBI taxonomy): domain Eukaryota; kingdom Metazoa; phylum Chordata; class Aves; order Psittaciformes; family Psittacidae; genus Lathamus; species Lathamus discolor. Next base: position 146,895,446 of record NC_088884.1, on the reverse strand, counting down.
CCTCTCCCTGCCTGAACATTAAAAGAGAAGAGAGAGCTGGGATCAATTCTTTGAAGAAGTCATTACAGAAGACTGCTGTCTGGAGAGGATTCCAGGTTTATCATCCCCAGTGGAAGAAAGCAATTGCCCATCACTTGAAGTGGAGTGGTGGTTACCAGAGGAGTGAAGGGGTCACACTCTCTTGTGTCACCTCCCACCTCCTGCAGCTTGATGTGTTCAAGAACAAGGAGTTTAGAACCTCAAGAGGGGTGGGGGTTAGGTTCTACTCAGAATTTAGCCACTTAGAAATGAAGCTATCTATACATATTTATATTATGGAAAACAAACAAATAAAAGTTTAAAAAGCAATAGAATATTTTTTTTCTGTAACAAAAGGCTCTCTATTACCACACTGCACATTAAATGTTTGGTGTTTTAATGCAGTAGAAGCAAATACAACATGGCTTGAATATTAAACCAATGAAGATTTTTGCTTAAAGAAAAGAGTGATGTTTAACATAACATATACCCCTCCCTTACTGTATTTATCCACTCCTTTAAAGCTTCTTGGCCCCTAGGAGCAATTCTTAGCAACTTTCCTTTGCTCTTTTTTCCATTTCCTGCTATTTTCATCTTCACTGTCTGTTGTTCCCCGACTCCAGTGTGCTTTGGCCCATCTTCAGCCAGGGGTTGCAGGCCTGGGTGCTGACCTGGTTCCTGTGAAGCAAGTCCAATGCTGGGTGATTTGTGAGATGACCTGTGACTGACCAGTGTTTACACTGGTAAGCAGATACTATAGATATGAGGTGGAGACCTCATAGCAGCCTTCCAGTATCCGAAGGGGGCATACAAGGATCATGGAATCATAGAATAGTTAGTCTTGGAAAGAACCTTAAGATCATCTAGTTCCAACCCCCCTGCCATGGGCAGGGACACCTCTCACTAAACCATCCCACCCAAGGCTTCATCCAACCCGGCCTTGAACACTGCGAGGGATGGAGCATTCACAGCTTCCTTGGGCAACCCATTCCAGTGCCTCACCACCCTTACAGTAAAGAAGTTTTAACCCATTACCCCTTGTCCTATCACTACAGTCCCTAATGAAGAGTCCATCCCCAGCATCCCTATAGGTCCCCTTCAGATACTGGAAGGCTGCTATGAGGTCTCCATGCAGCCTTCTCTTCTCCAGGCTGAACAGCCCCAACTTCCTCAGCCTGTCTTCATATGGGAGGTGCGCCAGTCCCCTGATCATCCTCGTGGTCCTCCTCTGGACTTGTTCCAGCAGTTCCATGTCCTTTTTATGTTGAGGACACCAGAACTGTACACAATACTCCAGGTGAGGTCTCACAAGAGCAGAGCAGAGGGGCAGGATCACCTCTTTCGACCTGCTGGTCACGCTCCTTTTGATGCAGCCCAGGATACGGTTGGCTTTCTGGGCTGCGAGCACACACCGAAGCTGGCTCATGTGAAGTTTCTCATTGACCAACACTCCCAAGTGCTTCTCCGCAGGGCTGCTCTGAATCTCTTCTCTGCCCAGTCTGTAGCTGCGCCTGGGATTGCTCCGACCCAGGTGTAGGACCTTGGGTTTAAACTTAAACAGAGGAAGTTCAAGTCAGATATAAGGAAGAAGTTCTTTACTGTGAGTGTGGTGAGGCACTGGAATGGGTTGCCCAAACAAGTGGTAAATGCTTCATTCCTGGCAGTGTTCAAGGCCAGGCTGGACAGAGCCTTTGGTGACATGGTTTACTGTGAGGCATCCCTGTCCATGGCAGAGGGATCTAGAATGATCTAGAGGGAACTAGATGATCTTAAGGTCCTTTCCAACCCTAACCATTCTATGATTCTGTGCCATTGACCTGAAAACAGATGATAAAAAAGCAGAAAACTAATTTACTTGCATTAACTGTGAACAGAAATAAGAAAGGGGAAGGTAAGTTTGGGCTCCAACAAGCCACACTCTATCATTGGTGCTTTATGTATCTGGATTATTTTAACTTTATTTAGGGATTAATCTTTTATTTAGTGTAATCAGTACTGGCTCCTCAAGGACAGAGACGTTATGTGAAGTTTAAAAGAATGTCCCATGTTTTATGTAACATATGGAATATATAATATATTTAAAATCAATATGTTATTTTAGAAGGTATAATGTGCATTAAAATACATTGTATGTGGCTGAAGCCAGTGTAATTTAAATGTATGTGTGTCCCGAGTGTCAGAATAGGAGCTACCTGTAGCCTCATTTGTAAACCCGCCTTCACAGTGTATGTCTGGATCCTGAAGTCAATAAATGTTGATTATTATTCCTCACATATTTAGCAATCCCACAGGTGCCCAGAGAAGTGTAGGTTAAGAGATCTATGGCCTTTATGTTAAGAGTGAGGACCTGTTTTGCACCAGAGACATGTGAGAGCATAATGAATTGGAGGAGACTATACAGTGGGCTTTGGAAAACCTGAATTAAGATGCTGGCACAGATGTCCTGAATGACTGAACAAATTAGTGAATTTTCTCTCTGCTTCCCTGGCCCAAGGAAAGCATGAAACTCATCCTTGGGTGTTCCACCAAAGAAAAGGACAATCTCTTCTACCTCCTGCTTCCTCCAGCCTTCTTCCCCTTGAGCCCCATATTCTGCATATCCTCAGAGCTAGAATTTATTTCAAAGACAGAGGGGCTTTCAATGACAGCAGGTCACCAAGAGGTAACAAGCACTCTAGAGTAAGTTCACCCCTGAAGTGTTTTCTGGTGCGTGCATAATTAAACTTAGTGCTCCTTTAGGTAAGGAAACATCAGGGGTTTCTCTTGCAGACAGAGCAGAAAAGATGGGGGAAAGAGAAATGCAGACATTCAGAAAGCAGTTTTCATGAAACCCATGAGATTGTTGAGCTTTCATGCACATGAGAATTAACTGCTGTATAATATTATGTGGGGTGCTTAGGGAAAGACTGGGAGATGTATAGAAACAAAGTCTCATCATGGTGTTATTCAGCACAGAGTGTATAAAACAGAGGAGTTAGGGAAAACAAAGAGTGTGGAAATCAGGAAAAATGCAGAAAATGACAGCAAACTAAAATAGCTGAGACACAGAAGGACTGCAAAAGGCCTGGTACCGTAAAAAATGAATGGAGAAACAGCTCATGCTGTTGCCTAGCTTAAATGTCCCCCCACTCCATGGTGGTTGTTGTAAATCCCATCCTTGGAGCACATCTGCTTCATTTAGTGTATAAGGAGCATTGATGCCTATTACAATGAATGCTGTTTCTTCAGCCCATCCCTGACTTCTGGCTGTTGCACAGCTAAACCTTGCATTTTGTCAAGTACTCAGAGACCCTCCTAATGCAAAAAACCCTGTGGTGCAAACTGCACAAGCAGTGAAAAATGGTCAGCATTGTTAGAAATGGTAGGATATTTCCTGCGATGAAAAATAAAATCCATATTTATATCCAGATCATAAAAATGAGCAGTTTCTGCCACTTTTGGCTGACTTTGCAGAGCGAATTTAATCCTGATACATACATATATATATATATATATATAAAGATTTTCACTGGCAAATGAATAACTTTTGAAGTTGTTGCATAGTCCACTTAGAAACAATTTTTAACATTTATTTTGGAAAATCAGTAGAAGAACTCAACAATAGTGTGAAACCTATGCCTGAAAAGGGTATATGTGGGCTTTTAGTCACAATCTTGTAAGTGAGCCAAGATAAATCCCAATTCCTTCTCCAACTATCAACCATTCCTTTAGCTAATTTTCAAAAGTCTTTGCAATATACAAAATGGTATGATAATAGTTCACGTTTCTGGGCTGCAGCAACATCTTCTGCTTGAAAATTGCATTGCCTATTCATGTCTATGTTTTTACAATAAATAAGGAAAAAAGTATATGGACATAACAATATACTTTAGAGAATGAAATTATTTGTTCCTGCTGTGGAAATGTTTTCTTCTGAATTATTTTGAGCAAAAAGGCAGCAAAAAGACTACTTAGCATAGTAAAAATATCTCTTATGCGTGCTTATTTTCTTTTGAAAATCCTTTATTTTTCAATTCTATGAACAGTTCAAAACTATTTTAGACACATAGGTTAAAGATTTAGGCATATAAAATATTACTACAATGTACTCACCTACAAATCTCTCTTTATCAGCTTCTGTAATGCCCGTCTTTGTCACCAGTTTCTTCTTAGGATTAGAATGCAAAATGGATACTGTTCAAATATACAAACAGCATAAACGATACCAAGGATTTTTTGCTGTTGCAGAGACTGCAATACTTATATATTCCTTAAACTAATATGAATAATTTGAGCCCATTCAGTTGTACCACCGCTACTTCATAATTGCAGGAACAATATGACATACTAGGACTGAAAAAGAATCAAGCCGATAATGAAAAGCCCCAGCTTTTGGAGAGGTAACAAACAGCCAAATAAACTGTTAATGCTCCATCCTATCCTATACAAAAATTTTCCTGAAACAATGTTTGGAGGATTGCTGGTGATGGCTGGAGGTGACTGGAGGTTGCATCGTCTCCAAATTTCAGCGCTGTTACCCTGAAAAAGCTACTGATGTAAAAATGCATAAATGGACTAAAAAGAAAAAAAAAGAAGCCAAATTCCAGTGTCTTTTAAAATAAATAGGAAAGTTTTCAGCAACTCATTGTGGTTACAAATGTGTGTATAACATAAATAGGACCAAGAACGAGTTGTCCCAGGTTCTACATCAACAAGCCTCCAAACCTGATTTACCTAAATTTGGACCTCATATCTAATTCCCCTCAAAAAAAGCTGTTTTAATTTCCAATTTAATTTCATTCAGGTGAGAACATGAACATTTTATGAACATCAGCTTGGCTTTCATCATATTGGTTTCACACACGTGCATGGGTTTTCAGCTGAGCTCAAATGAACACCGTAGCAGATAAGCTTAGCACTGAGATCAGCAAGAGAAAATTCATATTGAGTATTACAGGATAGCCAAAGGAAGCAGCTGTCAGATTTGTTAATATAACACTTCGTAGCAGAAATGTGATTCAAAGGTGCTGTGCATCCAGTCCAGCCACTCCAGGAGCACTATTGCACACTCTGACCCCTGCGCCCAGATAGAAAAAGCCCATTTATCAAATGAATTGCTCTTCCACACTATACATGAGGACTGAGATGGAGGCGATGAAATATTCACAGAAATGCAGACAATTCATGAAAAGTCCCTTTTTAAAAAAATCCCGCAGTCCCATTTTGAAAAGAAGCAAGAAATGTAAACCATTGTGTGACTTCTGTGCCAATTAGCTCGATGGGAATCCAAAATAGCACAGATTTATGTGAACAACAGGCTGAGGGAGATTACTTGCAAACAACAAAGGCAGCCTGGCCAGCAGTTTAGGCCTTCTCTTGTTAAGAAAATTTTCCCATCTGTAACTAAATCAATTAGTTATACTAGTGCAAACCCCTGATAGAGACATGCTGCACCAGCATGAATTGGGGCTTAAAGCCATTTAGGTTAATTCAATAAATCCTTGTCAGTGTTGCTTTGAAGCAAACGATACCATAGAAGGAGAAGTTTATTTGGGGTAAAGAAACTGACTGACATGTATCAAGCTGTCATTCTTCTGGCTATGAGCGTGTGCAGCTGAGAGAATATATGTGGCAGGTCTGATTTGGATCTCATCTCAAGCCTGTGTAATGAAGAATGACACTCTCTTGCAGCCCTTTCTATTCAGTAACTGATCTTAAACTAATTCTCAAATGCTTTAATCTTGAGATGTAGCAATACAATTATACATGCGGACCCTTCACACATCACGCTTCCTGGGTAACACCACGTTGTCATCTTTCTCTCCATGTCACTCTTTCCAACCCTTTCCTTTTCTGCGTGGCAGCATGACCAAGTTTACCACTTTCTCATTATCTGGAGCACCAGTGTCCAAGGGATGGCATGACACAATCCCTAGAGTTGCTGCATGAGGTGGGTTCTTCCACGCTAAGAGTTTACTTATTCAGAGATGCTCTCTGGGAAGATCATCAGCCATGCTACAGGGAGAAAAAGCAGCTACAAGAGAGGCACACTGCTGTCTTCTCCCCGTTAGTGCTGACACTGGTCACTACCTGAGCAGGGAAGCAGGCAGCAGGCTGCTGGAATCCACTCAAAAGGTCTTATTTCCACCATGCCTTTTTGTGCTGCCTGCCCGGATGTAGAAGAGTTTGTTTAAATTGACTGGTTTTCTCTAAATACCTGATGTTCTAGTGAAAAAAAAAAATATTAATAGAATACAGAAAATTATTGTGTCGTTATTCACTGATGTCACCTATAATCAGCCATATGTTAAATATTTCATCTGGTTCTCACAGAATCAGTTCTTGTTCCCTGGGTTTCATAAGACAATGTCTGCAGAAAAAAACGTGTATTTGAAAGCAAAAAAGCGGTTCTGAACTTTAAAATCTTTAAGCACAAAAGCTCTTGTGAGGTACCCACTGGTGATCAGTCCTCTGCATACTGCCTGCATCGGATGACTTCTACTGCCCAGGAATATAGGACTGGGAGCCTTCTGAGACACAGTTCATGCCCCTGCTATCACGGGCTCCATATCAAATAATTTTTCATAAGAAATCAATCTCCAGTCTGACAATAATGGATTTTTGTCCCACCAGGCAGACAGTTCTGGACCAGAGCTCCCCCATTTACTGACCTGGTGATTAGGAACCAGATTCTGATTCACAGGGCAAAATATACCCATGTTAAACAAATTTTATTTTGGCTCTATTTGTTGTCACAGTAACATTTTTCAACAGTTTAAATAGTTTTTCTCTCCTTTTTATCTATCCTTTCTCTGGCAATGGAGGCTTTCAGGGACTCCATTTTGTTAAGCAAAACTAGCCAGGAAGTATTTCTCTCTTCTAGTAAGACAGAAGCTCTGTGCCCAAAAAATATGCCTCATAGTCTTCCCATGCATCTCTTCTACTTCGCATTAATCTTCTTGCACATGTTTGACCAGGTCTGCCCACAGCACTCTCCATAACATGGACTCCATATATGCACTGGACATTTTGCAATTACTTCACCTGAAACAGCTTCCAACTTCTTTTTTTCCTCACCGCGTACTTTACAGAGTGATCCTGTTGCACTGGCACCAGGGAGAAGGTGGTAATCTTTGGCACAGGGACAGGAATGTGTGCCTTGTGAGATGTGGGAAGAAAGGCACAAAAAAGTAGTTATGCTGCCAAAACAAAACACAAAGGCATTTCATTTTCGTACCTATAATAAGGCTGTAGCCTCCAGTCTTTTCTTCAGGTGTTTCCAAAATACAGGCTACCAGTTCCTGGCAGAAATTCCTATTGGGCTGTGACTGCATGACCTTGAACTTTGTACTATTAAATTTCATCCTTTTCTTTTTATTTCTATCCTCAGTGATCCAGCTGTTCCTGCATGATATTTTGATCCTCCCCTACAAAGGCAATGCCACCCAGCTTTGTGTCGCATGTATAATTCCTCAGGTCACTCCCACTTTTGATCCTCAGGTTAGAAGTAAAAATACTAAACAAACACAGAGCCTTTATTCATGCACTGCAACACTCCAGCAGCAGCTTCACTCCTGACTGCCATTACCTCTTCAATGCTCATGATGGTCATGTTCATTTTAGTCACCTCCCTCCCCTAGTTTGACTGAATATAGTCAGTGAGAATGCAAGAAAATACGAGTTGGAAAGCTACCAGCTCTTAGATTGATCTTAATAGCATACAATGTTCTAACAACTTTCAAAGTAAAAAAAAATATAAAGATGTGGAAGAAAACAGATTTAACGCTTCTTCAGCTGAGGCAAAGTGTGCTTGGTTCATCTGGCACTACTTTCCAGTGGAGATTTATTTATCTTTTTCCAGAACAAAACTAAACAATTAATGTCATTTCCTTGGACTTCAGAAAAAGATTTCATACTGTGTCAGACAGCTAGTAAAGACTTGTTAGCATTTGCAGTTTAGGCATGGAAGGGGAGGAGAGAGTTAGCATAACTTCATACCAGTTAAAAATAACTGTTGAGACTGAGAGTGACTGCTTGCTTGAGTGATGCCATTTACCACAGCTTTAAATTACTGTGGAATTATTTAAGCATTAGTTAACTGGCTGCCATGAATCCCATGATGGATCTCTTAAGTCTGAGTTAAGCAATGGTTTACCATAGCCTGGTTAATGGTTACACAAGCTGTTCATGTCTGATTAGGTTTTTTCCTTCTATTACTGTAATTGTGCGATAATTAACTTAATTCCTTTCCTAATCTTTTTTTTCTTTTTTAAATGTGATTTTAGGATTAACATTTCTTTTCCTGGGAAAAACTCTTCGATTACAGAGCATTCCACCGTATCAATCAATTAGCTGTTTCTGCAGAGTTTATATTCTCAGTTTTTCAAAATAATGGGTAGTTAAACTTTTCCACTGGTAGAAGGTACAATGACAGAATAGAGAGATGGCGCTTGATTGATTGGAATTGCCAAGCTGCAATGAGCATTTAATATAATATAGCACTGAATGTTAACTTAGAAGAGAGGTCCATAACTCCTTGAAAGAAAAACCATATTTACTGAGACATTAAGCATTAAAAAAGATTGTGTGACACAACTGGAAATATTGATAAACACAGAATAAACAAACAGTTCAGTGTAAAAGGTAGGGCATTAAATATGCTGCCAATTCCATTTGGTATTTTGGTAACATTTTGAACTGTCAAGCACACAATGAGCAACCAGGACCTGCAGTCACGCTGGTGTACTTCACTCTGCACTTTTACTCAGCCTGCTTAGGAAGGGACAGAGCATGATACCCTCGCTGAGCAATATGAAGTCAGAGACAGAATGGTTGTCTGTGGGTGGAATTAACCAGCAGAAATCACAAACTACTACAACATGTTTTACTCCATGAACCCATACATAGACTCAAAAAAAGGAAATAAAAAACAAAAAAAGGAAATAAAGTGTTGGGGCCCTGAACAGAAAGAGGACGTGGACCTGCCTGAGTGAGACCAGAAGAGAGCCACAAAGACGCTCAGAGGGCTGGAGCACCTCTCCTATGAAGACAGACTGGGAGCTGGGCTTGTTCAGCCTGGAGAAGAGAAGGCTCAGGGAAGACCTTAGAGCAGCTTCCAGTGCCTAAAGGGGCCTGAAAGAAATCTGGAGAGGGACTTTTTATAAGGGCAAGTAGTGACAGGACAAGGGGGAGTGGCTTTACACTGAAAAAGTGTGGGTTTAGATTAGATATTAGGAAGAAGTTCCTCCCTATGAGGGTGGTGAGACCCTGGAACAAGTTGCCCAGGGAAGCCCCCTCCCTGGCAGTGTTCAAGGCCAGGTTGGATGGGGCTTTGAGCAACCTGGTCTTGTGGAAAGTGTCCTTTCCCATGGCAGAGTTTTGGAACTGAATGGGCTTTAAGGTCCCTTCCGACCCAAACTATTCTGTGATTCTGTAAGTAATGTCTGAAAACAGGTTCCTATGTCATAACTGTCCTGGGTTCAGCAGTAGCAGTCATTTTTCTCCTTCTTAGTAGCTAGTGCAGCGCTGTGTTTTGACGTTTGGCTTGGGAACAGAGCTGATAACACAAATGTTGAGGTCCTTTCCAACCCTAACCATTCTATGTTTTAGTCTGACCAAGGACTTTCTGAGCCTCATGCTCTGCCAGGGAGGAGGGGAGACCGGGAGGAAGCAGAGGCAGGGCACCTGACCCAAACTGACCAAAGAGGTATTCCATACCACAGCACGTCATGCCCAGGATGTAACGGGGAGTTATCCAGAAGGGCACAAGCTCTCTTTGGGGTGGGGTGGGGGAGGGGGTGTCGAACTCCTTCGACGGTGACATTATATTCTCTTCTCTTGTTATTTTCTCTTATAAGTATTATTGGTGGTAGCAGTAGTGATTTGTGTTATACCTTAGTTACTGGGCTGTTCTTACATCAACCCGATTCTCTCTTACATTCTCTCGATTCTCCTCCCCATCCCTCTGTGAGCAGGAAGGGGGGGTGGGGAGGAAAGAAAGAGGGAGAAAACGGGGGGGGGGTGGGGTGTGAGTGAACGAGCTGTGTGGATCGGTTTAAACCACAACAACAACCAAAGAAATAAAGTCAGGAATAGGAAAGTTTTCATGCTTTGATCTTGTTTCCTAATTTTACGCATACTGTAATTCTGGGAAATTGTCATCCAGAAAGCCAGGTACATTGCCAGGCATCCATGGCCAAGAAAATGAAGCCATATAATAAATGGTGCAGAAAAGGGTCACCTCATCGTGAGACTGGGAGGGTTCATCCTCATCAGCCTACCAAAGTAAGGGCTTTATTTGTTTGTGTTAAAGCAAGGACATATAGTAAAAAATCACATGTAGTTATTAGTTAAAAACTAGAATGAAACTTCAACCATATGCATTCATAAATGCCTGCACCAATCCATTAAGAAAAGAGTTCAAGATTTTAAGCCGTCTCTTATTCCATGAAGAGCAGTTTCACTTGCTATTAGTAGGAGTCAAATTTACTACCATGGGAAAGCATAAAGAGCAAGCTTGTGAACAGAGGCCAATGCTCATATTTATTTGGGGATTTTTAGAGCAAAAGTCTGATAGGAAATATTAATAAATGCAAATTTCACCTGGCCTGCATTTATCCAGGGTTAAAACTTGATGCATAAACCCCCTTCTCTTCTGCCCACTGAAAAAACCTCAAAAACAACAGCAAGGCTTTAGTCAGGCAGGTCTAACTTGCTCCTCCAGCGCAAGGGTTTGAGCAGCCATTTGAGTTTTTTATAACAAGTTGCCTACCAGTGATCATTGCATGTGATGCTAAGCTGTGAGGGTCCAGGAAGGACACCAGCTGTATCACCCAAGTTGCACTGTGTGGTGCTTATCTGACTGCCCCAGCACTCCCCTGAGAGGCATTTCTAACAAGCCACTTTCACAAGCAGGCTATGAACTTGAACAATGGTGTTGAGCAAGAAAATAATTCAAATACTTCTTACAGAAACATCACTGAACCTCAGTTCTGGCCCAGTATGTAGGGGAAATGGCAGTAGTTACACTTACTGCTGTATTGTAGGTTATACAGGGTGCAGCTCATTGAAATTGGGTGAGATAATCATAGAATCATAGAATCATAGAATAGTTAAGGTTCGAAAGGCCCTTAAGGTCATCTAGTTCCACCCCTCCTACCATGGGCACAATCCACTACCTGCAGAAAAGAGAGAGCCTGCCTAAACACATACAAACCACCCCCCCTTTCTTCTGTCTCAATGCTCCTGGCTGTGTGTGCCCACCATTTACCATCAGAACTTGTCTGAATTGGCTCAGCTCACTAGCTCAAGAAAAAACTAAGTCAGCAGGAATGTAGTTTTCTCCTGTTTAGTCAGTGGATAAATCAGACCACAGGAAAGGCCAAAACCCATCTGAACTAGTGCAAGGAAGAGGGCAGGACGAATGCAAATGGGTACAGGAGAGGGGAGAGGAATAGAAAGAGAAGAGGGGAGAGGGGAGAGGAATGGAAAAAGGGGAGAGGGGCTCATTTGTAGCACCAAGCTGTTAGGCTCATGTCCATAGGCATTACTGTAAGCTAAAACTGTAATAATGATTACTATTAGACTGTTTTGCTATTTTTGTTACTAGACTATTAATTTCAGCATTGAAAGAAATGCCTAGTTCTCTGAAAATCTACCATGATATTAGGTGGAATTCAAGCAATCTTTTGGTCATCGTTAACTTTCAGGGTTATTTTAGGAGAGCCTGTGAGGCCTGCAAATGTCAGGAGCTCTGGACTTCAAAACTCAGCAGATCTGAAAGCTGGACAGCTGCAGTACAGTTCATTGCCATATACTACCAAGGGACAAACAAATTCTATTTTTAATTCACCTTGTGCAAGAAGTGAAGTCATTACAAAGATGAAAGAATTGGTCTTTACTAAAAATAGTATGTAAATGAAGCCATACTTTCTGTGAGCTTATCTTTTGCCTTCAGACTCATGGCCATGGTCAATTACAAACACTTCTCCTGAAAATAGACATGGCATAGACATAACTGTAATTTAGGTTCTCTGCACTCATGAGGAGGAACCAGAACCCAGAACCCAAAGTGGTGTACAATGTAAATTATAAATTGCGAACAGAATTATCTAAATGAAAGATAAAATACATCCGCAGCTACAGATAGATAGTCTCTTACTTTGTATATACCAAGGTCAAAAAAACCCACTCTCAAGACAAAAATTTCCTTCAGGCATGACAAGTTCCCTGGTCTCCAGTGTTTTGTATCAAAATACTGGAGTTAAATGCCTACATGATCTTTCTTGTCCCCTTCTGCCTGAGGAGGAGTAGCCAGCAACACGGAGTTTTGCAACCTCAGCACTTTTTTCTCAGCACAGTTTTGATTGTCCATCTTTTAAAAGTAATTGAGAAAATAAAGCATATTTTTAGAGGAAATTAGTGTCAGGGTGGAGAATAATTGTATTTAGCTTCATCTTGATTATATAAATTAGAATGGTCTTGTTACAAACATCTACTAATGAAACAGGGTTTGGCATAGAAATATTGACACATGCTTGTCTATAGTTCTGCTAGCAGCACCATTATAATAAGAGACTAGGACACAATGCAAAAATGAAAATGAGCTTTCAGCATAGAGAAATTCTGTTGTGTTGGTTGGCTGCTGAATAGCTGCTTCAGAGATTGACAGAACAAGACAGGGCTTTTAAATGGGACAAAGATTAAATTCAATAGAGAAGCAATACAATAAAAAAAAAATGGAATTCTATTCATTTGCATGCAAGCTATTAAGTGGGTGAAAAAAACCCCTATTTTTTTTCTTTAATTTACAGCTTTACAGGGAGATTTTGATTCTGCAGTGTTTATGCAAGTTGTTACCATAATCTACTTTTCCTTTGAGATTCAGAATTTTGTCCACTTCATTTATAGAGCAAGTAAACTGACTGAAATGGTGATCTATTTTGTGCCCTGGCTTTATCTATCCTCCTCCATTACTCTTTCTGAACTCAACAGAGTCAAGAAATGAGTCATGGCTGTGTCATATGGCTAAGCTACTTCTGAGGACACCTCTTTCCCAGAAAGAAACACAAACTGCCCTTGACATTCATGAGCCAAAGAGAATAGCAAAATATGGAGAAACCCTTCGTTGCATCAGTGTTTCACAGAGAACACTTCCTGAGAAATTAGTATATACCTACACTGAAGAACTTCAATCTTCTCCATAGTTTTTTATTCCTAGTGAGACTTTCTTTTAAATTTTGTTCAGGTATCTTTAACCACTTTTTTCCCAGTAGTTTGACCATTCCTAGTCTCTGTATTTATTTATGTATTTATGGCAGATTCCATATGCTAGTGAAATCATTGAATTTTGCCTTTGATATCAACAGCAAAGGAGTCAGGCCTTCAGTGAAGTGAACCACTCTAAATTCACTTCCTTGAATTGTCACCAGTGCAGATACATATAATACTGAACTAGATTAGAAGAAGGGATTGAAATAGGTAGAGGGAAGAAATATACAGGAAATTATGTATTTCTAGGACTAGGAAGCAGGCAATTTCCATTTTCAGTGAGAGCATCACTTAAGAAATGGATCTTGTCACTGGAATAAATGTAGCACATAGTTCCTTGCAAGGATTCAGGTCTTTGTAAGACAGATATGCATGATCAAATAGAGCACCTCAGTGATTTTCTGGGTATAAACTTATGCCCTTCACACTTACATTCAAGCTTAAATCATTATCAAAAGATATAAAACAGCAGCAAAGAAAACAGAGTTAACCATGAAAGTCATTAGATTTTAAATTACTGAAGTAAATAAACTTCCTGCACAGTGACACAGAATACCTAACTTTGCTTTAAAAACTGTTAACACAGAAAACTTATCAGTCATTTTAATACTTTCTTCCAATAGGCCCAGAGCAAATACACAGTACAACAGCCTGAAGCTTACAGCTTTGATTCAGAGACTCATGTGTATATATATATATACACACACAGATTTATATTTTTATATACTTATGTATATAAAAATAACTCTGCATGTCACTGTGTCATTGCATTCAGTCTGGAGAAAACTAGCAGCCCATTCCGGGGGGAAAAGGAGGAATAGCAGGTTGACTCTGAGCCCCATGAAGCAGCAGTCACTGACCAGCATGATCAAGACTGAATATGCACCCTTGCAGTCATGCATTTCTCACCAACAGTCTTACCTTACCACCACTGTCACTGTGTGACATGATGCAAGAGGACCCACACCCAATACACAATTACCATCCCACCCCCCCCACATCATATAGCCTGATACATCCAAGTTCAAGTTTGCACTGTCAAATAGGCAGTCTTATGTCCTGGGATTCAAGTTCAGAGGTATAAAAAGGCATAGTGAGGGAGTCCAGCATTTTCCTATGTGTCCCACTAGCACATGCAGGTGCTCTCCGGTTTCTGATTTCAAGTGAGTCAGTCTCCTTCTGCATGAGCATTCCCTGAGCTCAGGAGCATAATATTCATTCTCTCACAGCCACTCCTATATTAGTAAAATGTTACTATATTTCCACTTCTATTTCTATCCCTTGTAGACTTCCAGTTCCCTGCAAGCATATGAAAACACTAAGAATAATAAAGCTTAGTTCTTACATATCATTTTCCATGTTTAAGCATAGAAACTAATGATGCTCTAAGTCCCTACAACGGTGTTTTTTAGAGAGTTGTAAGGCAAGAACACCTTATTGGAGAATCAAGAAGGTGTGAAATGACATTTAGTTAAAGGACTGTATTGTAGATTAAAGAGACATAAAATGCTGGTTTTCAGCTAAGAGAAGAACCTAAATGAAAATCCCAAATTTTGGGGTAGAAAACAGCACTAATTTTATATAGATAAGTGTAACTATAAAATCAATCTGCTAGGTACTTAGGACAACAGTGCAGTTAAGCCAGTAGCTGGAATATGGAAGAAGACAGAAAAGATCTAACATTTGTACTGTGAACTTGGTTAAGAAAGGAGCTCAAACACTTTTTATGAAGCTCATTCAGTTACTTCATTGGATTCCACCAAGCTTCTGTGGTGTACCTACAAGCTGGGTTTCTGCAACTCTAAGTTCTCCTTTGCTCCCAGTTTTACTCCAGTCATCATTTCTGGGTCTAACTTATTCAATACTCCTATGAATTTTCCCTCAGGGATCGGTGTTGGGACCGGTCTTGTTTAACATCTTCATTGCTGACACAGACAGTGGGATTGAGTGCGCCCTCAGCAAGTTTGCCGATGACACCAAGCTGTGTGGTTTGGTTGATATGCTGGAGGGAAGGGATGCCATCCAGAGGGACCTTGACACGCTTGTGAGGTGGGCTGATGCCAACCTTATGAAGTTCAACCACAACAAGTGCAAGATCCTACACCTGGGTCGGAGCAATCCCAGGCACAGCTACAGACTGGGCAAAGAAGAGATTCAGAGCAGCCCTGCGGAGAAGGACTTGGGGGTGCTGGTCGATGAGAAAATGAACATGAGCCGGCTTCAGTGTGCGCTCGCAGCCCAGAAAGCCAACCATATCCTGGGCTGCATCAAAAGGAATGTGACCAACAGGTCGAAGGAGGTGATCCTGCCCCTCTCGTGAGACCTCACCTGGAGTATTGTGTGCAGTTCTGGTGTCCTCAACATAAAAAGGACATGGAACTGCTGGAACAAGTCCAGAGGAGGGCCACGAGAATGATCAGGGGACTGGAGCACCTCCTGTATGAAGACAGGCTGAGGAAGTTGGGGCTGTTGAGCCTGGAGAAGAGAAGGCTGCGTGGAGACCTCATAGCAGCCTTCCAGTATCTGAAGGGGGCCTATAGGGATGCTGGGGAGGGACTCTTCATCAGGGACTGTAGTGACAGGACAAGGGGTAATGAGTTAAAACTTGAACAGGGGAAGTTTAGATTGGATATAAGGAGGAAATTCTTTCCTGCTAGGGTGGTGAGACACTGGAATCAGTTGCCCAGGGAGGTTGTGAGTGCTCCATCCCTGGCAGTGTTCAAGGCCAGGTTGGATGAGGCCTTGTGTTGGATGGTTTAGTGTGAGGTGTCCCTGCCCATGGCAGGGGGGTTGGAACTAGATGATCTTGAGGTCCTTTCCAACCCTAACTATTCTATGATTCTATGATTAAATACAACATTATGTTTCTTGCTTTACCTGTAAATCGAGACAGTCTCTTCCAAAACAGAGCTCCTAAAAAGCTTAAAAATATCTTTTCCTATACCTTTGTTCTTGAAGGCAATTTCGCTGTTAGTCTACAAGCTGCCCAAAGCAAATAGACAGGACTCACCACATGATCTTCGCGTATTTCACAGCAGATGTACAGTTTTATGTAAAACATGCAATACCTCCATCCTCTGCCTCAGAGTCCCACAGATCTTACTCACCTTTTGAGTTCCAGGTCCCTCCTGACTGCATTACCTAGCTCAGAGTCCTTGAAATGCTTATTTTCCTTATTTCACTTTGTGCAGTCATGCCGTTAGCTTGGCGGTCCTTAACTTCAGTGCAAAATCTATTCCTGTGTGGCTCCCTGTTTGTCAAGCCATTCTTTACTTAGCCATGCCTTTATGCGTGTGTGTTAGTTTCAAGGGTTTTCTCAAACTCTAGGTTTTAACCCACAGAAAACTAGAAAAAACTTGTTTTCTTGAGATGAAGTCATTCCATTATTTGGTTGGAGAAGAACTAACTGGTTTTAATAACAGTCTTAATGCTCTTATTCAGACTCAGTATTTTGCCTTCTTGAGCTCAAGGAGTAGACAGTTTCCTAATAGTGCAAATATATAGCAAGACCACAGATCTGAGCAGAATTCCTAAATGATGCATAGACAAATTCCCAAATGAGAGTAACATTATTAGTCAACATGGTCCTTCAGAAACCTGAACTGTTCTGCAGTCCTAGGCATCCAGTTGTTGTTTTCTCACTGGATTTTTGTTCATTGATAACAATGATGATTAATGACAGCCTGGCCAATAGTGTGTTTACACTCCAGAAGACGAAGTGCTACAATATTTAGCAAAAAGAAAACAAAACAAAAACACGAACATATGGGTTGTTAAAATGGTATTTTATTCAACAATTCTGTACTTTGTACAACTTTAACAAGAAGTACATCCTCTGATTGTAATGGATAGTCAGATGGTTGAAACAATTAATCTGGGTTTCCTGAATAGAAATGAAAGAGCTTATGCAGCAGAAATCATTAGATTAAAAATGAGTAGAACTTTCTCTGTTCCAGAATTCAAAGGACAAAGGTGTTTTTCAAGCTGCTAAAATAACATGGGTTGTTAATACCTCTAAAGACAGTCATCAGCCTTCTTGCTACCTTCTAAGGTAAAACATGCATTTCCCTTTCAGTTTGAGACAAAGTTTCACAAGTTTCTATTTTTCTGGGAACTTAAGATAACTCTTCTCGAATTCAATTTAATTTTGACATCCTATTCATCTTCCTGCTTATTTCCTATCACTGACCCTGATCTTATTAAGAAACCTCTGAGAATGTCAGCAACTGCAGGGTTGGGGTTTGGGGTTTTTTTACAAGTTACTCTGGAATGTGTTTAATGCCTTAAAATTGTCATTGATTGAAACTAGCAATTCTAAATGAGAAATTGAAAATGAATTTCCCTCTGTTTTTTATTTCTGATTCTCCCCAGCCACATGTTTGACACTCCTGTTCTGATTTCAAGATGGACAGACTAGTGATCATTAAGAATACATCTCTCTTTATCTTAGTGCCTGATTTTGCCTCTTTCAGGTTATTAAATCAATGGAGGATACTTCTGTGCTTCAATGGGCCACCTGGGACAACTGAAAAGACTGAGCATTGCTCATGTTCTATGGAATAAGGGCATTACACACACAGAGCTAACTGTACCCTCTGTGCACATGTGTGTCCTGTGTTTAGTGTCTAATATCAAGCCTACGATGAGTGTCATTTTTCATACAGAAGCTGGTTCTCTCATAATCCTTCCTCTTCCCAGCCTTTTTAATGCTATGATATGCTTTTCAAGACTGAAGAGAGAGAACTCTATGTAATATTGAAGTTGTGGTCACAATAGTCTAAACAATGATATAATGAAGTTTGCTGCTGCAGTCTTCTTAGCGCTTCCTGCTATTCATCTTATTTGCTTGACCAGTACAGAGCATAGAGCTAACATTATGAATATAATGTCTAGATGTTTTCCCAAACACATGTCAAATTGCATTTACAGACTTCCAATATATCTGCTCAGTAACTTGACTGTAGAATCCTTTGGCAACAATCTACCATTGTTTTGGTCTTCCTTAAATTGAATAACTTAACATCCTCAGGAAATTCAAGATAATTTCTAGACCTTTTATGCATATGCTGTGAATCATAGGCCTTAGCAATTTTCCCATTTTGCCACAAATTCACTTGTGAACTTTTCTTATTTCTTATTTTTCTTTATTTCTCAGCCTATGGAAGGACATATGAAAGGCCTGTACATGTAAGAATGGTCATGTAAGGAAAGTCAAAGCTCACCGGGAGCTAGCACTTACAAGAGATGTTAAGGGCAACAAGAAGAGTTCCTACTGCTGCATTCATAGTTAAGATAGCAGAAGGCTGAATAAGAAAAATGTGAAGTTTCTATTTTTTAAATATTCACTTTTAATTTTCATTTTCTGTTGGATTTTGTTGTCCAAGGAAGGTTTTGAGTATAGGTACATCATAGGCACTGTTATGCTGGCTTTTTGATGGCAAAATTTTGAACCAGATATTCTGGTAGTAAAGAGCTGCTTCCCTCCTCTGGGACTCCTGGCTGTCTCTCCATTAAACAATCATTCATTGCATCAAAAACTTAACCTTGGCACCATATTGTGTCTGTGACATCCTAATTTACATCCTGATTTACAACTGAAGTATCCTATCATAATAGCCTCTTTGATCATGCTGTTTGTCACAATAAGGTATTACAAGCAGCCTGAACAGGTGGCTGATGTCAACAGGCAGTGCTGTCATTTCTCCATGTAGGTACAGAATTTCTGTCTGTAGGAATCCATACGATCTGCTGATATGCTGAAATTATTCATAAAATTTAACTCTCTAAATGCTCTCGCACCAGTCTACATGTCGCACCACATACTGCAAGAAATGTTTTATTTTTCTTGCATACTTTGCCCCCTTGTATTACCAAGTCTAGAGAACAAGTCTCATAAGACTGAACACTGAGGGAACTGGGGTCGTTTAACCTGGAGAAAATGAGGGAGGCTTGGGGAAGACCTTATCACTCTCTACAACTACCTGAAAGGAGGTTGTAGCAAGGTGGAAGTCAGTTTCTTTTCCCAAGTAAGAAGTGATAAGAGGAGAGCAAATGGCCTCCTTCAAGTTGCACCAGGGGAGGCTTAGATTGGATATTAGCAAATATTTCTTCACTGAAAGGGGTACCAAGCACTGGAACAAGCTGCCCAGAGAAGTGGTTGAATCTCCATACCTAGAGGCATTTAAAAGATGTATAGATGTGGCACTTGGGTACATGGTTTAGTGGTGGACTTGATAGTATCAGGTTTGCGGTTGAACTCAATGATTCTAAAGGTCTTTTCCAACCTAAATGGCTCTATGATTCTGGCTGATTATCATTCTTCCACAAAGCTTATGATATGCCAAATCCTTGTTTAAAGCCTCATACCCCTGTTCTCCTTTATTAGACTTCTAGAGTTTGTAAACCAGTACCAGTCCTTAGTCTAACTGCCACTTCTATGGGTTCTGTTTAAGTAGGGACTATTTGGATTGCCCTGACCTTATTATTAGCTGATTTAAGTTTTCCCAGCTTCTATTATTCTATCTTTAAGGATATAGCATCTCTCTGATTTCAGCTGAAAGGACTTATTATCCAGAATCATAGAGTAATACATATAGACTCATAACATATAATACAATAAACAGAGGCTAGCTTGGAAATACAGCTGCAGAGGAGTAGCTATGAAGTCTCTGCTTCCTTCACTCAGAGAATCATATGCTGCTAAAAGAAGGCTGGGTAGAAGAATCAATCAAAATGGCAGAAAGACAAATAAAAGAAGTATCAAATAGACAATATTTACCTTTAAAATTCATACCAATTCCTTGTAGCTTCTATGTAGTCAACACCTTATCATAGACTTTTCCCCTTAGCTCATGGCAAGGGTGGGGTTTGGCATGGCCAGAGTGTTTCATCCAAAGTGCTGGGAGAAACGAGTTTTACTATGAACTGTATGGATCTCTTGCCTTGTGAAAACCCAACCAAAAAATAGAAATGTGTCAAAATAATCCCTGACTTCAATACAGGTTTCCTTCTATTTTACTTCCTACAGTGTAGAAGAAATGCTTTTGTCTGGACCGTTTTTTTCTATCCCAGATATCCACTTTTGAACAGAAAAGCATCAGTGAGGAGATATTTGGGGCTAAACTCTAATCTTTGTAAATAGTTAACTGCAGAGCCGTATGTATTATTTTGACAGATACATGCAGTATGCCTCAAAGCCACTGTTACTTGAAAAATAGCAACATAAATCCATCTATCTGCATACTTCCCATATTATTGACAGCTTAATACAATATCCAACTGCATTCTGTGAAGTAGGTCCATGCTGTAGCAAGGTTTATTACTACAGACAAACTGCACAGACATATCTTAGCTGTCTTTCAGCTAAGGAAGCTTCGGCAGAAAATGTGTGCAGAGGTTCAAGAAAATAGAGAGTCTGAGGGTGTATTTTGGCAGGAAGGCAGCACTGATGCAGCTAGACTGCTAGATAGACACGGCAGTTAAATGTAGACTGGATAGGTCGTATCTTCGTGTCAGTGCAGATTAACAACAAAAGAAAAAAGAGGAAAAAGCAAGATCAGGTAGCATGGTCTCTCTTAATCTTTCTCTTCCCCATCCCTCACCCCTCCCTTCCCTCTTAGAGATGTATTGATTTTCAGAAACATCTAAGGACTGGTCTGCAGTCTGCTAACCATGTTTGCCAACAAGCAACAACAGGAATTACTTGTATGGACCACCAAGAGCTTATGGACCAGTGGCTAAATAACAGTGTGCTAATGGCTTACTTCCTGAATCTGGAATTAGTCCAAGGTCTGGAGCTTCATCTTTAGCCAATGCTTTTCATTCTTCATGCTTATATCCCCTTCAAAGCTGTTAAGGCAGCTTTTCCAGCTCTTTATTTTCTCTTACTTTTTCCTCTTGTAATGAAAGGACTGGTCCTTTCAGCATGGGCAGTAGATTTCTGTGTCCTTAAATTGACTCATTGCACCAGCAACTTCCTCAGTAATGCCACAAGCTGCCAAAAAGAAATCATTCGCAAAGGCAAACCCAACATATCACTAAATGAAGGAGAGGCTGCGAAGCAACAATCTCAAACACATTAAAGGATGTGCTTACATACATCAGTGAGCGTCAAGGGGAGAAAAAGGGGCTTCCTCAGCTATCGTGTACCAGCCATTCCAATGATCTAATGTTTGGACCTTTCCTTTAAACATTTAGTATATTAACAGCTTGGTCCTTTGGTTATTTTTGTGTGGGCAAACCCTAGTAAAGTTTCAGCTAGAAAAGTTGATCATACAAAGACAGCTGAGGGCAAGCAAGAACAAAGGTGGAAATACAGGGAAGCTCAAAGGAAATAATAAAATGAAATACTTTTTTATATTCAGTTGTGGCCAAATGGAATAGTATTTTACACACAAATTCTTTGAGTCAGTGCCTTCATAAAACTAACCATCTGACACTTGTATTTCTTTCCAAGCTTGGTAAATACTTTACTGTAACTTGAAATGTTAACATCAAAGACTTTAAAGGT
This sequence comes from Lathamus discolor, assembly GCF_037157495.1. Classification (NCBI taxonomy): domain Eukaryota; kingdom Metazoa; phylum Chordata; class Aves; order Psittaciformes; family Psittacidae; genus Lathamus; species Lathamus discolor. The sequence continues at coordinate 146,873,671 of NC_088884.1, read as the reverse complement.
GGATTGATGCTAGATTTAGTACTCGCCAACAAGGAGGGTTTGGTCGAAGTGGTGACGGTCAATGGCAGCCTTGGCTGCAGTGACCATGAGATGGTGGAGTTTAGGATCCTGTGTGGGAGGAATAGAATACCTAGCAAAGCCACAGTTCTGGATTTCCGAAGGGCCAACTTTGGCCTCTTCAGTCAACTGCTAAGGGAAGTCTCATGGGAAAGTGTACTAGGCGGTAAAGGGGCTCAAGATAGTTGGTTAGCATTCAAGGACCGCTTCTTCCAAGCTCAGGATCGGAGCGTCCCAATGAGTAGGAAGTCAAGTAAGGGATCTAGGAGACCGGCGTGGTTAAACAAGGAGCTGCTGGGCAAACTCAAGTGGAAAAGGAGAATCTATGGATTATGGAAGGAGGGGCTGGCCGCTTGGGAGGAATATAGGACAGTTGTTAGAGGATGTAGGGAGGCAATTAGGACAGCTAAGGCCTCCTTGGAACTCAATCTTGCTAGTCGGGTTAAAGACAATAGAAAGGGCTTCTTCAAATACATAGCAAATAAAACTAAAACAAGAGGCAATATAGGCCCACTGCTGAACGAAGTGGGTACCCTGGAGACAGAGGATATAAAGAAGGCAGAGGTGCTGAATGCCTTCTTTGCCTCTGTCTTTACTCCTGCAGACTCTCCCCGAGGGCCCCGGATTTCTATAGCCCCAGAAGGAGTCAGGACAAAGGAGGAGTTTGCTTTGGTAGATGAGGATTGGGTTAGGGATCAGCTATGCAAACTGGACATCTGTAAATCGATGGGTCCGGATGGAATGCACCCACGGGTGCTGAGGGAGCTGGCGGAGGTCATTGCTAGGCCACTTTCCATCATCTTTGGTAAGTCGTGGGAAACGGGCGAGGTGCCTGAGGATTGGCGGATGGCAAAGGTCACACCAATCTATAAGAAGGGCAAGAAGGAGGACCCGGGTAATTATAGACAGGTCAGCCTTACCTCCATCCCTGGAAAGATGATGGAACAACTTATTCTTGACTCCATCACTAGGCATATAAAGGATGAGGGGGTCATTAAGAACAGCCAACATGGTTTTATGAGGGGGAAGTCATGTATGACCAACCTTATAGCCTTCTATGAGGAAGTGACTAGGTGGAGGGATGATGGTAGAGCGGTAGATGTAGTTTTTCTTGATTTCAGTAAGGCATTTGATACTGTCTCCCACAGCATCCTCATAGATAAGCTAAGGAAGTGTGGGCTTGACGATCAAGTAGTGAGGTGGATCGAGAACTGGTTGAAAGGAAGAAGGCAGAGAGTTGTGGTCAATGGCGCAGAATCTAGCTGGAGGTCTGTGACTAGTGGAGTTCCTCAGGGGTCGGTGCTGGGACCGGTGCTGTTTAATATTTTCATCAATGACCTGGATGAGGGAACTGAGTGCACCCTCAGCAAGTTTGCTGATGACACAAAACTGGGAGGAGTGGCTGACACACCAGAGGACTGTGCTGCCATTCAGCGAGACCTGGACAGGCTGGAGAGTTGGGCGGGGAGAAACTTGATGAAATTTAACAAGGGCAAGTGTAGAGTCTTGCATCTGGGGAAGAACAACCCCATGTACCAGTACAGGTTGGGGGGTGACCTGCTGGAAAGTAGTGAAGGGGAAAGGGACCTGGGGGTCCTGGTGGATAGGAGGATGACCATGAGCCAGCAATGTGCTCTTGTGGCCAAGAAGGCAAATGGCATCTTAGGGTGCATTAGAAAGGGAGTGGTTAGTAGGTCAAGAGAGGTTCTCCTCCCCCTCTACTCAGCCTTGGTGAGGCCGCATCTGGAATATTGCGTCCAGTTCTGGGCCCCTCTGTTCAAGAAGGACAGGGAATTGCTTGAAGGAGTCCAGCGCAGAGCCACAAAGATGATTAAGGGAGTGGAACATCTCCCTTATGAGGAGAGGCTGAGGGAGCTGGGTCTCTTTAGCTTGGAGAAGAGGAGACTGAGGGGTGACCTCATCAATGTTTACAAATATGTAAAGGGTAGGTGTCAGGATGATGGAGCTAGGCTTTTTTCAGTGATATCCAGTGATAGGACAAGGGGCAATGGGTGTAAACTGGAGCATAGGAAGTTCCACGTTAACATCAGGAAGAACTTCTTTACTGTAAGAGTGACAGAGCACTGGAACAGGTTGCCCAGGGGGGTTGTGGAGTCTCCTACACTGGAGATATTCAAGGCCCGCCTGGACAAGTTCCTGTGTGATGTACTGTAGGTTACCCTGCTCTTGCAGGGGGGTTGGACTAGATGATCTTTTTAGGTCCCTTCCAACCCTTGGGATTCTGTGATTCTGTGTGATTCTGTGATGGACAAGTCAAGGACCTCTCTAAAGATTAGTGACCTTTCCTCCAAACCCTCTGTCTCCCAAAATGACCTAGAGCACTGATAAGAGCAGAACTCTTTGTGCAAGAAAATTTTGTGAATCAGATCTAAAGCAAATCCTACACCTTTTGGAAGTAGATATATAGCCAGTGCTATATGGCCAGCCCCAAGACTCAAATCCTTGTGTGGGAAAGTGTGCTGGCAACAGCAAAATTCCTCAAAGGTCAGCTGAAAGGCTATATTGTGAAGTGGGCCTGTGACAGAAGCCAGCTACTCCGATTTTACAGGATTTTTTCCAAATATGAATATTCATCCCTAAAATTTCTATTTAAAGCATATAAGGTCTCTTAGGTCATAAGCCATGGTTTTCCTTTCAGCAGGAGGAAGGAGAAAGGAGAAAATAAGTGCCTGAAATACATTGTAGGAATTTTAAAAAATGCATTTATGAACTATCAATAATTATTGTTCTGAGTGTTGAGGGTTAACACTCTGAAATGCCACTAAACCCACCACTTTCAGGATTCCTGTCTGATTTTCACCATTCCACTCCCATATAACAGGATGAAGTTACTTTTATCTACATCAGAATGAGTGTGCAACTACCCTTTATTCTTTAAAAATTCCCCCTACAGGGCTGTTTCTTTTCTGATACTTCCATAATAAAGCAAGTTGGGATGTCCATTTGTGTACACATCATGTCTGTTTATCAAGAAATAGAAGAACATTTCCATCCAATTTCTGTTTTCTTTGTGATTGATATTAATTAGGTTTTCTGCAAAGCATGGCTTATCTTGAACTGAACCCAAAGCAGATGAATATGTTGCTGTGCGGTAAGATTTTCTTTTCTTGAAATGAAGAATGGGATGAAGATGCTTATCTGAGATCAAACAGGCTTCAGGTAGAGTTTACATCAGCAGCACTTTGAAATTCATTGTTAGAGTATAGTTGATATCAATAAGGAATGAGAACAGTACCCAGTATTGTGACTGCATTTATTAACTTATTTCCAGCAACTAAAAAGGGAGAGCTGCCGTGCACCTCCAGTTGCAGTCTTTTCTTCCTGAGATGAAAGACGCAACTATAGTTCATAATGAAAATTAATGGAATCCCTGAGAACAGCTAAAAACCCCCACTGTTAAAATAAAAGCTTGTGAATTTCCTCTGAGGTCTATTGTTAGTACACAGAGTGGAACAAAAATCTGCAGTGCAAGGGCTGATAGCTTTCTCTGCCAGCCACTATGCTTCCTGTCTGTATGTCATGGTGAAGTGCTACATGGGGATGCCCCAACCAGCTGGAGCCGAGGAGGTAACTACAGTTGCACCAGCTCAGGCACCGAAACAGTGCAGCCATGCCTGTGCATCCTGCTGCCGAGCTACCGTGACCTGTTTCTCAAAGTGGTACACCACACTAATGGTTTTCCAGCCCTTGATAAAGCCTGTTTATACCTAAGAATATAGTAGAGACTTATTCTTATCCTTACGTTTTAGGAGGGCTTAGGTACGGATGCTAAATCTCTCTTTTCCATAGTACTAGCCAATATCCTCTGCTAGTGTATTGTGAAATAGATCCAGTGACTTAATTTAATTCTCTCTTTACACCACACTGATGTGGGCTCTTTTTTCCCTTCAACTTCCCTATAATCCCCTGCTTAGCAGTTCTGTAGCTCCCTTCACCCCTCACTGAGCTCTCTCTGCTGCTCACACAACCCACCCAGCTATCACCCTCTCTGTGCTACAGGGCAAGACTTGATATTCTCAAAATCACCTCTCTGCTAGAGCTTCACCACTCATACCATTGGCAAAATAGTTTACACTACTCTGTTTTGTACAAGTGCAGCTTATCCCAGTAGCAACACGTTTAAATCCCAGGACAGCTAAACCCTTCAATACTGTGGTCACGTATGACATGTAACTAGATAGATGTATTACCCAGCAAGCGTTTCTCCTGCTCCAGGATTCAGAAAGGAAAGCTTTTGCCAACTTCCAGCATCACTGCTTTTTTTTTATTTTTTTTTTCCTTAATCATCTTTTTTTTTTCTCTTCTGTTTTTAGCAGTGTCCATTTGTTCCTGTACCAGTATTTTCACCATCACTCTGCCAGTGATGGTAGTTACTAGATTCTTAATAAAAGAGAATAGCTGCAAATTAGGGTTGCCATCTGGCTTTTATTATAAGAGAATAAGGCTTTTCCTATCTCTCACTTTCCTTGTACTAAAGAAATGCTGAAACAAAGAAACAATATGGTTTGGGTTTTTTTGTCATAGAGTCAGAGAGGGCCACCCCACTTTACAGTTGAAAGAACTGATTTAGTCTCCATGCTAAATCAGTCTTGAACTTCTTCTAAGCAGCGCCACACAATTGTGCCTAATTGTGTGTGGTAGCTCAGGGATATGGACTACTGTTCACTGGGAATTGAGCTGCTCATTTTAGTTAGGACCAGAAATTGAACTCAAACCAAGGTCTCAAAGAATAAAGTATGGTGTTTTATACATAAAGTCATTCCTCCTTTCTTACTTGGCCCGTGAAATGAATCAGGGAAAGATTATTTTCTGGGTAAATTGGTACTAAAACCCTGATGCAGACAGTTCCACGATTTGATTGCAGCCTGACTTCCACTTATTGAATATCACATCAAGCAGTGGTTCAAGGGTTTCATATGACAGCTTTAAAGTTCGCAAAGTTTTCAAAGGTACTTACTACATTGTGATCAGGTCACAGATCTAAATGTCAGTATTGTATGCCTGATTTGCACATTTCAAAACGATTTAGTAATTTTTTCATTTTATCTGCATGCATGAAGTGATTTGGAATACAGAAACAATTTGGAATCATATTTAGTTTGTAACAGTTCAATTAACTTAAGTGCTGAAACATGCTTCTTTCTTAGTAACTAGTTTAATTGGTTACTATTGCAAGAACAGGTTTTGAAAGAATGCCGAAAAGGCCAGGGGCAAGCTAAAGCCCACTCTAGAAAATCCATGCTCCTGCATAGGCATGTGTGAAAAAGAAATAGCAAACAGCCTTTGGGGTCACAGTGTAGTGTATGATTGCCAGTGGGAAAAGGACACATAGACTGAGCAAGAAATGGACTGCGCAGCAACTGCTTTTCTCTGACACAGTTACTAGTATAACTTCCAGTTCCCTTTGGCTAATTTTATTACTTTTCAATAAGTAAGAACGGTAGAGGTTAGAAAATATTAATGGCTCTTTATATACACTATATGTATTTAAACCTTGATCGGAGGCCTAAGCACAAAGATAAGGTAAAATAATACAGGAGTGTCATTTATAGGCTATTAACATGTGCCAGTGGTAGGAAGCGTTTGTCTAATTAATTAAAGGAAACATCTGCTTTTCTTTTGAAATTCTTTTACTTTGCTAGAGCCAGAAACTGACGTTTTTAAAGGATTTTCACTTTGGAGGTTTTTTAGGTTTAAAAGCAAAAAAGACGTGTCTCCCCAGAGATAATAAATCAACACATGCATTAATTCCGTTCTGTCATAGATGAATAAGGAAAAATTTGCATGGATTTTTGCACCTTTTTATGCCTGCAAAGGAATGCCTGGGATTTTGGTGAGATTTTAAAATTTTGGTTAGATTTCTCTCACAAAACTTCATCACAGCCCAGTGCAATGCAAAAACTAAAGCCTGTGCTGGGTTCTGGGCTGAGGAGAGGGCTTGGGAATGCATTTCTGTATTTTGAACTCTTTCAGCCACAAGAGGTTTTGCTGCAGTGATCCAGAAGCAGCAATGTCATTTCACTCTGAGAAAATGTGAAGGAAATTTAAGGAGAAAGAGCAAAGCCTTCACTGGGTCTCTGCTTATCAAAACTAAACTTCCTTTGCTTCTTTAAGAACGGGCAAGCTATTGGGTGCAATTTATTCAGCACAGAGGACTCACATATGTGTATAGACTCATACATGTGTACAATAAATGTGTGTGTTCTTCACGTAATGACAAACCTACTGCTAGGGGCTGAGGCGTGGTACACACCAAGAGCAGGTTTCATTACATCTAACGTCATCCATCCAAATTTTAGGTTTCTAAATCAGCCTCTTATTTCCTACATAGTTAATGGAGAGAAATCCTCTCCTCAAGTAGCATTCGTTCCCCCTTAATCACTGTACAAGCTGTGTGGGCTACAAAGTTTGGGAAAATGCACAAAAATAACACTGAGTGAGGGCAAGCCTAAATACCCAAGCAGACTAATTCTGTATAGCTAAGGCCAGGTGAAATACAGCCAGTGTACAGGCTATACACTCTAGCAGTGTATAGCCATTTATACCTCCAAATGAGAAAAAGTGGTTTGATATAAAAGAAACCAATATTGTTACCATCATCGAAAGTTCTGTATACCCTAGGCTTTCAGATAGTATGTTAATAGATTACAATGACATAATGTTGTAACAACATAATATATGCTAATAAATGATGCAGGGTAAACTCAGAATCCTAGAAAATAAGCTTGGAAAAACCAGGATTGCATTGTATATACCCTTAATTCACTGCCCAGACAAATAAATTTAGTATATGGGAATTACAGTTGCTTAATTCAAGAAATCGAATGACAAGACGACATAACAATTCAAGAAATTGAATTAAGCAACTTCATTGTGAATAGGTGTTAGCTGTAGGTTATGTTTTGATGAACTTAACTGAAATAGCAATAACATAATTTTAAATATTGCTTTAAAGATAATTTCACTTTTCATTCATTAAAGAAAAAATGTTTCATTGAGATAACAGCCAACTTTCAATTTGCCTTCTCCAGACTTCCAGTTTTACCACACCAACCACTCAAAAACAGCGGAGGAAAAAGGCTTTGTTTTCAAATGGATATTTCCATTTTTATCACTGAGAAGAGGCAGATTCAAGCAATCATTTGGTGGACTGCCCTTAGGCATTCACTTTGACCATGAGACAGAGGGAAGGAGGGCTTGTGGTAACTGGAGCTGTGGGGCTGGGGAGGAGTAGACCCCTACACGTCCATCAGCAATAGTAGGGACTCTCTTGAACAGACCTTTGCCTGACTGTCAACACACGCATACCCAAATGTACAAGCTCACAAGAGAAGTTTTTATTCATCAGTGGCATAAATTCAGTTCCAAGCCTAAGGCACTAAATAAATGCCTAATTGGACCAGATTGTGAAATCTGCCCATTCTTCATAAGAATTAACCCCACCCGCTGCACCAGAGGCTGTGTTACAAGGTGCATCAAGAAGAGCATTAGATGAGAGCAGTGAAGTGCCTGTAGGCAGACCTAGGCCAGTACCAGGGTGAACAAGAATCTCCTATGACTCCAAAAGTGGAGATGGTTGTCATATGGGAAAAGCAGAACCAAGGAGAAAGCGAGGAAGAAAGGAGCAGAGGAAGCACTGGAGGGCTTTTCAGCCTGTGGTCCAAGAACCCCTCAGGTTACTTTCAACACTTCTATGAAGAACAATTAAGGAAAGTAAGTATACATGTAATGGGTTAAGTTCAATGACAGAGGTGTCCACTGGAAAATGCTTAGGGACTGAAAGTTGTCAAAGGCTGAAAAAGCTGGTTTTAGTGAACTCTGTTTCCAACCTTTTTGTCCCCATAACTGAACCCAAGTTTCACTGTGCTCCTTGGCCCAATATTTGGCCTTTGTCTGCTTATGTAAATCAGGGTATTTAGTGCAAATTAACATTATTGAAAAACAATTGCCATCCAAATTAACATTCTCCCTTTCATTTTATACCAAACCTGCTGGGCTTTTTTAGATAAACCCTAAATCAACTTAGCTGTAGCGTTTATGACTAAAGATTCATTTTTTGGCAAAGTAGCCCCTTTTCTCCAATAGCATAATGCCGGTAGCAATTCATATCTATCAGACCATCCTCAAGGGTCAGCTGAGGTTGCTCCTGTGAAAGACATGCAGCTCCTTCCAGAATTTGTTCTTCCTGTTTAAGTTTGGAATATTTTCAGTGAACACACTGAATACAGTATAAACATATGCATGTGTTTATATATACACATGCATATATACACACACACACCAGTAGTATATACCACTAGACATCAGTAGTTTTATTTTTAATTACTTTGTTAATTGCCTCCATTTGTATATCTGCATTTTGTCTACATTTTGTTGGAAGGGAGCACCATATAATAGGAAGAAGCGCAAAGGGGGGAAATAAAACAATGTATGACTGCAAAACGATGCCAAAAATTAATCCACAAGAGGTTTCTAATTTCAGATACTCAGACGAATGGGCTGGCTGGAAGCTCTTCTCTGCCCCATCACATGATTGCTACCGAGTTCAACAAAGGAGGTGGGAAAAAGCCCCTTGTTACATATGCCCTAGGAAAGTAGGTAAAAAATAAATATGTCATGTCTTTTCAAATTTATGGGATGAAAATTACGATATTTTAACTCTGAAAACTTCTGATGAACATTTTATCCTCAAAGAGCACTTAATTCACAAAGGAATATCTCTCTACCAGAGTAACCCAAAGCCAGGATAAACAATGTGAGCATTTGCAGAGACTTTGTAGTATCACCAGAGAGGTCTAAATACAAAGGCTGTAAAGCATGAACATCTTTGGAACAAACTTGTCTTTGGTATCTCAGATAAAGCACTTTTCCAGGGCCTGAGTTTCCAGTGATTTCATCAAGGAGGCAATTTCATCAAAAGCTGAAGGAAAGACAGTTCAATGCTGAAGTGATAAAAACACAAGGAAGAGATTGTAAAGCCATCAAGTGGTGCATCAGAGGTATCTTCAAATACTTTTTCCCTTAATAACTGAAATTCAGTAGAACTGAACAATTATTTCTCTTTACAGATCTGAATAGAAACATTTCTTAAACGGGAGTAGATAGATCTTATTAATAAACAGATGCCACATGTTGTAAACATAAAGTCAGATATCATCAAAGGAAATTACATTGGCTATTTACCCCAGAAAAACAATGGAGGTAACACTCCAAAACAGAGTGGGATTTTTGAGTGCTGAGCCTGCATACAACACAGTGCAAAACTCAGCTCTCAGTCACCACTGGCATAAACATCCTGACCACTCCTGCAAAAGCCAACCTGCTCCCATCCTTTTCTGCAAGGCTGTAGCAATTTGGGGTGATTTGGGAAGGCTGTGTTGAGGAACCATCTGGTGTTGTTGCACGTAACATTAACTATTTCAGTTTAGAGAAGCTATTGGCAAGTACCAATTGTGCTGCAATAAGTTAACAAGCAAACAAAAAAATGCATTCTTAGATATAAAAGCCAGAACAAATCCTTGCAGTGTCATCACTATGAACCGAATGTCTTGGAGGACACTTTCCTGGTTTATGACTAGGGATTGAAAGCAACATGTATAATACTGCAGCCAGCTATGAATTTAATCACAGAATGAACATATGCAAACGGGGAAAACAAATCAAACCCCTGTTCAGCTGCCAGATATGGCTTTGTATAAACAGAGGACGGGGTTCATAGCAGTCTATTAGGTAGAAGTATCTATCACCAGTTCACACACCTTGGACTGGCTAGTAGACCATCCCAGATTCAAGGAAATGACAATTTGCTTCAAGTTGAAGTGGTCCCTGATTGTACTTGCACAGTGCCAAGCCCTGAGTCCCCAGGTCGGTTTCTGCTCCCAGGAAGGAGCCAACGTGGTGTGTAAGCGCTTTGGGCCCTACAGTCCTGGAGACACCAGGTCCCTGAATAGCAGTTTCCAAAGATGCTAATTCAGTGTGAGCCAAAACCAGGTGCTGCTGCTTTCCGTCTTTTAACTGTTTATGGCCTTATTGGGTTGAACTCAGAGGGTCTGATTCTGCCCGTCACCAGCAGCTGATAGAGCACATGGATCTGTTTCTAAGTAACAGCTTAAGGAACAGCTATGTTTTTGTAGGCAGCCCTGAATTCAGTTACTATGACTGAAAAAGCATAGAAAACAGATTTGAGACAAATGATTAGAAGGGCTCAAATTACCATGAGTCCAGCTGGTACTGCATATCATCTGACCAGTTTACAAACATCACTGTGAATGCCAGTGAGCTGCGATGACCAGAGAGCAGAAGACATTCCCTTTGATTCCATTTGTGATGGGGACCCAGGCAGAAAGGCTCCTTGCAATAATGTCAGCCAGGGTGCAAGTGAAATCAGAGCTTCTTGCTGGCCTATGAAAAGTAATTCATCTCCAACATAAGGATGTAGATATAGCCTACAGCCTTGTTTGGAGAAAAAAACTGTTATGTAGTTTATATTTTACTGTAAAAGATGAGTTTCTCAGTGACAAGTCCCAGATGAGGAGTCTACATGCACATACCTATTTTGTATATCAGGGTATTGATATGTATGTAGAATCACATATAAACATGCTTATCTGGTATATATGTGTATGTTGGCTGAAGAGCAGGCATGCCAGCAGGTTGCTGAAGATTAAACATACCTTAAAAGCTTAAATGTTACACAAGTCTTACAGCCTTGGTAAAGGAACCAAAGATCCATATAACTTTCAGTTTGGCCAAAGGAATAGTTTCCTTGGCATCACTTGAACCTGTGTGAGCAAAGCAGGGCAATGGAAATATTGCATAATATTTCTCTCTGCACACAAGAAATAAATAGTTCTAAGGGCCAGATACTGCCCTTGGCAGTATAAAGTAATAAAGGCAGACATAACCAGGAGAAAGAGAAAGCATTTCCTATTCATCCAAGAAGAACCACTCTAACAGGACTTGACAATCCACTTTTCTATATTCAGAGGTACTTGAATTGACAATATTAGTTCTGTAGCAAAGGACAAGCGATGGAGCTGACCATACCCCTGCTTTACTATGTTCTCAGTATCATCAAAAGCTATGACTGATTCTTCTAGGGATTCATCACTAACCAGCATAGTAAGAGGCAGATTTCCATGCTCGCTATTACTCTGCACAGATCTTCAGATTGTTGCCATGTTCAGTTAAACCTGATTTCTTTTTCTCTATCTTTAGCATTTTGGGGCACTGAGTGTCTTAATTTCATGCCTTGTAGAACTATCCCATGCACATTATGGCACAGGAAAAAAAACTAAAATTAAATCTAAATAAGAATAATGAAATCCCATAATTAACATTTCTATTAGAGACTGAGAATAGCATCTGTGTTAGATGCCATAAACACAAATAAGTCACAATAATCTTGAGTCTCATATTAAGATGTGAATCTTCTATTTATTGCTTTAAATATAAATGTTCCATTGCTATTTGCACAATGATTAAGAGTAGTTTTCAGAAAATAAATCTGTTTCTTAATAGTGGAAAGAATGAGAAGGGTGGAGAATAAATGGGAGTTTAAGGGGCTGCTAAAGTTCTCCCATGAGCTTGGGCAAGATTTATGTGCAATGTGAATAAAAAATGTATATGACAGCACAGGATTCACTTTGTTGTTGCTTCCTATTCTATTTGTCTAGCCTAACTGTATTCTTTGCCTCCCAGACATATAGTGAGTCTGGCATTGTTGAGCAAGTGAGGGAATAAACTGCCAGTCAGCAGCTATTTGTGGCAGCTTAACCTCATCCGATCTCATCAGCCCCAACATTGTAGAGCAAGACCAGTGCCATGAGATTCAAGTAAAAGCATAAATAGCTACCTGCAAAGCTTCTCCTGCTATGAAGAGGCATTCTAGGAGGCTCATTACAAAGCAGTCTTATTATTGCTGTGCCTTTTCCACTGTTAAATGAATATGTAGGCTCTTCAATTATATATCAGCTTTCATACAATGTCAACAGTTAGTAACAGCACAAGCAAGAGCTGGTGGGATTGTGATATATGTCAGATAAGCCTCTCAGTGCAGCTTCACAGCTATGAGGCTCCATGCTCAATGCTTCATGTCCAATTTTTGTCTATTCTCATTAAGGTTTCCACAAAAATCTCATTACAGATGCCCAGCCGTTAATATGCAACGATCTGCATCTGAAACTACTGACACCTTATTAGTCAGATGGACAACGTCTGTGTGGCTAGGAAATAAAACCAGCACTATTGAGCCATCAGAGTGGAGGATTCCACTGGGGCTTTTTAACCCTCGTTTCCTGAGGGAATGAGACTCAAGCGCTTCTGCCTCCTACCTGCATTGTTTCCCATTGCCTACATGCTCCTCCCGCCTGCGCTGTTTCCTCCTGGCTCCCATTCCCCAGGAGCTCCTGACCATGTTGGTCCGTTTCAGCACGGTTTGGTGGTGGGGCGGTCTGGCATACTACGTTTTTGGTCGTGAAACCGGAGGAGGCAGAGACATGCTGTTACCTCTGCTGCAGAGAGACAGGCTGCACAGCCGCCTGGGAGAGATCTTGACAAAGCAGAGAACCGGCATGGGAGAGCGCTGCAGTAAATCAGCCTGTGCATGATCTACTGCTCAAGGAGCTATTTGTGGAGGAGAAATTAGCTGCAGAATAATGCCAGCTGTTGACTCGGTGTACGACAGCTGTTACACAAACAGCGTCCCCCCCATGGTGCTTTGGCCACCCTCCTGCTGGGCTGCCAGCATGCTCCACCGGGCCCCTGGCACCCCACAAAGTGTCTCATGGTTGCCTTGTGCTCACTGAAAGGGTGCATAGCACTCCATCGTGGTTTGCATAGCTGTCATGTATCAGAGGGCAAAGTGGTGGCTGAGGCTGTGACATTGCTATCTGGCAAAGCTGAAGGCTGTGGGAAATGTCAGGAGAAATAGCTGCCACGTTGGTCGTAGTGTGGTGCCATTTACTGGTCTTTCCCCCAAACAACCTTCTCTAGCTGCATGTAAGCACATAATTCATTAGACTGCAGATGATCTGGTCATGGGAGGCAGTTCATTCATTGCTGCATGTATGGAGCAGAAACTCATACCGCATAAGTAAAGTCCACCTCATTTAAAGGAAAGCAAGTTTTATAGGGCACTTAATTTTCTACCACACTCATGCTGATGTATAAACAAACATTTTGTCTTTCTTGAGACAACAGTGGACAAAATGAGCAGTTTAGCTAAAAGATGCCAAGCAGTTTGTGAACACTGAGACACGCAACAGTAGCATAGGAGTGTCCAAAGTGAGCTTCTCAAACCACACACTTCCTTGCCCGTTCAAATGCAGCTTCTGATTCCAAATCAACCCACCTGACCAGATCAGGACAGTGCTTTTGTGCAGCTATTGGGCAATCCAGGTCACTGCACAAGGAAGGAAGCCACCATGGGCTGCTGCAGCCAGGTTTGCCATGTCATTGTGGATCAGAGATACACGTCCAAGCCTCTCCGTCTTCTCCAGAGCAAGAGAAGGCCCATTGCCTACCAAGCCCCACACCTCTAGCAACTCAAACTTCCACAGCATGGTTAACATGCTTGACCAACAGGGTCTGAGTGACATACAGGCAGCTTCAAAATAGCACACAGATCCTGCCTGAACAGTCAAATGCCTCCTGCTGAGACCAGGCAGGTCTGGATGTCACTGGTCTGCCATGGGGGCTGCCAGTGGTGACCCCAGTGACCCTGGGACAGCCCTGGACAAGTACTTCTTGTTTTCCAGAGACCAGGAGCCAAGAACAACTAGATCTTTTCCCCACTAAGGTACAGAAAAGATGTGGCTCTAGGCTGTAGACTGGTGCTTCTGAATGCCCTTCTTCCTTTGACCACACAACAAAGTACAATATATAGGAATTCTTGTATTCCCTGCTCACCCTTCCCAGGTCAGACAGGTACAAGCACAGGCAGGTATGCCTCCTCCCTGCTGGAAGCGAACTCCTCACTTTGCAGTGAGGAACTGCATCCCAGCTTCCTACCAAGAGTTTGGACAGGCATCAGCATAGCATCCCGCTCACATAGCTGTCAGACAGTAGCAGCCAAGTCCCTCTCAGAGCTTGCCAGCAGGCTGTCACAGGGCAATGCTGTGAAGCCGCGGCTGGGGGTTCCTGAAGAAGCCATCACACTGTTTCACCCAAAATGTCAGCATTGCAGAAGGAGCAATGGCAGCCCTGCAGCAATGCAGTGAAGTTTCATACCCTCTGGCAAACAGGATACATAAATAAATGGGTTTCTATCTAGATTCCATTGTGTGCAGATTTGTACCAAAGAATTATTGTGATGGGCATCATTATGTCTCATTATGTGATTGCAAGTAACCTTTTGTGTAGCAGACACAACCCACGTAACACGCTGTGTGACCAGTTTACAAAACCAGGCTCCTTCAGAAGGGCGAGTAATTAATCATTATTCAGCAACAGCACTCGCCACTCCACTACTTGCTGGCAGGAGTGTAGAACTGAGGGCATGCCTAGCTACAACAATGCATTATTCATGCAATAGAAAACTACAGCGAGCTGTGGTATTGTCCCAATAAACGGTTAAAAAGGAAGCAAGCACTCCATTAGTTTTCAAGTGTGTGGTTGATTTTTCTTTTTTAATAAATTTACTGCCAACACATTGCATGAATAAGCACAGGCCCGAGTGGCAAATGCAGTAGGAAAGAATTAGTATAAGGAACCAATGTGCGTTTTTCATAATGCCAAAGTCAATAATCCGAGGACAACTAGAAGATCCCTTGAATGCCTTGCCTTGAAGGTATAGCACAGTAACTTTATGGCTGCAATAATTTTATGACTTTATCAAGCACTAATTTAATAGAGAATGGAATGCACATAGTAAAAAAAAATTGTAGCAAGTATTTTATTCGATTAAGGGTCCTAATCGCAATTTACACATTGTGCTCTTTAGGAGACTTTTTTCTTAATCCTTAGCTTTGGCTTTCATTTACACTACATCTGGCTGACAATCTATCATGACGCAAATAAGGCACATGAGATTATTTACATTTGATCACTGCCCACTGTTTACACAAGCCGGCGTTAATGCAAAAGGCTGACAAAGGTTGGAGTTCAGTCACTGATTTTGGAGAGGCTGGAATTGTACCTGCTTCCTGTTCCATCTCCCCTTGTCAGAAAGCAGCTCAGTTACTTCTACTAGCAAATACCATCAGTAAACAGTATGCAAGTGAAAACCCTTCTATCATCTTGTACTTCACCATGCACTCATTCCAAAAAGGTACATTTCATCTCAGATCTCACTGTTTACCACACCTGTGGGTATAACTTTTCCTACAGAGGCCATTACTGAATTTTATTTTTAATTGTTTGCTTTTATATGGGAGTCTTTTTCTCTGCATTAATTCAATCTGAATTTGGAAGAGCTCAATTCATCAGGTCCAGTCGTGTCATTCAGGTGATGGATCATTTTTTTACTAAAAAAGAATCAGAAATACCTTTGCAGAACTACGATTTCAAATGCATGTTGAAAGGAAGCTGAAGTAATTCAAAGGGACTCAAAAACTAAACACATTTTGAGGAATGTTTCCAGATGCAGAATAAATATTTGTAACTTTACAAAAAATTGTCACATAAAAAACCGCAACCTTTCATTTTGCTCTGGGTTCAGAAACAGATTTTAGATTGAGGTTGTTAAACTGAAAAAGCATCAGTTGAGGAATGAACACCAACCAAGTGACCATTTATGATTTATGTATGTATTCCATCCAGCTGCAGTTTCCGTAAGTGCATTGAACAGACACTGGCCATTCAGCAAAGCACATAATGTAGCAAGAGATGAGTTGGCTTTCTCCATTTTTCAGCAGAGTGGTGTAAGGAGAGCACAGCAATGGGAAGCACAGAGGCCACATTCTCTTCCTCTCTTGGAGGATTTCATTTTCTTCTTTGCTGGGAAGACTAGTCTCCTTTGCCCTGAAGTATTAACAAATATACCAGCTCCCAATGAAGACAGGCTGCCCTATGTCTATCAATAGAATCTATATAGAATCTTTTCCCTTAGGGATTAATTCAACTTTTGATTCAATCTTTCTGAGCTTTAAATTATGATGTTACAAACCTCCAAGGAACTACTGTACTATTTGTGACCTTCTTTATTACTTTCTGCTGTTTGATAAAGTAGAGAAAATTGATTTATAGATTAGTTTGCTTGTGAACATGGAATATCAATGGTAAGAGTGTGACTCCTGGAAAAGCAGGGGAAGCTGGCATTGGTTAAAGTTTAATATAGCAGTTTATTAATTAATGGTGAAGGAGAATAGAATAACTGCATGTTAATCTTGAATGAGATTCTGAAAGTGTGACATGAAATAATACCAATAAACCAAGGCATCTTGCAAGAGTTGGGTTTAAAGTTTTCAGATCATTTTCCACAAGGAAGAATTTTGTCCATCACTTCTTTTCCCTAAACCTCCCCTTCCTCCCCTTCCGACCTGACGGGTGTTTTTGTGTTTTCTGCAAGCGCTAAAGGTTAAAGGTGGAAGGCAAGGCCAAAGTTTTCCAAATGGAGCCTAAAATTAGGCTTTGGTGTCTGTATTTGGATTCTCAGGCCCCAATCCAGGAGTCTATTTTTATTCAAAGCATCCAAGCACTTGACTTCAATGGATCTAAAACCACTTGCGCTTAAGTGCTTTGCTGAATCAGGATGGACTTAAGCACAAATGTAAATGCTGTACTGAACTGGGGCTCTAAATATGTGCCTTGATTTTAAAAGTGCTGAGAGCCAGCAGGTCTAATTGAAGTCAATGGCAGCTGCGAGATGCTCTGGGTTCCTGAAAATCAGGACACTCATTGAGGTGCCTGAATCTGATTTCAGGTGCTCAGCTTGCGGCATTCACTGTGGGGGAAAATGGTAACCCAGGAGAACAGGCAATGGAAGGCATGATTTCTTAATAAACAAGGTCCTGATTTTATGCAATAAACCTCAATAACATAAAATGAGGGGATGGGAGGCAAAAAGCAATACTTTCCTGGAAATCTAATAGTGTTTTTTCACAAGCATCAAAGTGCTATGCAAAAATATGAAATTAATAAACAAATCACATTAACTACAGAAGTATTGGGCTAAATTCATGCCCTGTGGAACAGCAGCAACACTGAAGAAGTACATCAGGGACGGATTTGGCTCACTGCGTTTTGAGCATTAATTCGATCAAGAGCAGTGAGTCAACAGCACAAAGCCCACGCAGCAAAGAACTTTGCTCTAGTATCATTGCAAGAACCAAGCACAACAGTCTGTATTAGTAAATGGTAAAAATGCAAAAGCTAAACATTTTTTCAAGTAAAAAATTTATCATTATAGAGTATAAAATAAACAGCAACATTAGGAACAGAGATGAGGCGGAGGACAGTTGTCTGGAGAAAGGCAATCTTTTCAAGTGAACTCAATAGCCCCCTACCTAAAGACCCCCACCAGGCTACCCCACGCTGCTCCTCACATCATGCCTCAAGTACCTTCTGAGGCACACATCAAGACGAGTGGACTTCGTTGTACAGCGTTGCACTGTTAACCCCCAGAGAAAGCTGCTGACATCATGCTGTAGGACTACAGCAGTATGTGAACGAACCCTGGACAAACCAAAGCAAAGCAATTCCTTCTCCTTTTATGTGCATGTAAAGAAGAGGGCTGTGAACATCCTTTGCCAGTCCCTCATCTAGCTCTTGCCTGTCCAGTGGCCATGCCAATGCGGAAGCCCACCATGCTGCATCCTGCACTGTCCAGGAAAGATTCAGAAAACCCGTGCTTGTTCAGCCACATACCTGCCTGACCCTCCTAGCCCACCTGCTGAGAAAGAGAGGCTGGTAAAGGACTCTCATGATGATGCCTTTCCTAGTACTGTTATTTAGCATCTCAGGATGGAAGATATCAACCGTTTTGGACTTGTCAATCCTTACTGCCTGCACAACTTGGATCCAAGCATGGCCATGCAGAAAAGCCTCTGCATTTCCTACCCCCTCCTGACTTGAGGCAGCAACTCCTAGAACTCCACTGAGCATTTTCAAGTTTTCCTGCAAGGTTTACATCAGCCCTTCAGCAACCTTGTGTACTCATGACGGAAAGGCTGATAGCACCTTTCTAGAGTAGGTACATTTAAAACCAGTGGTTCTGTCCCTGCCCAAAGTGCAGTAACAGGGGCAGGATCTGGACTATCTGAAATCAATTATGACCATTAGAAAGAGTAATAGAAAACCAAGTACATGACCAGTTGAGCGGAAAAAAACTGTCACTTGTGATAAAAAAGAGAAACAGAAATAGATTTGAAACATTCGTTTCCCTTTATTTGCTCAGTGAGGCTGATGTGTACTGCACATTAAAAAAAAAGAAAAAAAAAATCACAGGAATTTCATACAATGAATTAAACCACAAAAGTACATGTAGAATAGGCAGGTGGAAAACAGCCCAGTTTGGGCTTAACTAGTATCTCACTTTCCCCATTCAGCATAGTCCAACCAATAGCTTTACATGTTCACCTACTGTACAGATCTTACAGTAGCTCCATCAGGTCAGTGGTTCACATTACTGAAAATGTCTGTCACATAGGTACAAATTTAGAATCATCACATTATATTACATGGCTATTCTAGGTTGTTTATAGATCAGATCTTATACTACAGTGATTGAAGTTCTCATTACAGCCATCAAAAAGGACACATAATCATTACCTACTGTAAACTTACATCTAAAGGGATGAGAAAGTGTGGTTGTTTGTTTTTTTTTCAACTGACCCAAGTATTACACCCCAGAGGCACAAACGTTCCTCCCATTGCTGCTCCGCGTGATGGCAGCCCAACTGCTGTACACAGTAGTTTAGCACAGGTATTTTTCCCCAATTTTAGGCTCCCTCTGTTTGGATTTGAATTTGGATAATTTTACCTTCTGTAGGAATTACTTTGTTACAGCTCTAGGAAAGACCATAGTTTCTAAGTACCAGTTCTGTTACCTGTATTGTGGATGTGGTACTTACCACAGCATGAAAGCAACAGTACAATCTTCATCTAACAGACACACAGAGCTATGCTGCAATTTGCCTCTGGTGACAATGTGGTACATGTGCTAATTTGAAATGTTCTTGGGGGAGAAAAAAAAGAAAAGGAAACAGTTTATATTTTGACAGGTTACCTACTGCAGTGTCTATAGAGGGCACAAATGGCTTTATTCAGCAATCCTAGATCTATTAATTTCGTATGTAATTTGTAAATCCACAGAGGAAAGCCATCTTCAGGATGGGAATGTTTGCCAGGCCAGTGAAAAAAAAAAAACCCAACCCCCTGACTCATGTCATTATGCCTGCTTGGTAAAAAATAAATAATCCCCTCCCAACGCCCACACGAACTTATTCATGTCAGCTACATAGGGCAAAAGAGAATGTATTTAAAATTTAATCACAGAAATTTAAAGGCAAAATAGGTAATGCATCTGGTCCTTGAACACATACTATGATATACTAAATATTGATTTCTTAAAAATAATTTATTGCTTTTAATATTTTTCTTTACAACAGAAGATACTCAAAATCCAGAAAGGAAAATTGTAAACTTTTAGTTTGGCATTCACACAAAGTTAAAATACCTGCATTTTTAACCTACAGAGCAACAACAAGAATTATGCAGATTAAAGAATGTTACAGTTGTAACACAGAACCTCTGAAAAAGGTCTCTTCTTTTTTTTTTTTATTATTTTTTATTTTGTTTTATTGCTATCTATCTACTGAGAAATAAGAAGCCAAAAAATCAAGCAAGCATCCGACAGGACAGACAGTGGAATCTCTCAGAACACAATATGCTGGTGATAAAATGAATGCAGCCATCAAAATCAACTGCACTGGCATGGGGGTGGAATCAGTTTTCTAAGATTGGGAGTGGGAAAGGAGATTAAATAGTTTGGTGTGCCATACCTTAAAGAGGAGTCATGAATGCCAAACAGTAATAGAATACCAAATCTATACATTCACAAGCAAATTCCAAACTTTGCTGATTCAGTCTTGAGGCTCCGAGTTCAGATGAAATTCTGACGCTCAGAATAGCTGTAAGTTTACTCTTGTGGTTTTTTTCTTTCCTGAAGTTTCTATTTAATTTAGCAGAAGCAATGTCATCAGCAACAATGTCATGAGCACATCGGAGGCCATGCTAGTGCGTAGTAAAAAAAGGAAAAAAATAACGAAACAACCAACCCACTGCTTCTGCAAAAGCTGAATTCCCAAACAAAGCACTTACTCCGGACTGACAACCATCATGCATCCTAGGTATAAAATTTCCACTGGCCTTTTTATTATTTTAGTCATCTTATAATTTATAATAAATAGGATAATTGTAACTGATAAATATGTCTCTTTAGTAAACAAAGGAATGAAGGATTGGTATTTATACAGGATGCATAACTGTAAAAAATACAGATAAATTCCATCGTTAAACTCTGCCAATGAAAAGGTTACTGGCTTCAAGAACAGCATTTAGACACAGAATTACTGTAAAAATCATACTGTACTTAGTACCTCAGCATATTTTTTCAAATTAAAATCACAAAAATTAAACAAAATAGCATTTTAAAAAGATTTTTGACCTCTAGTTCCAAAACTACTGTTGATACATAAAATAAAAACATTTCTTAATGATTACCCATTTGAGAGACTTTACATAAAATTATGATATCTCCTAGAAAAATTTAGATGAGAAAATTTCATTCCCCTAACAAATTCAGTGTATAAAACTGCAAAAGAAAATCAAGCAATGAGAAAAATGTGGAAAAATACTGCAGAAGTGGTTAATACCTTTTGGGCTAGGATAATTCTTGACAAAATTCTTACAGAAGCTCACCAAGAAGGGATGAATGTGTGTAAAGCATTTGTGCACTCAGACACGCGCGCGCACACATATACACACGCACATCCTCACCCACACGCTTCTCTCTTTTTTTACAATCAAATATATATAAGTGTAAGTTCAGCTTTCTACATATGTTAGTGTACAATAATTGTTTCACCTCATATAATTACATTTGAGTATTCTTGATTAAGAAAAATTCAGCAGTTTTTGAAAAGAAGGCTGCATTTACAGTGCATAGCTGTAACAAAAAAGAACATCGTCATACAGTATGTACATAAATAAAAATACTCCATTTAACATTTGTAAATACTCAACTACTTTAGAGAATGTAGCAAATAAACTATCTGTGCACACACCCAGATAGTTACATCCAACTCTCATTAATAATGTAACACTACGTCCGCTCATTAGAATAAATTGCTGAACAAGCTGCACATTTGACCATTAACAAGGCTTTGAAAATTTTGCCGTGGAAGATCAACAGTGTAGACATTTACATGGGTGTCAGAATTAAAAGATGAAATTTCAAAATGTTAGGGAAGCTTCAGCCTTCTGTTTTCTCTTCTGCAAGGACTAAAAAAAAACACCCCTCCCACCCCCGCCCCCCCAAAAAAATCCCCGAAGAAAACAAAAACCTTTAAACAAAGCTGAAAGATTGTAGGCTTCTGGGACCTGGGGTTTCTTCTGGATTGTCAAATTATCACCGTGTTGTGAGGAGAAGCTTCGGTTAAAAAAAAATAACAATGCAGTGTCTGATTCCCAGACATCAGCAGCCATAGTACTCAAATTTGGTTTTTTTTGTTTGCTTTTGTTCTTTTTTTCTTTGTTAAAATGCAGTATGTACAGATTTTGCAGTTCATTGTTGTTCGTCTATCTCTGTGGAACTGCTGCCATGTCTTGTGATTTTCACTGAACTCGCAAGGAATGCCTGGCTCCCCCGCCACCGGTCACCCGCGAAAGCAAAGCTGACACCCATGGACATGCGTGTGCTTACTGGACAGCCATCCTGCCTCTCCACTCGTCGAGCAGCTGTGTTCATGTAAACCATGGTTTCAAACAGAGAGTGTAAAGTAGGAGAAATTCCTAAGTATGACTTTTCAATTGTCCATTACTGAAGGACGTGACGTCCGTGAGGTATTCACCATCCCTCCGTTTTCCTTAGGTGTGATGCATGTTACCTACGCAGGCTCCGCTGTGCCTCTTTGAGTAAACTATCAAAATCCATGGAGTCATACTTGCTTTTAGTGGAAGCAGGATCAAAATCATCTGAGTTTGAATCTGAAACCCAAAGGATGCAAGTTTAGGTAAGAGGCAAGAACCACTAGTGAGTACTTACATTATTTTCTCTGTACAACAGTATGAACAAGACACTGCAGAAACAATCCCCTTAAGCCCACAACTTTATGGGATGATAAAAGCCCAGAAATGGTCATCAGAGAAGCTTTAGGAATGGAAAGAGCTTTCTGGTAGGAAGCAGGGCTTAACAAAAGCAGTACATACATGTCATCAATTCTGGGGAAAACCGTGTATTGCATATACCTATGGAGCAGGTGGGAAGAGTTTCTCCAAGGACTTCAGCACTGCTATGTGCAGGTCTCAAAGTAGTCCAGATAATCCTGACAGATGCTTTACCCAAAACTCCACCATCATTTTTCAGCTGTTGTCTTTCATTACACTGTATCCAAGACTGACTTCTCCTGAGAAAGGTAGCAGGGGGATGGTTCTGCAGAAAGCATGGAAAGCACACTGCTGCTTCTGCTGGCCCTGCCTCAGGATCTTGTACAAGTCACTACACATCCCTGAATCTCTGTTTTTGCTTCCATTCTGATCTTTTCGGGGTTTCCTTGTTTTAAGTGTGAGCAATTCAGGGTAGGGCCTCTGCAATGCCGTACAAGCAATCTCAGGTGAGCTCCTCCGCTCTTTGCAGCATACATGCTAACTCACAGCAGCAATAATGGTCCAGCTCCTGTGACCTGCAATACGTGCTCCAGCTTTGCTGGTTGCTCAGATACAGATGTCAGTCTATTCCTAGCACAGAGGAAGGATTGTACATTTGTGACCATGCAGCTCCAGTACGGCAATTACTGACATGGCTGCAAGCACTGGATCTCCTTTTGGAGTCATCCCAGCTTAATACTGAATCTTCCCAGTTCCTGTGTCATAGCTTCTTTATGAGTGTGCCCTTTTCTTGCCATTTCTTGTGTTGAATTAATCAGAACTCCCCATCTACCACTATAAGACATACTGTGCATTAAATGTTCATTACAAGTTCTGTTAAGACAACATCTTCTCACAGAGGAGAGGTGTTAAAACTTCTGACTACTATTTTCAAGTGTTTTCTTTCTTCTGTACTCAACCCAAGGCTGATTAATTCTCTCTGTCCTTGTACTAGCTCATGAATTTTAAAGTTCATGTTGCCATTTCCTTATGTAGTTCTATCAGCTACTCTGCAAAATACAGGGAATGCAGTCTGAAGTACAGAAGCTCAAGCTGTCAGCAGGACAAAGTGAAAATACTCTGCTCACAGATACTCCGGGAATCCCACTTGGTATGGAGAGACCTGCCAGGGAATACTCCCAGTGATGAATAATGTTCAAGAGGGTTCCCTTCAGACAACTTATTTTAAACCCCAGATTTTCTGAGATACAGAGATGACCTTGGCTTCCACTGCTGAAGATAAGTCAAATCAAGTCAAGACTTCAATCTAGTTTTACTGTTTTTATCAGCCTACATTTCAACAAATGCCTTGCTACCTTTTATATTTTCAACATCAACCCTATATCTCTTCAGCAGTCAATTGCCTTTTCTTAGCTTTACATTATCTGTTTAGCCACTGAAGTGAATTATAGCATATTCATTGCGAACAATGTGTATCATCTTTATCATTTATTCTGAAAAGACATCAATTGGTTAGAAAAAAAAATCTGTATTCTCTTCCCGCATTGTACAAAGCTGAGGGCAGCCCATACAAGATTTCATTAGCACTGTGTTATAGGGTTATGAGAGACTTTAATGACTGTGGTCATTTATTCATAAAACCCCACAATATCTGATTAATATAGAATCAACGGCAAAATGTTCCTTGCTATGTTATGCAGAAAAGAGTATCTCCGATAACTTTAGTCTATTTATACAGGTATTAGGAAAGGTTTAACATTTAATGAATACTTTACATTTTAAAAGGTAATTAAATGACGTGAGCTTATAATACATTATAACATTACGTAGGCTGTTTTGGTAGTCTGCATGGTCTCTTTATGCATATACTTAACATCAGCATTCCTACTGTAAGACTGAACATCTCCAAACATCCTTTCAAGAGGGAGCATCAGACCCTGACCCAGAGTATAGGACAGCACCATACATGTTTGCCCAGATAGGACAGGACTAGATGTGCTATGGCAGTCAGTATGAACACTTGGGACTGGTGTTATCACAGCATACTGGGGGCTGGGTACTGGTGTGCGTACTGCCCTGCAACAGTGGGACAGCAAACACCAACAGATTTGCTAAGCTCTCTGCAGACTGGAGCCTCTCACATCATGACTGGATGTCCCTGCAAGGACACACCTTAGAATCATAGAATAGTTAGGGTTGGAAAGGACCTTAAGATCATCTAGTTCCAACCCCCCTGCCACGGGCAGGGACACCTCACACTAAACTGTGTCACCCAAGGCTCTGGCCAACCTGGCCTTGAACACCACCAGGGATGGAGCATTCACAGCTTCCCTGGGCAACCCATTCCAGTGCCTCACCACCCTTACAGTAAAGCACACCTTCATACATAGATGCCTATGCATGATTTGAGAACCACGAGTTGTAATCAGTAACCTTTGCTATACTAAGCGTCAGATGTCGTCACAAGCCCTTCTAGCTTTCAAACCTGAAAAAGTATGACTTGTGGTTAAGGATCGTCTTTGGCAAGTTTTACACATCTAAAGCACGACTCGTGGCAAAGTTAAGAATCATAATGAATTTTTTGGGGTGAGGCATCTACTTCGTTCTCTGTTTATTGCTCATATAAATAAATCAGGTATTAGGACCAAGCAGCCGTAGCATAGCAGTGAATAGTAAAGCATGCAGGAGATTTCTGTGGTGCTATTATTTCAATATGGAAATGTATTATTGAATATTGAGCACTTATTTTTTATAATGATGGAAATGGGCTTTAAAAGAATCTTTCGCAGTTTGAAATAGCTGAAAGAAGTTGCATCACATTAGAACTCAGATCAGCAGACTTTAAAACTTCTTGAGGCAAGTGGAAACCACTTCCTTTAACCCCCACCATTTAAATAATACAAGCAACAAACAAATAAGCAAACCCTAAATTCTCCCGAGTTACAACGTTCCAGTTATGCACTTTAATTCATATAAGGCAAAATACCTACCTAGGTCTGCATAGTTAGACTTGCAAAATTGCTTGCGTCCACAGAAGTACAGCTCAAAGTCAGGTTCATTTGACCTGCGTAAAGTGTATCCATTTTCAAGAGCAGCAAAGGCGTCACAAGTATAGCGGTAGGTGATGAAACCATAGCTGTCTCTGCAATTGAAAAATACAGTTGTGAACAAACGCTGAAAAGAGTTAACACACATTAGTGTAACCCCTTCCTGAAAGCAAGAACATGTAGGAGATCCAGCAGTGGAAATGCCAGAAGTACTGCATCCATTTATCAGCATGATTGTCCTGTCATGCAGCTAAATACTTATTTCTGGGACAGGAAATCTCAACTAGCGAGATTAATAAGTAAGGATGAAAGAAAATAAACAAGGTTTTGAACTCAGCATGTCATCTGTCACAGCACTTATACTGGTAACTCCCATACCAGTAATCTTACTGCCATAATTTTTTTACATATGGCAGCTTCCAAAGAAGAAGTAATCTCAAAAGTTCTTACCCATCATCCCGCAAATTTACTGTGCACTCCTCAATTTCACCAAAAACTTCAAACCGGTCCCTCAGTTCTGTTCTGGTTGTGTCAGGTCTGATTTTACCCAGATAAATCACACGACGTTCCTCCTATTGAGAAACAGCAACAGGGAAGGCATATTTTTAAAAGATATGTAAGAGATGAACCTATACATATATGCATGCAAACACACGATGTGCAGGGGATGCAGAATTACAGTAGTAGTCTCTTGTGGAAGACCCAGTGGATCTTGCTAGCAAGTGAAACAGTTCTCTTGTGGAAAGCATTGAAGGTGTTTAAATGACGGTACATTTGTCAGGTGGTGTGCTCCTGGAAGGTTTCACTGTTTGCTACCACTGTTCTGCTACACACTGACAGACACGTCCCTTGGTATCCTACTACACCTTCTTCCTTTCTACCTCCCCTCCAAGACAGTGAACTCTTCCAAACCAGGGGCTTGCTTTCTCTTCCGATCTATACAACACTGGGCAAACCTTAGTTGTGGAGTAGTATAAAGTAATACAATAATTGGACTTCAACCACCCTGAAATCTGTTGGAACGACATCAGCCCAGCACAAGCAATCCAGGAGATTCCTCGATTCTGTGGAAGACAACTTCCTTCTGCAAGTAATAGAAAAGCTGACAAGGAGAGGTGCCATGCTTGACCTTGTGCTCACCAACAGGGAAGGGCTCGTTGGAAATGTGACGCTCCAGGGCAGCCTTGGATGCAGCGATCACAAGATGGTCGAATTCGAGATCCTCAGGACAGTGAGAAGAGCGTGCAGCAAGCTCTCTGCCCTTGACTCCAATAGAGCAGACTTTGGCCTCTTCAGGAACCTGCTTAGTAAGGTTCCATGGGATATAGCCCTGGAGGGCAGGGGGACCCAAGACTGTTGGTTGATATTCAAGGATCACCTGCTACAAGCTCAGGAGTGCTGCATCCCAACTAGAAGGAAGTGCAGCAGGAGGGCCAGGAGACCTCCTTGGATGCACAAGGAGTTGCTGAGGAAAATTCAAATGAAAAAAGAGGCTCATAAAAAGTGGAAGCAAGGACAGGTGGCCTGAGAAGAATACAGGCCTGTTGTCCAGGAAGCTAGGGACCAGGTTAGGAAAGCTAAGGCCCAGTTAGAATTAAACTTGGCCAGGGATGTTAAGGATAACAGGAACAGATGCTACAGGTACGTAGCAAACAAGAAACAGACTAGGGACAACATAGGCATCCTCCGGAAGCTTTCAGGAGAACTGGCTACACAGGATTTGGAGAAGGCTGAGGTTCTGAATGACTTCTTTGCCTCAGTCTTCACTGGCAAATGCCCTGACTGCACCACCCAAGTCTTGGAAGGCAGACGCAGGGACTGTGAGAATGAAGACCTTGGGCCCACTGTAGGAGAGGATCTGGTTCGAGACCATCTTAAAAATCTGAACGTGCGCAAGTCCATGGGACCTGATGGAATCCATCCGCGGGTCCTGAAGGAGCTGGCGAATGAAGCTGCTAAGCCACTGGCCACCGTATTTGAAAACTCATGGCAGTCGGGTAAAGTTCCCGACAACTGGAAAAAGGGAAATATAACCCCCATTTTCAAGAAGGGCAAAATGGAAGACCTGGGGAACTACAGACCAGTCAGTCTCACCTCTGTGCCTGGCAAAATCTTGGAGCACATTCTCCTGGAAGGCATGCTAAGGCACATGAAGAACAACAAGGTGCTTGGTGACAGGCTTCACTAAGGGGAAATCCTGCCTGAGCAATTTGGTGGCCTTCTATGATGGGGCTACGGAACTGATGGACAGGGGTAGAGCAGTTGATGTCATCTACCTGGACTTGTGCAAAGCGTTTGACACTGTCCCACACGACATCCTTGTCTCTAAATTGGAGAGATATCAATTTGATGGATAGACCACTCGGTGGATAAAGAACTGGCTGGATGGCCACACACAAAGAGTTGTGATCAGTGGCTCAATGTACGTCTGGAGACCAGTAATGAGTGGTGTCCCTCAGGGATCGGTGTTGGGACCGGTCTTGTTCAACATCTTTGTCGCTGACATGGACATTGGGATTGAGTGCGCCCTCAGCAAGTTTGCCAATGACACCAAGCTGTGTGGTTCGGTTGATACACTGGAGGGAAGGAATGGGATCCAGAGGGACCTTGACACGCTTGTGAGGTTGGCTCATGCCAACCTTATGAAGTTCATCCATGACAAGTGCAAGGTCCTACACCTGGGTTGGAGCAATCCCAGGCACAGCTACAGACTGGGCAGAGAAGAGATTCAGAGCAGCCCTGTGGAGAAGGACTTGGGGGTGCTGGTCGATGAGAAAATGAACATGAGCCGGCAGTGTGTGCTTGCAGCCCAGAAAGCCAACCGTATCCTGGGCTGCATCAAGAGAAGCGTGACCAGCAGGTCAAAAGAGGTGATCCTGCCCCTCTACTCTGCTCTTGTGAGACCTCACCTGGAGTATTGTGTGCAGTTCTGGTGTCCTCAACATAAAAAGGACATGGAACTGTTGGAACAAGTCCAGAGGAGGGCCACGAGGATGATCAGGGGACTGGAGCACCTCCTGTATGAAGATAGGCTGAGAAAGTTGGGGCTGTTCAGCCTGGAGAAGAGAAGGCTGCATGGAGACCTCATAGCGGCCTTCCAGTATCTGAAGGGGGCCTATAGGGATGCTGGGGAGGGACTCTTCATTAGGGGCTGTAGTGACAGGACATGGGGTAACGGGTTAAAGCTTAAACAGGGGAAGTTTAGATTGTATATAAGGAGGAAGTTCTTTCCTGTTAGGGTGGTGAGGCACTGGAATAGGTTGCCCAAGGAAGCTGTGAATGCTCCATCCCTGGCAGTGTTCAAGGGCAGGCTGGATCAAGCCTTGGGTGACATGGTTCAGTGTGAGGTGTCCCTGCCTATGGCAGGGCAGTTGGAACTAGGTGATCTTAAGGTCCTTTCCAAGCCTAACTATTCTATGATTCTACGATTCTAATTGGATAAATGTGCCAAAGACACAACAAAATGGACAACAAACATGAGATTTTAAACTCAGATGACTCAATAGCTGATTCATCATCAGCTGTCCACCTTAATCCATAACTTAATATAGAGGGAAAACTGTTAGGGGTCCAGAAGATTTCTTTTATTAAAATAAATATTTCTGGGAGGGAATGCAGGATAATAAAATATATCCTGTGGTCACCATTACCTTTTGGTTTCTTCAGAAAAACAACCTGACTGAAGTCTCCGATTTTTATAGCCTAGGGTGCCATTTGCATGTTCCTTTGACACTCAGAGGCATCAAAGATACGTTTAAAAGAATAGTCATGGTCATATCTTTCCTTCCTGAGTGGAAATGCTCAGCAGAATAACAGAAGGACTAGGAAACCCCATGAAAGGCACTTCATTAATTCCTGGATGAACAGTTTGCTGAGGGTAGAGCCATTTAGTGAGCTGCAAGCAAATCAAGGCAAAAAGGGAACTTCAAAAAGCTGACCTTAAGGTAATTAGGGCAAAGAAGCACCAGGTACACATGGCTTGGGTGCTCAGCCTTCCTGTCTCAGATTGCCCCTGGCTCGAAGATCCCTGGCACTACTGGCCCTACTGCTCATCCCTTACAAGCCCGCACATTTGTCCCATAAATTGAACCACCACCACATTCTCAGCTGGTGTAAATCTGTCAGTCAGTGGAGCAATGTCAGTTTAAACCATCAGCTTTGGCACCTGAGACTTGCGCAGAATGTAGGTGCTGCATGCCGAAGGAGCTATACTGACTGCTGAGAATTCATTACTATCATAACCTGGAGGTGCCTAAAGGCTAACGGTACCTCAACTGAGTAATGCAAAAGGCCCTAGGGACCTAAATATAGCCTTGCATTTTTGCTCAGAAACACCCTAGCCTGAAGAGACAGGTAGCTGATAGCGTTACAATTCAGATATAGCATGAAATTTATCTTTTCCATGAGTCCCCCCAGAGGCATAAGGCAGGAGTCATTCTTGGACCACCGACAATAGGATTGAGATCAGACCAAAACACTTTTCAAACAGAAATGATCCTGATGCCTCTTCTCTACTTGTTTGAGCACTCATTTGAGATAAAGGGACCATCAGAACTCTTGGTTTTGGGGGCCCAGAATCTGGTCTCCCTGTTGCCAGGAGAGCACTCTGCTTCCAGGAACTGTTTAATCAAAACAAGTAAACAATTCCTGCTGTAGAAAGCTGAAACCAATATATCTGCCTCCCAACAGAAGCTTCTTCTCACTAGCACACTCAGTCAACTATTTTTGCTGGCTCTTTTCCTGGTCTCACAAATCTCAGGGGCTTGAAACCAGGTAATCTGAGCTCCTGAGAAATCAAAGTGAGTTTAAAGATTCAGAAAACAGAGATCCAAGAATCAAACACTCCTACTGAAAAGCCTTACCCACTAAGGTTTTGCACAAGAAGTGATCACTGGAACCACCTGGGTCCTTTATAGCTCCCTGGTCAGTCCAGTGGGAGTCCCTGGTTGCTCTACCTATGTGCATGCTCTCCTTATTGGGATGAGGTAAGTATCTCATCTAGATGTTTGAAACTACTGGTGCTTTTGATTACATAAGGAACCAAGGTGACTGCCTTGGTACTCTTCTGTAACCCTTTTGTGACAGACACTTCTTGTTTAAATCTTATGCCTTCCAGAGTGTATTGTCCAAAAGCTGCCCTTGTCCTCTACCAAAGCACTGCAGTTTGAAGAAGCTAGCATGGCTAAATGAAGGACAAATGTGCTCAAGGGTGGCCAGAAATTTAGGGAAGAGGGGTACTTTACAGACAGTTGCTGCTTTTTATCTCTGTCTCTACTGTGTTCCAGTCCAGAGCCCTGACCTTCCTGACTGAGGAGTCTGGGGTAGGGCTTCTGCGAACTAGGGACTGTAGAGTGCAAGCAACAGAAATCCGCATTTATTCCATTCTCCCCATTGTACGTCTGCTTACTTTCAGTATGGTTGGGTGCCATAAACTTCAAAACCAGGAAAATCTGCATATGCACAGTAATTACTTTTTCAGACTGTTTTACCAAATCAAGGATTTAACCGCACTGAAACACTTGATAAGAAACAATTCCATTGATACTTGCTATTGAACCTAAATGACTGACCAGATGGAGCAGAACATAACACAGCAGACTGTCTAATATACTTTAGCTCAGATAATACATCTCAACTGAAAAAACATAATGTTTCACTCACTGACATGGAGACTGTTCTATTACAGTGTGATGGAAATAACTATTGCACACTCTTCCATAAGTCTGTGCATGGCTGCGCAATTTTTCCTTCTTCTATCCCTCTAATAACCTTTATATCTCTAATATCCCTTTAAGACAACTGTAATAAAACAAAACTGAACCATTAAAAAAAAGCCTGTTAAACTGTCATTAAGGGAATAAGTTAAACCTGCAAAATTAAGGAAATCCAAATTTAAAGCAGAAAAGCGCCGTATGTCCTCCAGGGACATATCCTTCTTCTCCACATGAGAAGATGTGTTCAAGTATTTTTTAAGGAGAGTGCCATGATATTATAAGATACTGGAGAACATAGTATTCATACAGCATTGTCTTTGTCTTGTTCAACTTTGGTTTCTTTAAAGCAACTATGAAAAAAGTATTTGTATTCACAGAGACACCTGCCTTTTATTCTCATTAATAATAAGTGCTATACAAGCCTAACAAGATTACAACATACTTCAAAATGTTAAAGATCTTTATTTTATAATAAGTTACATGCAGAACTCCATATATGCATATTAAGTATGCTTTTTACTGTACTTGTTAGAGGAGATGATCTATGACTTCAAAACTTAGAGAATGACAGAGAAAAGCTTCTGTTTTCAGTTTAATGTGGGCACAGGAAACCTGCAGGAAAATCCAGAAGATATCATTCACTTTTCCCTTGCAAAAGGGCAGATGATTTTTTTTGCATCATAAGCTTTAACTGCAGTTCATTGCTTTGCCATGTAAAAAATGAAGAGTCCAACAAACTCCCTTAAACCCAACATGTCTGTCTTCTTTTGGTTTATCTAAACCTCCTTATTCAGAATCTTGCTCTTTCTTCCTTGAGGTAAAAAACATTTGAATAGGCAGATGTGGCAGAAAATCTCAGACTGAATAGCAGTATTTCAAGTCTCAAACGAAAATACTAAAGCTTTAGAATGCCAAAACATGAGAAAATAGGATCAGGATGCAAAACGTTCACTGATGCTAAGGATCTTTTTGTCTTGCAAAGCCTTCCTCCAAAACTTTATTTTAGAATCATATAATCATAGAATAGTTAGGGTTAGAAAGGACATTAAGATCATCCAGTTCCAACCCTCTTGCCATGGGCAGGGACATGTTGCACTAAACCATGTCACCCAAGACTCCATCTAACTTGGCCTTGAACACTGACAGGGATGGAGCATTCACAACTTCCTTGGGCAACCCATTCCAGTGCCTCGCCACCTTAACAGGAAAGAACTTCTTATATCTTACCTAAACTTCCCCTGTTTAAGTTTGAACCCATTACCCCATGTCCTATCACCACAATCCTTAATGAGGAGTCCCTCCCCAGCATCCTTGTAGGCCCCCTTCAGATACTGGAAGGCTGCTATGAGGTCTCCACGCAGCCTTCTCTTCTCCAGACTGAACAGCCCCATCTCATTCTTATTTCACAAGGAACTAAAGCACAGACCACTACAGATGTATTAGTTTTTGTACATTTTTTGTACTAGGCTTCTTCACCCAATGCTTGTTTGCTTTGCCTGCTCATGGTGCTGTTAAGCAGGGTCTGTGGGCACTGAAGGCAGCCACTGCAGGGGTAACGCTGCATAGTGCTGACATTCCCATTTTCCCTACCACTTTTTGTCTGCACATCTGTGGTGCACACCTAGCTCTCCAAGAGCTAGGTAATGCTTTATGTGAAGCTGACAGAAGAAATTCTAGGGCATTTTAAAGTAATGGTCTGCCATGTGATCGTCAAAGGCGCTGCTGCTTCTGCTAGCACCATGCCTGTGTTACCTTCCATACCAAGTGAATTCTCTCTTCCAGTAGAAAGCCATGAAGACTTATATGCTCAGAATTGAAGGCCAGATGCCATTTTGAAAATGCAGTGGGAATGGCTGGATAAAGTTTAAAAGATATAAATGCTATGGATGTAGAAAGTCATTAAAGTTTAAGATTCTGACATAACATGAAAAATTTTCTTTATATTCTGTATTAGAGAGCAAGTCTGACCTGTGGGCTAGTACGGATGGCAAAAGAATCGTGAAAACTGGGAAAAAAAGAAAAAGTTGCACAAAATTGCCAAATGCTGCTGTGAGGCTCACTGAGGACTGAAACTGTTCAGCCTCACTCCACAGTGGCTGCTAAAAAAACAATGATAGACCAGTAAACCTCAAGATTTAGGTAATCGTCTGATATATTTTCAGCAACTCATACAGGAAAGTTAGAGTGCCTGGGATCAAGGCCATCAAGATGAGCAACAACAGGAAAATCCAAACTAAATATACAACGTACATTGGATGCTTCATTAGTGGAAATGCACTCCATTATAGGCTGACTCTGGTTTTAGACTTTAAAGAAGCCAAGCACTCATTTATGAAACCACCTTTCTCCTGCCTTCCTGTTGTAGAGCTATTTATTTTCTTTGAAATCATGTGTGTCTTTCTGACGCAGTGGCCTCACAGTGCATTTATCTTCTTCGGTCTGTAAGCTCCCTGGGACAGGGACTCTTGATACTTGTCTCATGAAGGCTGTCAGCACTTAGAAGTGAAAAGCAGTAATGGTAACAGTAATTTTCTACTCAGGTACAAAAGCTGATTTGGTTATATTTCCTGGCAGCAGCCAGTGCACACAGTAAATGAGCTGCAGGGAGGATGTGACTGTAAGTCAGTATCATGGCCAGAGTGGCCTTGCAGCAGAGATACAGAAGATGAGGCTGCCCATCGGAGAGATTAACCTCTCAGCCCTGGTGTACTGTCTCAGTATGGTATGTACAAGCTGGTGGCTCCAGAACTGAAATGTGCTATCTGTATTTCTGACTCCATGTCTTGGAAAATATTTGCTGCATGGTCTAATGAGCTGCTGGGGTAAAAGCCAGCATAACTCAGAAATTTCCTGGGGTGTACCAGAAGAAAAATGGGGTCCTCAGTCTTGGGTGGGGGCTGGATCCCAGTTTCTACAAAGCCCGAAGTAGACTGTTCTATCCTGCAGTTCCTCAAGTTTCACGACAAATGTGTCTCCACTGTGATCTGGTTAGCACTATCAAGTTATGTAAGTCTTGGTGGCAGATCATCCTTATGTTCAGTGAGGACCCATTCTAAAACAAAATAGGGACCCAATGAAATAAATCAAGTCAAGATCAAACTAAACTATGCTAACATTTCCTCAGCAAAGGCATCACAATCAGAAGTATAAATAAATGAACGAAGGAATGACAAAAATATTTTTCTTCCTCTCTAACTGGAAAATATCTTGTGAGCTCAGCCCGTATTTTTCAAGCATGATTGCTCAAAATCAAGACCCCAATCCACAAGAAAAGGCACCAAATCTCCAGTAACTGGAGAGGGGCAAAACAAGAAAAGGAAGGGCAGAAGAATATCACAGCACTTTTTGAAGTCAAGCCACCTGTATACAGCTGTAAGCCTAGGTAGGAATTCAGGAATCCATACAGGGAAATGCTAGCTCAGGTTTCTAGCTGATCTGAAGCTACTGCAGCAAAGGTGGTGTGTGAAGGGGCAGGTGTTTATACATACTTCTGCTACATAGCATGAGCACAGGCTTCTAAAACTAGCCTCCTCAGCATTCTGCCTATGTCTTCACATCTGCCAAAATACCAGCTGTCTGCACAATCAGAGGGCATTGCTTCACATATGGTTTTGACAGATTAAAATATGAGAATTTTCTTCTCATTTCTTTTCCCTAGGTTTCCCACTCTTGCTGTCACACAGAGACTAATTCCTAGGTACTGAGCCAATAATACCTGGTGGCTTTTAGCTCAGTCATAATTTCTGTTCCCTTTCCACTGTGCATCCTTTCTACAACTAATTCCTGAGATCACAGCACAGTGCTTCTCATGAAGAAAAGCCACCTGCCCTGTGTAACACTGAAGGCACTAGTAGTGCCTGATCTTGGGCCACCCTTTTAACAGCATCTGTAGGTATGTGGCCTTGAGCCAGTTCTGTCAGCATGAGAATGGGCTAGAAAGAAAGTAAAAAAATCCCCAATGCAGAGAGCAAAGGAATCTTAATTTATGGGACTGTAGAAAGAGTTCAAGGAAAAAGACAGGAGATTCTTGTAGCTGGACCATAAATGAGTTCCTCCCTCAAGAAAGGAGTAACACACATGAGGCCCATAAGCCAAAATGAGTACAAAAAGTAGCAGAGAATGTTATAGAAATAATATACATTTTATCACTGACTGTGATCAGGGCTTTCCTTTCTTCTCTGTCCCCTAACCCCTACTTATTTGCACATGGGATAAGCTGGCATGATTCAATACAGATTTTTAAGTAAAAGTGCTCATACACTTTGGATGAAGGAGTTAACAGGATTTCATCTACATCTCCTGCAGCTCTTCCACAGGTGACTGGATTTTAATTTTTTGCCATGTTCTGTTTATTTATTTATTTATTTTTAGTTCTGATTTATTTATACTTATTAATAAATAATCTCATTAATGAAGTTAATTATAAGAACAATGCTCACTTTAGAAATAAAGTAAATTCAACCTTGGTTCTGAAATGTCTAAACTTTTAACATAGGAAGCTATGATGCAGCATATCTGCAGCTTCTTAAGTTTCTTTTCCTCCCTTTTACTTTTTCTCTTGATTAGCTACTTGCCAAGTATTTGTATATTTTCAAATAGAACAAATTTTCTGCCTCCTCAGGAGGGTTCATATTTATTTATACCAGTAAGGTGCAGTAATTGAGAAGTAGCAAGATACATCCAGGACAGAGGTCTACTTGAATTTCTAATTTGTGTTAGATCTAAGAGAGAACAGCCAGTGTAAGTTACGATTGCTGGAAGGTAGCATACATCTTTAAACAGATGGAAGCCCGATATTTTAAAATAAATGGCAACAATCGACTTAAATATAGCCCTGTCTGAAGCCAAGCAAAATAATTCCATTGCCTTCACTGAGTTTCAAATCAGTACAGCAGAGCATGTTACAGCTCTAAATCTCATGCTTTACAAAATATACCTATCAGCCACACTTTGTAGATAGGGCACCTGAAGCAGAGAAAAGTGAAATGATTTGATGAAGCTCAGTAAGAACAACAGTAGCAGAGAAAAAAAAAACAACCAGAAAATAAAGGTATCTATTGCCTTCCAGAACTTCTTACTGCTGTAGACTACATCAGTCTCCATCAATCCCTACATGCTCCCAGTTCTGTAGGTGATAGTATTAGGAGAAACGCTGACGAGTGTGTGACAAATCACCTTTTACTATAAAGTCCACTAAAGGCACTGGAAAAAAGACCTATTCGTTTTGGTGAGCCCTGGACATAACACTAAGGCAAAATCTGGAAACAAAGATCAAGTGTCCCAGTCTGCACCAGTTCATGTGATAGCCAGAGCACAGCCAGAACAGCAGTGAAGGTACAACAAAATGGACAGAGCAGGACAGACAACAAAGAGGAAAATTTTAAGGTGAGACACAAAATGGTGTCAGCAATTACACGAAGAGTCCAGATTTACATTTATCAAAACCATCACACAGTTTCCAAAGGTGCAAAAGCCATTTGTCCATTTACTAGCCATTCTTCTGTCCTACTGCTACAACAGCCCAGAAAGTTGCTCACTCCCACATGGGTATTTCCTTCACCTTAGGTATTTCAGTTGTTTCACACACGACTTTGATGAACAAAATAATTAAATAATACATATTCATTATGAAAAGGCCGGTGTTAATGACATTTTAAAATCGCATCATGTCTTCAGACTATTTATTTCGCTAAAAAGAACTTACAAATTAACCGAGACATTGACAGGGGAAAAAAAAAAAAGTTAAACTCATGCCTTTGGATCCCAGTTCTGCATCCTGTTTGTCTGCACCCTCCATATAGACAACTACAGCTACTATGGAAGTCCAGCAACTGGTATGCAAGCTGACTCCTTACACTGCTTACGCAAAAAACTCCCAGAAATACAGAAAATAAACATTGGTTAGTGGCACTCTGGTAGGTGATATATATAATATAAAATGGAGGTTCACTGATTGATAGATCTGTATAGGAAATTGGGTCACTCTTCATTGTTGCTTGGGATGAAACCTCTTTCTAGTAAGCCTTTTGTATCTGTTGACATAGAAAAACTTGGAGAATTGCAATTTATAGAACCTGAAAAAATTAGTATTGTAACACCAAAACACAAATTGTTATCAAAACACGTATTTTCCTAAAATTCGGAATACTCAGAAATACATAAGCAAATTTTTGCATTATTTTTTCTTTTATAAAAAAAAAAAAATCTGAGTTCTATCTTTAGAAATCTGTGAAAAGAAACAGAAATCTATTTCAAAATGAAAGTTATCTTCAGAGTGCTTACAATTGCTTTCTGCCTCTGTCTCTCCCTTTGTTTGGCCCTTTCAGATTCCCGTTTTTCATACTCTTTGCGGTATTCTTCCCTCTTCAGCCTTTCATGCTGATATTCCTCATAGCTGTCATATCTAGGAAACACAACTTAGTCATTAAATCAAGCACCTGCATTTGTAAATGCAAAATTAGTAATACAATTTCTGGAATGCTTCATTATCTCTTGAGAACCAGCTGCAAAGCAAACCAAATGCTGGCAAGATGCACTACCTGGGTCTGCGACTGTACGGTGATCTGGATCGCGATCTTGCACTTAAGGGAGAACTTCTGTATGCTCGGTGTCTACAGTGGCTGGACTCATAATAGCAACAAGATCTGCAGGAATAAACAAATTCACCTCTGTCATTCAGTTTGAATCTATTCACACCATTTTCTACCTCTTCTCCAAACTTACATTTTCTTCCAAGCTACCAGTTTGATTTTCCAGCGACAGTTTGCAATCTCCCAGTCAACTAAGAGGCCTCTGGTGATTTACACACCCCCCCCCCCCAACTCTTCTGTAATGTTCCTTATTAAGGCTAACACAGAGCAGAACGTCAGCCGCTGTCAACTTCATCTGATAAGGACTGCAGCCTGATTGGCACCGGGCAGCTCACAGATAATGGGAAAGGTTAGTTGTGTACATCTCTCCCCAGTTGCTCTGCTGCTGACCTGACTGGCTCCACTCACAAAGTGTAAACTTGGCAAATTTAAAGGATAATGGCAACAAGTGTTTCTGTAGCAAACCCATAACCTTCAGGGTTAATCAGCTTAGGAGCCATAGAACAAGTTGCACTAGATTAAGTTGTTTCTTGTTTTTTTTCTTTCTTTCCTTCAAGTTGCTTTATGGTTTTGCTGTTTTCCTTTGCATTAACTACGATGATGATACGCGAATTTGCTGTACCATACCTTGAAGAGGATCTACTACAGGGCGACCTTGATCTCGATCGGGAATATGGAGAACGGGAACAAGACCTGCGTTGAGGAAAGGACCTTGATCTAGAGCGCGTCCTTTGGGATCTTTGAGAAAATAAGGATTTGGGTGGAGACACTGAATCTCTGCATGGAGAGTTAAATGAAGAGCCAGAAGGAGAAACATCAAATAATGAATAGGCTTGTGTCCCATCCCAAGGGTAGCATAGTTTATCACTTTCATCTTCACTGTCATCCAAGAGACCATCCATTGCTAGTCCTGAATTTATAAACATAGGTAGTTTGGAGAATTGTTCATTACTGTAATCACTGTCCCTTAGTTCTCTGGTCTTATCTGCTTCTTCATCAAAAACAGCTTGGCTGGGATGACCAAAATGCTTATTCAGTTCAGCCCGAATTTCCTGGTCTTGGAGCTGTTTTCTGTTATTACCATGGGATCCCTGCTTACTTGTCTGTAAAGTCTCTTTCTTGAAATACTGGTCTTGTTCTAAAGAACAACAAATCTGACACTGCCACCCAGGTGAAGAATCCTTAAATTCTAGTTGTCTGGAGTCCTGAAGTTCCTGGGATATTTTAATGTGTATTTCCGATTTTGAATTCACTGATTGACAGTAGTCATGGTCACCAAACAGCCGCAAACTGGGCCGTTTTGTCTTTCTCTCCTCATGTCCACTGGACAATACTGTAGTCTTGCTAAGCTGTGCGTACAGCTCAGACTGTTCTGGACCCTTCTTGATTGGGTTATTTCCTTGAGAACTGGAAGACTCACTATAGCGGGGCTTTTTTGAAGGTGGTACACCAGTCTTGCATGATGACTTCAGCCTAGGTGAAGTCCTAAAAGGATTATCCTGGTTGGTTTTATGAGGAGGGGTCGTGGGTGGAGTTAGGCCTAAGTGGAAAAAAGGGAGGAACAGAATATTTTTAAACACACTTGCAATATTTACAAAGGTGGCTATGTGCTTCTCTAAAACATATGACACAATGCAAGACCCGTTCTATATGACTTTAACTCTGCTAATACTGGGAATAAAGATGTGAGACACCAAAGGTCTGGTAACAACAATAGCAACAGAACTAATGTATTGCCGTTAATCTTCACCATCATTTCTGTCCCTCCCCTGCCTCCATGACATCCGCCTCACTCTCTGTAGAGTCTGATAGAAAAGATTAAGGGATAAAAAGACTTTTTTTTCTTGTAAAAAAAAAAAAATCAAAAAGATTTTGATATAAAAATCAAAAGCCAAAAGACTGGCACCATCAAAAACCTTAAGAAATTAGCAGACAAAAACCTGAACAAAAGCAAGTCTGGGAAAAATGAGTGCTACCAAAGGCACCTCAATAGGACACAGATCTTGAAAGCAAGGAAGTACAGCAATTCCACAACTCAACTGCAATGACTCTTTGTTTCTACAGTTCATTAACTTAGTAAACCATTGCTAATGTATGTATAATACATTCTTGTAAGCATAACTATACATTTTGCCTGAAATGTGGTTCTGCAACTGAAACCCAAGTGAACAATAGGACAACTGCAACTGTAATGAATCATTGCATTTAGAACTAAGTATTAATGACAGCCAGGAAGTAGGGAGTCCAAATGAAACAGATAAGTATTCAAAGGCTAAAGATACCACTAACTGCCAGGATTGTTCACATAATTGTAAAAGATTGTATCACTATGGTAAGACAAAATGCTGGAAAGGACCATTCCAGTAAGACCTGGGAATGAACATAGCATCTTGCAATTATCTTTATAAGGATATAACTCTTAATATTTTCTGCAGAAATCAGAATTTCTTCAGACTTTACAGGAGGATAATCCAGGATACCAGGGCAGAATAACAGCAAACAGCAGACATTGTCCAGGAAGCATTTACTTTTCAGGAAGGTACTTAGTATGCTATGTTTGAAAAATTGCTTCTGTCTAATTGATCCTATTGTAATTTAGAAGTATATATGCTTGAAATTTAACAAATTAGACTGAATTAGGGAGTTCTAGAAAACCTGGAC
This sequence comes from Lathamus discolor, assembly GCF_037157495.1. NCBI lineage: Eukaryota > Metazoa > Chordata > Aves > Psittaciformes > Psittacidae > Lathamus > Lathamus discolor. The sequence continues at coordinate 146,833,315 of NC_088884.1, read as the reverse complement.
CATCCTTAACCACTCCAGAGGCTAATGCTGCTATAGATTTCTTTGTCTAGCCCAAGCAATGAGCTTTCATTAGCAAGAATGAAAAGAGAGGGCAGGCACATTACAGGAAATGTGTATTTCAAACATGGCTATAGAATTTTGTTTTGTACTGCAACAGAGCTCAGCAGATAAATGCAAATGGCACATGTTTTATAGTGTTTTGGTGTAAAGAAAGAAAAGTGTCCATCAGTGCATAGTGCTCCCTAAGGAGCATAAATGGAGAATGGGAGTCCCACTGCATTAGCTGCAATGAATCTGTTCCAGAAAAAAAGAAGTATCAAAGCATGAATACTTGATGTGAAAGAGAGGATTGATTTTGACTGAATGCTTGGAAAAAATAGTTATGAGCCTAATGCCACAAAAAGTCAGGGAAACTAAGGCAACGATAATGACACCTAAAACTCAAGTTACCTCAGATTTTAAGAGCGAGAAAGTTTTGTGCGAAGTCATCACTGTTAAACTATTTCCTTTAACTTGAGTCCTCAATTTTTTCTTCCTTCACAAAAATCCAGCTTGAGTTAGCAGTGTGTATTTCACACCTTACCCACCTCCTCACTAACAAGTATTTTTGACTACCAAGTGAATTTTTGGTAAAACGAATAATCCTGTTCAAAATTCCTCCAGAGTAATTCTGAAGTTAAAATTTCGAGCTCAGATTCAACAAGGATTTGAGTAAGCAGGCTGGTTTTTAGATAAAAAATTTAAACTGTCACTTTTATTCATGAAATTATACAGCCCCTGAGAAGCAGCTCTGGAGCTCATTACTGATTTTTTGGATGTAGTTTTAGAGAGAGTGAAGCAGAAATACAACCACTCCACAGTGAACATGCATATTTAAGAATTTCAGGCAAAGAAACCCCAGAGATAATCCAATATTTAAGATAAAATATTGTTTCCATTTTCACTTCTTTAAAGCTAGCTCCAGGAAGCAAGCTAAACACAGAGTACAACTATTTCCAGAAGCCTGACAAGGACTCCAATGATCTTTAGAGCAGGAGAAAAAAAGCCCTACCAAAAAAAAGCCCTCACAAAAGTACAGACTGAGCTAAATTTACTGGCGCTTCTCTTGCTGGCAGAACTTTGCTGGAGACAGCCTAAGAAAGGGCTTCCTCGTTGCATTTTGGCTTTTTTCCTGGTTTTCAGCAGAAGCAGGAAGTACACAGGCAAGTAGGAAAGTTGGAAAATGTTCGTTTAACTTTTGAACAAACCTCCATCGGCGGATGAAGGAGGGAGTGAAGCTTTGAGTTCATGTCAGCATTACAGAGTCTACAGAGCTCAGCGTGTCCCATGACTGATCTCCAAATCATGAACTTTGAGAAAACCAGTTGGCTGCACACTTGTTCATCTTACACTAACCATACATACACTAATCATACACTATACACACATCATCATACACTAATTCCTGGTAATCTCCAGTGAGGACCATGATCCCACATCAATGGCATTACAATATTCTATCACCGTTGGATTATTTCACACTTGCCACTTTCAGTGCCAATGTGTACATTTTAGCGTTGACAGTACAAGGTATATTCTGTGCTCTCACTTGAACTTAGCAGGTTTTGACAGATTTATGGAAGGACAGATGGCCATTACAGGCTGAAGGCTGACAAGAGGCAGTTCAGAGCATTGTTAACACACTTGCACAAACTCTCAGCAGCGCAGCGCTGTGCAGAATGTAATTCAGACTATAGCTTTTTTATTGCTGCCTATTTTCTTTTGTCAAAAGAGCCTGCTGTGCACAGCAACAAATGGCTGCCATTACCCAGAATGTAATGGGTGTCAGACAAATCACGTAACACAAACAATCAAGAGTATGTAGGTCATATTTCAACAGAGCACAACCTTAGCAATATTTATGATTACTGCATTGAAATGTGCTCTATAATAAACAAGTACCTCTACATCACTCACACTTATGTACTTCTGCACAGCAAATCTGTTAGAAGTGGTACATACTTTACAATCACCCCCCTTAAACAGCCTTTTTTCTTTTTAAAGTAAAAGGCAAGTATTTTTTCATGACGTGCTATAAAACCATTTTCTTCGTAGGGACTTTTCTTTAATTGAATGGCTTTGGTAAATGGTACGTTTGCACTCTGCCTTGTTCTGTCTACATACTATGAAACTCACTTGGTGATCTTGCGCTTGAAAACAGTGTACATCAATTTGGCAGCACTGCTGCTGAAACAGCACCGTCCTTCCCGAGCCTGTGCAACAAAAGGTGTTTGCCTGTGTGCCGACTCTGCAACCTTAGCCAGGAGACTTCTTTCAAGTCTCTGGGAGAGTGAAATGCTTTTCATATACTCCAAAACTCCACAAAAAAACAAAACAAAACTTTAGCAACTCATTTAGCTCCAACAGAAATTATGGGAGTGCTTTTGCATAAAAATGTGACATCCTGACTTTTTAGGAAGGATTTGCAATGCTGTTTTACATAGCCATGGATCTTTCTAAAACACTACTGTAACTTTTGGCATTTAAATGTTAGATGACATTAGTTGTGCTTTGAGGGGGCTGAGAATTAGTGTCCTTTGGAGAACACAGACCTGGAACCTTTCTACATGTGTATTGAGCTTTTCAGAGACATCGAGAATGAATTCTTTTATACCCTAGAAGTTTGAAAATGGATTGTTAAGGCAAACATTATTTAAGGTCACTTAAAACACTGAGCACAAGATAACAGCTCAATTCAGTAAAAGAATCAGAAGTGCTTTTGTGTGGCACAAGACTGCAAAAGCCAGAAAAATGTAATTAAATAGCCATCATATAATAAACCCCTACATTGCTTGTTGAGTATTTAGTTTAATCCTGTTGTCAGTGCCCCAGAGAATAAACACAGATGCCTGAAAATATAAAAAAAATTTACTAGATTTTATTCCCTTTGGACAACTCTCGGCATCTCACATCTCATTTTATCAAAAAACATTCTGAGGTCAAACAAGTTTTTATATGATAGGTTTTAAGTATTTGTTCACACAACTAAGAGGTAACTCAGGTCTAGAAGTGGGCAAATAGCAGGGTATAAGTATCCTCAAGGATGCTTATGAATTCCAAATCATTATTCAAGTTGATTGTGTTCATAAAGCCTTTTCTAGCATCTTTTTTGAGAAATAAAAGTTTGCATGCAAGAAGACCAGTGAGGAGTTTTATGTGCTGGTAAATCACAGGGATCTGTGTGCAAGTGAGACTTTTCACCAGGTCACCTGTTGTAGATAAGAGGGTGGAAATAGCCTTCCATCTACTGATTGAGCCTTAAGCTTGTGATCTCACTTCATGCACTTACATGATGGCTTCAAGTATTTAGGAGTGAAGGTGCAGAAAGACATTGGGAGAACAGAGAGATAAATTTCAAACATACAGGAGCCACACCATCTAACTTCTGGCATTCAGAAGTTCAGCAGGAAGTCTAAGACAGTCATTGAGAATGCCTCAATCACCAGGATTAACACAGCCACCTCCAGAGGGTGAGTCATCCTCCTAGTCCCTGTGCCTGAAGGTGCCCCCTCAACCTGACTGGTAACAAAGAGGAAAGAAGTCTTCCAGTGACACAGAAACATCCCACGTTCCTGGAAGACATTAGACAGGTTCAAGCCCACAGCATCTTAGCAAGGCACTGGCAATGCAGGTAGCTGTGGAAATAAAGGGAGAATGACCTCTTGCAATCCTCCTACTCCAAATGAGACCTGCCTTACACAGAAATTTCATCCACTGCATTATGATCACCTAGAGCTCCATCCATACTGTGATGCTCTGGTCCATTTTCCTTTGAATAGCACTAGAAATCAGCTGCAGGAGTTGGGATTGTAGACAGCAATGGACTTAATCCTCTATCATAGGCCACTTATTTAAAGTGCATTCAAAGAATTCTTATGTGTGGCTTGAAAACACTTTACAAAAATATTTGTTCCTTGTAATTTGACAAATAAATGTTTTGACAGTTTTAGGGAGGACAAAGTTACATTCACAACTACTAACAAATCCATTGTAAGGCAAGATACAGCATCAGCAAGAGAATGGTTTCAGTTTGACTTTAGATACATGAATCCAAAATGTGTGTGTGACGAAGATTGATGGCTCATGTGGGAAATGCTTTTATTTATTTCTTTTTCTACTCTATAGTTAATTCATCAGTGAGGGAACCAATGTTTTTTTCAGGAAAGAGATCAAGGGAGCTGCTATTTATATTAAAATACTTTGTGCTTCGATAGTGCAAGCAGCACTCCTAATGGTCTTTTCAATTCAGCAGTAAGATCAAGGCAACTCCTATTTAAATTATAATAAATAGTGCTTGTACAGTGCAAGCTGCCCTATATAAGGACAATGAGCAATGCGGTTATCTGGATATAATTTGGAGTTGCCAGGGTCTCACTAAGGAACTCCAAGGTGTTATTAATCACTACTACCACTATTTTTTCCATTTTTTTTTTGTTGTTAGGGTTTTGGGGGTTTTTTTGTTTGTTTTTTCGTTTTTTTTTTTTTAACTGAAGCAGGTCCCAATTCTGCCATGATTTACTCACATACGCTCCGAGTTCTTCAGTACCCAAGGTTGTTTCTGTTATGGACTTGTCTGCTTCCAACAAAAGCAGACTCATGACACAAGACACTACTGCAATACAAATGAGTTTAAAAGTTAAGACATGCACCAGTACTCATATTTTTTGAGATTTATGTAAATATATGAGTATGAAAATAAAATCCTTGTATCTGTGAAGGCAGAGATGAATACAGCTACCAAGTCACGAAGTACTATATCCTGAAACTTCCTCACTAGGCATTGCAAAGCCCAGAGCAAGTACAACATGAAGTCCAAGAGCCACCATCACGTGGCTCTGCTTGATAGCAATGCCCCAGCTCCAGCTGGGGCAGACATGCTCCATCAACTCTTATCCTTCCTGATTATCATCAGTTTATTTTCTAGCTAGACTCTATTTACTTCCAGAGGGAACAAAAACATCAAATTGTGTTTTTATAGCACGACATTCCTGTTCTTGTATTAGTCCAGTTGTGCTGTTTCACAGCTTCTGGTGCATTTTTAACGCGCTAGCTCTCTAAAACAACCACAGAGCTGTTCTGTTTCCTCCTCTGCACACAGATGATAAAGCGGAATGAATTTGGTAATACCATCACCAGTCATGTTGCCATTATGGTGGCAATACTAGAGGACTACCCAGGAATCAGACCAACTCCCACTTTCTGTCTAGTCAGCTGATGGGAAGAGCAGGCTGCTGACTTTCTGGCTGGGAGAAAACACTGCTCCCTTCAGCAGTTTCAACGGCGGCTTGTACCAGTCTGCTGTAGTCACCTCATCTGCCCCTTTCACTTGGCAGCACTAAGCACTGCCTTACCAGTGTGCTTACAAATGGGCACCCTTGTGCAGATCTGCTCTCCATTAATGATAAAAGAGGCTTCTCCATGCTTCAGACCTGCTGGCACTGAATGGGATTATCCTCCTGCATACAGTGAATTTTGCCATGCTTCTGTTGGATTTGTGAAAAGAAGGTGTATTGCAAGGATGCTTCCTTTTACCACGAGACGAATGATTAAGACTGCAGTTTTTCAGGACATAACAGAGGGCAGTGTGCATGTTTTAATGCTGAACTAGTAAAGAATTTTCTGAAAAAGTGAAATGACGACTGTATGGAGCTGAAAGCTTGAAGTACATACACAAATCTAGTGCTTGGGCCTGCTCTTGTGTAAAGCTGCCACTGAATTTAGAGGCACCAAGCTGATTTATGGTACCTGAAGATGTGTTTTGCAATGCCTCCCAAAATGCTAGAGATCACGTAATTCACAATCCACTGTTATCCTGGGAGAAGCACGTACTAACTACATCTCTTATTTTTCAGTGTTACACAACTGAGGAAGAAAATAGACTTGGCAATAGAGCAGGTGGATCTCAACGTGTGCTCTTGTGCTCAGTTCTGGACACTTCAGGAAAATGGAGGAAAAACAGAGTTCAGAGGAAAGCAGTAAAAAGGATCTGAGTCTGAAAGAACTGGCTTTAGTGGAAAGAAGAGCTGCTGAATTAAATGAGTGCAATGGGTGATGCATGAACTAAACCAGAACATGACAAAAGAAATCTACAAATCTTCAAAAGGTACAAACACCACGGATCTGAAAGGAGGAGGAGGATAAAGGGGCATTGTGTGAAGCTAAAGGAAGAAATAAAGAGAAAGCAAGAATATAAAATGAATACCAATTTTAAAAAATTACCTCTAAGCTATGGAATAGTTTTTCAGTGGTAGACGAGAAAGCTGTTATTTGTGACATATTAATCTAGAATTGACAAAGCACTGAAACATGCAGTCACGTACGGCCCTAGACTGGCCTGGAGACAGACTGGATGACATAATTTTTCCATCTGTAACATCTATTACACTGTGCTGTGGGGTCTGTCTTTGAAAGATGGCGCTCAGCAGTACACAAATCTATGGGGAAATGGGGAAGTATAACAGACAAATGGTTTCATTCATATTTTTCAAGAAATTATGCTTTCTTGTGCAGGTTTGGAGCCATATTTTCAAACACATTCCTTCTCAGGTAACTAACTGGATAAAGAGTCAATGCTAAACTGCATCGAAGATAACTTCCTGGAGACCTCTGCAAGATCTCAGTGTACATGTGGTATATTAAAATGAACAAACACACACACAAGCCATGCTTAAAGCAAGAGCCAGCACACCCCATTTCTCACCTGCAGTTCCAGAGAGTTCCACACTTAAGGTTTGTTCAATAGTCTTGTTCTCAAATGGGGAACCCTTGGGATCACTGGAAGACAGGGCACATTTATAAAAACAAGCTGAAATGGAGTTGCTGTAGCCAAAATCTATTGAACCCCCCTCCCTTTTATAAATGTTTGCACTTTTTAGTACTTACTTTGGTGACTCGGGCGTCAATGGAAGTGATAAACTTGTTGGTTTGGCTAAAGAGAAAAAGAAAGCAATTATGGAATATTTAAGCACTCCAGAACATATACTAAAAAGACTTATTTTTATTTTGGAGCTAGAATCCCATGTTAGTCAGTTAGGGCTGAGCTCTAATGACAGTTCAATGGCCATTTCAGTGTACCTATCTTAGCTAGATAAATAAGGAGACCCATCCTGATTCCTTATTACTGGTACCAAAAAGGCACATAAATTTTAACAATGATTTACATCAATTACTATGCCTCTGAAATACAGTACACAACCCAAATGCCAAGAACCTTTCAGAACAAGAGTAGTTAAAAATCAATGAAGAACTCTACAGATTACACTGTGAAAATGTGATTTCTCTTAGAGTTAATTTAAACTACATTTCACGTTTTGTTTGGAAACAGGAACAGCAGAATAACTATGAAGTAACAGAACGTTATGAATATTCAGTTTATTTTACTTCTACAATATACAATTTTATATATAGCACTGAGAATAGGTTGTTTCTATGAGGCCAGAGTCCAACCAGTTATAGTCCAAATTTCTGCAAATTATCCTGCAGACTATGACAAGCCACGGACATAGTCACAGATGGTTAAATTGGGGTTGAAGCTCTCGGCACTACAATCCCAACATACACAAAACACAAAGCCTTAGCTATAAAAATACATGTCTTCGTAGCTTTTATTCATGCAAACCTGTATTTTCCCAAAGCAAGCCAAGAACTAGGATGCTGTAATACAGCTAAGATTCCTTTAATTGCCAGAGAAATGTTTAAAAATTAAAATAATATTACTTGCAAATTTTACTTTTCAGAAGTAAGATTGATGTTTAAACGCAGAGAGCGTTGTACCAAGAGCAACAGCAGGGGATCTCTTTGGCAGATTAATTACTTAAGACAAAATGTTCCCCTTGAACACTCCTGCACTGCAGATCTTTTGTCCAGAGTGTCACTACTGCGTATTTCATATTCATTCCAGGCTTGAAGCTCCCATCAACATTAAAAGGATTTTATATGCAAATTGATTACTTTTATAAGCTCTAGAGCATTCCTGAAGTAATACCGCATTTATTTTTTTTTTAAATTAACTCAATTCTCAAGAGCTGCATATTGTTTCTCCTCCTTCCCATATGAAAGTTAGAAATGGAAGCTCAGGTGTTCACCTCGGGTTCACCTTCCTCAGAAGTCACTGCCAGAGTGAGGAGATGCACCTCAATGAGTTATTTGTCTGATCCAGCACTGCTGCTGATTTGTGCATAAAACGAGTGCCGTAAGACTGAATGTAACCTGACACATTTCTGTGTATATTTTATATACATTAGGGATAGTAATGTTTGCCATTGGCTACCTAGAGGTAAAACCGGCTTAAAAAAACCCAAATAGACAGACCTTACAGTAGGGTGCTGGAATAAAGTTTTACACAAAGGCTTACACTTCTTTTTAGAGGATAAAGAAGAAATTGATTAAGCAATTTAGGCTTTCTAAGGAAGCTGAACGTGTATTTAAGCTTCTAAAAAGTCTCAGTCTAGCTCTTATTAGTCCCAGAGAATAGTCCTATGTAAGAATACATATAAAATCCTGCAGCACTGAGGTACAGAGCAAACCTGCTACAGATGGTCACAGAATCAAGGCATTATCTCACACCGCTTCATTTTAGGCAGATATCACTGAGCTCTCCCACTGACAAATTCACATGCCAAAACACCCATCAGTTTTCTTATTGCTAGGCAAGGGCTTGACCAAACAGTATTCCTCCAAAGAAGCCATCCTCACATACAGCTATAGATAGTGTAAATATTTAGTCAAGACGCTATCATTTTCCATGCTGCCTGTTTATTAGAGTTTCAAGGTCTACTGTGGTGTGTTTTTTTCTTATTAAAAAGAGTTCACATGAAGTTGCTTGTCCCTGTAAATTGAAAACATTCAGGTTCAAAAGAACTAAGTTTCCTCATGGGCAAATTTCAGTACAAAACCACAGATGATCTTTGGCATGAATGGGTTTGTGGACATTCCCGTGGGTTTGCAATATGTTTGCAACCCTAAAGGAAAATACCGTTTGACTTATCCTTCCTCAGCTTTCCCTAACTTTGAAAGAAAATATGAGACCCTGATTATTTTTTAAAACAGAAGGAGCCAATTTTCTTGTACTTCTGATTAAATGTATGAACAAATGACTGCAGGTCTGCAAATATCAGTTAAATTTGCAAGGTTGATTCTGCATGAATTGACTGTCCAAGCTGAAAGCATTATATTCTTGTATTTGTATTATATGCAAATCCGTTGATATTGAAGTCATATATTGGTGCATGAGGCAAATTTGATGAAAAAACAACATTTCAGAACCCTGTAAATTAAACTGCAGGAATTAAAGAAGAGAGTAATTTCCCTCTGCCTGCAATTTCACCTGCAATACCACTACAGTTACAGTCATCTGTTAAAACAGTGGTAATTTAGTGATATGTCCCTTTGGTCTTCCCTCACCTCTCCTCCTGTGCTGCTTCCATAACCCAGTGTGCCCTGCTTCTTTGCACTGAACCTATGAAGTTGACTCAGCTGGGGAAAAAATGCAGTTCTGATCTGAATAGGAAGATTTATAACTTGTATTTATGTGTGTGCACATACTTCTACATATGTGTGTAATACATGTGCATATAGCATGTTATACATGATATACCTTATCAGGTATCCCTGTAACACCCAACGATGTTAACAAAGCTCCTGTAACTTCTGGCAGGTCTGTGTTTCAGTACCATTGTAGTAAGAAACACAGGTTTTACATGAATAGTACAGTCTGGATTTTGCTGTGAAGCAGACTGCTGCAGCCATCCAGAAGGAGTGGCAGTTGGCATCCAAAAAGCTCTAGGGGCAGTCGGATTTCCTTCTTACAATAAACATTGTTCAGAGAATTCGAGATCGCAATGAGGAAAACTAAACTTAGGATGTCATAATGTACAGCTGCAAGAAGGGTGGGAAGGGAAGATAATTTTTATTAAGTTTGCTTATACTTCATAGTAAAGAGGGAAAGATTAAATTTGATCGGGCTGCAAATGTGGTGGTGGTGGTGGGGGGAATGGAAAAACATATACAATTGTTGCTTAAAAAATATCATGAAGACACATTCAGGGTCATACCCTGATCTCTATTGTAGCCAGATAACTCCTATTGGCTTTAGTGGAGTCATCCAGGATTTGCACTGATGTGACTTCTACGTGCCAGGCCAACATATGTATGTAGATATATTTTAAAGTGACAGTAACTTAAAAAAAGCTCCCTTTGGGCTGCTAAGCTTTTACAGCTTTCCTTTATCTTGGGAAACCAGGCACAGGAAGAAGGGGAGAGAAAGCAAGAGAGAGGGCTTTAAGTTCTTGCATTTCTGTCAGAGATGTTGCTTGTAATATAGACCAGTTCTTTATGCCTTGAGGGATACTAAAAGTCAACACAAGTGTTTAGTTTTGTCCATAAAGAATCTAGAAAGAGAGAGAAAGATCAGGATAGCAGCTAAACTTTCAACTATTTACAAAATAAAATTACAAACCAGCATCCTAGCTTTAACAGGAATGACACATTTATTGCTTTCTCTGTAGCAGTGAGAGCACTATTTATTGTCTCTTAAGGACTATGTGGCAGGTTAACAATGCCTTCAGTTTTACCCTAGCAAAAAGGAAAGCAGCTCACTAATGAACTGGCTTGCCCAGCTTGTTTAGGGGTATAATGATTACTTAGTGGTACAGTACTCTTTGAATAAGCATCTCCGGCTAGCTGAGTATTTTAACATGTGGTACTTGTTAAACTTTTTCCCCAAGATTCTTTTTCTTATGCTAGGTGCAATGGAGACAGGATTAATCTGTTTAAAAGCTAAATCTAGCTAACTAATTCTAACTTACTTATACTGTTTCAAAATTCTCCCTATGCAGAAGAGATGCTGGATTTACAATACTAATCCAAAGAACATAAGAGGTATTGAGGGTATTCACAGCTGCGGTACTTCAGCTCCCCTGTGTTACTGCTAGTACCAACGTTGTGTTCTGTGGTCCCACACTCACCTTGCAGATGATTTGTCTGAGACTGCAGATGAGGCTTCCTTTTGGAGATGCATTTCTCTCTGCTGCTGTTCCTGTTCTCTGCTGGTTTGGTGTGAGGAGGGTCATCATTTGTAGTCAGATATTTGAGAAGTTCAGAGCAGGGACGTCTTTGAGGCTTTTGCTGTTGACAAATGCTCTTCGCTTTATTGCTCCATGAATTCTCAGTCTTAAAAACAGGACATAATAAATAAAATAAAGTAAAATAAAAAAAAAGCTAAAATTAGCGAGCTGAACCTTATCAGAATGGATATAGGTTTTCTGAAGAGATGAGATTTTCAATGAAGTGCTCAGTCTAAGTGTACTAGATCTATGAGCTGTGAATAACTGTTTGCAGAACAAGGAAAGAAAATTACATTTAAAATTCCTAAATGACATTTATGCAGCTTTTTATTTCATTTCTCCTACATTTCAATGTTCCTACTCAGCAACATGTAACTAACAAGACCCTACAGCGCCTTTACTGTGAACAAAAAAATAAGATGGTTTAAACCTTAATTTGCTGCTGATTGCTTGAGCCCGGTATTCACAACTCTCTTAAGTACCCCTAAATGCTCTGTTTTCAGTTACAGTGAATGGCAAGACAAACATTCTTTAATACTGCCTGCTAACAGAATTATGTCAGAGCCCCCATTCTATCCAATTAATGGTAATATACATTTTTTGCCAAGAATCCAGTGTCATTTTTCTTAGCTCAGACAGCTGGTAAAATGGCAGTCCTGCATCCTGGAGTCACTCATAAACAACACCAGCCCATCAGCAAATATTATTGTCGCCCCTGCTACTCTCTGTATCAATAGAGTAGGCCAGAGTAACAGACGGTGGGACTACAACTGCCAAAAGAAAAAGCATAAATGAAATATTCAGAGCATAAACGAGCTCAGGTGATTTTCTGGCACCCAGTCTATAATCTGTTCACTTCTTTTAAAAGCAGTTGCAAGATAGTAGGCAGATTAAAACAATACATATATATCTACTGCTTGGTTGGTTGCCGAAAGCATAGAAGACCTTGTTATACTTTATCTTTCTTTTTTCCTTATTACAAAGATTAAGTTTTGTACCTTAACAACCACAGGGCTTGTTCTGATCCTGTGATTAGTGTTTGCATGGTTTTGTGTGCTGAGACCACTGCATTCATTGTAATTTAGCTGAGTGTTGGCTGGAGCCAGCAAGAGCTTCTTAAGCTACAAACACATCAGGGAAAGGGAGGTGGAAGGAAAAGAGTAAAGTTAGGCATCTTTATGGATTAAAATAAATTATCTACATTTTTGCATAGTTAAAGTTAGCTATATCAATTCAGCAAGCAAAGTACAATACAACAGAAAGCAGGGCTTGATATTCCCCAGAGCAAAAAGGCTTCATTTTATTCTGGCTTGGCAGCATGTTTCTGCTCCCTTTACTGCAGTATACTGCAGGGCAAGCAGAAATGACAGGGGTTTTAGATTTCTGAATCCACAGCAAAATGAAATTCTCAGCGATCTCTTTGACAGACAAGGCCTCTGATCTAGACAGAGACGTTAACTTTAACAGACTAATGGATAGAGTGTCAAGTTGCAGGTATCTGGCTCTGCTCTCACAGAAGCCAGTGATACAGGGCTTTCAGCAGATACAGAATCACGTCTCAAACTGGTTTTACGGAGTAAAATGCACGTAAGGTTTCACACACATCTTCACCCAAGGTTCGGTTTTGCTCTGATGAGCACTAAGCTGGTGCTTCCTGGTCAAATCAATGGTAAAGGCATAAAATTAGCCCCACATCCCCCCAGACTCAATGGGGCTTTCTTCACAGATCACCAAAGGTGACGTCTAAATATACATACAAAAAAACAGCCCCAAGAAATGAAATATGTATTAAAACCATTACCCTGACTTATCTGAGCAGAATGATAAGCAAAAGTGTCAGCCATTAGCACAAGAATCTCAAAAACAATCTCTTCAACACACTTGTTGAACAGATTGCCTATACTGGTGGGTTGTTTTTCCCCACTTAATTTTCAGTTCTTGATTTTGCTTTCCAGTCTAAATTAAAATTCCAGACCTTACTGTGACTACATCATACCCATGCAGCGGGTAGCCAGAGGCACATCCAATTCCTGTTAAACAGTAGGAAGGGTTCTTACTAGAGACGGCTCTTCTGCCTCCTGAGTTGGAGGGGTGCCGTCGGGCATTGGCGAAGGGCTAGCGGCATTTTCGTTGGTCACATCTCCATCTGTCAGTGCGTCAAATGAAGGCAATCCATCCTCATCCACAGGGATGCTGTCCAGTGTTTCAGTGAGAACGGCTAGCAAGTTTGCCTCGCTCTCTTCATCTATCTTCTGTGGGAGGGGACAAAACAAAAAACAGAACCAGGTGAGAAGTCAAAAGGATCAAGGTGATGCCTTTGAATGTCAAAAAGCAGTCAAAACTTAGTTAAATCAGCCCTTAAAGCAGTAACTTGCAACAGAATCTCGTAAGATGTAATAACAATGCAGATGCAATAAAATGATCCATCTCTGCATTCAAGAGAAATCTTTTTGCACTTGCAGTATATTGCTCTGGTTTACTTCCACAATTCTTTTATTTTTTTAATCGGGTGCTAACAATGGTATGTAATCACTCAGGGATTGTATTACAGGACGCACCCAAGTTGCTGACACCTAATGATGGTGTCAGCCCAGGCTGTCTCTTTCTTTCTAACACTGAACACCAGCTAATTGACCTGACAAAATTACAAGAACCAGAGAATAAGACAGCTAATCAGAAGACCAAAAGGAAACACCAGTGAAATTTGGAAAACATCGTTCACATACGTGTCCCCATGTAAGGAAGAAAGAGTTTCCCTTTCATACTTCAAGAAATCCTTGCTCCAAACTCAAAGGGACAGCTTCTCAGTCCTGAGCCATCAGGGCTCATATTGTAAATGGCAGGCTCTTTGGGTTTCTTTTAAAGAAATGTATTAGGCAGGTCGCCTTTGAAGTTGTCCTTTCCAGTTATGTCATTTGAGTGCTCATTGTAACTACTGTATGCATTTATCTAATTCAGACTGCAATTATAAAAAGTAGATTAATTCCTAATCAGATGTAGCTGTAACGTTAATTTGTATTAGATATCTTATTTCAGCAAAAGGACTTTTTTGTCAAATTGAGTAAATTTAAATGGCTTCTGATTTTTTAATGAAATACAGTCCCTACTGTATGTTAAGGTACAGATTTTTTAGAGTACCGAGAGTTCTGAGGAGTAGAATCATGTGAAAATCATTATATTTATTTTTCAGAAAGATTGGAAATTGATCTTGACATATCAATTATCTAGGGTTCCTAGGCTGATCCTAGTGCTATTAAAGTAAATGAAAAGCCTTTCACTGATATCAAATGGGGAGTTTTTCCACCAGCTTCAGAGTGGCTCATCACATTCCAGGTTCACTCTGTGACGAGATTTCAGCTAAGTTCAAATCTCACTGTTTAAAACTGAACTAGCAAGGAATGCACGAGGTAAGAGGAACAAAACCAAGAAGCTATAAAAGTCAACAAGAAGACATTGCCAGTTACACCTCAGAAAAAAGTAATAAAAAAAAAAAAAATCAAGGGAATCTGCAAATTCCCTTAGCAGGACTTTTTCAGTAATTTTTTTATCTCTGAACAGGGATGCTCACAAACCACATAGATAATCGCTCATGCCAGACTTCTCTGCCAAGCCATACCTCATGGCTTCTCACAGAAAAACTCTGTCTTTGAGCTAGAAAGCTACAGCAAAACACAAACTGGTCTGGTGCTTACAGCATCATCCCCAAGAAACAAATAAACACTCAGGCAAAGCTAATGCTAAGGAGAAGCATTTACTTAATAGGCCAAAAGGGGGTTGGTCACTGAGAAAGAGTCCAAGTTCCTGTATCTGATGACTTCCACCACACTAAGCAGACACATGCATAGTGATCGTTCAGTGTTCAGAGGACAGAAATAAGCAGGGGGGAGCCACTTTGAGAATGAAACCATGCTCCAAATCCAACTTTTCACTGCCACTTTTTGAGAGGAAAACAGGAAAATTATGGTGTCACTTCTAGAAAAATACAAAGAGGCATTATTGGGAAAAAAAAAGCACTTTGCAATGTAACAAAGCACTGGCTTTTTTTCCAATGGCATTTCAAGTCCCTTGCAGGTGGGGGTATGAATAATGGAGAGAACCAGTCCTTAGCCCCAGGGTGGCTGTGGAGGGGACTGGCTGCCTAACCCCCAATCCCACACGAGGAACTTCTCCAGCAAGTCTAGCTGGTGGGGTGCACTGCTGAGACTTGCAGCTTATAAAGCTGACAACAAAGCTGGAAGTGTTCCTATTTCTAATTGGGAATGCCTTCTTTAATAATAGCATGCCAGAAGAAACCCTGATATTTGCTTTTAGCTGCTCAGCTCTTGTGCTTTAAACAGACATTCAAGCACACTGACATTCAGGAACAGAAAGTTGAGTGGACACCAGTCCTCATCACAGCAATTTCAATTAGTTTTGTACAAGTTTCAACATTCAAACACCCCAGAGAAAGCAGAGGATGTGACAAAGAGGACTCTCTTAAACAATTAATGTCACTTTCCATTATTGCTTCAGTCCCAATTTACAGAGCAAATAAATCAAAGTCACCACAGATGAAACACACTAGCTGGCTAACACATGTCTATTCACAAACGACATGGCAGCAGGAACACATTAGTCAAGAAAATGACATTGCTAGATAACCTTTTAAAGGTTTAACTATGCTATTGCTCCTAATTGTCCTAAATTACTGTTTATAAAGAAACATGATTATTAGATACAGCAGAAATAGTGCTGAGGGGAGATATGGAGGCAGAGATGGCTGAGTACATCAATGTCTGAGCAATAATCACTGAAGCAGCAGCTTTCTGCTTTGCTATCGCAACCTCAGTCTTGGTGTTGACAGCACTGGGGAGAAGCAAGCCACAGCCAAATGCAGGCTCTTTCACAGTTTCAGCACTGTCACCACATAAGTTTACATTTCAGACTGGCATCCAACCTGCTCATCACAGGCTCAGTGCATCAGGAGCTGAGCACCTTCAATGTCCACCGAGGTCAGAGGATGCGCTGCATACTCTCAGGAACTCACTCCATCACATCCCTAACTTCCAAGCAGAGACACACTGAAAAGGGTTTTCTTTTGTCTGAAGGAGGAGAACCTAAGCATTTAGACCACCTAAATGAACTACAGACTGTAAGGAAGAGGGGTGGAGGACAATTTTGAACATAAAGTTGCCTGGCAAATACACACAGTTATTAAACACTTATGAAAACAATTTGTAATGATTCCATCTTGCTAACTAATCGGTCTTTTTAATACAGAAGCAGTTATGCATCACTTCCCAGCCATATTGTATGAACTTCTCAACATCCTTGGTTGTTAGTTTAACACAAAGACATCAGAGCCAGAGGTTTTTTGACCCCTGTAAACCTTCACCCTGCTGAAGGAGGCAAGGAGCCCAAGTATGTCACTGAATGCACGTGCTTCCACATTTCTGACACCAAAAATTTCTGGTGTATCCATAATGGCATTAGCTCTGAAAGGAAGTAAGATTTGGCACTGGAGTTACTATGGTTGGGTGAATGCAATGGGGAAGGCTAGCTAGTGTTGTAAGCTGCTGGGACACCAACCAGTCCTCAAAAATGAGCGATCTAGGAGCCCAAAGATGATGGAAAAAAACTGTGCTTTTCTCCGCTTTTACATGTTTTGCTCTAATGCTTTAATATTTCTACAGCACTAAAAATAATTCTCTGTCTGAAAACACTTTATTAGTTGTGTAACAATCTTATTCTAATTGGGTTTCTGCCTTCAGTAAAATGTCTCCAGAGATATTCTCTCTTTGGCCAGTGAAAAGCTATATGAAATGAGTTGATAATTTACCCACACAAAGGTATTTAAATCCTCTACCCCTGATAATTCCTTCTCTTTTGCTTATTCTGTCTACTGATGGAGACGGTTCACATCACGCTTAGCACTTTATGTCTATAATACCTATTACTTGTCAGCAATCCCATTGCAAAGTTCAAAGACAGAGCTGCAATGGAGACTCAGCCACCTTGTCCTTCACACGCATCCCTCTAAGGTGCGTATATTGAGAAACACTGTATTTTTTCCTTAGAATTTTCTTCCTTTAAAATTTTTACAAAGCTTTAAAACCACTGTTACTATCATCACCAATCCCTTCTTGGAAACCTTGAGGCCAGTGCGCAGATGTCCTGATGAGGGACTCTCCTGTAGCTCTCCCACAGTCAGCATTGGTATGCTGGCTCACTCCAGAGAGAGCTCAATCCCATCATTTAGAAAATCTTTTCCAAATGTTCATAGTACCTCCAATGTCTTCCCACTGGTTGATTTCCCTTCACCTAATTTGAGATTATTACATGCACAGCTTTTTGTTACTGTATTTAAGGAGTGAAATCAGCTAATGAATGATGCTCTGAAGTTTCTTTTCTGATAATCTGAACAGTGCAGATTATATTGAAAGATCTGTTCATGACTCATGCTGAAAGATCAGGGTCTAAACTATGTGCTTAATCCACAGCCCCAAGTTGCTGGGATCAGTGGCAGCTTGCCACATCTTTGTAAAAAGCCCAGGAAACTTTGGGACAGATACACAGCTGGTAGAAGCTGTCACTGCTGCAGCAGCCCAGCCTGGTAAGCAATTCAGAGCAGCCAGGTGTACACCTCAACACACAAGGGATCGCCATTTCAACATATCAACTCATTTCTCCTCAGCAGCCTAAGATCTATTCATAGCACAATTAACAAAGAAAATAAAAGATTTTCCTCCAGCTGATAATATCTGAGAGATCTAAAAATACTAATACATTATGGCACTACTTTCCAAAGCACAAAAATTACTTGTGAGCACATCTGGGACTTCCAACAGATTTGATTCCTTATGACACATTTTGGAATAAGAACATCCTTAAGGTTCACACCACTAGGAGAAATGAGGGGTACAGATTTGCACTTTTTTGTACATAGGGATGCACCGAAAGCCCAGTAACATCACGCCAGGGCTGAGAACCTCCTGTCAACAAACATGCAGGAGCAGGGGCAGATGGTGCCTCAGCCCTGGCTCCTCAAACCATGCCTTCCCACCTGAGGATAGGAAGCCACAAGCTGGGCAGAAGTACATGGAAGGTAGGAGGAGGGAAGGGATTAGAATGCAGGCTGGTCTTCCGGCTCTTGACAGTGAAAAATGAGAGCTGACGTCAGGGACAGTGAAAGGGAAGAATTATAGCTCAAGTTTTGCCTCTTCTGAAGCAGAAGGAGCCAACCTGCCACAGCACTGGCACAGATAGTGCTGCCATGGTGATTCTGCAGCCTTGTCAATGTGCTGTCCAAAGCAAGTGCCTCCTTCTCAAGTCAGAGCTGGCCATACCTGGCACTGTTTTCTCTCAGGGCCAAACAAGAATCAGTGGTCCAAATGGAGAACCACTTCTTCCACCCTACCTGCTCACAACCAGTCCCATGCCATTATATATTTTGAAAAGTATTTCAGCTTTTATTTTACAGCTCAACTGCTTGCAAATCCTTATGCATCCTGTGCTGTCCTACAGTAAAAATCCACATGATGCATTTGCATTAGAACGTTTTTCCAAGGTCTGTTAGTCTGGTCCCCAAGAGACACTCCCATAATTGAAATGCTTAAGTCCAGAGCTATCAATTATCTTTAAAAACAAAATGGAGTCCCACTAGGAGAAAATTACAGCCAGGTTTCTTTATATGTAGTAGAAATAAGGGGATTAATTATCATCACCCCTGTGCAAATGCCTTTAAGGCATGGGAAGGAAAGAAGTTATCTCTTCTTGAAGGAGAAAGCTATACGCACACTTCTCATATGCATCTGTAGGCAAAGACCACTTGAATCCTGAAGGAGGCATCCTGAGCTTGCCTTCTGATTTTGCCAGTCCCATTGCGCAACATATGGACCACGTATATGCATCTCCTGGGTAGGACCAATCACATCACTGTATTTATGCAACAGCTTCACTCCAGGTGAATTTCTGGGGGTATTGTACCAACCTGAAGCAATATGCTGTGCCATCCCACTTTCCCTCCAAACGATGTTAAATAAATAGTGTAATTATACACAATGCAGGTACTGCAATACTTAACTTCCAGAGGTAGATCCCTGGAGTGGAACGAACTCCCGGCATCGCTACCAGGGACATTACAGCACAGCAGGAACGACCTGTGCAAGGTCTGCAGGCTGACGGAAATGGGAGCACCTGCAGCATTCATTTCTCCCCTCCCTCCTCCAGGGTATAACAACATTAACGTAACAATTTATTATTATTCATATACTCAACATGGTGTAAATTCCTAGTCTTCAAAAGTTATCACGTTCAATCTTGGTAACTGATCTCATGTTACTTTCTCTCTGAGACCAAACTCATCAAATTTCTGTCAAGTGTCTGCAATTAAAGTATCACAACACAAAACCATGGCACAGGCCATTTGCAAATACGGTTTTCTTTAAGACTGTGCCCTTGATCACCTGAAGTAATGCTACCATAGCTCCTGTGAGATGGACTCATTTTTCAGGTGAAAAATCTAACCTTTCTGCTCTAAGCTAAACATTTCAGTGTAGAACAGCTTAGTAAACATTCTTCTACCACAAAGTCACTTGTTTTTATTGCTTCTAATGGGCTGTTCAGAAGTTTCTACTAAACTGAAGAGATACTGATTCATTTTTTCATCTCACAATCTGAGGATCCAGCTAGCAACCTGTAACTTGTTCTATATCTTCTGACCAAAATTCATTCATGTTTAGGAAACCATTACAATTTCATTTGTGTAAACTGTATTTTTCTCTTCTATGATAGTAATTGTTGATTCTGGGAAAAGGCAAAACAAAAAATCACCTGAGAACAAGCTATCGTGCCACTGACTGTGTTAAAGGGACCAATGATAAGATATTGCTGTGCTAGAATCAGTGCACCGGTGGTAGACCCAATATCAAAAATTTATGGTAATTGAAACCACAGAATCTTTGGAAATGCAGTCAATTTGAGTCAGTATCAAAAGGTCATTCTATTCAATTTAGACTTGATGCTGAGCACAATATTGAGAAAACACCTGAAAGCAAATCATCAGCAGTTTGGGCCTCAACATTTACTGACTACATAGACTAATTTCTTGATTACTGAATAAATGCATTACCTATGTTTTGGACTGGTTTAGCTCACCAGAGGAGCTTTTTAACTTGTACAGTACTTGACACTGTAAAAGTATTACCAAACCTTTTACCAGGAACTGCATGTCTATAACACTGAGGCATGCCATGGACAAATTCCGATGCTGCCTTGCCCAGTGCCAGGTAAGACCACTGTTCTTCATGGGTCAGGAACTGCAGCAGAAGACCTGACATGTCTTGTCTGGCCTGCAGCATGCTAGGTCAGGGCAGAGCTCCACATCAAAGCAAAACTCTACCTACATCTAAGAACAGGGGAAGGACAGAAGTGCAAAGGAAAGAAAGAGCTTGATGAAGAGACACATAAGAAAGGCTGGGAGTTTCAGTGTGCCAGATGACCAGAGAAGAAAAGAAGAACGTGAAGTTTTCTTGCTGCCAGCACTAGTGGGAAAACATGGGTGAGGTGCTGCTGACAAGGGGGGACACAGGAAGAAGAAAAGGAGAAAGTGAAGTTTTCTTGCTGCCAGCACTAGTGGGAAAACATGGATGAGGTGCTGCTGACAAGGGGGGGGCACAGGATTGTCAGCCTGAACCGCACAAGTAGATCACTGCCTGAGTGTGGAAGGTTACACAGCCTGCCCTCCCAGCCTGGAGCAGCACACAGTGCCTCACACACATCCTCCCTTCCCCTTTTACACACAATCCTTCATGCACATGATAAAGTCCTGAGCAACAACCCAGACGGAGATTTGTAATTATTATTACACACCTAAGCCACACAGGAGGGTAGAGAGTTACAGTTCCGAAGCAAGGGTCCCAATCCAGATGAGCTCTGACAGGGAATGGGTATTGCAAAAAGAGGGAAGCGGGGGGTGGGGAAGGCTACATGCTACAGTGTAAGACAGGGAAGACATTTGGGACTCTCCCCATTGCAGAGCTTTTAGCAACAGTGTCAGCAGTATTTCAGTCCAAATACTCAAACACTGCTTGCTCAGATTTATTTATTTACTTGATTTATGGTGCATGCCCACACTAATCTGTCTGTGCACTGACAAAATTTTTCAACATTCATATACCTTTGTAAGGCAGCATGGCATGTTCTGGGAAAAAAAAAAAAAGAGCTACATATAGTTTGCAGTGATTATTTCACACATGTAATTGATGTAAACCCTTCTTTTGCCTCTTGATAATGGCAGACATCTCTGAAAAATGCACTTGCGTGGTAGTATAGACCCCTCCTTTGCAAACTATGAAGCATAATCTTGTCGCTTTTGTTCATTCTGTGTTTCAGTGTTACATTTGCTTTAGTTTTAATTATATTGGACGTGTCAGGATATCTGTCATAATCCCTACTTCTTTCTAGAGATTTATGACTCTACACAAATATAAATTTCAGGGTAAAATTATATACAATATAGCAGAGAAGCATTTACATGTATTTTTTAATTTTGTTCAATTATGCAGAGATTGGGTTTTGTGCGAACGGAGCACACACTCAAAACCTCCCTTTTAAATCACAAAATATGACACTTCTATCTGGTGCTTTTACTGTTAGAAAATTGGAATTTAATTTGACCAGGAAATTAGCATTTGTAAGGAATCAAGTTCATTAAATGCTTTTTATAGTGTTCTAATTTTTTAGCATGTTCAGCTTCATCAAACCTACCGCCATGCCTGTTGAACAGGTACAACAAACACAAGTCATGTCTCACAGGAAGAAAAACACCAGTTTTTCTTCAACCCGCAATGTGAAAGGATCACTAATACATCTGGGCTACTTATCAATTTTTATTGTGTTCTAACTGGATGGCTGCCATCTGGTCTGAGGTGGCTAAAAGACTTTATTCAGATAGATACAACACAAAAACTTGTTTACAAGGCTAAAGATGAATTTCTCTATTTGTTTTACCTATGTAACTATACTCCTGCCTTTAAGTGTCACAGCAATGGCTCCACCATCCTCCTGCTGTGCACCAGTAGATGTGTTGAGTGACACACACTTAGAGAGGTGGTTTGGTTATATAAAATAAACAGATAGTAGGCATTAGCCCTAAAAAAACCTGAGGAAATCACCACAGAAAGAAAAAAAAAATCTTTAGATATGTACACTCTACTCTTAATGAGCTAAAAAAGTTTCAGAAAACCTCAGTAGCATTCCCATATCTGAGGACATGCTCAGCTGAGAGAACACCCCAAGTACCACTACTGTGAGTATCCTAGGCTGAAAGCAGTAAAAGGCTCCATTATAAAGAAGCACCAGGTAAAAATGTGGAGAAGCCACAGTAAGGAAGGTGCTAACAGGTATAGTGTTTAACACAGCACAGAATCACAGAATCACAGAATCACAGAATCCCAAGGGTTGGAAGGGACCTAAAAAGATCATCTAGTCCAACCCCCCTGCAAGAGCAGGGTAACCTACAGTACATCACACAGGAACTTGTCCAGGCGGGCCTTGAATATCTCCAGTGTAGGAGACTCCACAACTCCCCTGGGCAACCTGTTCCAGTGCTCTGTCACTCTTACAGTAAAGAAGTTCTTCCTGATGTTAACGTGGAACTTCCTATGTTCCAGTTTACACCCATTGCCCCTTGTCCTATCACTGGATATCACTGAAAAAAGCCTAGCTCCATCATCCTGACACCTACCCTTCACATATTTGTAAACATTGATGAGGTCACCCCTCAGTCTCCTCTTTTGCAAGCTAAAGAGACCCAGCTCCCTCAGCCTCTCCTCATAAGGGAGATGTTCCACTCCCTTAATCATCTTTGTGGCTCTGCGCTGGACTCCTTCAAGCAATTCCCTGTCCTTCTTGAACAGAGGGGCCCAGAACTGGACGCAATATTCCAGATGCGGCCTCACCAAGGCTGAGTAGAGGGGGAGGAGAACCTCTCTTGACCTACTAACCACTCCCTTTCTAATGCACCCTAAGATGCCATTTGCCTTCTTGGCCACAAGAGCACATTGCTGGCTCATGGTCATCCTCCTATCCACCAGGACCCCCAGGTCCCTTTCCCCTTCACTACTTTCCAGCAGGTCAACCCCCAACCTGTACTGGTACATGGGGTTGTTCTTCCCCAGATGCAAGACTCTACACTTGCCCTTGTTAAATTTCATCAAGTTTCTCCCCGCCCAACTCTCCAGCCTGTCCAGGTCTCTCTGAATGGCAGCACAGTCCTCTGGTGTGTCAGCCACTCCTCCCAGTTTTGTGTCATCAGCAAACTTGCTGAGGGTGCACTCAGTTCCCTCATCCAGGTCATTGATGAAAATATTAAACAGCACCGGTCCCAGCACCGACCCCTGAGGAACTCCACTAGTCACAGACCTCCAGCTAGATTCTGCGCCATTGACCACAACTCTCTGCCTTCTTCCTTTCAACCAGTTCTCGATCCACCTCAGATCACAGGCGCATTTTACCAGGCTTTTCAGTTCACTTTTACAGTCCCCTGAAAACAAAATGTAAGGTTGTCTCAGCAGGCAAATAAGCCCTTGCCTCAAAAAACTGTGATGCTCTTCAGGACGAGGAGAGGTGTCTGAATTTTCCGCCAGTTAAACATGTGGATTCATTCAGATGCCTCATAATATCCTTAACTATGTATTTCCTTGATTTGTCACTAGGTGATAAGGCTTTAATGCTCTTTCAATGCAATTTTGTGTATGTGAATAGAATCATAAACTAGAGATGGTGACTTTAAAACAGAAAACATTGAAAGAAAATAAAGATCAGAGAAGAGCTATCTGTTGCAAAGCCTCCTCTAGAGAACATCCACTGCTGGATTGTTTCTATATTTCCTGGAACTCACTGGTCTTCACAGATACTGCTGATGAAATAGAGTTGACGCTAAAATGTATAACTAATTCACTAATTTACACTAAGGCTACCCTGTTCATTTACCTTCAATCAGCCTAGAAGAGTTATGTAATGCACGCATACTGTGATGCACACTACAGTTCCCACTGCAGTTGCCTCTCTTCTATTTATTTCCTAGTCAAAACTGAACGTATTGCTCATTCTCTGCTCATCTTTTAACAATGCGTATTCCTGATCACCAGCCCTCCACCCGTACAATGAAAAGGCTGTCTTTTTCTTTGCAAGGTACTGATGTTAACTGGTCCCTTTTTCATCAGAAATGGTGAAAATCAACCTGGGCAACATTTCTGCCCTCTTTAGAAAAGACCCATAATAGGCAGTCAAGTCCAGTGGTACTCATCAATGCACTAAATATCATTATTAACTAGGCCATAAGTTCCTTTAGGCAGCAACTGTAATTTTCTGTGTTCACACAACCCTTTCACAACAGTGTCCTGATTTACAATTGGGTTTGAGATGCTGCCACAGCACCTATAATAAATAATTTGGGGTACTTCTATTTAATCCTGCTAGTAACCAAAAGAAAAGGAACTTGGGCCCAGATGTTCAGCTGCTGTAAATTAGGGCTTCTCCACAGGTTTTAACAGAGCTATGCAGATTTACACTAGCTGGGGACCTGGTCCTCTGTTCTTTGGGTATCTTGAGGATCAAGCTGAGAGCAGCAGCTCTTGCATACTGTATCTGTACCAGCATGTCCTGGGACTATCAGCAGTCCAGCCAGAGGCCAGTAAAGTCTAACTCTTCCTCCTTATCAAGCTAGTTCTGCTCGTAAGCACTACACTGATACAACTAATATAAATTTAAAAGTGGCTTGGGTTCATCTTGCCTACAGTGTGGTAGATGCTGTGCTCACGCTCCTTACTGGAAATGCACTGATGTATTTGTTCATGTCAAGTGCATCTTCAATTTAAATTATCCCTACTGAAGTTAACACAGGTTATAATTTGAGACTATGCAGCTGCTAGATGCATAGCCAAAATCCCATGTGCCTAATGCCAGGAACAGTAAGTGAATTGCAGCCATTTGACTACTAAAGCAGAGGTGGGAGCCTGCAGATCATTGGCTTTAACGCAGCCTATGCTTTCCTGACTCAGATGACCTCCCTTTGTAAGAGGATACTTTGCCTGCTCTATCAGCACCCAAAATGGGGGGACAGGAAGAGAACGAGGAACGGAGCTGTTGACTGGAAGCCCAAGACGAAAGAGCCACACTCCTGATCCAGTGTCCTGGGAAGAGAAAACCCCTTTAAGTAACACTTCTGGGGGCAGAAGGCTGGAGCCGCTACCACTAACCCAGGCAGCACAACCTCTATTTCTACCTGTTTCAGACAGGACAGGTTACTGTGCCCAAGTCTTGTTCAACTGGCTGGGATTAGCGGGTGCGACCACTCATGTTTAGGTAGCAATAAAGTCTTGTTTTGTAAACGTATGTACGGATCACACACACACACCATGAGGAAAGATGGGGTGAGGAAAAGAGAGAGGAAGAGGAAGGGGAAGAACAGAAAGTAAACACAGTTGCACTTCCCCCACCCCCACATTAGGGGGACACATCATAATTTCCAGTAAAAAAAGCTATCTGTAAGTGATATTGCAAAGTTTTATCCACCGGAAGCACCAAACCACCAGTGTGCAATGAGCACTGCAGCATTTTACGGCTGCATATGGACTTTCCCCCTATTTCTAAAGCAAAGGCTGTCCCAAAGCCGAGTGCCGGTATAACACCGACACCAGCTTGAGTTCCCTTGGATTAGAGCAGCACAAACCAAGCATCACCCAGGGAAGTCAACGGAGTTAAACCAGGACAGATTAAGTGTAATTGAGAAGCAAATCAGGCCCTTTACTCCTGCCCTTTCTTCCCTGAGAAAAACTACATACATTCCTTTTTCCTCAGACACATCGACAGCAACAGCCTCAACTGCCCTGATTGGGTTTCACCAGTGGCAATGCAGAAATGTTTATTTCCATTAGGCTGGGTCTATAAAATCCCCCTTTCACTCCTGTGCTTCTATGACTTCCAAACAGCCACAAGCCTGACATTTTGGTCTCTGACAAGCAGTGCTTAATAGTGGGACATTTAGGAAAAAAAAAAATCTATACAAAGAAAGCTCTTAAGACAAGACAGGCTGAGCGTTTGTACCACAAATGGTTTGTTTTAGCTATCTCTCTGCCTCCTGTAAGACGGAAATCAGACAGCTTACTGGCTTAGCTTGTTAGGCCAGGTTAAAGGGATGCAGTGCTGAAAGGCTCTTACGGAAGCTTACCCTTGGACTAAAAATAGCAGGCACTAGAGAATTATCTTAAATACTACCAAACTTGTTCTGCACTGTGAATGCAGATAACTGTAATATGTTTCCATTTTTGGTAGTTTTAGAGCTTTTTAAAGTTCTGCTCTCTTTAGCTGACTATTTAATTAGTTTCTGATTCTATTTGCCGCTATTTCTCTCAGAGATATAGCCTGAGGGGTACTTTGCCTATGAATCCTTTGTATTTAGCAGCATTGCTATTGTTAACATCTAATGAGCTGTTGGATTTGCCAAACACTTGGTATAGGTACAAACACTTCTTTGAAATATAAATGTTTAACACACAGCAAATAGCAAATCAAAAGATACTGTAACACAGCGTCCTCACTCTCTCATTGCATGTGTCATCAAGAGAGTAAAAATAAAAAACTGCTTTATTACATTTAGTTCTAAATCCCAAAATGCGTATCTGAGCGAGACAATTTTAGCTCACTGCCTGGGACCTTATAAGAAAATTAAATTATTTTTGGTATCACAAGAGGACTTGCACATATGGGTAAGGCTACACGGTCTGACATGGTTCCCTGCCAGCTGAACTGTGGAGCTGTCAGTGTTTCCTTTGGGGTAAAACTGCAAGACTCTACAGTCTTTAATGAAACCACTTCATCTTTAAAACATATACAATTTTTGAGGCTACAAGCGGTTCTCTTTACATAGTCTTAAGCAAGATTCATCTGTCTATCTGCTCCTCACTGCAAACCATGACAAGGTATCAAAACAAGGAAACCCCAAAGCAAAGCACAAATGTTCTCCATCTTTACATACATTTTACTTGTGCTACAGTCAGTCTGAAAGACATCACCTCAGGAATCAGTCATGCAGTGTAAGATCCCTGCTGCTGTTGTCGCCTCAACTCTCCACACCTCTGCAGGTAACACCACCGTGGGTATTCGCTGCATGATCTCAAATCAGGAACATTGCAAGATTCAAGCAGGAAGTGCCTCCACACATATTCCTGCCCACTGCCTTCCACACCATATACCAGGTATTAGCCAGTCTTGGCATGGGGCTGACTGATTGCCATAACAAGAGTACAGAATGGAAACTAATAAAAGGCATGCGTTTTAAGATGTTTCCCAGTATTTTTTCCTTCCCTGGTTTTACTGCAACTTTTCAGTATAAGTCACTTTTAAAATAATTTAAAAACCTTAGTTGATGAAGGCCAACTTGTAGATACAAACACTGGGCAAGGTCAAAATAAACCCAACCATGCAGTTGAACACAAGTTCCTTCCCTTATTGGGCAGGCATCACATCTGACTGCCACGGAGCCTGTCCTCTCAGACACAATTTTTCTTTGACTCTCTTTACAGGATGAGAAATGCTTTCACTCTGAAATAGTGGTGGAATTCACAGATTCCCTCACCAGATATATACCTATCACCTTTATAAGCTCACGCATAGTGGCATAACCTAGCCACATATCTTGCAGCTGCCATTAAAACCCTCCATATGTCTTCATTTGGGAAGCAAGTTTTCTTTTTGAGTCAGGAGTTAAGTTCACAGCCTCTCTGTCAAATAAACAACATATCTGTTGTCACCTGGCTGCTGAGCAAGCCCTGTCTTTGAAAGTACGCACTCAGTGATTTTAGCAGTCTATTTCTCAGCCTTTCCTTCCACAGTCATGCAGCAAAAATAAGGCTCCACCTTCATTATGATGATTAGCACTACTATTCATCTCCTGCAATTTAAGTTTCTCCTGGTTAAGTGTTACACTAGCACTACCATGACAACAGCCTTATTGCACTGAATCATCTCCAGTCACATCATAAGGGAAAGTATCTGCAGAAAGTACTCACAGTCCAAACAGATGAGACCAAGAAAGGAGGATTATAATCTTTCCTTTATAGCATGGAATTTGATGTGCAGAGATTAATCAGTTTCTCCAGGCCAGAGACTGCCCACAGGCATGATGGGCAAGAAGACCAGCAACACCAACCTCCGCTTCCAAGCAGCGCACAACGACACCACTAACAGTGCACATAATCCCTGTCCCAAAGCACTTCCAGACGAGCTTTCAGTTGACGGAAAAGGACTGAAAAATGGTTGTCAAGAGCATTGGGGAGCAGAGCCCTGAGAGGCTAGTGCACAGGGTGTCTGCATTGTCCAACCACCTGCCAGACAGAAAGAGACAAAAAATGCTGCTCCCCTTTTTACTGTATTCTTTTTCCATCTTTTTTTTTTTTTTTTTTTTGCTAGTGAACAAGACTACACTTTCTGGCTACAGCAATAGCCCAAGGTCAGCGATCTGGTGTCAGGGACCTTCTGAGCTGAAGTGACAGCCTGAGATCTGGCACTCATTTGCAGACTTTTGTACGCAAGACCGTGTCATCTACCACAGCCTGCAAAGGTTATTAACAGTCTGTATGAAGTCAGGCAGCAGTGACGGAGGAAGAAAGTGTCTTTGGCACAGGATAAAGGATAAAATACTTTCTCAAAGCCATTTGTGTGATATCAGCCAGAGTGAATTGGAATTAGGATGAAGAATCGTGCCATTAACACCAGCAACAGATTTAAGTCCTGATGATTTTCCTTGTGCATAAGGCGGGAGAAGACAGGCTAGATAGTGTATGTTTATTGAAGCAAGAAGGTTAGAGATAAGATATAATCTAACCAAACCATGCAATGCAATTCGGGAAGATACTCAAGAGTTCCAGAGTCTGAATTAGCAGGTTTGTCTAATACCTATGGGTACAATTACTCCCTGATGCAAAACAATTATTGAATTCCAGAGAGGGAGAACATCAGGTGAAGTGGCCCCGATCCTTCATTAGTTGAGTAGCTTTCAGGACTAAAAAGGACAATTGCACATATCCAAAGAATAAGGGAGCTCGATATCTCCAGGAATTTTGGAGTGCACAAATTTGACGCTAGGAGACACATTTTCTTTGCACAGAAAAAAATTCAGATGGATTCAAGCATTTAAGTAACAGCAATATTTTATAGGTTTTCATCCCAAGTCTACGAGCATTCTGACTCTTTTGCTATTACACCGCACTATTGTCCTGCCATTGTTTCTCACACACAGAGCTATTTTGCTAAGGACTCCCCCATGGGAAAGGTTTGGCTTACCAGTTATCAGTTTCAAAGTTAAAATTTTAGAACTGAACAGAACACTTGCAATGAAAATTGAAGCCATGAAAAAATCGACCAATTTCTCATCAGAAAGACTCCCAAGAGAACCTCAGCAAACTTACGCATGGTTCCTATGTGATGCAATAAAATCTGCTCTTCTTTTTTGAAGTTATCCACAATCTTAGATTTTACTATCCATGAACAACAGTGATGAGGACTATCTGGACTATCTCCAAATCCCTGCAACTTGGATTTTCAAGAAGATTTGAATTCTTTTTTTAATTGGGTATATGCCAGTAAGGTTAGGGAGTGATTCTAAAGAAATAACAATACATGATGTGTCTTGATCGGAAATGATGAGAGAATATAATGAAGTTCTGGACAATACTGTTGAGGGACAACTTTATAAGATCTCTCTTAAAGTCTGATTTTCAGGAGGAATTGGGAAAACCTAGCAGCTCCGTTCAAACGGATAGAAGGGCAATGAATTCTACTGTAGGATCTCTTCTTTTGCTGACTCAGTGAAGACACATTTGTCATTCAAAGACAAATTAGAAAAGGGCATGGATCGTGCTACATAGATGCTTAGTCTCAGTTATCAGCCAGGTACAGGCAGCTTCCAACGCATCTACCTCCAAGTGCATCAGAAAAAAATGCAATCTCTTCTGGTGGATGTGGACAGAACGTCTTTGTCCAAATTCAGTTTGAGCAAATACTGCAAAGCGGTTTAGCACAGGGAGGATTTGTCCCTGCAGAAATTGACACAAATTCCTTTAGGACAGGAGCAGCCACCCCAACCACATAGCTGGGATTGCCAGCAGATAGAATTAGGAGAACTGGAAGATAACACCGTGGCCTAATGTAAACTCTTAAATCTGCCGCAAACAGAGTGGTAACACTGGCACACAATAAAACTGATATTTGTCATTGCACTCCCAGAAGCAGGTGTAGGGAAGGACAAGAGGCAGAAGTGGATTTTTGCTCATCCCTGTGAATTCAGGTTGGGGGAAAAAGCAAGCTGACAGAAGCTGTAGGAAATAGTTTTTCAGTGATGGAGGGCAAGCTGCATCCTAGGAGCTTGCCTATTCCCTCCAAGGAGTGACAGCCTAGGAGGAAATAATGGGAGATAAGTGAAAGGGTACACTTTAAGGTCCCTGCTATGCAGCTGGTGCAACTTGGATTAACAGGCTTGAGAAGGCAGCGTTCCTGGATGTTTCAAGCTGGACTAGCAGAAAAACTCAGTATCCACAAAAGCCATTATTCTAAAAAGTTGCTGACATGCCTGCTGGGCCAAGGCATGTCAGAATATGAAGCATTAAGAACATATATACACAACTTTCAAAAGCACAAATTAGGAAATAGGAACTATTATAGGCTGAAGATTAGGGATAGGTCTTTCTATTTCTTTCTTTAGCTTTGGGTTTAGAAATAAAAGTTTCACATGTATAATTTTGTGAGAGATCCAGAAAGAGAACAACCACCTCTGTGCAGCATGGGGATGCCCCTAACAAGCCTTCTTGGGTCCAGACAGAGCCTACAGAGAAGCAGTTCAAGTGCATCTGGACTGTGTTCACAGCATTGCAAATGCTTGGAGCAGGGTGTAAGGCAATGCTGATGCTGCAGCTGAGAATTAGCCCTCCACGGCCTACTAGCTCTGACCATACTGGACTTGAAATGAGTCAGTGTGGAGATCTTGACATGATTCCCGTTCTCTGCTCATGTCTTTCCCCATGGCAGGGGGGTTGAAATTAGATGATCTTTAAGGTCCCTTCCAACCCAAGCCATTCTGTTATGCTAGGATCCCTGGTACTCTGGGAAAGTTCCCTAAGCACTCACAGCAGAGCACTCAGTCTTGCACACCATTTGGATCTCTAGAAGACACAGTCAAATAATCCTTCCCAACCAGTTCTGAAAACACAATACAGAGATGCCAGCTAACCCTGCAGAAACTTGCTGAGTACATTATGATCACCTTTAGCTAGTACGCTCCCAGCTGACTCTTACAGGTTTACTCCAGTGTCCCTCCATCATTTTCCTTTGTTCCTGCAGGAGAGGTTTGCTCTCTTTCAGAACACAGCCTAGGACAAACATCAATACTGAGTGAAAGCTAATAAATCCACCCACAGCACCCATCAACACTATGCAGAGATATAGCAGCAGCTAGCTCTGATCTGGCTTGTAACACCACTGTATCAGAGCTGACAAGCCCTGTCTGACTAGTTAAAAAGGGAACAGAGCATCTTCCAAATGACCGTATTTCTTAGCTTCCTAGTTGTTTTTTTTTTTTTTTTTAATTTTTTTTTTTCCAATTTAATTCTTCCTCTTAGGTCTGGAGATAAACAAGTCTCCACGGTGGGATGTGCTACTTAAGGCAGCTTCTCCACAGGTTTGGTAGTCTCGAATCACACCACCACAACTTCAAGCTAGCATCTGCTAGCTGTGCTGCAGGTTAGAACTCCTGGGCTGGACAAGCTCAGCAGGCTGGAACCACTTTCAGCTGGCTGGGAGAAAGAGGAGCCTAGTTAGACAGCAGCACTCCCAGGCCTCTGAAGGAAGAGTAACTCGAGTTTACTTTCCCTCACAAGCCCCAAGGATCACCTCTTTCTTTCCTTCACTACCTTTGCTCCTTCCAAGGACTTCGGAATGTACACCATAAAACAGGGATGGTCACTAACACATACAAAGAGACTATCCCCCTACTACAGGGGTTTTAGGCATTACCATGAGACAGGTAAATAGAGACTAAGTTTAGTAACTGGGGGGGAAAGAGGGGGCCCAGCATCACAGCCAAGGAACCTGGCATGTCAGCTACTAAAAGGCCACATGGAAGTACTGGGAAGTACTGCAATTAACCTTAATTTATGGTATGAGATTTTCAGGAGAGTTAGGTATCCAGTGACAATGTTTAAAAAGTAAATGCACGAAGAAGTAATGCGCCACCAGAACTGTAACAAAAAGATTGCACAGAAAGTTATGCATTATGGATGATTTAGCAGTATCATAGATAGCACAGGCTCCAGCAAGAGGAGTGAAATCATCCCTATCTTCCCATTTGTCGGCAGAATTTTAACAAGGGGCTCCTGGGAGCTCTTGGGGGCTCCTCCATGGCTCAACAGACAAATTAACTCATCAAAGGGAAGGTAGGGATGATTAACTAACAAGAGCCCCCTCCAGCCCATCACTGGAACATGGTTATTTCACCCAGATGGTGTTCACCTACCTGAAACTGGTAATGACAGTCTCGGATTGGATTTACAGAAAAACATAGATAATAAGGTGCTGCAGGAGTGACATGATAGGAGTTATTGGTCTGTGATGCTCTAGACTGTGCCAGGGGCAGCATAGCTGTTTTGAAATGTTAGCCTCTGTTTTGTAACGTTATCCTCTCTGCCCGAGAGATTTCCTGCTGCAAATGGGAGACTTGGTATCCAGAGAAAGATTTGACCTGACCCTTCCTATATGAGAGTGGGACCAACAGCAAGGAAAATGACATCACATACAAGCAGAAGCAGTTTGACAGCCCTTCACTGAAAATGGATGAATGTCTTTGTAGTGTTAAGGACAGTGTGGTATTTTCCTATGCCTTAGAAAAAAACCCGCAAGTTTCTCTGGCTTTTCTCCAGATGCAATTGAGGTAACAATTGGTGATGTTTTGCCTGATATCTTCATCCTAGTGTGAAGAGTACACATTAGGCTTTTAAGCACAGTCAATACAGGTAAGAAAATCCACACCAGTCCTGATGGGGAAAAACAAAAGTAAAGCAGATACAAAACCAGTAAAAGTTTTTAAAGATGCATGTTTCCCCCGGACAGGTAGAAATAAAAGCCTATTGCTCCTTTTGTGCGTGGCCAAAGCTTATGAAAATGAACAGGCTAAGGACCTGTGGAAGCTAAGACCAGCCCAAGAGGTAAGTTTCCTTATATGAAAATTTGACATGAAAACCTGTGCCAGACTGAGAACACTCTTGACTGCCACCTATCTTCCTCTGAAAACTAGGATTTGCCCATGATGGGCTTCTTGCTATATACAGACATGCCTCCTGGGGATTTCATAGTTGCTTAAGATTATAGGGTAAGATTTTCCAAATGCGATCAGGAGCTCATTACCAGTCCTAATAAAGTGACATTTCAAGGGAGGAGAAGCAACAGCAAAGGAACACAGAAATAATTCCTCAACCTCTTGCTCTAGGTGGACCATACAACTTCCCGAGGTCCCTTCCCACCTCAACAATTCTGTGATTCTGCAAAGCCCTTGCCTTCCCCAAGTTTGCTCTTCATCCTCTACCAACCACACTGTCACCTTCACTACCTGGCTGCCCACACCTCACCAACAAGCCCTCCTGAAGTGAAGACAATAGATCCAAGGTCCTCTTCACTCAGTCTCAAACCACAGGGCCTGGCAAAGTGGAGCACATCATAACTAGATGCAGCTAGTCAACTGATGCAAATAATAATAGTAAAAAGATAATCCTGAATACTAGAAGACCTTTAAACCTCTCATCATACCTGCTTTTCACCTAGAATCGCTGACTGCTCTGTGGAAATGTGCAAGCCAGCAGCGTTCTCACCAATGTCAAAATCCCAGTGAGAACTCTCTCTTCCATAACGTTTATTACCCGCATTCTCCAATGCAGTTCCTGAATCATCATGTCACTGCTTAAACAGCAACTTGGGAGAAGAATAATTAGTTTTGGTTTCTTGGGTTTTTTTTCCATAAAGGTTTAAGACTACTTTCAGGCACAATTGAACAATTTTGAGTTCCCTCCAAGAGAAACTACCATTCCAGGAGAAAACTCCCGTTGTTTCTTCTAGCATCTCTCAGGAAGCAGAACATTCCTCTGACCAAACCAATCCTCCAGACAACTGCTATTACCACCTCCTTGACAGTAATCTGCTGAGTGAAAAACAAGTTTTCCATCCAGTTTCTCGATGTTCATGCAAGTGTATCTCCTGCAGCAGAGATCTGAAGCCTATCTGACTACTTGACGGACTGCCCCTCCAAATCCTTATAAAGATTCAGTATCACTGAACCTTCGAGGAGCAGATGTGGTGGCAGAGAGTGTAGAGGTGTGGGAAGCTTTCTCTGCCCGTTTGACACCTCTAACCCTGTAACATGCTTGGAAGGGCTGATCCTCCTGAACTTCATGTGAGCAGTTCAGGTAATTCAAAGCTGTTATAAATCAACAAATCAACAACACTTGCCCAAGGCTGCCACGGTGGCTCCTCACAGAAAATACTCTGCTCTTCTGATTATCACCTTAGTGATTAGAAGTACCCATTACGGACCAGCACCCCATTGTGTTACTCACAGCAAAGCACAAAAGCACAGATGTGTGTGAGGAAATAGAAGTATAATTCCAGTGCATCACACAGCTCAGGCTTCATGACAACACCAAAATCTCCATAGGTTTTGGTTTCGTGCTTTCATAAACAAAACCCAGTGATTACTGCATGTGGTAGAATCACATGGCCCTTCAGCCTCATCATCACCACAAATTGCTAATTAATTTCTCAATAATTACTAAGCTAGGCTGTTGCTCTGTTGTGTCAGGATGGAAAACTCTGCCAAAGCCACCAGCTCTGCGTTGTGGAGGGACTGATTTCCGCCAAGACCTGAAACCAGTCCCTATGGCTGAGCGTGCATTCGTACAGTCTGATCCCTGTGTATGCCAATGCTGCAGTCCATCACTTGCAAACACAGGCATTAGGAGCCTGTATGAATCTGCACACCAGGCGCTGGAGAAAAAAAGGCTCAGAAAGCTGGCAGAGGCACTCCTCCAGAAAGGTTGCACATATCTGGTGCATCTGTGTATTAACCACAGAGGTACAAGTGGATGAGGTTTCACATATGCACATGCACACACAAGCTTTTCCTTGTACTTTCTGCTCGAGGGGAAAAAAATAGTTCAATACAATTCAATACCAAAACTTTGTCCCTGCCACAAACCTGCCCATGCAATCTCCTCCTCCCAACCTACACATGCACAATAGGTTAGTGGCACCAAGGAAAAAAAATTCCTAAATTAAGCCTTGGTATAATTTAATCTTTTTGTAATGACATGGACCTGAGTTAATGTGAAGTGGGATGGGGCAGCAGGGAAAGAGCATGCCAGGGTTAAGATGGAGCATTTAGTAGCAATTAGCAATGATGTACAGTGCAAAAATAGCAACAATAAAAAAAAAAAAAGAAAAAAGAAAAGAGGTTACACTAGAAATAAAACCATTAAGGGAAATAACTTTAACAGTTCAGCCAATTAGCATTTGTCTGAGATAGGCAAACTTTCTGTGGCTGTTGTTAAGTGAACGGGTAAGAAAAAGCTGGAAGAATCTTATCAAGAATATTTACTTCCTAATAGCAATGACTCCGGGAGTGGGTTGGTTTTTTCCCTAACAAAAGACAGAGCCACTGTCCCACTTTTTTGTGGCCCTCTTTGCAGTTCTAGGGAGAAAATATTTAGTTCAACATTATCGTAAGCTAGAATATGGCTCTATTTATGTGACAAGTTGACAACATACAATTTCATGCTTGTTGAACTGATCTGTGTTATATATTCACTGCGAATATTATGAAGCTTCACCATTATAAATATGAAACAGTATACACTTATTCAAAATAACTCCAGCAGTAGCAATTTATAGCTCAGTTGTTTGTGTGCTTATGAAGTCCAAATGCCACCTTAAGAAGCTACATCTCACTAAAACAGATGTGGAGTGTGACTGTGACCAAAGTGGATTTAAGATGACCTCTGTGAAGGAAGGCTATTACATTTTTGTCTGTATGGCAGCTGACACCAGTTTGTATTTAGATATGTAGCCAGTAGGAACACTGTGTAACACAGTGTCCTCAAGGGCTGGTTTTAACCTGGGCCAAGACATTTGTCTAATGACCTAATTAGCTTACTACTGCTCTGGTGAGTGTTAGTCTTTCCTCTAGCAAAGAGGACAGGTGCTCAGCAGAGCAGAGACACGGTGAGTATCTCAGGCCATGGCTGCTCCAGGTGAAATATCTCCTTAATGGGAATGTGAAGGGGATCAGTTGCATTTTGTTGATTGTGTGCCTGGGGAACGGTCGTGGTGGCCTCGTACATCAAAAAATAAACTCCCAAAGCAATTGGTTTTTTCTCATTTGGGACTTCTTTCCTGCCTGAAGGTTTCAACCAACACACAAAGTTCCTGCATTAAAACAGAGACGTGTTTAGATAGTTTGTAGTTTGTCCAAGCAGGAGAGGAAAGGGAGCAGCAGCACACTTTGCTAACACTAGATACAGAGCATTTGCATAAACTCTTCCCAATTACATAGCAGCTGGTTCGAGTAAAATAAATTCCACTTAGTGCTAGAGCCTTTCTAAATGTCAGCATAGCTAGTCATAGATTATAGTTTACATACATCATCCCCATAGATGTAATGGTATTGTGCTGGTCTATTTAGTAGATGCAGAAAACTGAGTCAGTGTCCAGAGACACTGGAAAAGGTAACGCATTCAAACACACAAGAAATGTGTCATTGTTCCATTAGGAATATAAAAATTCTGGCACTTTCACCCAGACTCTGCTGTTTTCTCCCCCGGGGAACCCAGGGTCTTCCTCCCAGTCTCACATGCAGGTTTTATGATACATTGTTACCTTTTACTGTTCTTATAAAGTTTCCTACCCCAAATCTGCATCTTTTGCCTTTTATGTTTATTGTTGTATTAAACCTACAATGTTGTCTGTTTCCCTACTAAATCTACCTCATAACCACATACTGTACATTCATTTCTCTAGGACCTCAGTAGCTCTTATCTGTTTGCTTTTATGATCTCTTATGAACTACTAGGAATAGCAATTTGCAGTGCTGTTTGTAAAGTCATCTCAGCCTGAACTCAGCCTTCTCCTTTTTTGCTAAACAGCGGTACTCTCAGAAGTAAAATCCCATTTGCCACAGAAACACATCATTACAGGATACATTTTAGAGAGACACAAGTTCCCAAGCATGCTATGTGCGCTTATCATGTAAAACATTCAATGTGTATGAATCTGAATTTCAAAACTCCTACTTTACATTAGAGCAGGAAACTACATGTTGATACAAGATAGTCCTGTGCTACCTTCAGATTCTCTGATATGCTGCCCACTCTACACTACCACCCAGAGACACTTAGTCTGTGCTCTCCACGGCTGTGGACATGCTGCTATACCATTCACATAGTCTCAGTTCTTTTAAGCACTTTGAGAAGCTTTATTCTGCCATTATACCATCTAGAACATTAAACAAAATGTTTAAGTTCTATGTTAAACCACAATCAGTTCCTATTAACTGTTCCAAGATCCTCATTTTTATCAACAGTTACTTTATTAAATCCTTAATAATATAGATGGAATAGTTAGTTAATTTGTGTGTTGAGCCATGGATGTTAATTTGTAAACATAATAACATACTGCAATCATTTGCATAATAGCATTTTAATCTTTTTAGTAAAAGCTGTAATTCCCTACAAAGTATGCTGCAGTAGAAACTAAGTGACTATTGGTAATAATAAAAAAAGGCCTTAAAATTCTGATCCTATTATAGTGTTGGAACATACCCAAACTGCTACCATAATCTCTGAAATGTTACTGTTCTCTGATTTAGGTGTCTGTGTCAAGAATAAAAATGAAGTATAACTGGTAGCAGTAGACTATTTCCTAAATGTAATTTAGTATTCACTAAGCACCAGCACTTTGCAAATAGCTCTGAGGCTTTCCTTCAAAGTTCAGAGCTCTAGTTATGCATATTGTGTGAGGTACACCATGCAGCTCACCTCCAGCCTCTGTTGTGCTGAATAGATGGCTATGATAAATCATGCTGATTTGGCACTGAAGGGCATCAGACATCAAGGATTTGACTACTATGTCTTTTTTTCCCTGAGATTATATCTTCTTGAACTGCCTGCCCTGGGCTACCAGTTTCAGAGAAAATTAGAAAGTGGAAAAAATGCTAGGGGAGGCCAGTACAGAAAGTCTATATAGGCTCAGCTCTCTGGAAACCCATTAACACCAGTCACAAGACTGGCAAAGAAAACATTGGTGGTTGTTTAAAAGTCAGGCCAAGTCATTTTACGCAAGATCTGGTAATTCATTAATCAATCTGGCTGCAAACCTTGAATGAATAACCCGAAATAGTCAGACTGGCAGCACCCCAGAACACAAGGGAGTTTATAATATGAACCAATGCAAATTACCCTGGTGACGTTTAAGGCTCTCCCTTACCCCCCCCCCCCCCCCCCCGTACTCTCATCATCTTCCTGATGCAAACCCTTCCAAATAAATAAGAAATCATTTATCTCCACGAACTCCCCTGCTGCCAGGGACAAGACAGTATGCATTTCCTTGTGTATTTCTTTCTCTCCCCACATTCTCACTGCTTGTCATACAGCGCTTTTTGGCAGCCTACAATCAAACATAGTAGCCTATTCAGGCTTTCCAAATACATGGCACATAGCACGGTCTTAAAAAGTAACCTGGGCTACACCTATGCAAAACAATTAAAATAAAGTCATCAAATATGAGCATCTTTCTGGAATACAGAGATATGCAAGTAAATTAAATCTACAGAAGGGCAAGCGATGCGGGTTTTCTGAAGGTTTTTAAAGGCTAAAAAAGTGTTCTGCCAAGTATGAGAACGCCACACTTGGAAATCTTAATGATTCTGCACAAGTTCATTATACTTTAACAGTTATTGCCCATCTAGGGCTACATCAGTTCAGTTACTTGTAAGCAGTGACAAGCAAGAGACATATCCACTGTAGGTATCTTCTCTCTCCACAATGCTAAGTTTGGGTCACAAATTATTTTAAAATTGACTAACCTTACATGACAGGGTACGGTATATTTGAGGAAGCCTCAGGGGACAACAGTTTTGGTGAATAAAAAGGCTTCTCACTCGTGTTACATCAAGTTGCTTTCACATAGCATTGACTTTGAGAATGAAAACCTAACCACCTTGATTGTCTAAAAGTAGCCAAATCAATTTTTGACAAATAGGACTTTTAAAAGTCTAGTTCTTCACAAAAGCAAAACATGAAAGTGAACGATACAGTGCACCATCTAAATAACTGCTCTTGGGTATCTTGTTAACTATTTACTTGCATGAACCTGTGTCAACAGACAGTGCCCTGAGGGGCAAGAACTCCTTCATTTTATCTTTCCAGTAGTCAGAACAACAGGCAAAGAAAGCTAGGTGAAAAACAAAAGTGATCAAGCTGTGATGGAAAGAAATCAACATATTCATAATACCCATATATGCCCCACACTGATAAGAGCCTCTGTGCTGGGATAGATAGTACAGGCTTGATTTGGGACTAGTACTGGTTACATTGGCAGGTGAGCAGAATAATGCTGACATGTATTAGGTGCATCTGCAAAATGTGTGTTTTAATACTAGGGTGCAGGCCAGTATCCCATCACACCTAAGCGGATGAGAGCAGGGATTTATACTCAACAGCTACATACTATCTAGACTAATTGGACCTTTATCTCACTTGCTTTCTGATTTGCTCCCATAACTATTAATAATTTTTAGTCTATGATACTCCTACTGCCACTGAAAGTGCCTCAGATTGTGGGTGCTTGGCACAAGTGGGCTTCCAGGAATATAATTCGCAGAAAGCCTGAAAATTCACTTTCTGAAATACAAGCCTTTCTTAAAAACAACTGTGCCAGAGAAATCCAGGAACTTTTCAAAGGGCTTTTGAATACTAGTTCTCACCTAGACAATGAGGTACTGATACAGTAAATGGAGCAAAGGACAGCATGCTTCATTTAAGGTTAGGTTTGGCAATTAACTCTGTATAGATTGTGCAATTAACACTGCTCTTGTACTTCCCAACGTTTGTTTGCTATTCTGGTTCTCTCCCTTTCACCCCAAACAGACTCTGTTTCTATTTTTGCATGATGAAGCCTTATCTGGAAGCCTAATTTAGATAAAACATACTACTTCCACAGTGATATGAGAAAAAAAAGAAAGAGACAAAAAAGGAAACAAAAAAAGTTATTTTCTTTAAAAATAAAAGCCAATGCAGATCAATATGGAAAAACCTAGATATTACCAAATGGGAAACTGCACAAAACTTCCATTCTCTCAGCTAAAACAAATAGTTCCTCGCAGAGTATGTGAGATAGCCTCTGGAGGAAGAAGACATCTTCTTCTGTTCTTGAGCACCCCCAGTTGTCACATTACAGAGCAGCAGAGGCAAGAAACAGTGCAAGGTATCCAGCTGTACGATGGAGAATGGGGACAGGGTTAATGTATGGGAGGAGCAAATAACTTTTTCATTCCCATCTTCCTAGGCCAAGCAACCAAGAAATGTAAATATATCACATTATGAAGCTGAAAATAGTCCATTTTTGTGCTGCAGTATTGCAAAATCCTATTAGAACACAATTTGCCCCTACAGGTAACTATGGGCCAAGCTGTGCTGTGAGAGACAGTGAAGCAGCCTGCAACTGAAGCTGATGAGTGCGAGGAAATCCAGGTGTTGACAAAGATGACAACAGAAT
The DNA here is from genome assembly GCF_037157495.1 of Lathamus discolor. Classification (NCBI taxonomy): domain Eukaryota; kingdom Metazoa; phylum Chordata; class Aves; order Psittaciformes; family Psittacidae; genus Lathamus; species Lathamus discolor. Next base: position 146,792,369 of record NC_088884.1, on the reverse strand, counting down.
CTGTCTGTTAGGAAAGAATCTAGTTCTGTTTGTGCCACCGTTTTTTCTCAGATGATTTGAATGCTCAGAGATGGTAGACGCTTAATTATATTCCTTATGTGGAACTTACACTTTTAAAGTCTGAATTTTCAATTGATTTTTCGAAAAGGAAAATGCTTCTACATTTGGCTTTTGATGAGTAACATGTTATAAAAAAAGGCAAAGCCACTCTCTAACCACACTAGCTGTAAATGGGTCCCCTACCCCCCCTGCTTCCCTGTTACTGACCATCCAAACCTACACACCAGCAAACCTTACCCTGCCTGAGGCAGTACAAGTGCAATTCAAGAACAAGACAGGGTTTGGAAACTTTGTAAAACAAGAAGTGGAACATTATACAACTAATGAAAAAAGAGGGCCTAAGCATAGGGGTTTGCAGGGATCATTTCATTTTGATTTGAATAATATTAATTCCATGTTACTTGGGTGTAAATGATAGAAATGGAACAGAGAGGACTAGTTTCTGTTATCAGTTACACTGGTGTAAGTTGAGAGTTTACTGCACCAGGAAGATTACCGTGGGTAATACAAAAAATAAGGATTTTACTTGGGTCATCTTAGGTCAGCATTTTACTATACTGTTTTAGTTAATCTTTCCCAGCCTTTAAACACCACTGTGCTAACTCAGGGCTTCCCCGAGCCAGCGGGCCAGCTGTACTTCCTGGAGTTGCGGTCCTGCTGCACGAGAGGCAGCACCCATAGCCCGCTGTTGCACAAGGTCTTCCTGACACCTAATCAATTTATTGTCCAATTTCCCAGTCAGTGGACAATCTATAGCATCTCCTACCATCAAGGAAGGAGGGAGGTTAGAGTTCAGGAGGGGCACTTGGAAGTGGAGAATCATGAAGGTTTTACAAAACAAAAGAAAGAAGACGAGACAAAGAGACAGAAACACCCTCCTCATACAGCCTGATCCTCCAGGCAGAATTGTAAAGAAAACATTTAAATCTCTCCCAATACCCTTCACCTTTTATTTTAAGACTGCTCTCCACCAGGAGATCTATGAAACATCCTAAACGATGTGCAGGTTCCTGAACTGCTGACAGCCCTCACCGGCTTCTCTGCCACATCCAACCTTTTCCTCCCCTAATATATCAAATACAAGGACCTCTCAATTTGTGTGCAAGTGCCTTGCACAGTAAGGCTCTGAGTGGTACAAAACCTTTACTAGAAATGTTCTAGCTACTCATCAGGTAGCTGCTGTGCTGCACTCTGCTTCTTGATTGGGAATGCAAGAGGAAGACAACAAACACGTTTCGACTTTTGTTTTCCTTTGTAGCTGACAACTGTGCAGCTCCTTGCCATGATGCCACAGGGCAGTATGATCTAGGCAGTCTTTAGCCCTTTCCTTTCAAAAATCAGAAGTTCCATTTAATTCCTTTCAAGGCTTTTTCCCCCGCTCTCTCCAGATCACAGGCCCTGTTTTGATCACAAGCATTTGTCGGACCCCATAATACACATCACTACACTTGTCTCTCAACAAGGGAAAAGTAGTAAAACTGCTGTCCAGCAGGCTAGGAAAAAAAAAAAAAGCAATGTGCATTTGCATTGCCTTGCCTTACCTCAAATATATTGGTGGATTCATTGCTGTACTGATTGGAGATGATCTCTGACTGGTCGCTGTACCACTTGAGTCCCCCCAGAAAGCTGTCTGCATCCAGGTCGTTCACATCTAGTTCAGAGAGGTCAAGTTCTGGGAGATCCGGGCAAAGGGGCTGGTCTTCGCCAACCAGAGCAGCACACTGCAGGAAACAGCAACACAGAAATAGTTTCATTAATTACCAGGAATCTATTAACTTTAATATCATGTGATAAGAATTAAGCCTTGATTAAGCTGTGGCACAGGGTCACTGGAATTGACTTCTGTTTTCTGGGAAAAAAAAAATAAACCCTAAACACTAAGTATTAGACCATTCTTAGCTCTATACAGGTATGCAAAGAGGAGGGGAAAATGGGAGGGCATAAGCTGCCTTCTCTATCACATCTCTGTCCAGGGGCAATGACTTTCCCCCTCCCTATACTCTTTGATAACAATCGTATTCAAATCTTTATTAAATCCAACAGCACAGGCCAAAGCATGGCCTTATTCTCCTGCTTCAGAGCAAACCAGTGCAGGTAGAAGTTACAGACGAATACCTCTGGGCAAGGTCTGTCACGCATTTCCTGATGCATTCAGGTTAAAGAGGCACAGCCTGTTACAGCCTACAGCCCTGGAGGCTAGCTCAAGCTGGAGACAGCCACACTTTTACTTCTACAGATCCTGACCATAATCCTTGAGGTCAGTCATGGTGGTGGCTACCATACGGGCATAAAAAAGTATGGGTCAGAGATGCTGCTGTGCTCTTTCCCCAATGCACTTGATACACACACAGACCATAGCCACACAGTTACATGTCAGGGTCCTGGCAGCTGACATGCATTCTGAAATATCCCTATATTCACCTTTGGGTGACAGGCATAGCGAGTTCATGCAGCCTTTCACCCCTTGGTGTGAACACGTACATTGTCCCAGACAGTTTCCTAAGTGTCCCCAGACAGCGGGCACACTGCAGTGAGGGAACCAAATGAGATTTCCTCCTCTGGCAGCCTCTGATTCAGTAATGCTAACACAGAGGGCCTGTGAAACATTTTGTTTGAGGTAGCAAACAAAGTCTAGTCTGTGTGGAACCTCTTCAGCAGCGCAAAATGTTTTTGTCTCTACAATTTACAAAGAGAGTAGTGATAAATACAAATAAACCTGGAATAAGTGTCCTTTTATATGCTAGCATGATAGGGTATTGACTGACTTACTAAGCAAGACAAAATTAATAACACATATCCACCACAGCATAGCAATTGAAATGCTAAAGTATCCACCAAAACCATTTCCTAATTATGGAAAACACATAGTAATGCTTGGCAAATAGTGGAGTCCCATACGTCAATGCTGCCCGATGAAGCAATTCCTCCTGCACTGTACCAAGTACCCTTGTAACTCATCTACATAAAGATGAAAAGGCACCAGGTGCTGAATGGTTAAAAGCCATTTAAAGTCAACTGAGTCTAAGGTCTTCCACTCTGAGTATTTCTAGCATTGTGTTAAGGATGGCCAACGGCAGGTCTGACTGAACTCCTATCAGTTGACTGGGTGGTTTGAATGATTTCCCAACTTTTATTTGGACCGAAGTCAACCCAGAAAGTGCCACTTTCTGAAGACAGATGTACGTAGGGCACTAACAGTGTCCACGGATGTGAATTGCTCAAGACCAGTTATGTCACTCTTGCCAGGACTGCCTTGCACAATAATGCTGCTGAAGGTGCATTTCATTGAGGATTTTGTCTCTGGGAGTCGTGGTGCGTCTGCAGTGCGCGGGCTGGATGCAGCAGCGCAGCCGAGAGCAAAGATTTTGTCTGTTGGCACAAAGACTCGGTGCAGCTGGTGCGAGCTATAATTTACCAGACAACTTCTATGTCTACCAGGACACTAGGAGATAATCATGGAATAGGCCAAGGGGCAAGGGAGCTGAGGCTGCAAAATGAGGCTCTGAAATAGCAGTTGCCTTTCTTCCTACTATTTAAGGGACTGCAGAACTTTAAGAAGTCAAAACCCCACTTAAGTGATTTTCACTGCACACAATTCTTTATGATTATTATGGGCAAAGGAAAAAAAAACTAGACTTCTCTCTTCTTTAGCGTAAGACACAACCTTCCAACTGCAATCTTACAATGCAGAGATGACCTTTTTTGAAGCTTGGCCGAAATCTCTGATCTCATTAAAGGATAATCTAGTTTTTGACTGAAAGGTAGATTCTCAGCATCATTCTCAGGTTTGTGCTGTGGAGGTCAGTAGCTTATAACTGATGCTGTAGACTTCTAAAGTATCCTGCTGATCTGTTACTGCTTTCATTTGTAAAAATAGCTTCACTCTGTGAACCACCTACTTAAACACGTTTACTTTTGGTAATCTGCATTTTGAAGTTCCTACAGTGGGCTTTTGAAGCAACGTAAACAATGGTATTAAAAAAAAATCCTGCTCATCACAGCTTTCATTTGCCTACAGTGCCTGCAATGCCACCTAAAAAAACGTAATTGCTGAAATGAAGTATATATGCTTTGGCCAATGTTGACATGATAATAAAATCAATGTTTCTGAATATGACATTATGCTTCTAATCTGAGACACATTAGTAGCAAGTGTTCTTGTTATTAATTTATATTTGGCCTTTGGATGATGCCAGATTTAACACTCAAGTCCTAAAACTGTCCTCATCTGACACGCTGGTATTTACTGTTTGCCTATACATCTGTAACAGGTGCACTTGCACTGCGCGCATACATTTTACTATCTTCCGACTGTTATTTGATATGATAGTTATTCCATAACTATAGCCTTAATTTTATAGTAGCATTTAGGAGGATAAAGCAGTCACTAAACACAAAAGGCTAATTACTGTGCGTTATTTCACTCCAACAGACTTTTTTTCTCTTATTTCAGGCACAAACAATAAATTAGCTTAACTGCACTGATGAAAATGAATCATTACAATTAAGGATAATTCACCATTAACCTTTTGGATGTTTTGTGCCTTTAAAAGTAAATTTAAAAGAGAAAAAAAAAAAAAGAGAAAAGGAAGACTGGACTTGTGCCATATTAATTAGATTAATGAAAATATAATCTGTGTTTTATTTTTAACAAGTTTTTTTGAACAGTGAAGGGATGAACCCAGGGAAGAAGGAGAGACTTGACAGAATGTGTGTGTCTTGTGGATTCTATCAATCTTCACAACCTTACTGTACATCACCTTCATTAAGCTGTGAAGCACTGGGGACGCTGATCAGCTACAGTGATGTAGGCCTTTATTAAGCAACATGCCATCGTGTTATTATGCGAGCGAGAATATAACATATTTTATGTTGACAGCAAACATTAATGATTCAAAAAATGAAAGCTGCCTCCAGTACCTGCCGCCTGCAATATTTTAGAATGGTAAAGGTGATCCCCTGAGCCAAAGCAGCACGCAGATGCCAGTAGTGCTACAGGAAGTGCAATGCAGGAGCACATTGGTAAAATCCTACCCACAGTTAATCCATTCACCACACAATTAATACTAAGATCAAACCCTCTTTTTTTTTTTTTTTCTTTTTTCTCTCTGTACTATGAAAAAGCCATTGACATAAATTATCTATTCTGTTACTAGCCTGAAATTATTGCAGGAACTCTAGTGATTAAAATAAATCTTCAGTATTTCCATATAAGCTGGTTCCTCAATCAGCTCCTAGCAGCATTAGGAATAATGCATGATGGAAAAATGAAGCTCCAGCAGCTGAGACCCATGCTACAAGCCAGACAACAACCCACAGGATACTCCAGCTACTCAGAAACAATTAGGACTTTGGAGCCAGAAAATCATCCACTTACAGCCTTGACTCATAATAGCTACAGGACATATGAATTATCCATATCTATTCCACTTTACCAAGAAATCAAAACAAGATAAGAGCAATTACAATATGCAAACAGAAATCAGCAGATACAATGTCAAGCTGCAAATATTTAAAACACAAGAAAAAGGCCTGAGAATCTGCACCCATGCTCCGCCAGATAGGAAAAATTTACTGGAGAACACGGTAACGTTTTTACTTTGGGTAGGTAGCTCTCTATGGCAGCAACCTCTTACTTAAAAAGCATCGCCTGTAACCTGGTTTTCCCTCCCCCGTTGACTGAGGGGAGCATTTTAAGCACTTATTCCAAGCTCGCAGCCAGAGGATTAGTTCCTTTGAGCAGGTCTGTATTTGGGATTCCTCTCCATGGGGTCCAAAGAAAGTTTGCCTCGCTTCGGAAGTTGCCCAAACTTTCAGGTAACGCTCCATTTTGCTGAATGCAAACATGCAGAAATCCTCAAACCTCACTTTATACTCCAGAGATTACCAGGGAGCTGCTTGCTTTTTTTTCCCCCTTTATGAATTGTAGCCAGCAGAAGCTGTGGATTTGATGTATTGCCGTCTATTTTTACACAAGCAGCAGCGGCGGCAGCAGCAGCGGCAGCAGCGGCAACAGCAGCAGTTCACACAGTCCTGCATAAACTCTATTCTCATGGTTCATCCTGTTGTCTCTGCTGTACAGTGGGATTTAACCATTTGTTGGGACTATTCGGAATCACTGCAAACCCTGCTCTACGGGACATTAGCTACAGTGTCATTATTCCAATACCACAAGAAGCAGGGAAACGGTCTCCTTCCAGAAATCTCTCTTAAAACCATCTAAAGCCAAACAACAGGGTATTCATTCTTGTGTGCATGTTTAAATTCTGCAGCTGTTAAACAAGGAAAAACCTTCGACAGAGCACAGTGAAACAAGCAATTAAAATATGCAGCCATTGGTTGATTTTAACTTCTTTTTTTGAAAAGGAACTGTTAATCTTATTCTAAATAAACATGGCATTTTTCCAACCAGGCCACTAAACGCCACTGGAAAGACTTCAGACACCGATTCATATCAATATCTTAGAGCATAAATATTGCATATGACGGGAAAGCGAGCCAGAGGCACATGAAAATAGTTTCCAACTGCAGGAGATACTGATGACAGGAGCTCAGCTTTGATTTGCTCAAGGCATCACAGAGTAACCTTAAAATAGCAAACTTAACTGGAGTTAAGATAAGACCGGGACTTGTTTGCAAAGTCTGCCTCCTCGGCCGCCCTGCCGGTTCCCCGCCAAGCCCCTCGCCCCCCCCCCCCCCCCCTCCCGGCCGCTTGCACCCCACGCCGCGCACCCCTCACCTCGAGATCACTCCATACAGAGTCCTGGTTGCACATGTCCCACGCCATCCAGCTGCAGAGCAACGGCAGGAAAGCGGGCAAACTACGGTCCAGAGGCAGGCAGGCAGGCAGGCAGGCAGGCAGCAGACACTCATGCAGGCAACGAGACCCTCTCTGAGAGTGAACCGAAGGCACCTGTCTTACTACTGTTCCCCGTCACATGACAAAGCTATTAAAAAGTAGGCTGGGCTGTCACTCATCCAGCCTTCTGGTGCCGCTGCTCCAGCCCGTGACGTCACGCAGGGGCAGACCCAGCCTGAAGTGAAGTAAATCTTTGCGGAAGGCGCTCAGCCCCCGGCGGCCGCGGCACCACGCTGGGATTCAAAGCACATTTCCACGCCACTCCCCGAAACCCTGCTCCCGCCGTAGCACGGCTCCTCTCCTCCGCATCCTCTTCCATGGCTTGGCTCGCTGGCTTTTGTTCCCCCCCAAGCAGACAACAGGCAGGGCTGTGCTTATTATAAAGAAAAAGTGAAGGAACTCCAAGCCGAGCTACAGCCCACGCGCCCTGGGTAGCCCGAGTCCAACCTCTGCAGTGCCCGCACCGCCTCCCCGGCACGCTTTCCTTTGGAGGGGCTCTCCCAGAGTTCAGCAGAAGTTACACCACCTTCCTGCATTATTTTTTTCACAGAGGGATTTTGCACCTCATCACGTATTTTGGTCAGGTTAATGGTTTCTCACCGCCAACTGCAACTCAAGTTAGCTTTACATCACCAAATGCTCAGCAATCAAACAGCACCCTCCGTCCCGTACCGTCCCCCGTCCCCCCCCGCCCCGCATTTCACTGGAATGGAGTAAGCATCTATAAAAAACATTCATACAGTTATCTCACCTGCTACAAGGAGGGAGCCTGATCCTGTTCCCAGCTAGATTACAGTATTTCTCAGCTGCTCTTTACTGACTTCTCCGTCTCAGTGTCCTCCCCCTAGAAACCAGGGTTGTTACAAGCAACCGCCAGGGTCCTGCCCATAACCACTCAGACCCCCGCCTGCTTTTTCCTATCAGCACTGCTGCCCTGCATGCATTTCTGTATGAACATCATGCACCAGCCCTCCTGACCTGGACCCAGCGCTTTCCCATGGCAAATCAAAAAGAAAAAGCTCCTGTCGTGTGAAAACACAGACAGGCTGTTAACAGAAGCGTCTCCTCAACACAGCCTTTCGCAGACAACAGGGGCTGCTGCAGGCGCAACTGGTTTATGATGCCCCTTTGCACCGCATACACAACAAACTCCGGGTACCCAACTGAACTGCAAAACGTTGCCCACAACATGGGAAAACCCCCACAAATAAATGTCTTTTTAAGGATCCCCACCTCCTTGCTTATTGCCTTAAGTTGCAGGTTTTTTAATTAGCTGGGTGTAAAAAAGTCTTGTGAAATGCAAGCATTGGCTCCGCCATGCTGGGCTACCAGTCAAAGTCACAAAACTATAACTGATCATCCTCCTTGTCATGAAATATTCATTTTCATTGTTATTTGCAAACTTGAGTGTTCTAAAGGCTAAATGAATTCAATTATTATCCAAGGCAATTTTGCTGAGAGGAGAAAATAAATAAAAAGAAGTACAATTCTTGAAACAGCCTTTTCCTGCAGACACTGGAAACTTCAGAAATGGTAGGAGGTCTCAGATATATTCTTAGCTTATTTGTGTTCCCTTGTAATTCATTATTGCCAATCCTGATAAAATGTACATCTTCCCAGCTTGTGCTTAAGTTGCAAATCACATCACATCACACTGTCATATTTGCACCAAGCACAGATGACAAAAATGGCATTGTTTTTACTTTACTTAATTAAAAAAACCCACAGCAAAATACTGAATGACTACAGCAAGCCTTCCCTACGAATGATTAAATTAACGGTATTGCTTTGCTCTCACGATGAAAAAAAACCTCATTTCCTTCCCAATTATATGCTGATTTCATGATAAAACTGCAGTAAATTATTAAGATCTGGGGCAAAGGTGAGTATATCTACCCCCCAAACAGTCAACTGTGAAATAATGCTGGGCACCTGCCTGCCTGGAGTTGAGTCGGTTCTTATTAATTATTATCTGTGGATCCATGGCTGGTGAAATATTCTCCTTCAATACCTACTTATAATTGTGTTCATTGACTGTGCCGAATCCATCATCTGTTTTTTTTGAAGTTTCATTCACACCTTTTATAGAAATGTATTTACACTGGAACATTTCATATTGCTGTTTTGGATATTTTGACCTGCTCATGTTGTTTCTATTTTCTACATTTCCACTTCACTGCTTTCCCTTCAAATTAGCAAGTTAACTGATAAATATAAACTGTGACCTTAGTGGTGCTTTCACCATACAAGTTCTAAAGATTGAAGAACTTTCTTAGTGCACTGTAGACAGTGCAAGCAATAGGTAATAATAACTGAGTCCCCAAGAGATCTTCTATGGCCCTGTCCACATTACGGCTTGAACTTTGCTGGCAGTTCCAGCGTTACCTGGAAGAGATGCCAAGCACGATTCCAACTACAAAAGACTGCAAAAGGTTTCAACAAGGGTTCCCCATTGCTTGGAAAGAACTTGTATTTTTTTAATAATCAAAGCGTCTAACCCCAGCCATAGAATATGTGTACTCACTGGGATCTTTTTTTAACATGTTTTAACACTATTTTTTGAGCGCAGTGCCGTAAGAGGAGAAAAGCAAGGAAGACTATTTCAGCAGTGGTGTAGTTTGGGAACGGCGAAGTCTCAGCATATGTAAATGAAGCCTGTGAAACCCAGCCAGCACCTAAGCTGCTCCCCTCAAAGGAAACCTTGTCTTCTGAACATTCCCTAATAGCTTTAGCAATGCTCTCCCCTTGTGTTTTGTCAACACAACAGAATTGCACAAACATCTTTCGTGGGGCAGTATCTGAGCACACGCACATTTTCCAGTTCCATAACAAACACATGCAGAGAAAACCCTCCCCCAGCTAGTGAAGTCTGTAGGTCCTTTTGACCCAACCTGTCCTGTTACAAAGTCCATCATCAGCCCACCTCCTCCATCACTGCACTTGCCCTGTTTTCAGGTTGCTCTGTACCTATTCCCAGCAATTCCCAAATTTTCCTTTTCTTCTTCAAGGGCCATAATTCAAGAAAGCTCTGGCAAGCCTTCCAACAGTATTTGGGCACAAATTCCCAAGTCCTGATACATTTTTTAAGAGGACTGGAAGTTATGGCTGCTTGCAGCAATAGGGAACAGAATTCAAAGACAGAAGCCTTCAAGCCCTCTGTCCTTGACTTTTTCCTGGATTCAGCATTCACAGAACTGGATGATCTTAAGGTCCTTTCCAACCCTAACTATTCTATGATTCTATGATTCTACGTTACCTCTCCCTCCCTTTCACCCAAATTTCCTAACTTTGGTCATGTTTTTATTCCCTGTAATTAAGATTTCTCAAAGAAATTACTAATCTTGGAGCGCTCACAATTTTGAAACCCAAAACTTAGTCCCTTCATCTTGGCACTGAGGAAGAATTTCTTTCCTTGCCCCTAAGACTATGGTATTTGCCAATTTTCAGCGAAGTTTTCTACTTTTCCAGTGGAGTAGGGACAGCCAAACTTATATACAGTTTCAGCCAGTTGAGGTTTGCAAGCCATTTCTCACACCAGTTCAACACACCTGTCCACTCGACCCTCCACGAGTGAATAGCCTTACAGCAGAAGAGAAGCCAATGCTGTATATAAAATAACAAACAGCACTCCAAAGGTGTGTTAGTGTGAATGGTGTTCTATATAAAGTATATGTACCCTATTAATTTTTCATTAGAAATCTTCCTTCTGTGCATCTTTACTCTTATTTTTTTCACAGTTCTGTATTTGTTTTTCCCTCCATTCTCTCCGTTCCACTTCTATTTGCTTGCTGATCTTTTTTTCCTTCTCAGCTTCTTAGAATCATAGAATTCTTTTCCTTATTTATCCAGTTCATCCTACCCACAATACACCCTCAATAGCATAAGCCTGTGAATCAAACTCCTTGAACTTCTGGGTTCATTGGTGCAGTAATTCCTCAATGGAATAAAGCAGTGTGCCCTCTCTGATTTTGCTAGGGCAGTTATGAACTGAGATTTTGTTGGGTTTTTACCAGAGAAAACCCACAATGGTGTTCTGGACCAGCTCTCTGAAAAACTCAAGAGATCTGGGCCAAATTAATTCCTGGCCCACCTCTGGGCCACAGGCTGCTGTCTGAGTAGCTGTATATTGGAAAACCCAAAATAACTTTCTTCAAACAGCAATGCATTAACTGACATTAGTGACACCAGGTTGAATTTTGCCACATCTGCCTCCACAGGCTGAGGGCTCAAATAAACAGCACTGAATGCCAGGGGAATCACTTGCCCCTTCACATGCAAATGGACCTGACTGTGAATATTCACTATTAGTGCAGATTAGCTGATTATCAGTGTTCACCAGGCCTGCAGACATGCAATTCTTTGTAACTCAGTGCTTGTAGTAAAACCTTCCAGGAGTGCCTAAGTGAATCAGGAGCACAGGTACCCACTACAAGAAATCTTCCTAAATTTCCTCCTACCTCCCTCAACATCTCCCCCTTCACAAGCATATTGCACTAACTCAGTAAAACAAAACAAGCAAAGCCACACCAGCTGACTACATAAAGAATACATTTGTCACTTGTTTGCCCCCAACATTTGGAGCATATGTTCTCCAAGACCCACATTTGCTATGATTTGCAGGAAAATACAGCTTGTCAGGCCTGTTAAAAGCAGCATGAACAATGTTTTTCACTCGGGTGTTACTGTTTTGCAGAGAGATTAATCTCTAAAAGAGCATCTACATTTGAATTTATTGTCCCTATATGTCTGAGAAACGGAGCCACATAAACACATCAGTTTCCCAGGGAGGCTTTGGTGCTCTTTGAGCTCAGATGCCCAGGCCAACCAAGGAGACAGATTCCTGTTTTGCAACTTCTTGGACGTTGGCAGAACAAGCAGGACCACATCAAAATCGCAGACCATTGCAAATCATCATCATCTCCCCTTTCCTCACCTCACTGCTGATATTTCCTTGGAACAAAAGAAATCATAAAGTTCTTTCCCTCCCCCCCCTTCCTCCCCTTATCTTCTATGTGTTCAAATCCCAGGGAAAAGACCAAAACCTGCTCATGTCTGATATTACCAGACCCAGGGAACCAGCTTCTGACATTGCTGTTCAGTGGCTGGGGCATCCCTCCTGCACTCAGAAGCTGTGCCCTTCCTCTCCAGGGCACACCCCTTCTGGGGATGAGTAGTTGTCTTTTCCAGCTTCAGCCACAAAGGGTAGAACCTGGAGAAGCTTCAGGGGGATACACCCGGTATTTGTAACTCTTTGCAGGGCCCTGAAAACCCCACCCATATCCTTCTCATTATCCCTACTACCATCTATCTCCCACCATCTTCCCTGGGGCATCTAGAGCATTACCCTGGGGCCCCTGCTTCCTGACTCATTCATCATTATTACCAATCTAGTTTTTACTGACTTTTTCTGACAGGGATCTGAGGATGATCCCAGGGACAACCACCATGGATCTGATACCTTAGGGTACAGGAAAGATTCCCTGATGCAGTTGTAAGCACTGTGGTTCCAAAGCTCTCATCCTTCGCTGGGGCTGCCACTTGACTGTCACACCGTTTCAGGTCTTGCTTTGCCACCTGGCCATTTAGCCATGGAGCCAGGACCTCCCCGCTTGGAGGGAAGCTGTGGTGCCCCAGCTGCCACAGCAGTGCAGGAGAGAGCACTCCCTGACAGATTCACCCCAAGGCTCACGGCAGTTAGCGGAAGGAAAAAAGCTCATATTTTCATAACATAGCCTATCTGCTCTCTAAAATGGCTGGGAAGGCGACTGCAGTGGAGTACACACAAGTCTGCAGCACAGCACTGGAGACAACAGTAACCTTTAAATACTCTAAAATCAAATCTTGTTTTACACAAAACCGCTATGGTAAAGTCGATGTGAATGAAGCACCTTTGAGTGAAGGAACAGAGGGAAAGGCAGTGGACAGCTTTAGTGCCTCCTAGCAATTTTTTTTAATAAACTAGAGATGACAGACAGCCTTACCAACACATCTCTCATCTTCAAATAAGACTTTCTTCAGACAGAGCTCAGTGGAACTGAGTCAGCCTTTTTGCTTGGGCCTAGCTCTTGGCATTTTTTGTATTAAAACAAAGTATAATGTGGAAATAATTCTGAACTGTAGTCATCTGATGGGATTTTAGCAACACAGGCCACAGATCTGCCCTGCTACGATTTTAGGCAAACAAAATAAAATGAAGGTATCACACAAAAGAACTGGAGATTTGTTTGGTGGGTTTTTTTCCACACTGCTTATGCACCAAGACACCCTTTATAGGGTTATGCCTGGCTGCAGTAGAAAGCGAGCTCCCACGGAGTCTGCTGTCAGTGGGCAGCAGAGCTTCCCCTGTGCAGCAGGCAGCACTCACTGCTTGGCCTTTGACAGTCCTGTCCTCCAGGAAATGTACCCTATCCTAGCTGCCCACAGCCCCTGCACCCCGATTTCCCAAGTCAGCCAAGGACAGGCCAAGAAGAGACAGGGTCACCTCACTGCAACAGCCAACAGTGTCACACAGACAAGGCTCCTGAAGGATCAGCTTCACTTGACCTCTTAACTAGTAGTTCCTGCCAGCCAAAATTGAGTCCTGGAGTTATTTTTAGCCAGAGTCCTTCATGAATTGCAGTTAACTTGCAATATGCAAACTAGTGACTAGTGCTACAGGAATCCCTATGGGTTTCATGGTTCCACTCTTTGCTCAAAAGTCCAGTTATTAATTTTTCTTGGAGCTGCAACATTAATCTTAAAAAGATGCACAAATAGCAAGAGATGTCATCCTCCCTCCATCCCCAATTCTGATAACTGAAATAAAGGAAGATAAGCATTTAGCCCAGGGGTTATTAGCTGTACAAAGTGCAGCTTTAAACCTTTGGAGGCTGACCCTCCTCCAGCGGTGCTTTTGAAGAGAAATTTGCCAGTACTTCCACCTTTGACTCAGAGCTAAACAAACTACTACAGCAATGGAAAGGCAGAACTGCTAGCCATAGCAAGGTTTGGGCTGAGCTACTATTTTATTTTATTTTATTTTATTTTATTTTATTTTATTTTATTTTATTTTATTTTATTTTATTTTATTTCATTTCATTTTATTCTATACAAATCACTTGCCTGCATGCCTGCACAAGAAAATGCAGCAAAGTAATGGGGGGGGGGGGGGAATGTTTTAAAGTGGCTGGAAGGCATAACTGCTCTAAATCCTTTAGAAAGGAACAGGAAGTTTGAAATGGATTTAGGCAGGTTTTGAATCAGACCTTATCACAGAAGATGGGACCAAGACAGTTCAAAGCAGAAACTCCTCCACACATTTGTACCTTTATTTTATTTAATTTTCCTACTACCCAGGCTTCCCCAGCTTCCTCCTGTGAATGAACAGGGATAAAGTGCTGAGACCTCGTCATCTATCACCATTTTGGGTATCTTTTTTCCCCAAGAAATTTAGTATTTGCTGAACATCCTTTGCCCCAGAGGCACTGGTTAGTCTCATAATTATTTTATAAGTTATTACTTACCAGAGAAGATTCATACCTCCTCCCAGAAAGAGCTATGACTGTACTTTCACTACTTCATGCCAATCAACAGATAACACAAGTTTGTTACTTTCGTGTTTGTCCCTAATGGATCTTTACCATCGTAAAATTCCCCGATAATGTGACACAATTAAACATTATTTGTTGTCTCTGCTCTGTTTAACTCCACATGTAGAACAGCAAGACAGGGCAATGCATTTAATCAAAAGCATGGAAAAGAAAGGACTGTGTAGAATTTGCACTGAAATAGAGACCATCGGAGTGCACCTTTCCATTTTGCCTACTGCAGGCTCCCCCTTCCTCCCTGAGAAATAAAGAACCAAGTTAAAATAGGAAACTGTCTAAAGGGAAGATTATTTTAATTTATGTTGCAAGTTGCTATGCAAAAAAGCCTCTGAAAAAAACCCCAGCAAACCAACACCAAAGAGCACTTCATCATAATATTATTACCAATTTATTAAGCTGAGATTGCACAGACTGAAGGAATGAGTGTGACACATCCCCAGGGGTTTTCTGGAGGTAGACCTCCAGCTGTTTCATTCTCACATGCACTCCTGTTTACAAAGACATGGGAAAATGTTTGCGCCTCAGTTCAATGCAACACAATTTTACATTGTTTGCAGGTTTTCTTTAAGGCAGGGTAGGAGCACGCACAGCAGGCTGGAGACGAATGCTGTGAGGAGACAGGGCTACCATCTTCCAGGAGAGTGGGGGAAACACACAGCAGTTGTTAATTTATATCCTGGACAGTGCTATAAATTGAAGCATTGCTGACAATTCCTGCCCAGTAAACATGCTAAATTTCATCTCCCATAAAAAGGTGAGCAGGCACTAAATAGCAGCACATTTTGATTTTCATTTAGCCACTTTAACGATAGGTGATGTTAGTGGAAAAGATAATTTATCTTCAGATTTATTTTATATGAGATAAAAGGGCCTGCCAATTTCTAAAAATTCATTTACACAAGTGAATAAATCTTTCCAAACAGTAAGTGAGAAAGTCGTATTTCTTTAACTTTGCTAAAATATGAAAATGCTGATCTTGGAGTGAAATAGACAGCCCTAGCATTTTAATCAAGAACATAAAGACTCCTCTTCTAAATAAGAGGCACAGCTTTACTTCAGAAAAAAAAAATGTCCAATTCAGAGAACAGCCTTTTTAGTGTATTTTGTCAAAAATCTCTTGACAAATCAGGAGAGACACGTGCAATTTTTATATCACCTTCATTTTTAGATCAGTCCCAACATGAAGGCTACCTAAAAATAGACCGAACCTAACCTTTCAAATATCTATACTGCTGCATACCAGAAACGCAAGCCTTCAATGCCTCTCATGGCTTTCAGAGCCTTGTGCTGTCTCTGTCCTCTCCTCTAGCACATTATCCCATGTTGCGTATTGCATCCAGGCACTAGATGAGCTGTAAGTTGCCATGTGCGGCGCGTTGCAGTATGCGATATGTGTTTCATTCGGGACATGCAGCAAGATCATCAAAAGCAGCCTTCCCTTTTAGCTGTTTGATTTTGCCATAAAAAGGACACTGGCAACACTGAACCTAGTAAGTGGGGATGTGAAAATGAAGCTGTGCTGGCTGACCCAGCAGCTCCGCTCAGAAAAAGCAAGCTGTCTGATTTGCAGCATACCACTCTTAAAAATATGAAGGGGAACAATAAGCTCTTTTGTCTTATTGTTTGCTACAGTGCTTGTAGACACACTTCTACCTGCTTAAAGATGAGACTTTCCAACAGTGCACTGAACTCTGAGTGTCTGGTGTAGAATTACAAGACAGCAGAATATGTGGTAACTATTTCTTTGCATTGCACTTTCTAAATTGTGATTCTGCTTGGCCTTAACAGCATAGGTCAAATTCATCCCAAGCACAATCCCAGCAACTTCAGATCAGTGGTACCTGAAAAATCAATAGCATTTAACTTGATAAAGTTAAAACAAGGGTGATTTTGGCCCAGGCTGTACAAAGACTTACTTTTATTGTATATATTCTTCACTGTGTATTACGCTTCGGTGAATATATTTTCATGTTCTCTACTGCTAAAAACTCTGCTTAGCAGGTCCTGAAGCCACAGCAGTAGCTGGGACAGGAGAAATCTGTACTAAACCAGGTTGTGGGGCTGCCCTGGAGGCTTTGAGTGACTGTGACTTTTGCTTACACGAAATAGCAAATCACCCTTGTACCTAGCTGCTAGCTAGCTACACCTAGCAGGAACCGGCTTGAAAGGACTTGCTTTTCTTTGTTTACTGTCAGACTCTGCTCTGACAGAGTCAAAAGTTTATGAAGGCATTTTACTCTGACAGAAACTGAACAAAATAACTTACGCTGATCAAACAATGAAACAAAACAGCAACAGACTAAATGAGTTCTTTCAAAGAATTTTGGATGGAAAATGTCTTACCTGCTGACAGGGAGGCAAGAACAGCAAACAAAGGCATAGGAATAAAAACTATTCAATAAAATATTGATTTCATTATCACCACCTATTCAACTTAATTTTCTTGGCATCCATATCCCTAATGCAGGTTTGTGATAGATCGTACAATCACTTTTTAATTAAGCCCTACTGTGCTTTGTATTAAGAACAAGGCAGTAGACATTATGGCACAATATATCTACCAAAATATTTAATGCTTATCCTTTTCATTTTGGTATTTAAAAGTTGTTCTCTTAGGAGGTGGTATCAGTATTTAACAACATTCTTGACAGGAAATATAAAAACCAAAAAGCTTCATACTTAATCTAGCCATGTCAAAACTGAACCCCCTTAAAATAATTTCTTTCTGAATATATGGTATTTCCACTGCATTATTTTATTATTACCCAGCTTTCAACATCTTAAGATACAAAATTTGTTTCCTCTCCTACATACTGATGAGCTACCAAGTGGCATGAGGATAGCAAACTGATACTTGACCAATACAGCAGAACGGTACATGAAACAGATGTTACCATGTTACAAGAGATATTTAATGAGAAGCTGTAGAAGACTGGAAGTTTCCTGGGGTGACAGTCTTTTCTCTAGGTTTTAGGTCACTTTTGGTATATTGCGGTTCTGCTACTTGTGATGGGGTAGATCCTGAAAAACAATAGCAGCTTTTCTTCCAGTAGTGTACTGGCACTTCTCAGAGGGCAACATTCACTTTAATTACTAAAATGTACCCACCTTCTTCTTCCAAGGAAGAAAGCACCGTTGTTGCATATATAATGTGGGTTTAGTTTTTAATGCCAGAAATGAATCAGCAAACATAGTTACATTATGGTATACTATTTCTTATTCTGTACCCATAGTAACCAAATTAATCTCAAGGCGCTGCTGGCATTAATTCAATCTGAAGCTCATACTTTGGATTTTACATAGGTGCCTTCATCCTATTCTTCTAAACTAATAAAATGTTAATATATGGCAATATATTTATTTCTGGTTCAGTTCAAGTTGAGAAGTGCAGTACTTTGCAGAAACCTAATTAATATCAATCATATATTACAACACTGTGTGCTTTAGTATGCAAAAAACAAAAACGGTGCTAGCACATGAGGATGAAACAGATGATCCAAAAATTCATTTCTAGCTGTAACTTCTGTCTCTAGGATAGGGATGGCCAGTTTTTCCTTACCCTTCAGTCTCCACTTAAAAAAATCTATAGCATAAAGTCAAGAACTACACTAAATATACCACATATCCTAAAAAACCTACACCAAAACAAAAACCGAACCAAACCAACCAACCAACCAAAACAAAAAAAAAACAACCCAAAACACCAAAACCAACCAAACAACAAAACCAACCATCTAAACAAAAAACCCCAACCAAACAACCAACCAAAAGGAAGGAGATTTTGGAGAATGAAATACTAATAGCTCCCTCTATAACAACATGAATTGGGCACACACTGGCAATAAACAAACCATGGTGACCCAGCAGTGCTGCCTTCAGCAACATGCACTGGTAATGGGTCTTCCATTGGGACCTACCAGCCCCCAGCCAAAAAAATCCAGTTGCTGGTGATTAGCAACCCAGGAATTTGTGCTTGAACTGCTCAGGAGATATGAGCAGCTCAACAGCTGTTGTGTGGCCATTCTACTCTACACCCCAGCAAAAAAAAAAAAAAAAAGGCAGTTCTTTTCTCAGGGCAACCTGACATCCCAGGCATACTATAAACCAAAATGTCTCAAAATCTACCCTACTTCACATAGTTAGAGGTTTTACAGCAAGGCTGAGGGACAATTCACATTTCTTAGAACCTTTTAATTCCAGCTGCTTGCAGTCCCATCAATTCCCAGGAGCACAAGTGTCCCCCAAATATTTTGGTGCATTCCACATTCCCAGCTTCTTGCAGTGAACCATGCTGAGCTTGATCCAACCACTGCCAGAGCAGTAAGTCCAGATTCTGTCATCCTTATTCACCATGTACAACAAGGAGTCCCATCGAAAGGGTGAGCTGGCATAAGGAGTTAAGGTGATACTTCTGGATGAGCAGTGTAGGTGAGCTATACCATACTGGGTAAAGACCCCCACTGCAAAAAGAAGCACCGTTATGGCAGCAGTGGCAGCATGGAAGCTCAGGCCTCAAGCCGTAGATGGATCATAAACCCATAGCAAAGCTTGACTTCAGCTTACAAAGATCCCACGTTCATGTAAATTCAAAAGGACGCTTGAGCAAGCCCACAGCCTGGTGCACTGGCAGCCCCAGGCCACCAATGCAGGGGACAGAAGACTCAGTGGGTCCCTCTGACAAGCACTTCTCTCAAGGCTGTACGAAGAGATGCACAAGCAGTCTGATCCATCTCAAACAAACACACGTACCCCAAGACCACACTGAACAGCTGGGGATCACAGAGCCCTCCTGAGCATCTCAGGGTCTGCCTTGTTAACAGAGCAGTAAAGCTCTCAGGGGCCCTGGTGTTGCCCCTGGGTGTGCATACAGGGCTCCCACTGGCTGTGAGCACTGCCTGTATACTGCTTCCAAGGGCACAATACAGTCATTCACTTTTACCAACTGCTAGAGAGTATGAATTCCTAGAATGGCTCAAACACATACTAATTCAAATATGGGTACTTTCAGACTTCTTTTCTATTCCAAATTATGTGCTTTGCCAGCTTCAAAAAACAGATGGAAAATACGTCCCTAAATGTGCACCCTTGTGATCATTCCAAAAGGAAAGCAGCACCAAGTAGCTTAAAACGCTTGCTAGAAAAACTCTTTTCCATATCATGCAAATAGCAGACAAAAATAACTGCTAGGCAATTGATATACACACAAATATTGGTTATTTTAAACAGTAATTTGTTATTGAGGACATCTCACTGAAATATTATAATATTCAATTTCCTTTGCATTTGCATGGAAAAGGAGCTGGAGAGCACATGATCATTCATTTAACTATTACATAAATACGTCTATCATAAGATCACACAGCTTTCAAGCCAGAGTTCAAACACATGTTTAATGCATGAGAGTATGATGAAGAAACTTGTGAACTCACGGGTCTTGTAGCCCAATCTCAATCAGATATGAGCTTGGCGTAAATATGTACAATATCATGTGCTTTCCAACAGCATTGTGTCTCCAGGGAGCAGTCTGACATCAGCAAAGGGGACAGGTGGTTCCCTTTCCAACCCAGGAGAGGAAAAAACCCAGTTAAGACACCGTGTATATATAGCAGTATTTTTCCTTGGTGTTTTGCTATGGTTTTCATCCCTTAATGAAAATTCAGTGCATGAACAATTCTCATAACGTCTTTGCTACAAATCAGTGAGTGGATGTCATGTCCTAAGATATTTATAACACTAAAGGTAGTGGTAAGTGATACCATTTGGCAGCCTTGGTTTAGATGTGCTGAAGATTTTTTCCTTTTGGTTTGCTAAGAATGGAGTTCCAAGAAGCCACAAAACCCCAGTTTCCTTGCTCTAAATGTATCCCTTTCCTATAGCAGGTCATTCTTGTTAATAATGCCTGCAAGAATGACAAACAACAGTCGATCACAGGCACAGAGGAGGTCACAACTGCTTTTAGCTAGCTGAACTTTGTAAACTCCATATGAGATATGCTAAATCGTGCACGACCCATGGTCGTTTGATTTTGAATCTCACATTACAAGAATTCACAGACACGCTAACCTGCGTTATAGAATAACCCAATTCAGCCTTTCTTTCCTATCTGTACAGAGATACTTTTTTTTACACAGTGACAGTCACTGCCTCTTAAACCATTTTCTTTTGTTGCATTTCCTTAGAAACACAAATCTTGTTCCTTGGCAGCAGTTGCTGTAAGTGCTGTACCACATGCCCAAACTAGTTCTCACTCACAGCTTTAATTCACAGTAAGTGGCACGAAAGGAGGTCAACACTTCTCAGAAACCACTTTCAGTTCTTTGCTGCTTCAGTATCTGTTCTATAAAGCCCTAACAGAATGAAAGTTGTTTCTCATATTGTGTCCCTTGCTTTTTTATTATTTCCATCTTTATGGAATCAGCTGCAGAATATGCGATGGAATAAAACAAGATTATTCCTGGAATCACATTCCTGGTCTCCCTTTTGCAAGATCCTAAAAATATAAGTAAGAAAAAAAAAATAAAATTAATACTTTCCCCAACAAAACCAAAATGCCTTTTTTTCCCATGCAAAAAGACTTTTTTATATAAATGGTATCTTGCAACTCAGCGTCATTCGCTGTGTCTTACTTTCAGTTCAATTTGCTTGCTTAGAGAAATATTATATTTTTTATCAACCCGACCAACACATCATAGAGGTTGAAAATCAAACAGCCTTCTTTCTGCTGTGATGCATCACTGGCAAGAGGAATGGCCTTGCTGACAATATTTTGCTGTCACATTTGCTTCTACAGCTTCACTGCCTTCTCTGTGATCAATGAAAACAGATTTTGACCTCATCTATTTCATTTCAGACCATATTCTGCCCTGAGGCACACAAGTACAACCTATCATAGTTATAGTGGCAATTGGGGCAGAATTTGTTCCTTTCCTGACAATTCAATACGTGATTCATGAACCAGAATTGAATCCAACTCTCCTTTTCTAGAGCTCCTCTTGTTCTTTGGCATTAGCATTGGTAAAAAAACAGCAAAGATGAATTTATGTTGGTTGTATCAGCAGAACAGGCTGGGTAGTCAATAATCAGACTGCTCAGCAAGATGCTACCAGACCAAAAGTTCTGTATTTTATTTACATAGTTTATCCTTTGGTCTGCTTTCTTTCTTCACTTACCTCTCTGTTGTTCAACGAATGGAATCATAAGACCTACAAAAACACCTCCTAGTCTTGAACATTTCTAATTGGCTTAATAAAGTAAATAGGAAAAAAAAAAGAAAAAAGATAATCCTCTCCACAACCATCACCTTAAAAAAACACAAACACATACCACTAAATGTGGATCCTTGGTGTATTCACAGGCTACGCAGTTGCAGGCAATAACCGGATGATCAAGTTTCCCTTTAATCCCCAAGACAATGGCCCACTTTTGAAAATACAGACTCCATTTATATTCACACAACCTTCCATGGGCCAACACCTGCACTCATTCTTTCATGCAACTCCCTGCACAGCAGAAGCAAGAACACACCAGCATACAAGGTATGAAATGGGCACATGCGAATGCCCTCTGAGGTGTCCAGCACTCCACTGATCAATGTATATTGTGGGGCAATCGATGCATGACCTACAGACGGAAGCAAGACTACCCAGGGACCTTTGGCACTTCAGAGCCAAGACTAGGAGCTCATGTTTTCAACTCTGGAGGCCCGCAGTGTCTTATTTGAGATGACAGGCACTGCATGCATAAATGGTATAGTGATTTTCTGCAGGACTGAACTCCCAAGCAGGGGCAAGGTTGACATCACTTTGAAAACCGCATCCAAGACATCTAATGAACTGCATGCAGGAGACTAATCTACAGTAGGTCTGGCGTATGGTAAAAATAAACTCCTTAATGTAACAAAAGCACTAATCAACATATTGCATATTAGGCCTGCAAAGCGCCAACTGTCTGATGAAGAGGAGTAATACTACATGGTTCCAGTTCCCTCAGTTATTTAACTGTTTACATCAATGGAAGCTAAGGAAAACAATGCCTACAGAACCACAGATGAAAACACACACAAAGGATCTAAGCTCCAAGTTCAGATTTGAAAGTAAGAGGAGAAAAAACTATTGAAGGATAAAACAATACACTCAGGACTTCTGAATCCTGCTGCATATTGCTCCTGTAATAGTTATGAGAAAACTTTTTTTGGAAGCAAATTATTTTTATTTCCCTTACCATTTAAGAAAAATTTATTCGAAGCTGACACAGAGCCTGATCCTGCCCTTTTACAACCCATCAACAACAGCCTTACCACAGTTTCCAAGGAATCCGGATTTACCTTTTCCTGTGGGCCGTGCTCTGAGCCCTTAATTCAGTAACACCTTATTCACCAACTAGCTGTGGTTTCACGTATTATTAATCCCAAGCAAAGGATTTACAAACACCCTCTTGCTCTGTATTTCCAGACTGAAGAAGATAAAAAAGTAATCTGAGGAACATTCCCAAAGGCAGAGAGAGTATATTCTGGTGGGGGGTGGGGGCGGTGGTAGTGGTTACCCTGAAGTGAGGGACCTTCCTGGGTTTGAAAATCTTCCTTGTAGTGAAATAAATACAAGAAGTTCCTTCTCTTCCTTTCTTTCGTAGGTAGCATGACCTAAAAAAGGATTTGCAAAGAAGCTCGGAGAGGGGAGAGAGCTCATGTGCTTATTGGGTTTTTGCTTATTTTCTGCAGTTCTTTCAGACAGCTTCTCAAAATTTTCAAAGATCTGTGAATCTTACAAGGTCCATGTTTTCCAAGTGCAGTGAGTCTATTTTCAGTTTCTTTTGTTCTTAGTATATTGCTTACACATATTACAAACTATCTGAATGCCACGCAGTGCTTTAAACGGGGCTGCAAATACCCTCTGGATCACCACCAGCAAAAAGCTGCTCCTCCTAAAAGGAAGTAAAAGCCAGTGCGACTTTTTAATCTACTATTTCGTAGAACTGCAGGAAAACTGCCTTAAGGGCTGAGCCCTGCTCCTTCGGTGGCGAAGGAGACAACGCGGGGTCTGAGCGCCGCACCGGCGTCGTGCTCCGAGGCAGCGTACGAGAGGGACGAGCCTGACAGAAGTGCTGATTCACTGCAGCGACCAAGAGGTTGCTTAGTAGCTAAGCTGGGGGAGAGAGAGACAGCACAGAGAGGGGGCATCTGGATCGGTGCAAATAAACAGGAGGGAATGCCAAAGTTATTGCAGAGACCGGATCCCTGAGATCGCTGCTTAATACATGAGTGTTGGTTCATCTATCAGAACAAAACCTGTTAATACAGCTCTAGCCATAGGGGGAAAAATACTTGCAAATGCACAGAAGTCATGTAAATCAGAACTGCTGCTCTATTTTACAAGAAATTTTCTCCATTAATTAATTTCATGACTTAGAGCAAATGTGCATGGCTGGAAACAGGGGACCCTGCTGATACTAATCTCACAGCACAGGATACTTTTGTTTTACTCTCAGAGATATATAGCAGATGTACTCTCTGGCTCAAATCCAGGTGCAGACTAGGTGCTTTTGTGGCTAAAGTACTGCCCTGGAACCTGGTTAAGCCTACTAGTAACTTCTTTTGGTTTGAAGTTGTAACATATCACGTAAAAAAAAAACAGCCCAAGATTTAAAAATCCAAATTCTCAGAGCTGTCACATTTATTATTAGAATGATCTGATACGACTGGCATTAGTGTGAGCTAGGAACATAGCACAGAGGGCCAAGCAGACAAACTAAACTATTTCTCACCCTTAAAAATGGGATTCTTCCAAGTAGAAATGTCAGTAGAGTCACAAGGGCTCTTTGCAACAGTAGCACCTCTTCATCCTTATACCTACTCTTAGAAAGTCCTGTGCTGTTGCCAAACTTAGCCCAGCAGACCACACCACCCACCGAAGCGCTGTCAACAGCCCTGGCTCATTGTGCGAAACACAGATCCTCCTCCGAGTAGAAAATTACTTTTCTGGAGGTGCAGATTGTCTTGGAGCTACCTGTAACATCCCCAGTCCGGCCATAAAGACAGTGTCCCTGTTGATATTACACATAAAAAGAGATGCCCCCACAGTGGAAAAAAAATAAAAGAGGTTTGATAAAACACTGTCACAGAATCAGTAGATGCAGAGCTGGTTGCAAGTGCAACCTCTTTATGTGCTGACGGAAGTATTTTTCTGGTTGTCTGCCCCCATATTGGAGAAAGAGGACAAGGAAGGAAAGAAAAAGGGAAGAAAAGAGGGACGGAGGGAGGGTATACTCCTCTAGCTACTGAATCAGCACACAAAACAGCAGCAGACAAAATGAGAATGGCTGTGAGGAACCTGGCAGCAACAGCATGTTCAGTGAAACAACAAAAAGAGCCTGGAAGACAACAGAAACCCTGATGCCGATAGTAGCTTTTTTTGGTCCTGGGAAAGGATTTATTATGCCAGATTTTGGTTGTTTCTTAATACCCACACCTGGCTAAGTACAAATGAAATTAATTTTACAGCTGCAGTCTTTCCACATCTTGCACATGGTGATTTGCTGAATGAAACCCCGTCACGAGGTGTCAAAAAGGAACATAAAACATAACGTGCAACATTTTTTGAGAGATATCAACCGTAATTATGTGAAACCTAAGAAAGCTGCTCCAGGGAGAGGTGGATGGAGTTGCACAGCAGAGTGCCTGGCCCCCGTGCAGACAGATGGCAAAGCTTGGTCCAGGCGAGTACAGTGGGAAGGACACAGGCTCACATGTATCCAGTAATAATAGCAATACGTCTCTTTCTTCTGCCATCCAGTCGCTGAAGTCAGTATGAAAGTGACACGGAAATGAAAATGCTATACTCATGGATTACGCTAGACCTTCCTACCTGACCTGAAATGACAACCATCATCCCTCACCTCTCTAACTTCCACACAACAACTCTCATCCCTCGTATGTCCTAAACTAAACCACTGGTCTTAAAAGTTTCACTAGCATAGTATGGCCAGTCCTTATTCCAATATATTTAGTTTTTCCTGAAAATCAGTAGAAACTGTGTCCATAATGTAGATCTGGTATTAATGCATACCAATGGATGGCACTGTGTCAGTGCTGTGTGTGAAGAAAAGATGGTGATACTCTTCCAATAAACAGGAACATTTTCGGAAGACTGTCTAAGAAACAACGTGTGATACTTATTTCAGAGTTAGGGCAGGAGAAGTTTACCTGCTCACAGCCATTACCCTCCTTACCCCATGACGAGGCTCTGGCAAGTTTCCTGGTTTTAGTGCTTAGGAGAATGAAAAATGATGCTGTGCTTTAGTCTCTGTATTACACCTGTAAAAACACATCTCCAGGAAAGTAATATTTTCCCCGTTGTTTTCTGCTGGTGAGGGTCATATTATTAATGCATCCCAGGCATGCCCACAACAGGAGAGGAGACCTCCAAACTGGTTAGAGTTGTGCTAAAAAAGTGTCAGGTCCTTTATAACACAAAATCCACAATTTCATAAAATGGGTCAGTGCTGAAGAAAAATCCCTCTTCTTGATATTAAAAAGCCAATTTGCTTTCTGGTGTTTTACCTGGTCCCATATTATAAATTAATGGTTATAACTATATTAGAGGACCAAAAGGTCCCAATTTTTTTAGGTTTTGCCCTTCTTTGAACCTACTAGGCTGTATGCTGGCATTAACACTCAGGAAGTTATCGCCCCTTTGAGAAAGCAAAGAGGAACACCAACTTCCCTGGTAATCTAGGGGTAAACTATGAAATGTAAACACATGTCTCTCAAAGTGTGAAGAATGACAACCAGTCTTTACAAATATGCTGAAGAAAACTCTTTTTAAGTTTTTGTTTGGTTTTTTTTTTCACTTTGGTTTATGGTATTAACACTTGGGCTTGCACCTGATATTAATCCCTCCCATATTTCTCAGCTCTTGTGTAGAAAACACAGCACAGTCCTACAGCTGAGGCATTTTGAAGCCTGCATTACATGCTGTACATGCCACTGCTTGACATTTTATTGACAACAAAGGCCTGCAGCACAGAAGCATTTT
Source organism: Lathamus discolor (assembly GCF_037157495.1). Classification (NCBI taxonomy): domain Eukaryota; kingdom Metazoa; phylum Chordata; class Aves; order Psittaciformes; family Psittacidae; genus Lathamus; species Lathamus discolor. The sequence goes on along the minus strand of NC_088884.1, from coordinate 146,765,835 downwards.
TAGAGATAGGATTAACATAATGAACTCCATTTCCATGGGCTTTTTCATGGCATTTCTTTATATATAAAAGCAAAGAGACCCAAACCAGAAATAAACATTTTTTTTCTCCTCTTTCAGGACACAGACTCCTCTAAAATAATGGGGATTGTACAGTCCTAAAGGAGAGAAAAACCTGTGAGTAAAGAAGGATATCTGTACTTGGAAGGAGAATGTAACTGCTGAAGAATGAGGAAAACAAAAGATACTGACATTTCTGGCAAGAACAGCCTAAGTATGGGGCCTGTACTAATATGACATTATAGCTGATAGCGTAAGCTCTGTCATGAGATGGTAACATGAACACCACTGAGCTTTCCACGTGGGATCTCCTACTGCCCAGGGACAGGCTGAAACAGTCCATTTGCAGCAACACAGAACACTAAGGTTTTAAAACTCGTAAAAATACATGTAGAAAATCCAGCAGATACTGCTTATCTCAGTCCCAAGTCAAATGGTCCCTGTGCATGGGTAGCACTCAAAACACAGCCACTGAACCCAGCCTCAGTTTGACAGACACCCAGCTCATGTCTTCAGGATGGTCCTAAATGCAGGGAAGTGAGTAGTGCCCTGAGTAGGAACTGGCAATTTTCTCTGCAATACTCTGGTCTTCCCCTCTTAAAGCTTCAAGAAAACTCTTCAATGGAAAAGTGTTTGGCAGTGTTTCTCTCTGCTCTTGGCTGGACTCTCTAGCCAAGTCTGAACAGCAGACCTCTGCTTCTAATTTTCCTGGTCCACAAGTAAAACTCCACAATAATTACGGTTTGTTTTTTTTACAAAACAAAATGGAGCAACCATAAGCCATCAGTCCAGCTTAAATGAAACTTAGACAATTCGGAATGAAAATTTCTTCTTTTTGTGCATTTTCTCTCTTTCCTTCTGGTCTGTTCCTTTCTGAAATCCTGCATCTCAGTCTGCCTTTTTGTAGCCTTCTACAGTCACTTCAAAAACTACATAGCTATCTACATCAGGAACTTATTCAGACCCTTTTGAGGATGACAACAGAATAAAATGGCAGTTTGGTATGGCCTCAAACAACAATTTTATGAAATTAATGTTGTAAAGGTGCCTTAGTAAGAGATCAAAGAGAAACCAAGCAGTAAAATAATCACAGTGGCTACCAACTACAACAATAATCTGCCTGCAACTGAATTGTTGGCTTTAAATTAACACGTTATACCCTCTGAGAAATTAAATGTGCAAACTCAACATGCCAACTGCTTACAAAAATGGAGGAAACATCCCTGATCACTGTTGGAAGCAGAGGGTATTCAGCACCTACAAGTCCTGGCAACTTACAGAATCATACTCATTTTCTCTGAGAAGCTCTGATGTGCTTTCTGAAAACCAAATGCGTTTGTAGCCCATGCCCAATCCCTCCACCCTGGTTCACAACCTTTCCTTAAGGAAGACAAGTAATCTATAGTAATCTAAGAGGCTGCACTTTTTTTCCTGATGTACTTCCCTGTGACTTGAACCCACAGTTACATAAGAGTAGGAAGCATGGACAATTCATTCTTAATGCTAGCTCATTCCTGGCTTCTCCTGGGCACTGGCTGAAAGTAATACTAAACCATGCTGAATCATTTACAGTACCTTTATGATGTGGATTATCATGCAGAGAGAACTGACCTGACCCCATCACACTCATTTCATGAAGCAACACAGACTGGTCTAAAACCAGTCTAATGAATGCCACCCACATTGGCACCAACACAGATCATGCATTCATGTAGAAGGCTCACACACAGAATAAAGCTGCTTTAAATTTATTTTTGTATTAAACCTTCAGCAATTGTCATGTCCTTGCCTCTCCTGTTGGCATAGGCAGTGCTTGAAAACTATAAGCTGCCCAGAGTTATAAGCAGGTTTTTTTCACTTCAAGCAGCTTCCTCACTCTTATTTTCAGAAGGATGCTAGCCATTGTGAGAAAATATTTTCTTAATCAATGCTTCCAGCAGTCACACAGATTTCTAATGCCTTTCTGAAATAATGGTGCTTTATTCTGCTTCTTCCTCCAGACACAGATTCTGGTCACAAGGCACAGGAACAATTTACCTCCTCTTGGCCACATGAGATCCTGTGCCACAGTGCAGTGCAAAAATGTGAGCTTCTCAGTCATGCAGGACCTGGTCATATGGCTGCCCACTGAATTCCTTCTCTTTCCACCATCATAAAAGGGAGTACAAGATGCTGTTGCCATTTATATTCCACTGATTACACAAGCTATTTTCATGGCAGGACTCTGCTGCTGCATTCGATCTCAAAGGCTGAACAGGCTGAGCTTTTTTAGTGGATTCAGTTAAAATGGATGTTGGTTCCAATAGGACAAATTCATCAGGTAGGGAGCTTTTAAAATGAGTCATTTTAAGGTAATCTTTGTACACATCCTTTTCAAATAGCTTGAACTCTTTGAACAATAAAAGAGTGTAAGAACAATAGTGGCTGCTGAATGGAGAAAGAATGCTTAAAAAGCTGGTTTTGTTAAATGTTAACCCGGAAACTAAACGCTGGCTGATTTCAGATTGGAATTCTCTACATGTATCCCCATGTTCACTTTCTTTCTACAGATGTGCTTTTAAACTAAAGGAAACAAAGGTTTTAATTGTGGGACACTTTCATTTTTACTCATGAACTGCCATTATCAATCATTTATGTTTTCTAGTGAACTCCTACACTAAATAAAAAGAGAATATAAGTATAAATCTTTTTAAAGGAATCAATTTGCTGCACATCAATCCCTGCAGGCCATGTGCTCATAAGTCAATAGTTTAAAATGAAAACATCTGATCAAAGTAACACACCTGTTAAAGGAGCATAAAATTCCAAACCCAATGGTAAAATATAAAGATTATGAAGCCTCTTAAAGGAGCTATCAAAGTAAACTATTACACAGATACATCTGCTTCACACCAGCACCCGTTCCATCAGTGCCACTCACGATAAATGAGCATTAGGACACACATTTCATAGAGCCTCTTCAGAAAACAAGTTTTTTTGCAAACATAATTCAGTTCCAAGAAAATAATAAAGTAATGGATTGGCCTTCCATGCACTTTCTAACCAAGGATCTCCAAACAATGCAAAATAGTGATGATCTGAGCTCATCACACAGTTTATCAGTTGTGTTTTACAGATGGAGCAACTGCGATACATGTAGGCAGGGTGAACTGACCAGCAAGCCTGAGCACATTGAGGGCTGGGCTCTGGTACTGACCAAAGCTCGCAGAAAATCAGTACTACTGCTGTTACTACAAGTGTTACCATTATGCAGTTCAATCAGTTTTCTCTTGTTTCCTACCCCAGCACCTCTACCTTTCGCAGTTTGCTGAAGGAGGAAACAAAGCCCCACACCAGCATACACATCCTTGTGCTTTTGCAGTCCGTCCGTCCCGTCCCGTCCCCCCCCCCAAAGCAGTACAAATCCCACATGGATGCTCTTTGCCAACATACTCAATTGTCCACATGTTGTCAGTAGAACCAAGGGGGGTTTGCTTCTCTTTTGTTTCCCTCATTTGCTTTAATTTAAACAAAGACTGCTCAGTGACCCATCTGAGGGATTTTTGAGCCCTTTTCCTAAAGCTTCTGGGCCTTCTGAGTCTCACTAGTAATTAGCCTCAACCATGTTTTGTAGGCCTTAATCCTTGTGATGGCAGTTGGGTTTGGACCAGAGTTTATAATGGAGGGAAAGGTTCATACTAACTGTGTGTTCCTGATCCAGACTTCCTCAGCCTTTCTCCCTCATCTGTCTTTCATGAGGCTGAGGTCACTAGTATAGGGCCAGGGGAGGGACACAACTTCTCTTTCACACAACACCTTTCTGTTGGGCTTCCTCCTAATTCTTGATCAAGCCAGCGACCAAACCTGCTTTGGCTTCACAGCCCTGGGAAAGGCTTTCACAGCCCCAGTAATGCTGATTTCATATTCCTTCATCTTCCCTTCGTGCAAAGGGAATCCAATCCCAAAACCTAAACTTTCTGTCGCCCTGCTCCAGTGGACGCCATCAGTGGGGCTCAGGGCTCCTCTGAGGGGAGAGCGGGTGGGTGGGCCGCTGTGAGACCAGCCATGGCCCCCGTCCTGCCAGCTCCAGTAACTCCAGCTCCAGCTCCAGTAGCACTCCAGCTGGTGTAACGTTACTGTCCGTGTTACCACGTGAGTAACGCTACTCATGACCATGAGGTGTGGAAATTACACACCTTGGACTTTACCTGCCATGAGGAGATCTGCCATGGCCCTGGCCCCCTCAGCATGCCCTGGGGCCGGCACACCACATTCCACTGGAAGCACAAGCTTTTTCCTCTGTATCCTCACCCAGAGCATTTAACACATCTGTCAAAGTACTTTAACAGTCAGGGCCGCTGTCCTGCTTTATGCCACACTGCATTTTTGGCATTGTTTTCGAAATGTCCCGTGCAGGTGTCAGCCTGCTTAAAGGGTACAATATGTGTGCTTGCCTCGCCTTCCCCGTCATCACGCAAATCGTTACCTCGTGGAAAGTATCGCCTTGGCACTGCTGACATTTATGTAGAACAGTGTGGTCTATTTTGCCAGCTATGACTTCAGCGTCGTTCTCAATAACTTTAAAGATCAACCATAACAAAACAAAAGGGCTCCTGAATTTTATTGGCACGTGCTGCCACAGGAAATACAAAATACGGGCACCTGTCACAACTGAGCCCTTATTTATTATTTTTTTAAAGAAAGGAGACAAAAATCAAACAAGAAGCAAAAGCAGTCAGAACTGCTCCGAACAGGAAGGCCACGTTAAAGCAGAAGGATGGTTAAAAACCAGTCTGGTCTGAAATATGGCAGCTAAGGTAAGCTCAGTGACAAGCACTGTCAGGCCGGGCCGGACGCTGCTGCGGGTGCCGCTCACAGAGACAGAGCTGCCCTGGAAAGAGTGGGTTAATATTAGCCACGTGTTACACTCAGTGATGCCTTAAATAATCATCACATGGCTCCTGTAATCTGTTCCATGCTGTCAGCACCAGGTTAGTCATAATAATATCAGATAAGAGCTGTTCAAAGTGACATACTAACCAACATGAGAGCCACATGACTTTCTGGCTACATGGCTGCCCTTCACCTGAACTTTGGCTTAGATAGTTTTACGCCAGCAAAAGGTGTGCTGGCGTTACAGGCTACTTCCCTGCATCCGCGGTGGAAAACCTCCTGCCCCACCAGCACCTCTCGGCCCGCTCTGCAGAGGGCATGTGTGGCTGCTGGGGCACCCCACAGAGATGCCCCCCATTCTTCATAAGCTGGCTCCAGGGTGAGGGAAGCACTTCTGTCAGGGGGCATGCGGGGTGACTTTTCCTTTATTTGACCAGTGCTTCCTGCCTTTTCCCTGCCTCTGGTGCTGCAGGGAGGCATGAGCTATCCTGGGCAAAGTGGAAGAGCAGAGACAGGGCAGAGGTGAGGCAGGAGGAGGGACTCTAGCTGGGGAACAGGAGGGGAGTGGGTGCCGTAGGCAAAGGTGGCACAGCTGGAAGTATGTGCAGCAGGGAGGGCAAAAATGGGCAAACTGCAGTAGGCAAAGGAAGGGAAGGAAATACTAGGAAATTGTAGTGAGAGATCAATCTTTTAAAAAGGGACAGAACTGTTTGTTGTAGGTCTTGAGAGATGCCAAAACCAATGAAACTGTAAGGAAAGTCAAGAGCTCCAGCTGTAAATGCCTATGCTATGCTGAACCCACTGACAAAGTGTCCATGGCCAGCCCCAGAGAACAAAAACAACCTCTTCTGTATCCTATGAACCACACCTGTACCCACCACCTAGAGGCCAGGTCAGCTCAGGGGGAGCCTATATGAACTCCCCATACAGCTGTCTGCTGTTTTCTTTTTGAAGTAAGGGCACTGCCTTTTCTGCTTGTGAATGTAAAGTTTCCTGCACAGTGGTGCCTTGGTGTTCCAGGATGCTAAATAAATACAAATAATTAATAACATCGAGCCCAGTCCAGCAGCAGGGTATGAGCTGGTACTGGGCAAACCAAGGAAGTGGTACAAATACCCTGATAGAACAAAAGCTGAAGCGAAATCTGTTGCAGAGCTACAAGAGATGTTAAGACATCCTCCTTGACAAGTATAAAGTTATCCTGCTAGAGCTCCAGTGGTACAAGACCACTCACGTCCTACTCTTGGGCTCTACTAGGGTATACCTCTCAATATGGAAAAGCACTGGCAGCTGCCAGCCTGGACACACAGCTCTTCAGAGGAGGCAATGGGAACAGCTGGACCACCATGAGATGAGAAGAGCTGTGCAAGGTTTATAAAGTGCATCAGCTTGGGGTGAGGGCATGGAGAGGAAAAGGAAATCAACAAAAGGACTACTGTGTGAAGTAAGGGAATTCAAGAGGGAAAAAGGAAAATCAGCAAAACAAAAATATGAAAGAGAAACACAGCATTAGAGGGAAGTTAAAAGAAAATGGAAAAGTAGTGACAAAATTAATTTTGTTTTATTTTCCTGAATTATCTCTGTCCTTATATAAACTGTAGCACACTCCATCTGTACCTCCTAAACCAGCAAGTTTTGGCCCCTGAGGAGGAATCTGGATTTTGAATCTTACAAAGTGTCCAGCAAATGTTTATAACATCAAACTGTCAGTGAGCACCTGACATATCCCCATATGGCCCTCCCATTAAGCCAAAAAGGATGGTGTTGAATAAGCTTGGTGAAGCCAGGGCATTCAGAATGAAAGGGAGAAAAGGGCAAATGTTTGGTACTTGGCTGCCAGCAGTCAGCTCAGGCTGGCTGCAGAGGCTGCTCACCCAGACCTTGTCCTGAAGACAACAGAAAGGGGTGGCTGGATCAAGCCCCAGCATGCCAAGAATGATGATCTCCCTCTCTCTCACTCACTCAGCAAGACACCCTCAGCAAAGAGAGGAAAACAGCATAACAGAAAGACATTCCTTCCCTGGCACTTGTGGGTCTCTTGGGTATTACATTAATACCTGCTCTCTTGGCTATTACACTGAAGGAATACAGAGGCTGGGTTGCCTACAGTCAGTGGACATAAGCTGGCACCTCTTGAGTCAGTCAAAACTGAATCCCTTAATGGACATGCCTGTCTCATTCTATTCACTGCACAGATAACTGAAAACAAGCATGCTCTTTAGTTCTTAAGTGGAATAAATCTAGAAGCATAAATTTGTTTCCTAAAATTAGATGGCCCCAGTTCTTGCATTGTTCTTGTGAAGAATCACCTCTAGGGTATAGACCAGATGCTGTGGGGAGACTCCCTGGTGTTGTATCAGGAGCCAACACCCTTTTTTTCCTACCTCACTGAAGCCCAAGCATGTTTTCTCTTCTACTGGCACATGTCAAAACCCGTGTTACACAACACTGAAATGGCTGGAAATGGCTCCCTGCTTTTTTTAAGACCTCTAACCCTAGGCAGGGCTCTGGGATGCACTCACATGAGAGCAGAGGGTATGCTAGCCCTCTGCTCTTACTGAGCTGTGCAGAATTTTGTTCCAAACTATGCCATTTATTATTCATTATTATTTAATGGGACCAAAGAATGCAATATGTGTAACCAAGAAATATGCCAAGTAATGTTCTTTCCTTTAATGGCTAGATCAAGGGGAAGTTTATGAGGCTGGTGCTGGCTCAGTCAGTAGTGGCATTTGCCCCAGATCCTCTGCAGCACACTTTGCTCAAGCACACTGCTATAAAATCTTTAAAATCAGGGACCAAAAGGTGTGCTAGGCATCTTAAGTTCACTTGCCTTCATGAGCTTTTTTTTTTACTTTCTAAATAAATGTTTTTGAAAGACATCTCTCTATGCCAACTTGCAGTTAAATGCTTAACATAGCATGTTGGGTACTCAAAAAGCAAACAGTCCTTGGAGAACATTCTTCTTTCTCTCACTGTAAATGCATGCAGTGGGTGATGGAAAGGCTCTTAGACCTGCCAGAAAAGGGACGATTTTCTGATTTTTCTCCTTTAGTCACCAGCTGCTTTATCAACAACCAGATATCCCCCCTCCCATCCCTCCTCACCCCCAGTAAGATTTGTAAATGTCTCTGGAAAAGTTGTAAAACTAGCTCTAGCAGGATAGGCATTCACGCTAATGCTGAAGACTCTCAACTGTGATAATTTAGCAGATCATTAATCCCACTCTCTAAAGGAGGCTGTAAAGCAGAACTAAATATGCAAATCCTCTTGTGCTTTAAACTTGCATCTGTCTGTCCGTCCATCCAACTATCTATCTATTGTACTGGAATTCTCCTAAGATCACGCTGTATTTTAAATCCATTAATGTAGCTCAACTGGAGCATACAAGATTAAATAATAATAGCAATTAAAAAAAAAGATGTTAAAATAACATGGAGGCCTCAGTACAGTGGGCAATCTTGCAGTCTTTATGATCTCCACCACACGTGCAGAAAGGGGGTGCGCACAGCACTGGGGGTTAGTAAATTAGCCTTTTATCACCACCCACTGACATTCAAGCACCGATTACTGTAAGGCACAAGTGCAAATGAGGTGGGTGGCCTCTTTCTAGTCCACTTCACTGCACTGCAACACAATCTGGCATGACCTCCAATTCCTATTCAGGACAGCAAACGCTGTGGTATCAGGGGGTTTGGGTATTCTGGCATGGCTGCAGGTGGTATGCTTGCGCAGTAACTACCCGCACAGTGCCTAGGGCTAGACATTTTGCTCACATGAGCAATAAACTCTCTCAATCAAACGTAACTAAGTGTATGATTTACCATTTGCAGCTATTCTAGCATGTAACTATTCCTGCTTTAACTTAGATTTTTTTGGGTTTTTCTCCTGGCTTTAAATCAGAATCCTAAATGAACATTTAAAAACGTCATGATCTTTGCTCCTTAAAAATTGCAGTATCAACGTCTATGGGGCACCTTCACAGCGAGCACTGCAGTGATTTTTAAGATGCAGCACAAATTACAGTACTAACAAATGTGAAGTAACATTGGGGGTGAACACTCAACAAGCAATGCTGGACCCTGCTATAGGCAGGTATGCAAATCCAGGTGGAAGGCATGTCCCCCATCTCCTGAGCAGTTCTGCAGAGCAGCATATGATAAAAAGAATATGTGAAGCTCACAAAACCTAACCCAGTGGAAAATACCAGTTCCTGTTTGAACCATAGGAGCTCTGGAAGGCAAGAGACACCTTATTTCTGTTCAGGGGAAAAAGGGGCACTGTGCAGATGGGGAAGACCCAGCTTCAGCAGTTTGTGTCAGGGAATAACAGATTTATTCTTGGTTGGAAAGCCCTGTGGGGAGTTTCAGCAATCTTAAGGCTGGAACTAACACTATCTCTTCAGCAGCCACAGGACTCCACTCCTGTCTGGAACTGCAGCTGATGCTCCCATATGGGATTTAGCTGCTGGCAGAGAAACTCTGATTTGCTACAGAAATCTCCACTCTCCTCCCTCAGTCACTTCAACGTACTGCAAGGAGAGCTACTCATCTAGGGAGACCTAATGGGCTGTGTCTGCTTCTTGCACCTTCAAAATCTGCCTATTCCTTCACTGAAAAGCTCATGCCCAGGATATTCACCAGAGAGACTTATGGTCTAAGGGGTTTACAGAAGGTTCCTTTCTAAGGGCCATTTTTGGCTTCCCACTGTCTCAGTAGGAACTGGCACAGTCCTATGAAGAGCTCACCACTAGAATTTGCATATCAGAATCCAACAGGATGATGGCTGAGACCTGTGGATATACCCCAATGTCTTGAAGATGGTGGAAATTACCTCCACATGCCATGGGGCACTTGTGTGCACATATAGGCACAGAAAAACTTTGCATTTTCCTGTATGTACTGAGAAACCTGCTAACACTCCAGTAACCAAGTAACACCATCTGAAAACTCATCTAGATTTTCTTTCCAGCCTGCTACAATTTCCTCTTCTTACCACCCACACCACAATGCCCCAGGCCCAGCTCAACTATTTGGGCTAGACCAGGAGCATGATTTGCTGTGACCACTGAATGGTCCAGTGACCACTGGGTGATGGAGTAGAGCAAAACTTGAATCACTTCATGTCAGACATACAATACGACACAAGCAAGTGTTTTACAGTGGCCTATAAAGGTACACAAACAAATAGAGATAGCTATTGTTTCTTCTACTGAAACCAGAGATGCCTTTGGCATATTGACATTTCCACCTAAAGCAGGGGGGCTTGGCTTTTGGTTGATGTGCTTGATGGGACAGAAGAAGAAAAAATGCTTATATAAATTTATGTATCTATAAACACACACAAGAGATGCAGACAGATTCACAAGTAAGAAAAGGAATAGCAGAAGCAAGCACTATAATTAGTTTTGAAATGAATTTCAAGATGGAGCATGACAATATGCTAAACCAGCTCCTTAAATTCCACACCTAACAATGTGGCTATTCTCTTCTGGTAATCCCATGTCTCACAGGTCAGGAAGCACTGGCTTTTATCACTCAGGTAACTCATGTTAGATCACATGGAGTTATGTACCTTTATACCTTGCAGCTACATACACACACACACACAATAAAGTAGTATTTATTTACTAAATACTTTGTACCTCAAACCCAAGGGAGAGAGATGGGAGAGATAGGGGGGAGGAAGTGGGTAGAGAAGTAAGGGAGAGAGGGAAGGAGGAATGGAGGGAGGAAAAGAAAATCTAGTACTTACACATGTATATCTTTTCTTCTGCCAACTGAAATTAACTGGCAATAGAAATTAAACCAAAGTGGCAAATATTCATTACCTAAATATTATTATAGTGTCCCATGTGCCTGGGTCTATACCAGTATGAAACAGCTCAAAAATTAAAACCAGGAACAATAGGGACTTAAAAAAATTAAATCCTCATTCACAATGTATACAGACACATTAAGCTACTTATTTTTATGATATGTGTCAGCCCTGCATCAAGAGATTTTCACAAACACTCTGAATGTGTCCCATGCTCTATCACATGCACTGGGTATTCAGAAGAACAAGAGTTTGCTAACCAGACACCATTATAACCACAAGAAATTATAGAGCTGTTTTATTTTTTTCTGTTATACTTTAACATAATTTTAATTATATATGAAGAAAAATTTGAATAATTAGCTTTATAAAAAATTGCCATTTGCTTTAGTAAGTGTTTAGCTCTTTTCCTCAGTAAATGAATCACATGCATTCAAATTTCAGGCTCCCAACAATGAGCTGCTCAAGAATACAATGCAACCTATTCTGAAAGCATCTTCTCATTCTGAAGGCTGGGCTTTTAGAAAGGAGGTGGCAGCAACAGCCAAGCAGTCTTACTCTGTCTGCTGTCTACAGGATCACCCCCAAATTCAGCCTCTTGCTGTCCATGAGCCACAGGCATTGTTTTGAGGAGGCATTTTACAGACTACTACACCATCCTGCAGAATGCTGCATGCAGTATGGCTGAAAGCAAAGTAGAAGAGCTAATAATTCTGGTCTTACAACACCAGCATAAAATGTACCCCTGCAAAGAGAAAGATTAGCATTAATTGCCTGTTGTCTAATTCATCATTTCCCCCAATTTATTAGAAGTTTTGTGCATTGCAGCACCACCAGAATAAGTTTGTGAGTACTGCAGTACACCAATCTTTATTCTCCCTTTGGCAAATTAATGCAGGTATTTTGCTTTATGATAATGCCTAATTAATAAGAGGTTTAGGAAAAAGTCCCACTCACTTGGAACTCCAGTGTTACTATTATTCATATGAAATTCAACTCTTAAGTTTAAAAAGAAAAAAGAAAAGATATGTAGTGCTCTCCTTACCACATCCCATTTATTGCAAGAATACTTAATATTAGTAAATTGGTCCCTTTGGGAATCTAAATGTAGGCACATATAATAATACAAGTTGAAAACCGTAATTCTATCATAATGATTTCTCATTTCGGGTTGTTTGGTTTAGGGTTTTTTTTGGGGGGGATGGGGGACTGTAATTCAAAACGGAGGCTTCCTCACTGAAGATTTACAGTAAGATTTGTGTATTTACATAAACAATTTACGTTTGGAGTGCAAGCTCATTCATGCACAAATAACCCTTTCATACATGAAATTCTTACGTGTAAAGCCAGAGAGTTAAATAAACATCTGTGCTACAGATTCACTTGAGGTAACATGTACAATTTTCAGCATAAAAGACCAGCAGGTCAGCCTGAAAACCACTTGTGAATGATTTAAAATATTGGAAAAATAATACAACCTGTACATCAAAGCCCAGGGCTGTATTTTCAAAGGGTACTTAGTGTAGGTGACTCATGCGCACAGTGTGTTCTTACATCTCCCAGGTTTTTTGAACAGTGGCAGGGACAGGCAATTTTAACTCATTGAGTCTGTAACTTTAATAAGTGGAAAAAAATTATGAGGCAGACTCCGCAGTCAGCAAAAGCTTCCCACGTAGCGCACTCCAGTGAGCAGGAAAGAAGGGTATGCACAGGGGAACGGCAACCGAGAAGAGGCTTAACCTGATTTCCTAGTTTGTATTTCCAGCCCTGCTGACGCACACCCAGGAAGGTCACTCGCATGCGATCTGCCGAGGTGTCGCTGCAGGGACTTTGGCACTGGCAGTCCCTCACCACCCCACTCCTGCACCCTTGCTGCTGGGAGGGAACATCTCAATCCTGTGACCGTAATGGGGTCCACAAAGCACTACTGAGGCAAGAATGGAGAGGCAGCATCTGGCCTGCCGTGACTTTCCAGAGGCACTTTGCATTCACATTTTAAAATAGGCAGGCTTTCCACAAGAGAGGGAAGAGTATTGTCTTTCTTTAAAAGGATAATACATTAGTGACGATATTTTTTTGTTAGATCCCAGTTGGTCTAGTTGGGGAATTTATGGACTTTTAAAAATAGATTTTGCCAAACAATTGTGTGGGCAACTGCTGACTTGCAGTCTGCAAGATATCTTTCCGTCAGCCTCGGGAAGATTAAAGCAGGTTCTATTTTCATCACGAGGGAGCTAAGGATGTAGGCACAAAGGAGAAATTCACTTTTTGTCCACATCAAGCTGAGCCTCTTGCCAGACGATGCAGCGTTCACTGCAACAATTGCCAACATAATGTGTTGCCTTCTATAGCCCCTTCAGGTTGAAGAATAGCCTTGTACTGCTGCATGTAGAGAGCAGGAGTATTTCCCAGTCCCTGGGTCTCTAATGCTAGGACAATTTCTCTCCTAATTTTGCAAGCAAAAAAGCTGACAGAAGAATAACACTGGTGTACAAAGGAGCAAGGTCTCCCCACATCGTACACATGCAAGGAAGGAACAGAGATGAAAATAAAACATCCTCTGAAAGATCACAGCATTACTTATTCTTGTATCTTCTTTTAAGTCCTGATTCTAATCTCAGCAGCATGATGTTCAAAGAGAAAAGCAAGTCACAGCCTGGTATCTACCCCCTCTTAGCCACAGTTCCTCTTCCAAGCCACAATAAATACCTGCACAAAGTGCAAAATGTAAAGGCAAACTTGAGGAGAAGACCAGCATCTCCGTGTTACCTGCTGTATCTTTTTCAGGTTGATGTGACTGGTTCTGCTGCTGCTGCTGCTGGAAAAGCAGGCATGGAGACCAAAAGCAGAGCAGCTCACAAGTTTTCTGATGAGGCAACTGAACCTTTCCATTTGGAAGCAGACACAGTGACCCACAGGAAATGGGTAAACATAAAAGCCCATTGGTAAGGGCCCCCAGCACAACACTGACACAAGCAGTGCAGTACAGGTAGTGATTGTACTGAGGTATGCCAAAAGTCAGCAGGCTTCCAGCAACATCCCACATACGGCTGCAAGCACTTGTGCCAGTTAATTAGCAGTGGCATTAAACGAGAAAAGGGACACTGACCGGGACATTGGGGATAACCGTAGCCTATGTGAGCTGTGCCATGTGATCTTTTATTCCATCTGTTATCAACATACTTCAAGAGATTAATCCAATACTCACTATTTTGAATGAGCAGATACCATTTTGTTACTCTGCATCATACTTCACAAGTCTCAAATGTTCAGTGTCTGACTGACAGCTTGAAGAGTTGCCACAAGGTTAAATGACAGCCTATCAATTTTTCAAGGGCAAGAAATCCTTTACGAGACATTTGGAGGTTTTTCCTTTTAGCATTTTCCCATTGTTTGCCTAACCTAAACCTCAAGCATACGCTGGAGTTTAAGGACATGCTGCTGTAACAGGAACCATCAGTCAGCAATTAAAAAAATCTCAGAAAGATGCACTGTATGCCCATCCTGAAACACACACAGATATGGTACTCATACAACACATCGCTGTGGGATCTGTTCCTGTGGCAGAGCCACTGCTGTTGGTTACACCACGTTCAGTGCTTGCACCCGCTCAGGAACTGGAGAGATAGCCCTCCCAATCAGTACTGGACAGGATTTACTTCTATGGGCAGGCTCCAGCTGCCACAAAGGCACCTTGCCTCTTTAACCCTGATACAAGGCTTCACACCAGACCAAGGACAGCACGAGAAAATTGGTAGCTTTATTTAGCCACAGCCTTAGCCACAGCTATGGGAAGATGAAGCTGTGAAAATCCCCATGCTTGAGGAGCCGCTTTACTGGACTGTGAGCAAGGACAGCCAGACAGAAACACGCAGCCAGGCACATGCAGCGCTACTTTTCTTTATAGGAGGAGACAAGTGATTTCCTGGCATATGTGCAAATGCCTGGGAAAGCACCAGTAGGAACATATGACCACTGGCTGGTAGCTGGCAAAGCATGTGAGCAGGGGACCCCCGCTGGAAGGGAAGCTGGAAGTCCACCTAGGTAGGAGTCACTGCTGCCTGGCTGGCACACTGAGTGCTGCTCCTCACCTTGTCCTGCCCGGTCACACAGACTGCACAGAGGCGCTGAACAAATAGCAGCAGCAGCTTTTTATCGGCCACTGGAAATAGGGCCAGTTAGTATCAGCTAGTCATTAATCTGGTGTTATGCTGTAGGTCAAAATGTCCTTCTGTTTAGACCTTATTGTCAATGCCTTCCACTTCCTCAGCATCATGATTTACTGTTTGGAGCAATGTAACTTCATGTCACTGTCACTTTCGCTGCATGTGTTCTGCTCTTTGCCTCTGAGACATCTTGACACCTTGATATACAAACCAGAGACTCAAAGATGGTTGTAAATATTGCACTAGGATGCATTCCTATAAAGTTGAAGAGAATCTAACACAGCTAATTGCAGACATACAAGGAAGAGACTGACTTGAGAAATTCATAAAGAAAAAATATTGCATTAATAAATTAAGAGCTGCGACCTGTCTAAAGTTCAGCTGTATCGACTGCTACAACATCTGAATGATTGCTATAATTACTGTAGATACCAATGCCAGTTTACAATATGGCCTCTTGTGCTCGTATTGTCTTTCCCATCTTTGCAGCAGTATTATAGCTCCAAATGCAACTGTTGCTGAATTGAAGCTGGAGTGCCTGGAAGGCAAGTGCCGTATTTTATATCTCTATGCTTTTGGTGCTTAATTGGGTCCTAAACTAAATATGCTGAATATATACTTAATTAAATGTGCTAAAGAAATATTCTAGGTGCATTTAGAAAAGATTTGTTTGGTCAACTAAGATGTTTTGCAACTGTAATTGTGTTATTGTTATTGGCATTTCTAAATCACTCTCCGCATTTCCTTTGGAATAAATGTCTTGGTAGCTCACCAGTATAATGTATTACTACGCTACAAAACTGGAGGAACGCATTATATATTCATGCACACTTGGCTTTAACCACTTACAGTATAACAATGAAGTAAGGATTATTATGCAGTAAGTTTGCTGAATCATCATTCTTTTAAACCATAAATATACTTAGCATATACCACAACATCCACCCAGTAAGAAATCGGGTAAACAGAACTCACTTATATTTTGAAAATGAATGGACATTTAAAACTGAATTAACCAGTCAAATAATAATAGCATTTCAAAAATAAAATCTACAGTTCACGAACTGTGGCATAACACAGACTATTTCTCTTGCAGTACAGGGGAGAGAATGGAGTTAGTATCATGCACGTTCCTAAAACCAGGTTTTGGTAGTTGTCTTAAATGCCTAAAATTAAAAAAGATAGAAAGTTCCTTTAGACTACATTTTAGGAAGCATCATCAACACTGCAGCAGAGCAAGGGAAATCCAAATCCGTTTTATCAGCTTCTAAATGTGACATATGCTATCTATGTGATAGTATCTTCTGACAAACTGTATCCAGGACACATACTTTCTCAAAAATCATAGCCACAAACAAAACCAAGGAACACAGGATACTAGAACAGAAAAAAAAGGACGGTCTTTGGAACAGACTTACTATACTGAATGTGGATGGGGGGGAAAAAAGCATGTTTAATTTTTCCACTCTAGCAGTTTAGTAATGTACAGGGATTTTCACTGTTTCTGTGTATTGCAGTTTTGTTAATAGGCAAGTCCCAGGCATATACTTGTATAACACAAAACATATTTGGTTTTAGCATTAATAATTTCTTTAATTACTTTTTTAGCAATTGTGTCATATTTGCAATTTTCACTTACTATGTCTTTTGCATTTTATATTTTTTAACCTCTTGAGAACCTTCTCTTCAATACTTGGACGTATTTCATGTAGCAGGAAATCCTAGTAGTACAGTAAAAATTACCTGATGAAACTGAAGTTGAGAAGACACGGGAGGCAATCCTGCTTAATGCGGCAGATCTCTTGGCCACAGATCTGATTTTGTATGGTGTTTGTGGGAGGGGGGCAGACCATGCCCCAGCCTAGCAGAGCTTTTAAGCAGACACTTAACTTTAAGCATACGATTAATTTAAATTACTTCAACAGGATTATTCACACACTTGAATTAAATGCTCTTCTGGATTGAGCCCTTATGCATGGCACATGGTCTATCTCTGCAGGGGCTCCTGAGCTGCAGAGGTAATGTGGGAGCAGAGGGTGAGGCACCTGTATGTGTTTCTGGGTCCTCATACAGCACCCAGGTGAGATAAAGGAAAGATCTCTTTTTAACGTCAGTTGGAAACTGCAGCTGCTTTCCAGTGCTGAGATGGGTGACTCTTAGGGACCTGGCTGGGGTTTCTAAAAGTCTATGTATTGATTGCAAAATGTATTGATAGAAAGTAATCTGTTTTTTTAGAAATAGACTTATTAGAAATAGACTTACTGACCAGAAATCTCTCTTTTCAATTCGTATTTTCTCCAGGCAAAAAATATTCTTCTCCAAAAGCTCCTCACTTCATTGCTTGGTACCTGATGCTTTTCAGTAATTTGGGGTGATACTCTGCCAAGGAAAGGCAAAAAAAAGCCTGTCTGCTGTTAAGAGGAAAACCTTGCCCACGCTCTGATTTTCAGGCCTTGGGAGTATTAAAGAAAAAAAACCAACACTTTTTCTTGTTGTTTTTTGCCTAAGCCAGAATAACTACTCTGAACTATTTCCTGACCAGCTTTTGTTTCCTGATCCTATACAGGAGCTCTGTTTCTCAGCTCTACTTGTGCAGACCTCGGCAGCCCAGGAAGGCTGCATGGAGCCAGGAGAGGAGCTGCCCTTTAAATAGACAGCACAGCTGCACATGGGTTGTTCGGGGATTAAAGTGTCAACCTGTCTAATTATATTAATAGGAATTTAAGGCGTAAAGAGATACCACAGATACAGAGGAAATAAAACATTTCTGATCTGACATTTCTTCAGCATCAGAAACAATGCAGAACAATAGCATGTACTTTGTAGTTTTCACAGGTATAATGCAATGTAAAACCCCTTTATCTTAATATACTTCATTTTTCCTCATGAGAATTATCATGTTGAAGACGGTTCTGAAAAACGAAGAAAGACGTGACAAAATGGTACTCAAGGTAGTTTAAAATCAGGCCTATTTCTCTATGTCAACATTCTAAAGCAGAGGGTAAAAAAGGTTTGGTTATTTTTGTACTAATAAAGATCCCAGAAGCCTGCAAGGATCCGTAACGTACTTCAGTATTTAGGGAGTGTGCCAAAAAGGCCATGCGTTTTACTCCCAACAACGAGACAGAACCACGCAGTTTTGCTGCAGTCTTGGTACTTTCACTATGTGTCACTGTGCATCAGCGTTCGCTGAAGAACAGAGAGCATGGCTAAGGAGAGACAGAGAAAGTAAGAACGGTGACATATGATTTTTCCTGAAACATCTCATCTCTCTTTTCCATATATTAGGAAAAGGTTATGCTCCTTTTGCTTGTAATTATAAACCAAGAATGTTAATACTACAAAGGTTCAGCATAAATCAATTTCCAACTGCTAAATTTATTAGAGTGCTTGTAATATATTATCTGAAATGGGAAACAAATCCAAGGCTCAGATTTTTTGCTGATACCTTCTAATTGTATTGAAAACACTAGATAACATTTATGTTTCTATTAAGAATTGCTATTTTTTTCACACCTGAAAACCTTTGGAAATACATTTTCTTATTTGCAGTGAATACTAAACAAAACCGATTTCTACAACTAGAAATGTGTTTAAAATGAATAAAAATTACTTATGAAGGCATAAAAATATCAAACTAAATTATACTTAGCATTTTTTAATGTCAAGGGGAGGTATTTTAAGCATATCCTAGATTAACAGTTGTTATTACTGCTGTTATAATTATTGTTACTATTAGTTTTATTATTATTGTAGTATAGAAAGTGGTAAAAAAAAAAAAGGCAGAAATAATTGAAGTTGCCTCATTTAGGGTCTAAATCAATGCTTACTAAAGTTAAAGGGGTCTCAACAAATATTTCAGACATACTGTTAAGAATAAACCTGAAGATCAAGGTATTTAGTTTCAAGCCTATCATGGTATTTTTAAGTGTACTGATAAATTTCTATCTTATGAAAATATATGTCTTTCTAGTTGAGAATTAAATTTTGAATGCAGCAGTCTAAACATGATCCTTGTAATTAATAGATAGCCCAGCATGCTGGCTAGGCTTTCCCCTCTGATGCAGATAAAGTCATTTATAAGAAAGAGAAGGAGAGAGAAAATATGTTTTTCTATCTGATGTGATGTTTTACTGTAACATTTCCATTCACACGTGGGTACGTAAAAATACGGTTTAAAATACAGCTGGTATTTCTGTTGAAATGCAAATCAAAAGGTATTTTTATCTGGGGTTGTGCAGAAATCTCAGGAACTCTAATGAGAAGATACCCAACCAGTCTGCTGCAGGGATTTGTCCCAAACCCAAAACTGCTGTACCACATGGCCCAACATTGGCAGTATCTGTTGGGCAGAGCAACTGGAAGAAAAAACCAGGATCCTTTGCAATAAAAAGAAGTACTCCTTCACTGTCTGATCAGAGAGGAAATGTAAACGCCACCACACTGACTGAAGGGGAGGTATCGCACACCACGCGGTCACTCAGAAAGAACTCTGCAGGGAGCGAGAAGCTCCTGGTTTTGACAACAAATGAGGCAGGCAACTGAATGGACACCTGGTCATTTAAAATGCACCAGGATTTGAATGGTGGGCCCATTCGCCAAATTGCTGCTGCTGTTCTGAGCCAGAAGAAGTAAAATGTGTTTCCCTTTTACATTTCAGCTGTTGTGCTGTATCAGAAGGCACTCTGAGCTGGAATGTGAAACCAAGTCCAAATCATCATCCTGGATTGTTTTCCCACAGTTCCTACCAGCTTTCACACTGCAACCCCCCATCTGATGAATTCTGCCATTAGTGCATTACTTTCAAACTAGGACTAATAAACTCCTGTCCCAGTCTGATATAAAACTACAAGTATTTTTTTTTTAATTGAATAAAGCACAGTGATAGCCCTGGCATTGCATAGCCAGTGCCAATGGCAGATGACTGACTTTGTGGGTATGGCAAGTACTTCCAGCCTGTAACTAAAGCCCAGCATGTATCAATATTGGAGAAAAGCTTACAGTTTTTCTTTGTCTGCCACAACATACATCACATTAACAGTACACATCACCCATACAAATTGCTTCCTGCTTTTTTTTTTTTTTGCAATTCTCTGGATTATTCCTAATGCTGGCTATGCAAGGAGTGCCTGATAGAGATCTTCCCATTGCCACTGCACATAAAAGCTTCTCATTACTCTCTCCTCATCCTCTCAGTCGGAACAATAGGACGACATTTTGGTACCCTCAGCATCTTCCACCCAACACTTGATCCTTCTGGGCTGCTCCTATCTTCTGCAGCACCTCTCACCAGGCCCTACAAAATCATCTTGTGCACTCTTGGTGCCCCACTCAATCTACACTCAATGTGGCTCTGAGCCTGCTCACCAACAGCTGGTCTCAGCAAAGCTCAAAACATCTGGTTAAGCCTCTTTCTATTCACAGACACTGCTCACAGACTCTGCATAGAGAAAACCTTTTTATTACACAGCTTCATGTCCTACAAGTGAATATCCAAATGCAGTGGCATTCATCAGAGAGAGTTACTGGAAACATTTACGCTAATTATGCTTCTGTCTAAATTGGTTACTAATCTTATATTATAGTTAAACTACCAGAAGGATTTCTAAAACAATATATTTTTTTGCTGGTTAGTGGTTTTTATCAGACAGATAATGGGAGAAAAGAAATAAACTCAGGGAGGTACAATTACATCATCTTACTATTTCAGCATGATAAACAAAATGGTATTCACTTCCCTCCCCAGAGTGTTATGAGGCTTATTCCATTAAGGTTTGTCAAGTGCTTGGATGGAAGGCCCTGTAAGTGCATGGTGGTATTAGTAAATATTAAATATAAAACTAGATTCTAACTATCAGGATAAACAGACTAAGTTCTGCTTGGCCAAATGCACTTGGGAGAGGAACCCAGGACCACCACCATGCCATAGAGTGGCTCATCCTTATCAGATCTGACACCTCTTAGCCTCCAAAAGATCAGGTTTGCTCAGGTTCAGACCTATTAAAGGTAAAATTCATCATCCCTATCCCTTCCTCAACCTTGAATAAAAATGTTACTCACACTTTAGTGTGTATTATGCGCAGTAGACTGATGCGATTTATTTTCCAGGTATCCCTAACCATGTTCATCATCCTGTACAGCTGGGACAGGAACACAGCATGCAGGTACCGCACACAGAACCTTCAGTGCCTGGTGAGGGCCCCTGTCCCTCCAGGCACAGGGCACACAGTCCCATCGGTCACTGGGCTTGTGAGTACCTTGCCCCCTACATCCCGGCACCAGAAGGAAATTGCTGTTTCGTGTTCTTTCCGCCTTTCACCACACTAGAGAGAGAAAGAAATATAAATCACCCTATAAATGTTTCACCAGAGATAAAAGAAGGAGATGTATAAAGCATTTGTGTAACACTGCACTGATCCATCAGAATTAAGGATAAAACTGCCCTTAATATCATGTGTGAGTAAAGGTCTAAAACATTTTTGCATTGATCATTCATGATTAAAACTAATGTCATCTGGGAGCTTTGGTGGTTTGGGTTTTTTTTTTACCTTTGCTGTCAAGTCAAGCCTGTGCTGGGCACAGCCATCTGGGGCTTTACATCTTCCCAAGCATGCTGTGCAGTTTGATGGCATCTCTTGCGTAAAAGGCATAGACTGACAGGGACTCAAAGGAGACACAACTGCTGCAGTGAAGAAGCTCCTTTCACATTAGGGAAAAAGGTGGGGATGGAAAAAGCGATGGGAAATAGCATTTCTGGTGGGTAGAACAGGAACCTTAGTACAGACTGAAGGCCCTTCACAAACAGGGTCTTCTGGTTTGGGGGAGCTAGCCTTTTGGCAGTTTTAAATGTCTTTTAAAAGGAGGCAAGCAACCCGTGCCTACAGAACTGCTCTCAAAGACTGCACACAACATGGAGCCCCCAGAGTGTAGCTAAGGCGTATTAGCTAGTTCCTAGTCATGTATTTTATTTGAAAGGAAAACTACCTTCCCTGTGCTCAGCATTAACAACCCGAGTGCTGCAAAGGTAATAAGCTTTTCCCACCAGGGGTAAACTCAGAGATGTTTTGAAAATGAAAATTTTGAATTACAGTGGTCTCGCTAGTAGGGACTACTAACTGAAAAGCAACATTTGCAAGACCGATGGCTTGAGCTTTCATACAAAAATCCCCTCCTAGGAACCAGGTCTTGAAACACCAGCAGAACAACTAGAAGCAAGAACATTAAGCATGATGGTTTGTAACCTTCCTACCACTCTCCCCCCAACCCATAACAACAGGCGGAATTAAAACAAGCAAGCAAACAGGAGACAGTCTGTGGAGACTTAACAACAGTCTCCTTCGATAATCCCCATCTAGTGGTTCTCAGAATGGATGACTTTCAGCCACACTGCTTCCTGACAGATCAAGCGAGGCTGGGCTGGAGCAGCTTTAGCAAGGAAGCCCGCTTCAGGAATACCTGGGCTGGGCTGCCGGTAACTCAACAAAACATGCACTTCCCCTGATACATGGACCAGCACCGACCTCTCCAGCATGCCAAGCTACTTGGAGAGCTTCTTAGGAAGGAAATCACCACCTAAGCCCATTCATTATATTCTCTATTCATATAATAGGTATAGATTCGCTACAGCCTGCAAGTAAGCCCTTGTTCTGTAGCTACGACATGGTTAGGCATGGGCTGAGGCACGCTGCAACAGTGGCACCATGTCCTGCTTCTCAGAAATGTCCTTCCAGCACTAAGCAACCTGAATCGGGAGTATGGACTGAATTGGAACCATGCAATTTTTAATGCGTCTACTTATTGAATTTTTAATTTGCAGATTATTGACTGTATGGACTGTAATGGCTTTGAACAACAGGGTGACTGTGTGTGCCAGACATCTGAAGTAATTCTATGTGAAAAGAGATGGCAAATTGCTGGAGCCTTTAATTACACTATTATTTAATAGTATTAAGGAAGGGCCTGAAAAAACAGAATACTCTTCCCCTGAACATTCATCTACATCTCAATAAAATGAAATGCCATTTATGTGAGGGGAAGGGAGGGGTGTCTCTGAATAGATATATTTGTATATAACATCTCTGAATGGGGGTGGTATGGGTGGGCAGGCCATAAAGAAATGATGGTTTCAGTCTACGGGATTTTAACACTTTTTGCTTCTATGATCCAGTAAGCCACCCGAATCAAGAGGCTATTAGATGAAAAGTGATTAGGTTTTGCCCTGCCTTTTTCTATGAAAATGAACACTATAAAAAGAACGATGCTATCACTGATCCCCACATCTGTCCACATATTGCATGCTTTATAGACATAGGGCCTGCTGCCACAGAAATGGGGACTCCCCGTTTTTTTCAGCAGGCTCTTGACAGCATGTTCAGCACAAAAATCCATTCCTAGTGAAGAAGCAGCAGCCATGGGCTGGCCTCTCCACCACAGCCAGCCAGGTCATTCCAGGCGCTGCTTCACTCTCTGGCAGCAGGGTACCACTCTTCTTTTTCTTTCATCATGATTTTATTTGGAAACAAAAAGAAACAACATCCTGCCATCAAACATCAGTACAGCACAATTATTATAGCTACATTTTACCTACCACAGTGAACTATGTGGAGATCACATTACTATGTACCTACACACGACTATGCAAAGATCACAAACATCAAGCCTCCAGGAATGTCACACATGAATGTCGTAGCTAAGCTGACATCTAAAATAAATGCTTGGGAAAACCCTTCTCAGAATCACGGCGTCTACCTACATGCAAATACATGTTATTAAGGGCTGTTCTTTAAAAGACTCAAGAAACAACTTGTGGGAGAACAAGCCTGGATTGTTGCTTCAGGTGAAAAACCAGCAACTATGCAGAGAGCTGATATTTGCTGTGACTTCTCTTAGACTAGTGCTGCTGGAAGGAGCCCTGAATGACGGCAGGCCACAGCTCAGCTGAAACACACTGCAGCTGCTCAGGACGTGCTGCCATCAGAAGCAAGTCCGAGGGCAGGCTCTTCTCTCTTTCATGCCACCGACTATGTGCCTGACTTGTATTTCTGCTGCCCCTTGCCAACAGCTGCATCTCAGGCAGGGAACTCAGAGCTCTGTGACAAAATGCACCTTTCCTAAAATTTGAATACACCGTGTCCAACAAATTAGTTAAAGATGCACAAGTGTCAGTGGCTGCTTTAGACAGATACATTTCTACCCGCTGCTGACCAGCTCGTGCACTGAGGTCTAGCAGCGTCAAAAGAGACAAGGCAGCGAATACATACCCTGTTGGAAACAGAAACGGCACGCAGCAGAACAGAGCTTGTCAGTGGAAGGATGAGCCTGGGAAGGGAATTTTACAAACTCCTTTCAATGTCAGGTCTTTAACTTTGCAGTGGCAGTTCTGTATATTGAAGTTTTGTTTCATGCCCGATATATATTCCCCTTTCATGAAAAGAAGGCTGGGGACTGTGCTTACTATTCTTGGAGTGCTGCTGTGGATGGGTGGAATACTAAGAGAACTACATCTAAAAATGTACACTCACAACGTCTTATCAGTATTGGACATACATACATTTTTCTTGCAAAGTTTTTGCTATGAAATTGGCTGTCACAGAAATTCGCGTGCTTCTCCTTCCTGTTTTTTTTTAAACCCACTACATTACTACATTTTTGATGTCCATTTTAATGTTCCTTAAAGATAAAGCCAACCGTCTATACCAGAATTTCATGCACCCTTTTCTTTAGTTGAACAGAACAGCATTCTCACTACACAGTACAATTTCACGTACATTTCAGTAACTCAGTAAACTCCACCCTGATGAAAATACCCACCTGTAAGCATGAAACATTTCTGCTGTAACTGAATGTAAACGCAACCTTCCCCAACAAACATTCTCTCAGACTGACGAAAGTGCATGCTCCATGGAGGTAAAGCACCGCCCTTTAATCTGCTACCGTGGGAAGTGAAGGTGGTTCAGCTGAATAACTGGCACACTGACCCTCACTTTGTTCTACCCTTGGAAAACTGAAAACTAAGGTTGAGCAAGCCAAAGTTTTTGATAAATTACACTTTATCAAAATGATAATACCAGCACTTATCTATTCGATACAGAGACCTCATGGAATGCTTTATGGGAACAGAATACATGGAAGTTTGAAGGACTAATGGCTAAACACAAGCTGGCAACTAGCACTGATAGTCCACCAAGCATACTGTTCTTTACATAATCCCTGTTGTTCAGCTGAAATGTACTTCATTACAGATTTTCCACAGCCCACTATAAATGAGACAATGGCAGCATTACTTTGCAGTTTTGTTGGAAAACAAGAACTATTATTGATTGCATGTGGAAATGCTGAACAACGAACCAATAATTTCCATCGACAGCACTTTAATCTCTTGAGTAAGGTGCTCAACCAAGCCTTTATGGGCTCTTTGCAAGGCTTACACTGAAGTGATTGGAGCACAGTTCTCTGAGCACAGCACAGAAAACTGAAGCAGTTGGACCAAAGATCTAGAGGAAGCAATGCAGAAGAAACCACCAAAACATTCCTATTTGGCGTGCTGTGGGTCTGAAAATGAAGACTGTTTTGAACAGTGTGCACATGAGAGCTCTGTGTGGAGGCTGGCTGGGATTACACTGGCTTTGATAAAGATGAAGCAGGGCTTAGAGAAGTTGTACAGGCTTTAGCCACAGAAGAGCAAAACACACATGCCTTCCAGAAAAACTCCAAGGTAAAGGGCTTGCAGTACAGCCGGCCATCCCCAGGTCCCAGGATGATGGTGATGGTGATGGTGATGATGATGACGACGGTGATGATGATGACGATGGTGATGGTAAGAACAGCAGCAGCACCAGCACCACCAAATTAATTCTGAAATACAGACTAGACACTAAATTAACCAAAGCCATCTAAGTGTAAGTGGGAGAGTTGTTTTCTTTTTGAGTGAAGCTACTTCTGTATCAAGAGACAGCTACTCTGATTTCAGAAAATAGGTCCATTGGACACAGCAGTCAGCAAAGTAATGGAGAGAAAACAAAGAATTAAGACAGCTGAAGCACAATGGAAAGATACAGTGCTCTATTAATAATGCTCACCTTTAAAGACGCATGATAGGACTGTGGCATTTAATATCAGTGCTTATCAGAAGCATCTCAAGAGATTTCAGCTCTTTTAATGTATGTCTCACAAAAGAAACACCACTAAAGAGTGCTGACTTCAGTGTTTTCCTACTGCTAACAGCTGCCTTTCAGGGAAGATCCCGTGAAGCTTTCCTCTTCCATATTTAACTGACTGTGGATTTCCAGGTTTAATTGAATGGGATTCAATAGCAGGAGCAGAGAGAGTTCAAATTGTCCCTTTGGGGATTTGCTCACCAGAAATTACTCATTCATGCCATGACGTTTTGAGGGAATATCATAATGTCGTTTTGGACACAATGTCATAACTTAGAGGAACAGAAGAGTAAGATGGAAACATCAATTACGATAAAAGAAAGGGTGTAAAAATCACAGTTTGCCCCGTGTCCTTCCTGTTCAAAATAGGCTGCTCTGTATCTGCAGTTGCTATGTACATTAACGATTTAGGTCAGGAACATCACCAGTGGCAGGGTCACCTCCAGTCTGTATCCTGCTGACCCGCGTTCATCCCAGCCAGTCAAAAATCCTCTGTGGCAGGACAGGGGGGAGCAGTGCTATGGAGAACAGCGTAGTAGGCGAGTGGGATCCATAGGATCCAACCCTTTCTCACAGCACAGCATGGTAAAAAAGGACTGACGTGGGTATGGAGGGTAGGCTTGTCTGATGGTGCTACAGGGAGCAGAATGCAAAACCTTCATACACACATATATGCACATGGATATGTATATGTACACATGCGCGTATGTATCTGTGTGCGTATTAAAGGGTCCAGACAGCTATTTTGGTGCTTCTACGTCATGCGCTGACACTGAATTACATTAGCAATACCACTCTACAGGGTAATGTCATTTTTTAAAAACATGAAAAATAAGTGTGAAAAACAAGGCAGATGCAGAACTGTCATGGGAAGGCTGCGTGTTCGAGGGATTTAATATGGGGATACAGCATCCCACAGACAACCCACCTGGTCATGTACATCGTGTGTGAATACAATGGCTCAAAACCCCTCCCAAAAATGGTCCTTGCTTGGCTGATGAGACATGAGCTGGGAGGCAGAATGTGGGGAAATGTCCTAGTAGGTATGGCTTGAGGAGAAAGTTAACCTGACTCTTGCCTGCATGCATTAGAAACCTGTATCTCATCCTCTCTCTCTGTCTTCAGTCTGCTATCTAACTTATCTTAAATATAAATGCAAATAAGAATGAGTTATTTTGATCATGATTAAATATGTTCAAATGAATCCATCTGTTTTTGTGGTAACCAAACTTCAAGGAACAAGACTCCAAGTTCGTGAAAAATATAAACCAGTGCTAAATAACACCTCTATGTTTGATGCCTGATCCTAAATTACTTATTATTTTTTATATATTATTTCACCTACTGTGTAAATTTTCACTTTTCAGGTATTGCAACTGCTATACCAACAAGAAAAAGGCACTGAACACTTTACCACAGTGCACTGAATGGCATCAGCATTACCATGTCTTCAGTAGCTATTTGTAGAAAGGTTCCCTCCAGGTTGGATGGGCTGCCCAGACCCACTGCACCCACCCTGACTGCCCCACTACAAGTCAAGTAGTGCAGGACAGACAGAGGACAATGTGCTCTCAACCTCAACGAGCAGCTCTTTGCAAAGACTCAAGTGGGAAAGCTGAACTTCCACATTAGGGTTTTGCCACTATGGTATTATAATTACTCAGTTTTTCAGTTACTGCTGCAACTTCAATTCATTTAGCAGTAGGCTTTTTAGATTACAGTCCATTTATTATCAACGGGGTTTTTTGCACAGAAGGTTACGACAGTTTATTAATCCATCAATGGACTCCCTGAAAAATATGATCAATGATGCTGCCTGAAATGTCATTCTTTATACACTTTAGGAGGTTTGGCAATTAGCACTTCAAAACATTATGACTGTATTGAAGGTTTAAAAAATACTTGTAAAAAACCCCACAGAATCATATCCCTTAAGAGTTCCGCTGACTTAACAAACTGCTGTAAATCTTACCACCTGACAACACCACTTCTATGAAATTAGTCAAAGCGCATGTTATTTGCAAAAGTTTGTTTAGAAGAAGAAAGTGTTCGAGCCAGCATTTGATTAATGAGACTGTGTCTAGAGCAACTCCATACTGCTGTGGTTCCTCAGAGCTGCGTTCCAGACGTACCTCAAAGCCTGGGAAGGACTGCTATTTTCCAAAACATCTGATTAAAAGAAAACAATCTGACAGGGCTGCTTGCTCAATACAGTGTGGCCGTGAGTCTGGAGAAGCTCTGAAGCGCATTACAGTTTGCTTTTCTTGGGTGAAGAGAAGCTCTTCAATTACAAAAGGAGAACGGGTGAAGACTGAATCACGGCGGTGCAAGTACCATAAATACACATCTCATCACTCACCACATGCAGTGTGTGGATACAGCAGCAAGCAACACCTTGCTGCAAGCTGAGTGAGAGTTAAAGCTATCCACCCTCCTGCACTGCATTCGCGTTACATTCAAAGGACAGCACACTTTTCTGAGCCTTGTTTTAAGAATACCACTTACTGTAGCAGTGTGCCAAATACTTGAGTTGATATTTAAATAATTCATGAATGCTAAACTCATCTTTTTTTTAATAGAAGAATAAACCGTCATATTCAGAAGCTGACCTTTTTACTCTGCTGTATAAACCCATTAAGAATACGGAAAAACATATCCCAAACATAAAAAGCTTTGAAATATCAATTTAAAGGCTACTTTCTGCTATATCCTTTATTGTAAATGTTACCAAGAAAAAGGCAGAAACCAAAAATCAATTTTTAATATATTTCTTCCTACCACAGGGCATCGGAAACATTAACGGTTTCTACAGCTACATGGCTACTCTTACAAGCCTTGCTCTTCCCACATTTGCCTTTAAAACATGATTAATGTATGTTTGCATATACATTTAAAGTACCTCTGGTTGTAAATTAATTAACAATAATGCAGTACACACAAACAACTTTCCCATTGTTTGATTACCCAGGATAACATTTTGATATTTACATAGCTGCTGCAATTTAGGCAAGAGAAAATGTTGCACATTTTTTATTAGCTAACTGGATTCCCAGCAAACTGGGAATCCAGGCAGGAACCAGACTTCTGGAGTTAAGTTTTGCAGACACTGCTGTTCTGCAGAACCCTGCTAGCTCTAGGATGGACGTGTTTTGAGGTTTCCTGCCTTTAAACTTTCAATGGTCCAGGAGCACTGATTAGGTCTTAAAAGTTCCACTGAAAACAGGCATCACAATAAAATTACCAAGCAGTAGCTCTGCTGAAGTGAGTGCGCATGCATGATGGTGAGGAACAGTCTTGTGCAATTTGAGTGTGGAAATGCTCCCTTTCTTTTTCTTCATTCTGCTGCTTCCAGAAAGTCTCCCCTTTTCATCATAAATCCATACACACTTCTGCATCATTTCCATGCTCCATATTTCAGGTCACATTTCATTCTCTTGCTCCCAGTCACTCCGGTTTCCAGGCTTTCCTTAGCACTACTGCTCAACCTACTCCATCACGTTTATGGAGATGAAGGTGGAAATTTCCTCAGTAATCAACAAAGAGAAATAGATGCCTTTGAAAGCCTGCAGAGAGGGAGATCTGGATTAGGAATCTAATTAATTAGGGATTAGGAACCTAAATTATGTGTAACTCTCTCTATTCACAATGTAGGCATTTACTTCAGGAGGACTGGTCCACTGTGTGCTTAAATGAGGGTGGTGAGATATAATCTATGTTTTCTTCTCAGGTTCACATAGCTTAAGTCTGTCATAGGTTTCATAATGAATTTCTCTTCCTTGCTTTCCAGCCCAGGGTCCTGCTCAGCAATATAATACATACATGCATATTATTCTACTAACAAAATGATACCACATACAAGCCAGTAACATCTACTTCAACCTGAAAGTAGCATGCTGGGCTAGAAAGCAGAGAAAAGACAACTGGAGAACATCAAGAGACTGTGAAACCATTGCAGAAAATCATTAAAACATGATTGCTTGGGCTTCAGGTTTTTCTTATACTCTTTCATCTGCGTTTAAATACCACCAACCTTTTCAGACTGTCCCACACTGGGAAGTGTTAGTCAATTTACTGGATTGCTTGTGAGGAAAACTGATCTCCATATTACTGGAAAAATATATGGGAAAATATCAGTATTTCAAAAATACACAGTAGTATTGTTACAGTAATACTTCAGTGTTACAGAAGTTCTCCCTCTGCCTGTAAACACACCATTTAAACTCCACAGTGCTGCACATCCAAAGCCTCTTCTCCAATCAACTAGAACCAACTTAGCTCCACAACTGCAAATTGGATAAATATTACTCTTAACATATTAAAAAGAATCAACAATGAAACCAACTTTTCATATCATATGAAAGCCATTGATGCATGTCATGTCATGCCATGTCATGTCGTATCATTTTAAAGTGACCTTTTAAGTGTTAAAATGAACAGCAGAAATCTACAAGGCCATGAAAAGTTTTTTTCTCGCTTTTAGAGAAGGAAGGGAGTAATCCAAGGGATTTACAATTACTTGTACACTTTCAGCACTGAATAATTGCAATAAGTGAGACTCTACTTAAACTATCTTAACCCACAGCTTTATGTCTGCCAGGTCAGTGCTGCCACCTGCAAACTCTACTCACAGTATCACAGTCACTCCCTAGATACCCCTGCATATCATAAATATCACTGCAACACTTTGGTACATCAGGATGAGTTAAGAACAGTCCTGTCCCAAGTTTTAATGATAATCATGATGTCATTAAAATGTAGATTTCATTTGGGCATGACCACTGTCAAGCTACAGGCATGGTAATACTCCTGTGGGGAACCCTGCTGAACCTCTGTAAGAGACCTATCTTTGGTCTTCCCCCCACTAAGGGGGAGGAGGCCCAGCCTTTCGAAAACAACATGGAAAATGTGAGGTCTCTCAAGAGAAAAAGATTTAATTCATTTTTTCATGTGGGTCGTTGCTACTTATTGATATCCTAAACCTGCTGCTGAATACTAGGGAATGCAGAGTAAACAACCGTAAGGTAAAGCTTTTACCCGCGTGTATCTGAGCATTAATTGAAATGCCTTAAGGCAGAATAAAAACAAAACGCTTCTGAAATATTTACATGAGATGAATAGAGCTTGGATAAGAATAAAAGAAAAAGAGTATATTTGCAATACGTTCCCTTACAGCTGCCCACATCGGTCTTAAATATAATGACTTTTTGACTTAAGTTCTCAGAACTAAAGCCTGTTGAAAAGAACCCCAAGATCTGAGATCACACAGCTTGATGAAATAACCTAAACCCATCTTGTAAAAAAGCACTTGCAGGATTGGTCTTTTAACGGCAAGTTTAGAAGACACTGGGTTTGTTCTGGGTTTTTCCTCTTGAAGGCTCTCACGAAGTATTTGTCAGGGAGACTTTGGGGATGCGTGATTCAGGTAGATAATCCTTCTGTGTACAACACACGTAACAACAGATGTGTAATCATGAATGTATCTTAAACCCCCTTCCACTGTATCTTCTGAATAAGAATCCGTGTCACTGCAAAAAAATCCTATTGCAAATGAGGTCGTATGCCAGGATAGCTTCCCCCCATCCCATTCCTGCTGCAGTCCTGGTGTACTACATCAAGCCCCAATAACACAGGAGAAACAGCATGGAGAGCTCGGCCCTTACCTCCCCAGTGGGACATGGGGCAGACAGCAGGGAAGGATGGTGAGGGAATGCCTGCACTAAACCCAACACCCCCAAGCAACTTTGGGGAGGAAAATCCTACCTTCTTCCTTGCAGAAGCGAGGTGTTGTTCAGCAAAGTGCAATAGCTGCGGTCTGCTGTCCCCTGGTAACTGTGCAAAAGGCAGTTGTTGGGACCATCGAGCACGTGGCAGCCTAGGATAGGCTGGTATCACCCACGTGCTGTTTGATTTTCTGGCTACTCCCTCTCACTTCTCATTGATAGCATGTGTGACACACACCCACATGTTCGTGGTGCACCTGATGGGAACGGCACTGCCCTGGTGAGGCTTGATGGGGCTGTAAGCTACAAGGCCAAAACTGATAAAACTCTAGGAGGAGACTTCTGATTGCACTTAGTTGCAGGGAGACTTCCCACAGGTCCTGGCACCAGGGGTCCCAGCAGGGTCCTCCACCCCCCGAGGGAAACAGGCCTCTGAAGTTGTAATCTGTCCTAAAAGCTCGCAGCAGGGAATGCATCCCACTCCCAAGCAACTCAGCACAGAAGCTAGTGATCATGAGGAAGTGCAGCCAATTTCTCCTCTGAATTTCTTGGGATCATCTTTTAACCCTGGTATCTCAGCTTGCCTTTTTCACCTAGATTAAGGAGCTATCTGCTGTCAAAGGTATCGCCTTCAGGTAATACCTTGTAGACCATCATCCCATCATCTCACGTCCTTCTCTTGGACAAAGTAAGTAGATTGAGCTTCTTAAGTCTGTAATTGTAGGGCCTATTTTCCAGAGATTGAGTGAATTTGCTACTGACTTTAATGCTGTCAGGATTTACTCTCAGAGCCTCAGCTGGGGTAACTTCTGTGCTCAGAGGTCAAAAGAAAATGTAACTAAACCATCACCGCAATGCTCTGATTCCAAATATCTCCTGCAGATCTCACACTTAATTTTTTACAATCTGCTTTAATTAAGGCTTAGCAATCAGAAGAAAAAAATCTTTGAAGTCTAACATTTCAATAGCGTGTGAAAATGTTAAATGCAAAGTCCTTTTGTATAAGCCTTACTCTATTCATTAACAAATTTCCAATCTATGAAGCAGCTTGTTTAAAGCAGATAAAGAAAAAAAGATTGGTGTGGATAATACCTTGCGGCTAGCTCCTTAAATTCAGTTATTTACCAAATGTTATGCTGGTGACAGTGGAGTGCTTGGCAAAAGCCAGCTAGTAAATCATACAAAATTATACTCCCACACAACCTTAAATTTTGCATTTTAATTGTCTTTAAACAGATCCTGGCAGTGTTATAGCCTAAAAAATTCAATATAGTTCTAGATAACAGAAAAATAAACTGAGAGATCAGAAAACAGCAGTAAGAATTATGGATGGATTTGTTTCCTCCCAGTGCAGTTCATTTTATGCTATTACTTCCATACCACTCTCATCTGGAGGGGCTGCTAGTGGGAAGGACTCAGAGGAGTCACTGTAATGAGTATCTTCATGACTGAAGAACTGGAAATCAAAGACTTACAGGCATGTGACAAGTCAAGCCAAAGATCCTAAGAACTGAGAGGACTGTGACTGCTTTATATCCCTAAAAGTCAGAAAGAGAGCAGTAACAGCATACTACGTCTATAGTGTATGGAAGTACAAGGCACTAACTAGTTGTATTTATAATGGTATTTTCAGACACAACTTAAAAAAACTGTTTTATGTTTTGGTCTGGTTTTGTTGGCAAGAAGGTACTCCTGCAATCCTGCCCACGTCCTCATGAAACTTATGCTACCAGTCTAGTTTTCAGTGTCTGAGTGCTCTCACAACTGTCTGAACCTGATACCTAGTTAAAAAACAAGTGGTCAGAAGCCTCAATACAAATGCTGTAATATGTATCCTAATAGCTCTACTGCTGAGAGACTGGCGTTTGTTTGTATTGTTCATAAAATTTGTATTGATAACTACTTAAGCTATATAAATGATTCCCACATATGACTTTCCTAATAATCTATAACAAGCCATGAAATCTACTATTTGTGGTAGGACCCTCCCATGGAATCAGGCAACTTTGTCCATAATTTTGAAAGTGATACTATAGTAAATACTGCAGTAAAGTACGCAATATAAATGCAAGTGTACCATAATATCCACAGCGTATGTATTAATGCAACCATTAAACAGAGTGGTACTGCCACAATATTAATACATTTTAGATTACAGTAGCAGAACTAATACACATTAGGTTACATCATTTTCCTACAGTAATTACTGGAATACTACGTTATCCATAAGAAACTGCCATTTGCCTTCAAGAAGCCCATTCATCTGCCATTTCGGAGCAGCAGGAGCACATCTGGCTTCTCTAGAGACAGAGCTCCTGCTGAGGAGCAGCACCCCGCATTTCAGGAAGAGGCAGTGTTTTGGTGATGCTGACTCCTTGGAGCTGCATAGGTACCACCAACATAGGAAGCTCTTTGCGAGACGTTTGCTACAAGAGCAGCCTAGCCTGGCACCTGTGGATGCCTGGCACTTCAGGGTTCTCTTGCTATTGCTCTCAGTCGAAACAAATCTTGTAAGAATGCTGGGGGACAGGCACAGGACGAGCTTTGGGTTCTGATGGTGAGAGGCAAAGGCATTTCCTGAGTAATTCACATGATTAATGCTGATCCTGATCAATGAAGATGATGAAAGACCATAAACTCCTCCTGAGATAGTCAGGGCTTTTCAGCTTACAGAAAGAAAAAGCACATAAATATTCATTTGGCTTGAAATGTAAACTGAAAATCTTCGTTTGACCAGTTCTGAGGGCTGCCCTAACTCCTGGCCAGAAACAATCCTTATTCCCTCAGAATTCCTGTTCTCAGAAGCAATAAAATGGCAGACTGTTGTCTGACAGGCCAGCCCTTGTGGCACTGAACCAAGCATCTTCAGCCACAAATTGAGGATCTTTGTTTCTCACCACTTGGGGACCCCCAGTCCCCCAGTGAATACATTCACAATGCTATCAGCCCCCTAATTAAATGTAATTCTGAAGTTTCTGGATTGGGAAAGTAACAACTCTTTTTCACAAAATTTTACAGGAAAAATACTCTGCACAGTACAGATCTTCTCCTTGCAGAAAATGGGCAGAACACAGAGAGACACTAGGATGAGCCACATGAAAATCCAGGAAGGTAATACTGATAAAAGTGTGCTTCTTGGTCTGGAGCCACATCCTCCATCCCAGCATCACACATTCACACATATGATTCCTGTTATTTTTATGCCCCTCATTTGCAAGACATCTGAATCAGAAGCGCAGCACTTTCCATGCAAGCAGAACCTTGCATGACATTAAAACGCCAGACGTGCAAATACCATTAATTACCAACTGAAGTAATTTTTCTTCTGGGTCTCTAGGAAAATCTTTCCACTTTCATTTTGTAGATGAGCACTTCTTAAACAGGTACTGAATCCCCACAGCAGGAATGTGCTAGGACTGGGGCTAGCTCAGACACAGGCTGGGCAGAGGAGAAAGGCTTATTATGGACAAAACCTTGCTACACCCATGATTTATTCCTTGCACTGACATGCTCTTCTCCACTTCCAACAGGACCATGAAACACATCTTGTTTCTTCCTCCTCCAAAAAGGCAGCTGGCAAAAGCAGCTGAGTTGAGGACAGGGTTGAATATGTCATGGAGTTAGTTTGCCCATTTGTTCTCTCCTCAGTGCTCCCTGCTACTTAGCTGATAGCATCACTTCACGATATTCAGGGACAGCCGATGTTTCCAGATAAAAGGTGTGCTTGAGCTAAGGTAGCTCCCTACCAAGGTACAGGAAGGCTCAGGATACTAAAAACCATGCAGGACACAGACTGTTCCCTGCTCCAGGTGGTTGACAGAGAAAACCCACATCCCTCAGAGCGCTGCAAGGATTCCCATGGGGAGAGCCCTTGTGTTGCCCAAGCCTGACCCTGCTGCCTTTGTCCTCAGGACTTGGAGTAGGGCACACACCTGTACTCTGCTTGCAGCTCCTGCTCACCACCTGCTCTTCCCACCACATGGAAGCGCTATTTTGAGGGTGAGAATCCCCCAGGCAACCCATGCCACACCGCATCTATAATACACAAAGACCCTGCTTCTCCAGGCCCACCTGAAGGGAGAAAAAAATCAGCGGGAAGAGAAGATATGCCCCTTTAAGAGAGATATAATTAACCATTCCAACAATTTATCAAGGTTTCTCAGGCATTTCCAATCACGGCAATTTTAAATCAAGGTTGGATGCTTTCTGTCTGAAATAAATGCTCTTGTTCAAACAAGAATTATTTCAGGGAAGTTTGATAGTATATGTTGTAAGACGAGGTCAGACTAGATTATCACAGTATTCCCTTCTGGCATTATAATCTATGAATCTATAAAACAGAAAGGATTTAATTGATGAAGTTTAGCCCCATTAGCCCCTCATTACTGGATGACATTGTCATCGTTAATCTCTGACTCCGAATGACTATAGATCCAAATTCAACCTCTTTAATTTTATATACATTTTATATCTATGATATACACACATGGTTTCAAGGGATTATAAAATCCACCCTTTACCTTTCTCCTACATTAAGTACATGGAAAACATTACAGATTTCAGAATTATCCTACTTGCAGGGCACTGACATTTTCTTAATATTTATTTTTTCCTCAAAATGAAGATTTTTTTAAGCAGACTTCAGAGGGAAAGGAAAGGAAAATTGATTTGGACCGGACAAAGATGTCCAGGGATTGCTATGATTAAGATTGGGGGTATGTGGAAAATGATGTGCAAAAGCCATACCCAGGTAGGTGACATAAACGTACTTTCATTTTAGCTCAGTGACAACTTTAAACAGACGCCCTCATCCAGATACAGAGATGGTCGTAATACTGTTACCGGGGAATAATGATTTACGAAAAGCCTTGCTGAATCCTGCTTTTGGCTATCAAGTAAATTCTGAGCAGCAATTTTCTTATATCCATTTATAATGCCCCCCCAAAGTTTGCATAAGAAAACAGAAATAACCAAAAGCCTTTCGACAGTCCATTAATTTTATACCCCCTTGTATCAAGTCATTCTGATTCATTTCTTAGGCATTTACATCACTTTACTGTTCTTCCTTTCCAAATTTCATCCTCAGACAAGCAACAGTACTCAAGACACTGGACTGCAGTAGAGTGGGTATTTCAGCTAGTTTCATTGCACGCAACGGAGGAAAACAATCTGCTGAGTTCACTTCTGTTTGGATTAGCCTGCTGCTGAAGAACAACTGTGATTTAAGGATATCTGAGACATGTGAAGTATATAAATAGAGAAAATGCAGATGAAACATTTTGTTGACAGAAGTCAATGGCAAAACTGCAAATTTTATTTCATCCCAAGCATACAGCGTCTCCCCCACCCCATCTCTCCATCCCAGAGTGCAATTTTTATTTTTAGCATGTAAGAATGAATAAACATGAATGCGTTAACATATTTTTAAAATATTAAAACCAAGGTTTATGGAGACAATTCCTTCAGGCACAGATGGACCTGTCTTCCACCCTTGGAAACAGAGGTTAAACCTTCCTGATGTCCAACAGCACTTAGTGTTGGGAGCCCCATGCCCATGGCTGCTTGGGGGTTAATATGCCAACAAGGCAGCTCTGCAATATGGTTTGCTCCCAAGTGCATTCACCAAACAGAGGACACATACCAAAATCCTTGTCTCTCTTCCAAATTAGAAACGGTCTTTCTTTCTTTCTCGAACAGGCAGCTGAGAAATGAAACCGTGCCCCCTTTTTCAACAGTTTGCTTCTCAGAAGAACAAAGTAAAGGAAGATATTTATAGCTCAAATCTAAAGTAAACCATACCTGAGAAGCCGGATTAGACAAAAGTCCTTTTTTATCTGAGGTTTTTGATACAGATTAGGGAGGATTAAGAAAGCATCCTGCTCTCACTGTTGTGTGAAGGACTACAGCAAAGTGGAAGTTTTAGCAGCTCTCCATTAACATGAAAGGCCAGCAATGTTGAAAGGTAGGCACAAAAGAAGTTTTTCTACAAGCCTGTGACACTTCCCAAGAGCTGACAACAGAGAGAGTTCAAAACAAGTAGTTTGGGTTAATAGTGTATTTGCATGTAAATACATAAAAGCTTCAGTGCCGTAAAGCTAATTTAAAAAAGGACATTTCTCTTTATAGTTCCCTTGAGTATAATAGAAGCTATGATATTCTTTCTACCATAATGTACGTTTCATTAAAGAGCTGGAGCTATAATTGTCTACATCAGTACGTAGCAGCAGACTGGATAAATTGTCCACATAAATTGCTTAATATAATTCCAAGCCCTGTTCCAGAGCACTGGTGACTCCTACAATTTCATCAGTGAGTCCTACCTGAGGTTATGCCTCTACCTGCACCTCCACAGGGCTTCAGACGGACCCAGAACAACCCCAAACCCCATAAAACCACCTAGTGCTGAACTCCACAAACATTTAAACCCATTCACTACGTTCCACAGTGGACATGATCACGTGCCAGTAATATTGGAGATTTATGTGACAATTATGTATATGAAGCGATATGCAGGCTATTATCATTCTTAATAAATCAATAAAGTCAACTGAAAAATTAAACTGAGCATGTATGGAACATTTGACAGCAAATACATTTCAGTCTCTTAAGCGCTGTCATTTTCATTGCAATTTACTGCCTACTGTACAGGAGGGTTAAATCAGAAAAGTGAATAAAGCAAGAGAAGAGGTCTCAGGAAAGGAACTACAGTGCACTGAATTGCAATTTACCACTAAATCAGCATGGCAGAAGGAAATTTTTGTCATAACAGGGCTGTAACTTTTTTTTTAAAGCCAGTTTTGTCTTGAACTTGAAGCTAATGTTCATTAATGGCAATTTTAGGACTGTACTACAATATAAAATATAAAATATATTACAAATGTAGAGATGTAATTTGATTGGTTTAAGGTTTCTGTGCATTATTCCTCATAAAATATGAATGCTGTTATCGACTTAGTAGGTAGGATGCAATGTATCTCCTTTTTAAGCCAAAGAAGAAAGAGGGAAATCTGTGAGACAACAGCCATTTTCTAATCTTAATGTATAGACTCAGCACTCTCCCAACTGAGTTTTTTGATCTTGATCACATTTTGCCTTTCTAGAACATATATTTGCATAAAGGATTTAAGTTTGCCCATTTTTCATCCCACAGCAAAATACAGAGTAGTTTCATTTAGACTGCATGGTCTCTGACCTCATACACAAGTGCAGCAATATATGGTACTTACATGAACATATATATAGGAAAATTGTCTTAAAAGAATTGCCTCTAACAAACACGTGAAAGTTTGCAGTTGTTAGTCAACAGTGTTTTAAGCAGGAGAACAATAACAAAGCAAGCAGCGCATGTAACACATCCGTGTGTACCAGGATATTAAAAGCTGCTTTGTGAGCGCCTTTACGAGCCTCCGTATTCCCTGCCCTCTTTTGTGGAAGTTATCGCTGTATTAGATGTTGTTGAACATATTTGATATGAAAGCATTGTCTGTTTGCTACCAGTATCTAACGAGTATCTCCCCTAGAGTTGCCAGCAAGGTGCTGATTAATTAACTGAAGTAGTGAAGCTGAATGGTACAACAGCTGTTTAGAGAATTGTCATTAACTCGGTCGCTTTCCCCATCTATTCATTCCCTTGCAGTGCTACCTCTAAATTACAAACTTAAGGAAACTTTCCATTGCTCCTACCTTTACTTGTTCACGCTCCATACTGAAGGAAGGGGTGGCTGCTCAAGGCTTATTTATAAAAAGAGGAAGGAAGCATAGGAGGCAGAAGAAGCAAATAAACTTCCCGGAAGCCACGGCTCTGCTGTCACTTGCCACTGGCAGCTGACAATAGATGGTCCTCCAGGCAGAATGTCAAGACAGGAATCACATACATGCCCTGCTGATTGAGAAGTTCAGCGGTCTGACAGCCTTGCCCCGGGATGCTCGGTGTCCCAGAGAGGCAGCTTGGCTCTCTTGGCCAGCAGCAGCATGGATAAGGGCAGCTAAGCAGCTGCAGCCCACTCCCATGGTGTAATGACACTTGGCAGAGGATCCCAACCTGTGGACCTCAGCTGCCCCACTGAATAAAGATGATTATTTAGGAGAGTATAATCTGTATTAAGTGGCAGACGGAGGGGTGGGGGGAAGTGTTGATAGGCCACGCATTTCTCGTTAAAACATGCCGGACAGGCTTTCTGCACTTGGAGGAGCTGCAGTTTCCAAGGAGAAGGTGCGATGGCTGTTTTATTCATTATAGCCTGGGTGAAATTAATGCAAGGCAAAGTTTGGCACACTCTCCCCGGACTGATCACCTGATCACCTGAGTAAGCTCGGCTTATTCCTCTTGACGTGCTCTGCCGTGACACGCTGGAGATCGAAACGTTAACACCAGCTGCATCTCTAACTGTTCCTCTTTGCAATTTAATTTAATATTATGCTCCTTCACATGGGCCTCGCTTTATTATGCTTGAGAATTATGAAAACTGGAAATTACACATGTGATTAAACACCATCTAATCACTCCATGCACTAAATAAGCCAAAATGCATCGGAAAATAGATCAGGTACAATTTTGGTGTGAAACAAATGAATGCAGGGATGTATTGCATTGATACAGATGAAGCATCTGCCTCGTGATAAAATTAAGTCTTGTGACAGAAATAAATCACTATAGGGGAGAATGTAAGCCATTATCCAATAGGATTTTCTCTTTTCTTCTTATGTGACAGGACTTATTGGATTCCCTGATGTTAGACAGCCAAGTGCATCCATGATATGATGATAAATCAGGAAGACTACGCGATTTGAAATTTAACAGCTACTTATTTTTGAGATGTTGAGATAAAGGAAAAAAAAAACCCTTTGATTTCTGCAAGTAACTATTAAATTGGGAATCTCCTTTTCTGATAATCTGATACTCTGTTACTGTGTCATATCATCAAACAATGCCAGCAACCAGCAGTGGGTAAAATAGATTTTGGACTAAGATGAATACAGGAACCACTTATCTTTCTTTTTCCTTTTCCAATATTCACAGTTTTATCTAAAGAACACCATATAAAGGTTACAGTTGACATAAAAATGTACTGTTCTTATTACGTTTTCGTTTTTGCATGAATATATACTTAAATGAAGGCAAAAAATGTTTTTTGTTGCTACTTTCTACATTTGAATGAAAAAATCCATACACTACGTTAAAAATACAGAATAAATAATGGAACTTCAGCATGTATAGTGGTTGATAAATGTGATTCACAGAACATACCTTCATGTTTTAATAGCTTTCCATTGTTAGAAGTATGCTATTAATTAGCGGGAAAAATGGATTCATCTATCCAGGATGTACTTGTATTTCTGCTTTTAACCCTTTTTCACTATGGTGACTTTTGGCTACTACCTCAAAACATCAGCAAGTGTTGGAAGGGTTGTTACTGAGGGAAGATGGCTAAGGAAGATTTTTGTAGGCGCATTCTTAAGCAGTCCTGTGGGGAATGCACTTAAAACAAGAATCACAATTACGTAAAGGATGAAGTCATGATTAAAATATAAAGGAACAGATGCAGGTAAGGAGTATCAACAGAAGTACTGCTAAGCACAGTGCCAATTCTGTTGCCTTTGTGGAAATACAGCAGCAACCTAAACCTGATGGTCTTGCAGCAATGTCACCCTTTGGGCACTGTGTCTGTATGCGATCATCACCATAAAGCCACTTCTTGGAGCTGCAGTGTGCACCACGATAAGCTGTGCTGGAGAATGGCTGAGCAGGGAGGGAGGGTGGAGGGGAGAAAGCACTGAACGTTGATCACTTGTAATTATGGTAATCTCCTTCAAAAGCTTTAACTGCTCTGAACTCTGGCTGTCTTCAGACAGACCTAACTCTATGCACAACACCATAAAAGCCATTAAAGAAATGTAAACTGCTCTGGCTGGGTATCAGCCTCTTAAGGAGCTCAAACATGGGGCACTCCACACAAGGCAAGGAGACATCATAACTCTCTCACAACCTGATGGGAGTGATACCATCAGTAAAGCTGGGCTCTGCCACAGCACAAAGCAAGCTTAAAATCATGGGCTAACTGTGGGCATATCCTTAGAGCCAAAGCAAGGAAGAGCATGTTCTTTCTGATTACTTGTCTCATGCTGTTTGGGAAGCACCATGCTGAAGAGGTAAAAGGCAGTTATCATTTGGCATCCTCTTGCTGACAAGGACATGATAACTGGCACTTGCTGATATACCTCTGAGTACATCTGGAAGATAAAACTTTGTGGGGCAAATCAAAAAAGCAGTTGTCTGGAGCCACATATCATAGAGGAGGAAATGGTGACTGAAATAAATGAGACATCAAGGCAAACCAACCAGGCTGGGAAGGATGAGGTGCCTCTGCCAGGAGCACACCAGCCATCCAATTGGCTTAGGCTGGGCAGGAGGAGGACGCATCCAGAATGAACGTTTTGCCCAGTTTTCCAGCACTCGGGTAAATTCAGAGTAAGGCACTGGTGAGCTGTAAGGCTGCCCTGCATCTAGCCTGCCAGAAGAGCAATCTAGCCTCCCAGTCAAAAACCCAGTTTGATACGTGGTCCCAGACATACACTGTTGACAAAAGCAGGCTGTGTAGAACAAGTACCATAGCTAAAAGCCTTGATTACTGTACTAAGGAAGAAATGGCCTTTGCCTAGCTGTGTCTGCAGCCTTTTCTTTTATCTTTTCAGTGATATTTTAGCAGGCAAGTTTGACAGATGTATTTAGAAAGAGCAAGTTTCAAGTGACTGAAGTGCAGTAATCTGTCCCATTTGTATCACTATGGATGTAAACCTTACAATAACTTCTTCAGGTAACTGTTATTTCTACCCTTAACTAGTGGCCTTCTCCCAAAAGATGAGACACTTAGCATTGTAACACCAAAGTCAACAGGTTTGGACCTGAGGGAGCAAGATCAATGCCTGGTGTATGTGTAATTATCTGTCAAAAACACATGCAACTCCCTGAAATACTATTCATGTTAATGGAACACAAATGTTGAAATCAAGTGCTCCGAAAAGGTAAGAAATGTGGAACTTGAATAGATACTTAAACATTCCTTTTGCCTCTGTGCTTATGCCTTTAAATAAATCATCTTTCTTAAATTAATAAATGTCGTAAGAAATCTCAACAGGCACTACCACAGGTTGACACAAGAACCTTATTATCATCCAGTATTTCACACAGAAAAAACAGAAGAGTGTACCAGAAAACAGTGACATTTTAACTAACATTGGCTTAAAATTATTCCATCTCGTGGGGCAATGTGGGTTTTCAGCTCTCTCCATCGACTACACCTCTGCTGCCACATCCCGTGGCTGCACCACAGCGAGCCCCAGTGAAAGCTCTGACCCAGGCAGCTGCAGGGAGATGGGCTGTCCACGGGGCAGGGCTGCCATGGCATTCAGTCCCTCGGGTGCCCTCCCACTCTGTCTCCCCTTACCGAGGGGAAATTTCCACGAAGGCAAAGTCCGCTGCCTTCATCACCTCAGAGCCAGAATAGGGAAGGCAATGTTGACCATCAAAGAATCTGGACTTCCACAGTTTGGGCTAGCAGAACATCATAGATGCACGCAGCCTACAACCCCTACGCTGCCAGAGTAACCCAGTTCCAAATCCACTCTTACCTACAAGGAATTTAGGCTGCTAACTCAGAAGCAAAGATGTGTTTTCTTGCAGACTCTTCATTTAGATAGCTTAGAGTAAGCTCAGCTGCAAGACCAGATGGTGAGATGGGCCATGGTAGAAAATGGTAAGAGATAACGGTTTTTATCCACTTTGATCAATATCAGTGGGAAAATCTGAAGAGCAAGAGGAGAGAAGATAAATACATGCATAGCAAATTGCATTTCAAATTATTTCCACAGAAAGTTTAAGACTAAATTTGCTTTAACACCCATCTATAAAATCAGGGCATAAAGCAACCAGTATGTTATCACCAAGAGCATTCAAGTTTGGTTGCCCTTCAGAAATGAGGAAGATCAGGCTGTAATAGCTTTATATGTGAAAACAGTCTTTGATTGACAGAATCTAATAATTTGAAGGGCAGCAAATCCACATTAGGAAAGCAGTATTCTCTGTTCAAGTTCTGGCTTGCAACATCTATTAGCATCTTAACATTCGCTCGTATGAGTTTTGGCTAACTGAATGTATTATTATTCTGTTACTGTGATAGAAAAATGGCGGCTTTCTTTCCAATGATAAAAATACGTGGGTACTTCTCCTGTAGTTTATACATCTTACACTGTAGGTCATTTTTAAAGGGTTTTCTTTTCTAGGTCCCACCATTTATCTTTTCATCCTGAGAAAAGGCTGGTTTATTTTAGCACAATAAGACCTTCACATAACTTTCTGGTATCAAGTATTATAGCGACATGGCAACTCCCGTGTGAAAGGTTTCCTGTAATGCGTCTTGTGCAGACAAATAAACACAGAGAAAGGGACAAAAAGACAAAGTACACATAACCTTGTTGCTGCCTATCTTACAGAAATACCTACAAGCAAAGAGAATTAAACGGAAGCTTGACTGTAGAAAGAACGCTGGCAACCCAACACTGACGTAAA
Organism: Lathamus discolor; assembly: GCF_037157495.1. NCBI lineage: Eukaryota > Metazoa > Chordata > Aves > Psittaciformes > Psittacidae > Lathamus > Lathamus discolor. Next base: position 146,721,482 of record NC_088884.1, on the reverse strand, counting down.
ACTGCAAACCAAAAAAATCGGAAGCATAAACCACGATGAAGCACATTTTTTCAGAACGGACTGGGGGGGAGCACAAACTGCTATACATGAGGGGTTTGCTGAATGCACATAATGACAAACATTTGACTGGCACCAAGATTGTATGATTCACCATAAAAATAAAGAGTAGCTCTGAACAGACAATCAGTCCATTAGCAGGACAAATGCCAAACTCCTCCAAGTATGGTACTCGTGATGTAGTACTTCTTCACCTGAATTATCATGAGAGTAGAAAGAGCCCATGTGTACACATAATCCTGTGTATGTGAAGAGGTGCTGAGACTTGGGAGAGGATGTTTCTCGTGCTGTGTTTCTGCTGCTGGCTTTGGCCCGATGTCCTGTTTTATATCCAGAGATTACCCCAGGGTATCAGCCTTTCCAGGATGACACATGCTCTATACACCAGGGTTCATCAAGAAGAAATCAAGGAAAGGTGAGGGCATCTGCCATAGCCCAAGCTGGAGGAAACACAGAGACCTCTGCCACAGGAGAACACAAGGAGACAACACATACTGGGTTTGTGAAATAGTCCCTTACTGGGATATCACAGATTTGGGGCAGGAACTTGAAACTGCAGTAATGCTGAGCACGCAGGAATCTGGAGCCTGCACAACCAGTCCGGCTTTGTGGCACACATTTCATGTGAAACATGCTGCAAACTGTACCTTTCAGAACAATTATTGCCTTTTTAAGGACAATTATGTATTATGTATGATGTATAATTTATTCCGGAGGTTACCGGTTTATAAAAGAGACATGGGCAAACCGCCAAGTTATCGTCTGAACTGTAGTTATGAGTAATAAGAAGGGTTATAATTTACATTCGTACTCTGTTTTTAAGTTAATGAGCTATCCACTAAGAAACCCAGCACTTGGCTTTTTTTCTTTCTGTGCTTTCTTATATGCAAGAATACAGCTTGGGTTTTCAATTTGCCTCTCAGATATGTGGTACCCTAAATACCTTTTACTAAACTGTTAGCGTAGTGCCTGTTCGCCAGAACAGAGAAGCCACTATGGACTAGGACTCTTACACACAGACCTTTGGCATTTGTACTCGCTCTGGAGAAACAGGAAATACTACCAGGAGGAAGGGAGGAAGGAACAAATGAATGGAGAAAGGGAGGGAGGGAAGTAGGGAGATAGGGAGGGAAAATAAAATAATTGTCTGGGATCTGTCCACTTCCACGTGGCCACCAGCCTCCAGGACAAGGTGCTTCAATGAAGTATTTCACCCTCAAGTAGCATGACACGCAGCTGCAGCACTGGGTATGTGCCACATCCTGGTTTGGGACTAATGAAAGTGCAGCCTTCTAGACTAGATGTGAGAATACCAGTGATGAAGCCACACTGTCACATGCACTCAGCTTTCCTCAGCCAACCAGACAGCTCATTTACTTTAAAAACCTGGGTTAAATGTAGGGCGGTGAGAGACTGGGATAACCCACCTGGTGAGCAGCCTCCTTCTTTTTCGTAATGGAGAAATAAAGTAGAACACCAAGGAGGAGCCTGAAATTAGGGAAGTAACAGACTCAGTTCAACTGAGAAGAAGGTACCACAGTGTCCTGGTAAGAACATCAAGAGACAGAACTGTTGTGAAGGACAAGACACTGGAGAGCCAAACTGCTGTATTTAAATACCATAAATTGAGCTTGAGCAACCTCGTCTAGTGGAAGCTGTGCCACCCCATGGCAGGAGGTTGGGCTAGATGATCTTTGAAGGTCCCTTCCAACCCAAACCATTCTATGAAGTCTATGAGTCTATGAGGACAGAAGGGCAGAAAATACAGAGGCTTGTTGTTAAGAGGGCCACTTACATCTGTCACCAGAAAGTAATATTTAAAACTCCTGAGCCTGGCTTTGGTGAATGTAAGCCTGGCAGGATCACCAAGCCCAGTCTGCTCTTCAAACCCATGGCAATGCTAATAGTAGCCCAGTGGTGCCTCCACTTCCCATAAGAAACTTGTAATCACTTCCCCTAGAAAAAAGTAACAAATAGTAAGTCCTTGGCACACACAACAGAAGCAATAATTAGTTGATGCCATGCCTGGAGTTTTCGTCAGTCATCTTCCAGTCATGGTTGTTAAGTGCTACTCTGGTGCCAAGTATTAATTATCCAAAAATTAGTGCTTGGTGATGGACCAAGTCTTTTGTCATCAAAGCTCAGTACCACCAGCGTAACGGTGTGGAAGAAATAAGCCCAAACAGTAGTCAAGGAAGGACGGCGGCAGTAAGCATCACAGAATTCTCACTGAAGGTTTTGCTGATTCACTTGCTTTTTACCCGTGTGTCTCATTCCTGTCTCTGAGGCCTCACTTCACCCTCTCAACCCCAGGACTTGGCTGACCTATCTGTGTCAGAAGGAGGGCAGCTTGGGGCTGCCACTAAGACAAAGAGAGCCAACTCCAGAGTGTGATTCTTTCCAACCAAAGACCTAAAGACAGCTCTGCAGGTACCACCTTCTGCCCACTGACTACTCAGGGAGCCAAAGGCTGCTCCATCACGGGATAGACCCAGGTTTACCAACTTCCCTCTCAAACCTGGTGAAGTCATTTTCTCTAAGCTGGAGGTAAGAGATGTGCCTTGGTCATCACCCACATTAAAGCAAGAAAATTACTATTACAGCTATAATAATAGAGGTGGGATTCACCTCTCCACTGCAATAGGTGTTCTCCAGCTTTCACAGTGCTGTGGCAGCCCTGTGGGCCCATAGCAAGCCCAAGAGTAATGCTCAGGCAGGAAGAATGGACACCCTGGACTCAATCCTCCATTTTCCATTTCCAGGTGGATGGAGGAAGCTGGATGCTTTCTTCTGCACTGTGAGTTGGTTCCAGAATAAATCTCTTTCACACAGTTACTGGATTACCCACTGTCCTTTTTGTTTAGAAAAAGCCTTAAGAGATTTGCTTGTCACTGATGCTATAATTCCAGAGGACAAAATCTTCTCTTTCTAAGCAGAGTTCTACAAGCAAAGCAGTTATTTTAGAGTCCTACAACCCTGGCACAAGAAAAGGGGAAAAGAGGATCATCTGGAGGAACTGAAGGAAAACTTCTACAAGAAGATGAGGATAAGGGCTTAAGGTTTAAAGCACTCACTAAAAAGCTGTGAGACCCAGAGTATTTCTCTCTGCTTGCTAGGTTTTGAACACAGACCCTAAGGCTTTGGAGGTTTCTTGCTCTCAGGACTCTTACTAATACTGTCCCACATGGCCAAACATCATTAAATACTAGAAACCTGGAAAACACTTCCATACTGGAATTCCAAGTTTTACACTATGCCTGAAAAATGGCACAGAGATGAGAGAGATCTGCCACAGACTTACCACATCCTCTAGCTTCATCACCACCCTGGGAGACACAGGAGCCAACCAGATGATAAACCCCGAGGCCATCAGCCTTGCAGCTCAGTCCTGTTGCATCAGGACTTACTCCTGCTCACTGTGGGTGCTCCTGAGAGCATCCTCCATTGACCTAGTTACAAAAGGAAGCAATATGCCTGATAGCAAGCATGTGAAAGGCATAGTGGACAGAGTGAGTATTAGGCTAACACGTCTCTAAATGAAGCTCAGCTGCTTCAAAGAAAAGGAGGAAACTTCTACAGGATGGAAAGAGGGATGAAATCTGGGAGCACTAAGAAGAGGAAAATGATGGGGGTGAGGGAGGGAAAGGGTAACCCAGGATTTTGCAAACTGATGGTCTCCACTAGGACCACAGCTGGCTGCCCTTACATCAGGGAAACCCTGAAGCTACTACCATTTATCTGGTGTCCTGAACAGTAATCACTTGAGAAGCAGGGTGTCATAAATTGCTCCCTGATGGTCCTCCCATTCCATATTGGCTAATGCTGGAGCAGTGAAGAATCCTGACTTGAATTTCTGGTTTTATTTTTAAAAGGTAACAGTAACAGAAATACACAAAGCATTCGTGCTAGTGAAAAAAGCTTACTAAGATGTTAATGGGTGCTCTCTAAACACAAACATAGAAAGATTTCTAGATTAGAAAGAGATAAATATACACAATTAATATTAAACTAAACTGCTTGGCTATTGTTCCTCAGCACACAGGAAGCCAGTACTCACACACACAAGAATGCAACATATGATGCTGCAAATGAAACACAAAAAGTGATACAAATTCCTCCCATGACACTTGTGTAGTGGGGATGTGTTAGAACTGGTCTTATCCTCAGACTGCTATCTATAAAAGCCACGCAGCTCATTAGTCACTCTTCTTTCCTATTCAAATTACAGTATGGGAATTTTTATGTCACTTATATCACTCCTCTTCAGATAGTTTTAGTAGGAGCCCACCTAAATATTGATGTCCTCCACTGATGCTCTTTATTACCCTCTATAAAACAATTGCTCTAAACCAGCTTCAGTGCCTGACTGCAACATCTGGATACCAACACCTACAAAAGCAGGACCACCTGCAGAGCAATGCTGCTCTCCCAGAAACCCATTTCTAACCACCACAGAACATGTTGCTAGTTTCTAGCCTGAGCAACTCCATAGGATCTTGCATTTGGTTACCTGGGATGTCCCTACCAAGTTCCTATATGACTACTTTAAGTTGGCTGGTGGGGGGAGGTCAAAGAAAGAAAATACTTAGAGAATGGTTTAAAACCTCACAAGAAAGCAGCTTTAGTTTCTATAATTAAGAGTACCCTGACACTGCAGCTGAGACTTTGCTGGAAGGGAGAACTGCAGCTGAGGGGTAAATACAGACTGTATGTTGAGTCTGTTGGAGCTGCTTAAGATTTTTGCCTCAGCAAAGACACCGGAAAACAGCTTTATAAACCACGCTGTGGTACTGCCCTCAGAAAGTGTCCTGAGCCTCTTAGAGAAGAGAAATACATTAGTGAAGAAAAACACATAAAGGTGAATGTTTTCTAAGCGACGGTACTAGCTCAGTGACTGAAGGAAGGCACTTGCTCCCTGGATCTCAGTGGTACTCACCAAGTGCCCTTTGCTGGTGCTGGTATTGCCCAAACACTCCAGCAAGTGCACCCATTCCTGAACCTGTCCCTGGTGTGAGCCTGGCTGCCTGCTTCCATTTGAGATGAAGATAAAACATGCTGCCCTGGTCTTACTGAGTAGCAACTTCTTCAGCAGCATTTTTAGACAATCCTCAATTTCCCCGGTTTTGATAATTCTGTGCAATTGCACTTGAGCTGCTATGATAAATACCTGAAATTAAACCATATTCAGGTTCTTTCCCATCACAGCGCAGCTCTATATCCAAGCCTCTAAAGATGTAGAACAAAACAAGACTCAGCGAAGTGTTTAAAATGTCATGGGTTACTTCTTTCATATTTCTACACAGATCTTAATGCTTTGCAAGATGTAACCAGGTTTCTCCCTCACCCTGATTTATGAAAACTTCAATTTAAAAAGAGGGGAAGGAAATCATGCCTTACGCTGCCCTTAAATGTCGTCAACCTTAAGACTAGGGAACAGGTCCCTACTTTTCAAATGTCAGTAAGACGTCTCATAAAAAAACATGGGCAAGATGTCTGTATAGTTCACATACCGTATGATCTCATTTTCAACTGTTTCTGATCTTTTCTTTCTTGGTTGGCTAGCAGAGTAAACCAATTCACAATGCCCTCCCATCTACAGCTCCATCAGAAAATCAGTCATGTTCCCCCTGATATCTCGTTCTTTCAACGCTGTTCCTTTTCTCCTCTTTCTCCACCTCACCCCGACATTTTAAACAATACCTTCAAGTTAGCTTTAACACCTCAGAAGATAGTGCCATAAAAATAAACAAAAGACCCAGGACTAAAATTGAACATAAAAGTTGTTGCAGATATTGTTTCTTGACAAATAGCCTCTCCAAACATCATAAATTGTCCAAAACCTCTTAAACCTTTGCTCTGCATCACCCACGTAGGACTGCAAAGGGAATACAGCCAAGGAACTGCAGGCTAATTGAAAAATCATTCACTTGAGATACGGTAAGTATCGTGCTCCAGTTCTATGAAAGTATAGAGAAACTTGACACAAGTGGCATCCTCCATGAACTAAGCAATTGACTAATCAGCAAACTCAAAAGGAAAATAATCTGTTTTTTCCTCCCTTGCATTGCTGAATTTGCATTTAATAATTCATCTGAGAGGATATAAAAAAAAATAATCCTTTGAGAGACACTGGGTGGCACCGATTCCTCCCCAGCCCCCAGGACTGCTGCCTTTCGAAAAGAAAACTACAGTATTGACTGGTAAAGCTGGTATAAGGACCCAGGAGCTGCTATTTCTAAACCCTTATTATACAAAGATCGTTATCACAGTTTTCCATTAGCAAAAGTAAGTAAAAGGTCTGCTGGATAACTGATGATGTTATTTTGGGGAAGGGGAAAGAAGGCTCGATACTGTACTGCAAGAGGTATCCTATTGATCCCGACTTCTTATGCGATTTTTGTGCTTTTTTTCTTGAGGCCATTTAGCATTGACTTTGCCTATTATTTTAAAATCAGTAGGAGCTTCTAGATTTTACAGGTATGGTACAAATGGGAACACCCGCAGAAGCTGTTATTTACCTGATACTTTAATATTCTGCCCTCTCTGCCCCCCAAAGTCCTTTTTAGCAGGTTTACTATAACCCTCTATCCTACAAAACCACATCAGACACTCGTATTTCAAGCTCTGCCCTTCCACTGGGTTCATGATGCAGTGAAAACAAGCTGTGATGTCACGATTCCCCAAAGTCTGCTCTGTGCACTAACAGCATTTACCTTCAGACTCTCCTTTCATGCTTCAGTAACTGCATTTTTCACTGTCACTAGTTGCCTCATCATTCTACTCACTTTGAAGCAGTAGGTGAGCACACACGCTCGGGCATGCCTCATATTGTGATAGTATAAGTGTAATTGTATTCAGACAAATACATCACGCTGTCCATTTTGGAATCCCAATGAAAACAACATCAGGGATATTGACATCATCTTCGGAAGATCCTTCCATTATCTCTTCTGGATGATCACAGCATGGGTCATCCTCCCTATCTACAGCAGCAAGCTGCTAACATGACAAGACAAAATATCCCATTTCTGAAGGTTCAGCATAGCTATTGATGAGGTAATTCCAGTTAAAGCTCTGTATGCTTCGTGTCTTGCACTTTAAAATATATATAAAAACATACAGCAAAACACTAATAAATAGCCAAGAAAAAACATCTACTTGGACAATCTCCAGAGAAAAAACACTTTCGAGACATAGTGCAAATAAACAAACAAAAGAAGCTTCAATTGGGAAATGATATAAAAGCACCAATTTACATCACAGAACACCATACCACTTTTTTTTTCTCATTGTACAATTATCAGGTATAGTGAGAGTCAGGAGAGGAGACAAATGAAAAGGGAAGCAGAGGGAGGATCTGGATGGATAAGGGATGTGTAACACACATCATGGCCACATCCAGACTGAAGGATCTAGGAGGAAGTTTCCCTCCACCTTCAAATCAGCTCTCTTTCCATGTATATGAATAAAAAGCCACTGAGCTTTCACAAGGGTAATCCCACAGCTCCCATAAGAAAACCCTTATGCAGCTCAGATGTATCTAGTGTTTATTTAGGCAACCTGAAGTTTCCCAATTAGAAATACTTCTAGAGATTCAGCACTTGCCAGCTTTGTAATTAGCCAGAGCACTTGAAACAGTGCTTTCCAATCTGTGGTCCATAGATCCCTCTCAATCTCCATTTCCAAGGAGTTTAGGAATTATTATTAACAAAGTGGGACTACCAGTTGTGGTCTTAGGCTTTCTATACAGAGATTAGTACATCCAACAGAAATACTTCACAGGTCTTCATATCAAGGATGGCTGAAGACTACCAAGGTCTAAAATTGACAAATTTGTTTACTCGTTCATTTTGACTTGAAAATACTCAAACGAGTCTGTCCAAATGCAGCACCTGAAATTATATCCTCAGCTCTCCAGAATACAGTTTTCTCAATAATTTCTTGCCCTTCTTTCTTCACGAGGTATATTTCCTCCTCCTTCTCCAGGTCATCACTCTGTGACTGTGCCTGTGAAGCCGATGCTCCCAGATAAGAATTCCCCATGGATCACAGGAGTTCCACAGCACTGACTCGCCAGGATTCATTTGCTGCGCCAGACACCAGATGAAGTATTGAGCTAATAAAATAGTATTTATTATTGAAAATGTTGTGTGTTGAAACAACAGCAGCAAAAGAGGCATGTTTGGGCCTCTGGAAAAGCTGCAACGGATGCCTGCAACTGGACAGCCAAAAAAACAGGCCATGTTTTAAACAGCAAAGTCTAGCTTTCTGTGCGCTACTTTGCATAAGCTACATAAACTTATGTAACCCATTTTGCAATCTATGGATGGGAAAACAGACATGTGCCAATTTTTAAGCTATGTATTTCACTGTGAGCAATCATTATCACCTTACACAAGGCAAACACTGAGAAATAAAAAGAAGGGAAAAGATGCTCTGACCTCCTCCTAGCCCTGTACTAGCTTACCTGTGCCTTACTGCACCATGGCCCTGAGGATGCTCCTTCCGAGCAGAAGACACCCAACTCCCAGGAAGAGACAGAAGAATCTGTCCCAGCTGTCTCCAGGCTGCCCAGCTCTCGTACTCAGCCACTGAGACAAACATACTCGGTATTTCTACTCTTTTTTTTTTAGTTCTGATGTCATTAAAAAAGAAGAAAAATCAATACAATTAAATACAAAAAAACAGAGAAGGAAATTACAAAATAGAATGCTAAATATTTAAATAGGCAGTGCTGACCACTAAGACCTTCAAGGTTTTATTATTCCCCGTTCACAGTGTAAATGGATCAGTTATTTGCAAAAGACAAGTAACCAAATGGTCTTAACTTGGCAATGCAAACTGATAACTGTAAACAAAACAACAGCAGTAATGGAATATTGTCCTGATAATGCTTCCTCCCAATTCATTCTTTTTAAGCTGCAGTGGTTTCCAACCTGAATATTAGGACAGAAATAAAACACCAAAAAATTGTGGCTTATTAAGAAACTATTTTGCTTGGTCAGCCTCTTAACCCAATGGCCCTGAAGGAGTTAAACGCCTCTGTGTCTCCCACCTTCTCAGGCAAGTACTGCAGTGGGCTACATGGAGCATAATGCAAGGACAGAGAAACACTGCCAAATATTTGTTATGCCTAAGATTTATGTACATTTATCTAATCTCCAATATAATACAGGCTGACAGTATAAATAGGGCAGCTGAAGCTAATCTGTTCATGTTCCTAGTGTATGTAAATAGTCTTTTCTTCAGTATGTTTCCTTAAAGTATGGAGCCTGCAATTATCTCTCACAGCTACAAAGGCAATGACATGTTACTTAGTACTTTTAATAATGATAAATTCAGTACTGGTGACAAGGGAGTTTAAACCTGCCAGGCTACAAACTGCAGCGTAAGATTTTCCAATAGACCCTAGTAGAGACGTTTTGTCCTACAGGCTCACTCATTTTTAACCTCTCTGCTTGCTCTGTCCTGGCCTCTCTTTAACACCGGACTCCTACTGTGGCCATTCATGAAGTCATGTTCTGAAGATTGCTGTTCTTTAGGTACTAAATGAGATAAATTATTTCTCCTATTAGAAAGACCAAAGGTGAAAACCGGGACTTGAACAGAGAAAAAAAAAAAAAAAAAAAGGAAGAAGAAAACAAGAATGCACAAGTCTCTTCTCTGCATTTCATTAACATTAAACTTCAAATAAACATCTGTGGAACTGCTGATACAGTCAATTGCACATCATCATCTTCATGTCATGGTTGGATCATCATATTTTGGAAGTACAACAGAAATCTAACTAGAATGGGAGACTCTCAGATTAAACAGCCTCTTCCTTCCACCCCTCTTTGATAATTTTTCATGTTTTGATGAGAATGAAATGCCACCCAGATTTTCCTGGGACAATTTTTGTCTATCTTCTCTGTTTAACTTAGTTTTAAATAGGGATTATCGGCGCATCAAACTGTCTCTCCCTCTGTCTAATACCTCAGCCTTTAACAGATGGGTGTTTTCTCCTGCACGTAGTTACAGGCAAAGCAGCATAGAAAAATACAGTGCAGATGGTACAGGATGAAGCTGCAGCTGAAGCAGTGGTTTGGCAAAAATGAAGAAGAGTAAAACTAACTAGTCACAAAAATTCCTTAAGAAAAAAAAAAGAGGAAAGCCAGAGGGACCTGGGATTAGGATGCTGAAGATGAGAAATAGTGCACACTGCTGGTCCAAGCAAAGATTTAGCTAGACTTAGCTATTTGGGCTATGTCTATACGTTGAAGGTCAACCTGGATGGTTGGCAACCACGTCTGAGCTTCACAGCACAGCTCTGGTGTGAGCTCTCCAGCTGCAAGTCTGCAGTTATTTTACTGCACCTTGATGCTCCAAACCTCTGCTCGTGGCTATATAGAAACACACATCATCGATTTTTGTGCCAAGACACAGTAAGACTGTGCGAACTCCAAAACAACCTGCATGTCCTCCAGAGGAACAGTGACAGTGGAGCTGGGGTTTGGTTGGCCCTCAAGGGATGCAGCCGGTCCCCACCTAGCAAAGCAGTCAGCTTCTGATCTGAACCTAACCCTCAGCCGGGTATGTACCCCACATTTGCACCTGGGCATACCTTCTCCTGTGAGGATAGAAAGGCAATAGGTTTAAAAGCAGGACAGGACTGAGAATTAACAGAGTGTTAATAAGCTGAGTGAAGAACCAAGGGCTGCGCTGTATTTGCATCCAAGTAACACTAATTTGACTTTGGTGGGTGGCTACTGGTTCACAGAGTTGTTGTATTTCTACAGAAATGTGATACATGCAAAAACCTGTTACACTGTCAGCCTCCTGAAGGCTTCTCATCTGTGGTCTGTTCTTTTAAATATTCATGGCCTGCTTGCTCCAAACACGCATGCTAGTCCAAATATCATTCATGTGATGGATGTAATCTCCAGAATTAAAAGGCATCCATTCACTGTGGCATGTGCTACATCTAACTTTTACCCAGGATGTGTCTATTTGCTCTCTCTCACCTGAATTTCAGCAGGAGATAAAACTGAAAGCAATAAATAGTCAGAGATGGCACCCTGAAGAGCCCGGGACTGGCAATGTAATGTCCTGCCAGCATACTGACCTTTTATTTTTCTAATGAAAACACAATAAAATGACACTAAAAAATGTGAAATGGTAATTTTTAAAGCATTTCATATCTCTGATCCCAATCACTAGCTGTACCACCCAGTGTTTTCAAAATTCACTGGTAATCATCTCCAGTGCCATTTCAGCCCTTCGCATGTGGGCTCACAGCTTTCTGGCCCCTTGTGGGAACAGCAACCCTAGGTCTCACACCCAAAATGTACCCAGGGAACCTACGCAGCACTGATCGGAAGTCTCTCCCTGTGGCTGAAGACAATGCCCCTTATGCAAAGAGGGAAGTTCAGCCCCATCCTCATTCCATGCTAAACCTCCCTTTGGAGGCTTCCCCTGGAGGCTGCCTCGCTGGTGCTACTGGTACAGGAGGAAACAGACCTAAGATCATCCCTTCATTTTATTCAAACTGCTACAAAGCCATCAGACCACGGTAACTGACTCAACTTAAATTCAGATAAGGAACCTCAAGCTGAAAGTTTGTCCAGGCTGTTGCTGATCCCCATTCTGACTCCAGCACAAGCTTTCAAGACCCATATTTCCTGCACGGCCACAGGTTGAGAACATGTTATTAGAATTTATTTCTATGTTAAATCAGCTGCTGTGTGCTTGCATAATCACAATAGCAGCACTATCATTATCAAGCTGAATTTCATGTGGAACGCAGGGAATTTTATGGCTGTTTTAATAAACATTACACTGGTTGGAACTTCCATAATATAAACCATTTTTGAAGTTAAATATCCCCTTCTTAAGTGCCAAACTGCTAAGAGATGCAGGCTGGCAGAAGCCTCACTACAAATCATAGAATCATAGAATCATAGAATAGTTAGGGTTGGAAAGGACCTTAAGATCATCAAGTTCCAACCCCCCTGCCATGGGCAGGGACACCTCACATTAAACCATGCCATCCAAAGCTCTGTCCAACCTGGCCTTGAACACCACCAGGGATGGAGTGTTCACAACTTCCTTGGGCAACCCATTCTGGTGCCTCAACACCCTCACAGTAAAGAACTTCCTTATATCCAATCTAAACTTCCCCTGTTTAAGTTTTAACCCATTACCCCTTGTCCTGTCACTACAGTCCCTGATGAAGAGTCCCTCCCCAGCATCCCTATAGGCCCCCTTCAGATACTGGAAGGCTGCTATGAGGTCTCCACACAGCCTTCTCTTCTCCAGGCTGAACAGCCCCAACTTTCTGATTGGTTGCCACAAAAGATCCACCACCACCCATTGGAAAGGCAGGTGAGAATTAATTCAAGACACAGAGGAAACAGGAGCATCCAGAGCTGTACCATGGAGGAGATCTGGGCCAATCCCCATCACCCCTAGGACCACCCTGTTTCAGTTCAGTGTCCTGTCCCTGGCTTCCTATATGGAGCTATTCCAGCAACAAAGCCAACTGCAAACGGTCAATCCTAACAGAAATGCTGAAGCCATACTGACTCCAAATCACACCAGCTAAATTTAGCTTGAGTATTTATTAAAATACAAAGGTAAAGCAGCAGAGAATGTGATACTTTTCTGTTGTGAAGCTTTCCAGGCATCCCTCATCATTAATTTCTGACAGTATTTAAATGCTCTTTTTTCTCCTGCTAAGTGACATTATATAGAAAGCTCACTTGATACTCACAGATTTATAGGTTCATGCATAATGTCATTTTTTTTTTTCAAAGCTTTACAAAACCTTTCATTATCTCTAGACTTAACCAGGCCCTTCTCAATAGAGCAGATTCACCCCGACTGCCTAATTCATTCTTTGCATTCTAGTCCAAACTTGACAAATGGAAATCAGATGAAAGAATGGTGAAAAAGAGGCCTTCTGGACATCACTGGGAGCACTCCCCCCCTGTAGTAAAGTAGAAGAAAGAAAGAAAGACCAGGCAAGCAGGTTTTATCCACTCTTGCAGAAAAATCTCAGCCCACAAGCAGACTGCAATTTAGTACACGGAGAGCTGTCTCCTACTGAACAATTACTGGAGACACAGTCACCACGTATGATATTTCCAAAAGGATACATTAACCTGTAAAGTAGAACTGAAGCCAAAAAAACTACAGTAATCCAGGTTCCGATTCTCCTCCAGAGATACGAATAGTTCTTACTTACTTTAATAGAAAGTGAGATTAAAAATCGAGAGAGGTTTTCATGTCATATGAAAGTGAAGCAGATCCTCAGATTAACCCGTTAAACACAAAAATACAGTAAAATGCTGGAAGAAAACAGTGTAACGGAAGAGATAATTATGACATGTTGGGCTTGTATTGAAAGGGAGGTTTGTAAAATAAAACCAGCATTGCACACAGATCTGATTAGCTCCCTATTCTTAGACAATCAAGGCACAGGAATGGCCAGGGCAACGTTTTTCCAACTCTTGCAGTCTGAAGACACCGTCTTTTAAATACTGGACTTTGGGATTGTCGTGGTTTAAACCCAGCCACACAGCTCGTTCACTCACTCCCCCCACCCCCTTCTCCCTCTTTCTTTCCTTCCCCCCCCCCCCACTCATGGAGGGATGGGGAGAAGAATCAGGAGAATGTAACTCCCATGGGTTGAGATAAGAACAGCCCAGTAACTAAGGTATAACACAAATCACTACTGCTATCACCAGTGATAATAATGATAAGAGAAAATAACAAGAGAAGAGAATATGATACCACCGCCAAACGAGTTCAAGCCCCCTTGAAGAGAGCCCGTACCCTTCCGGGTAACTCCCAGTTACCTCCCTGGGCATGACGTGCTGTGGTATGGAATACCTCTGGCTAGTTTGGGTCAGGTGTCCTGTCTCTGCTTCCTCCCGGCCTCCCCTCGTCCCTGGCAGAGCATGAGACTCACAAAGTCCTTGGCCAGAATAAACATTACTTAACAACAACTAAAAACAATCGGTGTTATCAGCTCTGTTCCCAGGCTGAAAGTCAAAACACAGCGCTGCACCAACTACTAAGAAGGAGAAAAACTAACTGCAACTGCTGAACCCAGGACAGGTATTCACTGAGATGACTTTTTATGAGTGGCTGACAGAAAGCAGCTCACACACAAGCAGACGATTTGCTTATGCTAATGTCCTGAATTTAGAAGTCATGGGGGAAGTTTCAAAGAAGGGTGTATGAACTGGTCAGGGTGCAAACAGCTGGGCTCTAGCTGCAGATGTGGCATCATTATTAAGAGTCACAACATTTCTCCTTGTACAGCAGTTAATGTAGCTGGATGAAGCCTAAGCCTGCATAAGAGAGCCAAAACCATGGGCACGCCAAGGCACACCAGCACAAGCACCAAATCTGCTCTCGCTAGAGGCAGGGAGCTCCATAGCCCCCATGCTAAATCCCTCCTTCATCCTTTCATCATGCAGCACACAGAGACCAAAATTCCATTGTTTTGAAATCAGGGGATTTACAATAGACAAGAGCTCGTTCCCTCAAGTCCTGGTGTGTGGCATCAGGGGCTGTAAAGCCTGCAATGCCAAGATGAACTGCCCCCCCCACCATGCCACCCTGCGGGTCATGCTCCTCTATCGCAGCCAAGGGAAAGCTCAGTTTAATGAAGATTAACCTTCCCACTACTGTCAGTGCTGGGTTTGCCCACTTCTGACACACAGCAAGTCCAGCAGGGGAGTCCAGACACTTTTCGTTAACTCACTGCAGTACTCCATCTTCCTCTCCTTTCCAAAAAGCTGGTGCAGGATATGGGGTCACATCTGGGTATACTGATCAGAGCTTTCACCACCTTGGCATGCGAGCAAAAAACCACCGCCTTTCTGTGATATAAAATCCCAGTATTACTAATGGAAAAGTTCTGGTAAACACTGCTAAAAGGGTTTTACCTTACCAAAAAAAAGCAAGTAATTACAAGTTGTATAGAATTCTTCTGTATTTTCACCAAGAAATGAGCAGTTAACTCTCCCTTTTCCTACTTTGTTTCCTACTCTTTATTTTCTTCAGTACATTTTTTGTGATGAAAAGAGAAGGAAAGGCAAATCCCAAAGAATACAAGCTGAAATACTCCCTTTGGGGCTGGCAATTTAGGGGACTTAACCCTTTAATATTTTCATAACAGAGATGATTTGTTATGAGGAAAAACAAATTTAATTATTTATTTATCAGATCTATCATTTTTCAGGCAGCCAAAGACTCCAAATCTACCCTGTGGTTTTCAACCTACGCAGTCATGATTCAGGGATTATTAGTGGAAGAGGTTGTGTTAAATCAGTGAGCCTTAAGTACAATTAACAATAAATGACCAAAATCGAACTGAAAGAAAAACCCCATATATTCTCATTGTAATGGCACCAGTATTACTACCTCAGTTTAGCACAGCCAAAGCTTCTAGTGGGTCATTTTGTTCTATGGTCCCTCAATAAAATGCATTCCTCACTTTACTGCATACCAGACAAAACCTGTTTGCTGATCTTCAGGGTATTATGCAAAGCATTTGGGGAGAATGGCAGCAGAGAGAGAACTGAATTTTGAGGCATTTGTTTAATCTATCGCTTTGATGATTTAGGCTGATTTATATGATGGGTTTGGGCTGTGTGTGTTACGGTTTGTGTTTTATGCAGTGTTTTTTACGGCTGGATTCTCAGCGATGTTCAGTGTCCTGCATCTCTTGGTACGACACACACAGATTTCAAACAAATAAAAAAATCCCAGCATTTAGCACCTGCTCTCTGGCAACCCACACCAGAATTCAAATAAGAATTGCGCTGTTAGAAAATCTGGCTGCATCGAGGGCACTGGCCACTTCAAAATCTGGTCTTGAGCTTGGGTTTATGCGATTTTAAGGATGAAAACAACATTCTGAATCCCAGCTGGGGAATCCAAAAGAAGACAGTAGTTTTCCACGCGTGCCTGCTATGTAGTCTCAGGAATTGCTCTCCTATGAATACAGAATGAAAAGTCTTGGCCTATCTATTTTAAACAGGTGATAAATAAAGAAGGAACATAATAAAAAACAAACCCCAAAAAAACCCCAACAAACAGAAATGCTGCAGGATTGACTCTTTGACTCTCTTGTAAAGACTCTCGCATCTTATTTTTCACATTTATTTTTATAGCTTTTTCTTCTTTTGTATTCTTTTACTTAAAAATACATAGGAAGCAAAATGTTCTTTTGGTCAAAAGCCATTGTTAGCATATATTTTACAAGTCTAAACACATGGGATGGAGGAGTCTGTTGTTCTGAGAACTGATTTAGCACTGGATCACTGAGAAGAAGCATCTCCATTCAAAGAGCAAACTTCCAAGTTTCTTTCAAATGCCAGGCTCCATTACTAGATTCCATGTTCATCTTAAGAGGTTCCCACACAGTCATATCCCAGCAGAAGCCCATCCCTCATGCTGCTAAAAGCAGCAAAATAGAGTAAAAAACCTGCTAATCACCTGAAAATGAGAAGCATCAGTCTTTGCAACCTAGTTCTACAAGGCTTTTTGCAAAAGAAAGTAGTCAACAGAGTAAACATCTGTGATCAAACACTAATTTAGCACCAACAGAAAATTGACTTCAAATCATCTCTTTGTCACTGTAATTGATTAAAAGTCAAATGAAAATTGATAACATGATTTTCTATGTGTGAATGTATATGTGGCACAAACTCTCAAGAGCTCTATTGGCTTCATATATTGATTTTTTTCCAAATAAAGCCTTTTAAGAGTACATTAGTCAGTCCACTAATAAACTTAAAATGCAGACTAATTATACCAACACAAGGCATTAATACGCTCCCAAGACTGTTGCATTTTGGTGCAAAAATAAAATTCTGAAGAGAAGTGTGAACCCAAATAAAGCCACAAAATGCACGAACTATTTCATTATTGCTGGGGGGTGCTTGATGATGAAGGAAGCTAACTGCTTTCCCCTTATTTTACTTTCCATTTAAAACTTTCTCAGCTTTTTATTAACTCTTCTCCAGTCACATCCTATTGTTCTTTGCAAGTCTGAAGACTTTTTCTTTAGGTGTAGGTTACACGTGTACATTTTTTTTTTCTTTAAACAGATTATTTTCTGCATCACAGAGCAAATGCCACTCTGTATCGACCCCTGAAGAGAATGTAGCCAACAGAGTAATAAAACGTTATTTCACCTACTCTATGGACACTGATTTTTTTAATATCACATGTAAAACCAATCAAAAAAAGATATTCTGCCACAGAATGTCCATTTGCTTTATTTTTGCATATTCCAAACTGGACTGAAAAGAGTAGCAGATATGTCTGGCAAACAGCATTAATCCTACTAACTCAAATTTCCATCTTCTTATCTATTGATGGGAATATGCAGAGGGATGAGTAATGGAGAAAAAGCATATTAGAGATGTTTCACTTACAAAGTAAAGAAAGCAAACATCATCCCTAATGCAATCATAACACAAACCCTCCCAATTTTTGGACATTGAACTCATGAAAAGAAATATTTTCAGGACTTTCCAAATGCCTTCATATTACAGCCAAGTTCTGTCACACCATTGCAGCCATGTCACTAGACCAGGATCTGTGTGTAGGTCAAGCAACAGAAACCTATGGTACAGGGCATTACCAGGTATCATCTCTCTTTGTCTCAGAAGAGGAAAGAGGACAGAAGGAGAAATAAAATCTCCAACCACAGATTTGAATGTTGGCTGTTAGCGCTGATCAGGAGAGAGATGAGGAATCTGAAGATGAAAGGGCTCCCATACCAGATGGCAGCAGTAAAGCAATGAGCTGCTAGGAAGGAGCTGAAATGGGAGAAGGAAGCTTTCACAGCTTTTGAGGTGGACTGGCCCAACAGAGGAAACAGAGATGTGAAGAGAGAGCTAACGTGGTGTTGCTGAGTGCAGAGACTAGCTACAGTCTTTGAACGAAGCTGCCTTTGCAGCAAGACCTATTCTTACTTTAGTCCTAAAAGGTGGCAAGAAATATGGCCATTTGATACTTGAGACCAGAAAAAAAAATATCATTAACACTGTGACAACCAAAAGGTAGTTAAATTTTAGTGTCTTAAAGGTTGGAGCATCCATGGCTCCAAAGCATATTCCCTTACTTGTCATTTCCAAGCAGGGCCAGCAGGGCTTTGAGTTTATAGTACATCCTGGGCACTTCATTCCTCACCTCCCCAACCAGCTGCCCTACCCTCTGCTCCCAGTACCAGCACAGGCAAATAACCACATTAGCTGATAGTTTCAAGAGTAAAGCAGATTTTGCACATGCAAATTTTATCACCTGTCTACACAAGTAGTGCAATCCACACAGACTACAATTCCTGTGTCCGCTTCTACATTTGCTCCATCATTTACCTTGGCTCTTAACAATTATTATTCAGCATTTCAAGTGCCATCTGTGCTGCTGCTAAGTAAATGCCTTCAAGTATATTGGAAACAGATTTTCTGAAGTTTTACCTTGTACCGGGCACAGTCAGCATCAGAAAGATGTTCTCTATGGAAGCTGACATGTATTTAGCTGTTTTTTCGTGGGGATTTGTGTATTTCAATTTAAAATGTGTACACCTAAGTTACCAAATAGAAAGCAGGCACAGATAATGAAGGAAAATCACTGCATCCCAAAAAGCACTTGCTCTCTGTGGGTCAAATACAAATCCACACACATGGGAAACATTCACCTGCATCAGGAGTAAATTTATTCTTATAATAGCTAACTGTATCTTGAGACAAAACCCTATTAAATAAGAAAAATATCCATGAGTTCAATGCCCAAATGTCTCAACACTTCTTGACATCTACATCAGTTGCCATTAAAATTAAAATGTGAAATATAATGACTGATATCCGCAAGACACATGAAGCTGACTGTTCTAAGATGCTCGGTGACAGTTTAAACTAGTCAAAGTGACACATGGGAACAGATCCAGACTAACACATCTCTGCCCACCGTCTTAGTGTAAATGTCAGCATGGAAGTAGAGTCTGTAAAAAAATATCTTAAACAGGGTTTTTTTTTTTTTTTCTCCTTTAAAAATCAATCACTAACAACTGTTTGCTAATAAGTCCAGTTTTCTTTGCAAATGAAATCATAGCCAGTGATAGGTAAATACTGTGCAGTGAGGGTTTTCAACAAAAAATAAACTGCAGGGAAACCACAACCACAAGGACAGCTCTAGAGTATTTCAAGTCACTGAACAGATAGACCATGGTAAAGGAACAAAGTGGGAATTTTCTTCAACTCCCTCTCCTGATGTTGAATGGCATTACTGATTGTAGTGATATTATTTCTATGACAGTTATGCCTGCCTATGCAAGGCACTGACAAAGTCACTCGGGCAAACTCAGCAATGCATGGACTGGGCACCTGAAAAGTTTGGCAGATGAGAGAGATGAGTTAATGTAGCCCCAACACCAAAGCCAATGACATCCAGTCTGGGACCTGGGCAAATTGTATGCTGTCAGGAGTCTGTCAAAGGCTTGAAATAAGAAACAAAGCAAGGTTGAAGTATTCCAACACACCCTGCATACCAGGATGCCTTTCCAAGAGGAGATCCACCACCTCCAACATGTCCCAGCAGCCACCTCTGCTCCAGGGTGGAGAAGAGGAGCCGAGAGGCTGCAGGGAGCCCCCAGCATGTCCTCCGTCGCCCTTCTCCCCGCTCACCTTGAGTCAGAGCTCCACACAGTTTAATTACAAACCACAGACTTGTGCAATTCTATTAGCCAGCCTAAAGCACTGGCATTAGATAAGCTTGTGCTCTGAATCCAGCTACTAAGACACTGCCAACAAGCTCAGAGATTCGGAGCCTCTTTTCTATGCAGGTCCATTTGGCCTGGAAATAGCATACATATACACTGACTTCAGTTTAACAAAGAATGTTAATTTGGGTCAGTGAACTACCACTAATTGAATTCTAATAGATGTCACCATAACTCAAGTGCTCCAGCTCTCTCAAGCAAAATGGCAGCAGACTGAAGCAGGCACTTCTACAGCACCAGGGGAGAGAAAGTCTGTCCTTCAAGTGCCTCATTTCTTCCCTTTCCAGTTTTAACTACTGCTCAGACATAATAAAAAGCAAATGAGATGCTGGCTTGACAGCTCCCTTAAAAGATCTTCAAGAGCAGGTTTTAGTTTTTGAGGGCAGTGCTTGCTCTCGCCAAAACTGAACAAACCTTGAGCTACTCCACACACAAGCACAGCCACAAGGATTTTGAATACAGAGCTAATACACTTTAAAAGCATAGCAGACTAGCACCCATCCTCTGCTTGAAAAATAACTCATTTTGAGTTCTTTTTGCCCAAAGCCAGCATCCCAGTGGTGGCTGGGAGCAGAAAGCCCAAGGTGCAGTTTTTCTAAGACTCATGGAGCCCAGCAGCATGGGAATGCTGTGAGACTGCACACAGCCCAGCACACAGCCACACGGAAGGAGGAGGGATGTACACAGGAGGAAAAAGGGAGTTTATTTTAGCTGAAGTAAGCTTAGTGTGATTCACACTAGCTTAGCCATGGCAAGGCTCCTTCTTAGCTCATCTGAAAGTAAGAGATTTACAGTCAACAGACCATGAGGGTGCTGGTTCGTGCCTCGGTTAAGATAGAGCACAGAACACAAGGTGAATTTTCCACTGGCTTGCATCCTCTATAGTCAGTCATCCCTGCACAAAATGGATGCGAAAACTGCTGCTGAAGAACAATGGTGGCATTTTGCACAGCTGCGAGTAGTGACACAAGGGGCAGGCTGGTGGAAAATCAGGCCCAGTGGATTCCACCCTCTAGGTAAGAATGTGGTAGCACCTGGCCCCTCTGTAACAGGCCACACTGGTGATGCTCAGCAAAAATACCAAGCAACTCCTGGAATCCAAATGTAAAAAAAACCTCCAAAACTGAGGTGTCTACCTAAATTCACTGTGCATGGTTGCATGGGCCAGGCAGTTACACATCCAAGCACTTACCCGAACTGCAAGGTATTCATATGATTCCAAGAACTTCCTCTTCCAACTGAGCACAGAAAATACTCGAGAGACTGGGAGGGGATGAAGAGAACAAATTCCATTTCTTTTTTGTCTGCTGACCAGGAAAATCAAAACTAGCAGATTCAGGACATACAGGCTCAAACAAATACTGTGAGATCTTCACAGAAATTTGTCCTTTCTAATTCCTCTAGCTTTTAGCCACATGGTGCCATGTGCCATTGCAGAGAGAAACAAAGCAGAGGCAAATCTGATAAATGAACTCTCAATTTGGCCCAGCAGGTTAAAGCACTAAACCTGTATTCAGAGGGACACACACACACAGACCATTACTAACAGAAATGCCTTCCAGGTAGGGCAAATGGTGCTTTAGAGTTGCACTGGGTTTGCATAGCAAGGTTTTGGTAGCTGGGGACTACAGGGGTGGATTCTGTGAGAAGCTGCGACAAGCTTCCCCCATGCCCAATAGAGCCAATGACAGCTCCAGGACAGATGCACCGCTGGCCATCAGCAATGGGGGTAGAGCCTCTGGGACAGCACAGTTACAAAGGGGAAAAAAGCCTGCTGCAGGACAGTAGCCAAAGAGAGGAGTGAGGATGTGCCAGAGAAGCAGCTCTGCCGACACCAAGGTCAGTGCACAAGGAGGGAGCAGGTGCTCCAGGCGCCAGCGCAGAGGTTCCCCTGCAGCCTGTGATGCAACCCATGGTGAGGCAGGCTGTGCCCCTGCAGCCAGTGGAGGTCCATGGTGGAGCAGATCTCCATCTGCAGCCCGTGGAGGACCCCACGCTGGAGCAGGGAGATGCCTGAAGGACGCTGTGACCCTGTAGGAAGCCTGCACTGGAGCAGGCTCCTGGCAGGACCTGAGGCCCCATGGAGAGAGAAGCCTGTGCTGGAGCAGGTTTGCTGACAGGAACTGTGGCTCCACAGGGAACCCATGCTGGATCAGTCTGTTCCTGAAGGACTGCACTCTGTAGAAGGGACCCACGATGGAGCAGGGGAAGAGTGCGAAGAGGAAGGAGCATTAAAGACAGCTTGTGATGAACCGACCACAACCCACATTCCCTTTCCCTTGCACTGCTGAGGAGATAGAGAATTCATGGGTAAAGTTAAGCCCAGGAAGAAGGCAGGGGTGGGGAAAAGGTGTTTGAAGGTATAGGTTTTATTTCTCATTATTATACTCTGAATTGATTGGTAATAAATTAATTCTCCAAGTCTGTTTTGCCCATAGCGGTCATCGCTGAGTGATCTCCCTGTCCTTAACTTAACCCACAAGCCTTTCATTGTATTTTCTCCTCCTGTCCAGCTGACGAGTGATGAAGCAGCTTTGGTGGGCACCTGGTGTCCAGCCACGGTCAACCTACCACAAAACAGAAGCCTGAAAAGTCATCCCTAATTGGAGACCCATCCATTTGATAAGACACACGTGACCTGTTTATGCCTGGGCACTGAGCTGAGTTCAGGCAGTCTGCATCAGAGGTATCAGACTGGGTGCTACAAAGGGTTCTGGTTCCCCACAGACGAGGCTGAGCACGCTGCGTGCACCAGCCACCTTCAAGTCACATGTTCCTTAGCAGCTGTCCCTCTGGGCATCACCTCAGCACAAACTCTCAGGGCTGGCAAGGACTTGAGAGCACAGACCCCTCCATCACACTGGGTGCACCATACCCCCAGCCACTCCTTGATGAAGCTGGACCTTCAGAGAATAACACTGCATCAGCTTCTAAGGAGCCACCTGAGTTGCCCCTACACACAACGTGCAATGAGCCTCCATCATCAGACACATATATATATCTAAAGGTGAGCAAGTTCAAACCCTGTGTCCACCCTCATAATCTTGCCTAGAGTCAGCAGGACAGGAATAACAAATATAACCCAGTATTCTCCCACAGTTCTGCTGTGTACTTCTGAAATTCCACCATTGTGCCACTGTTCATGGGAAGATGTGTACATGGTGGGCAATATGACAGACATTACAGAAACTAACCTTAGCCTTTCCTATGGCTTAGTGTGAGGTGTCCCTGCTCATGGCAGGGGGTTTGGAACCAGATGATGTGAAGATCCTTTCAAACCCTAACTATTCTATGATTCTATGCTGTTGTCTTTCCTGTGTTACTTATCCCATCTTGTCCTTCTACTTCATTTATGTCTCCCATATTCTTCAACTCTCCCTTTCCAACAGACCCCACGACCGTCAATTCAGCACTGCTTGTCTTCCTTTTCTATCACCAGTTTTATACACCCTCTAGTTAAACTTCCCTGCCCATGTAAAAATGAACAGCCCTCAAATAACTGCAGACAAAGTTATATACATTTTAACAAATGGGTCATATATATTTTTCTCTTCCAGTAAAAAAACCCCACAGCTCTTTCCCCAGCTGTCTCCCAATATGAGCTCTCATTCAGTCGGTGTCCACCATGAGTCAGTGGGCTCATCTCTGCATTACTGCAGTAAAGGTAACGGCAGATGTAAAACCAAGATCTTGATCATCTGCAGCTTAAAAAAAAAAAAAAATAAATAAAAGCTCTGTCAGTTTTCATCCGAGGAACAGTTTTAAGCAGTGCCCTGCTGCACAAATGCTGGCTTCCGTTAACTTTTACTGCCATTTCAAGGGGACCTGTAATATTTTGTCCTGAACTGTTGCACACCACTGCAGAGTTCAGTTGAGTAGCTGTCATATTCTGCACCAGCACAGGAGGTGTCTCCGTGGAGAATAAAATAATCCCTATGTGTAATTTCTATATTAATTTATTTAATTTGTAAAGCTCTTTGGGACTCTGTAAGATGAAAGAAGCTACATAAATGTAAAATATATCACCATTATTGCTGTTTTCTAACCAGCATTTCCATTCTGCAGTTAGTATTTTTCTTTCATAGTGTATGACCTTGTATTTTATCTAAATTAAATCTCATCTTGTTAATTTTTGCACAGTTCTTTAAACTCTCAATATCCTTTTGTTATCTCGCTCTCTCTGCCTTCCACTGTGTTTATGATCACTCTTAATTTGGCATCATCTGCAAATTGTATTGCTCTGTATATATTGTTTAGGAAAGTATTAAACAATATTGTGATCAGCACTGACCCTTGTGAAACCTCCCCTGATATTTTTCCTAAATTGATGTTGTAACATTTGTAATTAGGTACAAGAGGACACCAGAAGAAGAAACAGGCAGCAATTAAGGAACAGAAAATATAAGCTATCAGTAAAAACTCTGACAGTGAAATCCATGTGAATGTACAATAGCTTCCCAAAGGAAGGGTTGAAAGTCCCAATGCTTACTAAAAAAATACATTAACAGTAAATAAATTACTAAACAACAATGATGGTTAGGACACGGTGTATATCCTGCTTGACATGTTCAAAACTACAACCCAAAAAATAGCTAGTTTGGGGAGATGATAGTGAAAATTCTAGAAGACAAAGCACCCAAGTATATTCTCTTTTTCCCTTTGCATATGTAACAGTCTCTTTCCAACCAGCGTGACTCAGGGACAAAGCATTCCTGCAAATAAACCTGTGCTACCAAGGGGATATGCATATGCCTGAGAAGAGGACAGGATGACCTAGCACTTTTCATTTCCTCTGTTGCTACACATCCCGCTATACACTCTCTGTGGGATAAGCTCTCAGTCACCAAAATCCACCTTTACAAATCCCTGCTCCCATTTTTTTTCTTTTGTTATCTTTCTCTCTCTTTTTTTATACTCTTTTTTTGACACAATAAACAGAGAAGGTAATTTCAACCTGCTGGCAAAAGATAGGACTAACTCCCTTGTGAAGACAGCCTTGAGAATCAACATCTTGAAACTCAACAACTGCCAGGAAGACTTCTCTCAGAAATGCTAGTTAATCCATTTATTCTCTCAAGACAGAGAAGAAAGAATGAAAGCAGGTCAAGTCTCAAACCTGTGCCGGTGTTTGAGAGAGATCTCAGGATGAAATCCATTGGGATGAGGGGGCCTCTGAGCCTACTAATGGATACACTACACCAACACTTGGTCCTTCCTAGCCTTTGACTAAAGCAATTAAGGGAGATCTTCGACAAAATGTAACGGATAGGAGCTTCGGAGCAGATAATGTCTGCTACAGCATATTCCAGAGGTGCGTGAGGACTTTCATATCTCAGCCCTTTTACCTGAGATGATCATCTTATTCATGAGCAGTACCAACCCTAGAAAGCACAACCATCCCCACCAGCTAGTCTGCATTTGCACTCAGGAAAGACAACCACACACTTCCATATTGGGTAGCTAGAAACAGCTGGAAACAGCTGTCCTCCTCTCAAACAGAAGTCTTCCATTTAGTTAGTCAATATTTCAGTTATCCCACTCCCTACTCCATCACAGCTTTTGGGTTGGGAGTACAAGCAACTCCGATGCTCCACCAACCAATGGGTAGTTAAGAATATGCTGAAGATTAAGTGTATTACTACTCCAACCCATCTCCACCAGATTGCTTTCATACTTACAATTAAGCATATGGTACAGTGTTTGCCAGCGCTCTCAGAGGCCTGAAAGCTCACAGCCCGAGCACGCTCTCTCTCCATAGGTTTTGGCAGCCACTTGGTAGGTTGATACCTGCATGTGGCACCACATGATGTCAACAGAGTTAATGTC
The DNA here is from genome assembly GCF_037157495.1 of Lathamus discolor. NCBI lineage: Eukaryota > Metazoa > Chordata > Aves > Psittaciformes > Psittacidae > Lathamus > Lathamus discolor. Next base: position 146,695,816 of record NC_088884.1, on the reverse strand, counting down.
TGGCTCCTATCACAGAAACCTCAGTTTCACAAGTAAGTAAAACTGTAGTGATACGTGTTGTGTTATTTCCAGTTCTGTTAGAGATTTAGTAGTAAATATCTGTAAAGCATGGCTTATGCAGAGAGGCGAATACGCAGAATACAGGTGGAGCAGAGAGACCACAGAAGTGGTCCTCTTCAAGCAAGTGAAGAGGGAAAGGGAGAAAGAAAGGACAGCCTAGCATGGGAGACAGCTACAAACCAGTATCACCCTGGAGAATTAAATAACAGGAATGACACTCAATGATCCAAAATCTACCAATCTAGCAATGGGGGATGAGGAAGGAAGTAAAGAATGAGGTCTAGAGTCATGTTTTCACTCTTACAGCCAGGGAGAATGTGCATGCAGCTCTCCAAAAAGAGGGAATGTAAAGGTGGCTGGTCCAGACATTCTGATGGAAAGAGAAAGCTAAAAAGTAGTGGAACCAGAAGGCGAGGGGTGGGGCAGGCAAGAAAAGCTGACCAGCTCTAAAAAAGAAGTACTGTCTTTGCTGAAACAGGGTTGGTATAAATATACCAGTCGTTTAACCCTAGAAACTAGAAGCACTCAAGTGAGACCAGATGAACACTTTCAAACACAGGTGTCTCCACCAGCACCAGAGGTGCTTTCAGAAGCCATGCTATATTTTGAGCTCCAGAGAATGAGCTGAAAGATGGAAGATTTCAGTGCTCTGGAAGACTGACATGAACAGCCCCAGCTGTCCAGCCTCACTGACCTCTGCTGCTGGAGTTCATGTGGGATGAGAAATACATCCCAGCCACTGAAGAAAGAGGACAGTTGTCACGACACCCTGAAATCCTGCTGTCCTTGTAAGCCTGTAAGGCCAGGCTAGCAATAATGACTGGGTGCAATGTCTTGTCTTTCAGCAGAAAGCAAGCCAGCAAATTCAAGGTGGTGGTTACACTTCCAGACCTTTTGCAATGCTTCCAGTGCTGCCATCTTGTGTTTCCACCTGCACCTCCCCATTTAAAATTCCACTTTATTCAACTCTGAATAGCTCTTTCACCCAGTCATGTAACAGGCTTTGCTAATGTCTCAGAAGTCACTTACTACACACGTCTTCTAAACAGAAGACTTTTTTCACCTCCATACGTTACATGAGGTTCCCTAGAAGTATGCGTGATAAATGTGCTGAATTTAAGAATTAAAGGCACATTAGAAGGCATTGATTTTCTTTACAGTAAGATGAGCCTCTCCAGGAGCTGGATGGAGGTAGCGAGCTGAGCAGACACAGCATGATTCTGGCGAGGCGGAGCATTTGGGGAATTGCTCCCGCAATAGGAAAAATTTGTTTTAATTAGGTTGGTTGGTGGTTCCCAAAGCAACGTGCTGTGAGTGGGAAGGAGAAATGAGGATGGGACTGTAAACAGCTTGTTGTGCTCTCAGCCTCTGAGTCACAGCAGCGAGAGGGAACTTGCGCTCCTGGCTCTGCTGCCAGAAGAGTCTTAGGAGCACGAGGAGCGGCGAGGGAGGAGATGCGTAGATGTCCTTTCCCTTTTATTTTATTCCTGAATTGCTTACAAAATCAGACGAGGTTTTGCTCTCTTGGACAAGGGAAAAGATTCAAGGAAGAAGATAATAACAAGCAATTAGGGCGGCAAACATATCCAAGAACAAAACTGACCAAAAATAATAAAATTAAAAAGTGTGTGAGAGAGATTTTGTCATTCTGTCTTAGATTATGTTGAGGAGGCTGAACTCAATTTTATTGAGAGATCAATTCTAATTTGGCACTCCACACACTATCTGGCAGAGGACGCTGGTAACAGTCTCCATTGAAATCTGCCAGCTAATTTACTTCGGCTGACTTTACACTAGCAAACAGGAGCAGGAAAAAGTCGTGTCGAAGGAATGACATTTCCCACTAAGTATCTCATGCTAATATGCATCCTCCTACACTTGCTCTAGAAACCCATCACCTTTCAAAGGGAGACAAAAAATAATGAAAACCTCCCCTGAACAAAATGGTCCAAGCACTAGGCTAAAGGGCCAGCAAGTATCCTGTGGACTGGGACTGCATGTCCTGCATTTAGCTGGAAGGAAGGGCTTGGGGACAGATCAGCTGCTGCAGGAGTTCAACATCATCTGTCCTCCAATTAAACTGACTGTGCAAGTCCAGTACCAGCAACTTTTATAGACACCACGTCCTGCTATTGATTGTCAAAAGGGAAAAAAAAAGGCTTTTAAAGGATTGTGAATTATTGAAGAAAATGTGTCTGTAGGTATTTCAGAAATGTACTGCATAAAATTTATCATGGGTTACGTGTCTGGGAGCACAAAAGTGCCGTTTAATGCTATGCTTTACTGACCTTTAAGCAGCGGCAGCTATCCTAACTGTATTCACAGCTTATGTGCATTTACTCAGCATTTATATAAAATATTGTTTATTTTTATGAGGTTTGTGCCACCAAAGATTTTACTTGCACTGAGAAAACTGTTGCTGAGTGGATTGTTCACAGCATTGTTTCCAAACAGCAATATAACCAAGAAGTCTGATGGTCTCAACTCACATGCTTAAGTAGTACCTCCTTACTTTATTTTATTAAGTAATTTTTACATGTGGACAGAATTAAAAAGAAAGGGAAAAAAAGGAAAAAGAAAGTAAAAAAAGGAAAAAGTAAGTGGTTTTATCCTTTTAATTACTTATTGCCTTTGCTTCTAATGAAACCCAAGCAATCCTTCCTGCATGGCACAATTGCATTTTCTTTTTCAGGGAAGGTTTCTGTTTTCAGTTAAGTAAGTAATATCCATACAAAAGGTCCAAATTTAGAAGTGCACAATGACTTATATTTCCTCACTCCATTTATAAACCAGGTTCAGTGCTCCATAAGGACCTGATTTCACTCCCTCCTTCTCAGCAACATTCTTTAAGTCTTTACAAAGATCCATTTTCCCTTTCTTATTCCCAGAAGCCTGCTAAAACTAGGGCAAGATGGCCTAAAATTACTATTTTCCTCAAAGTCCCAGAAAACCTAAGGCCACCAGCACCTCTCCCTTATAGCAGAGCTATAGCTGGACGATGCTGAGAGCACTCAAGAACCCCATATCTTCACCTGTGGAGAACCTCTGCCTCATCCATTCAAGGACACATTTAGTCTCAAGACCTGGTTCATCAGAAAGCTATGGACTTTTGACCCAAGCAGGCATGTCATGGCTCCAGAAACCTGACACTGGAAAAGACTGAATTTTATCTCTGAGAAAAGAAATAGGGTAAAAAATGAACATAACGACATTGTTCTAAATAATTGATGTTGCAATCTAATGCTATTTCCTTTTGTATTACTGCAATCTTCTTAAAAAGATATTTTCAAGCTGTTTATTATAGCAATAACTATAATTTTTCCTTCTCTTTTAGCAACAGTGCTTCACCCATAATGTCACCCACAGATAATGTATTAAAGACATAAATAAAATAACACAATATAGGTGGTACAGCAATATACAGGTTGTTAACCAGCCAAACAAAATGTGTTTTAGAGCTGGATTTGCTAGAGCTGGTTATTTGAGTGTCTGCTGTCTTTTGATTTATCCATCATCAGCTCTCTGTCTGTCTCTAGCTGTATTTGCTTTGACATTACAACAATGCTGTGAATAAAACCCAAACACATTCACACTTTTCTTTTATTGACCTCACCGGGAGGAAGAAAGGAGATGAAACAAACACCTTTGAATGACCAGAATATAGAAATCCAGCCTCCAAATTTACACACCTCTTGCCTCTCATTTTTTGTCATAGCTCTGAAGTTTTTCCAAAAAGCTGCAATTTCCTTAAATATAAAAACCCATTTAAAGGAAGTCTCTGTCTCTTCTAGGTTGGACTAAAAATAACCCTGAGTGCAATTATTACCCTCTAACCTCTAGCTTCGGTTCAACTGTATGTGCCATCCTCAGGAAAATCTCCAGCAGCAATCAGCAATGTTATTTATATTACAGCAGCATCCCTAAACCCTTGCCAAGACTAAGTCCCAGCGAAGTAATTTCTTACGCAAGTTTAATGTAACAGATAGTGCCCACCTCAAAGATTTTAAATGAAATACGGATTGTCCTGAATATATGAGACAAACAAGCAAGGGGTGGGAAGGGAGGAGCTCCACTTAGCATGGAGGAACCTCAGGCACAGTGAAATTCCAGTTTAGACAATGCAGAAATCCTGATGGATGTCACGGCTTAACCCCCACTTCTTGAAAGTGCCAGCAGGAGTCCTGTGAAAGCAGGATGCTCTGCACAGCTGAAAGAAGGACTGGCAAAACCACCACAACTAAATTAGAGGAGGGTGGGTGCAAATTGGACATAAAGAAATTTTTTACGATGGGGGTAGAGAGACATTGGAACAGGTTGCCCAGAGAAGTTGTGGATGCCTCAATTCTGGAAGCGTTCAAGGCCAGGTTGGACAGGGCTTTGAGCAACCTGGTCTCGTGGAAGGTGTCCCTGCCCATGGCTGGGGGTTAGACTCGATGGTTTTTAAAGGTCCTTTCGGACTCAAACTATTCTGTGACTCTCAGCAGTGCATCATCACCTTTATTGCAGAAGACCACCTCTCCCACAGGCTGCTGCCTCCCGTACACCACCACCATGAGCACCACCATGTGCTCTTTGAGGGAGCCCAGGCAGCGGGGAAGGCGCTCAGCAGCAGATGGCAGAGCATGCTTTCACCAGGGGTTAGGAAGACTGAGATGACACTATGATGTTGTACAGGAAGGGTCTGCAAAACAGCAATTCCATCCTCTCTGAAACCAGAAAAAAAGCAACAACTCTTCTTGAACATTGCAAAGAATAAACCAAACCTTTCATGAGGATATACATCAATTAGGCTAAAATGCTGAAAACTGCCTTCTGTATTTTCAGGAAAAATAGACCTTCAGAGTGCCCCTTCCAACCCTGCTTTAGCACCACTCAGGTTTGTGCACATTGCCAGCACAAACACCTTCCAACTAATTGCCTTTCTTCTCATTGCTACAGTTCATCCCCCCAAAACAGGAGCCATATCTTTCCTGAAATCCATCATGACCATCCCCACGTCTAAGCTGATATCCTTGACCTGCTCTAAACAACCACTGATACTCACCACTGCCAAGGGCTTTCTCCATCAAGACAGTTCTGGATTTAAGCCACATTTTCACATGTTTATCCCCATGCTTCAACATCAGCAGGAATGTACTCCCAGCTGATTAGGATGAGACCATTCACAAGCCCTCCACTCAACATACGTGACCAGTGTTTGTATGACCAGCTCCATGAAACGCTGCAAAGAGCTCCAGCGTCACAAGGCGGTGGTACAGGCACCTAGCAATGTTCCCTACCTGGAGACACCACCCCCATTACATTTTTTTATCTGCAATACTGAAGTGCATTGTAAGACAAATGCTGTTCTAATTTGCTGTAGGCACTGAAGACCAACATGCATTTCAGTGGAGGAATATGTTTTAATTGGTGTATGAAGACAAAGCATATGCCATGACACAGTTAAACGATTAACAGATTCCTATGAATGCCTTTGGCATAGAATATCTATACATTCATTAGCTGGAACAATTCATCTTCCTGATAAAACTAAAATTAGTTATACAGCAGGTTTACTTTTTATGATTAATAAATGATAAAAATCTAAATTATCCATCTGAAATGACTGCTTTCTTAGCTATTAATCTCACATTTATCAGCTCCTATAATTCACATTACAAGTTGAAAAATCAATTTCCCAAACATTTTTAATTTCCTATAAAAAATCAAAACATGTGGAATAAGAAGTATCACCTCCTTCACTACATTATTTTGGAATCAATTCTAAATCAAGATATAAAATATTTACTATTTGATGAGTTTACCATAAAACCCAGGTACAACACACAACTGGGCCTACATTATGAGCATTCAAAAAAATTAAGAAAAAAGACATTTCTCAGCAATAAAATAGCTCTAACAAAAGATGTATCGGCTCATTTGGATTTTTCAGCTCTCTATAGTTATTTTGCCAAGAAGGAAAATCCATCTCATTTTCCAGAAAACCAGCTTAGGGCAAAGCAGAGTGGATAATATGGTAAAAGTTCAAAAGTACAGCACTGACTGTGTCCTGGAGATGGGGCTGACACATCACAGGTTTAGCTAGAGGGAAGGGGCAGAGATACTTCTGTCAGCTACTTAAAATGTTGAAGGCCTTCTGTCCTCCAATTAAAGTGATCAAGGAAGTCTACAACAGCTCACATACAGCTGCTGTGCAGCATTCCTACTGAAGACCAAAGGCTGAATAGAACATCCTGTTTCAGTCATGTCACTTCTCGTGTCAACTGGTGACTGTTCCTAATTTGAGTCATGTTAGAGAAGAGGATTCTTCTCAACATCGGAAAAGCCGCATTTACCATTTTCTAGTATCTGGCAAAAGGAGGATGGGGAGAAGGAAGAATCAAGTGGAGGCATCTGGAGGGGTCCCCAGCTACTTGTCACTTCAGTGGTGGCTGAACTGGCCCCAGGGGTGGCTAGGGTAGCACCACACTGGGATCTGCTGGAAGAAGGAGCAGATGCCAACTGTACTTGCTGAGCAACTGCTTTCCTTCGCAGCTCAGAGTGAGGTTTTGGGCTTGTGAAAATCCTCCAGCGAACAGAAAGAATGAGCCGGCAGTCACAGCAAGGCACATGCGATACAGTGGAGGGAGACAGAATTAAGAGAAACATAGGATTCATCTGCCAGAAGTATTTTCAAAAAAAAGAAGAAAAAAAAACAAACCAGCATTTTTTTGTAAGAACATGCATGAATTCCAGAAGTTTCATGAGCAATATGCTGGCCACACAGCCCCATCTGAAATATGCTGGAACATATTTTAAAGGCCAGGCACACAACTAAAAATACTGGGTTTCATTTGAAAATAATTTGTCCACCTCTTTCAATCACACCTGGGAGTATTTTTCTATGCAAGTAAGAAGCTAAATTACCAAAGAGATCTAAAGAAGCTAAACTATACCTGGGATTAACCTGGGAAGAGGGAGGTGAACATTTAAGGTACCAACTACCCACATCCAGAGCTGAAATACAATTGCCCTAAGTCTTCACATACTGTAAAGCCTTCAGGGAACATTTAAACTGCAACAACACCAGAGCCGTGAGTATGTGATGGCAACCATCACCTTCATATCTATTAGTAAATATGGTTTAAAAGTAGAACATTTATGCCTGAGAAATAACTTCTTTATTCAGATGTTTCCTCAAGGATTTTCAGAGAGTAACAGGGAAGCAGCTCATACAGCACAGTCAAAATGTTATTTATTTTTTGTCAGTTGTCAAATAAACCCTTTGCCGAGAAGTTTTAGATGAGCTGAGCAGGTATAGAATGAAACCTCCAGTGGAGCATGAGCCAGGGAGCCCACAGGTTTCCATAAGCAAACCAGTAGAGTGCTGAGCTCATCTCCATGGTATCCAGGGATAGGACACATGAAAAAGTTTCAAAGCTGCACCAGGGGACATTCAGACTAGACTCTATGAAGCACTTCTTTACCAAGAGGATGGTCAAACATGGAACAGGCTTCCTAGAGAGGTGGTCAATGCCCCAAGACTGTCAAGAGGCATTTGAACAATGCCCTTAACAACATGGTATAACTTTTGGTCAGCCTTGAAGTGGTCATGCAGTCAGACTGGATGATTGTAGTAGGTCTCATTCAACTGTAATTATTCTAGTCTAGTCTAGCCTACTCTTTTTATCAGGCCAGACAGTGAACACAGGCTGCTCTTACGCACAGGCCTGAGGGGTTCATGACAGAGGGATGGACTTACTCCTGCCTCCCCAGGCTTTGCGGAAACAGAGCCACCCATCTACAGATAATGCTGATGCAGGGCTAATATTAAAGGATGAAAACATTAAAGGTGATTGTGGGTGCTCGCCCTGGTAGTGTAGTGGAGAAACACAAAGCTTGAATGATCATAAGACCAAATGCAACTATGCAGTGAGAAAAGGCAGCCAGTTAAATAATATTATTCTCAGACATCTGAACATCAGGACACTCCACATACATTAACTAAGGATAGCACAACGTTCATGTAGCAGGTTAAAACAAAGCCAAGATGTGTCCTGAGGAAACCAGGAGATAGGCCTTGTTTATATAATGTATATGAATACACGCATGCACATTTTTTAATATAAATAAATACATCACAGAACAAGTATACTTCAAATGAAATGCCCTTTTTTACTATCACATGTCTGTAATGTTAGAAAAACCTAAACCCAGCTTATAAATAAAATTGCATAAACACTTTGGTACTGGCAATAAATTGAGACTAATTGACCTTGTCCTGTCAAAGGATGAGTGTATCTTTAGATCTTAAGTGTTGTGAATGGTTATGAATGGGCTTTAAGTACTGAGCAGCAGCAAGCTAAGCACAGCATGCACAGTGCAGTTCACAGGGTATTAAATAACTGAGGTTGGTAGAACCTCTCCCTTGGTTTAGTCTTCAGGCGTTTGATTTCTAAAACTACAGTCCATACAATATCACACATTGGTCCTATTTCTCTTTACACTAATTAGGGATTTTATTATCAAAAAGACACCTTGTACTATCCCGGTGCATCTATGCCTCTTTTCTTACTGCAGCGTGCCTGATCCCAGCTTTCAGAAGGTCTGACACCGTCTTGTCTCGCGAGGGAATATTCCCCTTCTCTTGCACTTGATGAGGAGCATCAATGAGAGAACATTTCCTTAGGCATGATGAAAATAAGGCAAATCATTTCGTCCTGGTGGTATAGGGCCTAACCCTCAAACCCGAAGATGGACTAATCGTAGACAGCACTCTGAAAAGGGATCAACAGTCCATCCCCCCCAGAATGCCTAATGGCACTCTCATGTGGTATGTTCAAGGTCAGAGAGTGCCCGTGTAACATCACAGAGAGCCAAATGCCAGCACTGAAGTCTAACAATCCCAAGATATAACTGCACTACCATTCATTAACAGCCTCTATGAATAAGCTGCATTTTCTCCGAAATACTCCTAGACAAAAGTTTCCTATGCTAGTATCACACTTTGAAGCACCACATATATGTATAAACGTACAAAATCAAACAAAAAAACAGTCAAAACAGCAACTGTAGGCAGAACTGATGAAGAATTTCTAGTTCGATGTGCCCCTGCTCAGTGCCAATCATTATATGAATCCTTTAGGATTTCCTCTTTCACAGTAACTCAGGGGATGGAGGTCCAGCCAGACCATTCACACCTGGGGAATCCGCTGCACGGCTGCAGACCTTGTACTGTACCTTAAGTACAGAAATTGGCAATAAAATGTTTGTAAGGTTGGAAATTAATCCAGAAGTAGATCTTTTACTGATGATTGTCTTGAAAATACAATACTCAGAGGAACAATAAAAAACAAAGTTTCACAAGGTTTTGGTCTAAGGTAACTGAATTGTGACCGTTCCTCCCTATTGAGAGCGAGAGAGTAAGACTTCATCAACTTCACTATTTGAAGGAACTCAGTGTTCATCCACAGCAAACACAGTACAACAGTGCTATTGGATATATTACACCTGAATTTTGCACACTTTGAGTAACAAAGTCAAATTTTCCAATATTTTCACATCCAGCATTATGGAGGAACACAGGGAAGACTTGTGGAATAATATAAGTAGTAGCAGATTATATTCCATGACTGGATCACCAGGTGTTTAACAGCCATGTTTTAGGTATCACCGACACAGCAAAGTGCCATCAGCACTGTGATCTGTAGAAACAAGTATTTAAAAGAAAAAGGATCTGCATGTTTTTTCACTTGTGTTTCCATCACCACAGAATGGCATCCATGTCCTCATGAAAAGAGAAAGAAACAAAACCACAAAATCTTGACAGCTTAATACTTTGCATTGGTTTAGTAGATTTGAAAGAGCTAAATCTTATGAAATTATTAAATTAGGAATTGGAAATTTCACCAGGTTTAAGAATGGCTGATCCAGACAGAATGGGGAAAAACATGAAAACTTCACATATTCCTTCAGGCAGGGACTGTTGAATCTCCCTTTCCAAAACATTCAATGTTCAGCACTACCATACCTTGAAGATGCGAACATACAGCATGAATGTGCCCAGACAGATGGACAGATACATGCCTGCATATATAATCCATATATATGTAGATAGTGATTACTCAGTGTTCTTTTCCAATTAGTATTAACTCAATGGGACCATACTGTAAAGGAGAAGATAGGTTATTGTGTCTCTTGCACTTTATATTATGTGTTGCTGTGTTCCCAGCTTTACTGAAGCCTGATAAACTCTCATTTCAGCCAAATTACTCCCACTCCCCACAAATGTATATGAGAACTAAAAATTAAATTAAAATGGCAAGACACATCTGCTTTTATTATTCTGAAGGAAACAATCATCAAATTGCTGAAGGCTCTGACAAAATGCCTATTTTTCATCAACTGCACACTCATCTTGAGATGAAAGATCCCAAATGATTCTGGAATGACTTAAACAGTTCTTGCTCTATGCCCCTCCCTCTGCAATACAGGCAGTGTATTTTAGGCTACACAGTAACTCAGCACATCAAGGACACAGCTTAGAGTAAGCTTGAGACAGAGGCTGTCCTCTGATTGAGCCATCAGTTAGGAAGAAAACTGTGGCTTTCAGGATCTCAGTATGTCAGCAGAGGGATTCATGGCTCCAACAAGTGCTGGGAATCTTGCATCACTGTTGGCTTTCATTTCCAGAATTAAAATTCCCTTTTAAATCAACAACCCGAGTTACTCTGGCATCTCTAAGAGCACAACTTTCCCTGGATGTGTAAATGCGAAGGAAAATCCATTTGTCTCTATAAATATGCAGGACTTTTTTCTTTAAATATTGACATCCACACCTTTATAGATTTCTTAACCTTTAGTCTATCAGCGCACTTGTGGTCACCCCAGTGTGTGCCTGGCCTGTGGTAAAGCTGTGCCAGCTTTGTGACAGCTATAGATTTGTTGGATGTCAGAAACTGTTCCCAAGGAAACATCAGGAAAGGGATTATAGGAGGTTGTGAAAACCTGTTCTGAAGGTCTGCTAAGAGGAGCAAGAAAGCCCACCTTTCTCCATGAAAAACTGAAAACAGATATAGACCACTACAGCAAGGGCTGAGATGATGAGAACAATAGAAGATAAAATGTTAAACCCAAGTGATAAACAGAATTGCGATTTTAGCACTGGGCTAGGTTTTGTTGTTGTTGTTGTTTTTTCTTAATAGAAAAATGACTCCTTTTGGGGAGAGAATGCAATCCGTTTTCCAAACTGTGCATCCTCTTGAAAGAAATACTGTAAGCTGCCTTCTTCTTTTACTTACAAGCTGATGTTTATTCATGTGCATGGGGCTACCGCACAGACCTCTCACAGCATGACGAGTGCGCTGGCTGAAAGGTAGGATAGATGATGACTATCACCACAATTTTTAAAGCAGGATGCTCAGAATTGGCTGCTTAACCTATATTTAGCCTGCTAAATAAGCAGCCTGATTTTTCAAAGTGTGAAGTCAGAATTGTCACTATGAGAAGGACTGGGACTGCTCTACTGCTCTGTGCCCCCTGTGTGTGCCGCCACGGGTCAGGCAGGTCCCTCAGCCCACCGACCACATACAGCTGACATAGGGATAGGTGGTGGCCACACAGCAGCTCCAAGGTGCATTCATTAGTTCTCAAAGGCAGCTCATAGCCATCACAACCCCCAGGTAGAACCGAGCACCACAGCCTGCCTCCTGCCCCAGGACCATGCGACAGGTGCCCACCACCATGCAGCCTGAAGCACAGGTCTTGCACATCGAAGACCAAGAAAACTGAGATGTCTGTTGGCTTCCCAGGACACTCAGCACTTCAGAAAACCAGGACACTTATTGAGGAGTCTAAATATGGATATAAGGGCCTAGTGCTAAAAAAACTTGGCCCATTTAAGAAGAAAGGATGTACGCCATCACCTTGGAGCTCCCCAACAGACAGGACTGAAGAGGAGCTCTGGCTCTGCAGCGCTCCCTCTAAATCAGCTCCTTTTTCAAGACTGATGCTCTGCCCTATCCTGGGACTTCTAAGGACCTTGCAGCATGAAGAAATATGGGATGAGTCAGAGTGAGAACTGGATAAACTCCTTCCCAGGGGCTTCTCTGAAAATCTCACTCACATGTAACAGGGTTGTAGTCCCAGAGCAAAACATCCACATCTGCCATTCCTGTGCTCCAGATAAAGGGAACCTGATGGAGATGATGGCATTTCTGCCTGGGGAGCAGGACAGTAGCAGACCCACGCAGGGGCACCAGGGGACATTGTCTCCTCAGAGATAAAGTCCCACATTTATCCATCTCAGGGCTGCAGGCATGGCCCCTACAGTACATGTGACTACTTCCCTCACTGTGCTACCACCACTATCCTGTAGTAGGGCAACACACCCTCACCCAAAAAGGAGGCACAAGCTGCTGACTGGAAACTAATTCTTGTCATGGCACCCGTGGTTTCCAGCCAGGCACTACAGGAAAATTGCCTCCATGTTTTCCCAGCTCACTCTTCATTCATCTGTCCTGGCAGAAACACCACAAACATGGGAAGCAGAAGAACAGATTTCCCGGTCACTTAACAGGTGTACAGACTAGCTGCAGATGCCTCCACAGACCCAGATCTCCTGCTCTTCCCTCACCTCCTCCAGGTCTCCCACTCCTTCAACCACTTGTGGAGCCCATTTCCTCAGGGCAGTGGTAGTCTCCCACTCTGTGTCTGCACACTGACCACCTCTTCTCCATCACCTCCCCACACTTGCTTCCACAGTGACATAAAGAAGGGTGATCATTTGGCTTCGATATTCACAACATCCTGATTTTATACTTCAGTTTTGTCAGTGATACCGACAGATGATAGGAAAGGCACCACAACAGAAGCCACAAGCAGTATTACATGGAGTATCATGCCCCTCTGAAAAGAGATTTGTATTTCATTCTCTAGAGAAAAGTTATGGGGAAGGGACCAAACTAAACCAGCTATTCTTCTGGGGGAAGGGAGCATGCTTTGTAGCATTTAGGCTGCTGCAGTAACTCTTACCAAGCTGGGACTCTTGTGTAGCTTCACCTGATAGGCACAAATCAAATTTCCACTTTTATCTTTAGTTTTCATAATAACATTGAAATAATAGTAATAATAGTAATAATAATAATAACCCCTTGTAAGAAGCAGCAAGGTGAGGAAAGAAACAACTTGGTGACACATCCCTTTAATATTCTTGATTGACTAATTAAAATGCAATAGAGCAGAAAAAAGTGCACAGATGAGGCTTAGGATGTAATGTAAAGAGCAATCACACCCACTCTGTGGCTGCAGGTTAGGAGGTCTGAAACGGTGTCTAATTCTGCAAACTCCAGAAAGGTGCTGCATAATGTAAACATGATTGCTCTGCACACATTCATGAAAGCTGCCTGCCTCTGGATTGAATTGCAGACACATCTATTGTGAGTCCAGCATGATAAAGAAAACAAGCACTGTGCATTTCGAGATGCTGCCTCATTAAAAGAAGCTAAAAGAATCCCTTTGTTATTTGACACAATTAAGTAACAGCGTGACAGGTGGTGTATTATATTTTTTAATGGAATAAACTTGCATATATACAGACACGAGCCACGTATTTCCTTTGATATTACAGCAAGCACCTGCAACTTGTTATTGCAAGGACCTTTATTAAGCAAGTGTGCATTTAGTAATGTCTGCAGATTTATAAAACTACTTCCTCGTCCTACAGTTCGGAATAGATGGCTTTGGAATCTCACAAGTATTCTTTCCAAGAAAATAACTAGGTAAGGATAACTGCTCTCATAGGAATATGCTTTCAGGCATTGCTACAAATAAACATATATGTTTCACCTACGCTTAGGTTAAAAAGTTCAGAGATTTTTAGCGCTGAGATTTAATCCGCTTGCAAGCACACGTCTTTGTATCACTAACCTGCCAGCTAGCTTCCCGTCGCAGCCCTTTTATCCAGTTTTCTTCTAAGTCCTTATTCTCTCTCGTGGATGTTTCATCCATAGCTGATGGAGCTTGCACAAACTCGATTGGCCACTGGCTGTTACACTCTCTTTGTAAGCCTTTACTGAGGCAGCAGCAAGTGCAGTTCGGAGACAGACTGTCATGAAGAAAATGTCACACCACGGGTGGGGAGGAGGCGAGGGGGGAGAGGGGAAGGGAGGGGAGGGAAGGGGTCGACACCAAGGATCCACACGTGAAAAGATCTGGGGAAGTGTGACTGCGGTCTGACACATTCCCGCTGGTCCAGCAAATGCATCGCTGCAGCCGGGGAGTTCGCAGGGTAATGACAGAGGGCTGGTGACACTGTGGAACAGCCCTAATTAGATGTAAAGTATAGCAGAACTGCTAATACTACCCAAAGTATTCTCATATGCCTTTCCCGAAAGTGGGTTTTTCACATATTGCAATAATTGTCTCATTTGGTGTTGTTATAATTAAGACTGCGTCGGGATGTGGATTCAAGCAAAGGAAATACAAATAGCTGCTGGGTCTGTTGAAAAGAAAATATTTCAGTGTATCTGTTTGAAAAGTGCTTCCTGAACCGCTCTGCAGCCAATAAACATGAATAATAATACAGGCCATTTTGATAGAAATGGGCTCATTACCATAGTCACTGCTGAGCTCTTTCAGAGCTCGGGTTCAGCAATGCAGAAATGGGTTCAGCAGGACACAAGTATTGCAACCCCAAACCAGAAAAAATCAGTCCAATGTAAGGCATTAAAGGAAAAAATTGCTTGCACTTGCTCTGGGTACGCTGCAGCTAGAGATGCCTGCCACATACCCTGAGCATGGCCAGCCTTTCTTTATAGCGTTCTTTATTGCTCCTTAACTGAGTACCACCATCTTTCATCCCACTGAGACACAGTTTCGCCTCCCCATCAACTCTTTAAAACATCCTCTGGATTTTTTTTACCAAACTAGATGAAAAATAGATCAAAAACCCCAACAGATAGAGTCTGTCCTGATACTTCACGATAGCATTTATCACAGATTAGCTGAGAACGCTCAACTCGTTGCATTTAGGAATCCAGGTTTCAGGCAGTAACAAGGAACAAACTCTTGTTTAGAAGTACTGCTTCAGTGCAAAACAGAAAGACTACTTTTTAGGTATGATTTTAGCTGACAACAACTCTTTCCTGTGAAAAATTATACTGAGATATCTTTAAAATTCATAAAGTTTGTGACTACTAGGATTTTTTTCAGTGCTGTTCACCATTCACACTGTTTATTTCCCAAGCAGACAAGACAAAATCGAATTAATTTTTAGGCCCATTTCTTCTCCTGGGGATTTTCACCTGCAGACCCCAGCCATCCTCCCTGGGCTGAGTCAGACCTCTGCACAAGGCTGCTGAAATACAGGCAAAAGCCCTTTCCTTTGCACCTTCTAGACTGCTCACGTTTCACAGACATCTATTGTCACAGATCTGGGGCCTTCTTCAGCTTCACAACGTCCTCACCATAAAACTGAATGTGCCAGGTGGTACTCAGCATACACTGCTCCGCATCAAAGCCGCATCCTGAGCCTCTCGATCCTGCAGCTCCACATTTCTCCTCCATGGGATTTTTTCCCTTCCCTTTCTCTTCTTAGTTAAACAATGGAAGGAGCTCGGGTGGTGCAGGTCTCTGCTGCATTCAGTGTGACTTTAGGACTTGTGTTACACACCAGGTGAACACCGTCTCCACTTACATGCATGGGTATGCTATTTTTAGACCCAGGGAGCACAAGGTAAAGCAGTACAAACACCAGAAGGAGCCAGATGCTTGCACAGACACAGAGGGGTGCATCAGGCTGGCAACAAAAAGAAATGCAAACGGACTTTTCATTCAGAAATTCATGATTAGAATTCTGCTTTCTGGATGAAAAAAACCCCACCTAATTTTTATTTAAATGAAACCAAGGCTGCAGGCAAAGGTGACCCAAAGTCCCTGGCCTGGCCTTGGTGGAATGCATCCCATCTCTAATGTTACCCACCCGCTGGCTGGCAGTGAAGAAGTGCCTGGACCACATTAACAGGGTGCCAAAGGGCCAGCGATATAGCCAAATCCTACCTCCCAGATGATAACAAAATATAACGACGGCAATGACAAATCCTTGAGATGAGATGAGCTCACTTTTTAAGAGCTCTGTCATTCACGCAAGGCAACATCTAGGCAACAGCTGGTCTGATTTTGGAGGGGTACAATAAAAAAAATTAAAAACAAGGCAGGAGGAATGCTTGTCTTCCTCTGCATATGGCAAAGACAGATGCAAACCAACACACTGACATATTTGTACTGGGATGGCAGCATAACTCTAAATCTAAGACAGACAGCTCACAGAAAGGGCTTGGTGATAATTGTAAATATTAGCAATGCTTCCAATCTAAGATGCTCTGGATTGCAATGAATTATTTCGTGACTTTCCCTTGTCTTTTTCACCACCATGAAAAAGCCCAAATTGTGTATAAGCTGCAGGAATATGAAGACATTTATTGACGGAAATCAAACTACTTTTTTCACCCACAGTGTCTTTGATATGTTAGAGCCTGAAGCAAAGAAAACATAATAAAAACAATATATAGATGAGAACTTCAATTTTCCCCTACGTATGAATCTGTCACTTATTTGCTAAGAATCAAATCTAACTCCACACAGTTAAAGAAGCTCCATACATCATTCTCTGTAATCCAGTACTCAGCTCAAATGTACCTTGCTTGAAGTTCATACAACATACTTGATTTTACACTACTCTAAACAAAACATCTCTGGATATTACAGCTCTGAGTCTAAAAAGCTTTTGTTGCAATTCCATCTCTAATAGGGAGGAAAGTGCTAGTGTGAGGACAGACTGAACAACACAAGGTAACATGGATGCTTCAGAAGTCCATCCTGAGCACCGGATTCAACTGTAACAACAGGGTAACATTTTTTTAATCTTTCCACAATTTATTCCTGTGATACCACCACATACATAGCTGCCAGCAGTGTGAAGAAACAAAGTGAGAAAAACATGAGGGGTTTTTGAGTACTGAACAGCTATCCGAGCACATCCCAATTTTTCTTAACACTTGAGCTGTGAAATGGGTGCTGCTTCTGGGTAAGGACTGGCTTCTCACACTCACACAGCCCTTACATGCCTATCCACCCAAGCACAGTAGCATTACCTGTGCTGGATAGAGCCAAAAGGATGCATCTTCACCTGGGCAAGGTTACCCGGAGCTCCTTGTCAGCCACCTGCTCTCCAGTGGCATGACCAGGAATGTTCATGAAGTAGGAAAGGGCTCATGTGCCTCCCGGAAGCCTCAGAGCTACGAAGTGCCTGCCTTTAGTGGATCAGTGAACTCCACTCTGAGGAGACTCAGCATCATGCTGGATACCAGTAGACTGATACGGTTGTTGGGGGAATGCAAAGATAAGTCCAAGCAATTTTCACCATCTCCTTCAAGAGCTATCTACGTCACATGTACCCATCACAGCCTTACAATAATAATCTTCATTTCTGAGTTTTCTCATCAGAGGGTGATGGTGTGAACTAGCAAACTTACTAAGGGATCCTTCGGATCTCTCAGTGCAGAGCACTGTTATGTATTTCTGCCTCTTGGATTGCAAGTCTTCAGCACATACCACGTTTTCAGTGCCAGACTCATGGCTGGCACCTTAACTTGTGGAGGCATGAGATTTATACCAGAAAGGTCCCTCTAGCCCTTCTTAAGAGACTGAAGAGGGAGAGCTTATAAATGTCTTCAATACTACCCAGATTGAGGAGCACTGCATGACAATACATGAAAGGGAAAAACTCTGAAGTACCTCTTAACTTTTTACTATACAGTCATTACTGGGGGTAAAATTTAAGTTGTCCCTGAACTAAACCCAAGCCACAGCTGCATAATTTCCTACAGAGCCTGTATTAAAGCTATTTACACAGTGCTTTTTTCATCTGCCAGGCTCCCTTTTAGAAGCCTGTATGAACAGGTCAAAAGTAGGAAAGAAAAGTCCACAGGGAACTGCTGTCAAACTCACGGTACTCACAAACCACCACACCACGGATATGCCCTTGCTGACAGTGGGAGAAACTGAGAATGACTCTCCGACTTACACACCTAATGCCCAAGTGGGCACGTTTGGTGCAGAGGACTCCCCTTCCCCTAGCTCCAGGCAAAGTCCACATCTTTCTGTGCAGTACATATGGCCAAGACTGAACCATCCACAGAGCAAGTAAGAGAGTGCCTGGGTATCTCCCAAGCACTCAGAGTTCTGCAGATGCTGCTTCCCTTTGCACCCTGCTCCAAAGGACTCCAGCATCTTCTCTGATATATCTGAGTTCACACAAAGCTCATACTTCATTCCCAAACCTGAACTTAACACAGTTTGAAAGTTGCCAGCGATGGGGGAGACCTAATCCCACTGAGCTTCAGTAAGACCCGGGTTCATGAAATCCCCTGATCACTTCTGAAGTACAGTTTAGACTGCTACCTCTAGCAGAGGTTTCTGATGCCAGCTGCCAAAGGCACCACCCTTGTAATGGAGTCCCTGCACCCTGCTGCAGCCCTGCAGAACTAACTACAGTGCCTGGTGAGCTGACAGTATGGCACATCAGCGCAGTGTAGACAAACCTGCTCTCGTATATACTGCTGCATGTGCCACTTAACTGATTACCTGTTGACAAGCTATAAATAAAGTTGCCATCAGAGCACCACAATGTGTGACATTCCACAGGCTGAAGCAGAGCTGTACTTTCCCTACTGTAACCTAAGTGTCCTTTCAGTAGAGGAGCTTGCTTTGTCTTGCTAACCAGTCAAGGAAGAGCTTGTTTCTCTGTCTTGCCTATCTTGCAACTTCTAAGCTCCTGCCTGAAAGAATTACTCATTTGTTAGTGCCAGACTGTCATCTCTTTGCAAATAGAGCCATGAGATCTTAACAGACTGGATGTACATGGCTGTTAAATTTATTAGTTAAGAAAAACAGCATATGACAAGTGAATAAAGCACTCCTTGGGACGTTTGGACTACGATTTTGTATAAATCAATAGCAAGTGCTATAAAATGTCAGAAAATACCAAATGAGGAGAAAGGAATCAATATATACCTTCTGAATTAAATGAGTGATGAATATTCTTTACCAAGCAAAACAAATTAAACTATAAAAACCCTACATTAAAGCAGTATTTAGATTAGATATTACAAAGAATTTCTTCACTATGTGGGTGGTGAGGCACTGGAACAGATTGCTACAAGAAGCTGTAGATGCCCCATCCCTGCCAGTGTTCAAAGCCAGGCCGGATGGGACTTTGAGCAACCTGGTCTAGTGGAAGCTGTCCCTGTCCATGGCAGGCGGGGTAGAACTAAATGATCATTAAGGTCCCTTCCAACCCAAACCATTCTATGATTCTAATATCCAGCCTCTTACTTGAAATCCCAAAGGAAAGTAATTCAGGGTTAAGGCTAGAAGGTTTGTCCTTAAACAGCACCACTGAGGAAGAGAGGGAGAGAAAGGAGGAGTAGGAAGAGAGCAACTAAATTGCTCTGTCACCAACTTAAGAATGAAATATTAACTCAAACATGTTTCTCTTCATCCTGAATTCCCTTCATTTTCAGGGTTTGCGTCAAAGACAGTGGCCATCTTTCTGTAACAGGTTTGCACCATGCACTTGACTTTGATTTGGATCCCTAGATAATAACATAATGACGATACTAAACCAGGAATGGTTAAAAGCATACTAAGGGTTCATTCTGTGTATTTCAAAAGTCCTTCCACCTCCTTGTTAGGAACCAGCATGGGGTAACGGCCTGAAAAGTTTAACAAATTTATAGGTATTTTGTCTTTGTCAGTCTGGATCCCACCTCCTGTAGCATGCTAGGCCAGGCACCCAACAGGAACACTGCCATGCAATCACAATGGTAGAATAAAAACCAGAAGACTTGGGTTCACACTCAGAGGTTCCTAACAGCTGCAGATCTGCCCTTAATGAAGCCTATCACTTCATTCGGCTTTTAATGGGTGCCTGTTCATAAAAGTCCCTGTGTAACATGCAGCCGCACACCAATTACTTCCTGCCATGTAAGCACTATCTTTTTCTTTTAACAATGAAAGAAGTCCATACGTGCTAGGATGCATGTAGAAGCAACCTGAGACCACATATAATGGAAACAAACTTACACTGGTCTTCCAGCCTCCTGTTGAAGAATGTATACAGTGCTTCTTACTCCCCTTTGCAGAAGTAGGTTAAAGAAGGGCAATGAAAATAGAACACGGAAAATCCCTCCCATGAAAAGTGACAGAAAAAAATGGGTTAATTCTTTTCTTTTTAATTTAAGGAAGAAAGATTATTAGCACAAAAATGATACATTTTTCTAAAGGAGGAGAGAACGGTAAAAAGGCAGAGGGTCCACCCTTTCGGGCTCTCAAAACAACAAGGTACAGACAACAACGAAAGCCAAAGGTGGCAAACCCAAACCAACAAAACCAAATGCTTTTTGTGAAATAATGTAATTACAGAGTGGAACTCAGTGCTGAAAGAAGTGCCTGAGGGAAAGAATGTATCAACTTTCTGCAAGTGTTAGTGCAACTGTAAAGTAAGAAATTCAAGCTCAGAGCAGATACCACTAACAAAGATACGAGCTTCACAGTATATGCCAGCCTCCAAAGCTGGAGATTCACACTGGACATAACAGAGGTCTGGCATGTCTGTTCTGACACTCACCCAGCCCTTCTGTACCCTCTGGTGCAGGCCACCTTCAAAAACCAGGCTCCACCCAGTCTAGATGCATGAGGGAGCTGAAGAGGTGTAGCAATTCCCATGGCCTTAAAGATCATTCCTGGACCCTACTGCTTTACCTGGGTAGGCAGCTGCTGTTCTTGATGGATGTTAGCTATATTGGAGAAAAGATGGCAGCTCAGAGTCAGAGCATCCTCTGGGTTTACAACAGTTACAGCTTTATTGCATCTGTAATCTCAGCGCATACAAACAGAAAGGGAAATATCAGAAATTAATCTTACTTTTATTTATTTGTATATTTTTCACCTAAACAGCATCTCTACTTATTATCTGCCAGTTACATTTTTCGAGTCTGCAAGCACGACAGATCCCAAAATCTCAGGTACTGCCAAAAGAAGCCAAACACAAGCCCATGCAATTGCCTTATAGTCCACGATCCTGTTCTGGCAAGACTTGAAGGACTTCTGTTGGGAACAGCAGAGCTGACACGGTTGACTCTCCCACTCCAGAGAAAAGAAGGTAACACTTTCCATTTATGGAAAGAGAAATCCTTCACCATCAGAGGGGAACAAGAAGATGGCGATCCATCACACTGCAGTGGGCCTTGGGAGACCTCCTCGTCCTTTGTGAGGTTAAGCACAGATCAAGCCAAAGATGCTGCTTCATTTCTCAGTAAACTAGAAGAGTAGCCAAGGAGAGTAGTGAGAATATGGAAGAGAAACAGCTCTGCAGACACCAAGGTCAATGCAGAAGGAACAGAAAGAGGTGCTTCAGGCGCCAGAGCAGAGATTCCTTTGCAGCCCATTGTGCAACCCATGGTGAGGCAGGCTGTGCCCCTGCAGCACATGGAGGTCCATGGTGGAGCAGATCTCCACCTGCAGCCCTTGGAGGACCCCATGCTGGATCAGGGGGATGCCTGAAGAAGACCATGACCCCGTGGGAAGCCCACAGTGGAGCAGGCTTCCAGCAGGATCTGAGGCCCTGTGGAGAGAGAAGAGCCCACACTAGAGCAAGTTTGCTGCAGGACTTGTGCCCTCATAGGGGACACGCTGGAGCAGCCTGTTACTGAAGGACCCACTGCTCAGGGAGAAAATCAGGAGTAAAGTTTAACCCAGGAAGAAGTGACAGGTGGGGTGAAAGTAGTTTTAAGATTTGGTTTTATTTCTCATTATTCTGTTGATTCCATTTATTTCGCATTATTCCATTGATTACGGCAATAAATTGAACAGATTTCCCCAAGTCAAATCTGTTTCACCAGTGATGCTCTTCGCTGAGTGATCTCCCTGTCCTTACAAAACCCATGAGTCTTTCATTATATTTTCTCCCCACTGTCCAGCTGGAGAGTGATGGAGCGGCTTTGGTGGCACCTGGCATCCAGCCAGGGTCAACCCACCACACCCACCAAGATTGCAGTTGGCTTCACCCACTTGCTCCGTTAATCCCTTCTAAAGTCTACTCCAGTGCTGGATATAAACTAGCCTGAATCCCTCGCTGAAGCCTCCTCACTCATCCTAAAGCACCTAGAAGGAGACCGTTCAGGATGATCCCTGAGCAGCTCAAATAAGAGATATATTTCATTAAAGCCCTACCTGCTGTTTGTTACTGTAATAAGCCTTCTCAGTGGAAACCGAACTGAAATCGTGCCAGTTCACTGGTGCTGCTTGCTATTTCAGACGGTGTCACGAGCTGTACAGTCTGCTGGTATTTGTGCTTCGGTTTCACTGCGTGACTCCAACCACTCACGATCTTTATGAAAGTAATATATTCCAACCTAATCTACAACTAAATTAATGTCAGAAGTAGGACAGTGCCCCGAGTGATCAATAAGTGGGTTTTTCCCAACAGAAATATTAGAAGCAACTCACATCAATAAGCCTCAAATTTATGGGGCAATTCGGCTCTCCCATTTACAGCTTGAATAACTGGCCCTTATATAGGATATTACATTACTAAATAACGTGCTAAAAGGAGCATCTCTATTGCAGTCCCTCACATGCCACAGCTACAGATTTCAGGGAGCATCAGCAGATGTAGCGAGGGATGTGAGATGTCCACTACAATTAAGTCCCTTTCAAAACAAGCACAATTTTTTTTCTACACGCATTATGGGCAACTAAATGTATTTTACTCAGACCCGCTCAGGATTTAAATTAGGAGTGTTTGTACTGGGACCTTTGGAAGATGAATGAAACTGATCTTGTGAGCATCTATATCCTTATACCTTTAAAATTCTGTATCAGAAACAAGTATTCTTGGTCTTATCAATTGAGTCACATAAACCAAAAAGGAAAATGTCTATAAAGAAATAATCAATCCTTCACTAGAAGCACTAACAGGTCTCTAATTTTTATGATTCCATGCAAATTAGAAGACCTGAGTGCAAAGATCTACCTAGCTAACAGGAAGAGAGTAAAGGAAAAACCATTTGTGGTTTTTTCCCATCACATAATTCTAGGTCATACAGCTACTGAAAATAGAGAAAATAACCTGAAAATGCTATGGTGAACCATTAATTACAAAAAAAAAAAAAAAAAAAAAAAAAAGCCACCTCTAAATCCTTCTTCTAAAGTCACTGCTCATCCTGGCGGAACTACTGAGCATGCTGCCTGGTTTTAACAACTAAATAACTATTGTCTGCGGTGAACAGCAGCACAGGTTAGTGTGCCCGGTGCTCAGTGGAGGCCCACTGGGACCTGCAGACCACTGGTCATATTTGCGCTGGCTCTGATGCTCAAAGGGCATCGAGTAAACCCAACCATTACGAAGGAGGATAACCCCCCCTCAACCACCCTGCAAGTGCCATGGGATCCACAGTGAAAACAGCTAGGAGTCTTACAAAAAACGGTCTTTGAAATATCAATTTAAAATCACCAGCCAAGTATTCAAGCTTTATTTTGATCAGACCAACCCATCCTGCTTCGTTCTCTGGGGTAGTTTTGCCATTTCCACCTACATATCATCTGGAGAGCACGGAGCTTCTCGGGAGTCATAGAATTTTACTACCCTCTTCTTTTCCCCAAATCCTTGCATAAAATTAGGTTGCTCTTAAAGACTTTGAAAATTATTCTTCAAAATAAAAACTACAGTAGAGAAAAAAGGTGTTTGGCTCCAACACAACCACTTTCTGTTTAACAAACGAACCTGCAGAGCTCAGTAAGATCACCAATGGCTATTTTTCATTTTCCATTTATAAAAGGGCAACGACTGCTGTGCTGCGTTCAAGGCAAAGCCTTGCCTTTTGCACATTTTACTCCTCTCTCTCATTTACTATGCTCCTTTTATTTAGGCATTATGATAAAAAGCAGGCATTGCTGCAAACTGATAATCTGCAGTTTCTCCACCCGATCAATGCCGACGTGGTGGAGAACTTCCAAGCGTCTTCAGATTAATTTCTCACATATCATCACGGACACTTGAGCAACAAATAGCCTGCTCTATTCCTGATAATAGAAGATTAGTAACACTAACAATGTACAGCACAGGCAAAGGGAAAATGGTATAAATCTTTCAAGTGATGTATTGCATCAAATCTTGAGGCAGGTTTCCCAGTGACAGGTGCAAGTTCTTGCAGCCTTTGTGTTCTGCTGCAGGACACCCTTATCTTGTGAAAAGCAAAGAAAGCAAAAATCAAATTCAGTGTAATTTTCCTCTCATGTCCTCTTTAGAGTGGAACTGGAATTAAATTTGCCTGCTTTTCTTTCCAAAGTAGGCCTCCATGCAAGTACTGCCAGTAAATCTCCATGTGACACCAGCCCTCAGTGTGATGATTATTGTGGAAGCGTCATGGTCTGCTAGGAATTTGGCCACACTTGAAAATTACTCCTTTTTTACTTTATTTGAGGATGCAAATGCCAAAAATGAATGCAAAAGGAATCCAGGCTTGTCCCTTTTCCTCCCAAAGGGAAATTCAGCCATCAGTGAGAGCACTTTGACTGGCCTGCATGGTTTCTTTGCTTACCCCTTTCACAGTAATACATGCAAAAACAAGCGGTCATAACAGAAGTATTCATCTTAATCACACAAAGCTTTCCTTATGCTCATTATAAAGTGTCTGGAGTCCTCTTTCTTTAGCATGCACTACACTTACATTGTAGTGCTATTAAGAACTACAATTAAAGGCATGTTTTAAAGTTACAATTATAATGGTAGAAGGATAGACTAACATTCCCTGTGTCAAGGAAGTTATCAGTATCATGCCAAATGACAGAGGGTAAAAATTCTTATGTCAACCCATAAGAACCACATGGACTTGAGTTAGATCACTTTGATTTCCTAATTTACTTAAATCAGACATGCAGCTTACTTACAGCTAGAGGCAATGCTGAAGTTCTGCTACCCTGTCCCCTTCCACAGCCATCAGGTCCCCTCTTTCACCTTGCAAGTGCATGCCACTAACACAAAGTGTGTTCCAGCTCAGGGGTCAGGGATGGCTCAGATACCCTGACTAACACAGAGCTCTGGTTTACAGAGGTGCTTAACAGATAGAAAGCCCTCACATTGCTACTGCTTTCAGGGCTGTGCCTGGAATTGTTATATAGGAATATTGCCAGCTCTAACTAGTTTGTGCACCTTCTGGATGTGCTCAACACCCTGTGTGGCTGCAGGAGTGCTGGGAATCTGTAAGAAAAAGGGCGTGAACCTAAGCACTTCTTGAATATGGGGTAGTAGTGTCTTTTGTAAGGCTTCTTCATTTTGTCTAGTCACAGAAGAGGCAGCACCAGTCAACCTACATGGTAAGCTAGAGCACAGAGTAGTCTGGCAACGGACAGAAGTATTTGTCATCACCACTACCATACGGAGAGAGTGTATAGGGTAAGGATGGAGAAGGGAGGATGAGACCTCATCATCACTTCCTCTTCACACAATATAAGGTAGCTGCATTACAGACGGAAGAAGAAAGACTAAGACTGTTTATTCCACACATTCCAGCAACCCTCAGATCCATGGCTTTAATCTCCCTAAAGCATAAGTACATCATCATCTTGCTTGCTCTCCAACTATGTGAATCTGAACAGAAATACATTCCTGAAAAAAGCCAAGGGATGCTCATCAGTTCATTGCTTTTACCTACTCCTCTCTTTTCTTTCTTTATTTGAAATACCCTGTTTTGGTTTTCCTGAATGAATTCGTTTTGTCCTTACCTTCTAGGCCTGTTCCTTTTGTCCTCTTTTTTGTACCTTTTCCTCCAAAGGAAGCAGACTTACAGCACGGACCTAGAGTGAGCTGAGATCACACACACGTGCCTGCTGATAGCAAGGTCCTCATTCTGATGGGCAGTACTTTCTGATGCTGCTCCAGGAAGGGAACATCAGCTGTAGCTGGTCCCTTGGCACAATGACAGTATCAGATGTAATCAGCCACTTTCTATGGCCTTACAGCAAACACCCTCTGCTATTGACCACTAAACTGCTGAACCATTCCCCAGAGTCCATTTTCTTCACACTTTCTTTTACTTCCTCCCGAGTCCCTTCCAGCCTCCTCATCTCTTTACCCTCACAGTGAGATACCCTCCCTCCCTCATCTTCTCCCCAAAAACTTTTTAAAAGAAGAAAACTAAGAGAAAAAATCAGGTAGTTTTCATCTGCTTGCTGAAAATCATCGCTTTATTTGTTTTGCATTCATGCTTTCCTTCCACCCCCTCCCAATCTGCTTTGTCTATATACAAAGATCACTTTTAAGCAAAGACTAATTATGACTTCCTACTATTACAGGGAGTAATTCAATAGGGTTGTCATTTCAGATGTAGTCTGTAGGCACTGCAGTAGTGAGATACTATGTCCACTGCAACCATAAGGAGAAGACAAAAGACATGGCTACAGTGACTAGGTGGAGAAAGGAAGGAGAAAAGGAATAGCACCTAGTTCAATTACTACATCTTCGTAAATCCTTGGGGGTTCACTAAGCTGATCCAGCCTTGGTGGTAAGCTAGCATGTGTTCCCAACTTCTACCACAAACCACATAAACCACATTCATAAACGTTACGGATGCCACCACAGCAGCCACACATGGAGTGGCTATAAGAGCTATTAGTAGAAGAATAGATGTTTTATTACCAAAGAGCCCTGCAGGTATTTGCGTTTTAGCAACAGGCACGGCGTGGGGAGGCTGAATACCCAGGGCCATCAGAGCAGTTGTGTGCAGCGTTAGCACTAAGTGGATTTGGCGTAAGAAGTCAAAACAATGTGCACGGCTAGCAGGTAACACGCCTGTCAGGAGGCAGCCGGGTGAAGCGCCACTGTAAGGAAGTTTGTCAGCTGTGCAGCAGCGGTGACAGTGACCAGCAGCAGGAGGGAGCATATGAGGAGGGGAACTAACTGCTCGCATCTGGTCTGCGCCGGCGGCAGCAGGGATGGAGAGCTGCAGGAGCCAGAGATCTCATTTTGGGACGTAACAGCAGCATCACCAGCCTAGGGAAGGATACTGCCCACACAGAATGACCTCCTGCCCAAGGCTGACAATTCAGGGACTCTCCTTTTGTTCCCATTTACTTGCAAATAACGGTTTCCTTGTATGCCTACCAAACAATATTTACGCAGGACTGGACATATAGCTCTCATTAGAGCAAATGCTACTACCTAAATTGGGCTATTTGTGACTCTGCACCTCGAGTTTCACTCATCCCTGGTCTAAAGTGCACTAAAAGCACATTATTACTGCTTAAGATGCAAACTACTATGCTGAAAAATATCAGTTTTTACCTGCAGTGAAAGAAGTTAAAAATTAATGGTTAGTTGAAACTAAGGTGAACAGTAAACAGGAACTCCTTGTGACCATGTGCAAGCTATTCCCATTCTGTAATGAGGTTATACTTACTACTTAGATTAATTACTCTTTTTCTTCTATCTTATTTTATGCTTTAGGAAAACCAACATGTCCACTAACCACTCTGTATGTGATAAAGAAACATAATAAAAGCAATTTCTCTCCTAACCCCCCTCCCAAAAAAGCCATTCTCAGTAACACATTTTTGAATCCAGCATACCTTCTCCTAATGAGGTTTCAGCATGCCATAAATAACACTAATGAGACTTTGTCTTGCCCATGTAATATATTTCCTTAATATAGCTTTAGATTTTCTTATGTTGCATGGAAAACTAACAGTCACAGAAAGAAACGTCCTCCAATAGAACATTAAAACCCAAAGTACAATTAAAAATAAATAAATTCAGTAATTTAATTGCACTATTGCCATTTTTAAAAATTCAGAAGAAAAGTAATGGTGCCATTTTTTCTATTGGTAAATAATAAAAGTGCGGAGGAAATCAGATAATATTTAAATCAACATTATGGTGACTACACATGATACACAGATACATTTATTGCCAGGCAAATTCTGTGTTTGCTAATGAAAAGAGAGCTCGAAACATGTACCTTTGCAAACTGAGGGGCGAGTCTTGGAAGTGTTATGCAAGCAGTCCCAGGGAAGGGATGTTAAGATTTGACTCTCTGGTTTTATGGAGCTAATGGCCTAAGTGCATATTTCCAGCCTCAGAATGTAGATACTTTAAATATCATCTGCGAAATGCAGCTATTTAAGCAGAGGTTTGCAGTGAAACAATCTCTTAGGCTGACAAGCAGTACGTATTTATGCAGTCTGCAGCTCCCATCATTCTGCAAGCACACCAACATTGTCTAGGTGGAATTTTTTCCTCTAAAAATACCAGCTCTTGGTTCTTTCCCCTTAAAAAAGACAAAATGCATTTTTGCAGGAGAATTAAATGATTATTTGGGGGAGTGTGAATTTGAAGCCAACTCTATTTTTAAAGATCAATTGAAATGTTACGCCTGACACCTCTGTCACCTTCTTTTCCTCAGAAAGCCATGTAATCCTTGTGCAAAATTTCCATGGGAGCACATGGAGAGTTTTACTATTGATTTTCATTAATATGGATTAATTAGTAGTTCTGTTTTAGGATTCCACCTTTAGTGGTAAATTTCAGTAAACACCTTGGACTAGGCTGGGCAATAATGCAGAGACAACAGGAGGAGATGAAAGAGTAGCAAACTCTACCCCATAAATTGAATTACAATGAAGATATTGGTGCTGATGGTGATAAGGGCAAAAGCAGTCATGGGTATAAAAATGGAAATAATCAAAACCAAAGTGGAAGCAAATCTCCATTTCCGTAATTCCTTTAAGTTAGGAGTACAAGATGATCACAGCTTCCGACTTCTGAAAGAACTGGCACACCAAATTATAGGCTGGGCATCTGAACAAATGATTAAGCCAGGGTGGAACTATATGGCTGAAGATTAGCAGATAAAATGACTTACACACTTCAGAAAGGGGAAAGTGATTCATGCAAATATGAGGCTATTCATCTGATCTTACTAGCACGTAAGGCTTTCGAACAACTCTTCCATGACAGAATACCTAAAAGAAGTATAGACAAATGGCAAATGGCATGAAAACCAACATGGATTTATCAAGAACAGACTAAATCAAACTAACAACTTCCTGTGGTATGATTAATTTTCAAGACAACATAGCAACCTTATCCCTCTGGACTCTGGCAAAGTATTTGTTATCTACCTGGGAAACCCTTAGTTATGATGGAGAAGATGGGTTTAAGAGAACAGCTGTAAGCGAAGCAAGAAGCTAATCAAAGGGAAGGGCAAGATGGTTCATACATAGCTCTGGTGAGACCTTCTCTAGAAGCCCAAGCATGGCACCAGCTGCTGGCTCCTGGGATGGATGCAGACCTCAGTGGGCACAGGAGAAGATGGCTAAGATAAAGCTAATATACAGAAAATAGCTATAGTAGAAAGTAGTTCAGGATTATTCAACCTGGAAACAAGGCTTGTAAACTTTGGAACAGCACTCTAGAATGGACTTCCAACTAAAATAACATGGGTGAAAAATGTAAACAGTTTTAACACAGATTTTGATCAGCACTATTAAAGAAATTATGCAAAAACGGTTCTAGAAACAGCAGTGTACTAGATTCAATGTTCAGCTCTATGCTCCTATGTCCATGTAGGCAAATGACCTATCACCTATATCCTCCTTTGTACAAATCGTGCATTTTTCTCAAAGTAAGGGAATTTTCCTAAGGTAAACTGAAACACAATGTGCGCTGATTCTTCTTTATACCCCAGAGTTATTCTGCTTTTTTTTCCCTAGCTAAATCTGTTGATCTACTAAAAGAATATTAACCCTCAACACAAATGTTGTGTGGAATATTTACTGAAAGTAAAAAAGAAAAAGGAAAAAGGACTTTGTGATGAACCTGTAGTTCCTGTTTTCATGGGTATGCACAGAAAAAACTCCACAAAGCCTTACTTTTTGCATGTCTCCTCAAAATTCATGAAGCTTTATGAAACCACAGCAAAATGTGGAGACCTCAAACCCTGAGGGGTTTGTGTTATGTTTCTTTCTAAACTTCTTTAGTGACTAAGCTAAAGTCACTAAAATCAACATCCTTGCAAGATAAACGTGCAAGTCCCCTGTGCTATTTCTGAAGAAGGAAAAGGACTCCTGACAAAACCAGATCCTCATGAATGCTTGCTCAACATCACATTCTAATTCTACAGGCACAGGCAGGTTATTAAAAAAAATCACAGAAACTTGCAAAACATGGGTCAAAATAAAGCCATGTTTTTCTTAATTTCACTTTTTTTTCCCCTTAAAGAAACAGACCTTCAGCAGACAAACTTACACAAGCAATATTAAGCACATTTCCTCAAGACTCCATAGCCTGGTGCCTGCGGGTGCTCCCAGCATAGTAAGGGAGACTTTGAGATCTTAAAGTCACAGTAAAATGGCAAATTTAACACGTAAGACCAAAGAGCAACCTACGAAATCAAGCATGCGGGAGAAGTAAACTCTAAAGGCAGCTAACAGAAATGACAAGGGGAGCAAGGATGATCAATATTAGGATTTCGATTCTAGCTCTAGATAGATAGAGGGATCATTCCCCAATGTCCCTTTCTGGCAAGCAATATTAGCAGAAGTGATGTCAAATATTGTCATTTCATATCCAGACAACTGGCATTACTATCTCATTCTCAAAGTATCATCTTGGAGATGCATGCCTAGACATACACTGGGCCACAGATCTGACAGGAACTCCTCTGAATTTCCCTGCTTAGCAATGCAACTGCACTTTGTCAGACTGTTTTGACTCACCTCCAGTTGGAATCTGACTTATATTTCACTGAAGT
This sequence comes from Lathamus discolor, assembly GCF_037157495.1. NCBI lineage: Eukaryota > Metazoa > Chordata > Aves > Psittaciformes > Psittacidae > Lathamus > Lathamus discolor. The sequence goes on along the minus strand of NC_088884.1, from coordinate 146,664,911 downwards.
TATTTATGATGCATCACTTTTTTTCCCCCCATAAGTTATTGTCTTTGGGTTATTTTCTTTTCTTGCATAGCTGCTGTCTTCCAAAGACCCGCTAACTGCTGAAAAGAGATTAATGAGTCCTACCTTCACTTTGTGGAACTGGGTTGCTACTGCTTAGCTACGGCCAGGCACAAGACAGCCCAGACTGGAAGAAATTAGCCTCCACATGGCATATGTGCATGTAACCAAAAGTCAATGGTAGAAACCAGAGGGTCTGATTTTCCTTTTACGTATACAGCTTCTCTTATGCAAGGGCTACACTAGCATGAAATGCCCATAAGGGACTGTTAGCCTGGGGCTCTACAGACCTGAAAATCTTGTACCAATATCCAAGGTTCAGAGAGCAAAGGGACACTGTGTATCACACAGAAAACCAGAAAACAGGGTAAGTGCTAACTTTCACTGGGTTAATGCTTACAGCAGTCAAAATGCTCAAAAGTTAAAGGTCCTCTTTACGCTTTTAAGACTATACTATTCTTAACTATGCTCACACCTCTGCCTTGGTAACTTCACACTGAGACAACTCTACTGCCATGCTGCTCCAGCAGTGCCAGCTGAACACTCAGCACCTGACCAATACACACACCTGGGACCTGGTGCCCACAGCACTGTGGGTTTGCACCTTGCCCAGGCCATCCTGGTAAACCTGCACCTCCCAAGTGACGGGAGTTTGATCTGTCTTGCGCATTATCCCAAGGCATACCCCTGACATGCAAAGCGACAAAATCTTTTTCAATTCAGAGGTTGAGACTGCTTCAGCAACCATCAACAAATATGAGGTGCGTTAACTGACAAAACTCTGTCCCCTACAACATACACATTTTCATGTGGCAGATAAAATGGAAGTCATGCTAACATAATATGCTAGGAATAGTGGCTCCTGCCACAGAAAATGGCCACTTGGGATAAAAATGTCCCAGATGAACAAGAAAGTCATCCTTATCCTGCTCCTGATAGAAGATTTATCTCATGTAGCAGCAACGATGACTTATCAGGAGCGTAACCCCCAACAGACAATGTCTGCTTTTCTCAGGTACTCATTTATGAAGGATTTCATTGCATGCTGCTTCAACTTCAATAGTTGCATACAGTACATACTTTAATTTAATAGGGCTGTAACTTTGTCATAAAATCGTTCGCGTTGGTTTTAGTTTAATAACAGGATCATTAGATAACACTTTCTTCAGAAGATATTACGGTAGATTTATTTCTGTATCCATATTTGTGAACATGTCCTCCCTATGCCTTTGGCCACCAGACATTCCCCTTCCTGGAGGGAAAAAACCTGTAACAAAATGTTTTCAGAGTCGGAGAAGTTCACCACACCCCATAGCTCACCACTGAAATACCTCCTCCTATTTTCCTAACAAATAAGGCATTATCTGTGACACTGAGGTTAATGTACAGATGAATGTGGTAACATACTAAGTTGCTTGTGCCAGACTCTGGGTAAATTTAGGAGGAGTCCTGTGGACTCACTGAAGAAAGAACAGGCAGTGCTGTGCTTTGAGAATTTTAACAATGGGTTCATTCTTCTTCTGCACCCAGCCACCTGCTATGTGGGTCTAAAATTACTTACAACTTCAAAACAAAATTCTTTAGAGGTTGCAGGAGAAACAGCCATATTGAGAAAACTAAGTGCTGCAAAGAGAAGAGCAGCTCCAGAGCTCAGAACTGAGCTTTAGCTCCATCACCAAAGAATGCAACTGCCACCTGAGCAAACACAACCCTTGAATCCACACAAATCCAGGGGAAATCTTACAAGAATGCCCTTGTGATGCTCCTTACGTTTTCTGCTTCCATTTTTCTTGGAAGTATGACAAAAAAATCTCCTTCAAGGTGTTCAGTAATCCAAGGCAGTAACAGAAATCTTGACAAATAAAGATACAGGGGGAGAAAAAGGGAACAAAACTTGAGAACTTAGCAAAAAAAAAAAAAAAAAAAACCAATCCAAACCCTAAAAAAAGGTCCTAGCATCAAGTACTTATATAAATACTTCTTATTTTTTTCTCCTCATACAAGTTCTTCCTCTCCACCAGTGGTTCCAGATAAGGCCCTATAAAGCGAAGGTACCAATGTAGTCTTCAGCTGTTCCTCAAGACTCTCAGCATTACCATAAGAGAAGATGAAAAAGTTAAGCATCCATCTCTCATTGCAGCTGTTTCCTGTATTAACACATACATATAACCACCAAATTGAGAGCAGGATTTTCAAGAATCACTCCAGTTTTTCAGCCACATCTGGTATCCACATCTTCAAGAAAATTTAAATCAGTGCATCTCTAGTATTTTTGCTAGGTGTCCTTGTGACACATCGCAAACATGCCCTTATCTGAATGTGAAATGCCTGTTATCCGGTAGACAACATGTATTTTATCATGTTGGATCAGAGCCTGCTCTGTGAAGTAGAACCCCCATTTTGTAAGAGTGCATTTCTGCTTTCTACAGATAACAGCAGAGAAATCACAAATTCTGTTTGTTGCTGTGCTCCAGCAAGTAGCTCCATTGCCTCTTAATGGTTCTCCACACAGAAACCAGCAGGCAGGGTAATGCTTGAGATTTTTCTTAATGAAGGCAAAAAAGATAGAGAAATTGTACAAGAGGATCAGCCTGAGGCAACAAAAAAGGCTTCTAGCCAGAGGACATGAATTCTGCACTCTCAAAAGGAAAGAAAAGGAAGCCATGGGTCTGAGACCAGGGTTGACTGGTGTCTTTCTAGTATTGTGTAACACTTGAACGTGCTGGGTAAGAAATCACTTGGCTAAATCTATTTTCCTTTCTTTTTTTGCCCAATGGTCCATGAAGACGACCATCAGTCCATGGATGAAGCAGGCAGAGCTAGTAAGATGGGGTGCTGGGCACCCAAATTACAAAAGCACTTTTGCATTAAAAGGGACCAGCAACCTCAAGTCTAGGATACATCCAAGAGACCTTGTGCTAAGCACCACAGTAACAAAGAAGTGCCCTGAATGGCAAAATTATTTGAACTTTCTTCTTGCAATTACTTTATGCAAATTCTTTACGTTCGTACTCTGAAAGTAAGCAATCCATCTTCTGGTTTTACCGAATCATTAAATTTTCCTTTGTACTTGATGACACCAAACTTCTTTCGTCCTTCATGACAACAGTTATTATCTTAACAGGGAAGAACTTCCAGATCTCTAAATTCTCATCTGTTCAGCACCAGTCAATCAATTAGACATCCACAGGGCTCTAAAACTAACATTTTACAAATTCTAGTTATTAGTACTTGCATTTATGCTCAGTATACTTAGAAATAATTAATCCTTTCAATAACACTTTGATTTAAGCATGTTGCATTATTCACCCCATTTTGCAGACATGAACATGCCATAGTCTCCAAGGATGCCACAGGCAAGGCTGGGATGAAGCTCGAGCAGCTACTCTGCACCCACCCACCATCTTACTTTTAAAAACCAGAAAAATCTGACTGCCCACTCACTTGAATCTTAAGTTCTGCACCCATCCTGCAAGCAACCATATATTACGCAAAGCAGGCAACAACCGAGCTCTGGACTTCTAATTTTCCTCCATCTGGGGACCAGTCCTGCTTTTCTGCAATCTCAATGCAAATCAGAAATGTATCCATTGGAGTCATTAGCATTGCACCAGACAAATCACCATCAGCAATATCAAAACCACAGTGTTTTATTCTAGTAATGAGGAAACACAAGTATTACAGAACAGGGCTATTGCTGTATGTGGACAATCAGAGGAAGACTTCCAAGGATTTTTAGCAGAGCAATCTGATCATCATCTACCTGTGCCAGAGTCAGCCTTTCCTTGAAATAAATAAATAAATAAATCTAAGGGTGCAGAAATATAATGAATTCAAATTAAGTATTGATTTCTAAATAATGCAGATTACGTTAGACACTTACAAACTGTAAATCACTGTTATTTAGTCACAATCAGCACCATATGTTACACTGCAATAGATAAACGTTGTTAGATTGGAGATGAAGAAATGAGTCTCCAGGAAGTGGGGTATGGCATTCCCAGTAAACCCATGTTCATGTCCTACACTTGAAGTAAAAAGATAGAAGAAAAAAGTGAGGTCTAAGCCAAAATAGACTGCTTCTTAGACTCTTCTCTAAGAAAAACTTGAACTATATCAACCACCAACTATGAAAACCAGACAAATTCCCAAGAGGTCAGGCAAAGTACCATGGATTTATATCCGTTTAACTGAGACCAGAATTATGCATCATCCCTATGATGCACTCTTACCCGAGTCCCAAGGGAGACGCAGGTAACAATGTCCGATCAGAAAATGGTGGTAGGGAGGTGTAAATTGGCAAACTCCATAGGACTATACCAAAACATGCAACCAAGAATCATGAAACAGAGGCTCTCAGCATGTTAACAGCAGTTAGATAATGCAGTGCTAGCTGCTATACTTCCTGCAGATAAAATACTCAGTATTTATAGCAACTGTGGGAAACGCATACAAACCAATGTTTTCAGAAGCACCCTGAAAATGTATTTCCAGTTTCCGAAACACATCCAATTCTCGGCACACATTTTGTTTACCTCTGGCTAAAATAAGAAAAAAAGCTTTTGCAATCACTTGCATGACTTAGCTTCTTCTGCCCTAGTCTTCCTATCCCAGTGCAAAAGCAGGATATCACTATATGGCCGTCGAGACACTGAATTTAATCCTGCTTGAAAAGGACCCTGGATGGAGGATGTTGGAGAACTACACAAAAGCTTCACAAAGCAAGGGTTAGGTGAAGAAACTGAGCTGCTTATGCATTTGTTTCACTGCCTGAAAATTAACGTTAAGGGACAACAGGCACCTCAAACACACATCAAGAGTGGTTACGCAAGATCAGGAGGCAAAACTGAGCACTCACTGCTGGGATTAGCATGTCCCAAATTCCAGCTCAGTGACAGTATCTGTAATCCCAGACCATGTTACAGCTTCTTCCCGCTTCATAAACTCATATGGTACGTACACATACAGACATGTGCGTGCACATAAATTACGTATATGGTCTTGTGCTGAGTTTATATAAGTAAAAAATGAGTGGAGGACAATTTGCAGGGGACACCTCACCTCTTCCCTGCTGGCTCTCGGGCAGAGTCTCATGGAGCAGGTAAGCGCTAGGGAAAACAGCACAAAATATGTTCTGCCTCTGAGCATTTGGCTACTCTCACCTCTTTCTGGAATTAGAGTTATGACCATCTCAAATATCCAGATGAGAGGCCAAGGAAAATGTTTTAAAATAACATAAAGAGTTATCACTACTTACACATTCCAGACTTCTGTTCAGCTGCAAATACATTAATGCAAGCAAGAAAGAAGAGTGTGATGTGGGAAAGGAGGCTGTCTACAATTTATCGCTGCTGTGCAGACATGCCCTGAGAAGAGAGCTGCACTGAAAACCCAAATATAGGAACATCTATATTAGCAGCAGTTATTTCTGATTTGGTCTGAGGGACTTTCCAAACTCAAGGGGCTCACAATGAAGGACTGGCCAGCCATGAACAGCCTGCAGTAAAGCTGAAAGGACATATAAATTGTGCTGATATCCCAACAGATTTCTGCTGTTTCAGGGATGCTATTCTAATCCCAAGAAACAAGGAGGAGCCCCATTTTCTGCTTTGCTTGCTAATGTACCATGTTCCTACTTGTGTTTTATCAGGGGCTTTTCATCTGCCAAATATGGACATCTCCTCTATTCTGAAATTACAGCTGAGAATTCAAATTAAGAATGGTTTCACAAATGGCACAACTGCCTAAAAAAGCTGAGTCTGAACTGGATTAAATCCTCTGCTGGGGAAAATCAGTGCAGCACTGTAATATTCAAGTGTGGGCTGAGTTAAAATTCATATAAAAATAGAGTATATTCTGTATTTTATTATGGTATTAATAAAGGCATACAAAATTTATTGTTTTCTAAAAGGTCAAAAGATATCGCTCTGCTTCTTAGAATATATCTTGCACAATACTAAAAAATCATGCATAATTTGGGGAAATAACCGTAATTTTGCAGCAGGATCTCCTTTGATGCCTAAAAAGAGTACCTTTGAGCTGGTTGTGAATTAAACATTTAACAGTAAAAAAGGAAAAAGCCTGTCAATACTTTCTGAATCAGCTACATGAGCAAAACTTGCAGAAATTTGCCCTCTGAAATTGCTGTTTACTCCCGCTATTAAGAGTTCCACAGTTCTTCAAGGTTTGCTTGTGCACAAGTGAGGAATTTAAAGCAGGTTTTCTGAAATCATGGTCTTCTGCCTTGCAATATTCTAACTTTAAGCCTTTTCTCTTAAGTATCTGTATTATGAAATAGTTTTATACATACATATAAAATAAGGCAGGCAAAGAAACTTGCAGAGTTTTTCAAACCAAGTCTTTCACTGTGTGTTCAACTTTGGGTCTCTCCCATCTGCTTTACAGGACTTTTCTCCAGCTCTAAAATGAACGTATTCTCTCCTATATACTTTCAGAACCTTTTTCCAAACATGGAGTATCTCTTCCCAGCTGATCACAGGAGCATCTCTAGCCTGACCACTCAAAGGGCCAACATTCAGCCTTAGAAGTGGAAAAAAGACAGACATACACTTTACCAGAAGTGAAAATAATTTCCAACAGCAAGCTCTAATCTCACTATCTCCAGTTGTTCCCAGTCTATGCTTTAATTTACTGCTGGGTTAGCAGGGTGTTCCACAATGCCTCTCATAATTACTTTCTGGAGGCTCTAATTCAACTGCAATTACCCACTGCGGAAGTTAGAGAATTGGATCACAGCTCTGCAAAGATCCAACTAAAGCACCCGAGCAAGAAGCTGGCCAGCCCCCAGCGCTGCTTCCCTGGCTAAGGTGAATCGGGACCTTGCTGGTCCATGTGGTGAGACTATCACCAAAGGGACTCTTCCGCCTGCCCATGCTGGATACCTTGCCTTCGGGGCTAAGGGATCATTTTTGCAATGAAGGAAAAATTTGCGTTTAGTTTTCAATGTGGACTAAAGAGTTACACTAACAAAGCAACCCAGTGGACATCCCTTTCACACCCACGGCTGACCAGCTGGGTTCATGGCTCACAGCTGGCAAATGATCTAGATAATTAAAGAAGGAAAAAAAACCTCTCTTTGTTGTTCAGGGATTTCAGTCTGTTTCATCAAGAACATTATGTCCTTGATCTATCTCTGCTCTTTTTTGGCTTTTCTTTTTTTAACTGACAGATTTAAAGGCCACTACGACTCTATGGAAACTGCCAATCAGCTATCATGGACCATACCTACATAAAGGAAATGTCAGGACAGGAGACTCTTAACGAATGCTCAGTAGAGTTCCCTTCACTCACAAAAGGCCATATACCGTATAGGGCATATGTTTATGGGCAGCTCCAAAATGTTCACTATGGGACAGAGGAGTAGCAAAGCAAGTGCACTCTGCATTCAAATAGCGCATTGCTCTGCTCCGCTCCCACCCTGTGTTAACCTTAAGCACGTCGATCATTGTATTCACACTACACACTCTAATGGGTTTCACCGGCTGTGTGGAGGGGAGCCTGGCCATGCAATCAGGCCCACCACAGTCTCCAAGGATCCTCACTGACTTCGGCAGTCCATCTGTGTCAACACCAGTGTCTGCTGAACTAGCTACTTGTCAAGGAGGGACTGAAAAAGGCAGCAGTATGAATTAATTTATTTTTGCAATCTGCTTTGACTGTCACTTTGCCTAATATCCAGCACCCCACGCAACTTTCCAGACAGGCCCAGACTTTCCGCATTTCAGGAGGACACAAGCTTATGGCACAAAGATGTATTTACTTGATGCACATTTCTGACTGCAGAACCAACATTCAACAACAGACGCTCCTGGTGGCAAACAAGAAAAAACCTGCACACACTAAAAAGAAATGAGATTTTTCAATTATGGAATAACAGGGGGGAAGAAAACCCCTATTTATGTATTTCAGCTTGAAAAGTGGCTTGCAGTATTATGACTTTGCCAGGACAACATACCCTGTAGCAAGTCTCAGTAGTTAAGCAGTACAGGATTGTCAAGTAATACAGAGCTGCTAATAACGCTGTCACACAGACACTGTTTAGTCAGCAACTACACCTATATGACACTCCACACTTGGTGAATGCTCAGGTTCCCAAATGGAATGTGATACCTTGCTAATGCAAAAGACAGCCTAAACCACATTACCCCCCACGCGCATCCTACTGACCTTAAATTCGGTGCCTTTCACGATTAACCTTCTTGCAATTGAAAGATTTACCATAATCCCACTTAGCTGTTTTCAAAGTGTACAAACTCTGTACGTCGGCACTGTTACGGCAGCTGACTGCACAATTTCTTGCAGTTTTCAGAAGGCAAACAATATGGTTTCAAACGCACTCGGTTTCTATCCCCGCCACTTGACCTCTCTAATTTAGAGCGTGAGCCCCCAGTGCGGCAGTGATGCTGTCTTTGTTGAGCTGTTGCTCTGTGATAGCTAATACATGCATACATTACTGCTGACATTTAAAAACATTCCTAACAGTTTGTGTGAGTACATGGTAAACAGATGCTATGGGATTTTTTACCCATTATCAGTCATCTCTGAAGACTGCAGTAAAGTGACAGGTTGTTTGAGACTCTTCGGTCTAACAGTGAGAGATTTATTTTTAATAGAATATTGATATTATGGCACAAAATGCCATTTGGTATTTACTTTTTTTCCCTCGTAGAGCTGCAGTTTAGGGGGTTTTTAAGCTTTTGCAACCCTCTGTTATATCAACTACTCTATTTTTTTATGAAAAAAGTTAGAGACTTTTATGAACTCTCTGATTAAAGTACCTCCATCTGAATGCAGATTAAAAGTTCCAACACCTGAGAGCATTAAACCAATGAATATTTATATAGAAAAACAGCAGATGAATGCACTTTAAATCTTCAATGCAAGTCTAGTCATGGGGTTTATCTTATTTTAGGACTTACTTTTTATTAAAATGAGCTCTTGCATATTTACACTACAGAAATAAATGTTATTTGCAAGCACAATACAGTAAGAATCTTACAAATGGATGGCCTTGGTGAAAAGTAAATTTACTCCTCAAACTGATTTACTTCTTTATCAAGTATATATTTAAGAGGATTTTCATTGTATGCTGCTGGCATAGCTTTGCGCAGAGCGGGTGTGTTCATTTTATATATGAATCAAGCGGTACCCATGGTGTTACACTAACCACACCAGTGTAAGTCACAGGAAAATCAACAGTGCTCTTTTGGCTTCCCAGGTCACAGTACCCTGCACAGTACCCTTGGACTTCAGCACTTGTGCTATACAGCAGGCACTCACTGCACGTGGTTGCTACAACCGCAACCAACTCACCATACCTTGAAGTTACACCTGTCCCACAAGAAGACAAACAAAGTGAGCAAAAACCAGCCCCTGAACCAATTCATCCCAGGAACGGTACAGGACTGCCAGGTCACCCCAAACCCTGCGACCTTCCTCAGTACAGACTCCAAACCTCCCTCACTCAATGCCTGCAGTAAAAGACACCATAACCACTGACCTGAGCCCCATGGCAAACCAACGACACCTACAGAAAGGGTGTCGTAGTGCAAATGAAGGCAAGCAGCCACTCCTGTTCTGCAGAGGAAATATCTCTGGGTCTCTGTCCTAGTGACAAAGTCCCACGCCCTTACTCAAAGATTTGCTCCTTGTTTGAGTGGGGAAAAATACACGGTTTCAGGGAGCTGCAGCACCACTGGGAAGGAAATCTTGACGCAGCCAAAGTTATTTTTTAGGCAGTAAACCTCTTTTCTCTCCAGACCTTGTGTTTTGTAAAAAGATTTGTTGCACTGTCTCCAAACCTATGCTGTTCTATTTTGGTTTTAAATGTAACCTTAGAAATAAATGTTTACAAATCAGCTCATTGTGTCTTTGTTTTGAAGCTTAAAGCCTCACTTTGATTGCTGCCTTTTTGACATTTTGCATAGGAAATATGTTTGCATGTTCACAGCGCTATTGAAACTGCAATTAGATCACCATATTCCAGCTGTTACAAGGTTTTGTAATGCATTTTCCAATAAACATTTTCAAGAAAACAGAACTGTTTTAGTATGTCAAGCAGATACATTCAGATATTTTTGTTCAGCCTTTTTTTTTTTTTTTTAGTCTTCTGTTTTTCTGCCTGTTACCATGCTTTTTTATGTTCCTCTATTTCACTTCTTTTAATGCCACCTAAACAAAAAGAGTTAGGCTTTCAAAAGCACTGAGTGGTTTGAAGAGTCCTGATTTAGGGGACCTGGGGAGCCAGTTTTCAGAACACCGAATTTTTTTGTCTTAGGCACAACTGCAACAGCTTTTAAAACACTTGCTATTATTTCTCTGATCTTCCTTAAACAAGAACATTTCCACCATTTCCAGAACGAACTACCTACCCATCCAGCTTCTCTCCTTCCTCCATCCCTTCCTTGACAATTTTGTCACTTCAAACAAGAAAAAATTGCATTTCTCTTTCCCTGCCTGCTAACATTAACTGTCCAATTCCCTTGACCCTGAAATGATTTCCAGCCATGCAATGGAACTACATGCAAAGGTGAACATAGCACCCGGGCACAAGGGGGAAAGGCAGCAGAACCTGAACTTCAGCAGCCAAATAGATCAGAGTCCCAGCTGTGAAAATCTTGGTTGTATTATCTGAAACAACTCAGTTCACACCAGTCAGTAACCAGGCTCATGATATACACCAGGCAGCAGAAGTTGCGTTGGCTGAAGAGGAAGAAGATCTGCAACCTTTTGCTTTATGTTTAGTATCAGATAATAACGAAGGGGTTTTTTGCTCCTTAAACCCAAGAAATTTGGTTTTGAATTAATTTTATTTTTGCTGCTTCCTGACCTCATGTGTCACATTTTTTGCTTTCTCACTTTGTTATTAACATTTTCCTACTTGTTGCCTCACAGAATGAAAGTCTCCCAGTGTAAGACTGCAAAATATCTAGTTCTGTCTAAAGCCAACAAATTGCAACCACGCTGCCTGATTTACCTTCAGTGTTTTGATTGATCACTTTTGAATTTGGTATACGCTAAGGAGATCAATACCTATTCTTTGGGTGTTGTATATCATTATTAGAGTGCAACTGGATTCCTTTTTCTCTCCTGGTAAAAATTCAGAGAACTATTGAGAGGAAGAAAGAGATCTCCCTAAGGACCAGGAAACTAAGGTGCTAAACAGTCGTCCTCAATTGATTACACCATTTTGGAGCTGATTGTCAAGTATCTGTTTGATGACAGTTGTAGACAACTGTGCCCCGATGGATGTGCAATTTCTTCTAATAATTTTATTAACAAAAATAACAACAGGACAATGAAGACTTGCAAACTTCTTCGGAGGCTTCTCCTTTCCTCCGTGTAACTCCCACACTTGCACAGGTTCTCACTGTGATTCTATCAGACAGGAGGCTGGTACGTACAACCCAAGTAAGAGCAAAACCTTGGCACACATGGGCCAGAGTTAATGCTTGCCCACTGCTTCAAAGGGCTTGCCATTGCTCCACCCCATTCGAAGTCTCTCATTTAGAAGTGCAAATAGATGAGAGCTGCAGCAAAAAAGGTTATTTTCAGTTTCCTTCTCATCTTCTAGAACAATGAGCCATTATAAATTCTGCAGCTGCCTGTCTATCACTGACGGGACATCACCAAGTTGGGGCCATTTCAAACTCCCTCAGGTTTCAAAATAATTATGCATGATTTTGTCACATCAAGTTGAGTTTATTTGCAATTCCCAAGCGTCGTGCATGTCCAACACAACCTTGCATAGCACTCAAGCAGCAATAACCTGAAAACCATCCCTGTGAAAAGGGTTTGCTCTTCACATATTTCACCCAGTCTCAAACTACTACCTTGGTTGCCAGTTAAACAAAAGTATTGATTTTCAAATTGCTCTTTTAACCTACAAGGTACTACATGGCCTCTGTCCAGCATCTCTTAACTTTTTTTATGTTCTTGGATGTACACTTGAATCTGCTGAGGGAAATCTGTCACTTGTCCTGAGTTTTGCTGGCAAGTGTTGGGGAGTAACGGCTTTCCCTGGGAGAATTCTGTCCTCCTGGAAAAGCAGAAGATAACAGTAAAAATAAGGCCAACAGTACATTTTTTACAGGAGGTTACAAGGCTCTCTTTTTTTATTGCTCTGCCTTACTGTCTAATGAACTCTGTGACAATTTCTATATTCCAATATTGGTTTATTACCAATTAGTTACGTTATATAAAATACCCAAAGACACACTGTATGCATGATAATATAACCTAGCAAATGCATGGCAGTAGGGAGACTTTAACTATAGCTTCCTAATTCTCTGCATGATGAAAGGAATCAAAATGGCTTCTGTAGCTGGTGGGTACTCCAAGTCATTTTGTCAATACCGTGATTATCAGAAAAAAAGTGGGAAAAATTCTGGAAACAAACAAATAAAAAAAAAAAGGCAAAGGTAACCCATATGCCATTTTAACCTCACAGGCACTAGTATCTTTCAGTCTTATTAACACAAAAGACAATGTATGAAAATATTTAGACCACCTTCTGCCTTTACCTATTACATTATTTAGCTCATTTTCTTTTACAGGATTACTTCAGATTTACTGAGACAATACTTTGTGTCATCTCAACAAGAGTCCATGAATGCTGGGAGCAGCATACAGCATTACCTTGGTTAAAAAGGGATGAGAAACCTGGACTTATGACACCCATGCAAAAAGGAGCCACGTAAAATTCATCTGAGACAATGAGTTCAATTCTTTCCCTCCCATTGCCTGCACCTGTACATATTACTGCAATTTTACTTTGCTGAGCTGTATTATTTAGTTAAAATAACTGGAAAAGAGACAGAGCTCTATTGGTAAGATAGCCACAGAGAAGCTCGACAACTCCAAAAAGGACCTCCAACTCCAGAAGAAACTGCCAAGAGCAGGCCCTAGCAAAAAGTTGCATCATAAGCGAGGACACTATGCAACTGGCTGATTAATGGCATATTCTACCCATCTGACATTCTGCAAGTGTTCAGAATGAAAATGTGACCCACAGGATTTGCACATCCCTGGCCATTGATGCACTGATTCCAGGGATAACTGTGAGAAGAAAGCATCACCTGGTAACACTTTCTGTAGAAGATTCTGCAATCTTCTGGAAAGAAAGCAAGCTGCTGCTGTTTAACATTCCTTTTGATAATCTGTCCAGAGCTAGATAAGCCATTGGTTTTTCTCTGGATGTGCCATTACAGGCACTAGAAGATGCTGAGCCAGGAAGCTGTCAGACAGTTTGTAGTGGTTTAAACTGATCCACACAGCTTGTCCACTCACACACACCCCCCCCCCGACCCTCCCTGCTCCTGGAGGGATGGGGAGGACAATCAGGAGAATGTAACTCCCATGGCTTGAGATAAGAACAGCCCAGTAACTAAGGTATAACACAAATCACTGCTGCTGCCACCAATGATAATATTGATAAGAGAAAATAACAAGAGAATATGATACCACCGCCTAACGAGTTCGACCCCCCTGAAGAGAGAGTGTGCCCTTCCAGGTAAGTCCCAGTTACATCCTGGGCATGACGTGCTGTGGTATGGAATACCTCTTTGGCTAGCTTGGGTCAGGTGTCCTGTCTCTGCTTCCTCCCGGCCTCCCCTCGTCCCCAGCAGAGCATGAGACTCACAGAGTCCTTGGCCAGAATAAACATTACTTAGCAACAATTAAAAACAATCGGTGTTATCAGCTCTCTGCCCAGGCTGGAAGTCAAAACACAGAGCTTGCACCAGTTACTAAGAAGGAGCAAAACAGCTCCTGGTAAACCCAGGACACAGTTCAAGAGGGAAAAGACATGAGAGGACCAGAGACAGAAAGTATCTCCCTTGCTCCTGTGGGCTGCTCCACCAACATTACACCAGCCAGACAGCCTCTGAAGGGTGACTATTTACTTACAAAATATCTAAAATCAATACAAGTCTTGTGTAGAGAGATGAGTTGCGTGGATGCCATCCGGGAAGCACCAGGGAAAGACCTGGTGGATAGATGGCTACAACAGAGGAGCGGATGGACTGATGTGAATGCTGAGCTCCTATTTCAACAAAGCCAGTTACAAGCAAATACAAACCCCAAGTATGTGAACGTTTCCAAAGCCTTAAAATGGAGGAGGTGAATCACAGAGGCCTCACAGCTGTCCTAACAATTTAGACTGCCCCAGAGTCAAGGAGATAATTTGATAGCCAATTACTTGAAATACTGAAAAAGGGACAAGTGAAGTCACCTAGGGGAACAAAACAAAAACCAGTTCTAATATCCCTGACAGTCCTCTCTTACTGAGAGCTCCTCTCTTGTTTCCCTTCCGCATTAAGTTCAAGCTATTCATCTTGCTTTGAAAGCTGTGCAGTTTTGACCCTGCATACGTGCTGATGTCCTGGTTGCTGGTACATCTTCCCACTGCCTTGCCTGGCCCATGTTCTCTATTAATGTCCCTTCACATCTCCCCATTGCACCTTGTTTCCCTGCTTCATGAGCAGCTTACCCTCCCGACTCTTGTGCCATGCTCCCCCTCACAGTCCTTCAACAAAGCACAGTATGAAGCTTCTTTATCATATCCCAGAAAAAGACAAAAATCCAGAAAAAGAACTGAACCACCTTTAGACCAAATCTTTATCAAATCAGTTAATATCCTGTAAAGATACAAGATGACCTCCTGCTGGTGGTATTGATCTCAGCGCCTGCCAGGATTAGGTCCTTTAACTGCAACTCATCATGTGCTAGGGAATGGGAGTTTTGAGCTCTGAGGAGTTCAAGAATTCCAATGCCTCACTATTAATTAATCAGTATTAATTGATCTTCTGAAACAATACAAAAAAAAAAGCAAATGCTCCAGCCAGATCTGAAACATTTCAAAGAAAAAATGAATGATTCAGTGTTGTACTGTCCTGGAATGACCACTGTGCAGGATAAAAAATTCCAACAGAAGGCTGTTACAAAAAGGTACTTGCTAATAACACTCCTTACTCAGTCATTTAGAGAAAAAAATCAGTTGTTATTAGGGGAATTTTAAAGAGACATGTGGAACTGAAGTCATTTGAATGCAGAAGCTGGAACCTGACATTAATTTCAGTTTGCTGGTTTACTGCACCTTGTAAGCATCTACAAGAAAGCTGTATTTCTGCACTCACGATTAGAAAACCTATTACAGAGACGTCATTTAGGATGAACATCCTGCACTCCTATCCATAGGTGTCTTCTTCAGCTAAATGTAAAACCATAGTCTTGTCAGGTCATAAAAATCATCAAAATTTTAGTTACAAATTACACCACGGTAAGTGTCAGCATCTTTTCCCACAGATTTAACATTGTTTGAAGATAAACTGAAACAGATCAGTGCAATACTTAATTGAGCTTTCGAAAGCATCATTGATAAAAGAGCATTAGTAGACTTTGGCAAAGTAACTAGGGCTACTAAGATGCTGTACAGCAACTCCTCCAGACAGAGTGGATCAAATTGTCTCTGGTGCCCTAAGGCCTTTTCTGTTGCTCTTGTAGTATAAAGAGGCTTAAAGACTGCAGACCTCAACCTCAGGAGGTTTCCTGCGTAACAAGATTTCTCAGGCAATAAATAGCTGCAACTACCTCTGTTCCCCAGCATATTAAGTACATGAAGGTAAGGATGATGCTCTACTCTGTGTGTTTCCTACCAACAGCTGCTAAGGTCAGGGCTCAAGCAAAGTTCAGATCACCTGAAGAGCTTTGTCTCTAGCCAAGCACAGGAACTACCCGAATCACAAGAAAATCAGAGACAACTTAGGGCCACATTTGTTGCGGCCTCTCGTGTATACAAATGGATGGATAAAGTAAGTAGTGAAGCTGCAGTCACAACCTATAGCCCTACTGTGTCAAAACTTTGTTACCTGGACAGGTTATGCTGCCAAGTACTACTTTGACCCTAGGCCCTCTTGAACAGAGGAGGTCCATCTAGAACTGCCCAAGATCCTAACAGATGATGGAAATGCTCCCAGTGACATTATTGCTCTCAACAGCACAAGGGGCAAACAGGACCTTGAACAGCTCATTTTTTCTCCCCTAAGGGATTTTGATTTTTCCAGGAAGTACAGTTAAGTCATACGATAGATCACAGAATCATAGAACGGTTTGGGTTGGAAGGTGTAAAAGATGCTTATGTAGTCAATAGAAACTTACCTGCATCTAAATCTATTCCTGCATGTTGTACAGAAAATCTGAGGGTACAATATTAGTTCTCAGTTGTAATTCATTGATTCCTAACAGAATGAATGAATGAATATCTTTCAAGAAAGCCCTTGGAAATGTTGATGACTAACGAATATTGGTACAAACCAGCTTTACAGATCATAGAAGATCAGTTACTCATAGATAGCATGACAGATACAGAATATTCTTACTGTAGATGGGAAAAAAATTGTGCATTATGATCCGTAAATCGATGAATATCCAACAAATCAGCAACACAAACAAGATGAGAGAACTTTATTTCATCTTCAATCAGAGAGCAAGAAATACACTGGGCAAGGTACTTTTAGCAATAAAATAGTTACCATGCTAATTTTCTACTCATCTGGTAATACTGATCCTTTGCATATCGGTATGCTTTTAATTCCTTTGTGATCTTATTTGTATCTGCAGAGCTTTCAAGCCCAGGATGCAAGCTGTGAAACATGTAAAGCTGGTGCTGGTTTTGTTTTTTAATAAAACAGAAAAATGACAATATAAGACTTTAAAAATCAATAAGCTCTTTTGCATTTAAAATAACCTGCAAATATTTTTAAACCGCATCAGCAAAAAATGGGCTAGATTCAGGTGATAGAAAGCAAATGTAGAGTTCTTGTAAAGACTTTAGGCATTGCACTGAAAAAAGAAAAATGTCCCACTTGCAAGCAAGAGGATATGGATCCTGACACACAGTATTACTCAGGCAATTGCACGGCCTTCATCTTTTTTGGTATCTGAAAGCATTTTTATCAAAAGGAGAAAACCCTCCCTTTTTTTTTGGTCTCTGTGTATTAGCACAGAGTGACTGCACAGAAAGCTATAGAATATTTTTGTCCCCAATATTTATACATCAGAACTCTATGAGCTCTGATTGCCTTTGACATTGCCAGACTGTCAAATACCATTCAACCCCTGGCTTTTGTACAGTGCTGTCTGAAGAAGGATCTCAGAACTGTTACTTTCGGCCACATGGAGCCCCTAGAAACCTGTAGAGAGCCAGAGTTCTCCGTTCTGTATTTGTTACTGGTATTGGATACATGGGAACAGAGAGGCAGGGAAAGCAAGCTGGGATGGTAGGGTCCTTCGGGTTGCCTGCTTCACTCTACTACACTTTAAGCACCCGTACCTCTCTCCCATCTCAGTGTTAGTATTTTTCAAGCACATGCATAAAAGTGGTATGTAAGACCCCAGACTCACACAGGAACATTGACTGAATGGACAAGTATATATGTGTTCTTCCTTGGAAAACCTTCTGTGTATGGGCTATGGGAAACATCATAGCAAACAAAGTGCAGAATGGGTGTGAGGCATCAGTTTTCATGCGTGTACACACAACCCCACCTCCAAAAAGTACACGGACAGATCCTCATGCAGTGGGGATTTAAGTAGTGCTAAAGCTAGTTAGGATGAGGGTTTTTTCACAAATCATACAATTTAACCTTCATCTGGAATTGCTGCACGCCCCAGCTTCCCCAGGCAAGACCTGTTTTTCTGCCTGAAAATTCATTTCCAGGTGAAGAAAGAGGCATTTGGCCATGTGCCTTCGATATACAAATCTCTACAGCCACAGACACAGATCTCACGAAGTCCCAGGCAAATGGTTTCGGAACGTGTTCAGGCCACCTGTGTAGCCCCTGTGCCCATATCTCCATCCAAGAAATGACACACAGAACTAGGGCAAACCCATCTCCCTGTCCTTGTCACAAGGAAAAAAAAAAAAAAAAAGCAAAAGGAAAGCCTATTCGTAGCTGAAATAGCAGCAAAATTCAGAACCTTTGTTCTGTGATAGCCACATAAAAACATAAGTCTGAGGGGAAGAGACAGAAATGCATGCATAGTCTGCAGATGAGAAGGGACACTATAGGAATCCTTAGCTGGTTCATACAGGACACTACGTTTACAGTCCTCTGTGACAGCAGACAGCGCTGCTTTTCTGTATGTGGGAATCCCAGCTTCTTTCTGCTGCAACGTTTCAATCATCCTTCTGGAATATGCAATATGCACATTTGGAGACCTAGAAACCACCCTCCGCAGCCAGCGAACATCCCCAGCACTGGGATGGAGGTGACAGCATTTTTAGCTTTACTACTTATTTTCAAATTACTGTATTATCTGGACTATGCTTTTTGCCAGGAAAGGTTGGACCAGATGATCTCTGAGGTCCCTTCCAATGTGGTGTTCTGTGACACTATGATTAGTACATACAGGGTACAGTTTCGCAATCAGCACAGCATCCTGAAAGTAGTGAAAAATCTCAAACTCTTTAAAATTTGGAGCAATAGAAAATGATTGATGTGCTTATCAAAACAACCGAATCAAGATTTTACATCTGCTTTCTAGTTGCCTAAATATTTCTATCAGACACTAGTTAGGAGCCAGCTCATGTTTTGAGAAGGAGTTACTTTCCCACTGTACATTAGCTTGCATGCATTATGGTTTGTACTTCTTTTTAAAAAGAAATGGGAGACCACTGAGACATTATTATACTCCACATTACCCAGTTACCCTTTTTTAACCAGACACATTTGTCATTCTGCTGGAAAAATAAGTGTTTGATACTTACCATATTCTCTCAGACTTCAGCCACTATTACTTCCTAAAAATGCAGGGGAGACGAAAAACCCTTTTATTATTTATTTGCTGTGTCTCTTAAGTGTCTACACTCACACTCTGCCTTTTGCTGAGGGAATAAGATCAGTGGCTATAAGGGCCAAAATCCAGTCTGATACATGACAGGAGACCTCACAGCATTCTTCCAGTATCTGAAGGGGACCTACAAGGATACTGGAGAGGGACTCTTCACTAGGGGACTGTAGTGACAGGACAAGGGGTAATGGGTTCAAACTTAAACAGGGGAAGTTTAGATTGGATATAAGGAGGAAGTTCTTTACTGTAAGAGTGGTGAGGCACTGGAATGGGCTGCCCAGGGAAGTTGTGAATGCTCCATCCCTGACAAGTGTTCAAGGCCAGGTTGGACAGAGTCTTGTGTGGGATGGTGTCGTGTGTGGCATCCCTGCCCATGGCAGGGGGGTTGGAACTAGATGATCTCAAGGTCCTTCCCAACCCTAACTATTCTATAATTCTATGTGGTGTTTCCCAAGTATCTTACACAGTTGGCTGCTGGGCATGCCAGTATAAGCACAGCAGCTGTGAATTCCGATTTGTGAGCTGCGGAGAGAGAAGGAAATTCCCCAATCAGATCTCCTTCTGATGTTCTGGTTCCTTCATGCACTCATCTACATGGTTAAGACCTATCAAGACAGTGGTGGCTGTACCTGCTCATGTGGGAGAAGCCTGACAGTGGCATGATAATGTGTGAGGAGCATCACTTCACTTGACACAGAGCAAACATGCAGTCTGTGAAAGCAGGTGGTGGTTGCCTACAACCATGCTGAAACAGACTTTTTACACCCTTCCTTCTAATGAGTCATGCAGCAGGGTGCAGAGGGGGACACTTGTGGGATAAAGCATTCTTCACTGGAAGGTTCTGACTGGCTCTATTCATTAGCATGTACAGAACAGACAACCTGGTAAGAAAGTTTATCTATTTCTATAGTTGATGCATTGGACTGGGGTTTTGGTTATAAAATTACATCAAAGGAAAGAAAAATGCCAGGAGGCTATGTGGAAAAATTTTTAAAATATTAGCACACAAAATAGGTCTATTCCAGGAATGGTAGAAAGCAGGAAAGAATTTGCTTGGATGCTTATAGGAGAAAGACCTATCTATCATGTGTTTGCATATGGTGCTCAGCACAAAAGTCTGGACCATAAGGCTCAACCAGAGATGCCTGGTCTATGACGGCCCCCTCAAACTCCTCTAGCCTGATACAAGATGATCTAAAACAGAAGTCCAGAGAGCCACGAATCATCTGAAATCATTTCATCTTATTTTAGGTAAAAACAGAAATGCTGTGAATCTAGATCTTCTGTCTTCAGCCACCTGTAGCATGGGCTGAGTCCTTCACCACACCCCTTGTCCAAGGCAAACCCTGAATTCCTTATCCTCCAAATTCCTTCTCCATTCCAATTCTCTGAGCGGTCTCCCAGTGATTAGTAGGGCACTAGGGAAGGCACTGACAGCGCTACCAAACTGATCTGCTGCAGATAGAGCCAAAGGCAGATAAAACTTCCCTGCTGAAGTGTGCCCCCATAGAAACCCACACTCCCTACGCCTCCACCTCCAGACCACTCCAGCCATCCTGAACACGTGGTTCCTCCTCCCACCTTAGAGCAGGCAGCTTGTTGGCACTCATCCGGTGACCTCTGTCTCCTGAGGTCAGCCCAACCCAAGGGCAGCCCAACCAACATGTGCTGTTCTTTACTGGGAGGAAATGAGGCATTCCTCAAAGTCCCTCATGAACCAGTGTGTGCCGGGGAGCTGGGTTATCTCCCTCTCTTGTGTGACTTTACCTAGAGCACAAGTAGACTTCCTTACACTTGGCAAAGAACTATCATCACTCCTTACAGCCTTTCAGTTATGTTCCAATTACAGACTAATCACTCCTTGCCCTGTTTTACCCCCCAGAGGCATGCCATCTTCTTTTGTGGCTAAGTCCAAGAAGTTGCCCGCAAGGAAGGGTCACAAACCACTGCCTACCTCAACCTACTAGCTCCTAACTGAATAGCTTTGCAGGGGGCACTGCTAATGACAGTAACCAGTTTTATCACGGCTGGCCTTGAATAAGCTCAGCGGAAAGGACTCGTGAAAAACAGTATCCATCACTCCTGAAAACTGCCTGGCACAGTGTGCTAAGTTCAGCTGCAGACCACATGCATTTTCTGCCTTTGAACAAATGGCACAAGTCAATTCTCTATACATTCAAAATGTATATTTGAACGTGGAAACATACTTTAAGAGGGTTTCACATCCTGCCTCTCTTTTTCACCCTAACTGCTGGAGATCTAGCCTGCCACTTTGCTGTTTCAGTCTTCTGCCATATAACAAGACATGAAGAGAGTTCATTACCCTTTCTCACCCTCGAGTCACCTGGATGAGAAAGGAGGAAACAACATGCGCCTGAGGTGGCATTTTGAGGGGGAAGGGATGGAGGCAATGGGAGGGTGTATCAGGAAACAGCTTTTTAATTGTACTTCCTGAAAGATGCTGCTGTAGAGAAAATGACTGATGGAGAAAGCAAGACAGTCTGAAAGCATCCACCGTGCTGCAACCCACTCAGGGAGCTGAAGAAATAAGAGGCATTTTTGTACTCTGAGTGGCCTAAACAAATAAATTACAGTCTTGATAACCTTTTATTTCAGTGCTGTGCCATTTGTGCTACTCCAGTTGGATTGTGTCATTCCCAGGATAAATCCTCAATTGCAAGAGTTTTAAAATTGAGCTATAAAAATTTCCTCTGGGCAGAAATCTGGCAAAATGTAGCACAATGAAAAAAAGCAAAGGGAATCAGTCTAAAAATAGAAGTGAGCAAAAGAACTTGGGAGCCTTTGGGTGGACAATCATTTGTCAAACTTTTCACCCTTGCACTCTGGTAGGCAAAAGAGGGGTGGGGGCCAGGCTGGAGGGATTTGCATCAATGGCTCCCCCGCAGTTTGTGAGAGATGCACCTTCGCTGCCAAGGTGTGGACAAATGGGACAGTGGCCAAACCGCCACTGTGAGTGAGTGAGGTCTCGAAGCGGGAAGGATGAGGCAGGCTGAAAGATGTGACATACTGCTCAGCCCCAGGTGATTCCCCTGTCCGAAGGCCATCCCAGAAGCTAAGTTACCCTCCTAAGCCGAAACTCAGTCTGCCTAAATCCCACCTGTATTCCCACTCTTACTGTTTCCTCCTGGCTGCCCCCACATTTGAACCTTACTGTGGTTCTATCCCTGCTGAGATGCCTTCAGAGACACCCCACTTGGAAGCACTAAGCATGAGGCTGAGGCAGTACTTTATTACCTCATAAAAAGCTTAGTTTCTCTCCATAGCTTAGGTTTTATGTGCAAATTAAAATAACTTTTGTTTAAGTTTGCTGCTACCAGAACAACATAGGCACGGCCAGGAGAGCAGGCTTGCAACTAGTAGGAAGTTAGTCCTCTGAGCATTTTACCACACGACGGCACCTCAGCAATGCCTTAAATTATCCGTATGTATAAGAGGAAATAGTGCCTCAATACATCGGGACAGGCTGCAGCACTCGAGAACGATGGAAATCACACTAGAAAGCCAAAACAAAAAGCCAAGCTTGTAAAAGCTTGTTCCCCTACAAGGCTGGGCACACAGTCCTCAAAATGGGAGAGCTGCTTGGAAAATGCAACCCAGCCCCACAGCATCACACATACCGCAGTGCCACACAGCCATGAAGGGGCTGAAGGTGACACTGTCAAGCCTTGCTGATATCCCTCCTATTTTTAAAACTGCCAACAGAGCTCGAGGTGGCTTCTGATCTCCAGGACTCCCGTGCTCCCCAGGAACCATCCACAGGGCAGGGACAGACACGTCGGCACCAGCTCTGCCTGTATGACAAGGCAGCAAGGCCAAACCCACTGCCACGGCCATCTAGACATGTTGTCACAGTGTTAGGCTCAGACTAAACTTCACAGTAGGTTCTTAGTGTGGCCGTAACCCAATGGCAATGCAGGAGGTAGAGGAGCTGGCCCAACAAGGTACACCACCTTCTCTGCAGCATTTAGCTTGTTTTGGGGTATTGCATGAAAAATAAGGAGCCAAGCTACAGCCAGTGTTTCTAAATAAATAAAGTGTCAACACTGAAGTCGCTGTTATACTGCAAGCCCAAGGTAATGCTTTTTATACAGGGCAAAACAACATTCAAATTTAAAACACGTCTCAGTCCTAATAACTTAAGGTGTCATTATTAGCATATGCAAAGAATACGAAACAAACAAATGTGTTTTCTTATCTTCCAAACATTCCCCTAATAATATAATGGCTCATACACGTGAGGAGCAAGACATTTAGGTGGTGGCCGTCAGAGTTAATGACATCAGGTACTGATGAAACGTCTTGGCATGCCCCAAAGTTATGCAAAATAAAGAACTACTGATTTGAATTGCATCCAGCTCTGCAACTCTCTATCTTCAGGGCAACCCAAGAGTAGATTTGTTTGAATGTTTTTCATTAAGTGCCATCGTGCCATGCTAGATAAGAGATTCTATTTGGACTAGCAGCCACTTCCAATTTTTGCCCCAAAATAAAAGAGGGTTTATCAATTCCAATCAGTCTTATCCAGAATTAGTTGTCAAGTTTCAATAGCTGGCATGGATCTGACAGCATAAATTCAACACCAGTGTCAAATGACTAATACAACCTTGCAGAAGAGGCCTGAATGTATAGTCCTGCTGGGACTGACCAACTACATTTAAAATATCAGCACCTGCACATTATAATAGCTCCTATTAACAACAGTTGGCTGACATTAGATATATTCAGGCTAAGCATCAATTAAAAAATTGCTTATGTGTTTGAAAATCTGGAAAGCATGGGCATGGGTTCTCACATGGGCAGGGAGGAATACAAACAAAATAATTGCTGTGGTGTCCTGGGACTGCATCACTTTGACTAACAGACACTGCTATTTTTCTGTCTTCTTTAAGACAATGCCATACATATATATGTGTGGCCCGGCAGTGTTATGCTGCATTTCTTCACCACCATCTATTATTTTTTAAAATAGCATCATTTGGAGGTCCTACAGAAACCCCATTGCCAATTACACTATTATGCAAATAAAATACATTGTACAATACAAATGTAATTGTCCCGTGTAGTTCACTGTGCAAGCAGCCACGAAAGGTGTCCTGCATCATCCTCTTTATGGGAAACTGAGGCACGACTACATTCAAGGCACTGCCCAAGGTCACAGAACCAGCCACTCACATCTCGGGAATGCAGGGCCATAAAGCTACACTAGTAGTAAATGCTGACATCCAAGAGAACTCATTAAACTCATTAAGGACTCATAAATGAGCTGAAATAAGTGCCAACCAGTTTAAATGTTAAATAGGTCATCGCTAACTCTGATCAAAATACTTTGTTCTTCATTGTATCTGAGAGTGATTTAAATTAGAAATGCAGACATATTCCTGGGAGCAAGAACATGCAGTTCCCTATACAGCTGCTCTAATCATTGCCCGTCTTTATGCCACACCGGCTGGCTCCCCAGCTCTGGCCAAGTTCTGGGGAGCGCTTCAGCTCGGTGGGGTGAGAAGGCTTTAGAAGATCTCCTGCTAGCTTCCCACTGCCCCTCAAAGCCAATCTGCAGCCCACAGACGCACTCCTGAAAGCGGGCATACTGGTGGGAAGCCCTACAAGAAATAAAAGGCAATCCAAACCCTCCAATGTCTCACCATGGTCAAACCTTCTGATCACTCAGCTACACTACAGAATGGGAGATGTTTATTTCAGCTGTTCTCTAAAGGAAGAAAGCCAGTCCAGGTCAATTTGTCCAAAGAAAGGTGCTTTGAGGAGAGAGCAAAGGGCTGTAGATCTTGGGTGGATTGAGACCCTTCTCTGCAGCTGTGAGTGAACAGTCTGAAAGGCAAAATTAAGGAAAAAAAAAAAAGCTTTTCCTCTGCATCTCCCATTGCAGTAAGCCAATGACTATGCAGACATGTTTCTTCCCAGGAGCCTGGCAGGTTTTGGTTTCCACTGTCAAGTGACCAGTCCTTTGCCGGCAACACCAAGGAAGCCTTCATGCCTGATACCATGTGTGCCTGAACCACATCTCTGTGCTCAACTCCATAGGCCTTATAGATGTCCCCACTGCCTTCTTATCCATCATCAGTTCCACTGCAGTCAATGGGAGTTAAGAGCATTAAGGACCTGATCTCCCTCCCATGACTTACCAGCGGTCTCTGGCAGTTCTTCAGGCCAGTTAACTCTGAACAGAATCCTCTCTGAGCCAGGTGGGACAGGCTGTCCTAAAATAGCAGCCAACACTAGCCTCAGTTGCACCATTGCCTGTATGAGAAACTGAGTTTCTGGTTGTCTGGTCAGATCTCCTGCTGTTCACTTCATCGTACGTATTTCTCATTCATTAATATAACAACAACAAGCTCCCAGTAACAGGATCTTGCCACTAGAAGATGATTTCTTGCTTTCAAAAATAAACATCTCAGTTTCACCTTCACATTGTTTTTATAATACAGTAGGAGATTTTCATCCTGTCAGGTTTTATTTTCATCCCACTGACATTATTTCTTAATTAAAAGAAAAGATAAATAGACAGGTTCAACCAGGTGCTGTGGCTGATATGAAGCACAGTTCCTCAGGAAAATAAAAAGAATCAAGTCAGAGAAGAAGGGAGTGTGCCTGGCAGTCATTTTGTGCAGCCAGCCACGAGCAGTGGTAGGTAGCCTTAACTGGCTCTCCCATTTGTTTGTTCTACAGTTTTGCAATGTCTTCCAGCTGTCATTTCTTCTTCTTTATTGTTGTGTTTATTTTTTAATGATTCTCCGCTGAGGAGTTTCAGCCAAGAGAGCAGAGACCCAGCGGCAGCAGAGCACTGCCTCCTCCTCCCTGCGTGCAGGGCAAGTGAGGATTTTGCATTTCATACATCATTTACGGCTCGTGGATGTGAGGCTGCCACCAAGCCCGCCCCAGCTCAGGCAGCACCCCACCACCAGAGCCTGCAGTTGGCTGCCAGCTTTCAGAATTCCACTGAAAGAAACTGTGGGGAGAAGTACTTTATAAAGAGCCACCACTTTGGGGAAATCACTGCAGAAATGAAACCTTTTCTTCAGTATGAATATTCTCTTTCAAACCAAACAGTCCAGTGTATGCCAAAATGTTCTTTGTATTAAAGGAGATGTAAAATGCATAATGCTGTGCTCCCCCAGAAATAACCTATTTTTCCAATGTCTGCTTTGCGTGCACCTCTTCACCCTGGGGACCAATACAAGCACTGAAGAGTACATGAGGCTTTCAACAAGACTGAAGAAGTATTAGAGAAGTGCTGCTCAGGTGGCAAGACAGAGGCCAGCAACAAGCCAACTAAAGAAGAATAAAGGATTAAAGCAAGAAAGCTCTACACTTTACAGCTTGTTCTAAAGAAGAGACATTGAAGAATAACCAAGAAATACAAACAGTGCATGGCAAAATTAACTGGTTTTCTTATGTGAATTAAAAAAAGGTTCTCTGGTTTCTGGGAGCCAGGGTTTGGGGCGCAGACACCTGGAGGCTCACAATATGAGGCAGTGGAATAGCTTCTCTGAGTTGTCTGAACTACTACACCAGGGAACCAGATCGAAGATGCACTCCAGGAAGAAAAAACGTGTCAAATAAAGAGGGTTTTGTAAAAAGAATCTGCTTAGGGACCAGAAGGTAAGGAAAGAAAAAAGCCTGTCCAGGAAACCTCAAGGTTTCGTACAGCTGGTGATTATTTTGCTTTAATTCAGGCCATAGAAATGTTTGATCCTCTATGTAATTGTAAAGCCTTGAAACGATCTGTCCTGCAAGGCAAATCTACTAAATAATGCAGGGTTCCCAATGGAAAAGAAACCTCCTTCCATCTACAGAGGGATTTTTAAAGTGCCACATCAGAGATCTGAGCTTTTAATTGCATCTTGCATTTAAACTTGGGCCTATTGTTTTCTTTCAATAGGTTAAGCAAAAAGCCACTGTGATTTAAGAGCACCCAAAGTGAGTGCAGGATAACGAGAAAGACAACATCAGAGGCAACAGCATTTTCAAACTGCATATCCTTAACTCGAGCATCTTACTACCTAGGCAGGATCTCATCCTTGGATGCTGGCTCACATACGCTCTTAGAAAAAAGCAGGACAACTTAGGTTTATAGCTGAAAATCAAGTAGATAAGTGACTCTGTGGGAAACACACTACTGGTAAAAGCAAGGAGTGCCCAAAGCCTACTTCTTTCAGTACAACATGGAAGACACAACTCATCCCATTTCTCTGTGGCAGCTGGAAACAAATGATGCCACCATTCAGTGATACCACCACTCAGGATGGGAGGCAAGGCTGGGATGGATGCTAACTGGCATTTCTAGGATGCAGAGACAGGATGGAAGCAGACACCATGGGGTGTCCCCAAGCTGGAGACAGCTGGGCAGAGAGGGAGATGGCAGAGCTGTCCCATCCTAATCCCCCACAACCCAGGGCAGTGGAAGCAGGCCAGCAGACCTCCAAGCCTGCCCTGTCTGTTTGGGACCCTGGTGCAGGACACGGCAAAGCTGGTGGTGCCCACCACTGCTGTTACTCACATGCTATGTCCTATCAGGTCATGTTCAAGCAAACCAGATCAGCAACCCCCGCACTCCATGCTGCCTCATTAGTGTCTCCTCTATCACTCACTCGTGGGAAGAAGCAGGATGAAATTATTTCACCTTTTCATTCTGCTTTTTGCTTCTATGATGTGAGCAGAATCAAGCCCATGGTTTGCAAATTTTACATTATTTTCTCTTCCAGTAAACCTGTAAACCAGTAAGCAAGCGAAATCCATAAACAGGAATAAATGGGTAATTCAAGAGTTCAAAGGATCCAGAGGGCCCAAGAGATGATTCAGTGCCACCTTCCTCTCCAGAACACATACAGAGACAGAGCACAGAAGGAACATTTTTTAACAAGTCTGTCATAAACTGGCCACAATCAGAGGAGCAGCTTTGTTTGAGATTATACATACACACATCTGCAGAGAAACCCTTAATAAGATCAATACTCCTGTTGAGCACATTTGCCTCAGTATGTGCGTAGCCTTTCCAATAAAATGATTCATATAAAGCATACTGAGTAAAGCATGGACTCTGTGCACTTGAGACACGTTCTGGATATTCAGCACCCCTTCAGACATCTTCCTCCTACCCTGAGGGTCAGGCTATGGCATATCTCTTCATTCCCACATCTGAGTCAGCCAACAAGAATCACCTCCTGTGTGAGGAGATGTACATTTACATTTTGTCACCCTCCAGCTTACAGGAAAAGGCACCTGGTAAATGTAGCTGGCACAAGGCAATCTGTCACGAAACACTCACGTATTTGCCTTGCTCCATTTTATCTGCGGAGGTGATCAAATGCAAACTAAACTTTTGGTAAATCTCATCCCTCCCTAGGAACAGTGCTCCTTTTCCGTGGTTCTTCCTGGATTCGACCTAGGAAATATCTGGGGTGTTTGTTTATACAATTTTGCTCTTGTCAGGCGAGGCCAGCCTGCCTTTGATGCCAGAGCTCCTGTCTGCCTGACAGTCTCACTTCTCTTTCACAGACACTTCATCCCATTGGAATCAATAGGTAAGAATCAATAAAATGCAAATGCTGCACTTTACCCTGGCTGCTTCAGACTGCCTTCCTCCAGCCCTGGAAATGCTGCAGCTCTCCCTTCACAGCCCACATAAAGCAGTTCAAGGGAAGAGGGTCCTGGGTGACCGATAGGCAGGATAAGGAGGGGGGCTTGCTCAGCACCCAGACAGTGGCAATGGACATGTGGGTATCTTGCGTTTGCTGGTACCCTACTGCTGCAGCGACTGGCAGTGCTCTGCGATAGCCTCCTAGGGAGCAGGCTCTGCAGAACGTCAGCAAGAGCAAGGGCAGTCGTGGTGTACTTTCAGAAAAGCAATGCCTGGAAACTGCTTCTCTGAGCTCAGCAGGCTCCAACCACTGCCCAAGCCAGATGGTTCTAACCAGTAGTCATTTTTTTACCACGGACGTGAGGCCAAAGCCATACTCATTCATCACTAGAGTTTTAACCCCAGCTCCTTCCTTAGTCTCTTTCTGACAGACTGCTGCCACTAACAGCTTCACCTCCTGCAATTTCCAGGCCCCACAAATCACTACCGCCAGAGCAGGATCTCAGTAAAACAACCCAGTTGTACAATTCCCTCTGTAAACCAGCCATCAACCATACACACACCAGTCTTTCTGTATGGGGTTTCAAGAGAAACTGTCACCCACCTATCACCCCAGGCACACAGGGGGTGAGGATGGCAGCAGTGGGCCACAGCAAAGCTGGGGGTAGCATTTCCTGCCTAAGCTGCCATAAGGCTTATCAGTTTGAATGCTCCTATTATTCCAGTACTTGTTTACCCTTAACTTATTCTGGTTTATTTCAAACAATAATATAATTTGTATGGGCACGATGCATTTCACTTCACTGAGAAGTTAGTGTCTCCAGAGACTCACACTAAAATCATACTGATATTGTCAGCAATGTAATTGCCACACAGTCCCCACAGGCTTCTATTGAAATTGCTTTCCTCTCCTAATCTCAAGTAGTAGGAACAACATCCCAGCAGAGACTCCAAAGACCTGCAATGGAGTCATGTTCCCATCATAAATGGTCTCATAATGATCCTCTTTAGACATTTTTTGAAACTGCCAAGAGATTGGTGCTGCACAGTATTTATTTTCCACGACGTTCTGTAAAGGACATTAATGTTCCCTCCCTTGAATCCTGGAGCTCACACCCTATTAAAAAACTTTATGAGAAGTAACTACTGCTTCACTGTAGTCCCCCACAGAGCCTTCAGTATATATATTATTATTTCACAAGCTTCACTACTGAGTTGCAACAAAATTAGGAAACATGCCCTTTACCCAACAGACTGGAGCAGATCCCAAGGATCTGGTTTGCTCTATGAAGTAATGACGAGAACAGGGAGAAAGGAAATGTATTCTTTTACCCAGGTGTTCTGGGTTCAACCTAATTCCTTGGGACCCATGTTGGTCCATGAACGATACCCCTAAAGAAAGGGTTAGCAGGCTCAGTGATAAAAGTTGCTGCATTTATACAGTGGAGGCTGTAATGGTTATTTTCCTCCTTGTTTCCCCTGGTTATATATTACAGCCAGCAGGACAAGTTCACCTGAAGCAATGGCATGTTGAGAATGGTGACTAAAAACCACCTGGGTGTAGGAGGACACCTGAACTGCAGAGTGGAGGACACATCCTAAATCTGGTCCACCTCCCTCTGTCTTTGACACCTCTTCCACTCAGAGAAAAGTAATCAAAGTTTCTGAATTTCTAGAGAAAGTCCTTTCCCAACAGGCAAGCTGAACATATGCTCAGGTTGCAGCACAAAGCACATTTTGCAAGAAGCTTCTGAAGTCCCTGGTCTCAACGGGTTTGGAGTGGGAGTATCAGCAAGGTTTTCAGTGCTCTACTAAGGCGTTTTGTTTTAGAGAGAGAGACATAGTTCATGGAGAAAGAATCACCAGAGGTGAGCAGAGGCTTAAGGGCCAGAACTCCTGGATTCGTCTCTCGTCTCTCCTGGTCCTAGGATTCATGTGGTGCTAGCACTTGATGGCTTTCAGAAAGCCATCTTAGGCGCCCCAGACTCCCCGTCTGCAAAAGCAGGGTAATACTACTTCGCAGTTTCAAGGATAACCGCCTGCCACATACGACACAGGAGATTAAGCTTTAATTGCATAGAGAAGGAAACCAAGAACATAGAACAAATTATTCTACCTTCTGGGATATCCAACTACTCCTGCGCAGCAGCAAATGGAAGAAAAATCCTTTAGTCAGTTTACACTTACCCCAGCTATTTTACTCTGGCAGTCATGTGCTAGAAATCTCATATAAATGTCATCTCTAGCCGTTGGCTGCATTTGCCATGATATTAGATGGTACAGAGGCATTTCATACTGCATCAAAGATTTCTCTGAGTTTAAAACACAGGCTGATCAGCTCCTTGTAAAAATACATTGGTATAAAAGCCTATTGCATACATGTGACGGACATGAGATGCCCTGAGTCAAAGGACCTACCTGGAGAGTGGCAAGGACTGGATTTTTTCTCTTGCTTGCTACACAAGGTAGGAAACTCATGAATATACAGCTGCACATACATGTAAGCTAAGATTTCCATTAACAATCATTAGTCAAGAACTGGGGAGAAATGGATCAACGGCCTCACCCTGGTACCCATCAGTACCTCAACTCCACCATGAAAACTTACAAGCCGATTAACCAAGTCCCAGTTTATACAAATGTTCACCAAAGAAAGAGCCCTGAACTGCTGCCACTTCACGGTGCAGATCTTAAAATCAGCAAGCATTTTAGTTTTATGGCTAAGATCTACTGTTCAGCACTATGTGCTTGTATAATACTGAATATTGTAAACTGTACTCTGGCTTACACTGGTCCACTGTAGGATAAAAATTATAGTAGCTACAATCTAAAATTTAACAATCTTCAGGGTTTGGTACAAGCCCATTTGAAATATTACATTATTTTTATGTCACAAAATAGTTCATTGTTTTATTTTTCATTCCTAGTCAAAATTGCATCTTTCCTCCCCGTTAATGAACCCTGCCTAAAGTAGACATTTACATTCAGACTATTTACCTGATGCATAATGCTTTATGAAAAAATCAACTCTAAACGATACCACTAGAATTTTATTACAGACTTTCGGTGCAAATAGTAAAATCTTTCTACAGCTAATGAACTGCCCAACAAAGCAGGTTTGTTAGTTAATAAAAATAAATGCTTTTAAAAACAATCGAGAGATTAGAAAAATACAGTTTTCAACAGAGACTTGTCTGTACATTTTATAGTCATTGACATATATTACTTTCAGATTTTCGACAATTCTAACAGTATGGGAAAAAAAGCATCAGGAATATTGGCTTTCAGGACAACTGATGTATATTAGAATATTTATGTGTATGAGAATAAACAAAGACTTCATTATTGCATCCAGTAGGACAGATGGAACATC
Organism: Lathamus discolor; assembly: GCF_037157495.1. NCBI lineage: Eukaryota > Metazoa > Chordata > Aves > Psittaciformes > Psittacidae > Lathamus > Lathamus discolor. The sequence goes on along the minus strand of NC_088884.1, from coordinate 146,632,995 downwards.
TGTTAGCAACTCAAAGGATAGATAAGCACCCACTGATGGATCTACCTGGGTAGTTGTCGTGGTTTAAACAAAGTCAGCCCAGTACCTAAGAAGGAGAAAAATGACTGCTACTGCTGAACCCAGGACAGTATTAAACACTCTCCTCTTAGTCTTTAAGGTTTGACCTTTATTTTTTAACCTTTGAAAGGCAACATTGTGGGAGGGCTCAAAAAACGCAAAGTTTGCCTTCACGGCATAAGGGTCTCCACTGATCATTCATATTGGTAAATCTAGCAGAGGACCAGCAGGTGTAAACAGTTTCTTCTCTTGTAGTTTCCTGCACTCACTTGATAAACCGTCCTGGTCTTTCCACTTGCTTCTCTGTTAACAAAGATCACACCAAAGTGGCGTTCCATGTGCATGTGTGTGTGTATGTATGTATCATACATACACGAGGTCACAGCCTCCCTGAAAGTACTTCAAGAGGTTTATACCTATAGACCACTTAATAACACACGTACTTACTGCCTGAAGAGCACAAAGATTTACCTGTCATTCTAACTCTGTAAGAGATGTGACTGAAATCTGCTCATCAAGGTATCTGGACAGTAACAGTGAAGGGAGATAGTTTTCACAGTTTCTAGACAGAACAGACCATGAGACTATGCCATACAATCTCTGTTACCCCACAGGCTATCACATTTCACACAGATGCTCTACATTCAATCCAAAATTTCAGTTAAATTACAATAGCAGCTCTCAGATGACCAGAGTTAAACACTCAACAGATAGGAACTACAGCTCCATCAAACACCAAAGACCCTGCAAATAGGAGGAAATAGTGTAAAATGCTGTCAGGATTAAAATAACCCAAGGAATATGACCACATATTCGCATGTGTCCAACCTGACAGACTTCTTCCCATCTCCATAGGATGATAAACCAGACTATGCCCATGTCAGTCAATCACAAATAACAAAACTCAAGAGCGAGCATGGGTACCCCTGTGTTCCAGAGCCCCACTTTCAAGTGTGGAATGCATCAGGCTTTAGAGATGAACAGTTACTATATAAAGAACAAATCCAGTTAATTGTGTGAGGGGAAAAAAAAAAATCCTTCTCTTTGCAGGTAACTTGCTGGAGTCCTGACACACAAGACTTCATTATAATCACTATCCTGAGCTGGGACTTGAAGGGTGATGGGTGTGCTGAAAGCAGCAAAGGCAACCCAGTCCTGCCCACAGCATGAGAAGAAAAAAGGGTAAGAGATGCCCTGAGCACAGAGCTGAAGGAGAACACATACTCATCCCTCACCGTGACTGCAAAGCACCATACAAATTCTCCAGTACATGAAAGTAACTTCTCCCAAAAGGAGAAAAAAAACCATGACCCATGGCAAGTCCCTCTCTGAACCTCACTGTAAACACAGCATTTAACTGCCCCCACCTCACAATAAATGTGTGTTATTGAAAGTTGAATTTGACAAACTTCAAATTCCAGCCCTTGGATTTCTTTGTGCTTCTGCCTGCCAGACCAAAAAGCTGCTGCCCCTAATTCGCAGCTAGCATTACTTCCCAGTGCATGTTTCCTCATCCTTTTTCCAGCTGCACACAAGCTGTTCCTCATCCTTATTTGGATATCAATTATGTGCACATACCTCAAATTTATACACAGCTCACCCTGAAGACACCAGCAGCTTTGCACAGTTAAGGACTGCAAGTCTGGACATGACTTAGATGCAGCTGAAGGTGATTCGCAGGACAAAATCCAGGGGACAATTACCACTGGCTCCTAAAGGGCCAGGACCTATTCAGGCTAGTAGTTTCGATAGGGAATTCTCAAGAGTGGGAATTCAACCTGTGCCTTGGCAAATTTTCAGCGCAGGTAATTATGTTCTGCCCTCTTAAAATTCCTTTGAAGTTTCACTTGAAGAAGTTAACCTCTACATCCCTTCCTGATGGACCTGCAAACACCTGAAGCTAGGAAGGACTATCCCAGAGGCAGCAGCACCTCAGTGATGCACAAAGGATCTTTCCCTAGGCAGGTTAGAAGGCGCTCTTGTCTCAGAGGGAGGAGATGTTAGCTCAGAGATAGAGGAACCTGCAGTGAAGCTCTTGAAAAGGAAACTGCAGTAAGGTTAACAAGAGATCTGGGAACATTACAGTAAAACATGGAAAAGCAAAATGTGAGATCTTTCCTTGGAAAGACAAGTGTTAACAGATTTCCCTTTCCATTAACTAAGCAAAGCCTACAGGTTGTTAGTATTTGCACAGTAACCTTCAGAGATCTTCCCAAAGAGCAGGAGATTAGCACCACTCGCACATGCATTGCTCAGCTGTAACATAGCAGCACCTTATGTACTCGTCTATGAAATTACAGCACTCTGTATGTACACAATCGATGCCTAAGTGCAGCTCTTTTTCAAGGGCAGTAAAACCTGAGAGTTGCACAACCAGCAAAGTGAGAAACGTGGCGATGTAAAAACATCCACAGGCTTCGTGTTGCTCTTCAAGAATTAGTGGTTTATAGTATAAATTTATTGATGCTTAGAACTGTTTTGAACCAATAAAATATTTCTCTAAGTGCTGCATATTTTCATTTTAAACATCTTTTCTCAGGGTAGTTCAAAATACCCTGTAACAAAAGATGCTCCCCAGTGCAAAATCTATCACCTCATTTCATATAATCATCAAGGAATGTCTTTATTAATTATTATTAATCATACAAAGCAGATTATATCTTAATACTTATAAATGCTACACTTCTTTTCTGGATCACTACCAAAAAGTTCAAGCAGAAAATGGGACCATTTTAAAAATGGCAGAAAAAAAAAAAAAGAAAATATTGCATATTTTTATTTTATTTTTGGTGTAGAATTTATCTTTAACAGAAGAAAGAAATCACTTCTAACTATCCTATGTTCATCCGGAAACTGCATCTTCAGAAAAAGCTATTATTGCAGTACAGCAGAATCTCCTGAATTCTTTTGCTTGTTTTCTCACATACATCATTTGTCACATCCTCAGTCTGGCACCAAAGACCGGTGGCAGATATGTCTAGAGATGCCCCTTTCTCTCCCTTCCCAATTGCATAGTGCTTAAACAGTTGGCTTATAATAAATAGCTCTTTCAAGGATTGTTAAAAGCATGTGAAGTTAATGCTGTCCTAAGAAAACTAACCCTTTTGCCACACTGATTCTGCAAGAATAAAGGCTTTTTCCTATTTGATGTTTGTTACCTGGAGAAGTCTACCCTAGCTTGTTTAAATTAAAACAACATCAAACCAACCACACAATATGCCAAATGAAAATTCCCTCAATGTCAACAGCTTTGGTTTCCCCAGTTCCCTAAATGTGTTTTTTGTCACAGAGCAGTAAAATGTGCCCTTATGACAGGAGAATGGTCCACCTCCATTTGCAGAGAGAGAGTTCAGGCAGGCTTGGGGCTGCAGCAAAATCAGATCAAAATGAAAAGCTAACTTGGGTAGAGCTCCCTTTATACATTCCTGAGCTGCTGCTCTACCGTCATTTTCACCTTCTGCAGCTGCTTGAGCGTTCTGGTCCGAGGTCAGAGCAGGAGCCCCAAATTCAAAATGAGAAACAGGAATAACTTTGGGCACTTTTCCCCTTTCCTCACCCCTTCTGTTAGAGGGGGTAAAAAAAAAAAAATAAAAAATAACAAGTTGATATGAGAGTAAATTCTGCTTTTGTAGCCAGGATTCAGAATTCATACTTGTCTCCAGAGCTGGATTCAACAGGAAGTATCTGGAAGTGAGAAGCCTCTAGTGTACAAATGTTTTAAAAGACGTGCTCGGTGGTTTCATACTTATTTTTTATTGCTGCTTTAGAAGAAACTCCTGCCAAGATATCACACTTCTTAAGAAAATGAAATAGCTTCCCTTAGTAACTCTCACTCCAGCACCACCTTCTGCTCTCACACCCAACCTTACCCTCCCAAAACAGAAAAAAGAGCACGTAAGACATTCCTTAAATAACAAAGCTCATAAGCAACCCACAGTGCAATTCCCACAGGGCAAAATGCAGGTGGCATTAACATGGGCATAAGTCATACATTTTGAGCATCACATACGCTGCAGGGCCAAGAAGAAAAGCAATTCACTTGAGGGGCAGCCAGGTGCACAGGAAAGCACCGCATTCACTGCATGAACTTGCACCATCCTGCTCCTTGCTGCACCTTCAGACACTGTCTGATTACACAGTACATAAGCCTTGCTCTAAGGAGATGATCTAGAGAAACAGCATCACTCCTAATCCACAGCTGTGACCGGACCCATTACAACCCAATTCTTCCCATGTCTCCACTGCTGTTCACCTTCACCTGCTACAATACAGCCTGTGTTCTCTATGCAGCAAGGAGCGGAATCCTATCTTCTTACCCTGCAGTACAGCCCCCCATTCACCCTTACCACTGTGTAAGTAATTGTCAATGTTAATAATAAATCCAAAAGAGATGAGGATGCCATTGCCAATGAGCCATACCTCTAACCAGAACCCTGGAAAAATAAACTTACACTCCCTTCAGTCCTTTTTACATGAGTGAGCCATTTTTCTGGATAGCAAATGAAGATATAAAGCCATCAGTTCTGTGGAGGTATGTACTAGGAGAAATAAATATGTTGCCACTAGAAAAACTCTGCCCCTTACTGAATGCTGGAGCACTATGAGGAGCATTGCTAGCATCCATGATAAATATAGTGCTCCTAAATTTAAAAGACCCATTTAAAATATTCCTAGACACAGTGAACATTTAACAAGTTTATACCGAATAGCGCAAAAGAAAACAGAACAATTTGGTTTTCAAACACCCAGCACTGATACTATTGACATTTAGCCCACCCCCCCAGCCTTAACCTTATCTTCTTTGTCCTTGTCTCTCCCATTATTCTTCCTTTCTTTGTTTACTTGCTCTTACTTTCCTCATCCTGTCATTTACACAGTAACATTATTTTAACGAGTACATTTGAACAGGAACAACACCAATTACTACATCATCCATTTTTGCTTAGCCTTTATAAAGAAAGGGTGAGCAAGGAAAGGAAAAGACTAAACCATATGCAATAGTTTCAAGTTCTTTGCAAAGTGCCACTGCATCTCAAGTTAAAGCCTGCTCTGCAGTGAATGTATAAAATATATTCAGTGCCGTATAAGTAATGACATATCAATTAACTGTGTCACAAGGTCTAAAAATATGCAAATTACTGTACTTCAATTAGAAAAATCTACATCCTTGGAGAATATTGTAAATCAGGAAATTTGGGAGACATTAAGAGTAATCAGTGAAGGAAAGCATGCACTTTTCCCCGTATCCTATTTTTATACATACATAATGAAATAATTATAGCTACACTGTATTTATGCCTCTGCAAAAATATTAAAATCTTAAGATCTTTACAATGATAAATTTAATCCACGTTACGTTTGCAGACAACATTAATTATATGAAAAAGAAATCTATTATCATTCAATATAACTAAGTTGAAACTAATTTGGACATGTAAATTAGACATACGACTTTTCCACAGTACCAGTATATTAGAAAACAGAATTTCAGGAGAGATATATAGATTAATTAAAGAGGTTGCATATGTGAAAAAGGCAAGTACGCTTCCTTTGATTCCCTAACTAAAAATATCTATTGACAAAAAATGCATATACGCATTTTGAGAAAGAGGAAAAGAAGATTTTTGTATTTTAACAGCAGCTCCTCAATGATTACTTTTCTACCAGGAATTGTACATCGTACCCAAAGCCTATCAGTGCAGGGTGTACACTTGCAAATGTGTATGGCAGTGTCAGTTTTCAAAGACTAGGTCATTCACCACTGTAGCAGCCGTAGCGGTATCTTTTGTTTGAAATTCAATTTGCATCTGTTTCAGAGATGCCGTAAGAATGCATATAAGGGCACGCACATGACTCGATCTGCAGTGGCTCCATTCCCCACAAGCTGCTGTAGCCTTCAAAGGACTGGGCAGTCCAGCAGGAGACATTTCCCAGTGTGGCTCCAGAAGAGGAGGAACAGGCTGCCCTTGCCTGCTCTGGGCTTCTACATGCTGGAGAGCCTATTCAGAACCACATTTATTATCTCACAGCAGATATTATTATCTCATAGAGACCTCAGAGCAGCTTTCCAGTATCTGAAGGGGGGCTATAGGGATGCTGGGGAGCGACTCTTCATTAGGGACTGTAGTGACAGGACAAGTGGTAATGGGTTCAAACTTAAACAGGGGAAGTTTAGACTGGATATAAGGAAGAAGTTCTTTACTGTTAGGGTGGTGAGGCACTGGAATGGATTGCCCAGGGAGGTTGTGAATGCTCCATCCCTGGCGGTGTTCAAGGCCAGGTTGGACGAAGCCTTGGGTGACATGGTTTAGTGTGCAGCATCCCTGCCCATGGCAGAGGGGTTGGGACTAGATGGTCTTAAGGTCCTTTCCAACCCTAACTATTCTATGATTCTATGATCTCTTGTTCACCACAGAGTTTCCTCATCTCCTGATAGTGCTGCTGATGACTATCAGGTGATCAGGACCCCCTGAGGCATTCATTCAGTGTGTTTTGGGGTGATGCGCAACTCTACCTCCCAGAGATGCCACCACAGTTCACTCACGAGCAGCAGGCACTGGGAGGGAGGGCTGGGAGCCCACAGGAGATGGGTGGGATACGCGTGGAAGGTGCAGTTATCCAGGCACACAGGTTTCCTTGCAGCCACAAGCATACAAGGGAACACACACAGAGGAAGCCAAATTCAGGCGTGTACGAATTGCAGAGGTGAAGCAGTCCAGTACCCCATCATTAAAAGTGCAATTTTTTAAAGTACCAAAATTACGGTCCTGAACTTGCATTTATCTGAGGCATCAGGGGCACCCAGTGGCCAGTGCAATTAACCACAGGTAACCAGAAAGGACAGTGGCATGGAAGACACAAAACCACTACTGAGTCTTCTAAGCACCTCTGACCTGGGAGCTGAGGCCACTAAACCCTGACAAAAGGTGCTCGGAGCACGGCAGAAGGGGCCTTCCCTCCCAGTCTGTAAACATCAGGGGACTACAAAGCTCTAGAAGGCTCAAGGGCATGTGGGCTTATTGCCTGTGGTTCTCTACAAGTCACTCAGGACTCAATCCTGCTTCTAAAGATGACACATTTTCCTGTTGAAATTAGGGAAAGAAGGGACCCATCATGGAGCCCATCTGAAAGAGCTGCCACTGACCTATGCACACTGCCACTATTAAAACAGAATCATACACATGCAGCTTTCTAAGTGGATCACACTCCTCCATTAAACAAAATCAGAGCTATACATGGATTTTACAAATGCATATAGGCCAGTTTTACTTAAGCAAAGGAGATTTCTGATAAACATGCAAATAGGAATTCAAACAGCAATTTAAAATCCACAAACTCAATTCTCATTACTTATGCAAACTATCATGGTCTTGTCATGCTTTACTCCTCTGCCTTATCATTTTATCTATGGTATTTCCCCTCTGTCGCTGTATTTTCTTTTTTTCCTGTCATCTACATTTTCTGGACATGTTTTTAATGTCCTCACCTCCATATTTTAACCTTTCAGGTAATGCAGGATTCACAGCAGCAGGCAGGGAACATGTAACTAAAGCCACCTCCTGTAATTCCTGATATAATAATTGCAGAGAGCAGAAAACTTAAAAGATATTATCAGACAAGTAGTTTATCATACGAACCTAAGGGCATTCAGGGGCTATAAGCAGAAAACAGATAGATAGATCTACAGTTGTAGTTATACATCTTAAAACTTAAAAGCTAGCAGTGATTATTTATGAGGAATAGCTACATCTTTTTTTTTTCAGACTTCTTTTATTTAGTTCAATCTGTATTAAATTTATTTGCCATATTTCTGTTTGTCACTATAGTTAAGGAAAACACCAGAATATCCATCCTTCCTGAACTGTAGGACAGCTATCAGATAAGGATCAGAACAAATGCTAAAAAAAACCCCTCACGAGTTATGATTAACTCTATGTAAAAAGAGGACAGGAAAGGGGAAAAAATACAAGGAAGAAAAAAACCCATAATCACCACCAACCATTCCTAGGACGTGGGGAAGGTAAAAAAGAAACAAAGAAATAAAAGAAAAGCAGAACGAATGGGAGAGACAGAAGTATATGCTGTAAATATAGCATACATTTTATTACTGCCTGTGTGCTGCTACATCCCAAGACCTTGCAATTTAGCTGCCTATTATTTGCCTTTAAACATTAGCAAAAGAGATCTACCATTTTTGAAAGGTAATTATACTGTAATGCAGATGGCAGTAAAACAATTACACAAGATAAGCCCTTGCAATGATCTTTACAAAGCAAACCAAAAGTAGTACTGAATCATAAAAGACCCAACGTGGAGAGGGCTGCATTGCAGCACTACAGCTCTGCTACGAGCTCCCCTGCAAAAGTGGCAGAGCAATATTGCGAACAGCAGAAGAAGCAGACACAGTGAAGGTTAAGCACTTCCTAAATTTAAAGGATTCTTAATCCCAGACTAATCCTTTACAGTCTCTATTTGGTGTAGATCCCAAAATACTCCAAGTGCAATAGAAAAGCTTGTTTGAGGTTTTTTTCCCTCCTGTACAGAGTTTAACTTTTACACCCTTCTGCTACCCACAAGTTCTGTTAGCACACAATCATTTTAACAGGGCTTTTCCTGCCTCCTGAAAGTTATTGAGACACGGTGAATACAACTGCTGAGGAATCATTAATTACTATTAATAGACTGCTCTGGAGATGAACTATAACAAGTAGTTTGTTTGACTGTCACATCAATGCACTTGGTATTTATGACTTGTTAGTGACACAGTGGAGATTTCAGATGGCAAAAGGTGCCTCGTCAACCCATGCTGAATGAGATTGCCAGTTCCAAACAGATCGCTCTTATTCTAAACCTTGACGAGCCATCCAACAAATCGGGGCGCTCACCAGTGAGACATTATGGATAGGAACTAGCATCACACATGCAGGGAAAAGAGGACGCCCAGGAGATAGGATCTGATCTTTGCAGTTTTCCAGTGCATAAAATAACAGCCTGTCATCTACCTTTTGCAGGTCATTTTTATCAAGTTGCAGGCCAAAATGAAATTTGACCTCCATTTTCCAGCTTGCCCAGAGATGATAAATTTAATGCAGATAATGTAAATGAATGGTACGCTACTGGGGAAGAGTTGAATTGGTGAGAATTATTAGTGGTGAAATTTTGCCCTTACATTTTTCATTCTATTTTACCTCTACAGTTTTTTGTCATCCTTTTCGTTTGTTTTTCTTCCTCTTTCACTGCGGTCTGACCTCTTTTACACCTGGAAGGATAACATTTACTACACCCATGCCCTGGTCACCGCAAGCACTTTTCTCCTTGTGGATAATTAAGAGTGCAGGGCAGCAGGGGCCCCATTCTGCAAACTCAGACAAAGGAGTCAAAAGGACTACTTTTACACAGTAAAAGAGTTACAGTAAGCAGGGTAATAGCAACAGATACTTCTGTAGGGGGTTATAGCACCACACTCATATTAGTTCCAGATTCCTTGAGGAAAAACATGAAAATAAAACATGTGCAAAGTTATGCCACTGATGGCAATCAGCCCATGCCTATCTTTACTCACATGCAGCATCAGGGCTTGGGTTATAATCTCTTCAGAGCAATCTGCTTTTGATGACAGATTAGTAGAGGAAAGGTCCCTGGCCAGAACCTTTGGCTACAACCACAGCTGGAAAATAAAGACTTCATCAGTTTGCAATAGATTGTTTTAAACCTTGACTAGCCTTCCAACAAGGCAGTTCTGCTTTGGCAGCAAAGAGCGAAACTTTAGGCCGACAGCCCTCTCCCATTAATTGCTTTGATGAAGGAAAGAAATGAAGCCTAATAGTGGACCACTCCACCTGGCTGCAGCTCCCGTGCACAGTCAGCTGTCCTAGAGAGTCTTACAGTTATCTTGGATATCTCTCTTGATGCTATTTGAAAATAGTGACTTACTGCCAACGTAAATCTGATACTCCCTTGTTTAAGAAAATGTGGTTTTATTATTAAAGCAAGATGCCTCACTGGAGGAAATTTAGTGCCGCCGAGAACAGCAATGGATATATTTCATTATTATTATTGTATACAGGGTGCACTGGTTGTAAGAGGAACATCTGTGCTCCTAATTTTATTATAACTTCCAGTATTTACGATATCCAGTGAGGCAAGCAGCATGCACCATGTGCTCATCTGAAAGATGGGGACAAGAACGGATACATGAGCAGCTCCTGAAACCCAGCTGAAACTCTGCACAGCTCCGCCTATTTGTCTGCACCGGAGAAGGAGCAGCTACATACAACGGGGCCATAAAAGCCTGATGGAAACTACAGCTGAGCTCACTGGGCCAAAGATCTCACATTTCGAATGGTCTCCCCCTCTGGAATTCACTATCAGAGAGAAGACGAGGTTGAGCACAAATACTAAAACTATCAAACTGCAATTCAAAGCTGGCAGTGGATCTTCTACATTACTAAGTGCTGAACACTGGAATGGCCCCAGGAGTGTAATCCTGAATTAAACTACACGAATTCAAGTACCCATAAGCAAAAGATGTATAACTGAAGCAGAGGGAATTAGAACTAGTTCCTTCTCTTGAAAGAACCAGATGCTTTACAGGCATACTGTAGTACCTCTCTACCACGGTGACAGATGCCTTAGTGATTCCTATAATTGGTGACGATGATGGTGATAAAGGTATGCTACTTTTATCCCACTGGACTGACAAACATTATCTTTGAAACTCAGAATCTGGAAAGAGAGGGGAAGCTCGATACCAGCCCGTGACAAGCAAACACATCAAGGGAAAAGTCCCGTGGACCTGCCACACATGGAAAAAGAGCAACGTAAAAAAAATCTTTCCTGCTACTGCAGAGAAATGAGGAGTTATTCTGGGAGGGAGGGAAAAATCCTGTAAATACGGTTTTAACAAGTCCTTGCGGTTGCCCTATTCCTCCATGTGCTGTCGCAGCAATGTATCATACAGCTGTTTACACACCCACTGATCTGAAGCAATTCCTCTCCTCTCATACCCCAAAGGAGGCACGATGGGTCAGGAAATTTTACATTTTACACAGCAAAAGAAACTTCTTCCCACGAGTACACACACTGCCCTGTGTTTATTTGCCAACGAATCCCACTGCCTGTGTGCTTCCCAGGCACGCTCCCGGCTCCCACCCAATGCTCTTCATCCAAAGGATGCATGGGAGCTGGGGCAGACAGAAATGAGAAGAAAGGCCGGCCAGGCTCCTACCCAAATCCTTGCATCATCTCCTTTTGCCACTGTCAGAGGCAGACTGCCTAGGCAGCCCATAAATCTCACCTTGTAGAGCACTTCTTGTGCTCCTATGTAGAGTGCAAATCTCCCCAGGAGAACTCCCGCTGGGTCTTCTAACCCTTCTAACTCTCAGTCACATACTCTAGCCTGCAACCTGATTTTCAAAATGTAATTGTTTGCTACACAGATCTTACACTGCAAACATTCAGATAAAACACCAGCCAAAGAAAAAGCAGAGCCATATTAGAACAGAGGATGAATTATGCAAGTGGAGTAAACCCTGCCTAGGTAAAGGCATCAGGACTGCTGGCAAGAGGGAAGAGAGCACCCTGCAAGGACCAAGGCCAAGCCTGCTGCACCAGCACCTCTGTGGTGAGGTCAGCTGGGTTACCCCAGCTGCAGTAAGAGGGCAATTCTTGTGGAACTGTGGAATTAAAGTGCTTGTTCCTGTGGAAATAAAATGGGAAAGAACACCATGCTCTGGAAAAGAAAGGGGGAAATCAAGAAATTCATAGGCAAAGTATAGGAAAGGAGATGAGTGAATCTTTATTACAGATGACTGTAATAAAGTTGGGAGGCTCAAACCACACTCTAACCGTGCTTTGCTGCCAGTGAAGGTCCCACAGTGCTGAGGATAAAGCAGAAACAAGGTTCCCCCAAGGCACAAGGTGTCTCACCCTGTGTCAAGGTGAGCAGTCCCTGACCAGCACAAACAGGTAAGGGCAGTGGCACAAAGGCAGCCATGCTGCCAGAGCAGGGCTTCTGCTGGGGTTGCTGCTCCTGCAGGGCAGGGCAGGGGCTGCTGTAATCAGCTATCTTGTCAAAAAGCGCCGTTCTGCCAGGACAAGCTATTTCCAGCAGTCCACCCAGCACTGCTTTGCTGTTGCAGTGTGTGGGTATAGCTGCATCAGCAGCCTGCTCCTAATGGAGACAGAGCTCCAAGGCTGTTTTCCACATGGAAAAGGGCAGAATGGAGGGCAGCTAGCTTGCCGCTTCACCTCCTGCTACGGCTGGACCCAGTAATGCAAAGGAACCAGCTTCCCAGGCATTTCTGATGTTTCTGGCAGAGGCAGGTCATACTAGAAAGGCCATATAGCTTCACGGGCATATGGATCAGGATTTCAGGCATTGACACAGAAAGAGAGAGCAAAAAGTGTCTGCACAACATTTAGAATCACAGGATCATTGAACGGTTTGGGTTGGAAGGGAGCGTTAAAGGTCATCTAGTTCCAACTCCCCTGCCAGTGGCAGGAACACCTTCAACTGTGTCAGGCTGCTCAGAGTCCCGTCTAACCTGACCTTGAATGTTTCCAGGAATGGGGCATCTACCACCTCTCTGGTGGTAGGTCCAGTGTTTCACCACCCTCAACATAAAAAATTTCTTCCTTATATCTAGTCTGAATCTCCCCTCTTTCAGCTTAAAACCATTACCTATCACTACACTATGACTAGAGGCCCTAGTCTGTCCCCATCTTCCTTGCATGCCCCCTTTAAGTACTGAAAGGCCACAATAACACGTCTCCAGAGCCTTCTCTTCTCCACGCTGAAAACCCCAGCTATCTCAGCCTTTCCTCATTTAATTTATCTATGGAACTGGGTGGCGCAGGATATTGCTCAGGAAAAAAGAAACAGTAAGATGGAGAACTGATGCGTTTCAGTACAGATCAACTTGAGGAGAATCACAGAGGGCACATCAAAACTGCAAAGAGCTGCTTTGTGACTGAAAGGAAGCAAGACTGCAGGATTACAAAGCTGCTAGCCTTCACCTTCGTCGGTTACCATCTACTGCAGGGAAGGCAAGAGGCTGTTCCACTGTAACTGTTCCCATTTACCTACATATTTTGAGATCTTGTTTAAAAAGTGCATTCTAGGTACGTGCTTCACTGCAAGCTTTACCATTAGCAACTCCAAACAGCTCAAAAGCTGAGTTTGACAGGTAGAAATACAGTATGTTCAACTCCCTTTCCCATGCCTTACACAGCCCTACAGTCCAATGGCAAGAAACCACGTGGAGATAAAATTAGCTGTGATCTCCATATTGTACGATCCATCAGAAGTCTGCTATCATCACGAAACAGCTGGAACAATTTCTGGCTAAGCACTTCAGCAACAGACTACAGCCTTGCTTATATCAGGATTTTCCAAATACAGACTAGATCAAAACCTCCTGATCCGGATATTAAAAAAGTACTTCTGAACAGAGAGGTTGCTAATTCAGCTTCCTGCACCCATGAAAAGATGTAAATAGATACTTTATTCCATGTCCTTTAACTTCTGTGATCTTTATGGAGAATTCTTCTCAGTGAGTTGAGACATGTCCATCTATAGAGAAATGAGTACTTTGAGACAGAAATGGAAGAAGGGCTGGTTAACACCTCCTTTTGAATTTGTATCTTTCTAATGATAACTACTGGAATTTCAGGCAAAGACTGCACCCACGCAGTTAGTAATACCACGCTTACAAATTTCAAGTGGTTATTGTGTATCAAAACACAGCAATTTTTTCATCTGACAGTATTTCACAGCTAACAAAATGCTGTCCTGGCAGCTGTGCGCTCTTCCTGTTCTGGGTTCAAACAGCATCGCCCAAGAGCAGCGGGGGCTTCTGATCACCTCCCAGACGGACCCCCATAGATGCTTGCTGTCTGGAACCTGGTGAGCATTAAAAAAGACTCACGGGGGCAGGGAAAACCCCTGGGAAATTATGAGGCTGGCTCCTAGAATGGCACCTCAAAAACTTTGCAAGTGTAAAATCAAGTAAGATTTGAGTAAAACCCAGACAGATACAGCAGGAAACAAGAGACTGATCCTGCTGGGGGCTAAGTGCCCTCTACACTTAACGACTCTAGAGGATCAACACCTTGCGAGAAGGGCATCACTTCACAAGAACAACCTCCTCAGCAGGATTCGTGTGCACTGCTCTCTGGGCTCTCTCGTGGCTCCATGTGTAATTTAGCCTTAGTGTGGCTGAATTCACCCTGTGTGCTTTTCCCTCCCTCCCCTGCAAAGGGCTTTCTGATCTTAGGAAAAGTCAATGTGGGTTGCAAGATACCTCCTTATAATTGCCTGAAAAATGGATGGCATGATTCTGCCTTCCTTCCTCATTCAAGCATCACCCCTGCTTTCAGCTGTGTTAGTAAATGCTGCTGGCCCTGGATAAACGTTACAAGGTAGGACCTTTAGCAGAGGGGAAAAAAGATACTAAATGTCAGTGCTAGAAATTCCCCACATCTTACAGAAGTGAGAAATATTTAAAAACTGAATTATGCATTGAGTAAAACAACTCTTAAAAATATCTAGAAGTCACATTCCCATTAAAGTACTGCATCACACACACAAAAATTGCCTTCTGATAAAAAGAATGCTCTTCAGGCTATAAAATCAAGGCTCCAACATTAGGCAATGAAAGAATTATGGTTGCTGATGCAAACGTAATTCGGTATCCTTTGCGTATACATTATCATACAGCCTAATTCTTTTAACGTTTTTTTTAAGTGCAGTTCTCCCTCACAGCACAGGATGGATGGTGTTGAATTAATAGTTACTATTCAATATTTTGTCTTATCATTGTTCAGGGTACGGCCTTACAGCTTGTTTCCTGCTAACTATTCAAATAGTGCTCTGAAGACAAAATTATTAATTTCCTTATGGGCTTTTCTATAGCACTCATCACTAAAGTAAGTGAGGGCTTCACAGACACTTCACTAATCTTCACCAAATCCCTGCGAGTTGAGGGACTGATTATTCTGTTTTATACATGGGGAGCTTAGGCACAGATAAATTAAAGCCAGAAGTACCCACTAATTTAGGAAAGCCTGCCTTAAGATGTCCAGACCATGATTTTTCAGTCTTTAACATTATGCAGTGCTTCGTATCTTCAAAGCATGAGGCTCACTGCTTTCAGTCACAGCTATGCTCTTCTGCAAAACAGGCCCAAGGACTGAGGTTGGGCTTCCAGAAAAATGTGAAAAATGCAATTAGCAATCGTCTTTAAAAAGTCTGATTTAAGGGGCTTAGCATCACAGAGGAATCTGTGACAGAACAAGAGACAGAACACAATTGTAGCGGCCCAGTAACTAAGCCTGGCCAGCTCCTGACCATAGCTGCCATTCAGCACCAACCTCTTCCACCTCTTCCAAGGGACAACACAGTCCCATTGAATACACCCCCAGCTTAGCCACCTACCATCATGTGCGCTGCACAATCAGTGAGGCTTAAAACCTGAAGGAACAATGTGGCATCATGGGTACAAGGCTATTACAATATGTAAGGGGCAAATTGGTATTGCATGAATAACCTCAATTCCCCTATTTCTTCATAATTCAAAAGCTTTTTCTTTTATTGGAGATTTTTACATGCATTTTCATAGAATCATAGAATGGTTTGGGTTGGAAAGGACCTTAAGATCATTTAGTTCCAGCCCCGCCCCCCCCGCAATGGGTAGGGCAGGAAACACAAGAAATGTAGTATTGTGTGGTTACCCTCCCACACTCAACGAGAGTTTTGAGTGTTAAGTTATACCATCTAGTCTTCTGCAGCTTGTAGAGTGACAGCCATAATATATTATCCTCACTGATGTGGACAAACACTTGAAAATGGATGACAAACACTCTTACCAGGAGAATTTAGAGGTGTTTGGGAACGGCGGAAGACAGATGAGTATGACCTTCCCAGTTTACATTCCTTACAAATCTCAAAGCAATTCCAGTCTCCTTGCTAGGACCAAACACCCTCTTTGTCTTCACTCTTCAACACCCAATCTTTTCACATTCAGTTATCCATCTTTTCCCTTCTTCCTTCCCAGATGCATATGTTTTACCTGACCAGCCCATGTCATGCCCTCCCAAGTCACCGTGTTATCTCTCTTCTCTCCCCCTTTCAACACTTACCCCAGTCCCAGAATCAGCCCATTCCAGCTTCTCACACATCCCTCTCCAGTGCTTTTCAACATGTTCACAGAACCTCCCCTCTCGCATCAGGTCCTTGTCCAAATGATCTCTTCCCCTTCCCCTGTCCCCTTTTTCAGCCAGTTCCAGTTCCCCACATGCCTCTTAGGGAAAAGGTAATTCCCCTTGCATCCACATAACCTTACTGGGCACCCACTTCCAGTTTCACATGTAACTCTTTGGATACAGGATTCCTCATTCTTGTGCAACACCCTCAAGTATTAGTCCTACCCCTCCCTTTTTTTTTTAGGCTCTTCATCAAGCCAGCCCCAGCATCATTCTCCAGCTCCCCATATTTCTCTCTTTTTCATTACAGTCCCACTCTGCTGAAGTCCCTGGCCAACTACCCCATCTTCTCATCTCTTCCTCCACCCACTTACTGAGGTCTGGCTTCTCCCTCTTTTGCACTTCCACCAGTTTTATTTCCTGCACTAGATCACATCACAAGCTTGTCTGTCTTCAGCTCTGAAACCTGGAGCCAGACAGGCTTGGTGCAGCCCAAATAGATTACATCCATCTGAGACTCATTTGCCTTCCACCAGTTACTCACCTGCAACTCAGGCAGACACTATGGCTTCTACCAAACTTGGACAGCAACAGAAAGAGTCAACTGTAACATGAAACCGCCTAATAAAATCTTTAAGGGATACATACCAGTCTTTTCAAGATTCGTAAACTACTTAAAAATGGGCTTGTTTTCACGAGTGCAAAAGAAGCATCCTTGACAATGGAGACTATCTCCCTGCCAGTTATCAAACTGCTGCAGTGAAGCACAAGCTGTTCAAGAAGTCTGAAGTGTTTCTTAAAAGGAGCAGAACAGCATGTTTTTCAGCACTTCATTTTCAGAAAGTTGCTAACTTTATACAGTATTTGCAAGGAAATTCTGCTGGAAAGTTTTTCTGGAATATGGTTGACGTTTAAAGCAGTGGAAAAGGGGATCCTTTAGAAGGACATGCTACACAGCCTTAAAAACAAACCGTCCTGTCACACCCTTGCCCTTCTTATAATAAATCCAATAACTTTTCATTTCAACCAAGAGAAGCAAAGCCGGGAAGGAAGCCAGAGACATACTTTGATGCAAATTGGGAAGAGTATTCGAGGGTCAGGAGACCTTATCGGACAAAGTCCTCTTTCTCCCATTTGCCTGAAGATGTCCTGAAAGCCAGCAATGCTAATTCCACTCGCTTCACCTACAGATGCAGGAGGGCAGGCAGCAGCATTTGCTGTTTTGACTGAAGCAATTAACTAATATTCAGCATTCGGCTGCAGCTTCCGTTCAAAAATATATTGCTTAGGGAATTACGTACGGCTTGAAGGCAGCCCTTGTTCATCAAAGGTAGTGTAGAAGATACTCCCTCATAACCACGAACAAGAATGAAACATTCTCCTACTTCAGTAGCCTGAGACCCTCTTTTGGGCTTTCATTCATCCTAGAAAGTGTTTTGTTTCTGTGGGCTGGGGGTTTTTAAGCCTTCCCTCAGAACTACATTTCAAATGCTGCTTCAGCTGCCCTGCTTTTCCACCGCTGTCTTGTTATGCCTGAGCTGCTTCTGCTCATGTTGATTCATGCACTCACGAGCAGACACACACGTGCATGCTTCTGTCACGCCAGACCAGCAAAACAACACAGAACCATTTCAACTTGCACTTGGCTGCAAAACACTGTATTTTTAAGGAGGTTCCAACTCAGACTACGCTAAGAGCCTTCTGACAAATGTCTTTTCCTTGGCTGAAAAAGGGGTGCATCACATCTGCCAGATCCATCCTGGTTTCATCACAGGCCTGGAATAAAACAACGTCAATCTGGGCCCTGTTCAGCTATACTAAACCCAGGTATTTCCAGGCAGGCAATAAGCAACGTGACTCACCCCAAAGAGTCCAAGTTCCTTGTCTGATCCTCTACGCAAAAGGTGCCTGTGTTGTACATTCATACACTTATACCATAGACTTCCTGAGAAGTGCTTATTTTAGAAACAGTTACACCAAAGAAATGTACTCAGGAGGAAAAAAAAAATAAGAGAATCTCTTTAGTAACTATTTTCAGTGGTTTTAAGCAGTCTTAAAGCGGTCAGTTCTATTTAAACATGTAGATGACAAATACATTAAATAAGGAAATAGAATTAAATAAGGAAACCATCCTCTGAACAGGCTCACAGCCATTTGGCTGCAGTGCGCTGTCTTTGGATGCTAGCAGCACTCATCTGGCCTGGGGCAGGAACGTCAACTTAGCTGCAACCTCCAGCCCCAGTGCATGTTGTCATTGCTTGTATAACTCCAGCTTGCTTAAAACAGAAGCTATTGAGGGTAAGAGGTGCAAGAGGAACTGCAGTGACGTTGGGGCCTTCTTCTTGATCACTGGAAGTATTAAAAAGGGTCACATTTTATCAGGCAGCACGATGGAGTTAACAAAAGAAGCAGGGGAGAAGGAGAGTGTGAGCACAGGTGGGCATGTGAAATGGCCCCATTTGCTTCCAAGCTTCCTTAACTTAGCACCTCCCAGGGAATTTCAGTGTGAACAAGTCAGTCCCTCTTTGTACAGACCTAACCTATGCTTCAGAGCATCTAGTAGCAGGGTGGAAAAAACACTGACATACAGTCTAGAAACTTCACTTTGGTGGGTTTAATACCAAGAAAACACAAAATACAGACGTGGAAAGTTATGTGACTGAACATAAAAAGGAGCAGCTCACTGAGCACTGTAGCTATCTAGAAAACACACATAAAAATTCAGAGAAGAACCGAATGTGAAGCAATAGCACAATTTACTTACAATCTGGAATATCAGCAGGATTTTAGTTTGCTGTTTGTGGGTTGCTGGGGTATATGGTACATTACAGTAGAGCATCAGCACTAATTCTACATGGCAGCTCCTCAGAATACCATCTGCTTCCCCGGTAACTGTTAATATAGTTGTAATTATCTACTTCTAAGCACTTTATTGGGAATATCATTTGCAAATTAATCAACTACAGACCGGTAAAACAAATGACATGCTTGTCTGAAAACAACAGCATTATTTCAAATTATTTTCCTAAGGGTTGAGAAATATCAGCCACAGCCAAAGCTGGGAACAGGGCAAGGAAAGGTCTACATTCAGCTTAAAAATATCAATTCTAGCTATATCCACCACGAATTTGTGGGCACATGAACAGATGACTCGTCCTCAGGAGCAGGGAATTTGCACTGGAAGAGGCACCCCCATTTGTCAGTCCCCTTCTCATTGCCCTGTACAACCCATGTATCCAAGATGTCTCTACAGGACCTTGCTCTCTCTGTCTTGGCTTCTTGCTTTGATCCAGACTACTCCATTCTCTCTGCCATTGATCTCCTCCCCTTCTACAGCGCTTCTGCCACTTTTGCACAGCTTGTACTCCTTACTACTGACTTCCATCTAATTGCTTTCCTTCTCCAGAGAGGGATTCTTAGCCCTGGGTATCCCAGTGTAAAATTTACAGAACCTAGGAGCAGATACCATCTTATGATGTCCAATTTGGGACCTACGATACAAGGCCAGCACAGGATTTACTCCT
Source organism: Lathamus discolor (assembly GCF_037157495.1). Classification (NCBI taxonomy): domain Eukaryota; kingdom Metazoa; phylum Chordata; class Aves; order Psittaciformes; family Psittacidae; genus Lathamus; species Lathamus discolor. Next base: position 146,613,211 of record NC_088884.1, on the reverse strand, counting down.
CGAAATCCATTACATACTCCTGTTGCAAAATTGAGAGCTGCCAAATGACTGTAAAATATCAGTTTGAGCTGCACCTTCTGATAGCGTGAAGTAGCTTTAATTATTTGAAAGATGGTTGTATGAGGAATGATGAGACACCACACAAAAGCACTGTCCCCACTGAAGTTTCCAATAAGCTATTAAGAGAATGAATTTGGAGGACCACAACAAGCAACCAGGCTGCTATCAGTTTACTCATGCAGACACCATAAATAGCCCTTCCATGATAATGCTGTTGAGTGAGGGATTTTTAAAATCACTTAACTTGTAATTCTTGAAATATTAGAAGCCTTGCAAAGTTAATGCAATATTCTAGCTCAGTGAGCAAGCAATACATAAGGCATGTTTTCGGTGGCATCTGTTTGCAATGTCCTTTGTTTGGCAGTAGGTCTAAGTGAAGCACTGTCTAATGGCAGACAGTGGGGTAAGTTGATCAATAATTGTGGAGTGCCATTTCTACATTCATGGTTGAAAGCTCACAAATAAAAGCAAACAGGTTATCTGCTCTGTGATATGTGTCCTCAGATCACTGTATTCCAGCATCTCAGCACTTTTCTTATGCTCTTCCCATCAGTGCCTTTATCATCTATTAATGCAACGATCAAGGTTAAAAGCAAAAAGAAAGTACATTGTTTGGGGAGAAAAATTAAATTAATTTCTTCAGAGTGATAACTTCTGTGCATTGCTTCAGTATCCGTAGAACCAGCTCCCCAAGCAAAACTCCTGCTTTTTGACTTCAGAAATATGGATCTTTTTTATGTTCCTTTGGCTGTACACTATTCAAGGACCCAGATGTAGTTTTATTAAATAACAGTTCATGGTAATAAGAGTTTATGTTCTTCAAGAAATGGAAGTCCTTGAACAGAAACCCACTCAAGAGTCCAAGCAGCAGACAAACAACTCAGCTGGTACAACTCAGCAACTAAAACAGTTTCTCTTCCTTCTCACTGCTGTTCAAGTGAGCAACAGAGTTGTCACCTATCATCCAGGCTGAACAGCTACTACTAACTGCTACTTTAGTGCATGATGAACCTTTTCTTAAGGGTTACAGACACTTAACTCCAACATCAGATGCTTCATAGTAACTCTAATAAAATGCCAGCCGATTCATAATGAACTGGAACTTTGTGTATGATTCATCACCTCTGCTTTTAATATTTCATTAAACTTTACAAAATAGCCTGGAAAATTGGCTCAAATCTCCTTTCTAATTTTTACATTATTTCACAGACATACTTAGAAAACGTAAGCATTTGATTTTCTTCATGGAAGGGTATGTCCTTCCAACAGGACGATGCCCAGGTGTCTCTTAACAAATCATGTAGCCTCTCTGTAGGTAGCAGGTTTCTGCGAATGTCAGCTAAAGAAAAATTTTTGCCAGAGCCATGGATAAACAGGTCAAAAGTTACCATCTGCAAAGAAAAGGCAGTAAAGGGGTTTTGTCTTTAGCAAAATAGGATATGTAGAGCATGCGTTTATTACAGCATAGAAAATTTGGCTAGTCTCACCTCTCTGCCCGGCAAAATCTTGGAGCACATTCTCCTGGAAGGCACGCTAAGGCACATGAAGAACAACAAGGTGCTTGGTGACAGCCAGCACGGCTTCACTAAGGGCAAATCCTGCCTGACCTATTTAGTGGCCTTCTATGATGGGGCTATGGAACTGATGGACAGGGGTAGAGCAGTTGATGTTATCTACCTGGACTTGTGCAAAGCGTTCGACACTGTCCCACACGACATCCTTGTCTCTAAATTGGAGAGACATCAATTTGATGGATGGACCACTCGGTGAATAAAGAACTGGCTGGATGGCCGCACAAAAAGAGTTGTGGTCAATGGCTCAATGTACATCTGGAGACCAGTAACGAGTGGTGTCCCTCAGGGATCGGTGTTGGGACCAGTCTTGTTTAACATCTTCGTCGCTGACATGGACAGTGGGATTGAGTGCGCCCTCAGCAAGTTTGCCAATGACACCAAGCTGTGTGGTCCGGTTGATACGCTGGAGGGAAGGGATGCCATCCAGAGGGACCTCGACACACTTGTGAGGTGGACTGATGCCAACCTTATGAAATTTAACTATGACAAGTGCAAGGTCCTACACCTGGGTTGGAGCAACTCCAGGCACAGCTACAGATTGGGCAGAGAAGAGATTCAGAGCAGCCCTACAGAGAGGGACTTGGGGGTGCTGGTCGATGAGAAAATGAACATGAGCCGGCAGTGTGCGCTCGCAGCCCAGAAATCCAACCGTATCCTGGGCTGCATCAAAAGGAGCGTGACCAGCAGGTCGAAGGAGGTGATCCTGCCCCTCCACTCTGCTCTTGTGAGACCTCACCTGGAGTATTGTGTGCAGTTCTGGTGTCCTCAACATAAAAAGGACATGGAACTGCTGGAACAAGTCCAGAGGAGGGCCACGAGGATGATCAGGGGACTGGAGCACCTCCCGTATGAAGACAGGCTGAGAAAGTTGGGGCTGTTGAGCCTGGAGAAGAGAAGGTTGCGTGGAGGCCTCATAGCAGCCTTCCAGTACCTGAAGGGGGGCTATAAGTATGCTGGAGAGGGACTCTTCATTAGGGACTGTAGTGACAGAAGAAGGGGTAACGGGTCCAAACTTAAATAGGGGAAGTTTAGACTGCATATAAGGAAGAAGTTCCTTACTGTAAGGGTGGTGAGGCACTCGAATGGGTTGCCCAGGGACACTGTGAATGCTCCATCCCTGGCAGTGTTCAAGGCCAGGTTGGACAGAGCCTTGGGTGACATGGTTTAGTGTGAGGTCCCTACCCATGGCAGGGGGGTTGGAACTAGACGATCTTAAGGTCCTTTCCAACCCTAACTATTCTACAATTCTATGACTCTATGAACCTAAGTGGGCAATGGAGAGAAAGGAAAGGGTGGCCCCATTTTCTTCTTATTATTAAAGCATCGCTAAAAATAAACAAGCACAAGAAATCAGAAGAAATGTGAGAACCACATCGGAGATCCGACACCAGCCCAGCAGCGGAATTCAGAGCTAAGATAAATGTTTTAACCTTAACACACCTTCATGGTGCCTAGTCATCTGCAGGGTCTTTGAACAGTGAGTGCTTCTGCATATCAAGTGAACAGAAATACCTTGAGTGGACACAAGAAGGCAAATTAAAGCTGCAAGGGCAGCTTGAGCTTGGAGTGCTCAGGGTTCTGTCCACTGAACGCTGTCTTTGAGATTCTCTTCCTCTGCAGGGTTAATTTTGCATGGGAATGTAATGGTCTGCTGTGGGAACATTATGGGGTACAGGCTTTAAAATGAGCTGGCAGGACGGCAGATTGTCCGGGCTGCCTAGGCTGATCCATCCTGTGCCCATTTCACACCTTTTGCTTGCAAGAAGCACCAGTGTGCTTTGTAATTTGCCACACTGAGCTCACAGGAAGAGTTCAGGTGGCAGAGAGAGGCATGTCCTTTCCAAGCCTAACTTCAATCAGTCCTGAAAAATCCTCCTACTAGTTTTCTCTAATATTTCTTTGCTAGTAGCAGGGCTTTTCTGCTGCATAGGACATCTCTTCTGTTCTGAAGAGCTTGTGCTCACTTTATAGCAATCCCTTGAAGGCCCCCTGAGGTTGCTCTTTGTGAAGCAAGACATTCTGAGTGGGCACAGACATCTTTGCTAGCTCTCACACTGCAGCTTACTCATTTCCTTGCTCCACTGTGGTTCTAACCTTCTTTCAGATTAAGAGCAATTTACATCTCTTTAACTAGACATATTGGTGTTATTACCATTGCAGTCCTATTGATTGCAATGCTGCACTTAGCATCACTGTTCCAATTTTATCATCCTTAGTCATTCTTGCATGACTGTGTATTTATGTACAAGTTCTATTATTTAAATTAGTATATAACATTAGAAAGGAAGCATGACAGAATTAAAACAAACTGAAAAGCACAAAAGAATGATGCCAAAATGCTGAAAATAAAGCCCTCCTTTTCTTGGATTTATCAGCACTCAGTTATTTGGATTTCTTTTAAAAGGAATGCTGTTATTGGTTATTTTGAGACATGATAGGCATAAAACAATGTAATCAACCTTGAAAACCGGGAAGTGATTATTTGAAAGTTTCATATTCTGCTCTACAGCACAACACAAAAAGGCAAAGAAAATGTTCCAAGTAGATGTATCTGTAAAGTACTACAAAGGCTTGTGACAGCCGGTGTTTACCAGTAAAAGACAGAGTTAAGACAAACACTGTTGAAAATAAAAAACAGTTGTTTCTACCATATGACTGCAATAATCAAGAAACCATGAATGCGTAGTCCGGAAAAATAGTCCAGAACTTCCGTGGACTTGCAAAGGGAGCAATAACGTACCATGACATCAATCAGACTCCACCACCCCATTTCATGTACTACATGGCACCGCAAAGACAATTCTTACTCCAAGCCACAGGCCAGAGGTTTCAGACAGTACCTGAAATACAGCAAAATAGATTTTTCTACATTTGTGAAGCGTCAGCTAAGGCCTCACACCATTACCTCAGCTCTTGCCATGACTACCATCATGATTCTTCCTTTTAGAATAAAACTCACACCAAAACTATATGCTACAGGGGAACACTGACTGCACCTGGCTGTAACCCAGCACACCCATAATTCCACGACCCATTAAAAATACATACCTAGCATTCCCCTCAGGCCCACAGTGACTTATCTTAAAACAGTGTCAGTCAGTCTAACGAGAGACAGAAATACTTTGCCTTTAAAAAAATAAAATTAAAAAAAAAATAAATAAAATTGATTAAATGGTCTTTGAATATTTGATAACCCAAATAAGAACATGCAGATATAGCACATAAAAATTCAGTTACTGCTGTAATCAATAAGGAGGACATTCAGCAAATCCACTTTCATTAATTAAAAGAAGGAAGTGTTATTTCTTAAGACAGATGCAAAATGACAGTCACATGTTATTACTTCCTATTAACATCTTGATCCAATGTAGGTAAAAATAGTATGTCTCATCTCTTTTAAACAAACAAAAACCCCACTTACTACCAGTTGGTGGTCTAAGTCTGACAGCATTTCAGTTTTAATGAAAAATGTGCTTTCACAGCATAAACAACCAGACCAACCAAAGTCAATCCATGCACAGTCTCAAGACCAGCTTTTCTTTAAAGCCCTGACGCTCCTTTCAGTGTGGACAGTAATAAACAAAGCTTAAGTACATATTGCTTAATGCACATAGCAGGGATCGGGACCTAACAAATCCTTAGCCTTTCATTTACAGCCAAAAGGAAGACAACAGAGCAGCCTTTTAAAGTTGCAATATGGGGTCCTGTGAGCCATCAAGATATGAGAAACTGAGCAGATGTGGTGAAGGTTAAATATCGATTCACTGTGTACTTAAAAACTAAGTTACCTGTTACAACCTGAGAGTTCCTATTTAAACCACCACTAAAACAAAGAAATTAATAAGTATGACTATAGAAGCATAAGAGATCAGACTTTTCTCCTTATGCTGTCCATCACTCATTTTCTCTTTCCCAAAGCAGAGGCTTTTCACAGAACCATAAGCATCCACAACTTCAGAGCAAATTCACCAAGCTACAATGAAAAGCTCTATCATCCAATGACTTACTCAGCCTCTCCTATTGTCTACCCCTCCTGGCAATGCTTTTGCCCTCAAGGGGGTTAGTGGTAGCTCACACCCTTCATAGTCAAGCTCTTCCCAAACTAATTGCAGGGGCTGCTCATACCTGCCTCTGGGCACGAAGAGTTACAAGCTGTCTACACCCAAGAAGGTCTCACCACTGCTGCTCAAGCTTGCCAGGACCCTGCGCAGGACTGGAAGGAGCAAAGTGTACCAGCCACAACCCGTGGAAAGACAGTGTAACACCTTGTTTCATCACTGTCAGCTTTGGAGAGAAAGACCTGCTATGACAAAAAGACAAAATGTCAACATGGCAAAAATGCTTCAGCCCCTGCTCACATCTGTAAAGCCCTTTCAATTCCCTCCAGGCAGAGCAAACCAAGCCAAACAACCCCTAACTCTCCCCAAAAGAAAGGGAGTCACAATCCCAAGAGTTCTTTAGTTTCTTGCTTTCTAACAGCTCAACAGGGAGAGCATTTCAAAACTGAGGGGATACAATCAGGAGTGGAATTCAAACAGATCTAACCTACGTGCTGATGACAGACCAAAATCTGGCATGACATCGGAATGATGGAGGTTCAGAGTTTAATAGTCTGGTAATTCAGAGAGACAGGAAAGAGCTGATCCATATAACCCAATGAATGTCAGGATTTAAAACTCAGTCCGGCACTTAACTAAAAGGCAATGTAAACAGCAGAAGCAGCAGAGGAGCATATTCTGCACAAAGCTAGTACAGGTTAGCATCTTAGCTGGGTAATTCTCCACTAAGCTATTCATACTCTAAGAGATGCGTCAAAAAACAAAACACACGGAAACTGCAGAGGGTGTTCACTAGTTTACGACATAAACAGGACAAGCATCTGCAGGCACAAGCTATCCAAAGCCTGTCTTGATTTTAAAAAGACATTCATGTCTGAGCAACAGACAGCAAGGTTAGCTAATAAAAATACATCTCATCATACAGCAGGTCAAAATGACTGATGTGTGACTAAACAGATCTGATGAATTGAGTTAGCAATCTTCACAAAGTTATTCGGCATTAGTATCAACTCAGAATTTATATTCACACTACCTGATGGGGGGCAGCTTGTATTATTATTAACAAAATACCAACAACCGATTCAGCCTCTAAGTCAATTCTATTTACAGTTCGTTGTTCCATTATATCAAAGCAGCACTGGCAGAGACACAAGAGAAAGACTTCATCTTCGTATTTTTTTACATACAAGCATAGACAGGCAAATACGAACACATTTTTTCTAATAAGGAAGGAGGTGATACAAATTAAAGAAAGACTGGACACCTGAAATGGAGAACTGTGTCATTTTACACTAATTCAAACTGGTCATCAAAGCATGCACTGTGGAAAGGCAGCCCAGACATTGAAGAAAATGGACTCTTCTCTATGCCATTGCGTTCTCATGTAACTCAGTAGAGGGTCCCCAGAAAGTCGATCTCAGGGACATGTGCAGACATCTAACATCAGAGAGAGATGAAGCATTTGGCTGTAAAGGTAAGTAACTGGGCTTTCTAGCTACAACCTTTTAGCCTGTTAGTAAAACAGCATGTATTACAGTAGGAGAAAATCCAATTCCATAGCCTTTCACTAGTTAGTCATATTGTATGTCATCCAAAAACTTCTCCAAGGCTTACACCCTACGAGACGAATTAGCTAAGGGAATATGCTTAAACTGTGGGTTGCCACTGAAACACATCTACTTCACCGCACAGACAGTAGCTACAAGGGACTGGCATATGCGTCTGTTGACATTCGGTGAAGCACTTGGGTTTGGGTATTTTTCTTTTATGAGAATCACAAAACAAAATCCACTAACAAAAGAGTAGAAATTAAATTTTACTATTAATATTATTCATAACTGTAACTTGGATACCGTAACAACTCTTCTTCAGCAGGGAATCAATTCAGGATTTACGCAAGTGATGGTCTTGGCAAGCTTTCCCAGAGCACAGTCTACTGAAGGTACTCTTCACAGACTATCAGGAGATCATGATGCCCTTGGAAGTCTCTCTAATTAACAATAAACTGCTTTTACAATTGAAAATGCACCCTCAAAGCCTGGTGACACTAAGGATACGTCAATTCCTGATCCACATGCTTCATTGTATGCAGTGTCTTTGGAAATCAAGGGCAACAACAACCCAGAAAATATTTTTCAACATTTGGACTGTTGCCACCAAATCAATAATGGTGGAACAAAATGAATTACAAGATTCCACAGCTTCAATCACAGAAGAAGTAGAGAGCAAGCCAAAAAGAGAAACCACAACTTACATTGAGAGACTAGCTGGACTGAATTGTATGTAGACTTGTATCTAATTAAATGAGACAAAGGGCAAAAGTGCGGCAAAATCATTGATACCTTCAATGGAATTGGTCAACACAAAAAGGTATTCAGCTAGTGAAATATTTAAGTAATTTCACTTGATCAGGCTAAAGGATTGACATGATCTCCACACAAGAAGGACAGACAATGTCACAAGGAAAGGAGAAGGTTTAACTCTTAAAATCATGAGTTTTCTCAAAAGCTTTCCCAAGGATTCAGTTTTTTAACACTTTGGAACACAGGTTCAAAATGACTTAGGAAAGACTCGGAGAAGGCTGTGAAATACAGATCTGTGGAGTACAGCATATTTCTCAAAAAGAAATGATGTGCATTACTTCAATACATTTGCACTGAATATTTCTGCCTTGTCAAGCCTCAGCTCCGTCAGCAGCCAGCTCCTCTTACTTGCTCTCCATTAGCTTCCCTTCGGCAACAACAAATACGGAATAAGCAAAAGTACCCTTTAGGACAGCAGCATGTTTGGTGCAGGTCAGAGGGGAGGAGACCACGTGCTGGAGATCCTCTGGGGAGCAAGAAACTTGTACAGATCACAGAGAACCCGACGGCTTCCTCTTATCACAAGCAAAGCCTTAAAAAAGACCAACCCAGCAAAATACATTTCCAAAATGGCTTAGTTTGTTCTCCAAGTATCTTAACCCTGTCCTCAGAACTACATGCTCGGGACTTGCATTGTACAGACAGCTTTAGCATCAGATTCGGCTTTAAAATACTGCATTTTTCCAGTGTTCTTGAAAATCGTTTCAGTGGTGTTGGTGAGGATATAGTGTTCCTTATTTTACCACTGATACTACTTCTGCCTATGTCTGGAATAAGAAAGTCCAGCATCAGTGCTGAAAGGATCCTTGTGGGAATGACAGCTCGTGCTTACAGCTGTATGACTGCTGAGTACACTAGAGAAGATTGCATTAAACTTTCATGGCTGATGCTTAGGTCAAAGAAACCGTGGCAAGCTACAATATAATCTCGTGCTTTTTTGTAAATGCACAGTGAGCCAGACATTAACATTTAAAACACAGACTCAAAATGCATATTAGTGATATTGAGGTATTGAAATACACTTCCAACAACAACAGATAGGGACGGGAATTTTAACCTTGCATTACTAAGTCTTAATTTCCAAACACAATTTGCCATCCTTTCCTTACATTTTTCTCCCCACAAAAAGGATAAACTGCCCAAATAAGGTTGATAGCTTTAAAATCAAAAGTAACAAGCAAAATGGTACCTGGTAGACTAAGGACTAAATACATGAAACTCTAAACAGCCTCTTTACTCTTCAGTTGCATTCATGAAAGGATACAACTACAGCTCTAATACAGGAAATTATAGACCTTCTGTGAGAAATGTATGTCAGGTGCCAAAACCATTTAAATTCTGTCTTTTTCCAATTCATGAAGCTCATTGTAGCATCGTATTGTTGCATTATTAGATTCATGCATTTAGCAAGCAAGCATATTATAAGTGTGGCTGTAAGTAATTACTCTTTTCTAACAGCAGGAACCACAGTATTGTCCATGCTGTGTCATTTTTATGAGAAAAAATAGTCTGTTTTTTAAAAGAGACTTCAATGATTGTTTAAATAAGCATCCAAATATCTCATTTATTAATAAACCATAGTCCTAACTTGTATGAAAAGCAAGGCAGATAGAAACTGAGGGTGACATAATTCATCCATTACAGCCTATTGACTATGAGATCCCATCCAGAAAACGTTGTTTATATAACGCTATTACATTGATTCGGGAATTTCATCTTTGTAGGACACATTTAGATGCAATTCTGAAAACTAGAATATTCACAGGTAGTTTCTTATTCTTTGTAATTTTTTGATCAGTCCCTCTTGAAAGGGTCACTGTATGTATAGAATGTTCTGCAAGAAGTTACAGTGATGGAACACTTGATTAGTCGAATTGCTTAGGGTGGACCAGTTTGCAAAATTTTCCAAGTGGAGCCTCGCAGTGAACATTCTCAAACTCAAAATCTTGCTTTCCAAACACCTACAAATACTCCCTGTTGGAAGTGTCTTCCTGCACTGGGAATGCTGACATTCCCTAGGCAAGAGCTCTGAACACCCATATACAATGTTCTTTCTACTCACAGTACAAAGAAAGCTAAATAAGCTTTATGAGTTAAATGTATTTGTGCATGGTGTAACTAGATCCCAGGGAAATTTTTCATAATTTTCCCAGTTGAATTATGAAGTTTAAAGCCAGTTACTAACACAATGGCAGCTGAGGTATTTCAAACGTAGGAGGGGACTTCGTTCAGTTATAGGTAAAGTAATTGTCTGTGTCGGTCTAAATACTCAAACCCTTGCTCACATTTCTCATGCAGAATCCCTCCAGAAGTATGTGGGTTATGCAAGCTTTTAAGGACTGAGTTTACCTTGGATTGATTCTCTGTAACTGTACATGTTATCAGCTCTATAGAACAGCAGCATAACACAAAACAATCCAGAACTGCAGCTGTGTGGCATTTATCACTCAGTGCTACAAATACCGAAGCCTACAGAAACTCTGCTGTGATTTCAATCAGCAGATGAACAAATCCAATCAGCAGATGAATGGATCCTAAAGTCTGTAAAGTCTACCATAGTCTGCTGGAATGGAAGTCACTACTGAAACATATGGCATGATTATGAGCGATTTATACAGAATTTCTCAGAGGAGACAACTGTTTGTTTTTTCATTTAATTATCTGGCCCTCACTTTTTTCACTCTTCTGTCACCAGCAAAGAACAGCAAGCAAGTAAGATATGCCAGTAACTACCCTGTTAGCAAGGCGCATGAAGAGCAAAAAGAAGAGCAAAAAGTTGCGGTTTTCATGAGACATCCTGCTCTTACAGATGCTGCTGAAATGCTATTGCTAAGTACCCGTGCAGTTTTATTATAAACCCTTCCAAAAGTGTATTCTTACACAATCACAAAATAAATTATACTATCCAAAATTCATGCTGCTAATTAAAATAGCCCCTGTAGGAGGGCAGAGTAGCTACAAAGCTGAGGTAAACATGACAGGGTTTTTATTGAACAGCAGCTGATTAATTTTATACCCTATTTACATATATTTGCTGGTATCGTCAAAACCTGGTAACAACACAGTTCTGTGCTTATAAATTAAAGACTCCAAACTGATAGCGGTCCATCAGGTTTGGGACACCAGAAAGCTCTCTTTGCTTTTATAGAAAGCCAGCAGCATGACACTTTCATTCTAAAAATATCTGCCAGCATAGGAAACTGGAAGCAAGAAATATGCAATTCTTTACATATATGGATCAAAACATTTTATGCCAGAATCATAAGACTGGAACTATGAGTTGTGAGCCACCAGGAAGGGTCTATAAAGGGTTAAATGTATGTTGTATTACATGGTCACCTACTAGAAGAGTGCCCTTCATGAGAGAAATAAACTGTCTGCTTACTACAGTGGCAGGAGCAAGCTTAAAAGTTGCTTTTATTCAGAAATGATCATTTTCATTGTAATAGATGATACAATTTCGTTTTGACCAGCTGCTCAAGATAAATTTTTCTCCTGACAATACGATTCAGAAAAAACTCAATACTTAACATCCGAGTCACCTAAAAAGTCAATCTAAATACACCTCAAGACAAGTGATAATCTTGTCATGGTTGATTACACAACTTGTACAACAACGTTATGAGTTTATGGAAGCTCATGGAACTGATTAAGCTTACTTGGACTAAAAAATGAGCTACTAATAGCTAGAGCTCTCCTTGCGGTGCCTTCATTACAAGAATCAAAGTGAAAAAATGAAAACCTGGACAATGCAGGCCTCCCCACCTCACATTGGCAGTCAGCAAGCAAGGCGCTGGTGCATTTCAAGGTCTTGCAAGTACAAGGTCTCATTAGATACAACATCCTCAATAACCTAGCTGTGAGCCACTCTCAAGATTGTCTTTCACCCTATATTCCATATAGCAATTGAGAGCAGTTAGGATGCCCTTGTTTTCTCTCGGATGAGCAAAATGAATTGGACCCAGGGAAAACTTCTTGAGCACAGACCCCTGAACATGAAATTTTCTTCTTGATGCAGTCTGCAACATATGGCTCAGCCTTTCCACAGTTACTTAATTACCTCATTTTCCTTTCTTCTCCGGACAGAAGCATTTCTCCATCAGACTGAAGTCTGGCAGGCAGGTTGCAGTCCCCTCACTGGTCCTTATTTTTTAAGAGCTGAACACAGTGCACCAACATGTGAAGCAGTGGCAGCTGCTTACCAAGTTTTAGAACTGTAGCACAGGATAATCTGTGCCTTACAGCACAACAGGCTGCAAGGACTACACCATTCCTCTTTCTTTTTGCTCACTTACTTGCCGAAGTTGGTGGTTTGATCTCATTTCCTCTGGGCTGCCCCTTCTCTTAGCTCCACTGCCTGACAGGTCCTCCGAGGATGCACCCATCAATGGTGAGCTGCAGCTGTAATATCACTGACTCTGCACAGGGTCAGGAACCCAAATGAGATAATCAGGATGGGCAAGCCCCAACATTTGCTTTTTGAGAGACCCAGGTACTACTTCCAGACAACATGCCCTTGTTTGGAACAAGCCATATAAGACTAAGAGGTCAGACACTGAGCTATGGAGCTGTGGGCTGCAGCCTCTGCTGTTGTGTGAAGCAGCAGAGCAGAGCTCCACATCACAGGCTGCCCACATACAATTTTTTCCTCTTTGCACCAAGAACAGTATTGGATTTTTGATTTAGATCTAATGTAAACCTGCTAAACTGTCTTCTTTCCCCACCGAAATGAAATTCACTTTTCCTCCACAAGAACAAATAAATGGTAATTGAGAAATACTGTTCCTGACCTTGTAATAAAATGTACACTTAACCGACAGTTTAAGTTAAAGCCAAAAGTATTTGCACACATGCCAACAAGACTGTATTCCAAGATGTCTCTTTCAACAGCTGAAGATTGACCTAAACCTGAAGCCTATACAGAGAAAATGGAACACAACATTCGGGGTCTGCACAGAGGCAACACAAAATTCAAACGATTCTGTCCCCCGGGTTCAGACCCTGCTCATTCCCACCCCACCTTGGCCATTCACACTGCCCTTTCTCTCCCTCCAGACACTGGTGGCACACACTGTGGCTTTTCCAGCAGCGACCTGTAGCTGGCATGCAACAACTACGTTTGCAAGTAAAATAAAAGGAAGATCTAAGGCAGGAGATTGAAGCCACACAAAATCAGACTAGATTTTGTGGGTAATTAGCTGCTGGAACAATTACCACAGGCTGCGGTACACTGCCTGTCATGAGCAGTTGCAGCATGAGACATTTTCCCTAAGAGAGGCTTCAAGGGTAACTATGAACCAATTCTAGCGAGCTCAAGCAGCACATTTATGTTATGGATCAAACCCAGTGGCCACAGGGGTCCTTCCAGGTATTACCATCATTGATATACATGCAAAATTTCCTCTGCCCCAGTCACTTGTGTACTTCAAGGAGAGTAAGAACCATACCCTCAACGGAGAGAAGACAGTGCAAGAAAACTGTATAATTTTATCAAACACAGATTTTGCCCTGATCCTTCTCTGGATTCCTGTAACAAGCAGAAATTCCCATGGGCACGCAGTGGAGGTGAGATGTCTGCCTGATGACAGGTCTGACGATGGGCCTCCTGCACTGTTACAGCACCGGGAACGCCGAGAGCTCCTGCAACCCCAAGCAGCACCTCTGCCAGTGATCCGTGCGTCTCTAACTTTCCACAGCCAGGCCCGGACTGTGTCTCACTTCCTGATATTTGGTTACATCCTGTCACCTCTGGAGCAAGGCCAAAGTTCTTCTAAAGAATGAGAAAGTTAAAGCTAGAAATAGAAACCGTGTAAAGTTCAGCAGCTGGATCACATTACATGTAAGTAGCCCCCAAACCAGCACAAGAGGCTGCTCCACGTCTTCCCATGGTCAGCTCAGGCAGGTAAAGGTTTTTACTCCACTGGGGAGCAGGTAGTGAATGCACACTGAGGCGACCAAATGATGTTCCACTCTATGCTGCGATGGCAGTGCAATCCTCAAAGAAAGCAAACAGCTTTCTTACTTCAGGATAGCTCACATAAAGCCGGCTTGCATCATGTGAACAGAGACTGTAGTATGGTGTGACATGGAGACTATTAATTTCAGGACCTTTTGGAATGTGACATTTCACTACAGTACACTGAGTCCATCTTCTCACGATGCCACATGATCCAGCATCTTTTAGCTCTACTTCTCCGTGGTTCAGCTGCTGTAGTGGAAGCACGTAGTAGGGCTGGATTTCAAATTACATAAAGGCGGCCTCCCAGCTGTGTAAAATCTTCAGCACATCTTCAGAAACTGTTTCATACCCAAGTTTTAACTGTGACACTCCTATTCTAGCAGTGCTAGCAGTAGCTGTTCATGGTGCCATGTGAGAGGAGGGTGCCCTGGCTGCCCACTCCACTTGAACTGCTCAGCTCATGCAGGCAAGCCACGAGGTATTGGGAGAAACCTGTTCAGCCAACTTCAGACCATGAAAGGGTACTTGACCAAACACAGAATGAGGCATTTTGGGGCTGATGCTTGTCAACTTGAACTGCACCATGCACTGCCTGGCCAGCTGTCCCAGGAGGTCAGCACTTCACCACCAGGACACTGCAGGCACACAGCTAGGTGGAAGTGTGGCTGGTCCTCAACCAGCCAACAGAACTGCTTCAAACTGAAATGCATGCTTAAAGCAAATCTAAAACGTACACAAGCCACAGCCCCCCCACCAACGTGGTCACAGGTTTTGCTTAAAATAGTATAATACAAATCTTCTGTGCCTTTTCTCAACTACAGTCCCTCTAAAATCTTGTACCTGGAGTACTCGGTGAAGGTATGCTGAGTTACAGAGCTTTGGGACAGGAAAGAGCACACTCAAAAGGTACATGCTGTCTGTCTTTAATTTCGGACTATGCTGCACTCACAGCAAACCATTTTAAGGGGGTGTCACTTTACTTGAAATCTATGGGATGGTGATTGCCCCAATTAATCTTCCTGACTCCAGATCAGTTCTCAATATAGGCAATTACAGCTCACCAGTTAGACAGTAACACACAAAAATGCATTTCTGAGCAGTTAGAGCACAGACCAGGACTACAAAGCACAGTCCTTCAGGACACCGATTCCAACTGAACTATGAGCACAATTAGATTTTGGCTGATACTTATTATCGCTCCTGTTAAAAAGAACTTTTAAATACAGGTAAAGAAGCCAGCTAAACCTATACCTTGACCAGACTTTGTGCCTCAGCCTGAGCAAGTCATTCAGAGAAAGCCCTATCACACCCTCATCCATAACTGAGAATTGCTATGATTAATATTTCAGAATCAGAGTTGTGCCTGAAAAAAGGACTACAATAAGAAGCGTACTGCTGGTAGACATAAGCTATCACAGACAGCCAGAAGGAAAGCTCCAATTTTATAAAGCCACTTCATAAAGACATAAGAAATGGCCAACTCGTGTTCCCATACATCTGAAATCCATACAGCCTTACCTCTGTAGACTGAGTATAACAGTTGTATTTCTAAGTCCTGATGCAAAGAATGCTTCCCAAAATAAATCCCAGTAGTGGCCACTGGGATTTAAGTGACCTGTGGGGAATACAGAGGACAGGATAATAGCTAGATTTTCACTCTTTAGAGCTGACAAGCAGCAGTCCTACAAATCACTCATTCCCCATCCCCACCAAAGAATACCAGCAGGACACAGACAAGCCGCCACCCATTTTCTAACCTGTACTGGGGCTTGTCATTCTTGACTCTTGACTTTCGAAAGCTGCAGCTCAAAACCCATTTCTGAAATTGGTGGAATCTCCCTAATAACAATATGAAAATAAAGGAAAATATGCAAGAGATGCCAACCGTATTGTTTTCTTGGCTTTTCTGTGCTGTTTCCTTTTAACAGCTGGCACAGGAAGCTGTGTAACCAGGAGCCAGTATAACATGGTGCTCCGGCAGCCTGATTATCATTCCAAAAACTTGCCTCCTTTTTAGCACTGCATCCTCGTATTAAAAATAATGTTCCTGTGCTTAGCTTTCTTACTTTTAGTGTACTAGAAACACATAATCTGTGAGCTGTATGTATATTCAATAGCACTGACAAATAAATTATTATTATGGCATGTGTACTTTTTCCCTCTTTTTCTGATTTACAATGGATTTTAGCATTGTTAAAACTGCAGTTACCCTGTCTACAGTCTCATAATTCTTCTCTCAGTCAAATGAAACTACAGTCTCGCAATTTTTAAGCCAAATTACTACTAAAATGTGTAGAAACAGGAATTTTAATCAGATTTCTATGTTACAAACATTTTAGCTCAGAAATATTTTGAGTCAGTCTCAGAATAGGATTAGCTTCTGCATATTTTCTTTTAATTTTACATATAAATGAAATACAGGCTATCATCATTAAATTTGAACTATTCCAGATTATGGCTGTGAAAGTACTCTACACACACATCTACAGAGATTACTCAAAAATCAGTAGGTTCTGTAGCCTCACACCAATCCCAAAGACTTTACAGTTCTTCAAACTCTTACTTTTAGAAAATGTAAAACACAAGCAAAGGCGGCTGCTCACCTAGGGAGAAACTCATCACACCAGCTTCTGCTTGAAGGTTCAGGATTATGCACTTCATGTGTTAGCAGGTAAACTAGAAGTCTGCGGTGTTTTGATGGATTTTAAGATCATTAAATTAATGATGATGATCTGACTGATGAGGATAAGCAAGGAATTGTGGACCTGGGATTTTTCCTGCATCACTAAGGTAAATAATAGCTTTGCCATTGATTTTAATGAGATGAGGACCAGGCCCCTGATGAACTGCAATAAATGAAGGCAAGCTGATCAAAGCGGAAAGGGGACAAGGGCAGAAACTTGCACGAAACAAAGGGATTGGAAGAGAAATTGAGAGCAGAATTAGAAGCAACCATTATTTGTCACCAGTGGCTGCCCTGCAGACAACCAAAACTGTGTTTTATCTTGTCTTAGCACTTCACATTTGCCTTTATGTGAATCTGGCTGAACACAAAAAGACCCATACTTGCACAATGATGCTACGTACCTGATTACTTGGACACTGTATTACAGCTCACATGGCTTCATTTCTTTCCTCCAAAATCTAATTCCTAGTCTCTTTCTTTTCCCTTATGTCTGTATCTTGTACAAGGAAAAAAAAAAAAGCAGCATCCTAAAGGACAGGTTAATTCCTTCTGTCTGATGTCAAATATATAAACACCAAAAATGCCTCACCCATCAAAGTTCTAGAAGTTTCAAGGATTGCACCTCCATTATTACCCTTCCTGCTAACATTGCTCAGCACTGGATCCAGAGTTTTTTCTACTGTTCCTGCTACCTACAAACCAGTCTCATATACTGTGGAATTTCACACAAATGACTGCCTAAATGGAAATAGGTCAGTAAAATGAGGATTAGTGTTCCTGTATCGCAACGGACAGTACTTATTTAACAGAGACTCTTGTACCTGTCTGTCTCTGTAAGTCTAATTATTCAAGTTTCCACTGGCGCTAGCAATGAGCAATGAGGTTCTAAGAAAATTTCCACCCCAGCAAGTCACTCATAATTTGAATTTGAGCCTCCAGCAAGTCCAGGGCTTAGCGGCAGACAGATTTTATCAGTCTGAACACACAGCAATGGGAGACCACTAACAAAGCAGAAGATGGTTCATAAGATACTTATCCATCCAAAAGGCGCGTTTTAGGCAGCCTCATGCAAAGCTTCCACAGTCTACAGCAAACAATTTCCACCCAGATTGGGAAGTGCCCCTGTAGGAGAATCCTGCCGAGTACATGATACGTTAGCATCTAATAATAGTTACTGTGCTCAACTATGAGCTTCAACAACAGCAACTCGCTTATTGTGACAAGGAAATAAAGTTCCCTATTATGGAAATCCTATATTGTATTTAATTATGTAATTATATTTTATTGTGTTAGCGAGTGGTTGGGCACAGTAGCAACTGCTGGGATTTCTGCAAAATGAGGAGCACAGAATTCATTCTTTCCAACAGCTGATTACTTTTTATGATTCTATGAGGGGGGCTTCCAAGCTATGGAAATTATTCTATTTTTGGCCTATTTCTCATAGACACTCTCCAGCAACAGTGATCCCCTCTCTTGACATCACGATCCATAAGCACACAAAGAATTCCATCTTACCAGAGTCACTGGGCAAAATTAATCCCTAGCATAAACTCTTGGAATTTATGCACACGTAGGGTGGTGCTGTTGACAGGTTGGATTTGACCCACACCAAACTACAACACCTGGGGTTTTGCTTCATTGTGAGACCTGAGACAAGGGCCCACCGCACTGCAGAATGCTTGCACTCAGCAGAAAGTGTAACATTTTAGCATCAAAGACAAACTCCTACTGAAGGAGCCGGTATTACATCTCCATGCCTTAACGGCAATCAAGCAGCAGATCACATTTTCCTCTCTTTAAGCCTGGGGCAGGCTTTTCCACTCCCTGGCTTGAGCTAACACCTACCAGCAGAGATGAGAAGGGAATGCAGGCAGGGATGGGCAGTAAGTCATCGTTACCTTACCTCCTGCACACACACAGACACACCACTTTCTCCTTCAGCCAATACAGCCATGGCAGAAATGGGAAATTCATTCCAGCAGGAACCTTGCAGTAATAGGGTGCAAGGAAAGACAGACATTAGGGCTGTTTGAACCTAGGAGGGAAAACAGGAGCTAAAAATATGACGCAAAACCTGCAGTAAACTTACACAGCCCCACTCTATGCCACTTACGGGACAAACACATGCTTCGGGCCTACAGGACAGCTACAGAAATATGATTTAATAATCAACATGAATACATTTTTTCATAGACAAAGCAAAATATTAACTTGGTAAAACAAAATAAACAGTAAATAATCTTTTATTCCTTCTCTCTTTTCATGCCTTGTTGTACAGTCTGTGTTACCGCGGGCTCTAAAAATGAAAAATTAAATGTAAAATTGTTTATAAAACATAACGTGCAGTCCTTCCTTTTGCTGAAATGCTTCATAAAGGCAGAACAGAAGTGGAGGGAAACAGTGAAAAGGGGCTCAATAGGACAAACGTTATCTTCACAGTGAGAAATGCTGACCAGCTACAGAAGATTGTGACCAACATTTTCATCATGGAAATGAATGGGACATTCTTAATGCTCAGAAGCTGTGAAATCCTGGCAGCTACTTACGTGTTTCAGTGTGGTTAAAGAAGCTTATTTCAATCACCCACCATCTTTACTTTAGGGACCTCCCAAACACAGTGCGTTTGGCACTGGGCTCATTTTCTGTATGCATTTCTTATTACATCTGGTAAAAACGTGGAAAAGGTTCAAATGCAAGTATTTTTCACAAGTATTTTAATAATAAACACTACTTGCCTAACAACTGAAATAAAAAAGGTATTAATTATTCTGCTTCTCTCTCACCTTCTTTGTTCTGGTTTGGTTTCTCTGGAATAAGTTTCACAATGAAATTCTTGGCTTCTGTTCACATTTGCACCACCAGCTGAATCACTTTTACACTGCTGAAAACCCCACATTAATCTGGACACGCTATGCCTATCAGATCAGTGTAATTCAAGTAAAGATTGGGTATGCTTTTCATTATATCAGCCTAAAGGCCACTTTAAAATAACAAAAATAGTGACTTCACCTGCTCTAATACAGATTTCATACAGCCATAACACGCGTTCAGCTCACGTTTGACTTCAGCCTAGCGTTCTGCAAGCAATTCACCTGCTGACATTTATTTTTGTTAAGCAGTCTAGCAGTGGGTGCCTGGAGTTGCTTTTCTTTATCTACATGACATGATGGTATAGACAGACATTACTGAATTAGGAAATATTTCATTCCTGAAATGAAGTTATAGGGTCAGTGTCTAAAATGAGTCATTACAGATCTCTACTAGAAGATTAAATATTATCTACCAACTGAAAACCAGTGATATAAAATATGTAATTATTCTGCAGTATGTGATTACAGTATATTCTTCACATCACTTATTTCAGCTCTGTTAAGCGCTACCATGTTTTCACAAGCTAGAAACTACTAAAAGAGGTATCTGAACCAGAAAATACGCGACAAGAAGCAACCACACAATGAGATTATACGGGGATTTTCCATCTAGCAGTTTCTAGTGTGGAAAAGAGGGAGCACACAGGGATTTTGTTTAAAACACTGTGATTAAAACAAACAGAAAAAAAGCAGACAAGTAATAAAGATCTCAGTTCTCTGTTGAAGCAAAAGAGCAGTTTCTCTCTCAAAAAATCATGAATATGCATTAGCAGGAGGAGGGGAAAAAATACTAAATGACATGTGATAAGCCTTGCTATACCCATCTTTTGACATCATCATTTCAGTTAAATATTCACGTTAACTCTAAAAAGCATCTTAAAAAGTAATAAGGGGCATCATTTAATGTCAAACAGATAAGAATCCCAATGGGAAGGACATGGAGCCTGACTACCTCTTGAAGTACACTGACTGTGGACAGGCACTACTGATACCATTTAAATGTTCAAAGTCAGCATGGCTTACCCTACTATCTCATTACTAACATGATAGACATGCAAAGAAAGATGTGAGATCAGCTGTTTATACCTCATGTCTCCGGCACTTCACTCAAATCTCTGAACAGATTTATTATTTACTTGCCTGTTAATAAAACTAGCAGCTTTATCAGCCAGTACTTTTTCCCCAAGCTTTTGAACTCCGCTGAGATTTGGAGGCAATTAACATTCACCAGTAACAGAGCAATCAACACGGGGATATCTAATGGGACTGGACAGAATCCAAAACCAGGTATTAGGATAATAGTGAGTCACTGACATAAGGTTATGATGTTAATTTTCAAGGGGAGAGCAACAGTGAGTTTTCAATAGCAGTGTCTGTGATTGCTGTCACATTAACATAACATTCTTTTCTGTACGGCTGTCTCCTGAATCAGAAACATGTTCAAAAGTGAGAGCAGCTGACAACACCCAGAATTAACTCTCTATTGCATATTGCTAAAAAGCCTGCCCAACCAAATTACTTACACATCGTTTTCCAAATGCTTTACCTCAATGAACAAATAAAAATAATAATTTAGAAATGCCAGCAATTGCTAGCAGCTGTGGATGGCACATTAATGATGGTACAATCAGAGAGATCTAGTTAATTCAAACATCTTCAGATTAAAAAGGAAGGGATATTCCTGGAAGCAGCACCACATGAGGTATGGCTGCTATCTAATCAGATCCCTAACTGAGCAGGTTTCAGCTGCAGGTTGGATCCCATGAAGGGCTTGGGCACCTAGAAGCAGGCATATGTTTTTATAAAGTTGGTCCCCAAAAGGGAATTTGAAATGCACGGATAGGCACACAGACCCCAAGGGCACACAGAATCCAACCTCAGGACTACACTGGACTGTGAGAAACCCCAGAAGATTCATGCTGAGCAAATGGCCACACAGCCAAAGAAGAAGGGTTACTACTGAGTATATTCAAAGTCATAGCCGCTTCCAGAATTCCCTAAGACAAGGCATCGGGTGGTTGTTTCCACCCAAAGCTCAGAACCCTCTCCTGAGAGTAAATGCCTACTTCTGTTCTCTGAAAGCAGCAGCAGCAGCAGCTCCACAGAGCATCATCTGGCAGAGATGCTGTCAGTAGCTGTTACGCCATACGCTGTTGGTTATGGCAACGGAAAGGTGAGATGCCTGGACCCAAACCTCCCCCCCAGGCTGAGACCCTGATTCAAGCCCAGATTCAAGCATATGTCTCCTTTGAGAACATCACTGCCAGCAGGCCATAGGTGACACTGGTGATGAATGAGTACTTTCCTTTGGAAGCTGTGCCACAGGGAAGCTAGGCACTCCGGATCTAGAGCACCAGAAATGGTAATATAAAAGACAGTGTAATTTTGCAGCACCATAATTAGGGAAGGAGCAGTCTGGATATTCCAGATGGACACTGCTGGGGTTAAGTGGCCTTGAAGAAGAGTGCAGACCTACTGATCCAGGTCCATTCTATCTGGATGCATTCCACTGAAGTTAAAAGACAAAACCAAGACGCCACAAACAGCAGCATTAAGCAGAACTGTTATTTTTCACAGATTAGTAGGTCTCAGAAAAAGGCACTGTACAAATGTAGCCTCTTCTGCAAACATATGGCATTTGCTATCAGCACCATATGTAGCTTCTGTACTTCGCGAAAAGCATCCATTCTCATAACATGTATACTGTATTTATTAAGCTATGCTGTGCCTTCCATAAACATCCACCATTTTTACAATGTTGTGTTCTCTATACAAAAGCCACTACAATTTGCCAAGTAAAAGCTAATAAAAGCATGGAAGGGAACTCAATGTTTGGGTTATAGGGTTCATTTCACTTCATCCTGCATCCAAATGCAGACATCAGGGGTGGGACACATCAGACAATTCGCTTTGCCAGCAAAGCAAGAACAGCATATATAAGCTAACTAAAATGACAAAAATATTTAGCTTCTCACCATGAAAGGTTGGCACAGTAACGTATCAAACATAAGGATTACACAGCTTTACCCTCCTGGTCTGAAGAATTGTTTAAAAATTAAAGACATCTACACAGCATTAGACATGCTTCCAAATGAACTTGTCTGTATTTTTACAAAGGCTGAATGTGCAGTCAGTTCACAGAAGGACCAGACTCTTAATGGTAGCTCAAAACAGGAATTAAGACTTCTGATCTGGGGAGTTGTGTTTCTGGCAACTTAAGCTCCACTGAGGCTAACAGCCCCATGACTTCCCTGCCTGTTTGAGCACAGCCCTTCTCACCCTTGCAGAAAGACTTCCATTCCCATTCCTGATACAGGTGAATCCCCTTGCTTCTCTTTTATCCCCATCACCCCAGCAGAAGCTGGACAAGAGAGATGAGGCTTTGGTTCTTGGTGAAGCTGAAGAAACTGCCAGACAGTTCTTTCTTTATGTGGAGCCATGTGCTGATGATGAATAAATATCCAACCTTAATGGCAGGTTTTGGAGACTCCGTCAGTCTCACAGCATCCCCCAGCTTCTGCCTTCAGGGACTGAGAGCAGTCCGCTGTAGAAACACCAAAATAACTTATTCGGGTGCACAAAGCTGAAGTTGTGTTGGGGACCTATGCGAGAAGCATAAGCAGGAAGGACACTTTTCAATTCCCTCAGCATCCTGTATCCCACTGGTCAGATACTGTGCTCTAGGTCAGGCACTAAATCAACATTTCGCATCTCCCATGACAACTTCCACCACCTCACCTGTATCTTTTCTTTCACCCATATCAAGCTTTTTTTTACTAAATGTGTCCTTTCTTTTCTGAGACTTGAGCAAGAGAAATTGCTCTGATCCCCATTTATTTTCCACTGTTATTCCTATCCTTTCATTGACCTGCCTATCATCCAAATATGGGTTTTAGCATTTCATGCTTCTGTGTTCCTCCCTTCTCTAAAAGGGCATTCCTATACTTGCGATCATTCCTGAATAGTTCAGTTTGCAGCCACTCTTCTGCACAAAACATAGCATTCAAACATAAATTATTCAAGAAGTGTCCAGCAAATACTGACTATTGTCAGGCTTGAGGAAAAAAAGAAGTCAATTTAAACATACTCTGTCTTAATACCCTTCCATTGGCATCTGCTGCTGGTCTGAGACATGGTACTAGGTTACAGAAACCTTTGATCTGCAGTATTGGCTATTATGTGCTTACATTAATCTCAACCAGCAGCTTACCCAGTGTTGTGTCTTGAGCAGGGGCTCAGGCTGCTCTGAGTTGGGCTATCGCACACAAGCTGCTTCCACCACTCTGGAGGGGAGGAAGTGCGATTTGTATTTTCTTCACACGGTGAAAGGTGAAATAATTACTCACTGCCTATTTCTCCCTCTCTGCTGCAACAGTTAAATATTTTTCTACTACAGCCACGGGACTGGAAGATTAAAGAACCAAGTGCAGTCATCCGCTTCTTCGGCATGGTCCCACCGCACGTCTCAATCACTGGCTTCCCCCAAAGCCACAGTGGTCGAGATTAAAGTGCTTCTGGTCCATGGTAATCCAATCAGAGCTAGAAGGGCTTTAATCTCTGCCATTCTGCAGACAAACATTTTGGCAAAATGCCTTCCTTACAGCATTCTGAATTCTACCTGGGCTGCACGAGCGCCTTGACAAGGACTGGGGCTGCATAGGATTCTCACCCCATCCAGAAGGGCGACAGTTCCTTCCTTTTTCCCTTGGATTAAAAAAGAAACACCTAACTGCATATCCTGCTACATGGACAAGAAATTGCTCCCAAGTTGTATATCAGGAAGCAATGCAGATTCTCCAGACAAAACAAGATGGAGAGATGCACTTTCTAACATAAACTGGGGACGAAGGGGGTTTTACTGTTCACAGTCCCAAAGGATTCCATGTTTAGGTCAGTCATACCCTCCAAATACAATGAAGGAAACCTCCCTAACCCAGCCGTATAGAGTGAGCCCATTTCTGTAAACAGTTGACAACCAATTGAAATTCTGGAGCAAAAGCAAGTCTCTCCAGCCCAGGGAATTTGCATTCTGCCCACAGGCTAGCACAAGACTGTTCAAATTCTGCCCTGTCATACAGATAGGATATGGCATGATCTTCCTTGAAATGTTAGATTCATGTACATCTGTTTGTGTCAGCCACATTACTTATAAGCAGTGAAGGAAATTTTAGCCAGAAAGGCTGACACAGTCACCCTGAAAAAATAAACCGTTTAGAAAACCCCAAGTTCTTTCACTGGGATGGGGTTCCGTAGTATTTAAAGTACAATACTTGTGGGCTTCAAGGTGGGAATCAGTGATGAGCTAAAGGATTTTCACTGTCACCTTAGTAATCACATATTATCGCTACCTTCACATAGCATTCCGTTGGACTTACGCCTGTTCAGTGAGTAGGAAGGGATCATCATGCCTGCTTCTCTTACAGAAAGAGAAGCACTGAGTTAGTCTGTGGTTTTCACTGAAGAGCAATGGGGAAAATCTGGGGAGGGAATCAATAAGGGGAAAGAAGAAAGAGAAAAAAAAGGGGGAAGGAGAGATGAAGGAATATTATTCTAAAGTCAATGTGTAAATCTTTAGCTGTACAACTCCCACTTGCATTAAAGGGATTTGCACAGCTAAAACCTCATGCATCAAGTTGACAACATAGCCATAAAGACGTGAAATCTGAAGGGGGTTTTTGCTATGGTTTGGGATTTCTTAAATTTATTTATTTGGAAAATAGGGGTTTGAATTTTTGTAACAAAACGTGAAAGCACAAACAGCAGCATGATTCCATTAGGCCCACACAGCCTGGGCCAGGACACCTAAAAGGATTTTTCCATCTGGCAACTACATATGTGTCCCACCTGCTCTCTGACAACGAGCTATTTGCAATGTTTGGGCTACATCTATACGATTAATCAGGGGCAAAATGTTCTCAGAGCCCCAAACCAACCCCGTTTGGAAGGAATTTTGATGGCTGGCGGCTGAAGAGAAATAATCTATAAAACACCTTTGCCTTTTCCACTGACATTCCCCAGTGAGGATGCAACAGGTGGAGCCTTCCCATGTATCCCACAGTCTTTACACAAGCTGTGTGTCCTCACACCAGCTGTCTAAATGTGAAATGATAAATTTCTGTCCCCCTGGCAGAAGGCAGTAGGCATAAAGACTGCAGAAAAATGCTATTGTGCTTAAGGGCAGTGGAGCCATAGCGGGGCTATAGAAACTTGAACTCAGATGCTCAGTGTGACTCCAGAAGAGCATTGCAGCTGGGATGCTTGCTCCCATCTCTCCATCTGGCTGAAAGCTACACAAACCTGCTGGCTACAGGGGCAGTAATAACATCAGAGCAGTAATTGCGGAGTTAGACTGAGCAGAACTGGGTGTCATGTTTAGCCATGGCATTGCTGCTTCACAAGGTGCAGAGAAAAGCACTGTGAACAGGAATATGGGCTTGGAGACCTTCCTTTCTCTGTGTAAGTGGAAGAGGAGATTTAGCTCTGCTACACCCACTGAAGCTGACGGGAGCTACACCAGTTTTGAACAACTGAGATCTTCTCCCTAAGTACTCAGACTACAGTGTTAAGTATTTCCTCAAAGTATAGTAGTCTTCCTCTGCAGTTTTCCTGCTGTCATTTGGTGTACTGATAGAAGACTTTCAGTGTATCTCCCATGGCATAAAAAGTTGCCACATCAGTAAAGCAATATTGCTTGCCAAAGTTCCAGCAATAATTTGCTCTACTCAATAATTTTCATGTAACATAATTGGCACCCTTTGCCACCTTTATTTCCATGACTTACAGCATGCAATTTGGCTTATCAATTTACTTTAAAAAGAATGATAACATTTACTATCATGATGAAAAGCTTATTGACAATGAGGATTTTCCTCCCAAGTCAATAAAATACAGATTACTGTTTAAAAATTAAATGTTCAAAGGAATTGCTTAAGAAGCAAAAACTGTAATAGAAACTTATCAAAGCTAAATAAGCAATAAATAAGACAGTATGAAAACTGTCAGAGCAACTTAGCATCCCCATTCTATTTGTGCTTCATTTTATTAGCTAATCAAAGTGTCATATTATTTCTACTGGCATCTATTTACTGCCATGTAATTTTGATAAGGGCACCATCTGTATTTATAAAAGCATTATCTTAATAGCTGTCTAGCAATCTACAAACATAGGTGATATTTAACTTTTCTAAGGGGATCAATTTTAAACCAGGCAAAAGGACTGATATAAGTCAATATGCTCTGTTAACACTCCAAGGGCCCTATTTGGATCTCCCCCTGCCGTGTGCCATTACAGCAGCCTTACACTTAAACCAAGGAAGGAGGTGAATTTGTTTGACACACTTTGCTTTATTAAGATGTACAGCCATGAATTTTGTTTAGCAGGGCTTAGAGCTGCCCAGATTTTAAATCCCTGGCAAAAAAAGGAATTGTCAGACAGCTATTTTGCCACACAGAAAGTTTAAGTGAGATAGTGCTAATTTAGATTCTCTGTGAATCAGGATTTTTCCCCTCTTTAAGAATTCCCAATATAATTTAAGGCTGTAATTTTCTGTATATTAAGAAGAGCTATGTTTCACCTTTTGCACTGCAGTGTGCCTCTCTGTGAAGTGAGGAGCTCCCAAACCCACTCCAGGTCAAGTCTCTCCCATCCCAGAAGCACTACAACCTTTCAGATGCCTACTTCCTCCTGGCTCCCAAATCTTGCACTGGAGAGCACAGCAGCCCAGCTCCAGCAAAGGAAGTCAAGGTACCTTCAATGTAGAGCTTTCACAAGGGTTTATTCCCTCTTTCCGGATGAGGACCTACACCTCAGCTTTCCCAGTTCCTGGCCAAGTTTTCACACAACAGTAGCACTGTAGTTTCAAAGATGCATTGCATGGTACTTTGTGCTTGGGGTGGTCTTAGAAGCATGTAAGAGTTGTGTTGTGGGTCCCCATGAGCAGCTCTGGCACCCTCTTCTTCACCCTGACTCTTTCTGCCACCACAAAGGAATAACTCACCTGCTGCTCAGCTCCACACAGCACCCAGAGGTGCCAGCTGCAGGCTCACACCTCGTTTGGCATCTTCCTGCTGAGGCACTGCCAGTGTTACAGCTCAGAACTCTCTCTGAACATCTCCTTCAAAAGACACGGAGCTATGGGCAGCAGCGGAACTTAAACACCTCCTTTTTCAGCAGCCACCGAAGCACAGACTTTCTGAAATGTATCTGTAGAACAAGACACCTAAACTCTGAAACCTCACATGAGATTTAGCCACAGAAGACTCCCTGGATTTTGCTCATTAGCTCTACCTCTAACTCTTCAGTCAATGTGATGGTGAAATAGGAATTTCTGCAGGATGAAATCTTTGGGGATCTCAAATAAATACATTGTCTAAAAGCATGGTTAGGTGAAAAGAACAGGAAAATGCCGTCCAACTTCCGCTACGTGACAAGTACATGTCAAATATTCTTAGCCTGATTTTAGTACAATCATTTCTAATACATTTCAGCGTTAATTGCTATCTCTTATTTGACATAATAATTATACATAACTGGATAACTATAAAATTGCTGCCTTATATTGCAAATTAGTAATTACAGTAGTAAACATTAACAACATGCCAGATATAAAATAGTGATTTGTATACCAAAATGAATTAGAAATAATTGCAATGTGTGATAATTAAAATTATGCAAACATTAGCTATCTAATTGTTAGGAGGATTTTTTTCTTTTCCCATTTAGATTCTCTTTTTAGAGGTTGAGATCATTATCAGAACATCTTTAGAATGTGTAACTTGAAGCCTTTTCTTAAAATCCGAGAGGGAACAAAGGTAAGAAATGTATGCACACTGAGCCCAAATGGGGATCTGGGGCACTGCTCATATGAGCAGCTATCCAAGCACAGCTGCAGAGAAAAACCTACCAAACGAGGTTTGGTAAAACATTAACAAGTGAGAACTGGAAGGGAACAGGCAGAAGTTGGACTAAAGTACCTAGCACAGCCTTCAGATGATGACCTTTATGTCCAATACTGATGGGTACTTAAGACCTGTAATTCCTATCAAACTTCCTTAGAAGTACAATAGAAAAAACTTCTGTCCTGGCAAAATTTCCAGCTACTTGGAACTCCATCATTCACATTTTCGTATTCTGTACCTTTGTCCTTTTCTCCTCCCATGCTCGTCTCCTTCCTTGCTTCATTTTTTCAGTGCTCTAGAAGCCCTAATGGAGAGGAGGGGTTTGAGGAAGGAAAGCTGTTGTAGTGTGCAAGCAAGGAACAGATTAGGTTGCTAAAATGGTGTGATAACCCTACATTTATCTGCTGAAGAACATCTTCAATATTAGTGAAAGATGGGAACACTAATCAGAAAACAGTCCAGACACATTATCAGCAACAGAGCAGTGAGAGGGGACAACCCCTTTATGAAATTGTTTTCTTTGATAAAGGGAGTTTCTTAGTGCTGTAAATCTAACTCAGATAACTGATCATATAGCCACAGGTACAACACTTGTTATTAGCTAATAAAGTGTATGCACCAAATCAATTAAAAACAATCTTTAAAAGAGGGTACATAATTTAACTGTACCTAGGTAGAGCTCTGCTCCAATTTATCTTCTGGCCACTTTCAAGGGATTTTACTTAGATGTTTAATCTAACATTCATTGCAAGGGGTAATTCTCATGAAATTGCTATGGCATCTCCTGTATCACTTAATGCAAATGCTTCAGTGCCTCAGCAATGGAGAGGAGCTTTTTCAATAAAGACACACATCAAAGTGCACTATGAAGTGCTCTCTTTGTTCAAGTTGTTTTAAAAGCAGCAAAATGTTTCACAGTAACGAGACATTCAGACTCCAACACCAGCTACATTTAGATGATAAATCACATTCCAAATAGTGGATGTATATCGCATGTCCATGATGTGACAAGGAATATGGGCTCCAGACATGTTTTGTATATAAAAGCATGCCCAGACTCAAGAGTTTGCATAGAAACACTAGATAGGAGCACGCCTGAGTTACCAACTGCTGTGCAGCATTAGGATCACAGAATCATAGAATAGTTAGGGTTGCAAAGGACCTTAAGACCAACTAGTTCCAACTCCCCTGCCATGGGCAGGGACACCTCACACTAAACCATCTCACCTAAGGCTCTGTCCAACCTGGCCTTGAGCACCACCAGGGATGGAGCACTCACAACCTCCCTGGGCAACCGATTCCAGTGTCTCACCACCCTAACAGGAAAGAATTTCCTCCTTATATCCAATCTAAACTTCCCCTGTTTAAATTTTAACTCATTACCCCTTGTCCTGTTCACTACAGTCCCTAATGAATAGACCCTCTCCAGCATCCTTATAGGCCCCCTTCAGATACTGGAAGGCTGCTATGAGGTCTCCACACAGCCTTCTCTTCTCCAGGCTGAACAGCCCCAACTTCCTCAGCCTGTCTTCATACGGGAGGTGCTCCAGTCCCCTGATCATCCTCGTGGCCCTCCTCTGGACTTGTTCCAGCAGTTCCATGTCCTTTTTATGTTGAGGACACCAGAACTGCACACAATACTCCAGGTGAGGTCTCACAAGAGCAGAGTAGAGGGGCAGGATCACCTCCTTCGACCTGCTGGTCACACTCCTTTTGATGCAGCCCAGGATACGGTTGGCTTTCTGGGCTGCGAGCACACACTGAAGCCCGCTCATGTTCATTTTCTCATCGACCAGCACCCCCAAGTCCTTCTCCACAGGGCTGCTCTGAATCTCTTCTCTGCCCAACCTGTAGCTGTGCCTGGAATTGCTCCAACCCAGGTGCAGGACCTTGCACTTGTCATGGTTACACTTCATGAGGTTGGCATCAGCCCACCTCACAAGTGTGTCAAGGTCCCTCTGGATGGCATCCCTTCCCTCCAGCATATCAACCGGACCACACAGCTTGGTGTCATCGGCAAACTTGCTGAGGGCACACTCAATCCCACTGTCCATGTCAGCGATGAAGATGTTAAACAAGACTGGTCCCAACACCGATCCCTGAGGGACACCACTCGTTACCGGTCTCCAGCCGGACATCGAGCCATTGATCACAACTCTTTGTGTGCGGCCATCCAGCCAGTTCTTTATCCACCGAGTGGTCCACCTATCAAATTGATGTCTCTCCAATTTAGAGAGAAGGATGTTGTGTGGGACATTGTCGAACGCTTTGCACAAGTCCAGGTAGATGACATCAACTGCTCTACCCCGTCCATCAGTTCTTTAGCTCCATCATAGAAGGCCACCAAATTGGTCAGGCAGGATTTGCCCTTAGTGAAGCCATGCTGGCTGTCACCAAGCACCTTGTTGTTTTTCATGTGCCTTAGCGTGCCTTCCAGGAGAATCTGCTCCAAGATTTTGCCAGACACAGAGGTGAGACTGACTGGTCTGTAATTCCCTGGGTCACCCATTTTGCCCTTCTTGAAAATGGGGGTTATATTTCCCTTTTTCCAGTCGTCGGGAACTTCACCTGACTGCCATGATTTTTCAAATATGATGGCCAGTGGCTTAGCAGCTTCATTCGCCAGCTCCTTCAGGACCCGCGGATGGATTCCATCAGGTCCCATGGACTTGTGCGCGTTCAGGTTCTTAAAATGGTCTCGAACCAGATCCTCTCCTACAGTGGGCCCAAGGTCTTCATTCTCACAGTCCCTGCGTCTGCCTTCCAAGGCTTGGGTGGTGCAGTCAGAACCTTTGCCACTGAAGACTGAGGCAAAGAAGTCATTAAGAACCTCAGCCTTCTCCAAATCCAGGGTAGCCAGTTCTCCTGATAGCTTCTGGAGGGGGCCTGTGTTGTCCCTAGTCTGGCTTTTATTCGCTATGTACCAAGAGAATTCCTTCTCGTTGTCTTTCACATCCCTACCCAAGTTTAATTCTAACTGGGCCTTAGCTTTCCTAACCCTGTCCCTAGCTTCCTGGACAACAGCCCTGTATTCTTCCCAGGCCACCTGTCCTTGCTTCCAGCATTTATAAGCCTCTTTTTTCCTTCAAATTTTCCCCAGCACCTCCTTGTGCATCCAAGGAGGTCTCCTGGCCCTCCTGCTGCACTTTATTCTATTTGGGATGCAACACTCCTGAGCTTGTAGCAGGTGATCCTTGAATATCAACCAACAGTCTTGGGCCCCCCTGCCCTCCAGGGCTATATCCCATGGAATCTTATTAAGCAGGTTCCTGAAGAGGCCAAAGTCTGCTCTCTTGGAGTCCAGGCAGTGAGCTTGCTGCACGCTCTTCTCACTGTCCTGAGGATCTTGAATTCGACCATCTCGTGATCGCTGCAACCAAGGCTGCCCTGGAGCATCACATTTCCAACGAGCCCTTCCCTGTTGGTGAGCATGATGTCAAGCATGGCACCTCTCCTTGTCAGCTCCTCTATTACTGGCACAAGGAAGTTGTCTTTCACAGAATCAAGGGACCTCCTGGATTGCTTGGGTATGCCTCCAACATTAAGAACAAACAAACAAAACACCCCATACTTACTCTTGGGTCCTGAATTCATATTTAAGACACTTAAATAAGCACCCCAGTCATTAAAGGTCACATAGCTGGCAGCACCCGTTAACCTTACTACTTGTGTATGTGTATAGAGTGAATTTTAGCAGGCACCAAAGCAAAAAAAGTGCACATATGTCATACATAAGCAAGAGCTTTCGCATCCATGGATAATATCACGGTGGTCAGGGAATGGGAGAGGAATTGCTTCCTGGTCAAGGAAGATCAACCCCAACATGCAAGTAAGAGCAGCAGGAAAAGGCCCTCACAGTCCAAGATACCTGTAACAGCCCATGACATAGATATCCATACTTCTGAACATTGGGCGGGTGACATACAAATGACCTGTACAGTAAAATGTCATGCCTGAGTCTCCTCTCATTCTTAGTTCAAAACCCCCTGAGTCCTTTCACACCAGAATTACTCCCGGTTTAGACCAATTCTGTTGTTTGGCACCACATGCCCACTTTGGGAACGCAGCAAGCTGGGGCTGATAGCTCCCAAAGCCATGGGAAGTATTTGCACAGTTAAACTAGGGACAAAAAAAAAAAAGATGTATAGCTCCATGACGATCTCCCCTTCCTGGGGAAGACCACAGTATTTTGTAGGAAACAAAGCCCTGGCTATTATTCTCTGCTGTTCAAACAGGTGAAGAGGAGAGATTTCCTGACTAACATCCTACTCAGCATGGACTTCCACTTTGGGCTGTTGCACCAGCAGTTGGGAAGACGCAAAAGAGAATGGGAGAAGGGACACAAATTCCACCTTCAGGCCTGGGTACCGAACTGTCTCATGGTAACTCAGATGGAAGACTCTGAAATAGCACCTCAGTGACAGGCAGCAGAGGGGCTTTCAAGGCAATCATGCTGATACCTGCACATACATTTGCTCCATCTGCCAATTTTCTCAGGAGAAGGAGATAATCTGTTCCCTTACACCAGTACTCCTCATTATTAAAAGCAACTGAAGTGGTTTTTGTTTGGCTTCATTTTAATTAAGACCCCTACCAATACCGCTGCCCATCATCTAGGAAAGTGGCTCAGGAGGACATCTACTTCCTTTCAGTTATTTTTCACCTTTACTCTTGCACTGAATATATAAAACATCACAGTGGGTGTGGATTCCCATATTTACAGAATACCTATGTAAGCAGCTATAAATCTTTTTATTTAGAAGCTCCCTCTTCAAGTTACCATTACCATCCATCTGACTAATAAATGTACTTATAAATGTGCATGTTTTCACATCTCTCTCACCAATATGGTGTCACTGTGCTTGCTAATGATGATACAATTATTCAAGACTGGCACTGTAACTCTGGGCTTTCTCCCTTGACACAGACAGCTCTGTATCTGTTAGCCAGCCTGGGGTTTTTCATCTAAAAATGCTCTTAAATTTTCTTCATTCTCCTGACATGAAATGAAATGCTTATGTTACAGGGAAGATTGGAATATGTTACTGTGTTTGTTAAAAAATAAAACCCATACACAAACTCACGAAGTAAACATTGTCCTACTAGGGAAAAGACATTTATGGTCATGTTTGCATAGCCCAAATGCCAACTCATCAGTAATATGAAATCATTACCAATCTTTAGTTTGTACAATGGAGTAAGTAAAAACGTTAATTTAAATATCTTTCCACACAGCAAAACTCTACTGACATCAGCATATTACCAAAACCAATTTTCTTACATCAACTCACATCTTCCCCTAATTCTGCAGCATAGCTCTTGGGAGTTGCTACAAGGTCTGTGTAAACTGAAAATCTAAATAACATTATGACGCCTGTTACAGAACTAATTTATAATCTAATACCCTAGTTGAATTTAATATCCTACTTATTTATTCAAGCAAAATATGTGGAAAAGATATGTCACATCATAATGCAGTTGTTATGAAAATGGGAAAAATAAAAAGGAACTTTATATACACATAATGATAATTGGTAGGGACAGGTACAAGCAAGAATTGTTGCCTGCTCATCACATGAACAAAAGCTACAGTTCCTTAGTAATTCGGCTGTTTGTTTCAGAATTCAATTATTGACAAATCTAGGATTTTACATCAGATCTGCGTGCTGGAAATGTTCCTTCTATTAACGCTATTAGCTCCACAGTACAGCACCATACAACTGATGGACAAACTGCTGCCTCCTCAACAGCCACTTCAACCACTCCTTTTTTTAACTGGACTAAAGAATTGAGCTTTATAGCAGTATTTGTGAACATGTAATTTCAATATAAACATAGTCATACATGCACCATAACTTTCAAGCTAATGAAAATACACTATGTCAGTTGAATATCAAATTTACCTCGTAATCTGCCTTTTCTAACCCATTCCAAAAACATACATCTCTCAAACATAGTTTTGTAAAAATATTTAGGATCACAGCAGGAGAGAAAAACAAATAGGCTAAAATCATTCACAAAACATTTGCTATTGAAGTGTCACTGCTGGATAAGCCCTGTTAGCTATTCTGGCAGAAACAGCAGTTTATAAAAACTTAGTAGACCTGAATAACATATTTATAGGGCAGAGCTGAATGCCCAGAAAAAGGACAGCATCCATTTTTAGCCAACTTAATACCCACTGTGAAGGCCTGCATAAATCATGTTACAGTAAATGCATAGCCTTATTGCTTGACTCGAGCTGTGCTGCAGTCCAAGCTTTCAGCATCCACCTGGCATTCAGCAGACCAGAGACAGCCACCGACCATCACGATCTGGCAATGGCCACAGGTCACATAAATAGGCTCAGAAAAGCCTCAGTAGCACACACAACAAAAACTGTGTCCAGTTCTGAGCTCCTCAGTGCAAGAAAGACAAGGAGCTACTGGAGAGGGTCCAGTGGAGAGCCACAAGGATGATCAGGGGTCTGGACCATCTCTCTTATGAGGAGAGACTGCGGGAGCTGGGACTATTTAGTGTAAGGAAGGGCAGACTGAGAGGGTATCTCATGAATGCTTATAAATATCTCAAAGGCGGGTGCCAGGAGGATGGTGCCAGACTCTTTACGGTGGTACCCAGTGACAGGATGAGGAGCAACGGCCATAAACTAAAACACAAGGGGTTTCACCTCAGTGTGAGAAAGAACTTCTTGATATTGAGGGTGGTAGAGCACTGGAACAGGTTGTCCAGGGGGTTTGTGGAGTCTCCCTCTCTGGAGACATTCAAAACCTGCCTGGACATGATCCTATGTAATCTGCTGTAGGTGGCCCTGCCTTGACAAGGGGGTTGGATTAGATGATCTCCAAAGGTCCCTTCCAACCCTAATGATCCTGTGAGAGATAGATACATATATATATATATATATAAAATAAATCATATATTCAACCCTGCAGAGTAGTCAAATGCCTTCACTTAAACACACAGTTCACTCTGGATGAAAAGCTGCACCGAGGCTGCTATGAAAATGGAATTACTGCGTTGTTTTGGTGTGTGCTTAGGTACACCCAGTTACAGAGTGGGTGAAACTCCCCTGTTTGGAAGTCCAGGCCTCAAAGGCAGAAGCTAGTCAATGCTGATACCCTTGATGGTGTCATGGTGTTGGAGGGCACAGGATACGCCTGGTTGAGTTTAACAAACACACCTCACTTGCAACCTTATTTACTCACAGTAAAATCTCTCAAAAGAGGAAAGGCTGCTGTCCAAGACAAGTCAGAGTGACAATTAGATAACTGCTCCTTCATTTTCTCCAAAACCCTGCAGTTCCTTATACAGAAACAGACACTCCACTCTCACTCGCTGATTAGAGAAATGCTGCCTCTTACTCTCTATGAACATGTCACTAACATTTCTCTTAAAAACGAGCTTATCATTATCTTCCTTCAGGAGGCTAAAGGGTTCTCAAGTACTTGCCTTCCTATGATGTTCCCTCACATTATCCCCCAGCCCCTAAAGGCCACAAGCCCTGTGCTGCTGCCTCCCTGAAGCCACAAAGAAACCAGCCCCATGGCAGCAGGAGTTCCCCTCTGCCACTCCTCTGCTCACATACCCTGTGGCAGGTTTTGTGTTAGCCAGAAAAAGAAACAGGAGGTCAAAAAGCAGGGTCTCCAGGATCTCAGCAGTCACACAGCAGAGACATAGGCAAGGGTGCAAAGAAGTGCAAGAGCCACCAGCACTGCTTTTCTCCTCTAATTACCTCTGGAAGAGTTGGACTATGCCAGCCTCATCCTCTTCCCATCTCCTGTAATGCATCAGAGACAGCAAGGCAGGAGAGTAATGTTTGTGTGAATACAGCCTGGAAAGCAGCAGAGCACAGAGAAGGCAGGGCTTTGCTCTCCCACCATCCCTTAGGGAACTAACGTTGCAATAACAGCCGTTCTAAGTGGACTACCCAAAAATGACTGTAGACATCTCACTGTTTCATCCGCTTCACTCACTCTACAAATACATATTTGAGGGAGGGGGAAAATTTGCAATGTGAGATTAACTTCTCTTATTAAATCCCAACATTATGCATGGACTGCATTTGAGTCCAGTTAGCCATATCAAACTCAATGGAAAATCTTTTTCCATGAGCACTATAAAAATAACCCTCACGTTATCAAGTTACTAGACGTACCAGAGAAGTGCCAAGCACATCCGAGGAACTGGGGGTAAAGGTGGAGGAGGTGGAAGCCTTTTTGTTGTTTATTTTGGGTTTCTTTACCATCTTTCTGCTCTTTGCGTTTCTGAAGACTACCAGAGCAGCAGCAGTCCCCAGCACGCATTAAATAAGCTATATGGGGAGTCCCCATAAGCTGCCTTTAGGCAACTTTAACTTCTTTTTTTCACCACAGGTACAGCAGAGGAGGGACTCATAAAAGGGAAGATCCCCAGCTCTTGGTTCTTCAGGCAAGCAATAAACTTCCCAGGGCTATGTGCAGCGTGATGGCTCCTTTCTCTCAACAAAAGGCTAAAACCTGTCTGCATTTTTCTCCACTGATCCTTCACTAGGGGAAATTATTTTGGACAGCAGCACGGCCAGCTGCTCTTAATTATAAATCAGGTCTCCAGCATATGTGCACAGTACACAGGGCCACTCTAGCAGTCAGAGAGATAAAGCTGTACACGCAAGCCAGCCCTCCAAGGAGCAAACGGTGGTGTACGAGTTGAAAGCGTGCAGATCTGCACCTATAACGTCAGCCCTCACCTAGCTCAGCTCCAGCATCCTCATCAGCCATTCCCCATGGGAAGCACTCATGAATTTCGAGCTGCTGGAGGAGAGTAGTGCTCAAAACCTTCACTGGTTTATCAGCTCCTTGCCAGCTTTTTCTCTTTTGCTTTTAAGACAGTCATTAGCAGCCAGATTTGCTGGGGTTTTCCTTTTAAGTGAAAGCAAACAGGCGAATATGGCCCAAGGGCCAAATGCATCCCATCAAGTGCTACACTGCAGCCTGAGGCCACTCTCTCTCTTCTCTCTCAAATATTTAAAGATTGCAGAAAGGCAGGGACCTCAGGAGAGCATCTTGCCCAATCCCTTGCACCAACATACCAATCATATCATTACTTCAACAGAGAACTAGCCAGTAATAACCAAGACCAGGGTTTTCATCAATGGGCGCCTCAAGCACTTACACGCATGGTTCGGACTCCAATCGATCAGGCTGATTTACAGTAAGTGGTGCTGAGGGCCAAGAAACTCCCACTGAAGCTAACGGGTTGCCTCAAAATCCTATCACATCTCTAGGTTTTTAGAAGTGGACTTATGAAAGAATTCAGTCAAGGAGTTTGAGTTCACAGCTCAAATCACTTACTGCTTTTCTACTGGCTTTATGAATGTTTTCACTCCTTTTACTTCTCCTCTCCCCCAGTGGCTGGTAAGTTAAAAAGTTTGTATCATTTTTAAGAGAAAGATTTATGATCCTGTCTACTGTACTCTGGTACAGCTGCATCTAAGTTCCAGATTAATATCTGTAAGCGGGTATGCTTATTACACTTTTTATTTCTTGGGGAGGTTTCCTCCTTTTCCTTTAGAAGCAGACATGAATGCAAACTTGAGGCACACTCCTTTTTGTTGGCAGCTTGGCCACACGATCCCTACAGTCAAAAACTAAGCATCCATTTAGATGAGAAGCAAAATAACAAAGGAGACTGCAGCAAAGAAGAGAGAGCAAGATAGAGGAGGAAAGATAACCAAAGGGAAAAGGGCACTGAAGAAGAACACAGAATGAAGACAGGACACGATATTCTAAATAAGCATTCAGAGTTAAATGGCAAGCAGAAAGCACTGGCTAATGCAGCTGAGGTTCTAGCTCAGTGTTCACTCCATATGTTCAGCAAGCACCAACCTAAGCCATCTGTTTCTTGTGCCTGTGGTAAAGGGAGCCAAAACCTACCTGATTTCTCACACCTGCTCTCAACCCCCTTCCCTTCCCAAATGGCAAACACAGAGAAAATAAAGCACTCCCCCTTGGTGGACACAAACCTCTGGGGGGTGTGTGTCTGTACTTGCATCATGGGGGGGGGGGGGGGGGCGGTCATTCCCCAGCATTTCATAATGTGCCAGAAAAATATACATCTTCTAATAACTACAAGGCAGATCTTCCAAGTCGGGCATGTGCAATTGTGCCAGCCTAACTTATGCATGCAAATACCAGATGTGCATGCACAGATATCTGACCTGCACACAGATACTCAGTATTTCACAGTACTGAGGCACAGGTTTATCTCCAAAAAATCAGCTCTCACTTGTGGAATTTTACATCCTGATGGCAAAGAAAAGATGTTAATTTATGTTATTCAGCTACATACCGCATTCAGCTGGAATTCAAAGCAGTTAAGCCAAAGCAAAAATGACCCAATCTTTCAAAAGAGGTAGGAGCAATGTATGGGAAGGAGATGATTTTAATCAACCTATATCTATCCACTATATTAACAGTACTGCCTTTTATACGATGTCCTACCTAAAAACAGTCTCAAGAATGATTATTTTTAGTATTTGAGAATTAGATCCTGAGAGAGGGCAATTTAAGCAGTGCATTGAGTGTTTTACGAACATGCAGTGACAAGTAACATTGCTGTACATGGGCTAATGAAAAGTGAAATGAAAGAGCAAGGAAATAACAGAACTGAGAGGCACAGTCATACATGGGGTGGACAGACCCTTACATCTTTCTTCCTGTGATGGTTTGGCTGCTATTGGCCGATCTTATCAGAAGCTGAGGGAAGCAAATGATGAAAAAACTGAAAGAATCCTCAAAGCTGCTGAGAAAGGAATAACAGATCTGGGCTCTGACCTGACAGTCACGGAGCCAAGGTCCTTTTGAAAATCCTTATTTAGAAATCTAAAGATGTGACCTGATTTCAGAAAGTTCTGAGCACCCAGAAGATCCCATTGACTTCAGTACAAGAACACTGCATATCCTTTGAGCTCGTAACAATGCCATGAAGCGTGTGAGTCACTTATGAGATCAATGGGATGGGTAGTTGCTAAGTATCTCACAAGATCAAGTCCATCTGACTAGAAAATAAACCAATCACTACACCAATTCTCAACCTATGTTCAAAATAAAACCAAAATTACAAGGCCTGCTCAATGAATTGTACTGACCTGTTAATGACACCTAATATATGAGCAATCGATACATTTACACACATAAAATGCGTCCTTTAAACTCTTCACAGCAAGCTTAATTTATGTGCTCTCATTGTTTGAACATTTCCTAAGGTTTTCCTTCATGAATTCCATAGGCTGAAGTGAAATCTCACGACAACACAACTCAGGTCGAGTTTTGGAACAGGCATATGAATGAGCAAATCCAGTATGCTTGAAGTAAGAAAGTTATTTTTTCCTCTAAAGGCAAACAAATGTGTGGTCTGTTCAGAATAAGAAATATTTTGCTTAAGGATCCCAGTCCACTTTTTTTTCCTTTTTTCTATTTGGATATCTATAGCATTTCAAAC
This sequence comes from Lathamus discolor, assembly GCF_037157495.1. NCBI lineage: Eukaryota > Metazoa > Chordata > Aves > Psittaciformes > Psittacidae > Lathamus > Lathamus discolor. The sequence continues at coordinate 146,573,265 of NC_088884.1, read as the reverse complement.
AAATGTCATGGTATATTCATTATTCACCATTGGCTGATGTTCTCGGGGGAAGAAATCCATCGTCAGAGCACTAACAATATACTGCTATTCCAAAATGCAAGTCAGCTTTGAATGCTTAAATGGCTTGATATCATCTGACCACTACATGATCAGCTTTTTGCATGAAGTGGACACTTGAGTGTTACTGAACTGCCCTGTTCTATTAAAAAAAGTGTTATTTTTGCACCACCATTTTCTACAGAAAAGACTCCTGCCTCTGCCTTCACAAAGCCTTGTGGTGATCGTCAGCCAGTGATCCTTCTCCCAACCAGCAAACCAGTTACAGCAGTTTTCCAAAAGCCATTCTTACTGGTTATGCACCTGTGGGACTACCTGCAGAGTGCACAAGTAACCAAAGAGTGCAGGCAACATCTATCTAACAACCCCACTGGTGCCTGACCTCCACCGGGACTCTTCCAAGCCCAGGTCTGGCTTTTGGCTCCCTACACACTTACAGAAAGAGAAGGGGTGCAGCAAAGAATGAAATGAGGGAGTCAATAAAAACTCTTTGTCAGGTGCTACCTACAGAGGACCAAAGCAGACTGGGAGCAGAGACTCTAAGTTGCTGGTAGAAATACAGTTCAGCTGCCTATCAACAGGCTTTTTTTGTTTTTGCCTGCCTCCCGAGATAAAAAGAGCAGTTATCACAAATAATGTTCAGGTACCTTAGTTAATATAAAGCTGGAAGGGCCACATCCTGTTTGTCAGCATGCAGAAGCCAGAAAAAATGAACACACAAATCTGAAACCACAAGCCTAATGACCCCTCACTCGACAGACTAATTTCTAATAGACTAACTTTATTTTACCCAGTGAGAAAATACTACAGGTTAGCATCGTTACAGATTATTTCACATCACCCAGTAACAGCATGGCTGAGAACCTGTTTCAACATTAATCGCAAGCAACCACAGCTAAATTGTTGGTTCAGCCAGTAACATTGGACAGGCGATAACTGCACCTACAGCACACGGATGTCCAGGCAGATGCAGAGCTTCCTGGTGGCCATCACCACCCATCCTGTGTTACCAAGCTTCACTCCAGGCACAGGGATGGACACTGGCACTTCAACATTAGTATCCACTCTGCTACTTCCAAATGCACAATCCAATTCTAATAACCTTCGATTTATTCTTTTAAATGGCAACTATTATAAATTTTACTGCATCTGTTATTCTAGTCAATTCGTAAATCCCTTCGTAGGTAAAAACATTTTAATCTGAAGGTAGCTTTTACTGGAAAGAGCATTTGCCATTCTTCTGCCATCTGTTCAACTCTACCTACACGCAGGATATATATTATTCACAGCTGTATTTGCTGACACAATAATCTCTGCAAATTGTAAGAATTTGAGAGACACAAGATCTGAAGACTGAATATTTAACTGCTCAATATCGAGTCTTGAAGTACGAACACAACTACTGAATCTGTCAGTACAAAGCTTTTTTTCATTCAAACAACCGCAGACTTCTGTCAGGTTTCACTATTAATAATGTTTAGGAATAATGCACATATTTTCACAGAAAGTTACTGGATCAAGTTAAAGTATTTCTGTTTGCCAGAATCAAAATGTGAGACGTATTTGAGAGCTCCCCCACGTATGCTAATGAATGAAATCCCTTTTCTCTATTTTGTTTTGCCATGATGTGTTTTCAAGTAACAGTTGCTTTTGTAAACCTAAGAACTTGTCCTCAGCTCTTTGATTTAAGCCACACTTCACTTAAAGGTTGGCAAACGGACGAATCTTCTGCAATTCTGAAACTGTTGTCACATACAGAAATGCAACTGAAAATTGTTCTTGCACACTTCTAAAAGCAGCTGGTGAATGACACAGTGTACTCTCTCCTGCTATATGGAATCACAGGATTATGAGCACCACAATTAGCTGGAAGCACATTTTCATTCTCATTTTCTATCACTCTGTAGGCAGACAAGTGTCTCCAAAATTTTCATTAGCATTATCAGCTGCAAATGATGGTACACTGTCAAAGTTTAAATCACATTATTCTAGTATCCTTTTTATTTTCCCCAGTATTCTTTTTTCTTTGATTCCTGTATTGAAAAATAACTATATTCAATTATCTAGCAAAAAAGCTATCAGAAATGTTTTGCCATTTCCATGGTTTGAGGCACCAGTGGTCTCAAGCAAAAATACAAGCTTTCAACCAAATCTCTGCCTTCTCAGTTGAAAGGAAAGTGACTGCTGGCAATACTTACAGCTTTTGTCCTACCAAGATGTGTCATTGTACTTAGAGGTGAGGTTTGGCAAATAGTATTCCATGCTGTCACAATCAAAGCTTTTACATAACTAAACTAACCTCCCTGTACTTTAATTAACAGAGTCCCCCCTCCAGTCACATCACATGCAGGCATGCAACTTAAAATATGTCATCTTTTAGATATAAAAATTATCACTCAGCCACTGCCCCTGTTCTGCCAACCTCTGTTGTACCTCAGACAGCTGCATCTGAGCTTAAAGTAAGTAAACCTTTAATGCAAAAAAATTCTGAAATGAATCCCAGATGCAATTCTTAGCAGTCTTAGCTGTTAAGAAAACACCCTCCAAACTATCATTTTGGATTTTAGTAGAAAATTCAGGATGTTTTAGCACACATATTTGATACACGAATTGGTAAAGAAAATACTTCAAAAGCGTTGCATGTAAAATAGAGCTGTGTGGGATCACATACAGACTCTGGTGTTTTAAAACCATCAGAAAGTTCACCAAAATGAAGGACAATAACGAAGGACTTTGAATGCAGGTACTTAGAATTCCCCGCAATTGTACTATTACCCTTAATACTCCCCCGCATTTATTTCCATTCCTCCAAATGGAGTCTCCAGTTTTCAAAACTGCTGAGCTGAAGTGCTCATTGTGATGTCCATAAGAGGCTTTTTGTACATTTGGGGTTTGTGTTGTGGTGGTTTTGTGAAGGAGCATTCTCACTTCCTCATTTCCCCTCTGAATCTCTTGCTGATCTGGATCCGACATTTGGAGAGCACCAGTTTTGCTTTCCAGGCTGAGCACAGTCAAGTCTCACTCTACAAGCCTCTCTGCAGCTCAGCACCGCACATCAAAGCTGGAGCTGGAATCTACCACTGCTTTTATGCTGCTGAACTCATAATACAAATTTCAGATAACAAATGTAATGTATGTAGAAACTTCAGGCCTTGTCAGAAGATGGGTTACCACTGTGTTTCAAAGTCCTGTATTCACTGTAGAACTCTGCAATAAAATGCAATTACATATACAAGCAAATGTCTTTAGTAAACCCTTCCTGGAATTTTCCTTCATTTCATGCATATCCTCATGTAGTTTACAAATAAAAGAGCAAAGGTTTTAACAGGGAAAATCTCAGACAGGAATCCCTATTGTCAATTTTTTCAGGCATGCAAGCTGAGGCACTTTCAGGACAACTTTTGGATGCCTGCATGTTTACACAGAACCAGAGAATGGCTTGGATTGGAAGGGACCTTTAAAGATCACCTAGCCCAACCCCCCTGCAATGAGTAGGGGCATCTTCAACTAGATCAGGTTGTTCAGAATCCCCTCCAGCCTGATCCTAAATGTTTCCAGGGATGGGGCATGTGCCACCTCTCTGGGTAACCTGTTTCATTGTTTCACCACCCTCATCATAAAACATTTCTTCCTTATATCTAACCTAAATCTGTCCTCTTTTAGTTTAAAACAATTACCCCTTGTCCTTTGGCAGGGATGATGAGGGAAGCTGGGACAACAGCAGCCCTTTCTGTTGTAGAGAGGAGGAGAATGTGGAGGGAACTACTCCATTCTAACCTCTTTAGTTTATTCCCCTCCAGCTTCAGTTTGCTCTAAGTAAATGTGTGAGGTGGGTCAGGAGAGCAAAAACAGCATCAGAGGCAGAGAAACAAGAAAGCATCTTTGGACAAGAAAAGCTGCACTTCCTGCCAGCCAAACTGGGACGCATCCCTGGGCTGTGGACTTGGCATCATCTCCAAATGAACTCATCCCCAGCCCAGTTTATCTGACTCAATAAAGCTATCACTGACAAAGCTGTTTACGGTAAAGAGGACAGAAGTGAAAGGAACTGATACTGTAACTGGTGGGCCACATTCTTGCCTCTGTACATGGGGTGTCTGTGTCAAAAATGCAACAGATTACATGCACCTGCTAGAAGGAATAATACACACAAGCCCCATCAATTGCTTAGTCAAAAGGAGTCCCTCCACCTCTGATTTTACAGCCTGCTCACGTGCCCAAGTACATCTACATGCCCTATTTGTCACACTCTCTGGGGACAACATGTTCATAAACCAATGAGCAGATTAAGTTCATCCATATGTAGGTTTTTTCCCATCTATGGTGGATACAGTATAGATAATAGTCTCAAATTAATAACTAATCCAGATATAATTTGAATCGTTATTAATGCAAGTCAACCCGTCTCTCTGAGCAACCTTCACCACGATTAACTCCCTGAAAACCCAGCACAGGAGGGAACACCCAGCACAGAGCCACAGACATGTGCCAGAAAAGGAGCTCAGCCGCCCCTGGGGAGATCTTGAGTTGTAGCTGGTCCTCGGTGCTACCCACTCTGTTGCAAGAACTCCTCATAGATGCCTGTGTACACCACCTATCCTCTCCAATAAGGCAGCAACTATAATCAGGGAAAGAGAGGCCTATGCCTTTATTGCCTGTGGTACAATACACACATACTGCATGGGCTAACTTCAGCAATTTTATGCTTAATAAATTTTACTTGAAATGGTTATGTCTCAGAAAAAAAAAACACACCAGCAGTAAGCACATGGATTCAATAACAGGCTTCTGTTTGTAACGTCCTGCACCAGTCACTGCCCCAACCTGTACCTTCAAAAAGAGAATAATTACATTTCCCTCCTTGACAACTGTAATATAAAAGCAAAACCATTAAGACACTGACAAGTCAAACTATACAGTGATGGATAAATAGCTAGATAAATTCATAAAATCAAGTAGGATGCCTCCCTCCTCTCACCATTCTTGCATGATGAAGAAAGGTCAGGCTATCAGTTTCATAGGTGGACCACTCGGTGGATAAAGAACTGGCTGGATGGCGGCACACAAAGAGTTGTGGTCAATGGCTCGATGTCAGCTGGAGACCAGTAACAAGTGGTGTCCCTCAGGGATCGGTGTTGGGACCGGTCTTGTTTAACATCTTCGTTGCTGACATGGACAGTGGGATTGAGTGAGCCCTCAGCAAGTTTGCCGATGACACCAAGCTGTGTGGTCCGGTTGATATGCTGGAGGGAAGGGATGCCATCCAGAGGGACCTTGACACACTTGTGAGGTGGGCTAATGCCAACCTCATGAAGCTTAACCATGACAAGTGCAAGGTCCTAAACCTGGGTTGGAGCAATTCCAGGCACAGCTACAGATTGGGCAAAGAAGAGATTCAGAGCAGCCCTGCAGAGAAGGACTTGGGGGTGCTGGTCGATGAGAAAATGAACATGAGCCGGCAGTGTGCGCTCGCAGCCCAGAAAGCCAACCGTATCCTGGGCTGCATCAAAAGGAGCGTGACCAGCAGGTCGAAGGAGGTGATCCTGCCCCTCTACTCTGCTCTTGTGAGACCTCACTTGGAGTATGGTGTGCAGTTCTGGTGTCCTCAACATAAAAAGGACATGGAACTGTTGGATGAAGATAGGCTGAGAAAGTTGGGGCTGTTCAGCCTGGAGAAGAGAAGGCTGTGTGGAGACCTCAGAGCAGCCTTCCAGTATCTGAAGCGGGGCTATAGGGATGCTGGAGAGGGACTCTTCATTAGGGACTGTAGTGACAGGACAAGGGGTAATGGGTTAAAACTTAAACAGGGGAAGTTTAAATTGGATATAAGGAGGAAATTCTTTCCTGTTAGGGTGGTGAGGCACTGGAATCAGTTGCCCAGGGAAGTTGTGAATGCTCCATCCCTGGCGGTGTTCAAGGCCAGGCTGGACGAAGCCTTGGGTGGGATGGTTTAGTGGGAGGTGTCCCTGCCCATGGCAGGGGGGGATTGGAACTAGATGATTTCAAGGTCCTTTCCAACCCTAACTATTCCATGATTCTATGATTCTATCCCACCAGGCTTTTCTTGTACCAGTTTCCTACAGTTTCTACCATTAATCTCTGCTCAGAATTAAGTAATTCCAGCTTTTTAATTTCTACTAGAAATCTTACCACGGATCTATTTATTTCTAAAACATCTTTTCATTTCTGCTATACAGCTGAATTTTGAAACATATTTATGACTAAAACTGCTGTTTTACACAGTTATCTATAGAGATCAGCTCACTTACAGGAAGAATGTACCAACTAAACATAAAGAAACTGATGAAATAGCACACCTATGCCCTGTATTTCCTTCTCAAATGGAGCATTGCTGTGTACTTCATACACAACATTTTCCACACAAAGCCTACTCTAATGCCAACCTACCAGCGAAAGATAGCTTATTCCACAAAATGCTGTACTAATTTTGTTGTTTTATTCTCCTGCTATTAATGAAATTACTAGAAATTATCTCCAAGACTGAATAATCAGAATAGGGCATGTAGGAGAGTACAATAAAGGTCAGCACAAAGCCATAATTTCGGATTAAAAAAGAACAAATATGGAAACCCTGACTGCCAGAGACTGCTGACTGTCCATGGATCTGGAGAGGAACAAAAAGTGGGAGTCCTTTAAACCTTGAGAGTTTCCAAATTACATTTTGCACCAACTTGAATGTTTTCAGTACAAAACAGCACTGAACATTAAGCTTTTCTGTTTGTGATAAAACTGTCTCACCCATATGGCAGCCACTACATACCACTGAAAATACATGTGCTCCTGAGTTGGTTATCATCTGTATTTGATAACGGTTATCATCTGTATTTGATAACTAATGTTGAAACAGATTGTACACATACACACAGAGACACATTTATCCGCATACATATATGCGGACCTCTGCATGCATGTGTTTTTGCATATGTAAAGAAGTATGCATAGGGAATACCCATTTAAATATCCTCCACTCCAGGTCTGATTGAAATGTCTTGAAATATTTAGTCATTACAGGCCTGGATATCCATCGCTTGAAACTGCACATTTACACATTCGGCAGCACAATTAAAAACGGTTCATGAAATAATTGTTCATTAGCAGGTCTTGAATTAGGGGAAGTCTGAAATTATGACTATTTTAGGCCAACCAAGGGAAAAGGATGAAATCTGTGGCTTGTGAATACTGCAGAGCAGCTCAAGGATGCTTTGAAATTATGACATTTCATGTTTCATTGTAATACTTCTGTTCATATTCAATGCAGCTTGTCAATTTACGGTATCTTACGCATTTTTATTATTTATTATTTCATCTATTTATTGAATAGATAAATTCAGCTTCTGCAAAGCTCATATTAGAAATCACTGAAGTTTTAATGAAGTGCAGTTTGAAAAGATACAGATTTTTGTGTGACTTAAAACCTAAAAGCCTAAAGGCAGAAGCTATAAACCATACTGCTTTTCTATGGTTCAGGAACTATTTCTGCATTTTAAAAAATCTGTACCCATTTCCTGTGGTTTTCAGGCACACACAATCCCTTAAAATAATCCCAGTGAAACAATCCTTCATGATAGCATGCTCTTGATGTATAAAAACTCCTCTCAGCTTCCATTTTAGAAACTACAGTGCCATGTTTCTATTTTCTATCCCTGAATCAACTTCAGAGTCAAGGCAGCTCATAAAAACCTGACTTCTTAATTTATTCATCAGCATGAAGAAAAAAATCTGGTGGTAGAATAATTAATAGTTGTTATATCTGATTCACTATAAAAAGCTTGACTTCATGAGCACACGACACTTGAGTATACCAAAAATATGTTCTGAGTAATACTTTTCCCAAATGCTGTAATAGGACAGTGCACAACTACTGGTTCAAAAACTACTGGTTTAAAATAGTATAGCAAAGTGGTAGTGGAAGCGGGTGGTTAGTGTCCTGCTCCTAGCCCATCTGGAAAGCAGGTTGTTTGAATGCAGGCAGTACTGAGACAGCCACTGTCTTGTCCTGAAGTACCAACTTGTACCACCTAAGATTAAACACTTATTGTGCTTGATTATTCTTCTTTGACAATTAAGAGAAAACCAGCTCCTTCACATTTGGTCCTGCTGCATTAACACTCACCTCTGTGCGTTAATATGAGTGCTGAAGATTTTTTCGTACATGCAGTTAGTTATAAGGCAAGTAACTGGTGACCAGGCTTTAGACAGCAAAGCAAAGGTTTCACCATGACGAAGGAAAGAACACACAACTACCTCTCCAAAAAGTGTTTCTCCTTCAGTGCCACCAGACTTAAGGGTACAAGTGGGAATGGGTCTGGCTTTGAAGAGATAACTTCTTCTGTGGGAAGAGGCTGCCTAATTATTTTAGAGTATTCTAAAAAGTAGCAGGGGAATTGCAGCATAAGGCATGTAATGACGCAAGAACTGAGTTGTTACCCGTTGGTTTTAACATTAATGATGAAGTAATGGCTTTGCATACAAAGCGAGCATGACACATGTTGTGAAAATACATTGTGGAGAAAATTGTGAGAAATATAATTGTAATTTTGTGACTAAAAAAGGATGTTCTCGCTGCAGGGCAAAAAAGGTACTCTGAGATGGGCAAGGAAAGGGAGGCATTGCTCCTGCAAATTAGCTGCTGTGGAGAGTGTCTAAATGGCAGAATTATCAATCCAGATCGTGATGCGGTAGTTTCTAATGAGAAAGGCAGAATGCAAAAATAACATCTCAGTATAACTATTAAGCCAGAATAGATGCTGTTTACTGTATTAATGTTGCCTTTACTGGTGTAAAAAAAAAACAAAACCAGGATTGTATTAGGCCATTGCGCTCCCATCTTTTCAATTAGAGAGATAGAATAATCTCAGATTCCAAAGCTAACTACAAATCAAAATTGTGTTATGTTATCTACTGAGACACAAATGGAAAATAAATACTGTTAACTGTCACTTTCCATTAGGTAACAGAAATTCAATTACATTTCAAACAAGCCTCCATGTCAACAGAATAAATCTGTTTCATAAATGAGCAGGTAACCATTTTTTATTCTAACTTCCCAAAGGGAAAAAATCAATTTTAATCACAAATGTTCATTTTTTTCAGTATGAATGTTTTGGAGAAAAGTACATCATCTGACCTAATAAACACCACTGTATAGCACTGCGGTTTAGGAAAAGGGGCAAGGAAAGGAGTGGAATTATGAAATTCATCTGCTGATACACTGTGCTGCTTCAGAACTGAAGGCTCACGCTGCCCAGCTGACCTACGGACCATCAGCTTTCTCAGCTTTACTGCATCAGAAGATCAGAAACCCAAGTAAGCATCAGCAACTACTGCAGCAGTCAAGAGTTTATCACAGTGTAACAGCCACTGTAAAAAGCAATGCGTTTTATCAGGGTGATTGCACTTTGAGAGATTGAGACAAGCAGTAAAGAAGATTTTTGGATGGAAAGGGGTCCACTCTCTGCACAGATATGGACAAAAATAAATGTAGGCTGACTGAAACATTCTCCAGAAATACCAGGTTTTGTGGGAAAATACTGGCCCTCCACTCCCCTTTGATTGGGAGGGGAAGCCAGACCTGGAATTCAAATGTGTTTGGCAGCTGTGTGCGCACACAAACAGTATTAGTTACAACAGAGACAATGGACATCCCCAGCCACCCGACTGCCAACTGGCAGAGTGTCACATCAGGTTAGAGAGGGAAGAAAAAATACTCTCAATGCCATAAACTTATTACTTTCTATGGAAACTCACCATCAAGCACAAAAGTCACAAAATACATGTTTCGTATCACACACTGAAACTGGTCCAGGAAGCAAGTGAAACTTGGCCATAAGTAGCAGCGGTCAAAGTGTAATTAAATTGGATCCCCTCTTGGGGTCATCATATCAAGAGGCAGTGCGTTAAACCTGAAGTAAGAGAGGGGCTTTGTTTCTAAATGAGGAAATTAGTTCTAGAGCCTAAACAAGAGTAAGTAAATTAAAATCCATAGACATCTACTAAAAAATACCCTATTAGAGTCACAGCAGGCTTGTATGTATAAAAAAAAAAAATAAAAGTCAAGAAGAAAATACTATGGCTAAATAATAAAGCACACACACAAAACTTTGTTATATAATGGGTATAAAGTATAAAAAGAAGAGACTAAAAGGGTGAAGAAAGTCTCCAAAACAGCCATATACACCCCACAAGTAAAAGGGTCTGTAAGTGTAGCTTCCAGCAGGACGTATTAGGCCACGTGGGTATCAACAGTTGAGTTAAACAAAGCAAATGGCCAGGAAGCTAAAATCTTTCTTGGAATCACTATCCATCACAATTAATGTATGGACAAGGGATGGACAACTCTTTATCATACTGGTGTTGTCAGAGACAGGATGATTAAAGAGAGTGAAAATTGACAAATTCAACTGTCTACTCTCTTCAGGACCAAAAGCCTTCCTCAGTTTCAAAACCATTTGCAAATTTGACCCCACTTACAGCACATCTGTCACCATACGACTCTCACAGCAGCAACAGAGACAGCATTTGAAGGTCAAGTAGAAGGAGAAGACTCTATTTTGAGTGTTCTGATATCATATGCTCCATCTCCCGCATAAACTTTGATTTTGTAGTTTTATCATTTCTAAGAATACAAGAACAGCTGGGCTGGTTCAGAATCGAGGTGAGGTCTCACCTGTCTTCAACCATGTCCTCAGTGCTCAGCCTCTTGGGAAGCCAGAACTGGGCACAAATATAGAACACTTCCCCCCTCCAAAGTCCTCTTCCGACCTTGGCTGTTTCCAGTTGATGGATTTTCCTGTTCTTGGTGCTGTTCACCCATTTTGTTACTCTCAACAGATCTCTCTTCCAGTTACTTGCTCAGTATCACTTTGAACCAATGCAAACCTTTTGTAGACAGACGAGGTTTTGTAAAGTTTTCATTATGTTTTCCAAACAGTATCTTAAGCTTCCAGTGCCAAAGGTGGGCTGCAAAACACCAAACAAATTCTGAAAGAAGAAAGAATCATGACAACAGAGCTACTAATGCAAATGTATTCTTGTATTTCCAGCCTCAAAGGTAAAGGTAAGAAGCTGTGCACAATCCATGTAATTAGAGACACAAAGAAATGCAGAAAGAGCATTGGTTATTACCTACAAGAGAAGTCAAAAGTTACAAAGCACATGTGGTGTGTAGCAGAATTCCTCAGGAGGGTGGCTTCATCCCGCCAGGAGTGCCCTGAGAACCCATCCGTAACAGTCTGAGCAAAGAAGAGAGAGCAAAGGAACATTAGACAGGCTTTCTAGAAGCTTCTAGGTATAGAGTTACTTAGGAAACCTGGACACGTAGCCATGAAGGCCAAATACTCCAGAAGGGTGAGGGAGGCCTCTAAGGGAATTCAGGAACCTAAGATTACATTCTGGTCTCACAGACCACTTCATTGACTGTAGAGAACATGCTGAAGACCAGCGTTGATAACTCCTGTGAGTCTATTTGAGCATTCACAGAGTGACCCACACATTTACAGGTGCATTCCTGCCACAGACTAGCAGAATAACTAAATGACTGGAAATAGGAGCAAGGAGGAGAAAATAAGTAGTGCAGGAAGAAAGCATGTCCAAAGGATCAATACTATGAATGGTGCAGTTATTCATATTTACTAATAACTGAAACCTGACATGCTATAAGTAATAAGAATGTGAAATTTGCTGACTACTGACAACTATTTATGGTAGTCAAGACTACAAAGGATTGTGAGGAACTCCAGAAGGACCTTTAAAAAACTAGGTAATTGGACAACCTGACAGCAGATGAAATTCACTGTGAAAAAAGTGCAGAGCAGGGTACACTAGAAGGAACAAATTTAAAGCCACTTGCACATACTGATGAGTTCTGAATTAGTTATAACCTCTCAGGAAAAAAGATGCAAGATTCATCATGGGCACTTCAATGAAGACATTTGCTCAATACACATGAGGGGTCAAAAAGAGTGAACAGGATGTTACGATGTATTGAGAAGGGAATACACAGTATGAAAAATATTAATATACTGCCATTTATATTGCCATCACTATAAATTAATGGCATCTACTCCCCTTGAATACATTACCTCTGTCAAGAAGGACATGAAAAAATAGTCCAAAGGACATCAAGGATAAAAATCCTCCTGCTTCACAGAAGAGGGTCCCTAACTAAAGCAGTTGAAAGTTTCCTTGCAGACAGATTATTCCATCATCGTTCAAGCCAGCCTCCATCCTCTGATCTAGCATAGGATATCCAACCACAGAAAAAATACCTGGCGGGGAAAACCTTGGCCTTCGTTCACGGAACAGTGCCCATGCCTTCAATTAGAATGTTTATAACTAATTATCTAGTTTTCAGAGGACACAGCAACAGAGTCAGGTGATTTAGTGACCACGGACACAGGCAAGGCTGAGATACTCCATGCCTTCTTTGCTCCAGCCTTCACCAACAATGACCCTCAGGCCTCAGTGCTGAGGGGCAGGGTTGGTGGAGATGACCAGCAGTGGATGAGGATCAAGTCTGACATTTCAAGAGAATTCAGCCCATAGGTGTCCACGGGACCTAATGACTGCTCACAGCACTGGCTGCTGCTGTTGTAAAGGCACTGTCACCTTTGAAAGGATTTTGGGAGCAAGAGACCTGGAGGAAGGAATACCTTGCACCAGTCTTCAGAAAGAACCAGCAAGAACCTCCTGGTATTCAACAAGGGCAATGCCCCGTCCTGCACTCAGGAAGGGAATACACAACACAGGCTGAGGCCTGGCTGGGAAGCAACCTGGTGGAAACAGTTCTGGTGTATAGCAAGCTGAACACAGGCCAGCAGTGTGCCTTGGCAGCAAAGGTGGCCAACAGCTTTCCCGGCTGTGTGAACAGGATCATAGCCAGCAGACAGAGAGAAGGGATGATGCCGGCTCCCTCCGCAGTTCATCAAACCACATCCAAAATACCGTGACCTCGACCCACAAATGCAAAAAAACACATGAATAAACTGAGGCAATTTCAGCAGAGGGCCCCCAGTCTGGTTGGTGTCTTGAGCATCTGCCCTGTGAGAAGAGGCTTAAGGAACCAGGCATGTTCAATCTGGAGAAGAGATGGCTTTGTGAGCACCAACAGTCTCCTAGCACTCTTAGCAGGGTCACTGAGATGAAGTCAGGGTCTTCACAGCAGACCATGATAGGACAAAAGGCAATGGACCTGAGGTGAAATAAGAGAGCTTCAGACAGGACATATGGTAAAAACCTTTCCCCATACGGACAGTCCAGCTATGGAATGGGCTGTTTGGAGAGGTTATTCAGTCTCCATCCTTGGAGGCTTTGAAGATCCATCCAGATCAATCCCTGGTCAAGAGACCTCGTGAGGACTCTTTCAGACAGAATTATCCTATGATCCTGTAGGTAGTTCTTTTTTCTGTCATAATTACAACATGGCAAAGGAGTCCATTTATTGCCTCCAAGTAGCTGGAAGCCCAAGGGAATTATATTTATATATAACACTAAACCCTATGGATTTGAAATGACAGCAGCAGGCAGAAGTCTGGACTGGCCATTTCCCCCTCAAGTTTCCATCTGTTCTCTTCCACCTACTTCAGTTTCATATGGCCCCCATTAACCAGAACATCTCAAGATCATCCCATTTCACTGCATTTCAGAACCATGATTATCTTTACGATGAAGAAATGAGTAAATTCACTGCCATGTGTTATGGCTTGCCTCCCCTAACTTTTCTTATTGCGGATCATTAAGTTTGCATTGTCAAATGCTGGTATCTTGTACACAGCATATGTGTGAGAAAACTCGAAATCCTATTCACATACTTTCCTTATTTTATTCCACTGTGATGTACTACTTTCTATTAATGATAGCTTAAAGATGAAATGTCATCTTTAATTTTTAATTTCTTTACCACTTTAGTCTAATGGGTTTCAAATTTCATCATATAGATCATGACACTGAAACAGAACCTTTTCCTTTTAAAACACATTTGCTTTTTCTATTAGAAAAGAAACACTGTTCCAAGTAGTAAACATCTTCCCCTATTTTACCTTCATTCCTATAATTCAGCTGCATTAAAAACTAAAGTTTCCACCTATCTCAGGCAAATTCTGGACAACTAAATCTCACGACAAGAGTGTACAAATGTGGATGAGCTCTGACCTGCAGAAGCAGTGACCCAGAAACAACAAAGCTGTGCAAATGCTCTGCTTCCTAGAAAACAGTTCTCCATTGGCACAAAGTTGTCCTTGTTCATCTACTATCCTCTATGCCTTTCCTTCCCTATCAGGGCAATTCATAAGCCAAGGAAAACATTTCGCTTACATACCTAATGCATGAGTGCTTTGAGACAGGTCCCAAATCCCCCAGGCACATCAGAAGTGGGTCCTTAGGCACAAACCCTATTTTCAAAGAAGTTCAGAACAACCCCGCTTTTATCCCTGAACACTTCTGTTACCTGTGCTTGTCTCAAGAGTACTGGGATCTGCTACTTAACATGTCCTGTCCTCCTCAGCACTGCTGCTGCACCACTTCCTAATATGCTTGGTTTTGGAAGGCTGAACTATCTACTTTTGTGTATTTTCTTCTCTATGTTTCATTGCTCATTCTTTCTTCCCTTCAACATTTTACTTTCAATTCTCATTTTAAATAATTTTCCAGTTTCTATTTCCTAAAAAACACAGACAATCAATAATATCATACTGGCACACAAGATTTGTTTCTGGAATTAATGTCCCAGGTATCTTGGCAGATAAAATTCCACTACGTTGCAATTAGTTCACTTAATGAAGGCTTTCTTAACTGGCACGAAACCTAGAAATTTTATGTTTGTTGTCAGGGTTTTTTCTTTTTTAAGTTAAACTAGATATTGAAAAAAATCACAAGGAATCTAGCTTGGGAACCAGGACCTGACACCACTGATATAAAGTTCCTAAATATAAGAATACATACTGGGGAGAGAAGACATTCTCAGCTGACAACCAGTAAAATGACAACACTACTAACAACGTGAGAGCAAGAAAGACCAAAAAGCAACACAAAGATGGGAACCAAAGTAATCAGGTATCAGCAAAGGTTTTAAGGAGCCAGACTTTGAAGCTGACAGCATTAAAAAAAAACACTTGAATTTGACCTGTCAATCTCCTGCTCCTTTGGAATCTGTCCCCCAGTACATAGCATTGCTCTACAATGGTGAACACAGTGATTCCTCAGCACTTTCAACTCCTCTGATACGTATAACCCCAGGCTAATTTTCTACATAGGTGATACTGTTTCTTTCCCAGTGGAAATGTAGAGCTAATTTCAACCCAGGAATAATTTATGTTAAAATTACTGAACCCATGACATACGAAGTCTGAAGTTCTTAACAATGCAAATACAAACTGAACTGCTGCTGAATAAATAAATTACATGCCCAAGCACACAAAGATGATCGATATACACATACATACACTTTCATGCATACTGATCATGAGAATTACACAAAAAAATCTTGTATTTGCAATGGGCCTGTCACCTGACTCAACAGCAAAACTGATCTAGAGTTCATGAAAGATCAGATTCACGTCTACTTATTTCCTTGTTCAAGAACATAAAGTTCCTGCAAATTTTTAAGTATGGCAAATTAAACCAATTGCTACGTAAATAACAGATTTTCAGATTAAAAAAAAAAAACAGAAACAGCATCAGTAACAAGAAGTATCTTCTTCACTCGTAATATTTTTTTCAGGTTAAACCAGAAATATTATTCAAAGAATTTTGAGAATTAAAAAGTCACAAAATCATCTTTAGC
Organism: Lathamus discolor; assembly: GCF_037157495.1. NCBI lineage: Eukaryota > Metazoa > Chordata > Aves > Psittaciformes > Psittacidae > Lathamus > Lathamus discolor. The sequence continues at coordinate 146,557,409 of NC_088884.1, read as the reverse complement.
TGACACTGGAACAGTCTGTTTGGCCTCAAATACTACACTTCAATTTAAACAGTTGAGAAAAAGCTTGTAATGTAGCAAAACAAAACAAAAAACACTCCAGCACTGAAAAATTTTAGATACTTTATTTTTAAGCTAAAAAAAAAAAAAAAAAAATCTAAGCTAAACACTTCCTTAACTCTTCTGGAACTTTAAAAGGCCAAGTAGATGGGTAATAAAAACCTAATGTAAGGCTTATCCCTTCCATGTCACCTAGTCAGCCTCTTCATTAGAAGAAAAGTGTGTATCAAAAGAATGTCACAGCAGGTTAATCAGTGATCTAGTGGGTTTTACTTAGTGATACTGATACAAAAAAATACTGACCTTTCTCCCAGTTACAGCTGAGAAAAACAGAAATCTAAATCACATTTACCTCTGTCCATGGCCTTCAGTTAAGAGACTTTGTTTCCACACTAAAACTAGCATTAGAAGATAAAGGGGTGATAACAGCATTTACAGGGGAATTCATACCGCTGAGCTTGCTTAGGGTGGTACAATTCTCTGTCTGCAGACATGGGCTAATTTCAGTTCTACATCCCCAAGCAAACAGAGTAAAAGATAAAACACATCTAAGCACCCACATTTGGTTCAGTCTTGTAACTGAAAGACACACGGGTGGTTTTACACACTGCTTAATGCCTCAGCTTAACGTATTTTCCTCCAGTTTAAAGTGTAGGAGAAAATTAATTAAAACACACTTCTAGATACTGAAGCCTAGCTGATATCTTAGTTATGACAAGTGGACCTGAAATAGTCAAATCTTCCATCTTAAGGAAGCTGCTGATTAATTTAGGAAGATGAACACTCACTCACACACTTCTCTCTTCCAAGTGATTTTTGCCATATTCATCAGTTACTTTTCTTTATTACATCTTAAAAGATAAGCATTCTGTGCATTTCTATCAACCACCGTGATTCTGAAAGTTATACTCCTTTTCAATACATTAATTGGCTATCATGAAAAATGGAGCAGAAAATATTATTCATAGAAGTGTTACTCTGCTGTGCATCACAACTTCAAAGCACTTCACAGGCATTCCTTACTCTCCACAGCATCCCTGCCAAGCAGATTAATACTGGTTGCCCCATACTGCAGGCAGAAAAGGAGGAACAAAAGAAATAAAGGCCGAAACTGCCAAAGGGTTTCATTAGAGCAGCGGCTCCATTGATCGGTTAACACAGCACCCTCCTTGTGGAGCTTTAAGAAGCTGCACAACTCTGGCTAGCATTAGCTTCAACGTCTGAGGTTGTCTCTGCAGGTGAAGAAATCACTTTGGGTACCTTGATTTAGGTCAGCTACCAGCACACAGAAATGTTAAATCGTGAAGACCATCTTGTCTTTAATCCCAAGTAGTGGTCATTATGTCATTTGTTTTGTAAAGGAAAAGATACAAACGACCTCAGACATCCTAGTTAATTATTTATGCACAAGAGGTAGTATCATGATTGGAAATTATGCAGAACAGATTAAATTGACCACATTTTATTATGGAAGAAAATTACAAGCAAGATTTCCAAAACATCGTTATCTAAAAATAGTCTTCCAATTCCTTACTGAGACACCTGACATTCCAAACTACCAAGTATGCAGGAGTTTCCCAAATCAAGCACCAAATAAGAAATTCAGAACTTCTTTCCACCTGTCTCTATGAAAAGACGCCCTAAGTGATTCCGGTGAGGTAAGAAAAACCGGATAATGAAAGCACAAAGATTTCAAAGAAATACGCACTGACATGAACAATTAATCAGCCTTAAAACCTTGACTGTGAAGATGTTGCTTATATAATTTAGGATGTTGAAAAACATAAATTTGTGTTGGGGCCGCGTGCTGTACAATATACTTTAATTTCTTCTGTCACAAAGAGTATCATTTACTTGAATTACAGTTGATGGCAGAAGATGCCAGTTCCCATTAACTAAAAAAAGAATTCATCAGCAGATATCACTTTATGCTCATGTATTTCTGTAGGAAAGCTCTCAGCCACCTGGTGCTAGGAGTCAGAATTTGTCAGCCCAAGGTGTTCATGCAAAAATGTATTAGTGACTAATCAGCTGAAACCAGCTAGGGTTAATTTACCAGAACAGCTTCTCATCTCCACTTCTTTCTTCCTTCAGTGGTAAATGGACCAGAGGAGACAGCACAGTAAAAACATGCTCCCACTTTCTAAAAAAACCTATCTTTTTTCACCATGTCCATCTATTACCTTTCTCCTTCCAGGACTATTATGAAGATCACATCACTCAAGGAACCATCCTGTGCATGTAAGACAGTGCTTCAGCTGAATGCAGCAAGTTCTGGGGAGGTAAGCAGCCAAAACAGGTGAGTAGGAGATTCACCAAGGAGGTGAAATGGTGGGGTGAGAAAATACAGAGCAGCAGCCGTGTTTTAATAACTACCGTGTGGCAACATGCCAGTCCTAAGAATGGCTTGCAGGATGAGCAAGGGGGCAGGCAGGAGAATGTAAGAAAAGATGGCTTGGTGGGGAAAAAGAAAATAAATGCCACCGAGCAGCACTCAGAGGAATTAATGTTTGCAGGCAGTATCTGGATCGCTGTACCAGCATGTTTTACGCAGCCATTAGCTCCTACTGGAGAGGCAGGAGAGCTGCTTCTGAAAAGCAGTAAGAAAAAAAAACCCCAAACATCTACAGAATGACTGGGCACGAAAAAGCAGGGGGGAAATTCTAGGACAAAAAACAGGGAGCTAACTTTTCACCCAGAAAGACTGATGGAGACAAATACTGCTGACTTAAAATGGCTAAAACCACAGGCTGAATGGGAGAAACCCATAGAAATATCCACTGCATCTTCTCCGGCGCTGACTGTAAGCACAAGAAATGAAGTTCTGAGCCTAAAAGCTGCAGAAGAGAATGGCAATAGCCTAAGAATATATGCATCTTTAAAAACAGATTTGCCTTAAACACTGGGGTGGAACTATGCTAGATACAAGGTTTTTAAACACACACAGATTATAGAGTTGTCCAGAGAAGGTTCCCTAGTCTACAAGGAGAGCTACTTTCCGTTCTTGAATCCAGTGTCACGAGCTGTGATTCCTTCCTCTCTGCTAAGGGTTTTTCAGAGAAGGGACATAACACAAACCTACGTATTCTGAAACACATTTAACTACTCAGGTAATAAGCTACCTCGATCAGAGACAGCCAAGTATGTGAAGAGAAAAATCTGGTTGTAGCTGCAAGGGCTCTGCTGCCATTAGAAGACCATCGCCACTAACTTGTAACAGTAGCCCCCTTCACATGATGCCCCAAGAGAACAAAATTACTGCATTTCATTGGATCTTAATTGTTTTTTAATGGACTTCACTACCCAATAGTTTCCAAATGCAACCCCGTATTAATGAATTGCTATAGCTTTCTTAATGCTCTTTCTGTCCAGCCACTGAAAACCAAAGCACATTATTAAAAGGAGCCACACTAGTAAAAATGAGAAGGGGCTGCAGGATTCTGCTGAAAGCCAAAGCAGGGCTAAGCTCTCTACTTGGCAGAAATTCATCTTGCTTACCAATCCTTTTATTTATAATTAAAGAACCTTCCTTATTACACCTTTGCTAAACATGGTAGTAACTCAACTATCCAAGAATTACCTGGCATTTTAAACATCACTTCTTTCATTAACTAGCCTGTTTCTGTTGCTATTTTAAGAAATTCCCTTACGTGCTGTAAAAGAAACTCACTTAAGCCAAATAATCCTTTACATTCTAAGGAACCAACTACTTGAATGGGGGAGGAGAGGCAGCCAAACAGGCCCTGTTCATATTCCAAACACGAAATACAGTTTCTAAGATGTTTTCCACTCATTAAAGTTCTAATACCACACAGAGATATCCAATGTCTTCTTCATGAGCCCACCAACAAAACATTCAGCACCAGTGCTTCCCCAAGCAACAAACGAAGTCATAGACGTATTTCTATGAGAAGCTGCCATCTTGTATTTCACTGAAATGTGGAGAGAAGTTGCAAGTGTACCACAGCAGTAACCACAGGGGCATTTGTGTATGTTTAATAAAACAGCTTGGGGTATTAGCCAAGGAACCTGGAATCTAAATTCAAGCAGTTCTACATATACACCTCCATAAACTCTGACTTAATCCCATAGAAATGGAGATACAAATGCAATTTACTTCTGTGCAGCACTGCTACAAGGCAGATGCAACATTTACATCCCACTTCAACCTCCAAAGTAGTAAAGGAATGTGTACTTGATGCTATGAATAGTAAACAACCACTGTAATACATAGTACCAGTATCACGTATTGATACTTCTACACTTTTGGCAGCTGCTTTGCTCCTTAAAAGCCACATTTGAGAATTACTGTATGCTTTTCAGGCCTTGTTCAACTCTTCCAAAATTACTGATGCCCCTGTGCCCAACTTAACCCATGAAGCTGCACCAAGAGGGAATGAGCAACAGCTGTAATGGGTCACACGAAAGCGTGCTAGGAATCTTCTTGGCAGTGAAAGGAGAGCAGAAGCTGCTCATCTCCACTAAGATGACTTCAGACATGGCTGAGCACTTCCAAACTGTGCTGTTCCTTCTCTTTCGGCAAGGATTAGCAGAACAAAAGGCATTTAGTATTACTTACACAAAACCCTGACCATCCCTACCCTGCATATGCTGTTTTGCAACACTCCTCAAATCAATGTACTACTGCTCTCATACTTCGGGTTACCACTATACCTTAGTATCATATTACGAAAACTCCACTGAGTATTTCTTATCACTGCCACATTAAGTAGGGCAGAGGCAGCATTCAGGTGATACACAAGCTGTGCCTAGGTTCTCTGCAAGAAAGGCATTTCCCCCACAGGAGACACATTTCCTTTAGGAGAATGAAATGGAAAACAGTTTTAGTTTGCAAAGTGAATTCTGTGAGAAGGCTGAGAAGACAGGAGGGAAGTTCTACATTCCAGCAACAAGTCAGTTGCCACCCTCCACCCCGGAATGAGCTCTAACCCCCGGTGGAGGCACGGCCCAGACCCTGTGCTCCAGTCCGTGGAAGGCAGGTTCTGCAAGTTTTCTAGAGGGAGCCTGAACATGGCACCGCACTGTGGCCAGTGACAGCTGCTCTGATCTGAAATTCACAGTGAAGAACCATCTAGTTCACAGATTTTTCTAGCATGTCTGTCCTCCATTTTTCTCAAAGGCATAAAACCATCGGGCACCACTGCCAGGCTACTAACATGCAACATGATTTCACTGTTTTAATTTTTGTGTTTGCGTGGCAGATCAATTCTGAATCACTGTTATATAGGGTACTGATGTGTAAATACAGCTCAGGGCTAATAAGACAGCATGAGTGAGGAACATTATCCCACTTTATTCCAAAGCAAATAGCCAGTGCCAATCTAAGGTCCAAACCCGCACGTCTGACACCTGCATGTGCGAAACATGGCAGCATCCACCATCCAAAAGCACACACAATTTTTGGCATGACTGGGGCTAGCACCATTACATTAAAAAGCTGGTCCCAGAGTTCCCCAGAGAAATGCCAAAAGATGATGATTGTGGAGGTGTCTAATTGACAGATACTGTGGAGGAGGAGAGACAAGCGGTGCTGCATGACAAAAATCAAGGCATCATCTCTCCTCAGCCTTGCCAACAAGCCTCAGCTCTGAGCTAGGAAGGATGAGTGCATTCAGTCTTGGCTGTCTTCTGAGCAGACTAACAAGCTTGACAATTAGTGTGCATCAATTAATGAGCACGTAGTGAAAAGGTTTTGTAGTGGTATCAAACTGAATATGCTCTTTATACTTACAGGACTTTAAAACATCGTAATACTTTCCACCTAGTTGAAAAGGGATGGAGGATGCTGTGATGCTTATTACAGTAGAGCACAACCTAACCTTTCAATCTAGGTTTTTCACCCAGCGGTAAGTCAGGAATGTTAACTTTGATGGCTAAAGGAATAGATTTAGAGCAAATTGTATACTAAATTTATATATTCATAAATTTATACCTTCATCGTATATTTATAAATTTATATATTCATCCTTCATCCTGTTCACAACAGCATCACAAAGAGGTTTGAGCAGCACTGAACCACACCCCCTCACACCTATTTACCTACATAGGATTCCTTCCTCTCAATTTAAACAAGATGAATGTGGATCTTACCAGCTATGGAAAAGTCTGTGTGACAATGGGAAAGGTCTGGCACAACTTCACAGAATCACAGAATGGTTTGGGTTGGAAGGGACTTTTAAAGTTCATCTAGTCCAAACCCCTGCAGTGAGCAGGGACACCTTTAACTAGACTAGGTTGCTCAGAACCCTGTCCAACCTGACCTTGAATGCTTCCAGGAATGGGGTATCTACCACCTCTGTGGGTAACCTGGTCCCTTGTTTCACCACACTACCATAAAAAAAATTCTTCCATATTATGTAGTCTGACTCTCCCTTCTTTCAGTTTAAAACCATCACCCCTTCTCCTATTGCTACAGACTCTACTAAAAAAGCTTGTCCCCATTCTTATAAGCCTCCTTTAGGCACTGGAAGCTGCTCCAAGGTCTCCCCAGAGCCTTCTCTTCTTCAGGCTGAACAAGCCCAGCTCTCTCAGCCTTTTCTCTCAGGAAGCCCTCCTGGGCATTTCTGTGGCCTCTTCTGTGCTCCAGTGTAGAAATGTCCGGAGTTCACTTAACATGAAACAAAGAATCAAACTGGTTGCACAGCAAACTGTAAGATGTAAACTTCTTCAAGCTACATCTGCTTGGCTTTTTACATGATTTGTGCATGGCTTTTCACATGATTTAACGTGGATTTTAACAAGGCCCTTTATACAACATTGCTTTATCAAACAATATAATTGCAAAAGGAAACACATCCAGTATGTTTCTACTGACGTGGAGACCTCCACTGCTTTCCAAAAGATATGACAAGATATATAAAAACAAAAACATTCAAGTCAGTCCATTTGGCCACATTAACCTGCAACACCATAAGCACTCAAGAATCCTACTTACTGAAAACGTGCTTAATCACATGTCAAAGTACTTTTCTAAATTGGGGCCAGTGCTTTTTCTTCAAAATCGGACATCCCAAAAGGAATGAGTCTCCTTCGTTTCAGCAGATTTCATGCTGCTACAAAGTCTCTTCAACCGCCAATGGAACTAATGAATTAGGATGTGTACTGCCATACCAACAAAAAAGCACCACCACTTCCCTTTCAATGGCATATTGAATATACTGCACCATTATTTTACTTTCTGTAGACATCAAGACTTAAGGGGTTTTTTTAGTTACATTAACAGCAATAGTGCTAAAATCTTAAGAACTAAGTAGCATTATATTTAATTATCCTTCTATAATTACACTGATTAAATACAGCGTAAGGGACCATAAAGATAGATAAAATATTATGGCTAAAAAACTTCTCAAAAATGACCATAAAATTATTATTAAGCCTGAGGTGAGAAAATTAATATCACAAGCATGATTTTATAGGGTTTTCTTATGCCACCTCCCTTCTTGGAGTATCTCATCTGCAGTGGCAGCAGAATTTCCTCCAGCAGTAATGAAAATGAGAACTAACTATAAAAAATGTTGCAACTTGAAAGGGAGGTCAGTTTAGCCCTCTATACCAAGGGAGAGTATTTGTGTGCTTGATGCTTCAGGCAAATGCCAATAAAACATATTAAAACACCTCTGAGCTCTGAGCACGCTGGCTTACACTTGGGTAGTATTTGTTTCCTTCTTGTTTCCTTTTTCCTTCTCTTCTTTTACAAATACTGTGTATGACTTCACAGCACTGAAGCAAGAATCAGCACAATCCAACAGTCACATCTATTTTCTGAGTAACGATCTAACAGGAGGCATCCAAGGATTTTCATACTGGATGACCAACACTATTATAACGATGAAAGAATCGCAAGAAAAATTCTGACCAAGAACTAATATTAAGGCAAAAAGCTAATACTGGAAATCTGCAATGCCTTCAAAAACAGAAAAGAGTGGATTATAAGGTTATGGCTGAGCACAAGGAAATAGATCTTTCTGACCTATGTTTGGGATCAATCATTTCAAGTAATAATTTTCCTGATTCTTTGAATTATATGTTTAATTAATTTTATTGCACGTAATTACCAAGATGTATCATAATTATCTGACACATTTCAAGAAATATGGTCTCATTTTACTTAATTATATGATTAATTAACTATGGTACATAATTGCTAAACTTCAGCAAGATTACATTTCTCCTTTTCTTCCAAAATTCAAAAATCACCCTTAAGTGCTTCTGCATGCTACTGCTTCAAGCAAAGAGCCCCGTGGTCATCAAACATACATTTGTTCTGCCGAAAAGAAGCCCACAGCCTCCTGATTCTACTCCTTTACACTATGTTACATTCACTGTCTTGTTCTCAGTTCTTAAAAATAGTTACGATTTTTTGCCATTATGGCTTTGATACAGACACTTCTGGTTGTCTCAAAACCATCACACTCCGTGGAAAGTCTGCTACTACATTTCCCAGCCCACTTGTTTGGTTCAGATGCCTGTAGCACATTGAGGAGACATCCCTGAAGATACAAGACTGGTGCAACCCTTCACACCTGGGTCTTGGGTGAAAAGCAGCAGCAGCCACAGCATATCACTCTCCAGTAAATGTGGGTTGGCAGAAAGCACCCGTGTGAGGCCATTAGCACAGGAATGACTTGAAGACAATCTTACATCTTCCTGGAGGCCACATCAGTCACTAGCTGGGTCACAAAACTGGCATATCAGCCATTTCTACTGTAGGCCTTAGCTGCTAGCCATTATATGAACCAGGGTGCGGTATTTTGGATGTGCATGTGAGGAGAGCTCAGAATTGCAGCACGGAGAAAATTAATAAATCCTATTAATCCATAACAATCTAGATTAAAATGAGTAACAGCACATACTGTATTATAGCCCCTAGTACACATAAATATATGTTTTGGGAGTTGTACATCCCACCCAAGACTAACCAATCAAGACATACCCATCAGGAATAACCCGAAGGAATTTTCTGTACCTCAAGAACTAGTTGAAAATATTCCCAGGATAGGTAATTTATAACATTAACAGCTTTAACTTGTGATATTTTAATACATATTGATTGCCTGTATTTCTCATGTGTTAGAAGAATTATTTTTCAAAATCATTTCATCTCAACTGAAAATGCATAAACACACCCAGACCTCAACCAACAAAATGTATTCCTGCATTTTGAAGGAAATAAGTCATTTATTAGAAAGAGCCTTCCCACTTTTCACTAGGTTTCTGCCACTATTTAATACCTGGCACGCAGTCTCTGGATTTCAGTTGCATGCTAGACACTCCTAATCCAAGTAGTGCTGCCAAGAATCGAAGCAAAGACTGTCTAATGCAGCAGGATCTTATTATAAGCCAGTCCTAAATGACACTTAGGAAAAAAAAAATCAATCTTTTTTATTTTAATCCCCATTTTCCCCTAAATAACAAACTCCCGATTCCTTTACAAACTGATGAGGTGCCTATTCTGCAGGCCACATGCTGCAGCCGATTAGTGAGCAAGAAAAGCAAATGGGCTCGAGGAGCTGTAGAGCCTGACTGGCCCAGAGGCAAAACAGAGACCGGGGGCTCTCCACACCAGTGCCTTGGCAGGCCAGTCCCACAGACTGCTCCACGTTTCATGTCCCCATGTACAGTGCCTATCAGCATTTTACTTGGAGAACCCATCCAATATTTTTTATGCATTGTTAAAAGTAAGGACACCTATTTCCAAACTTCCCTGGTGATTTTCAATAAGGTTCTGAACAAAACCTGGTGAAAATAAATGCACAGTACTTTGAAAATAAAGGATAAATTACAGAAGCCAATACAATTGTCAACTTTATACCAGCCACAGTTAAATATTTAAAATCTGGAGAATAATCAACTTCACCAACAGATCAAGTACAGAAGCACAGTCAGCCTCTGGCACCCATGGACAGTTATCCTCTCCCATACCTAGAACTCGCTACTCTCCTGCCCAGGTATGATGGCATGCCTTTTTCTGTTCCTCCACCTTCAGAAGTAGCAGATTCAGAAGAGCCATCACATGCAGCCCTCTGAAGACAGCTTCATACTGCAAAAATGACCACTTCTCCCAAAATGCAGAAAGTGCAGAGGTGGTTTAGAACTGCGTCTGCTTTGCCACATATCTTGAACAGGAATTTGACGCCTCTTGGGAAGGTGAAGCAACTGACAGTTCACCTTGGCCACTGTAGTTTAATTATCTCTCAAATGCAGAGTTCCTTCTCACTGCAGCATACCCAAATTAACAGTAAACATCACTAACCTCTCCTTACACCTCTCCTCATTCTGTCTGTAAAGTGAAAATCAAACTACTTATCAGGGACCTTTTGCTATCTATATTAACTGGAAGTCTGATGGCTTATACTGCTCTTCAGGAATGTGGAAGAACTTAAGCACGTGTGATGATACTGATGTTAATATACTAAGAATATTGGTCTGGGAAAAAGGGGGACCCAGTAATGGAAAAGGGGAAGCCTACATTTATCTATACATTTTAGGATCTCAGTTCTATCATGCATTCTCTCAACACTTATACTGCTTCTATAAATGACTTACAAGGCTGGACTACAGAGTCTGCAGTCAGGTTCAACATAGTACTGCTCCTATTTTAAAGCCTTTTCAGAATGCCAATTCTTTCCTTAACACGTAAATGACACTGCTGGATTTATTTCTGTTCTGTTTCAGTAGTAATCCAGAAACTGGGACTTGTCAGTTTTGGCATTTTGTTTCAGGACCTAGACACATGTAGACACATGTTCTGCCAGGTGGCATTTTCTGATAAACATATTTCAAGGAATTACACATTTGAACATATACATGTAAAAATAAGAGGGAGTAATGAAGGCACGGCTATACCCGACTTCACACATAAACAATCACACATGACTGTGATGTTCAGAAGGGCAGGAGGTGTGAATACATCCACCTGTTTATCTTGCAGCCAAAGATCCCACGCCCTCTTTTCCTAAAAACTAAGGCCTCTCCCCTGGACTCCTCTGCTTCCTTTCCCATGAGCCATTCTCAATAAAGACACCAGATTCTGGTACACTGACGCTCTGCTGTGTGCGCTCACTGGCTGAGGAAGAGCACTTGGACAGGCAGATCAGGGAGGGTGTACCATCCCTACCAACTGACTCCATTCAGCACACCTACCTGGCTTACCAACACAAAGAAAAGACACATGCCTTTAGTAATAACTTACCTCCTTTCAGCTTTGGTCGTTGTCCACATGTCTGGTAGCTTGGCTCCTGTCCCTCTATGGAGCAACATCTACACATCAAATCAGACCTGCCTCAGAGGTGACAGCAAGTCAACCTAAGCATCTTCTAATCCAGCACATCAGACTTCACAAGCATATGCAGATCAGCCACAACATATGCAGGACATCCCCCAAAGGATGCACCTCACAATGTGTCAGGCTTGCCAAGGCTGGAAATCCAAGGAATCACACCCTGGAATAATCCTTTGCAGCTGGCACAAACTAAGTGTGAAAAACACATACCACCCTACATGGTTCAAGTGTTTCCATTCTGGTACTAGACCCCCCCCTAAGAACTCAACTGCAGCACAAAACATAAAGGTCAACTTAAGATTTGTCCCCAAATTTAACTAACTGACCTGGATTTCTTCTACTCTTGCTTCCTCGCATCCTCTAAAACTATAGAATTTGATCTTACATATTTTTACGCTCAGTTAGGTAAGGATCTGTGCCTAAATTTCTTATGTAGGTCCTTGATCTTAGCTTGGGGTTTTTCTAAACATTTTTTTGTTGGATTTGGTTTCTCATTTTGGGTTTGGGTGTTTTTTACAATCCTTTGCTCAATTGCTGCACATTTTTAGGGCATCTAATTCTCTTTCCTAAAATAATCACTTGACATAAATATTTCAAAACACATTGAGATAAATGTATGTTTCATTACAGTTAGATTACAATGGAACTTCTGCAGAAGCATTTCTGACACAAAATGAACCTTTGTGATTAATGCTAAGAAAACATTCCATATAATAATAAGGTGCCATAATTATTTCAACGTTATTTTAAAGTGTTACTAAACCATCAATTGCTCTAAAAACAGAGTGAGGCCTTGCAATAGAATTCAAACACACACTTTTTATAACACTTAACATATTGCACTATATGAATCACAGTAAATAAGCCCAATGGGAATGTTTACTGAGGCACAAACAAAGGATCTGCAGAAGGAACTAGTTTATCATAAACAATACAAATATTTACTCTACTATTTAATATGTGCCCAGCATGTCTATCCTTAATGCAGCATTAGCTGACATTAGGCATATGCCATATGTGCAAATAATTAATTCAAATTATGTTTTCTTCCAGTGTGCTGCCTCAGAAACGATCTGAATTAATGTAAAGATATATTCAACAGCAAGTACTTAAAGGATCTCTCTGTGTAACAATCCAGCCATGTTTGTCTTTAGGAGTACGAAGGTTTTAATACTTCACCCTCATTGTTATTCCAGTGCCAAGGGCTCATGGCATGTGAAACGCTCCTAACATGTTCCTTATGCAATCACCAAGATGACTAACATAGTGATTTAAAAGACCGATGTGCTAAACATTACTTGTTCTATAAGATAAAGCTTCAAATAGCAAAGTCTTCAGAACACATCCCCCTTCTTTAAACCAAAAGAAAAACCCTGAGATTAAACATGTTTCCAAAGAATCCAGTAGGTTGTCCACAGCAGTTTCCCGCAGTGCAGGGGCAGATCGACTGCCCATATAAACTCAGGCGGTGTGCAATACAGAGACTGGCAGGTTATTTCTGACACAGATGACACAGCCTGTAAAAGTGCTCCTGTCAGCCACTACACCACACCTTGACACCATGAGTTACTGCACTGGAACTTGCTGTTTGCATGGTATTTCAGGTGCAATTTGCTTAAGAAAAAGAACTTATGCTTTGGCCCAAAGTGCTACATAAAATAAATTATAAGCACTTCACTAATTTTGAAAGGCATATGTTTTTATAATGCCATTTCTGTAAACCTTTATTCACGCCTCTTCTCTGGGAGCTGCATGTTGGTACGTTACTCCTGTGTTACTCTTCTGTGTAGATGGTTACTGCCTACTCTCCATACCTACTGGCTCTCCTTTCCTCACCAGCTTTTCAGCTGATACAGAAAAAACCCTGACTGCTGAAAAGGAATTTCTCCATCCCAGAATCAGCTTGGAGAAATGCCATATGCATCTGCTGAAAAACAGCTTGCCTTGTCCACAATTACAATCCAAGGAATACTGTAATTCAGTCCCCTTGAAAAGACCCATGGAAAGGAGACGGTGAGATAACGAAAAGCAGACAGTCTTGTTAAGCATTTGAAAACCCCTAGAGTCATGGGCCCCACCTGGTGTTTTATTTCTCCCTCATACAAAAATTCATTCTCTAGTCGTATTTCCCAAAGCTCAGTCCTATTGATCTCAAAGCTGCTCATGTTCTCCACACAACTGGAAGCGCCACAACTGAGGCTATGCATTCATTCATTTAAATACACAAATTTACAATGACACATTAGTTCTACCGAAGGAGTGAATCCCACAAAACCCCAGTTTCACACAGACACCGGGGAAAAGTACACTCCAGCTCTCTGTCACGTACCTGGCTCTGATTTGGGCCATGAAAAATGTGGAAACAGCACATTACCGACAGGCACTATCTATTTAGGTACCTTAGAAGCAGTTAAGCCCTTTCTCTGGACTCCTGTCAGGTGCCCAGAAGCACTCATAGGTGCCTCATCCCTTTACAAACCTGGCCTTTAATATCTGTCTCTTTCCAGAGACACACTGGGCTTCTTGGCAACAGCTCCCAGCTCATCCGTTCAGTGCGGCTGCCCAGGTACAGCCTGGCACAAAGAGGCTGGGAGTTGTAACACAGGTTTTGCTGCAAGAAGAGAACAGGGTGATGGCAAGGCAGACACTTCTGCCATCCAAACTGGAACAGGACAGGAAAGAATGTGCTCTACCCTTATTCTGACATTACAGTATGAAATATAAAGGAAAAATACAAGAGTTGGTGACATAAAGTTCAGCTAGGCAAGGACTAATGTAGGCAATATGGTGTTAAAATGTCTGCAGACATCTAAATAGCATAAATAGCAATATTTAAGGGGTGGTAATGACACCCAAAACCAACCAAAACAGACACAGAAAGAATGAAGTAGAAATTCCCTTCTTTCCATTTATAAACGTTTTATGTTTTAAGCTCCTGGTCACAGCATGAAAAACCAAATCAGAAGGAAAACCTTGCATATGCATGACACTGCCTATTAAGCAACCAACATGGTATCATGCTCAAATGAAAAACCTTATCAGAAACATACATAACCAAGACCTATGACACTGCTTTCTGCACACAGTTCTAAAAACCAAATACTAACATTAAAAAAAAAAGAAAGATCAAGTACATTTTTCTTGCGAAATTTCAACATAAATTTTTGACGTTGTACCTCATTCCCAGTTTTACCATACTTGGCCCCATGGAGACACACTGAGCCATTTGTTGTTTAATAAAGCTGCCAAGACTAAGCCAGAAAATTTAGACAGTTAGCTTTATTTTACTAGTAAAATGCACAGTAAAGTAAGAATGACCTTCCACATGAAGCCTGAGGGGCTGGAGGCATTTGCACATACATGTCAGTCCCTGGAGCTACAAGCTACAAAGCTGTTTCCTGGTTTTCTTCATTAGTTTATGTTTTAAACCATTATAAACTATGCTTTAGTGATCAAACATGGAATACGAGGTAAGAATCCACAAGCACAAGAGCCACTTTACAAAGCCCAACAGAGCATGCAACCCATTTTGACAGGCCAGACATGATCTAGCCAGCCCATGACTACAGCAGGATGGGGTTTAAGACCACTAGATACACTGAGGTTTCCAAGGTAAGCCTTTCTCAAAGACAGTACATGCTTAAGGTGATCAGAATATAATTATATGTGGTTACATATGTACGTAGTTCTAACATAAATATTTTAAAGCAAAATATTTTATTGCTATTTTACTGAAACTTAGGAACTTTATAGCATGAAAACCTACAATGACAACTTTCTTTCACCCATGATCAAACATAAAGAGGAAATGTATATGACAGCTTTCCTTATCCAGAGCACAAGGGGTTACCATAGATAACAGCAAAGTCATGCTGAAACTATGAAAAATACCTTGATGGTGTCCTTTTAAAGTCATAACTTATTATGGGAAATCACCGTTCACAAGCATAAATTTGTTTCTGTATAATTCACTGTCCAGTGACATTTGATTCCTTCCTAACAAACCTGTATTTAAGAGGAAAGTCATAAAATTGAAACAATGGCAATGACTAATTCATGGCTTAGTGCTCCATTAGCAATTAATAAATTCACCTGGCAATATCCAGAAACCAATCATCTGCCACTTTTTTTTTTATTTCATTTCATTTTCTGTATCTTGCATATCCTCTGGGGCCATCATACATAGTGCCTTTACCTTGCTTGCAGAAAACTAGTAATTCCTCATTGTACTTCAGTGTTTCGGGCATCATCTTCACTGCATTATTAAATGCACATGAAATAAATACATCTCATAATGTGGTGGAGAGCGTAGTACTTCACAAAGGCTCCACTGTTTCACAAATAGCTATCAAGTTTCTCATGCTCAGTGTGTTCATCTATATTTCATCATCCAGGATGGAATTTAATTTGCTTGGGAGTATTTCAGCCTTACAAAAGCTCCAAAAGAAGTTTGTCAAACCCAAAGGGGAGTCTTTGAATCATATTCGTGATAGGAGACACACAGTGAATGGACCCTGACAACTTCCATCTCTTTTGCCACTTAATGAGCAGCCACCTGAGGCAGTAACAACTGTGGTGGAGGCAAAAATATTCCAAAATAAAAGAACCTTTTAAGAGACCACTTTGTCATTTGGACCCTCCTCCCTTCACAGCAAGCCAAAGGTCCTACTGATCCAAACTGATAGTGAGAGAGGACGAAAGGCAGGTCCTTGATGCAGGCAGGTGCTAAGCCACCTAGGGCTTTGGAAGTTGCAGAAAACACATGGTACTCTACCATTTGCCGCAGCACGCATTTCATACATGAATATAACAATAAATCACATACAGTCTTCACCAATCAAGGCACTGTCCCAGTAAGAACTGTGAGTCAGAAGAAGCGATAGCCATAATGTCCTTCCTCGTTATTTCTCTTCTGGTTCCAAGGGCCAATGTAGACATTTGAGTCAATTTGCATCTCCTAGCATTTAAGGAAAAGAAACAAGATTCTGTCCACAAGCCACCTCCCCTTCTATTCCTGCACCTATGAGATAAGGAGCCAAAACTAGGATATTCCACACAATTCCCACAATATTTCCCTCTAACTCTCTATGCAATCTGAGCTAATGCAGCTGATCTTACATTGTATTGTTTCTTCCCATGTATGCCTTAATATTAGCAGATGCTATGGTGTTGCATGGAAGGGAACTCTAATAGTGAGTAAATAGGCTCTGAAACAGCAAAAGCTCAATATTCCAGTAGAAATAGAGAACAACCAAATAAAAAAACCTACAACTGACACCTGCCTGTGCCGATCCACTAGTATCCACTGGAACATCCTCATAAAAACTACTCTCAATTCCACTCTTATACAAGTTATATACCAATGTCACTTCAACAAAGCCTAGTTTACGTATGCTGGTGGGTAAGGAATCCCCCAGTCGGGTGCTGCAATCCACCCGACTGTTTTAGGCTATTTTATGCAAGAGTATCAACAGTAGCACAATTCACAAACAGTCTGGGAGGCATTTTCAGGGAGTCAGAGGGGGCTTCTGGTTACACAAAACATGGCATCACTCAGAAGGCAAAAACCTGTCCCAGATTACACTGCTATAATATACCAAACATCTGAATATCTATCTGAAGGGGGCCTATAAGGCTGCTGGGGGGGGATTCTTCATCAGAGACTGCAGTGATAGGACAAGGACTAATGGGTTCAAACTTACACAAGGGAAGTTCAGGGTAGATACGAGGAAGAAGTTCTTTACTGTGAGGGTGGTGAGGCACTGGAATGGGTTGCCCAAAGAAGGTGTGAATGCTCCATCCCTGACAGTGCTCAAAGCCAGGCTGGACAAAGAGCCTTGGGCAACATGGTATAGTATGAGCCGTCTCTTCCCATGGCAGGGGGGTTGGAACTTGATGATCTTAAAGTCCTTTCCAACCCAAAGCATTCTGTGGTTCTGTAAGTTAAATAGATGCATTAGGTGGCTGTGTACAGAGGTGGCAGATTTCAGTTTAGCACCAACAGTCTTCTTGTGACAATCTACCAGATTCCTCCAGCACACTAACCAGGAGAGTCCATACTGACTGGCACTGCTTAACTGTTTGCCTCAGAGATACAGTGGGAAGGGAGGAGCCACCTCGTATTTGAAGTGATTATCCCAGTTCATATCGACTGTTTAGCATTTCTTGAGAAATCCTCAAAAGCTTCAACACTTTGATGAAACTTCCTTGGAAAAGAGATCAATAATTTGCTACGCTGCAAAATTTAATTCAATTCCTGTTGATAACAAGAAGATACAGGAGTGTGATGTTTGATTTTGTCTGCTACACCTTCTGGTTTTAAAATCTTCCTACCTGTACTACCCTGGTTTGCTTTTTCCACGGCCTTTGCTGCATCACTTCTGGCAGTACCTCTCAAGGTATGTAACACCTGAAGCTTTTAAGAGGGTACCCAAAAGAGTTTCGCTAATACCATTCTGTACCAATTTTATTACACAAATCTCATTTTCACTCTTTTTTTTTCCCTTACCTTCATCACTGGAAAGACGGAAAATTAAAAGAGTTTTATGCCAGTATTTTCACATACGTTGTTTTCCAAAAATTCACCTTAAACATTATGTGGCACTTTTTTAATAAGCAGCACCACCTCAAGTATTTCTCCTTTATTTGCCTGGTAACACATAAAAGTAGGAGATCCACAATTTTACTGAAATTGAGGTCAGTCACAACCTAGAATCTGCAAAAAGGTGTCTTTTTTAGTGTCTTCAGCTAAGATTAGCTCAGTTCTGTGGACAGTGAAACAGCTGCATTTACATCACGTAACTGGTAACGGTATCACTGCATCTGGTAATGGTGCAAAACTGACTTGCAACTTTCAGAACTGTACTTTTGAATTCAGACACGTCACTATTAAAGGGGCATCATCCACAGAAGGTGGACAGCAGCAACTCATCAGTAACCTCACAAAACAGCAGGCAAAGTCAGAAGTTTGGGGTTTTTTTTCTAGTTCGGTTGGTTTGGTTTTTTACATCTCTTCCTCTTGCCTCCTCTCTCTTCAGATTCCATGTTAGTGTTTCAGCACTGAAATTTTCATTCTTACTGGTCAGGTTTCTGCTGAGACAACTACTTTATAACCAGTCCTTCACAATAATTTTTCGTGATACTCCTCTGCAGGAGGAGTATAACTTTAATGTCACTGTGAATATGATCCTGTATATCCGTAGCACTGAATTTATAGCACACACGTGGAAAATCTTGTAAACTGCCCTTCTCTTGATAGATTGTGCAGTAAACTGTATAGTATTTTAATTAATTTCTTAATTACAAACCTAAAGTGAAATCTCACATGCATGCACAGCAAATATTGTTGCTTTAGCCTGACTAGCACAAGGCAGATCAAGGCAGAAATGCTCAAAATAAGTAGAACCATCTGGAAAGATAGATACTGGCTCTCGCTTGCTTTTACTCACTTCCTTCCTTTTTTCCTTCTCTGATAACTACAAGATTACTTTTTCCAAGCCCTGTATTTTAACCTTCCAGAAACCTCATAAGCCTGAAATACTGCAACAGAGGAATTAGTACTAAAACAGGGACATTCGGTAGACTGAGTAACTTAGCAGCTGTATTTCATGATAAAACACAATCATTTGTGTGTTTGTTGTCACTAATTGATCCAGGTAACTGCTGTCACAGGGCAGATGCATGTGAAGCCGGACATCCAGGTGCTGTTAGCACCTAGTCATGCAGAAAATTCCATTTCTGTAACATGATTACAAAGTAAATACATCTTTCTCTCGGATTTTACTCATCCAAATACGAGCTTCCATTGCTGATCTTTACCCTTCTAACCACACACAATATTGACTTAACCGCCTAATAGCTACCCTACAGTGACAAGGCTACTTATAAGAATGGCACAGAAGACCAGTCTATTACTTCAGGCCAAGCAGCTATCTTATCTTAATTCCTGCAGTGGCCAGATGTGGGTGCCCTTTGGAAGAATTCATGTCCTCTCCTCCCCTCCTCTGAGAGTTTCTAACAGCTGCAGTCCAGAGCATTTCCTGCACTTGATGGAGTAGCTGTATTTATTAAATCCCAATGGATCTCTTAAGTCCTCATTCAATTCTCTCCTTGAACAACATCACCTTTGCTTTGCTCACCCCATCTTTTCGGCTTTACATTCCAACCCTTGCGTTTGTTTCCTCACAAAATATCTTAATCCATTAAAATCCACACAATTCATTCAATTAGTGTTTTCTCTTGAAGTCACTCTATGAAACTCATGCAAATCAGAGTAAAAATTCACAGAATGGTTGAGGTTGGAAGAGATCTCTAGAGGTGACCTGGTTCAACCCTGCTGCTCAAGCACGGTCACTTTGAGCCAGTTGCCCAGGAGCATGCCCAGGCAGCTTCTGAATATCTCCAAGGATGGAGACTCCACCACCTCCCTGAGCAATCTGTGTCAGTGTTCAGTTCAGATGGAACCTCCAGTGTTTCAGTTTGTGTCCATTATATCTGGTCACTGGGCACCACTGAAAAGAGCATGGCTTCATCTTTCACCCTCCCTCCAGGTATTGATCTACACTGATAAGGTCACCCCTGAGCCTTCTCCTCTCCAGGCTGAACAGTTTCCCCTCTCTAAGCCTCTCCTTGTACGAGAGGTATTCCAGTCCCTTCCTCATCTTTGTGGATCTTCACTCGACTCTGTTCATTATGTCCATGTTCTTTTCTACTGAGAGCCCAGACTGGACACAGTACCCCAGGTGTGGCTTCACCATTTTAAGAACTGATGAGATTCTTGCACTGTTTGAGAACACCCCACTCACTTTTTTAACACTATTTCAAGCTTTGCTGAAAGGTAAGGTAGAAATAATGGCTTGGAAGATGTTCTCTTAAAATACTTGGGGTTCTTCCCTGATCCCTCACATGCCTAACAGCTCGGACTTGACAAATCTCAACCAAAGTAGTTCAGAAGGATGAGAAAGCAATGCTTATGGCTGATTTAAGTACATCCGTGTGAGTCACTACAACAGTGACTCTAAGTGCTACATTCAAGTCTCCCAGGTACCCACTGGTAAGCACGGAACCAGCATGGAGCTAAACAAAGTCCTATGCTCTCTTCAGCAAACAGAGCTGACAGAGCCTGAAGAGCACAGGCCACGTATTCTCAAATAGTTACAAAGCTCGTTTTTAGTACATAACAATCAGATATGCCAGCCACTGTAATACTGAGGACTGCTGGAACAGGTTCTGGCTGCAGAGAGCTGTTCTCTGCTGCAGAGGTAGGGACTAGCTGGGCAGCAGCACTGACCTGCCACTGGGAACTGTGCTGTTCATGCGCCCAGCCGGCCTCTGCATCACCTGCCATGCTCTCCTGGCTGCCAGGCTTCATCTGCTTCACATTTCCCAACCACAGTTAAAACAGGCACCGTGCCCTTCCAAGCAAGGCCCATTACCTGAGCTCTGGAAAGATCTGCGACTAGCTAAATACTTCATTGTCAGGTGGCTGAAATTAGGTGAGAGTCTGCCACTCCTCCTACTTCACTGAAGCCTTTTGTCCATTTCTTCTGCTCTCACATTAAATATACGCCTTCTATTAACAGCTTGCAACTAAAGCAAAAGCACAAGATCTTGAGAGAGGAATTCTGCACCAGTTAAGGAAGAATGAAACTCAGGCACAGCCGTACACCTGAGAGCTGGCACCAGGCAGCTGGCCAGAGCTGCTCCAGAACAGCCCATGCAGCATGCAGCGGGGCTTGTCCTCAACACACACACTGAAGCAGGCAGGAGGGATGTGGAGGCACCTTACGAAGCAGGACCAGTCTTGTCCTGTTGCATCCAGAATATCCTGACTCTCACCTTTGTAGCGCGAGCTTTCAACAGAAGGTTATTGCCCACAGTAATCGGAGTTCTGTTGGGTTTTGTTTTAAGTACCCTCACCAGCCAGATTGTCTCTCAAGCTCTAATGATGCCTCGCATTCAATGCAAAGTGCAGCACTGCTGCTTGGTGTTACAGTTGTATATGCCAGATATGTTGGATTAAAAAAATTTTTTAAAAAACTGTAATAATGGTGCAGTCTCCTGAGAATACATTTATTTCTGCAGTATAAAATAAAATTAAATTCCTCAATCTCAAAAACTATTAAAAGGTTGTATTTAAAATGCATGAAGCATTAAAAAGACATCAAAATTAAAATAATCTCATAAATCTCTTCATTTAAAAGACTTATTAGAATACAGATAGAGGCAGAAAACAGCTGCCCTGCAGACTAAAGCAGTAAATTATGACTATTTTAACTTTTTTTCATTTTCATCATTGAAAATTTCCTCACAGACCGATTGCAGTTGTATAAAAAGACCAACTGCCCCTATATTTAACATGTGAATAGTAAATTATTTTTCAGTGGACCTCACAACAGATAAGCTGTATATTCTTTCAAATGTCAGCAGACGATGGGATCGTTTCCAGGCAAAGGAGGTGGGGAGTGTTTTCAGAAATCAGTACTGCATGCAAAACTACAGAATTAATCAGCAATTCATTTTCTTCCACACAACAGCAGCGGGACACTGCAGCAATTGCCGACTCCAGTGCTCCAAACTCCTCCCACACACTCCTGGCTATTATTTTTAACAGAAGCCCAAAGTTAGGCTTATTTAAATATCAGCAGGCTGACTTGTAAAGTGCTGAGCATGGAACAGCTCCAGGAAGTCTGCTTATTTAGGAAGCTTAACATGGCCTTAATAACCTACATTTAGTCAAGAGTTAGGCTTCTTTTAGAAGCAAAGAAGAACCTTCCTCTCATTGGGTAGAACTGAGAATAGCATGAGGATTTGAGAGCAAAAGGGGAAAAATCAGGCACGTGCAACAGGGGAATTAATATTTGCTTCATTATCAATCAGTGACATTCACCCTTTTAAAAATGACTGTCAAATTATATTTTTCAGCAAGTGCCCTCTCTCCTCAGCCCATCATTTATCAGTCTTCATACCAGAGCATTCCTTGGAGTACAATTAGATGATCGTGCTGATTGCTCTCAAAGTAGCTCACTCAATCCAAGGAGAAGGCAAAGTAAAAACCTGAGGGAAGGAAATTTCACACCATTTATCCCTCATCTCATATGGTCTCCAGTAGTATGATCTTTGCTCAGCCAGGCTGCTGATATCCCAGCAGATTACAGTGGGAAATGCTAAGGATCCACAGAACTAGGGAAATGAAGAACAGCAGCAGCGAAGCTACCAAGGGGAAGGGAGGGGAAGAAGTTAAATCAAGAGGATAAAGAGTGCTCCCACATAGCCATTTGCGGGTTTTGCTTCACTGCAAATTATATCATATGATATTATAAACCACTTTTCCTGACAGCAGTGTGCATTACTGTGCACTTTAACTTCCTTCCTGCTTACAAGAGATAAGATTAGTAAATGTTTGCTTTATTAACAACAAGTTGAAATGCTATTAAACCAACTTAATTGATGGTATAGTTACATGGAGTCTGCTTCTTGTTTGTATTTTTCAAAACTTACACCTGCAACAGAAGTTGACTTCTCTCCAGAAACAAAATAAATAAAAGCCACCCACATCCGCTGCTCTAATTCCATGTACTTGCTTCCAACTCCAGCGCCTGTTCAGACTGTGCAAAGCTCCTTCGCTAAAACCCCAACAAGGACAACGGAAGTGCTGAAAGATAAAAACTCCTTGTAACTTATTCATCTTTCCCACTACTAGATTACCATCATGTCTGGTCAGTGAGTTTCGTCTTTTGGGCTCCAAATAAAGCAAGTAGTCAACCAGAAGGCACAGTTCTAAACCCAGTGGGTTAGTGCATCATCAATAAAAAAACACTTCTGCCCTTCTTTTACTTTAGCCTAAGGTTAGCTTCCTCATGAGTGGCTCTGGATGCTTCTGTAACCTTCCCTGCAAAATGCTTATGCAGGAGAACACTGTGTGTTGTACAGCCGCTTCAGTAAACTGCTGATAATGGCAAGCTCAAACGTACATCACTAAGAGCACACCAACTCTCTACTGGAAACCCAGAGAAGAGGAACTCTCTATTTGGAACAGAAAAACTTTAACTGCTGGTGTAAACTGTAAAGGACGATGGTGCTGCCTATCTGACAGGGCTCTTCTTCGAGTTTGTTGGGTCCCTCATCCTATGCCTGCACCAAATGCATTGTTGTTATTTACAGCAAATAACATAATTTAAAAGTTAATCTATATTTTTTAGAAAGGCTGTAAAGCAAGGCAATTATACAACTCTCTAAATGTAATTCCCACTTAATATAAACATACCAGATAAACTGTAAGCCAGGTCTTATTTAGGTAGCAATACCTTGACAAGCAATATTATTATACCCTTAATTCATTATGTCTCCAATTGATCAGTTTCTTATCTGACTGTTATAAGAACGTAACGATTGGTACACACTTGTCAAGATTGTCAAGCACAAGATAGTAAAAGCCCAAATGAAATTCAGTCTTTTCCTAATAAAATCCATCAAAACCTATTTTTTATTTACAGCTAATGATCATATTCAAGCTAATACAGTCTGCAGAAAGGCAGTCAGTAATTATGTTTCCTTACAGCATTTCTTCTTTTAACAACTTTGACATAATAAATGTTGATGTCTGCTGGAATCCTATCAAAATTGTAGCCATATGACTGTAAACTCTATTACACTAGACAACATGATGGGGGGCTGGCTGGTACATAAGGAATTAATCCTAATTACATGATATTATTGTACTGGTCACCTGCCTAGTACAGTTTGAGAGTGAAATATAAGTTTGTATTTTGGACTTCAAATGTTAGGGAAAAAAAAAATAGCAGAGTAGTATTTCTTATGACTTATGAGATAAAGCAAGAGAAATCACTTCACGTAGCAAACTAAGTTTGAAGGATTTACAGAACTAGATCCTCTGTAACCCAGGGTAGCCTCATTCATATCAGCAAAAACTACTGCCCAAGAATCTGACGCTCCGGCATCTTATGCAGTATCAAGGTTCTGCAGAAAATAAACCTCAGTGTTACCAAAGTACTTCCATCCCTCTTTGTTATAAAGGAGAAAGCCAGAACTGGATACCAATGCCCAATCCTTAGCATACCCTAAAAATGTGATACACTTTCTTTGTGGGCCTGTGAAACCACCTTTTCATCCACTTGTATACTCAGATCCAGTGAACAGCGGACCCACCAGAGTAGAAATGGTCATACTGGTGAGGGCTGAGCAAGAGAATTCCTTGGCATAAAGAATTACTTTTTTTCTGAAGTGCAACTTTACTATATGTATACACACAAAACCCATCCCTTCTCCTTATATATATATATATATATATATATACACACACTCACACACATATACACACTTTTACACACATCCAGTGTAGTGCAACCTGTGAAAGACTGCAGGATGGCAGTCCCCATTGTCAGACTTACCCTGCAGGAAGAGCGGATCTGCCTGTAAAAAAAAGGCATGCAAAGATATTTGCTTACATTACACATCCTTTCTGTAAGGCACAACTGTGCAAACAGTTTAAGGTCTGCACACTGCTAAACCCTTATCCCTGAAGATGCTGTGAGCATTCCAATTAATTTTAGACTTCATTTAGTAACTTGAATACATTAGGTAAGCAATCATTACAGCATCCTGCAGAGTGCTTCACACAGCTCTGTATCGTATGAGGTGAAGGCTCACCCTTACATACAAGGTGCAGGAAACTTGGTAAACTGATCTTCAGTTGTGAATTAGCAGGGCCTGGATGTGCACACCGAGACTGGATGGTCCCACTCAGACTCCTGAAGAACATCAGAGCGGTAGGATAGAACAGACCTGTGTCCCCAGGCCAGCCCCGCTGCCTCCCACTGACCACATTTCTTGTGAGGAGGGTCACTAAAGCTGCTCAGAGAAGCATCTGCACTCAGTGCTCCTACACAGAGGCAGCCAGCGCAGCCACTTGCAGTCCCTGCGAGGCACCCGTGACCTCCCTTCCAGACCAGGAATCAACAGAGCAGGTCACTCAGATCCCTCAGGATCACCTATGATCCTGAGGGAATCTGCAGTGGTATATATTTTCTAGAGTGTTCTCCTCAACTGGTTTCTCTACTGCATTGCTTGAAACCACCCATACAAAACCAGCATTTCAACTAACACATGGTACCACACAACCAGCCCAGCTGCTGTTAGCAGGGCTTTTTTACCTCCACTTTCCTGTCTAATGGGACCTTAAAGTGCCTGTTGGCTTGACTTTTCTAATTTTTCTATTTTTAGAAGGCATCATACTACGAAAAACACACTGGAGTGCCGATGTGGGAAGACAGGAAGATCCCAGATGGTGTTAGTTGTCATAGCTTCACTTCAGTGTCATGACAACTCACAGCAGCTGAGGGCCTCCACTCCATTTCATCACATTGAATATTATGTTACATTTTAATGCATATTTATTAGACTGACATTTGTCCCCTAGCTTCAGCAGTGAAGCTTTGATTTAGCTTAACACATACGTGAGGCTGAAATTCCTGATTATCCAAACTCTTGATTATCTTCTGGGTTTAGGACACTCCCATAGGACCCTCAGATAACCAAGTTTTCCCTGTATAAAACAGCAGTCCTATAACCACATTATAATGGAGTTTTGTTTCACCTATAAAGGTCAGGGCCATAATACAATTTAGCAGTGAGGGTAAAATATGATTTACTTCCGTCCAAAGGCAAGACCAAATCATGTTATAACGCTGAGGGTAAGGGAAAAACTATCAGGTTACAGCACAATCCTCCAAAGTCATTTTGCCTGTTACAACCATAAACTCTGCGTTAGCACCTGATAGCAGAGGGAGCACAGTACTTAAGCAGGCTATCACAGTTCCTGGGAAAAACATAACTCTGCACACTGCTAAAGGAAACCATAATTTCTGCTGATGAGAGTGCACTGAGTGGCCAAGACCTCTACAAGCCCCATCTACCGAAATCAATGAAGCCAGAAGAGGCACGTAGGTCACTAATTAATTGTTTCTGTGTAATAGTTCATGATCTCATAACTGCCCACATAAATATTCATTTCACTCCAACCCAAACCACTGGGGCCTCCTACAGAGCTTGTGCTAGAAGATCACAAAGGACCTTCCCGGAGCATTCAGCGCTTCAGCTGCTTTTAATTGGCGGATGGTCCCACTGGGCCACTGCCATGTAAGCCTGAGCTCCAGATGCTCCAATCTACCTAAGGTTTGGACTCCAACACCACAAAGCGTAAAAATCAAGTCCCATGCAGCCCCTCTGCTCTGTCACACCAAGCAATTCCCAGCTGTGGCCAGGGTCTAACCGCATGCTCACACCTAACATTCCTCTTCAAAGAGCTTTAGAAGGAATAAGGCTGCAAATTCTGAATCTGAAACTAGCCTGAACGGTTCTCTGACTGCTTTCACACAGCTATGAGCCATGATGTTACCTTCATGGTCAGTCTGCTAGGCCATGTCCCTGGTGTTATGTTTGCTTTCTTAAAAAAATACTTAGCTCTGCAGTCAGCCTAGGATCTCAGTTCAGTTGCTTAAGCAAAGGCATCCAATAGTGTCTACAAAAGGCTGGATCCAACGCAGTATCTATGGGATGCCTGCACCCTTCCGGACTAGCAGGTAGAGACTGTCCTAGCATGCATCAAATGGCATTAGCCACCTCAATTCAGGTAACTGAACTGGCCTTGGTGTTTCATAGAATCATAGAATAGTTAGGGTTGGAAAGGACCTCAAGATCATCTAGTTCCAAACCCCCTGCCATGGACAGGGACACCTCTCACTAAACCATCCCACACAAGGCTTCATCCAACCTGGCCTTTAACACTGCCAGGGATGGAGCACTCACAACCTCCCTGGGGCAACCCATTCCAGTGTCTCACCACCCTAACAGGAAAGAATTTCCTCCTTATATCCAATCTAAACTTCCCCTGTTTAAGTTTTAACCCATTACCCCTTGTCCTGTCACTACAGTCCCTGACAAAGAGTCCCTCCCCAGCATCCCTATAGGCCCCCTTCAGGTACTGGAAGGCTGCTATGAGGTCTCCACGCAGCCTTCTCTTCTCCAGGCTGAACAGCCCCAACTTCCTCAGCCTGTCTTCATACGGGAGGTGCTCCAGTCCCCCTGATCATCCACGTGGCCCTCCTCTGGACTTGTTCCAGCAGTTCCATGTCCTTTTTATGTTGAGGACACCAGAACTGCACACAATACTCCAGGTGAGGTCTCACAAGAGCAGAGTAGAGGGGCAGGATCACCTCCTTCAGCCTGCTGGTCACGCTCCTTTTGATGCAGCCCAGGATACGGTTGGATTTCTGGGCTGCGAGCACACACTGCCAGCTCATGTTCATTTTCTCATCGACCAGCACCCCCAAGTTTCTGCAAAACTCAATAGAGGGGGACACAAATTTTAATAACGCTTTTAAACAGTACTCCATTGATCTAGGAGCAAGGCAAAGGCAAATTAACACAATTTCAACCCCCAAGTTCAAAATGGGAGGAACATTTCTGTCTCTGCCTTAAGACCTCAGTATTTCACAGTATTTTCCTTGACCTTTTAAAAAGCAGCTTATAGACAGATTCTAAGATAGCAAGTACTGCACTTAGATATGCTGAAGTATAGAAGTTAATTAAAAGCATCATCCTGAAAAACAACAAACATAACTCTCACCGTTGAACCTCAAAAATCTGTTTGAATGAGTGTTACAGAATATAACAATGTGGAGAACAGTCCAACCATGCAGGCAACTACTTGAAACTCAGGAGGCTAATTCTATTCTGCTATCAGCTTGTAACCCTACGTGAGTCATTTAACTTACCTGTGCCTCAGTTTCCTCAACAGTAAACAACAACAGCTACTCAGATTTGCACAGCACTTAAACCAATGGCTGGCCACATCACATTTTCAAACCACAGTGACCCGTCCTGCAAGATCTGCACAGGTGACAGGGACCATGTAATTAAGAAGACATGAATGGAGCTACTTGGGCTTCTCAAGGTGTGCAAGAACAGCTCTTGCTTTTCACTCTTCCTTTTTAAAACGCTTGCTTGTTCCCTAAGAACAGTGATTTGCAGGTGTTTCGTATTCATTGTAAAATGCACAAAACAACAAAGAGTCGGGAAGATCTCAACAAAATTTACTTAAGATGTAATTCGAACAAAGTTCTCCCTACACACAAAAAAGTAACTGACAGTGAATGTTTGGTAACTTTGACGTGAAAAAAAGGGGAGAGATAAAATGCTTTTATGCAAATTTGATTTCCCTATAATAATCTAGAGCTATTCTGCTAGAAGGAATTATCTCCGCAGGCTGGCAGCTGCAGTAGGCAGTGAATTAAAAATGGCTCTGTATATGGGAAAATCTGTTCTATAATCAGTGCTATTCTTAGAGAGGACATCAATCTCACCAGCTCCCACGATGCTCTCTTCGTGTGCATGACACACCAGTATGATGTAGAAACTCCCATTACATCACTGACATTGATTTCCTGAGCATGAGGAATACACCACTGACACGCTGGGAAGACTGTTCCAGGAGTGACTGCACGATTTTGTATTTTTCCTTTAAAAACTCTGCAGCAATAAGTGACCTTATAAAAAAAAAAAAAAACCCTCAACAATGATTCATCCAACTGGACTTGAAATGAACTGCACATTCTCACTGCAAGGCTCCAGTTTCTGCTGGCTGTTTTTATACAATAAGCTCTGCTCCCAGGTCACAAGACATCAAGATCAAGATATTGCGTGAGTTTCCTTTGAACATTAAAAAGGCACAGGCTACAGGAAAGTATTTTAAGTAAGCAACCGCTGCAAAATGTCACTGTTACTAATGATGCAGCTGCGTGACAAAAAACCAAACTAACATACATCTATGCCACATAAGATTGTATTTCAGTCTGAACTTGCATGCTCAATGTAGGGCCCAGTCTCACTGTCAAATCAAATAGAGTTATATTGTAAATAAGTAACACCTCCGATGCACAAAACAATGATTCCCAGCTACGTCTAACTCTAGCATTTCCTTGGTATTCTTTGTCCTCACGCTTCCCACGTATGGTAATCCTTCTTCTGCTATGTCACTTGCACTGTAAACCGTCCTGGCTTGAGTGATGGATTTGAAAATTAAACAACCTAGGGG
The DNA here is from genome assembly GCF_037157495.1 of Lathamus discolor. Taxonomy (NCBI): domain Eukaryota; kingdom Metazoa; phylum Chordata; class Aves; order Psittaciformes; family Psittacidae; genus Lathamus; species Lathamus discolor. The sequence continues at coordinate 146,527,938 of NC_088884.1, read as the reverse complement.
GCTTACTGTTTTTAAAAATCATTTTATGTATCATTTTAAAATAACTTTAGGTAACCTGACACGAATACTAAGCCACTGGATCTATTAATTCCAGATTTACTCTCCTATGTTGCAGTTTTTTCCTGACAAACTGACTTGCAGAAATGTACAAACTGCACTGAAAGAAACTAAACACAAAATTAATGGGAAAAATGTCATAACCTCTCCAATTCATTAGTATCTGAAGAACTCCCATACCTTCAGCACTTGCATGAGGCACAACAGTTTAAAACAGAAGTGCCTTGTCTTTAAAAGATAAAACTTGCTCAAAGACTGAAGTAAGACAGCACACCTTAACCAGACAAATAAAATTTGATGTTGCTCATCAGCACTAAAAAAGGCTTTAAAAATCATGAGCCCCCCCTTACATCATCAAACTGTGTCTGCATGACCTAAACACACCATTCTACTGCTGAACTGATGTCCTGAGAGTTATTCCATTGCCTTCTTCTGGGGGTATGTTACTATGACAGCCTGGGCTTCCTGCAGACACAAGCACACATACCTCCACCCTGACCTCTCGGGTGTTGCAGGGATAACACTGAGTACGTTGTAGTTCTCTGGGAACTCCAAGCCTGACGCTTCTGTGGGGTTAATCTAAAAGACAGCTGCATCCATTTTGCTCATTTCTCTCTGTGGATAAACTGCAAATTGCATTTGAAAATAAAATAAGTTATTTCTAACCTTTCAGCTGGCAGCCAGTATCTTGGTAAAAAAGGACATAATTTATGACACTGATGATGTGTGGCTGCTTTCCAGAGACTGTAAACCAGTTTCCAGCCTGCTTTAATGCTAATTTAACAGTCAGAAGAGTTTCACTATTTAAATAAACGTTAAATAAAATGGAAGCATTTGAGTGAAGTTGCTCTCTGGATCGTTATCTCACAGCTCGGTGGTTTCTAGGCACTTTTGCAACACATCAGTAGCAGCAGTGGTTTATTCCCCACACTTGGAACACTACAATCCTCTTGCTTTCTGACCCTTAGGTCTCCAAATAGGAAAGACAACCTTGAGTGAGCGAGTCCGAACCCAGAATTTGCTGATTCCAAAGTATCCACTGCAGGCTGGAGGAATCCACGCAGACATTCCCTTCTACTTTTCTGAAGTCCAGCCCCAAAAGAGAAGAAAAGCTTCTGCAGGACCCCGGCTCCTTTAACAACCCTAGCCTGATTTAGAGTACTTAAAACTACTGTAACAAAATTTGTTTAAAGAGACAGGGCAGAAAATAGTAACACCTCCGACCCTTTTAAATTGAAGTCTGCTCTTCACCAGCTTTGAAGTCAGCACCCAGAATTGAGGTCCAAGGCACACTCCTCTAACGTCATTCTTCGCATCCAATATTAGCCCAAACCTGCAGTTCTCTATGAAGGGATAAGAGAGAATCACGTCATTAAACTGCAGCATCTTGCAAACGGATACAGATGATGCCCTTTCCAGACAAAGTATGACTGTGCAACAGTAACAGCTTATCTGGTGCTTTGAAGTTAAAGTCATCATAAGTGTTTTACCTGTGACTTCTAGCTTATAACAGGATCCCTGTAGCAATGCACTGTCAAATGGAGAGTGCTGAGCTGCATAACCTGTGCTTTTCATTAACTAAGTTTTGTCACCCACATCCTTACTGCTTGAAAATGCACTTCTACAGAGGAGTTACATTACCACAACCCTGTGACTATCCAGTCTTGTGATGTTAATGATAAAATGTTTTCACTTTCCTTTTGCTCCTCTACGCTCTGAAAAGCTTACCCGAGTGAATTCAATTCATTTCAACTTTTATATTGTCACTAGAACTGCTTGCTAAACCAGAATCAGTTACCTCTGTGCAAGCCCACAGTGGGCTGAATGGGTCTGTCTGCTCAACAACCATACTCACTGGGAAGAAATGTTAGAAAGAATAAACCCCAATTTCATTTGCCAAATTCAACATTAAAAAAAAAAATGTGCCTTGCAAATGAAGCAGTTGTTGTACAAAAAATATTTGGGCAACAAACAAGAAACCAGATTTTATTTATGAAATATTACTCTTCTGCAGACAAACACCACAAAAATTATTTATCTAATGGGGCTAAAAGTTCACTTTCAGGCGTTTCTGTCCTGTCAGGATAGAATCTGAAATCTTCTACTCAGAAGCACAGGAAACGAACAGAGGTCACACATCCATCTAAAATTATCTGACAGTGAAGTTGCAAGAATAATTCAAAGCCTTAGGTCTCATATAACAGACAGTCCACAAAAACTCACCTTGTAATACCTGCACAAAGCCCAAGTTACTTGCAGGGCATCTTTTAGAAATATATTATTTTGTCTTGATTTAGGGATGTCAGCTGACACAGGAGTTGTTGTGTGATGAAGGAATTAAGATTTGCGGATAAACTGTAAAAATACCAGTTTTCTAACTCCAGCTACTATCCACTGGATGTTACAAGCTACATCTTTATTTCCAGACTGAAGAACTCCCTTCCGGCAGAAATCCTCTCCTCATGGAAGGAAGGGCAAAGCTGGAGAAAATACTTTCTAAATACACAGACAGAAAAGCATCTGTAACAAGACAGATTTTGTAAGTTATTGAAGCTATTCCTAAGCTTTTACCTTAATATATGCAGCACCAATGGCCAACTTCTGTACTCACTTTTGTCACTGGTACTTATTCTCAAATAAATTCTGGTCTAAATGCTGGCATAAAAGCATATTGCCACTGCTGGCCCTGTGTTTCTGCCTTTATTTCTTACCTTTGGCAGTTAGTTTCAGCTTAAACATATTCAGTTGTTTTAAGAGGGAAAAAAAGAGTTTCAGTGAGTGACTGGAGAGAGCAATTACAGCATATGCTACCTGACCCACCTTTATCTATGAAGTTCTAGTAAAATTGTAGCCACTCGCTGGAAGAACTGGATCACAAAATAAAGGCATCCCTTAGCTGATAAATAAAATGCAGATTAGCAATCTGCCTTCTTTCCTGTGTGTTAAGGTTTCAGGGGTTCAAAAATAGCAAACCACAGTTGGCTCACACCAATCCTGCTAAAAATGGCTTCCTGATGCCTGCCTCTCAATTATATGCTTGATGTTTCAATAACATGAGAAAACGCTTCGTAATCCAGCTGCTGCTCTTCTCGAAGTTCATGACTATATGATTTAAAGTGCCACTGTACAAACTAAATGTTCAAACCCTTGCCACCTATAGCTGCATTACACTCGCGGCCCAAAAAATGCCTTGGCGGGCGCTCCGCGGTGGAGGCACAGTGACACCTAGTGCTCCGCACCCACCCGGCACATCTGGAACCCAGCGCTGGTCCTCCACACACCGCTGCTGCACCCAGGAACTGCTGCTCCTGACTCCCGAGTGGCTCACGGTGTGGATAAAAGCAAAGCGTCCCCAGAAAGCAGGCGAGGCACCGTCGAGGCGGCCTGCATGCAAGCACGGGTCTTTGAGCTCTGCAATTTGCACTCCCCCATACTCCAAGAGCGCTGCTACCTGGATAAAGTGTCTTTAAAAACATAAAGGTTACAAAGGGACCTTGGTATTTTGTATTTGTATGAAGTGCTCAATCTGTATTTCAGTTGGAAATGTCACCAATCTTTGTGACTGAATTACACGCTTGGACTTCACGGAAGGCTGCAGATTGCACCATTGTGTGTATGCCTGGCTCGCCAAAATTACAAGATGACAATAACTTGCTGAAAACCAGAAATCCTTTACATTAAAATAGAAGCTTTTGATAAAATAATATACCTTTGAATGGGATCTGTACCATAAATGATTATGTTGTGTTAAAAAAAAAAAAGTTAAGATATGATACGCATTCCTTTTAATTAAAGTTTAATATAAATTAACGTTTCTAGATGAAAACCTGCCATTCTGAGAACGGTTTTAAATTCTGCTTTGATTATTTTTTTTCCAGAGCACTGAAGCTATCATAGAAATGAATAAAAAGGACTAACAATGTCAGATTCTTTGGTAATTAATTTTGTGTCCTACTGCAGATGTACAAAATTCTATCAGCATTATCTTGACAGGCATGTCAACTCTTCTGAAAAATTCCTACCCATTATTTTATAAGCTTTATTGCCATTTTGCATTTTTTTATTAGATATGCAAGCTGCATAATGCAAGTTGTACTTCAGTAAATTAAATATAGTGTAAAGTTAGTTATTAGTACCAGATGACAATACCAGCATCAGTATAAAAGGAATATAAACTGTAAGATAACTGGGTCAGATTCTGTGCAGTATCTTTATTGCATCAGATCTACAATGCTACTGCACAATTGCTACCTTCTTTGCAGCTTTGCAATTCATACTGTATGAACTGCAAGTGTCTCAGAGAAGTATCATAACTTCCATAATATCACTCCATAAAAAATAATCTGAGAATTGCAAGGAATCAGAAAACTGAAGAATAAAACACTCCTATCGTTTGTAAATGATTAGATAGACATTCCTGCTATGCTAATACATGGTACTGGGTATTACAGCAACCTCATCAAAATCAGTCAGCAGGACTGAAGAGTATCTTTACCTTGATCATTACAGTAAGGGAAAAATATAATAATTCCTGAAAACCTTGATGTTTCTATATACCGCATTTTTTCCCCTAAAACTGAACCATCTTCCCTTTTCTTTCTCACTAGTAACAGCAGAAACATCTCCTTTCTCTTTCTTTTCTTTGTTCTGCACTTCAACAAAGATCCTAGCAATTAGCAGAGAAGAGAAAGAGCGCAAAATCTTACAATGGCCAAACTAAAAGCTTACAGATGCACCAACTGATAGAGCTCTGTCAGAATTCATCACAGAAAGAGAAACACCATGTCTCTTACTAACCTCATAGGCGAGAATAAAGTACTTGACAAGTGATGTGAATGAGCATCTGATCTCTGCTCTCAGGTACACTGGTGCGGATGAGGGAAAATACAGCCAAATACTTTTGACTGGTTCACCCAGCAGGCTCTCCATGGTGCTCTTCCCCATGAAACAAAGCACCTAAGCACATGCTTTAGCTTTAAAAGTTCGAGCTGTTCAGATGATTTCACTACAGCTGTCCCATTTAAACCTGTGCTGAATGGCCTTGCCAGAGGATTCCAGGATCAAGACGAAGGAGAAGAAATAAAAGAAAGCATATCTTGATGTCTGTGAGACTCTGAAGTGGTACCAACATTATTTCCATGCAAGCAATGTGACAAACCCGATGCTAGAAAAAGAGATGGTCTGGATTGCCAGCAAAGAAAGACTACTTCACCCACTGAAGCTACTACTCTCAAGCCAGAAAAGTACATCTGAACATAAAAATCAAGACACAGTTTTAGCACCCAACCCCATCCGAGTATGTCACAAGCACAAGGGAGATTTGCCATAAAACCATAATTTGAGTATCATCTCCCATCATTCAATACAATTTTTCAACTCTTTCAAAACTGCATTGAAAAATCTATATAATGTGTGCTTAGATTAATGAACTGTTTGAATCTGGATCGATATGCACTCAAAGATTTGAACTGTTGACACCTGCTGGATACAGCTCTAAGAATGCTTCATTCAGCTTATAGCCAATCAGTACTTTGTAACTACAGGGGTTCCACTTAATAAACAAGCAATCTAATGTATGACCTCTGTAGATTAATTTCCTGAGAGCAAGTAAATAATCTGGATTCCAAATTTCCATGATTATACATGTAATTACAGTATCACTTACCAATTAACACATTGATTTAAACCTTCTTGGGATTATGTACTTAAGTATAAAATAGGTGATTCAACCATCACTCAAATACTAAGCATCACTTTAAGATGGCAAAATCGTGAGCCACAGAGCACTATGCATCTAATTTCTCTTGTGGAAGAAAAACGTGTTATGATAATAGAGATTATGAGAGATCTATCATGACTATGTGTACACTATGGCTAGCTGGGGCTACTATGCAATAGCTGGACCAAACCAACAAACATCATGAAATTGCTCTTCTTTAGTAGCGGCGGCAAAGCCTTTTATACACAGTAGTTCATCTAAGTCTCCAACTGTCCTTTACTTAATAATAAAGCTGTGTTTGTACTTTGGTTTTCTGTTTGACATGCACACAGAGCAACCTAGCCATAGTTACCAGTTATCTAATAGATATACAAACAAACAGACAGAGATTTATGATGTTTTATTGCTACACTTTTAACAAGGGCAATAATTAATGCAGATTTATATTATACAGTAGTTCTTGACAAAATTGCCTCTTACAAACATTAATACAGCTTTCTATAAAGCAGCACTACAGTACATGAAGACAAATGAAAATCGCTACACAACTCCCTTGCAGACCTTATTAAGTTTAAATATTAATTCAGGGTGGTAAATGAAAGCAAGGGCGAGTATCCAAAGACTGCTTGTAAAGTATATTTCCCATCACATTTTGGTTTTAATGTTAAGACCTTTTTATCCACTGTTCAGCTGAGTATCTGTCATTTCACACCTAATACCTCGAGGGGAAAAAGAATTCACATCTGGAAGGAAATCATTATGTTCTTCGATTTTTCCCTTATCTCTGTTTTGTGAGCAATCCTTTCACTGAAAATTAGGCTATATAATAAACAGCCAAATTTTAACATACAGTACTGCTTGCAGTTTTAAAACTGCAGAATAGAGATAAGTAACTTCCAGAAACAAATTTCAAAAGTCCGATAAACTAAGTGAACAATACTTAAGGAAAAAATAGTTACAGAACCACAAAAAAGTGAAATCACAGCATTAAAATGCTTTATTTTCATATAAAGCTTTTGATGCTATGCACATTTCATATGACTATCACTGAGAGCCACAGACAACTGATTGCTAAAAACAATTAAAAATAGTTTAAATCATTCTTTTCTATCTGAAGAGAGATTCCAATAGGGCATCACTAGTTAAAGTTGTAACATAAGGTAAAATTTCCTATTAGACTTCATTTTTTTTTCAATACACAATTAATGCAGTAGACATTTGTGCAGTCTTCTAAAACATACAACAAAGCCATAAAATTGTCCTGTGTCAACCACTGTAATCCATCTTCAAGTGACTCAGAGGGGGTTGTCAGCAGCTATTCAGTAAAATGGAAAACCAAAAACAGTAAAAAAAAAACTCAATTCATAACAGCAATAATGTTTAGTTTCCTCAGGCATTACCTATCAGATAACGATCAGTAGTGACTTAGCTTAGGTATAGTATGATGCTCACAGCAGTTCCATAGCTAGTAATTAAATAATGCAATCTTGCCATAAACACTCACACTGTTACAAAACTAGCTTGCATGCATGGATTTCTCTCTCTCCACCGTCATCCCACCAGGCAGCTTTATGACGATCTGAACCATACATGCTTTGACTAGTAGTATTTTCTCTTTCAGTGCAGCACTAAGTCCAGTATACTGGAACAGTTTTAAGACAACACCTGTTGTACAGATGCTGGCACACTCGCTTCCTACATCCCCTCAAGAGAGACAATAGCCCCTTACATTGTAGACACTCTTTAGCATATTCCACAGCCCCTCCACGGAATTCCTTCTACTTCTATCCATAACTGCAACCTCTCAAAAGAGCACTTCCTGTCAGTAAGCATCTGATCCACTTCTAATGAAAAATGCGAAACACTGAATCTTCCCACTGATTGTAAAGGTGAATAGCTCAGCGCTGAAGTGCCTGTAAAGGCCCTAACAGGATGAACTCTGATTATGAATGAATCTCCTGGATGCCATCACAGGAGCCAGAAAGAGTTAAAGGAACAAAAAGTAAAAAAATTACCCTAATTTGGACACTGGCCTGAAATCAAAGAGATTCACACTGAATTCTACAGCACCTTGCCACCCTCCGCAGAGACAATTAGGCTAATTATAAACTATATAATCCTATATATCCTCCTGGTGTAATCAGTATGTGGCTGTAATTAAACTGCCTCCACAAGTGAGCAGCAGCTCAGACATGTCAGCAAACGTTTCAGTGCACCATGAAGACATATCTGACTCATGATATGAATCTATTCTGCCCACACCAAGAAAACAGACACATAAATACACATGCATGCATGTCTGGGAGGATCTCAGCTACCATGACTTTAGAATACTTACATAAGCTCAGTTAGCAAATTCTGAGTCAAGGCAGGGGCAATGCAGCGCAGAGCCACAAAGATGATTAAGGGAGTGGAACATCTCCCTTATGAGGAGAGGCTGAGGGAGCTGGGTCTCTTTAGCTTGGAGAAGAGGAGACTGAGGGGTGACCTCATCAATGTTTACAAATATGTAAAGGGTAGGTGTCAGGATGATGGAGCTAGGCTTTTTTCAGTGATATCCAGTGATAGGACAAGGGGCAATGGGTGTAAACTGGAGCATAGGAAGTTCCACGTTAACATCAGGAAGAACTTCTTTACTGTAAGAGTGACAGAGCACTGGAACAGGTTGCCCAGGGGGGTTGTGGAGTCTCCTACACTGGAGATATTCAAGGCCCGCCTGGACAAGTTCCTGTGTGATGTACTGTAGGTTACCCTGCTCTTGCAGGGGGGTTGGACTAGATGATCTTTTTAGGTCCCTTCCAACCCTTGGGATTCTGTGATTCTGTGATTCTGTAATGCAGATTCCTAGAATAACAGATTGTTCAGAGCACAGATTCACAGGACCTGTAAGCAGAGGGTACACTTAAGCAACAAACGCCAATTTTGCCAATTTTAAAGCCAGGATATCAGCACTCCACTTACTGAAAACACATCCCTATGCAGGTGATTCAGCACATTTCTAGGTCTTTCCCATAAACTCTCCAAACCCACATAACAGCAAAGGAAAGGAAAAGGCTCAGCTCTCTTCTTTACCTTTAGGTACAAGTTTCACCTGCACAATTTGGACAGCTGGCCACCTTAGACACTGTGCTGCAGCTTTCTGAAAACCAAAGACTTTGCTAAATGGAAGTTTTAGTGCCTGTCATGCAGTTGTGCCTCACTAACAGTGTGAGGATGGGGGGAAAAGGACTCAAGCAGAATTCTAGTGGCTCAGCAGCACAGCTTTATAAATGGCCCCATAAGGTTGTCTGCTCTATGAGTATTTTAATAGAGTGCTCATGGAATGCTCAGAGTCTTAATCACAACCAACTTGACAAATAAGGGGCCACACTGTCAAAACAACTCATCTCCCATTTGGGTACATATGTGGGAATAAAAGTAGCTGCTGGATGCTAAACACTTTCGCAAATCCAGCCATTTAATTTAGGTGCCCAAATGGGAGCTGAGCTCTTTTAAGACCTGGCCAAATATGTTCTTGAAAGGAAGAAATACAGTGAAGCTGTGTAAAGTTCATCTTTTCTTCCAGAAGGAAAGGTCTGGCTTCTGCATGTCTATGAATTTATGAGGAAAAACACTTTCTCACCAGATGTGATTACAGGTCATGAACATTTCCAAAGCTCACACTGATACTTCTAACTACCTCTTTACAAGAATTACAGAATTACCTATTCAAACATAATTAAAGAGAATGGCACAGACAGTCTACAAAGTACATGTACAAATATACAATACACATTTGCACTAAAACTTCTCTTCACATTTCTCTCGCCTCTTTCTGGGGCTTTTTACGTCCCTCAGGCCTTCTGCAAAATACAGTAATGCTTAGAACATTTCTTGTTCTACACCGATTATCACAAACCAGTTCACAGTGGTGAACGTGATCACAGAAAATAGGAACATGGATACTGCAGCAGAGAAAAGCAGAAAGGCTCAGTGGTGAAAAATGCAAGCAACAGCAGTCACTGCACTTGCTGCTGGACCACAGAGCAGACTCCTCTGAAGATGTAGCCATTAAAAAGGCTTTTGACGGCTGACAAAGAGAACACAGTGTGCCCAACGTTTTTTCCACAATTTCTATATACCTAAACCTTACTGTCCTGTTGCAGCTTCCCTCCAATATAAAGCACCAGTGGTTCAAACCACAACTCACATAAGTACCTTACCATTTTGTTCTGCCACTGCTGTGGAAAATCATACCTTTTTTTCTTATTCTTGCATTATTCCCAGGAGATGAGTCTCTAAAGAACAATCAATTAATTTCCCATTTAATTTTTTGAAACAAGATCCCAAGTTTCAGTATGATTTGGAACATAACACTGCTATCTATAAACCGGAAGCAATATCACTGATTGATATACCTCTTCAAAGGCCTTTAAAGGTCTTTTCCACCCTACTTGATTCTATGATTCAAAAGTTGAGCACACCAGTGGGGTGCTTCAGATGTACCCAGAGGAGATAAATAATAAAAAAAAAACCTTGTTGTATAAAATAAAGAAGTTAAAAGGAGAATGATTCAGGTAGCAAAGAACATTCCTATGCTTAAAATAGAGCAGGCAGACAATTTGTTCCCTAAAAACCATTTATTAGTCCTTTCTGTACATTTGCAAAAACTATGTTCACTCCCACAGTCTTCTTCATAATCATCTTAAACTCTCATATTAAGAAAAACTAGTTACCATCTATTTCTGAGCACATGGCTGACTCCTCAGATGACCTAATTTCTACTGCTGATATTCAAGAAGCTGTTAATTCTTTTCATCTGGCAAAGCCCCAGTTCCCAAGTAGCTTACTACTGATTTTTGTAACACCTCTATTGACAAAATGACACAGAAGCAAGTTAGCTTGCATAATGACTCCTCAACCCACCCAGTCAGCCACCTATCCTCCAGCACAGCCCTGATGCACAGCATGGCCAGTCACATGCCAATACGTTGGAACGCCAGAAATGCTGAGTACATCTCCACTCCAAATGTTACAGTAGCCTCATGGCGCTGCTTTTAGTTCCAGGTACAGAAATAATTAAAACAGCTTCCTCTCTCTATATATATATTAAAAGAAAAAGTTTAATTTAATGAGGAAGCTCATTTGAGAATCAGCCTCTTGGAATGGGTTTGCTTTTTATTTTGCATTAAAAGTTTGGCAATAACCTAAATATTAGTCATCTCCCAGTGGGGAGAGACAGGACTTAATTGCTGCTCTGCTACCACGGAACACATTTCCATAGGATTGCTTTTCACTGTACAGCAGTTTCTCATAAAAATTTTTTTGCTGCACACCAGTCATTGCTGGTCATACACCAGTCATACACCAGTATCAGTTCTTCCATCCACAGGGGACAGACAACTCAAACGGCTGTTGAGGTCTTTGACCTCCAGGTAAGCAGCTCAACAAAACACGGCCAGGCAGCTAAAAATCATCTTGAAGTAGATCTGATCTATCTCTCAGTCCATTTGTAAAACTTCATGAGCATTTGAGAGAGACAAGGTTAGGAAACAGACAATCCACAGATTGAGTAAAGCCTCTTGTTCTCGGGGAACCACTGTGAGAAACAAGAACAACTTAAAAACAACATGGAGAAACCACAACACCACTTCTCTAACAGCTGCTGAACAGACACAGACTTTACAAGTAATCCCACACAGCTCTTGTAGTTGCAACATTATGGCAGGAAAATAAAAACTAATATATTGACGATCACATACCATCATCTGCTGCAGCAGATTCAGAAGGTTCTATGCTGCCTCTGCCCTCTGGTATAAAGCTATTTCAGCAATGCAGTCTTTTGGCAAAAATCCTCTCAGATACATGGAAGTTATGCAAGTGTAATCTAATGTAACTACCGCTTCTGCCGGAAGGCTGAACAACTAGAAATCGGCCTGGTTCTGGGATTTCGGACTTGGCATCCAAATGAAGTCTGCAGAAGAAGCATGTTTTCCACTAAATCACAAACCAAACCATTTTAAGATAAGCATGTGAAATTAACTGAGAGTCCCTGTTGTCCTATGTTCCAAGATTTGATGCGTTTCTTAAAGTCACAGCTTTGTAACAAAAAAATGTCACAAATTCAGTTTAACAACTAGATTTTGATGAGCCTTGGTTTTTAATTGCCATTGAATTTGCAGCTTTTGAATGCCCCTTACTGCCAACAATCTAATGACCTCTCTTTTTGCAGTAAGATTGACACAGCTTTTGTAGAAGGAAATGTGCCTCTTACACACTAGAGTTCTCTAAAGAAATAGCTGAGCACACAGGCATGAAAGATCACTGTGATAAAGTCTACTTGAATTGAAGAAAATTCCCCCATTAACACTGCTGTGGGTGAAGACTGGAAGTGACCTGATGGAGAAACAGGGAGGAAATTAGATGGAGGAAAAATTAGTTTTTTCAAAGCAGGGACTCGGTGAAATCTGCAGGGAGCTATTCCAGATCCATAGCTGTTGCTGTCCAACTTATTACCAAATGATGCAAGAAAAGGGTGAAATGACCCTTATTTTGAAGCGATCTGTCAAGGTTTGTAGACGTCACCACGTTATTCAAACAAGTAAAACCGAAAACTATTTGACAAGAGTTACAGATGACCAACAGTATCACAACAATATGACAGATGAAATCCATTCTTAATAATTGCTTAAAACAATGCTGTATGGCATACCCGTGGATGGGATCTGAACTAGCTGACATCACGCATGACAAATTTGGGGGTTATAGTAGAAACCCTTATGAAAGTCAAGCTCCACACTCAGCAAAAGTCAAACATGAAAGTGCAATTTTGGAAATTTTTAAGAAAGGAAGAAAAACAGGAGAACATTATGCCACAGCATAAACGAGAGGTTCATCTGCACCGTGAACACTGTGCACAGGTATGGCTCCTGCTTCTCAGGAAAGACAACAGCACCAAAAAACAAGGACAACCAGCTTGATGAAAAGCCTGGAACAGCTGCCATGTGAAGAATGACTGAAGAGATAAAGGAACTTCAACCTGGCAAAGAAATAACTGGAGAGTTTATGATAAATGCCATAGATGTCTACAAAATCACAAGTGAAGAAGTAAATGAAGACTGATTTTTCAGCATTTCCTCCAACAGAAACTGAGGTCAGCAGGTGGAACACTCAGAAAGAAAGTTTCACCTTTCTTCTTACAAAATGCAGCCAAGCTGTGTCATCCACTGCCAGAAGATGAGGTTTTGAGGTTTATGTCAGAAGTGTTCATGGGTTAGAAGTTCAACTGGACCAACACATTTGGGTGGAGGGGAGGAGAAGTGAAAAATAAAATAATAGTAAAGAAATAAGAACAGAACTTTTCAATTTAAAAACCTACAGAATGGGTTTTCCAGTTCTTACACTCCTTTCACTACTGCCCTCTGCTCTTGGTTATCAGAGGAAACAAGATACTGGATACAGAAAGTCCTAGTCAAAGCCTTTATGCTCTTCTCCGTGTCCCTTACTGAAGGGGTATGTTTTACAGAAATGGAGAGTCTCTTCCAAATCCCTGCAATTCAGCTAGCACCCAATCATACATGTCAATGCCATACCTGTTCTACCTACTGCACTCTCTGATCAACATCATAGCTAAGGTCCACTGACCAGGAAGAGCTGTTGGAAGAAGCTGCAACAGAAGTCATTTCATTCTTTCCTCACTGGCAGTACTGTACCTGCATAATATGAAATAGCTGCTTCTCCTAGGGGTTCTCCTTACTTTTCCCACTCTGCACCATTTTTATTATGAAAACACTGCAAATAGCATTAAATTTCTCATCTACAGCAACAGTACATTTGCAGTATTTAGGATATGATGTGATAGAAATTACGTTATTGTCAGATCTGGTACAGGTGTCGTTCTTCTGTAGCTACAGTATTACAGCGTTCTCCCTCAAAATCCTGACTGCAAGATTCTGAAATGACATCACAGGTTGCAAAAGCAGAACAAGCTTCTCATAAATTTCTACTACACAGGCACTATAATAACAGCTTTTTTTGCCATCTACCTCATTTCTTTGCCAATGGAATGCAGAATCATCATTAGTCTTTCCAACATGCAGCAAATTAAGTTCCAGCGAATTGTCTCTTCCAGTTTCAGGTGTGTGCAGATAAGCTCTTTTCCCTTGCAGCTCTCCTAAGGGGCATACTTACCTTTTTACTGAACAACTACAATAGGAGCGGATTTTAAGAACTTCTGCCAGTAGATCCGCAATATTAGTACCACTTTAAAGAATGCTCTTTAATCACCAGATATCAGGGCAGTGCAGAGTGCGGTGCATAGGAATTAGCTATTCAAAGACACACAGTCTTACACTAATGTAACCTGATACAGGCTGACTGTGTTTTTCCTGGAATATAAACTCAGCATCCAAAGGTGCTTTATATCGCTGCAAGTCTAGATATTATTGTGGCATATAAACCATAACAAAGAGCTTTTTGCTGCTCACAAGACACAGAAGCATATTCTCAAAGCACCTGTTGACAGAAGAAATCTTACGCTGACCATAGGAAGGTGACAAGGGGGCATAATGGGGGGAGAATAAATAAATATTTGTAAATTAGATCCCAAGATCTTTGCACAAGGCTATAAAAATGTTTATTCTGACTCTGCACAGCCACTTGTCTCTTATCCCCTTGTGATGAGACACTCCAAAACTGAACACTATTCCTTCTGTGATCAGGAAGTGGTAAAGAACATCACATCCCACCTGGCTCTATACTGTCAGTGCACTTTCATCTGACTTCCCTTAGCATCTTATATAGGTAGCATACAGAAAACCTTTACAGCTGCTTCCTGTAGAGTTTAAGTGACAAAGAGCATATTTTCCTAGTATGTCAGACCCCGAATAAAATTTTGAAGACCTTCAGAAATGATTCAGAAATCTAAAAAGCCTTTCCAATAATGACTTTGATTGCCAGAAATAAACTGAAATAAAGTGAGACTGGAGGGTCCCAAAACTCCTAGACATATTCAAGAATACAGCCATTTTTCCAGATACCAGCTCAGCTCATCTCTTCACTGTCTTCACACATTTTTCATCTGTTTGTTCTCCTACTTCTGCTATCCTCTCGTTCAACCAACCTAATTGTTTCTTTCCTTCACCTTTTTACAGAGGACTCCTCTCTCCACACATTCATCCTTTCCTCTGTAACACCTGGAAGCCTATGTATATACAAAAAAGGAAGAGATAATATTTTGAATTCAAAGGCTTCTTCCTCCACTGCAGTAATGTTCTAGAAGCCACTGTTACTTTGGGTCTAGAGGAGTGAAGGAGAAAGATTCATACAGTAGTTAATTCACACTTCCAATTCGCGAGTTACACACTATCATAATCTCAGCGCATTGACAACACAGGCAGACATGTGCTCCCTCTGCCTGAAAGACCCATCTCACAGACAGAGTGCCAGCCGTAATGCCACAGTAATCTTTCCTCTTTCGCTGCAGTAGGATTAAGGTTACTGTGAAGAACTTGGATGCAGAGGCTGCAAAGGGGTACACTGGTCCAGCAGTACGGTAGCTATGCCAACTGCACCCCACTTGCTTTAGATCTCCATACAGGCCCCAGGTTGGCTCCATTTCCATGCTATTTCAAGAACTGCCACGCTTTGCTCTCACTACACTTCAAATTCAAAGGGCAGCAGAACACTATAAAGCACAAGGCTATTATCCCCAGGTCATCACAAAGCCCAGCAATCTCCAAACAATCACAGGTTCAGATAATAGAAAGGCCTTTTCTGCAGGCTATAAAAGTATGAAGGAGTGGTCTCCTGAGCCAGCACACAACTCACAGCCAGTTGGCGAGCTCTCCAGGTCACTGACTGACAGATTCTTTCCCTGAGGCCAGCTGGCTCACAAGGAGGCAACAACAGTGATGCTCTAGGGCTTCAACATGGACAATCATGTAAGAGAGAGATGGAAAAGACCTAGCAGGTCACCAGGTTCATTTATCTGCCAATGCAGGGAAAGATTTGTGTGCCAAGAGTATAACCAGTACACCAACACTTGAAGACTTGTATTTTCACATCAAACCTTGGTGACGTGCCTATGGCCTTTGGATAACTGAGGTACCTGGGCTAGACTGATTCAAGCCACCAAGGTCTGATCATCAGAATGTGGAAATCACCACCACCTAAAAATTAATACAGCAATTAGACACTGCCAATACACTTTGCTTAGTTCACAACAAACTTACTCTGTAGAACGAGTAAGATCCTTAAGAAACTTAGGTGGAGAGATCTTTCTTTTCAACAAAACAGAAAGTAAACAAAATACAGAACACATTCAGAAGCATCTAGGATATTATACTGCAATATTTCTGCAATGACTTGATGTTTATGTTCATATAATGCTACTGCCAAACATTTATTTGCTCAGATTGTAAAGACCTCTGTCTACATCAAATGTTTTTTTCTCTAATACCAGGAAAAGTTTGAGCTGTCTTCAGTGCAACACAGTAGTTGTCTCTCCTTCAAACGGACACAGATTTCAGCCTTTTCTGGACTGTCTTGCCAGCTGCTGCTCTGCTGGTTCAGTCATCTCCTGCCTCAAATAATACCGTTCATAACACTGCCAAAGTGCCTCAGTTGTACATCCTGAAATAATTCCTCTGCCAGCATATTCTCCTTTAGCATTCAAAGAGGCGATAGATTTTAGGACCAGGGCACACGTTAAAGAGCGTAGTGTTGCTCCTATATTACACAGGCCATTCCTGTAACATTACATTTGGTACTGACAGTCTACAATTCTGATCTCTCAAATATGGACCACTTCTGCTTTTTCAGCCTAGGAGGTTAAGTTGTTTTTCCTCTTTAACATGTGCTTTATGGCCTGTTGTTCCACCAGAGCGTTACTGCCCTGCTGCTCCTAAAAACTGCCCATTGATACATTTATAGTACTGCCATAATGGGCATTCCCCTGTGCTTAAAGAACAGCCTCTTCTCACAAGCCCACCATTCCTCAGGGAAGAGATGTCAGATTCACAAAAAACTGGTGTGGATTAGAATCAAACTCAGTGATTTTTCTAAGAGCATCAAAGGGGGTCAGTCAGGAAACAGGACAGTGGGAGTGTCAGGTGTCATGATCAGCAAAAGCAAACAGCAAAAGTCAAACAGCAGTCACTGTTTCTCAATGAAGGAACATCAGCTGGTTACAGAGCAGCATTACTAACCAACTGGATAAGCCAGATTGCAATTCTGCCCTCTACTACCTCCAGATTTTACGTTTTTCAGCAGAAAGGCTGACACATCTGCAGCTGGACACACAGGTAACATCAGGAATTGTTAAGGAGAACTCTCAAGCACAGATTCTTTGAAGGAACACAAACTGGTCCATGCAAATCAGTGCATTTAACAACACAGCAACAGGGAGATCTGCACAGACCTGTGAACTGGCAGTGTGCCTCCACCTTCAGGAACACTACCCAGGCTATATTCCTCCTCCTGCAAAAGGCTGCCTTGGACCCAGCATCTTTGGAGCTAATTGACTTGTAAGATAAGCAAAAATTACAAAGATTCATTAACCATGCTACATTCCCCTGTATTGTTTATTGTGTTCAGATCACAAGGGAGGCTGTAGAACAAGTCCCTGTTGTACTGTTGTGAGCCGTGCCCTTCCCAACACTGATACCCGCTTATAGGTTCCACATGAAGGTCTACTTTACACATCTATTCCTGCTCCCACAGAAGAGAACATGCTATCTACATATGAAGAGTTCCCTTTTCAAAAGTATAAAGACAGGAAAGGACATGATAAACAGCACAAATGCTAGTGAAGAAACAGAGCTACATGGCAGCAGTACCCCTTCTAAAACTACAAGCCTGACCTTAAAAAAGAAAGTTTGCATTCATTGTTCTTACGTGGTGTACCACACACTTAGGATAAAAATGCAAGCACTCGTTCACAGAGCCACTGAGCCTATAAAAAGGAAAATAATACATCATCATTACTTGTATTAAAATTAAGAAACCATTTGCAGCTATTTCTTCTCCAGTGCTACAAGCTCTGTTTTGAGAAGTTCAGTATAACCTAACACAAACCTTAAGCGTCCAATCTGAATTAAGTCTCCAGTGTGCTGCGCCTGTTAATGATATGGGATGAAATCATTACACACGTCTAGATCCACACGCATGTAAAATGAGCAAAACTGGCAGTACTTCCCTGTCAGGGCACTGCCTTTCAGACTCTATGATCCTCTACTGGGTTCTCCCGCTCCACCCAGATCATAGAGAGTGGTTCTCACTGAAACCTCTCACTTCTAAGCCCAGTTAGTGTACATGACAAAAAAAAAAACAAAACAAAACCAAACTAAAAAGCTGCATTTTGTAGAAGCTATAGTGCCTTCCTCTACAGAAACAAGCTGTGCTCAAAAACTGCTTAGCTTACATTATTTCCAAACCACCCACAAGCTCCATGGAATTTGATACAGCAGATATGCATAATACTTGCTGCACTTGAGACTGCTACAGGAGATATGTTTGCTGAATCAGCCTTCAAAAGCCAGACTAATCATATGCCTTGGGTAGCACAAAACTGTTCTCATGAGAGCACAACGAATTAAGTGTGCACAAGAAAGTCTGCTTCACTAATGGATCCAAGGTATAAGGCTTCGCAAATTCACCAGAAGATGATCCGTGTGAGGACAGTGGAAGAACTTTGGGTAGGCAGGAAAGGCAAATCAACTGACAGCCGAATAATCTTCTCAGCTGGGCCAGGCACAGGGAGCAGCTGCTCCATCAACCACCCCACTGAACTCATTTCCCAGCAGTGGGTAGAGAAGCAGTTCTGCGAGTCAAAATTTTATAGGCGTCAGCAGCAGAAGAAATCTGGCTGTTCCTCCTTCAGCAGCAGAACAAGTAGAAGGAGAATGGTACACAACTACATCACTGAAATCAAGCATCTGAAGACTTGTGTCCCTTTCACCAGCTTACAATAAATTACTTCATCTGTCCATACACATGTCCAAATGACTTGGTATGGTGGGAAATGTTACAAAGTGATAAAACCAGACTGCGATCATTAACAAAGACCTTTCTGTAACTTCAGAGGGTGTTTCTGCCAATGCTCCTAGCATGCAGTAAGACAGTGGTAGCAATCAGTTGTCATGTCTAATATGCCAGTTATACTGTGTCTTAAGGCAACCATGCTTCCCTGCCACAGCGGTTCCCAGTTCAACTTCCCATTATGATGAAACCATTTACTACCACACGAGTAAAGACAAAATTTCTGTCGCTTTAAGCTAACTACAAGTAATGCATTTAAACTAGTGCATCCACTGACTGAGGGTTGAGTCAGTCACTCAATGGAAACACCTCTTTTTTCTCAGGCTACTAAGGCAGCCCAAACAACTCCGTCCAGGCTGCTGGTTAACGCTGCAAAAGATGAATTCCACCTCACGTATACACATTTCACCAAATTCAGCTGCCTAAAAAGCTGTTCAAAAACACAAAATCTTTTCATCTTACAGGGTATGTTTTACATGCACAGCCGAATCCAGTGTAACACTTCCACAATGTTTTGTGGAAAACTAGGGACAGCTGCATGCGTGCTTATTGATGTGACATAAGGCTGTAGTAAAAGAAGCCAGAAAGTTTCCTAACAATGCGCTGATTCAGTTGGTCTCAATGGAGATTAACCATTCAATATTTGTAAAAGACGTAAGCATCTTCTCATACAGGCTAAATGAAAACCACTACAGTTTTCTCTCCTCTAGACAAAAGCCAAAAGACATCAGAAACAACGGTAGATGTCCAAAAGCAAACAGTGGATTTGTCCCTTTTTTGCTTCTTTCTCATGTATGAAAGAGGATTAAATAGTTTTCTTGCAATTTTTATTTATCCAATGAAACATCTAATTTAGCACTAAGGATGCAGTTTCCCAGCTGCTTGCAAAAAACAACTATGTTTTATTTCAACAGATCTTGACTATTTTGATGAGCACCTCGTTAAGCTATCAAAGCTTTGCATCTTGCCTTATACTACTCTCAAACACCAGGTACAAGCACAACACACTCCACAACTGTCACAGGGAAGCCTGGGGCTTGCCTGTCAAAGGGATACTGACAGAGCACAAACAGACCTGCTGCTCTCCAGCAAGCTGGTACCTGTGTCCCCTGATTCCACCGGCTGTGAACACAGGAGCTGTATTGCACACTGCTCTGGCCAGGATGGCAAGTGAAGGCCTGATTTCACCATATGTACACGTATACCTGTGCAACGAGTTCACTCCCCATGTCAGGTTTCTCCTGCTGGACACCTGGGACATTGTATTACTCACTGAAAAGGAATATAAAATCAGACCATACATGTTTTCCTTTGCAAATTCATCTAATTCATCATTACACTCCATCACCATAACACTGGCAGGAAGCATAAAGCTTTGTGGCTATAACACAGAAACCAGAAACAACTGTCACGGGTCCTGTATAAGGAGTGGAACACAGATCATAGAATCATAGAATAGTTAGGGTTGGAAAGGACCTTAAGATCATCTAGTTACAACCTCCCTGCCATGGGCAGGAACACCTCACACTAAACCATGTCACCCAAGGCTCTGTCCAACCCGGCCTTGAACACTGCCAGGGATGGAGCATCCTTACCTTCCTTGGGCAACCCATTCCAGTGCCTCACCACCCTAACAGGAAAGAATTTCTTCCTTATATCCAATCTAAACTTCCCCTGTTTAAGTTTTAACCCGTTACCCCTTGTCCTGTCACTACAGTCCCTAATGAAGGGTCCCTCCCCAGCATCCCTATAGGCCCCCTTCAGACACTAGAAGGCTGCTATGAGGTCTCCACGCAGCCTTCTCTTCTCCAGGCTCAACAGCCCCAACTGTCTCAACCTATATGGGAGGTGCTCCAGTCCCCTGATCATCCTCGTGGCCCTCCTCTGGACTTGTTCCAGCAGTTCCATGTCCTTTTTATGTTGAGGACACCAGAACTGCACACAATACTCCAGGTGAGGTCTCACAAGAGCAGAGTAGAGGGGCAGGATCACCTCTTTCGACCTGCTGGTCACACTCCTTTTGATGCAGCCCAGGGTACGGTTGGCTTTCTGGGCTGCGAGCGCACACTGCCGGCTCATGTTCATTTTCTCATCGACCAGCACCCCCAAGTCCTTCTCCACAGGGCCGCTCTGAATCTCTTCTCTGCCCAACCTGTAGCTGTGCCTGGGATTGCTCCTACCCAGGTGTAGAACCCTGCCCTTGCCATGGTTAAACTTCGTAAGGTTGGCATGAGCCCACCTCACAAGTGTGTCAAGGTCCCTCTGGATAGCATCCCTTCCCTCCAGCATATCAACCGAACCACACAGCTTGGAGTCATTGGCAAACTTGCTGAGGGCGCACTCAATCCCACTGTCCATGTCAGCGATGAAGATGTTAAACAAGACCGGTCCCAACACCGATCCCTGAGGGACACCACTCGTTACTGGTCTCCAGCTGAACATTGAGCCATTGACCAAAACTCTTTGCGTGCTGCCATCCTGCCAGTTCTTTATCCACTGAGTGGTCCACCTATCAAATTGATGTCTCTCCAATTTAGAGACAAGGATGCATTGCTTCAGGGACAGATTGCTTAAGATTCCAGTTCTTCTTTTCTGCTGAGGCAAGAAACACACATTGATAAAAGGAGCAACACTCAGGACTTCTTTGTCTTGTCAGGAGTGAGCTGGTGAGTCTATTTTTCCTCGGTACGCATATCTGCTCAGTAAGATGGCAGTGTGCAGAGCAGCTTCTCTCCATCCTCATGCACACAGCCCAAGAAAGCTTTTTATGGCTTCCCTCTCTGCTTGCAAAGATCAAGTTACGAGGTTACTTTCATTATTTGTCTCCTTTAGATACACTGAATAGATGGCTTCCCATCATGGCCCTGCATGTTTGTTCTAGTAAATTATTCCAACTTATTCTGTGTGGGGCAAATTAATTTCTACAGCAATTCAGCTGCTACTCCATCTACAGCGTTTATGCTTGCTGGAACAGAAGAATTCTGTCATATAACGTCATTTCTGGTTTTCTTCAGCATTTGCACAGATCTTTTATTCAGATAAAACTACTTTTCTCCTCTTGACTCCCCTCTTGACTTCCACTACTGATGTTTCTTGGACATTATATAGTGTTTATTCTTGGGAGTGAAAAGTTTTCCAAAAAGTTGATAAAGTCTGTGAATCTAAAAACCATTTTACATTTTCCAGATCTCTTCACTTGGTTTGCTCAAAGCTAATTTTCACAGATACTCATTGTTGTAACTTCCAAACACGTGGATTGTAATACAACAAATCCTCAAAGAGAAGGGATTTGAAGGGAATATTCTAATAAAAGCAGGAAACCAAAAATGAAGTGCAATCTGCAATGCTCTGCCACTATCATTTAGCCACATAGGATCTACTTACTTGTACACCCAACCAACTACTAACTGCCCCTACTGACCTCCTGAGTGGTAAACAAAGTTACCCAAATATGAATGATTGTCATGTGTTTGACACCAGATATGTTCACCCTTTTTTAGTATCAGAATGTCCCAAAATTAACTTGGTTCTTTGTGTAACACTACATTGTAAGCTTCATAATGCAGAGTTCATCTGATACAAACAGCAACAAAAATCAAAACCTTTGTACCTAATCAGAGGGCACGCTGGGGGAAGAGAGAGAGATGCATGCCAACAGGTTTTCTGTATACCATCAGACTGGGGTTGCAGTTTATTTGTTTACAGAAGTCTGAAATGGAATCAAATACATGGACTCCCTTACCTTGTTGCTTGTTTGTATCCAAAACCCCAAAACTTTCTGAAAAGTGAGAACAACTTTATGCTTTGCAACATAGTTTATGACCCCAGGGTGACCTTCTAGTGTCTGATTTAATAGAGACTGCTCCCTCAGGAGCCAGACAGAATTTCTTCAGTACACAATTGGTGGCATATATAAGACACCTTCTGTTAAAATAGGCACTTTGTTTCAAAGGGACATAGAAGTGTAAGTTCCAGGTTGCAAATACTACACTAAAATCACACTGTGGAATGCTCTGACTCAGTGTTCTGAAGCTAAAGTATGTTGTATAACCACAAACAAATCATTACTGCAGTCACTGACACAATGCTTCTCTGGGAGCAGAGAGACCTCAAGCTATTATTTCACCTGTTGCTCTATGACATCCCTCTCACTCCACTTGCCTTACTCAGGCATTCATTATGTTGAGACAAGTCTTTCATCATAGAAGTAGGTGCTGACTCAGTCCAGGCAGCTCTCTCTTAATGCTCCTTATCAGGTGTCTCTTCTAAAAGAGGCTTTTGCAGCTATGACACATTCCCCAAGCAACCCCACTTATGCCAAAGAGAAAACAGCTGCTGCAAGAGAGACCATGTCCTCACAGGAGAAGAGGTTTCGGCCCTTTGTGCTTTCACAGCAGGATCAGTACATTAGTGCATACAGAGATCAGAGATGACTTTTTCAATGTCTCCTTGCACCTCCCCACCTGACTGTACTCACCCCTCTTACCTTTTATTATATTGCAGGATAAGCTCTATCAGACAGATACTATCTTGTATTTGGCATTTTCACATAGCCTATTGCAACAGGGTACCCATGTATGACTAGGTCTGCTACTGCAGCAATAAGGAGGAATAACACTAAGCAGAGCTGTGTTCTTCCTTGAAGAAGCCACTTTTTGCATTCAGCTGCTTGAGCAGCGACATCACTGATGGAAAGCCAGCTCTAATTTATCCTTTACCTACCTCTAATCCTTCATCTGTGTCCTTTCTCTTCTTCCTTCTGCCCTTCTACATGCCATCTTCGTGCCTAACACAGACTAGTCACACATACTCTCCTATTTTGCTCTAGGTTACATGGTTGAACCTATTTGAAATGCAACAACAAAGGCACTGTATAAGATACATGTTAGTATTTTCGGGGAAAAAAAAAAAAATAACTCCACACAAACCACACAACATAATTCACCAGTTTCGACATTTTTAATACACTTTTCTCCACAGGGAGAGCAGGACTCACTCTCCCAGTGGGAAAATCACCCCTCTTGCTGGACACCAGCAGCAGTTCTGGTGTCTAACACTAACAGCATTATCAATTTATGACTTCAGAAGCACTACAAGCATCCAGTAGTAGTGCCTCTAGTTTTACAGAGGGCCCATTTGTCTGTTTTTTCCACATGGCCCTCCATGTCTTTTTTTACATCCTTACTAGGGCCATTTTTCACTAGGGCACTTTTCTCCTACATAGGATGGCTTTCAAAAGACTCTCTTCAGCTACAATCCCCACCAGAAACAAGCTAAACCAACACAGAAAGCCAACTAAATTGTCTGTTCTTCCCTCCCCACCCCGTATGAAGATATGCAGTTACGTCTCCTCCGAGTAAGGGGTCTCAACTGATAAGTCACAGTAACTCTCTTTGTCCACATCCTAGCTCCACAGTACGCTAAACAAACCACACACATATGGTCACACTGCAAGGTCCTCTGGGCACCCACTCTCTTTTCTGAACTGTGAGATGCCAAGGGAAGACAAAACCAGAAAGGTTATGAAGCCTATGAAAAAATTAAAGGCTTGAGATCCCAGATCAATCTCATCAGCAACACCACGAGTTTGAAACACTGTGCTCCTGTCTGCACCCTAAGACAAGAGACAGAGCACAGTGATCAAACAGTACCCCTGCCCCAGCCTCAGTGGCCTGTAGCCACGGGCACAAGCACTGCCCCTCATAACCACTGCAGTCATCAAATCTCCAGGTGTAACACAAAAAAGCCAGAGATGGAAGCACCCTCTTTTTGGGTAAGAGGCAAGAGGACCCTTTACAAATACTGACAGCTAAGCAAACAAAGCATTTCCTATGAGACCACATCTTGCAACAGAGTTTTGTGTGATTGCAGGCATCCTTACATCATTTCTCACTTCTGTCCTTACACCAGAAGCTATACCCATCAGGCTGAGCCAGATTAACTTCCAACCTCAACAGATACTCCAACCACTAAGGGAGACAGACTTCATTTTAGCCTGAAAACCTTAAAAAAACACCACAATATTTCATTCAAATACCTCCACTACACACCCACAAGTGAAAGGAACTTGTATTCTCAGTACATACAGAGGAGCAGGTCTTCAGCAGAAGTCAGCCAGCTCCATCTACATCACCTGTACTCTGGCCTTATCACCAAATTTGAAACTCATTACTTCTGCTGACTTAAGCCAAACTACTATTTAAATTTCTAGTAATTATGACCTTTATATTAAAATATGTTACTGAATGAGAAATATTGTAATTATTCCTAGTTTTACTCAAAATATTTACAATTACAGCTCTCCTTAAAAGCAATATGAAGTATAGCATTTAATGGAAAAACTGTAAAATCATCTACTCACAAAAATATTATGTATGTTCTATAGACTGGTAAACAGATTTAACTCAGTTATGTTTTATGATTGTTTTTACTTCAAGATTTGTGTATGCATGCGGAAATTACTGATGAAAGAATTGCATTTATGTTGTGCTGAAGTGCAAGTCATGCTGTGATAAAAATGTGTATTTCTTTATACATCAGAGAACTAGAATAATTGGCTCTTACATGGACAGTGTTAGATTTATGATTTTCTTATTTATTAATTTACTTGTTTGGGTTTCTTTTCACTCAAGTCCTTGACTGAGATGATATTAGAAAGCACAACGCCTTACAAAACAAGGATCTAGATCTCACTAATATGCTTTAAAGACATCAAAATTACTGAACTAAATAGTCTTGCAAATGTATTTTAATAGTTTTGGCTTAATTTTTAATTTCTACAGGTAAATGGAACCAACCTTTAGACACTTTAAGGTAGCGTAAACTTACCTCTCCACCCACTGCAGACCCAGCCCTTTAGTGAATCTCAAGATTGGGCAGAAGCATAATAAAGGCATCAAAACTGAGAAACATTTTGAAAATGCTGTCTTACCATTTTAAAGATGCAGAGAGAAAAAGAAATAAGCTAAACAAACTAAACCCACCCATTAACTATTCCATCTGTGAAGCACTGGCTAATGAATTAGGTAGTCCAGACAATACCAAAGAACTTCTCAACTTCCCTATAAAAATGTATATGGAAAGCACAGACTGCTTGTGGCTGTACTCAAGAGACAGCTGTGGCACTCTGGAGATGTTCTGTTCTGGCTTTGACAACAAAATCTCTTGTGCCACCTCTTATATGTGCCACCCTCAATTTCCTTCTTGAATACTCCTAATGGGAAGAGATAATGAGAAACTGAGGAACAGGAGGAAGGATAATCGTGCGAACCCTGGATTGTCCTTTCATTTTTGAAAGGGGTAATATAGTCTGGTTCCAAGGTTCATGATAAAAATATTGTCCTGCTCTCATACATGCAGTGGATTTGCTGAAAGAGAAACATTTCTTTTTTAAATAATGGAAATGTCTTAAACATGTTTCTGTCACTGAAAATCACTTCCTGCAGAAGCCATTGTCAAAATCTACCCACATGTCAAGTGCTAGATATAAGAGGGGGGAAAAAGAACATAAAAGCATTAGGTATTCTAGAAATAATAAACAGAATCATTTTAAGTCTTTTAAACTGACACACATTTACTTATGTTAATCCAACATATTCACACTGTCAACAAGAGAGAAAACTGAATTATGGAAGTATGAGATTTTTGAAATTAAAAAAGAATTGTGATATTAGCATCAGAAGCAAACTCGTCTGCAAAGGGGGTCTGCCCCAAAAGATACAGGGTAGGAATGTGGAAAATATGTACAGGAAAAATGGGCAGACTATAAAGCAATGGAAGCTGAAAACATCAGCATCCCATGTATGATAAAGCGGCAGGGAAGACAGCCAGGGCAAGGCTAAATTATGAAGACAGAAACGTGCACTTGCAGGACAAAGCTTGAGGAAAAAAGTAGGAAAAGGATCCCGTTTCATCTTTGCCCAGTTTTAACTATGAAGGGAGTGTTCCTCAGTTGTAAAGTGTATTTTGTAACAGATCAGGCACCCTCATGCAGAAGAAAACAGGCAATCCTGGGAAGAAAATGTGACAGAACTAAACCAAGTCAGTGATTTGCAAAAAGCAGAGAACATACCAACTTCTATGATTTAGTTAAGTCTCGTGATGGTAGAGATGGCCCTGATCCAGAAGCCAAGAAATTGTCCTGTCCTTATTTAACTTTCTAACATTCCTGATCGCATAGAAAAGAAAAAAAGCAAACCCAACAGTTCAACATCCTGAAAACAAGTAAAAAGGTTCTCAAAAATCAGTAGAGGCATCATGATTTTAAGCAAGATGATTTTAAACCTCTGGCACAGAGTTACGAAAAGCCAACCATCAGCAATTGGGTTTATCTGCTTTCTGAATGAATCACGGCTATTTATGAAGTCACTGAAGGCTATTTTGAATAACAGGAAAAAGAGCCAACAGTGAGAGAGACACAAAAGACCCAACCACCAATAAATCATTTCAAGGTATCCCCAATACACGTAATTATCATCCCCATTATGCAACAGTCACTGCAATTAAGTATTGTTTGGCTTAAATCAGTTACCTGGAATGTCTTCTGATCAGGCCTGTTCCAATTAAGTGGCACTTACTTATTACCTTAATCATGCAGTATCAGTTCAAAGCAGCACAGTACAGCTTCACCTGGAAAGCAATCAGCCTGACATTTGGCAACCAAAAGTCCTAGAGTTTCCAAACGACAGAAAACTGATATATAAGTATAAAGCATCATTACATTGTCTTCTCTCATTTGCCTTTATTTCTACCATTCTACTCACATAATTCTTAAAGCTGCTACCAGCTGAAGAAGATCTGTTTAAAAACAAAAGAGAGATTAAACGCATACTAAATGCCACACATTGTGCTACTCCTTAACTGGAAGACACTGGCAAGAACATTAAATACAGAAACGGCAAGACAATGCTTAAAACTTCTATTAGTCTCATTTGTAAAAATGGACATTTCTGCACTCTCTCTCCTGCCACACAACTGCTTTGCCACACTCTAAGTTAACTTCGACTTAGATGCTTTTATGATGTTCTTCTGCTTCAGAGCATTAAGTATTTTCTGCTCATTTGAAACCAGTACTTTGCACTACAAAAGCAGTGAAACCTCTTACATTAAGAACTTAATTAAGGCATATATATAAAACTTGTTTAAGAAAATGTTATGTGGATGGATATTTTACTGCTTGACAGTAGAGTATTTTGGGTTTTCAGGTAAGTATAGCTAAATTAGTATAACATTAGGTATTCCAATGTGTACCTTCATTTTGCTTTCAAGCTATTTTAAAAACAAACAAAAAACCCAACTAAGAAACCCACACCGGTAAAGAATCCTTCTTCCTTCAGGTAATGGAAGTCTTAATAGAAGATACCTGAAGTTCACATAGAAAAGTTTAAGTCTGTCTTGACAGAGATTTCTTAAGTCTTCTAAGAATAAAATAACCCCCTTGTTTCGTGTTCACTTGCTACTTACATCAGTTTAAAAACTACACACATACTACCATCAGAAGTGCAATGCTGCACAGAGATATCCAACATAGCCTTCCATCTTCCAACATAGCCTTACAGCTGAAGAGCAGACAAAATGAAGACACAGTGAAATGCTTTTTACCTGTAATAACTAATCCACTTGAAGACTCAGGTGCCACCTAGCTCTGTTGACCTTGTTATCTGAGGTACTCAATTTTAAACCACAGCAAACATTCCTCCACAGCACTAGGTATTTTAGGAGAGCTTACCTGCAGTCTCACTGAAAGGCACCTTGCTTCTCACACCCATGTGCCTTCAGAAAACAAAACTCAGCACCTTTGACAAATGTTACCCAAAGTCTCCTGGAGTCAACTCTAAATACAGACATCACTGCCAAATCAAAACTCTCTGTGGTCACTGACAGTTTACAGGGAATTATTTCAGGTTGTGTTGTGTGTCACCTAAATTTGGCACAGATACCAGGACAGGCTTGTTTCAGTCTTCAAATTCAGCTTATAAAAGTCTGCAAGCAAAAAACACATTATCAAATCTTATTTCCTAGGAGAACACATGGGTGTTAAGGCTCGAGAGCCTGCATGAAGCTCAGAGCCCTGTGCTGTGGAACTACATAGAAGCCTGAGCATGCTAGGCTTATTTTAAAAACTTACACAGTAGGGCTTTAAAGTCCCACCTATGATTAACAAACATCATAAAAATATATTAGTAAAAAGAGATATCAATTATACTAATCAATTTCTGTGACGACCGGTAATTCTCTGCATAATCCAGCCTAGCAAGGTTTCCATACAGCTTTCCCTGCAATGTGCTTGCAAGCTGTCTTCACACATTAAACACTAGACACACACATGTCAAAAGCCATTGATTCTTGTTAAGATTTTGTTACTCAAAAAGCCCAAAAGCTCAGTAAACACTGAACAATTAGCTACTGAAATTTAGCCCTTTTTAAGAGGTCTGAAGCCGAGCCTTCAAAACCCAGACACCCAAAATCATTACTTCCTTGCATGGGGGTGGAAAAAAATAAAAATCACAGCCTCATACACACCCATGAAAAAATGCATTTGAAAACTGACAGCTCTTCAGTGAGGAAAAATGCAGACCTACTGAAAACAAGAAGCTCCCACTGTCTTCACCTCAAATCCTTCCTAGAAAAGGCACTTCATTCTTTCTTACTTAGTATCTTTCCCTAGTTAGTGCTTTTACAGCAAATGTAAGCTGAATCCAGTTAGTCTCTGGAGGCTGCAGCTGACCCAGGCTACCACCCTTACAGACCTCCAGTTGCTCATCATCACTTCCTGATGATCACCCAGCATGACAGCACATCAGCACTGACTGTACTGTACTTTACCCAAGCTCTTTCAAAATAAAGGCATGTTTGCTTGTGGTTGTTAAGATTCATGAGAGTAGAGATTTTTCAATGTTTATACTAATTTAGGTCATTTTGAAGGAACCAGGTTAGGGAGCAATTGCATGTGCATTTAAGCTTGCAAATTGGGATGGAAGGCTTTCTGTCACAAACGCCACACTTTCACATTGGGGCAGTAAAGGTCAACAACTGGCATGGTCACTTCCTTAGCACATCTGGCTGCAGACTTAAATCACACTGAAACCACTATGGGCCATCACTGATGCTAAAACACACAGATTTGCCTTCTCCTTGCTTGCTCACTCTTGAGCCTGTGTTGCTCCTCTTCTGCACCATGGCCCATGTCTGGGTAGCCATAAAGTGAGTCACATGCAGGAGGTGAATAAACTTGAACATGGAACACTTGTGGCCAGCACAAACGCAGGAGCAAGATAGCAGATGGGGGCCACCAGGGCCATCTCTTTCAGAAGCAGTCCTGGCTGAAGGAGTTTAAAGAGAATGAACTATAGCCTACCAGAGAAGTAACACATCCAGCTCATTATCAGATATACAAAAACAAATTCAGCCTTGACACAAACTGACTTCTGCAAAATTAAATCAGGAGTTAGTATTCTATTTCTTTTCTTTTTTTTTTTCACATTAAATTAAGGGGCCAAAAATATCCTAAAGCTTTATTTTGTATTGAGGTGGGAGGGTGGCCCCTGTCTAGATCAATTCTGAGTACTTCTCCAGTTATTCAAAGTCCTACCTAGAAAATATGGAAGCATTTTAAAGTTATCCAGGGTGCATACAACTTGCTGGCACACAGGCACACTAATATTATGCATCATGCATGAAGTATTGCTCCCACATGATGCTTTTATCACTGTCTCTTTGGTGTGGGCACTACAACTGTAACCATCTAAAAAACTCAAGTACAATGTCTACAGCTCCAAAGTTATTTTAGAAATGCTCATTTACATCCTACAAACATGAAAGTTCCTCTTCCTCCCAGGAAAGGTATATTAAGTATTATATTGCTACATATATGTATAACTGAACTAGCGGACTAGCACCTTATCACTAAAAATATCCAGTAATTTTAACTCAAATATTTGATGACACCACTTGTTCAGTAATTATGAGTCTGTAGAAGACTTCCTGCAAGGCAGATGATTTATATTACAGCATGACTTTCAGATTCAGAAATTAAGAAGATACTATATAAGAGTATATTAAGTGCTTTAAAATGGGGCTAGGAGAGATATTACAAAATACAATGAGGAATTAGCATAGATGTTTCTCCTGGGTTTCAGCAAGGATTGGTCCCAGGCTCCACACTAGTCAACATTTCATCAGATAAAATGATGATAAAATGAGGAGACAAAAGATTAGCAAAAAAAGAATGCAAGAGTCTCATTTTAAACAGTATGTTTGGATAAAACAACCTATTGAGGCGCAAACAAATGAACAGAAAGTATAACATATGTACAGAACAGCAGACTATCCTGGATGACTCCAGTTGAGACAGCAAGTATTGAAATGCACAAGTTACTCAATGTGAACTCTCATTGTGATACTGCAGCAACCAGAATTAATTTGAACCTTGAATGTAATGAAGAGAAGCAGGTAAGGGAACTCTTCTCTGTAGTACTTCAAGGATTGGAGAGACCAACACTGAAATACCATCTCCTGCTTCCAGCATCTCATTTTCCTAAAGGGAAATCAAAAAATTGCAAGGAAAAACAGAAAAGTTATGCGAATGTACTTGAAGTCTGCAAAAAATATCCTCCAGTAAGAGTCTTAAAGAGGTCACTGTGATTAGCTTAACAAAAAGAAGACACAGCGGTGTCTTCAGTAAAAGCATTTTTCAGAGGGAGAAACAAAGAGACACTGAAGGGCTCCCCAACCTACCACGTCAAGCCAAAAAGAACCTCTGCCTAGCAAATCAATTCTGAACAACTCTAACTAAAAACATGGCTTTCTAAAGCAAGCAAACAATGAGAATGATTAACCAGGACAATAAGTATCAAAAGCTTTACCAAATACTCAATGCCTTCCTTCAAATAAATACTTATGTTTTGGAAAATATTTTTGGTCAAACATAAGTCAAACACCAACGCCAGTTCCCAATGTAATGGGGAGATAACTGGGTACTAAGCAATGCTGAATTGCCTGGTCTAAAGCTGTGGGTTTACAAAATCGTATTATTCTAAATACCAAATCTCCTCCCTTTCCTCTACACATGCAAATGTGAAACATGCAAACTACAAATACCATCAATTCTTAAAATGTTTCTCGAGAAGACATCTTTAATTTGCTGTATATTCTACTGCTGAGGACAAGACAGCTAAAGAATCTATCACCTTAGCTACCTGGGTTATATCATTTCATTCAGTGTTATCTCTTTGTCTCCCACACAAGAGTCATGCTGTTATCAAAGTCTTTCTCACTAAACAATTATTCCTTTTATGATTTCTTCTGGCTGGTCAAAGATAAGGGCTTACAGTGAGCTTGATTAGTGTTGCAAACAAGTAAGAGTAATACTAGAGCAGACATAACTAAGCTGAAGTAATCAGCACTATTAATAACCTTTTGATTTCTAATCAAATACAGCTCTGACTTTTGCTGCCACTTTGCTTTACATCTTCTAAAGTACAAAAGAATTTATATTTTTATTAAGTATCTCTCAATATGCCGGCCCTTTTCTTCTCTTACTTGGTTTTTGCCTTATACTTAATGTCTTCACCAAAAAAATAAATAAAACAACAACAAATCTTCTATTAAAAAAAAAAAAAACAAAACAAAATGAAAAAACCCCACAGATCTACACTTTATACTGCCTGCCCTGGTGACAAGATTTAATTATACATCATGCTATGAAATTTTGCATGGGTTCTTTTTTTAAATCTAGTAACACTCCTGAAGACAGTAAAATCAAATTTACTGGTACCTGTTCATTAAAATAACTAAAACCCTAGCTTGAAACATACAACTGGCCCAAGAACAGCCATACAGTTAGTATCTGGCAAAACTATACAGGAACCTAACATGGTAAGACATTAGAAACTTGCACTGCATATAGCACTGCCACATCCATTCTTCATTCTGGGCAACTACTAACCCAAAGACCAACAGCCATTCTGCTTAAGCAGTGGGCAATGCCTCTTAGCAAAAACACCTAAAACCACTGCCCAGCTCCTTGTGCTTTTACAACAGAACATCATATCCTCATTCTCTGCAAATCTCAGATAGGCAACATGTTATTTCCAACACGCAAAGCTTTTCATCAAGACTCTCTGAGAGGGAATGCATCCAAAGCACCAAATATGTCCTGCAATTGACAGGATAGTTCTATCTACCCATTAAAGAAGATCAGTCAAGTGGTTTCGTGGATACACATATGTGCTCCAACAGTTTTTGTTTCTTAGGGTTTTTTTTGATTGGTTGGGTTTTTTTAATATGAGTCTCTCCATGATCTTTCCAAATACTCATTTTTTCATGTGGAAAAAAATGCAAAAATACATGTGTAAACAGTATTTTTTCTGCTTGTGTTGCTAGCTTACAGCCGTGGTCTTAAAAAGTTGAATACTACTCAGTGAGCTTACAGTTCATTTTGACATAAAGGTTTAGTGAGAATTCTTGACACACTTCTGTACATCTGAGGTTTTAGAATGCAACACACTGCGCAGCCCCAGCATATGCACAATATGCCCAAGGAACAACAGCCTTGTTTCAGGATGTTCTAACCAACAACTTCCCATTTCATATGACACTTCTTTGCAACACGAGTAACAAAAATAAAACAACTTGCTGCTGTTTTTATTTTTCACCCTTCACCATCTATTTTACAAAACAATCAAGAACAAAGAGTCAAAAAAGGAATCACAAAACTAAAAGTTTCTTCAGACAGAAAGTTTCTTTTCTGTAACAACTGTGTTGTGCCTACCAGCGATCTTAAAAATAGACAGCAATGTTAAAGGTACAAATCACTATGCTAAACACAAAGGGGAAAAGAATATCTGAAACACGGCAAATATTTTCCAGAGTTTTCACCTAGAGAATTCCTTTCAAAGACGAAAGCCAAAGATGAAGAAAACAAAAAATGTAAGGAGACGTGTGTGATGTGTTGGCCCATACAGATTTGAAAAGACTGTGAGCAGCCTTACAAATAGCCAAACAGCAGTATTAATACTCAATGTGCACCAAGATAAACTAGTCACATTTATTTGCCAGTTTTGTCTCAACTTCATTAGTTACCAATGCAAGCAGTAAGCATTTCTTCATTTTTAACCTGGTTTTAGGAGGTAATGAGGCAGTACACAGGCTCCTTTTGTCATGGATAATGCCCAGAATTTTCCTTATGACGCTGTGTGTGTTGATAATCTGTTCAACTTCATGTTCATAAAAAAACCCTATTTCTTTTCTGAAAGCATCCTCTAACCCCATATTAAAAATATAAAGAACCAATTCATAAACCTCCCCTAATTAGCTTTACTTCCCAAAAAAGCCACACATCTGTTTTCACAGCTGGAAATGATTCAACCATTGGTAACCAGAGAAAAGTTCCAGTGTGTTAAAATATTCTAGCCAAAAACTGGCACTCCAGCAAAGACAGCTACTATGCCAGCACAATCTGAGCAGCTGTTCGGACAACCTTTATTTCTACTGAAAGGGCATGAGATATCCTGATGCTATTGCTACTAAACCAGCAAATCTTATTGGAAAGACACCACTGCTTGAAAACGGACAATGCATTTCACCAATCACGCAGATTACAATTACGTGAGAACAGTGGTGTACAATAATCCACTCTCTACCCACTTTTCTACAACAGATTCTGCAGGGCTCAGCTTCTGGAGAAAAAAAAATCCTTTGTAAATTGTTTTTAATACAACTTATTATGAGTGTCAGAAAAATCAATTAACAATGCTGCCCTAACTCTTTAGGAAAAAAAGAGACTTAGATAAATAGAAAAAGATTAAGCTATTTCTTTCACAGCATTATTTTTATTCTGAAAGTAACATCAAAGAGCCACAGCTCCCTCCATTTTTCCCCTCTTCGTTTGGCTTTGACATCACACAGAGAAAAGTATTCCTTTCACTGGTTCTGGTAGCTGGAGCATCCAAGCTTCTGCACACTGTTATCACTTTCTAGCCTTGAATATTAATTATTTTAATCCTCCAGCAATTAAGTCTTTTGGATGAAAATAAAAAAGGCTGGAAGTAAAACCTTACTTTTGTTTTGCTAATTTATCCGGTCAGTAGTACACTTATTCATCGTTTCATATGGCTTAAATATTTAAGTGTGTGCATGTCCTACTTACTATCTTTTTTTCTCCTTTTACCATTACAGCCATCTTTTCATTTTTTTCTTTTTTGAAACCATGCTTACAATCCAAAAGAAGTTTCCTGTCCTTAAGTATCTTTCATGCCTGGCTTTCTGTCACTGCACGTAATCATGCATTTTAACACACTACCTATTCATTTCATCACAGGTTTTATGTCTGGGAGAAGAAGAGGAATCGTCTTTTATTTACAAATCCACTGAGCAAAGAAAGACACTGAACTGCAAATGAACAATACTGTAAACATTACCCGGTTTCCTTGATCTCTTCAAAGCTTTCCCGCTCCTACTGCCATAACTACCATCAATACTTCTAACGTACTGGAAGTACGGCAAGTATTTGACAAACAAGAAGGAAGCAAAGTTCTCTGTCCTTAAGATACAGCTGTGTAAGGCCCCAGTCCAACACACCACACACTCATTTCAAAACAGTAAGCAGTTCCCTTGACTTCAAGTGTTTACAGTTGAGCAATTAAGTGGTCTGCTGGACCAAGGCCTAAGGAAACTATGAGCATATAGAGGCAGCACACAGGTATAATAAGAAGCTTCATGGATAAAAAGTCAAAGTTCAGCAGATACATCAAGTCACAATGTGCTGTTGGACTCCAGAAAAAAAAAAAATAAAACAAATGGCTGAAGTGAGTTTTTACAACGCAAGTGTACCTCAGACATTGTGAATTGCTCAGTCTAGGGACCACAGGATGACCTCTCCCCCCTTTAACTCCTTCAGTCCCAATGTTTGTCAGAGTGGGGCAGATGAGAAAACACATCATTAAGCTTTTTTTTTTTTTTTTTAATTATTAGAAGAATAAAAAGCTATTGTTTACTTGATCTACAGACTGATCAGAGTATGGCAGCAGATACCAACCTAAAGAAACAAGCAACAGATGAATACAGTGAAATGTGACAGTCAGGGTGGCAACTGGGTTTTGGTCAGCTTGATCCATAGTTTTTCAAGCACAAAATAAGTTTATCCATTTTTAATAATTAGGCAACAATGGCCTTCAAGAGAACAGGTAGAGGAAAGCTTACATGATCTTCCTCCAGGGGCTCATGACTTCACTAAGTAAAAGGGGAAAAAGTGTGGGGATAGCAAAAAAGAAGCAACGCAAGAAGTATGAAAGCTAGCACCAGTCCTAAACAGAAAGAGGTGGTGGTAACAGTAAACAGAAAAGCTAAATTGTGTTAACATTTTAAAAGGACAACAAGAACTCTAAAATCTAAAGCACTAGATGAGGCAAAGTATAGACTTTGATTTGTATTTTTTAACAAGGGTAAGACAGAAGGTGGAAGCAATCAAGACAGTATGTTCAGCTTGGGGTTATGGACGAATGCACACAATGGGGTTACCAGGGAAGACTGTGAGGAAAAGGCTAGTGAATTCAGGTTGACAGGAAGTGATGAGATGATGGCTTTATGGTCAGAGCTTTAAGGGATCAGAAATGAATATATGTGCAAACCGGTACGTAGAAAATCATCACAATTTAGACAGCCTCCTTGAAAGGAAGAGTTTGGAAATTATGCTTGGATTATGTTCTTTAGTGATATGAAGCAAGACTCGGCAAGAGGAAGAGAGTAAGTGGGATTCTGGACTGTTTCTCACATTCATTTTGGCTGTGGACTGGTATTTTTCCAAGCATGAATAACTCTGTATAATACAGAAACATATCGTAGCAACTGACAGTGAAAACTTGTTTTGTGAAATTCAAACTAGTAAACTCATTACAGTACAAGGTATTACCTTTCTCTACAGTGGAGACTTACAGCATGAATTTATTCAAGCAACTATAATAATGTCTCTTTCTCTTCTTTATCCTTTTACCAGGACCTAGATCATGATTTCAAACACAACAGGAAAATTCACATCACCTTCAGCAGGTGTTGGATACAGCCTCTAACCAGACTCTTCATCCTTCTCTCCTCTAGAATTTCAAGCCTGATCTACTAATTCCAGAATACTGTGAAGCTCTCTAATCATCATCAGCGATTTGTGGCTCAGTGTTCCGCTTCTGGAACATTTGTACAGGTGAAAATACATGAGTAAAGCTTCATGCAAGGACTACAGAGGCAATCTGCAGTTTAAAAAATGCATATATTATACAGCATGTATTTTGTGAGGGTGGGTTGTTAAATATTCTACAAACAATTACTAAATTGTCAATGGAATTCAATAAATGTTGTTTTTAAGAAAAAAAAAGCTAATTATTTGTTACAATAACCAGCTACTATTGCCATTTTGCATGTGAAGGTTTGTAAACTACTTCCATTTGAGAAGTAATTGATTCCATTTTTATCATTTGCTCAAGTTTATGTGGTTGTTCACATCCAGAGAGATGATAACATCTATTTGCAGCAAATTATACATTATAATTCCTCATTCAAAAGCTGTAATGGAAAACAAAATGCTAATTTATGCTGTAAACGGAAGTACAGAATCATAATCATTCATTGTTAACATTAGGAACTAAATTGCTCTTGCAAATAATAAAATGGGTTAAAAATGTGGAGGGCTTTTGTGAGCCAAAGTAGCAGTGCCTCTTACTCACTCATGTGTTATATCACAAGTGATCAAACGAACCTTTTCTCTTCATGCCAACACAAACTACCCCTTTTTGAGGGAAAGAATAATGGTCTTATGATTGCGACATAAGGATGCATGTCAGGTGACCGCCCTACCCATGATTCTCCAAGCAGCTTCCCAAGTACAGGCTTTCATGCACTGTCTGCTAGGTGCAAAGGCTTTCTACACAAGCCAGTAACACAGAACTGTAAGACTGAAAGAGCCAGACAGCTGGTGCTGAGGATCTGACACCTAATATATGTTTCGCACCACTGGTTTGTTTGATTATTTCACTTCATCCTAGCTCTGGTCTCATCTCATTAGCTGAATGTCAATTTGTAGCTCAAATGCACTAGGACTATTCCTGGAACACATCTCCCTGTTCAGTTCTACCCAAAAGGAATTCCATTCATTTGCAACAAGACCAATCTGCGACATGAACCAAAGCACAGCAGAGTCAGGATGAATGCAGCACACTGCTGCTTCCAAGCAAAGTGCTCGTGTAGACACACCTCTTGTCATTTCAGGTCCCAGTGAGTTCATATGGAACCAAGCATGCCCAATTCCTCTTTCCAAAATAGGAACCACAGTGTGACAAGTGCCATATCCTGAGCAAGGATCACTCTGCTATTAATCTCTCTTCACCTTCATTTTACCTTTAGAGACAATAACACACAGCTACTTAGCAGAAGGGGAATCTCAATTGCCACTTGTAAAGAAGGCAGAGTCTAAGACAAAAAAACACTGTAGAACCACTGTCTTGGGTTTCCATCCTTCTTAGCAATTTTCCAGTCCTATAGGTTTTAAATGTACAAGGAGTTTTGCTCACACAGCAAACAGGCACATCAGAGGAAATTAAAACAACCACCGACACATTAGGGCTGCGCACCTGCTCCTCCACATTTCATTAAGCCTCTACACCTAAATGTACGTCAGGTTCTCTCCTATGTGCATCCGTTGTGCTGGTATCCCTCAGTGATACCTTCTGGTCATGGCGAGACAAACTGGATCACACTGCCTCAGGAAAAAACATTCAAAAAAACCATTAACTTTTGGAAGTTAGATCAGATGATTAGAATCTAAACTATAAATGCCAGATAGTATGTTAAAAAAAGCATGTATATACTTGTAAATAAGCTGCCACCTGTAAACAAGATTCTCAGCTTACATTATATACCTCAAATCCCTGTAAAATAGCTGATTTGCCATCTTTTTTCACTTATTAGTACTAAAAAAAAAAAAAAAAACCAAAACAATTATGCTATCAAAAATTGAAAATTGCCTTTTAGGTGACCAAAAGAAAGTTCCACTGCTTCATGTAGTAAATCATTTTACTGCTGCCCTTTTATATTTAATACCCTTCTGCAGTACACATTTATCTCTACACTAGCAAAGTGTACTCATTGATTTCCTATGGTCTCTCTGGAAGAAGGTTCTGCTTCCCTGACGATGAGTACAAAGGGTGGATGACCCCACTCTCATTCCAATGCAAACCCTGCACTTTTGCATTTCTGCTTAGACCACATGAACATTTGACCAGCTAAGAACTCCCTGCCCTCTTCCTACAGAACACATTGCTGGAACTACTGACATTTTCTCCTGAACACAACCGTATTTTTGAAAATCCTGTCTTATTTATAAATCACTAAAATGTATTAGCTCATTGCAGCCATAACTGTAACTCACAATTTGCACACAGGCTTTCCTTCTGAGCTAAGACAGAGAAATAACATCTTGCCCTTTGCTGTGTGTGCTTTAAATTCGTGTTATGGGGCTCTACTGTACCACCATTTAGCTGGGTTGCTCTGGGGTTTGAGGAAATGGTCTGCACCCAGTTTAAAATGTGCTTTTTTGGCCAGATGAGATGGCCATCAGAATACACCTTTCAAAGTTATTGCGTTGAATGACCAACTGAGGCATAAATCTCTGACAGAAACAGAAATACATTTAGCAATTTTAAGTCTATTACCTCTTCTATTAAATTCTAACTTCCTCATTATCCTACAGTTTATCTTTCACTGGGATGCCAAGAAAACAGGTCTCTTGAGTTTCACTTTCATTTTTATTGTGTTCCATTTCCCTGGCTTTGTGCACTGGCACACAACCACTGGGTACCGAAGAGTCAGGTAAAATTAAAATCCAAGATAAACTTTTTTTTTTTAATTACCAAGTGTTTTCTGTCAATACTAACCCAAGATCACTGCTTTTTCTTAACTAATTTAATTTTACCAGTCTTTTTAATCTGCAGAGATGTTAAAGGGTTTGCTAAAACATAACTGAAGGTGAGTGATGGGTTTGTTCCATTGGTTTTCACAGCCAAACCATGTACAACTATCGACTGAGTCTTTTTCCATTAAAGAAAAAGGGCTACCTAAATCATAATGTGCACTGCCCAGTCTTATGCAGATTGATATAGTATCTTCCATTCAACATCCTCATGCACATACATATTCAGTATATGCTATACATGTTAACACAAACTCATCTGGCGTATTTCCAAACCTGCAGACTTCAAGTTCTACTACCAAAAAACCATCCCAAAAAGAAAAAATAAGTCCAGAAACCACGGAAACAAAAAGAAGTCAAAAAGTCCCACTGGCTATGGATGAAAATAGAAATAGCCATTGGATTTACTCCAGCTAAAAGAATAAAATGCATAAAAGCAACATACTACATTCAGTCCAGCTCTCCCAAAAAAACTTGTAGAGAGATCCCCCAAAATACTGGCAGTTGGAGCTTTTGTCCCTGCATATGTAAAGACCAAGAGCCAAACCACAAAGTTGGCTCTTAGTTTACCTTTCAGTGACTTACATCTATCTACAGAATATATTCTCTGAAAGAACTGTTGTATAACGTACTGCCATGTTCAAAAATGCAGGACAAAGAGCTGGTGCCTGTAAGAAGCCCTCAGCTGAGCACTGCAGGGAGAAATCTCTGAAATAATGGCAGTAATCAGGCAGCACACTCCCTCATTTTACTTCTATACTGCAGGGATTTTCCTGAGATCGAATTAAAGTTAGCATCCAGATTTATGCCTTAATCATAGGATTTCACTCATGAACTACATTTCAAATGACTTTCAAGCACTTCCCCACCATATAGATTAGTAACATAACAACGTATCCAGTTCTGGAGTGGAGAGTGGAAAATAATTAATACAAATAATGCTGCCAGTTCAGCATGGACAGGTTATGCCCAAGAATACTACTGCTCTCGCAAGGCTGAATACCCCTTCTGCAGTACTTAGCCATAGTTGTTCTTTGCTCATGACTACTAATTAAGAAATGGATGTAAAGAGAATCTCAGTGAGCCAGAAGATACACTCAGGAAGTTTTCGGCAACCATGTATTCACAAAAGAACTAAAAGTAGAACATTTATTGGTAGTCTAAAATTGCAGATCAGAGAATGAATCTGCTGGATATTCCTTCACCTTAGGTTTACACCCACTGGCATAACATCACAGGTAAGTTTATGCAACCACAACTCATAGTTTTCAGGATTTAAGTCTACAAGTTTCTCTAGTCTAGAATTTTGCATAATGGTTTAGTCCCTGTACGAAAATAACTGTAAAAAACGACAGTCAATCTTTTTGGAGCTCTCTTTAGTAATGCAAAATCTTATTTGTAACTATTATAGTGCCTTATTTTCTGGAAGACTGTCTCAGAAATACATTCAAAACAGACTTCATCAAGTTTCTAGACATAATTTTTCCCATACAAGCTTTTCTTGAGATGCACTCTGGAATTTAATATGCAATGGGAAAAGTTCCTTCCAAGAACATTACCAACAAATCAAGCATATGATCTTGTCCTTAAAAATGAACTGCAATAATGCATCAATAATGTAAGCTGAAAGGCGTCTCTCAACCTTCCCAAATTATAAAGCAAATATACGCTTTCAAACCAGTCAGATAGTGTATTATGCTTCCAGAAGAAAACATTGTTCACATTAACCTGTTTCCATCATTAAGCCTTATTTGGTTACTTATGCTCTCATTAACATCTTGAGATGCCACAAAAAGCTTCTTTTTGTAAGCTCTTGCTGAACCGCTACTGATATATTTACCTCGCACTAGATGCTGAGAGCACATCATATTGATCTAGGAATAAAAACCTATTTTTCCAGTAGTCAACCCCTCTTCTCATCTCAGCACTTTGTCTTAAAGTTTTTCTGTTTGCTTTTTTGT
The DNA here is from genome assembly GCF_037157495.1 of Lathamus discolor. NCBI lineage: Eukaryota > Metazoa > Chordata > Aves > Psittaciformes > Psittacidae > Lathamus > Lathamus discolor. The sequence goes on along the minus strand of NC_088884.1, from coordinate 146,486,231 downwards.
TTTAAACAGAGTATACAAAACAAATTCTATTTCAGCCACATTGCTATATTTAGCAAGAAGAAATGGTTTGCAAGCTCTTACTTTTCTGGATGCAATTCAGGTTAAAACAAACAAACATGAATATGGCTGACTGTCAAATTGAAGCCAACTCTGCCGTTTTAAGTGTTAAAAAAATCTATTTGCAGCAAAATCCCATCTTTATTTTGATTTCATATTCAGACTAACATCTAGTGCTAATCCTCAGCTGGTGAATGTGACTGATGTAAATGCTAACGTAATACTCCAAAGATGAAAATAGAAAGGAGCCTTGAGCACCAGAAAGAATGTGTGTCTTAAAAATTCTTCTCATCCTCACCCTGGAAAGTCTTGCAAGCTCATCTGTTCCTGTTGTAATGCCACATAGTGATTACACCTTCTCCTTCTAAACTCCCTTCCTAATCATGCATATTTCATTCAACTTTGTGTATATATCCTACAGTGTATATAGTCCTTCTATAAATAGACCTCGTGCATCCTGAATTATCTCACCCGTTTTCCTTCAGATACAGTTCAACACTGGTATTTAGAACAGATCAACTCCGGATTTGTCAGTAATTCTCCCTGCCTCCATTGTGATAGGGGCTTGCTCTCCTTAAAAGAAATGGAGGGAACGATAGGTTTCACAATGACATTCTTTCACGGAACTGTTTTGCTACAGAATGAAACTAACTTTAGATAAAGGAACTGGTTTAAACCTGATTGTATTGTCTGCGTTCCTAACCATTTTCCTCCTCTGACGGTTCCAAAGGAGTCTTCGATGACGGCCTGCCTTTGATACAAGCCATAAGCCCTTCTTAAATCTCAGTTACTTGCACGGGCTCCTATTTAGCAGGATAACGATGTGCGTTCTCTGCTCACACAGACACCAGCACCGGTGCGTGCGCTCGGTATGCGCAGGAAAGCGCACACCAGCAGCAGCAAGGGCCGCCCCAACCCACGGCTCGCAGTAAGCCCCGACCCAACTCGCGCCGCAGCGCACTGACACTTCACCGAGCCGGGAGGCACCGGCGAGCCCCCCGTGCGCCTGCTCCCCCCAGGAACCCCTCCTCAGCGCCAGCCAGCCTCGCCTGCTCCCGGCGAGGAAGGCTCTCCCGGAGTCCGGGGCGGCGGACTCGGCGTGCAGCCGAGGTGCCTTCCGGGATGGGCCCGGCTGGTGTCCGCTCGCACCCGGGACACCGCTATTTATTCAGCTGCTTCAAGAGACGACCCGGTTTGTCAGGGCTGCAGGGCCCCACCGCGGCGGCCTGGGCCCCCAACTCCGGCGGCGTCAACCCCCGAGGGCAGGGAGGAACGCGCGGTTCCAAGACCCCTCGCCGTGAGGTGTAACCTTAAACCGGCAGCTGCCCCTTCGGGGACCTCAGTTCCCTGGAAACCGGGGCCGCGGGGTTCCCCTGAGCTCAGCGGGGGCTGCCCCGCGCAAGGAGGGCGCCGGGAGCCGGCCCCCCCAACCGCTCGCTGCCTCCGGGGCCGCGAGCGGCTCTTCTGCCCCCGGGCGGACACCGCCGCCTCCACAGCCCGGGGCGGCCTCCCGCCCGCTGCCCAACTTTCCCTTTGCCAGCGCCAGAGCCCCCTTTCCTTCCTTCCACACACACACACACAGACACAGACACGCACGCCGATGTAGTTTATCGATGACAGCTGCCTGTAGACTTTCACCAGACAAGCAGCGGGGGCAGCAGACGACAACAGTTGTTTAATTAAAGCCGCTTTGGAGGCTCCCGGAATAGCTCTCTACCTCTGAGGCGCGATTTCTGGTTTCTCCCCGCTCTCCCGCAGCACCTCGCCAGCCGCCCCCCGCGGGCAGGAGCGGTCGACCCGGCCGGAGGTGCCCGGCTGGGCGCTCCGCATCGCGCTGTCATCAAAGTTAACTACGTGAAGGGGGGTGTGGGGTCTGAACAAGAAGGAGAGAGGGGTAACCCGAACTATTCCCACCTAGGCGGGACCCGAAATTACGAGGCTGAACGCATACGCGGCCATTTCGGAGGGAGAGTGGGTCCCTCTCGCAGCAAGCCTGCCGCTCGCCCGCCGGCTCCCCTCGCCCCGGCGGGGACGGGGCCGCTGCGCGCACGGAGCCGGCGGTGAGCGCAGCCGAAGGCGGGATCGGGGACGCTCCGCTCGAGTTGCCTTCTTGTGCCCCGAGCTGCTCCAGGGTAGCGCGCAGCCCGCTCCTCAGCCCTCCCCCCGCTCCTCTTCCTCACGGGAGGGGCGGAGGAGGAGGGAAGGGGGCTGAAAGCCACACGGGAAAAGGCTCTTTTCCCTCGTTTCTCCTCCCGGCCGACTCCCCCACACGTTGAACAGAAACACTTCCAGGCCGTTCCCGCACACACGGGCACCACCTTCGCCTCCCCCGGGGAGCCCGGCTGGCGGCACCGGCCGCCTCTTACCTGGTTGTAGGAGGTCTCCCAGGAGGAGGTGTAGTTGTAAAAGAAGGAGGAGAAGCAAGCGTCTTCTGACAGCCCGCAGCCGGCCATCCTCCGGGCACGAAACCGCTTCGGGAAGGCGCGCAGCAGCCTCCACAAACTCTGGCTCCTTGCGCGGATCGCGGCTGCCCCGGCTTCGCGCGGAGCGGACGGGCGGGCTCGGGCGAGCGGAGCGAAGGAAGCGCGGGTGCCTGCGCGCGGCGCTCCCGGGGGCACGGAGGAGCCGGGGCCGGCGTCACGTGCGCGCGCTCCCTCCGCCGCTGCCGGCGGGAACGGGCTGTGCTACAGCCCCCGGCACGCAGTCAGCAGCGCCGGGGCGCCGCGCCATCCCAGCCGGCACCGGCACCGCGCGGGGAAACGGCGGGGGGGGGGGGGGAGCCGGCAGAGCCCGGCACGGCACGGCACGGCACGGCACCGCACCGCGGCGGGGAAGGAGCGGACAAGTGGCGACGCGCGTCCTCCCCCGCCGCGCCGGGGCAGCGCCGCCGCGGGCGAGCCCGCCCCCCCGGCCGCGGACCGGCCCCCCCGCCCCGCCCCGCCCCGCGCCGCGCCGCGCAGGTGGAAAGTTGGGGCTGGGTTTCGAGGCGCGCGCCGGGGCAGCGGAGCGTGTGCGCTGCGGGGCGGGGCCGGGACACCGCCTCTCGCCCGCCCGCGGGAAACTTCCCCTCAGAGGCGGCGGCGGGGCCCTCCCGGCCGGGCGCCGCTTCCCTCGCCTGTCCCGTTTCCGAGGAGCGGATCCTTCGTCGTTACTGTTTCCTTCGAGCGCGCAGTGACCGCGGGGGGGGCACCGGGGACGCGTTCCCCCCCCCGCCGCCCCTGTGGCAGCCCTGGAAGCCCGGTCAGCAGGGAACCTCTCGGCCCTCAGGGGAAGCGAAAAGGAAGGCGCCTCAGCCGCCCTCAAAGTGCGTCGGCCACAGCGAAGTCACACTGAATATAATGGTTTCGAAGTGTTTGCCGAGCAATTAGCAGACAGGGATTGGATTACGCTGACCATGTCTCTTGAGTACTCCTTCCCCTGAGTGCAAACCCAGCACCTCCAGCACAATCCTCTTACAGGGGAACTTTCCCTCATCTAACACTGATGATATCAATGATGCTATCACAAAATTAAAATAATTATAAAAAGCAAATAATGTAAGTAGGGTTTTTTCAGAATAATTGTTCAGATAAGAATATAAGCTTTTCATTTGTAGAAATAATGGTTTTGCTTCCAGATCATAACTAGGAGGGCCAGTGGTTTGTTAAGCAGCACAGTCGTAACAGCCCACAGAATCAACTAGGTTGGAAAAGACCTTTAAGATCATCAAGTCCAACCATTACCCCAGAACTGCCAAGTTCACCACTAAACCCTGTCACTGAGGGCTTCACCTGCTTGGTGTTTGAACACTTCCAGGTATGGTGAATCCGCCACTTCCCAGGAACATGTTCCGATGCCTGGAGGGAGTTTTCTGCCATAACTCTGACCCAAGGCCCACTGAAGCTCTTCACTCCCCCTTGACTATTTGAAGGAAGAAACCACCACCTAGTAATACCTATGGAACCCTCTGGGCATTCTATTTGTTGAGGAAATCTTTCTTTCTTGAGTCTCCGAATGTGGCATGAGCATGGAATGCCATGAAGCACATTTAAGTGTAGTAGAAACTCAGCTTCTTGATGCGAGTTGGTTTTGTCTGAATGAAGGCTAGCCAAGAACACCTGAATTCATCACCCAAAGGAACCTTTGTGACAGGCAGCTCTGTTCTGTATGAGGCCAAAGAGCCTTTCATTCTGCCCTAAACCAGGTTCAAATTCATCAGGAAAGTTTCCAGCAACAGAATATGGACGCTACATCAGAAACAAGGTGTTTACTCTGTCCGCAAGGATTTGTTTCTCGAATTACTGCAACATTTTCCTTCAGACACTTCTGCCTGTTAAGACTGCTCATTAGTGGCCCGCAAAATTTCATGCAGTTTAAGAATTTATTTCAACTTTTCAGACAGCAACAATTAAGGCATAAAATTCCTTTGTACTTCACCATCCTTCCTGAATTGTTTCGTTCCCTTCCCTCTGAGGGGTCAGTGTTCAAAGCATCTTGCTTCTAAAAATTTAAGCAACTTGATATTGCATATTTCATCTTGAGTCTTGGTGCATTCCATCCCGATAGCACTCCAGCATAGCCTGACCTTGGAGCTACTTATTCCGTGCAGGTAAAGTCTGCATTGTGAAATTACGTGGTTTGAGCCAAAGTTCCTATGTTTTGAAGTGAAAATCCTACCGCTTGGACTCTTCTCCTTATCTATTCTTTTTTTATTATTATTATTTTTATTTCCCCCCTCCAATAGCTGACACAGTGATACACTTCAGTAGGTAGCATTTTCCCTACTTCCTCTCCTCTAGAGACAGACATGCTATCTGCCCCACCAATGCAATGTTCTTTATAAGTATCAAGCAGATTATAGGTTCTTAGATATTTGTGGGGTTTACTTGTCTTTTTTCTTCATACATTTTTCCTCACCCTGCTGTTAACCATTTGCTCTAGCTCAGAATCTCTTCATTTGAAGTTCAGAAGGTTGCCCTAGGGGAGGCAACTGGTAGGAGGTCACTGGTCGGAAGTTAAGCTTAATGGCACAGCGATCAGTTACTAGTGGAGATCCAGCTGTAATCTTTTCTTATAGTTGAGAACTACTCAGAACCTATTCAGGGCCTCTGGAGAGCACACTTCTGCTGGCAGCAAAATGAGATCTGAACACTTATTTATAGCATTATGTATTGCTTCTCCAGCCCATGCGTACAAGTTTCCAGTCAACCAGCCATTGCTGAAGTGGCTAATGACCTATTTGTCTACCGCATGATTTAGCACACTGGCATCATCACTGTGATGCTGGTGATGAAGCAAAAAACCTTCATGTGTTACTTCTATTACTAGATGTACGTAACCAAACATAATAAAATCCACAAATAACCATCGTCTGATATCCTGACCGAGTGTGCTAGCAGCTCCATAGAAAAGATGCTAATGCTGTATTCAGTCCTGTGGACTAGAAGGAGTAAAGTGGAGATAAAATGAACTCTTTAAGGAACTTGGAACAAACGGATTGGTGGGGGCTGGAGGAAACAGCAAAATCCAGGAAATGTTTGAACAATAAAAGTAACCTCAGGATAAACATCAATACTCCATCTGTGCTGAAAGAAAGGCCCGGTGCAGATGGAACAGAGAAAATTACTTAAATCTCTGCAGAGACACACACAGCATAATACCATGCAGTTAAGATGTGCCAGAGTACTAGGTAAAGGACAGCAAAGCAACTAGAAAGGCATTCTGTTAAACACAGTCTAGAATTTAATTTAGTTTCCTCTTTGCTTCCATGATTTCAGCTTAAAGACTTTCAAAGTCTACTAAATAAACCAGAAACTGTTTTCTTGGGAGGGGAGGGTGTTACCTGCAAAGCCTGTTTGCTATGGGAATAAGGAGAATCAGGGCGAAGCTTTCAAATTGAAGCTGGTCTTGTCTTCTCACAGACAGTACATCCTCATTCCCCTGAGGCTACTGCACTGTGCTGGTTTTGGCTGGGGTAGAGTTAATTTTCTTATTTGCTGGTATGGGGATATGCTTTAGACTTGTGCTGGAAACAGTGTTGATAATTCAGGGACATTTCAGTTATTGCTGAGCAGTGCTTTAACACAGCCAAGGCCTTTTCTGCTCCTCAAATCCAACCCACCAGCGAGGCCTGGGGGTGCACAACAGGTTGAGAGGGGACGAAGCCAGCAGCTGACCCCAACTGACCCAAGAGATATTCCAGATCATATGGTGTCATGCTCCACACAGAAAGCTGGGCTAAGAAGAAGGAAGGGGGGGATGTTTGGAAAGATGGTGTTAGTCTTCCCAGATAACTGTTACTTGTGATGCAGCCCTGGCTTTCCTGGAGATGGCTGAACATCTGCCTTCTGATGGGAAGTGGTGGATAAATTCCTTGTGTTGCTTTGCCTGTGTCTGTGGCTTTTGCTTTACCTCTTAAACTGTCTTTATTATCAACCCACCGGTTTTCTCACTTCTACAATTCTCTCCCCCATCTACCACCGGGGGAGCAAGTGACTGGCTGCATGGTGCTTAGTTGCTGGCTGGGGTTAAACCACGACATGGATTAGGAGAAGACTAAGAACCAAGGACTGCTGTTTGAACCAGTAATAGATCTGGTATCAAAGTGCCAAGTTTTTGGAGACACCTCTCTGAGTAAATTTTTTGAGGCAAAAGCCAGAGCATCATGAACAAATCTTTCTTTTCGTTATGTGGAAGGATATCTCGAGAGATTCCCTGAAAAGCAAGGCTTCTGGAAGTTTTTGGTTTGACATGCATATGGAGAATTTGAGATAGAAAAGACATTTGTCTTCAACTTGCATGTTCCATGTAAGCAGACAGATTTGTATCAGAACAGTCCCACAGGGATCAGGAAGCAACTCACTTATAGCCTCTAAATTAATATTCTGCAACACAAAGTGATACTCCATAGCTGTATGTTTTGTTTGGTGTGTCCCTCCTACAAAGAGTGTAGCATCTGAACCTAGTGCTGTGGCCTCCAGTATTTTTAAAACTTGTGATCATAAATACCTCAAAATGTCCCATGGGTGCTATTCTTTTATTCACCATTGTCCCTTTTTTTTTTTTTTCTCTTACCAAGTTCTCAGCATTAGCAAACACATGTAACAATTTTTATTCCTGACTTTCCTAGACATCATTAGTTGAAAATCCCTTCTCAGAGGACAAAGGCATAGAATAGCAGATATCCTAAAATAAACTTAGAAGTTGTCCCTGTATCTTACTTGCCGGTGAAAAAAAAAAAAAAAAGGAAGACTATTTCTACTTAGCCAATTCGTAAGTGCATAAAAGCCTTTTAAAGTCAATTAAGACAGTCCATTAAAATTGAAGAGGAAAGGTTTTAGAAGTCCACTGATAGGTTTTCTATTAGGCTAATACTTAAAGCTTCCTTAGCACCTTCTATCAAATGATTTCATTTCGCCTTACGAACACCTCTGGAGCCAGGTATTACATCCTTCTAATATTTGAAGAGATCAACAGTTTAAGTATCAGACCCTTGGAAAAGTCAAGCAACGTTGTCAGCCAGTGTTTGTAAAAGCAATTAGCCCTAAAGGAACAAAAACCTACTTACAGCAGAAGTGGTGATTCCAGCGTGTTTAGGTTTCTATTTAACTTTCAGATAACTCGTGTCGATAATACAAAAATGCACAATTAACGTAACCAAGAAAGGAGCCACCAGTGGATGAGAACACTTGTTCACCTTTAATATGTTCACCTTTAAAACATCATTTTAGTGCTCTGCTTTACTCACTGGCTTTTCACTGTACTCTAGCTGAAAAACAGGTGGCTTTTTTTCATCTTCATGTGGCTGAGCGTCCAGCACCAAGCTACCTCAGAGACCTGGAGCTCCCAGAACAGCTTCCGCCTGTTGGATTCATTAGACTCAGCTGCAAGAACTGTATGTGCAGGTTTTCCAGTATTGGCATAACAGAGCAAGATCAAACAAAGTACAGCTTTTCTAGAGTATCCCAGAATACTGCTCCCAAACTTCAATTACACACCACTGTTCCAAATATATAAGGTTCTGCTGAAAGAAAATTGCATTCAGAAAACTGAATGTCCCTGATCAAAATGCTGAAAGCAGATACTTCCCATCCACACGATGCTGGGGTATAGGAACGTATCAGTGCCAGCTTTTCTGAAGTTCTGTTCTGTCAGAACTCATGATTGTATCTACAGCCGCAATACCTAAATACTTTCAAGCAGTGCACTAAGCTAAGTGACTAACACCTGCTTGTTCCCCTCATAGGAAAAGCAGCAGTACTGTGTTGGGAGTCTTTGCTGTCAACGGTGAAAGAAGACACGCTCAAAGAAGCAGTCTTTGCAATTAAAGCAGAAGGTAGTGAGATACTAGATGATTGTTGGTTACTGCTGAAATCTGTTACACCATCTTGTACTTATGGTTACTGCTCGCTTACTGCACAGTCAAGTTTTACCCTTATTTCACAAAGTTCAATTACATCAAAGAAATAACTGGCACTGGCTTTGGCACTCATCATCTCCATCCCAGAGCTGAGCCCAGGCTGTTCAGTCTTGAAGAAAACCATAAAGACTTGGAATAAAACTCACTTTTATAAGTTTGCTAGATGGTGAAGAGTGCATACGCTGATCTTCTTCATCCAAAAGATAAAAGGACAACTGCTGACTGACTGCTGAGATAGGATGGCAGCTCCAAGGAAAGGGACGGTGTAAGAGTGGTTTTTGTAAATGCTATTATGAAACCATCAGAAATGGGTAACAAGGTTCTCTAAAGCCACCTAAATGCAAAAGCCAATTGCAGATCTACAGCGTCAAGAGAAAACAGGACATTTTTCAAAATGCTTTGATCTCACCCTCAGTCTATTATTTGCCCTGCCTGAGTCCAGAATCTGTTGCTTGCTCTTCACCCATGAGTTAATCCCATCTAAGCATTGGGTCATCTCGATAATTGAAGTTACGTGAAATAGGCAATGAATGAAGCAAAGCTGATTATTCAAAAAGAAAGAAAGAAAGAAAAAAGAAGTGCCAGGAGTTTAAAAGCTCGATTACATGAAATTCTGCTCATCTCAGAAATACAGGAAATTATTTTCCTTGAATTCTGCAAGATCAAATGTGCCACTGATTAAAATTTGTCTACTGAAGTGGAAGAGCAGAACACTGATGAGTTTGATTGTCCTGCAAGCAACATATTTTCAATGAGAGTGCTAACAAAATGAAGCCACTATGAGCATTTAATTCCTAGCTCGGGCCTCCCAGCAGCTTTTCAACATGAGTAATCTCCATCAGTTCCATACCCCCAAAATTATAAATAACAGCGAGTACGTGCCATTCAAACGTAGGCAGGCATGCACTTATGAGGTAGCTCATAACTTTTAGAGTCTCACCACCAATTAACAATGTAAATAAATTACTTAAACCCTATCAGGTTATAATTTCCCAAAAATAACATTTCTGTGATTATAATTATGAAGGAACTAATCAAAGGGGGGGAAAAATCCTAAATAAGCCAAATGAGCAGGAATCAAGACAGTTGGATTGCCAGGAGTCTCTGCCTCTAGCATGAGTATCTTTACATCTGAGAAACCCCTCACAGCTATTCTGCCTGCTTCCAGATACATGCAGATCATCAGCAAAATACTGATGGATATAAACAGAATAGATTCACCACTGTTTTATTAACCATGGTAGAAGATTTCTAAGAACAAAGGTACCAAAAGGCATGACGAGGTCTTGCCATCGCTCAGATAACGAAAGAGGTAAGAGGCTTCCCTATTCTGCACGTTGTCCAAAGCTGTGGTAGCACCTCCTCATCACAAAGTGTGTTACAGACACTCAAAAATCACTTGGCTGCTCCTTTGGTACTATCTCTGTATTGTGCAGGGAGGAAAATGGAGGAGGGAGGAATTAAGCCTCCTAGGCGCACACTGCAGATCTCAGGGAAATTGCATTTCACCGTCTTGTGCACAATCCCAGGAAGAGCTTTGATCAATACAGAATTCCATTTTTACACAAGAAATGCCACAAAGAGGCAGCAAACCCTCAGAAATAATTGATAGATATTTCAAAGGGATTTGACAGATCATTAACTCGGGATTTCTTTGGTGACATCATCCTGTTTGATCCAATTAATAAAAACAAACCTCACCAGGAGAAAACCCAGGCAGGCTCTTGTACAGATGTGGTACTGCAGTTCGTAAGCACATGGCCTTTCTGTTAACCATCGCCTGAAATCAAGGGAAAGGATGATGAAGTGAATACAACTATAATGTCTCTGCAAACTTTTACTGTTTTAATGTTGAGGGTTTGGAAGCAGCAAGAATGAAGCTTTGCTGCTTTGTTGCTAATTTAGGAAGTTCTGTTCTGAGTTGAGACAGCCCAGGACTGATAAAGTTGTTTCTGTAATCAAATTAGTTTTATCAAGAGACTGCTAAAAAAAGCAAATTCATTTCTGAAACCTCCCTGCATCTAACAAGAGATCTAAATGTGAGTCTCACATCAAGCCAGTAGACTACAAACAGTTGGATTCTTAAGCTTTATTTGCAAAAATAATACTCATTGCAGGCAATTATTGTGAAGAGCAAATATGATTATGAAGGAGATCACGAAGTAGGCCATTACCATTTCATACAATGGAATATTTTCCTATTCACTTTTCCTTCCCTAATTCTCCTCCAGAAACAAGCAGGATTTCTCTAGGCTGCAGAAAAATCCCACCTCTACCGCCTCATTACCCTCTCACGTCACACTGGCTGTGCTCAGGAATGTACAGAACAGACATCAGAATGGAGTGCTGGGGTGCACAGAGCAGTGAGGCCAAAAGGAGCTTTAGAGCAGAAACATGTAAAGCACAAACCTGGTCTAACATCCAAAACGCTCTTGTTTCTGTTGCTATGTGGGCTTTTCTTTAACACCAACTTGCTTACAGGGAGAAGCTGTTCACTGTCCATAAATTTACTGAAAATGAAATGTCTGCTTTCAACAAACAGGGTACATATTGTTGTGAACATTAAGGCTGAAATGTTAAATTCTTGCCAACTCTTACCCTTGATTTCTGCTCATAATCAAATCTTTTTTTCTAAGTAGGCAAAAGTAGCAGTAATTCAAGTTTACTTCCATTATACTGTGTAACGCGGTAACTCACTGGAACAAAGCTGTCAGTGCCCTCTTGGGCAGCTCGCTGCTCACACAAGCACGTCGTGACTTGCACTGCTTTTAACCTGCTGCTGCTCCTGCACAAACTGCAGCCTTTCGGGAAAGGTTTACAGTGTGTTAGTATTTTTAGAACAACGATAGTATCCCTGTCACAGTAAAAGGCTTATCAGTTGCTCGTTACTCAACCTGCAAACTGGAACAACCTCAAAGATACCATTCTAAGATCTGCAAGGTCAAATTTAGTTTGTAATTCTTTAAAATCACAGTAATTTTGGTAGCACCTTCAGACAGCTGAAAAGGCTGATGTTTCTGAGAATAAAACTGATTATTGATACAAGCAGAAAGGGTTTGGCTACATAACTGAATATGTGAACAGACAAAGCAGGCAAGGAATGGGTCCACCAGCACCCACCTGCTCCATGGAGCCCAATAAGCATGTGATGCTCTGAGGTTTCCTGGTTACGCTGCTGGAGGTGATGAGGTGGGGACACTTGTGCAATACACTTACCAAATAAACACTGGATTCAAATGGAAGGCAAGAGCCTACTTCAGCTGAAAGAATCAGACCAACCCAAAATAATACATGTTTAGAGCCACAGGAAATATTTATTATCAACACAAATTTGTGCTATGGTTTATTCTTCTATACAACATAACTACTGCATAGCTTCCATAGCTGGAAAAAGCTTAAAGAATCACTCAGAGCCAAGATGTACACAAAGGAAAAGTATTTTATCATCTGTCCAACATACATTCAGTGTTCCTGAGAAACTGCCTCATTGGAGTAAAAACTGCAAAATGAGAACACCCCCCAATCAGATCAGCAGAACTCATCTGCTCCTGCTGCCAAAGGAACATTACTGCTGTTACCACATTCACTTCATCCCCTCGATATGGAAGCTGGGAGCTCCTGGAAACCAACCACTTCTCTCGAATGCATCAGTGTGAATTACAGGCAGCCCGAGCTTGGCATTTGCGAAAGGAGCAATGAAGAAAGGAGCAAACACTCTCATATAGCAGTTTCATCCCAGTTTTGAAGCTGCTTATTTCAAGCTCAAGAATATTTGACATTCATATTACTGGAGACTGATGCCCAGTTTTGTATGGGAACAGCTCTATGAAGCACACCATGGAAGCAAGCTACCAGTGTAAAAGGTATGAGTGGAAAAATGAGCCAGGTTGACCTACTAGGTCATTTTTCCCCCCTCTCCTTCACATAAATCTTATGTCACATACACAGTCCTGAAGTTAAATACTTTTAAAAGGTCAACAGAGTACCGATACAAGATTATACTTGTATAATGTTTATTATTAAAACATTCAGCTGTTGGAAAAGCAAGATAAATGGCTGTTCCTCACAAATCACAGCAAGTGAATAAACTCCTGTACTTTAGATGTATCCAGCTTCATGGTGCAGGCTGGCTTTCTATTGCTAAACTGTCAGCAAAGGAAGAAAACAATGACAATCTGATTACAAATTAATAACTGCAGCTTGACTGGGTGGAAGGAAAAGTCTTTGCCTGTGACTCTTGTTAAGGTATCTTTGTAAATGACACACTGAAAGCAAATCTCAGTGCATTTGCTTTAAGCTGCATTTCTTATGACAAATAATTAGCACAGGTTGGACATGACACATCACGAAGTGCTGCTGTTGCACAAGACTCATCCGAACAGAGAGGTGGCTGGTGATCAGAAACCACAAAGCTGAGCGCATCAACACAGAATGTGCCAACAGAGACTGGCCCACACCAACAGCTCCAGCCGCAGGGAGTGAGGAGAGGTGCCATACAGGGATACACCCCTGCAGCTCCCAGAGGGTTGCCTCCTGTGCCAGTGCGTGTATGCATCTCCCAGAGGAGATAAGACATTCAGGGGGTTATGGCATCAAGACACAGCAAAACAAAAAGTCACAATTTACTCTTTTCTCTGACAAAACCTCTAAATGCTATAAAATCCCTACAAATCTAAACACAGTACAACTGGTCAATTCTGTCCTCATGTTACTATATACATACCTAAACACAGCTTTATGTACTTAGCCATTAGTAACTACCTCCATACCTAACAAACCTAGACTGTTACCTCACATCAGTATTAGCCCTTTATAGCTTTGAGGTATTATACAGAAGCACGATCAAGACAGAAGACTCTCCTCCTTTCAAAAAATAGACTCCTTTCGCTGTACTATTTTCCTATCATCTAATCCACTCTGTATTTCCAAAAGCCCCACGCTATAAACAGTTTATTTGATATAAACTTGCATTCTCAAAAACACACCTGAACTTCTCTGGTAAAAAAAAAGCACTGTAATAACAAAGCATTGATTCTCCGTGTAGGTTGTTCCAGAGCCAACAACCAACAAAGCCTATGGGAGCAATCCCTCAGCGCTCCAGAACAGCCACACTCACACCCTCCCGAGCAGTTTGGACACATCTGATGTGACATGGGCAACGCAGGGAATGCAGCAAACAGCTGGGGTCAGCAGGAGCAGGTGAGGCACCTCCACAGGCCAGCAAAGACCCACAGGACCTTTCAGTCAGCTGTGGTGCTTGGCAGAACAGAACACAACACAGGGGCACTGGATTCCCATCTGATGTAAGCAAACTCATGTGTATTTTGCAGTTTCCAGTCCCCCCCCCCCAACTTACTGCTGTCCACAGCACAAGCAGCCAAACCCAAAGCTCTGGTGATGAGAGGGCTGCAGCTGTTCTTAACTGAGGGAGGTGGAGACCTTCATACTCTAGCAGAGCAGCCTCACTCCTACACTGCCTTCTCAGTCTCCTTTCATTTCTCCAGGCAGCCTTTTTTAAGTTTTTCCACCAGAAAAACAGGAATGAGGTTCTACCTTTCAACACTTAATTCACAAAACCCCCAGGGCTGTTCTCAAACCCAGCTTTCTCTGTGTGCATCTGTTGTATCCCTCAGGAGCTGTAGGCAAGAGGAGGGCTCCTGATAGTTTTTCCTTCAGGACCTAGAAAACATCTCTCAGAGAAGCTATGCTGTCCCTTTCAAAAGTCCTTCAGAGAGGGACAGCTATTTCTTGGATAACTCCCTCCCACTGCTACATGGCTCCAAAGTCACATTAAAAAACACAGTGAAATTCACAGTAGCTCTAAGGTAGCCATAGTGGTTCAAGCAAGTCCTTATGTTACAGCCCCCACCCTTTACATACTCCAATCCCAGAGCCATTCTCCACTACAGGATTGATCACTAGTGAGGAACAACTGTGGATTTAGCACACACGGTCCCATCTGGGAAAATGCCTCAGCCCTAAACTTCAGCACTGCAAATGCTTTGCCTGCCTGCTCTGCAGGAAGAGAAGTTATTTCTAGGGAGTCAGTGACATACACAAGTGTCCCATCTGCTGGATCCCCTGGATGCCTGAGCTTTGTCGTTTCCCAGATTGCAGCAGGCTCACCAGCAGAGCTGCCTCCCATGGCTGCCAGGATGGGAGCGGGCAGGGGGCCTGTGCCATCTCTGCTGACAGCTGGGACACTGACAAACTTCCAATTAAACCAGTGACACGGGTGCACCCAGCACCTCTCAATAGCTTACACAGGTGTCAGTGGCTTAATTGGGAGAAAGGAGGACTGTGCAGCTGCCAGGGGACACTGACTTGGCCTGCAGGACTGGCATTGCTCGTAGCAAGGACAGATCCCAGGTCAGCTGTCACTGCCTGAGCAGTCTGCGGGTATGACAGCTACAAAAGAGAAACCAGGCCCAAGTCCCTCCCGTGTCATCTCCTCTGGCAACCACAGCCATCTGCTCCACATCCACAAACACCAACGCCACAGCAGCTTATGCCGCCTAGTTCTGGGGTCCTCAAGGGGCTTCACATTGAGAGCTGGCCGTGCCTCTGCACCTCTGTGCCCAGGAGAGCCGGGCAGCCGGCAGAACTTGAGCTGAAAGCTGCACACAGACACTGGACACATTGGTACCTGGGGAGCAGCCAGTTTCCAGCATGGCACAGAGTGCCCCCCACCGGCAGGAGGGGGAGCAAACCCCGCATCCCGAGTGAACCCCAGGTACCTTTGAGCAGGGATCCACTCACATGTCTAGGAGCACTAGTGTGAAAGCAGTTTGCTCCAGGTCAGGATCCCCATGTTTTAAAATGGACACTCTTGTAACTGCTCAGAAAAATTCATCCAGCTCAACATCTTTCACAATCAACCTCCCTTCTTCCTACTGAGAACCGTTTCATAGGGCAGGGAAGTCCAGACCCATCCCACAGCACCTGAAGTAGGGGAGACTCCCTGCCTCACTTACAAAACCTGAGGCACTCACAGCCCCACTGTGTAGCATAAATTCACTCAAGTGTAACCATCAGACATGTTCTTATTCACAATACTGTCTGCATTGCTAACAAAGTTCTCAAAACTTCTCTGCTCCCCATTATATAAATGGCAATTAAGAAGAAAACAACCCTGGAATTACTGATTCCAAGTAATTACATAGCCAACTACTAGGATTTCCCAAAGATCAGTGTCCCAGATCAGTCTAACAGGTTAGCTGCCAGCTCTGCAAACACAGCCCAGGGCTGCTCCAGCCTCACAGCACAGGAGTGCACAGCTCCTGCTCTGGGGGAACTTCCCTCAGAAAGAGCTGCTCCAACTCCTCTTTGTCAGAAGGGTCAAACCTCATTATTCCAGGGAGAGAAATTGAAATCTGACCAAATATTTTTTTAAGTATGTTTTTAAATGTAAATAGGTAAATATGTTAAATCACAGGTTTGGGTTGGAAGAGACCTTAAAGCTCATCCAGTTCCAACTTCTGCCATGGGCAGGGACACCTTCCACCAGACCAGGTTGCTCAAGCCCCATCCAACCTGGCCTTGAACACTGCCAGGGATGGGGCAGCCACAGCTTCTCTGGGCAACCTGAGACAGTGTGTCAACACCTGAGACACTGGGACAGTAACTTCTTCCCAATAGCTGATCTAAATCTACCATCTTCCAATTTAAAGGCATCCCCCTCACAACCTATCCCTGCATGCCCTTTGCAAAAAAGCCGCTCTCTGGATTCCTTGTAGGCCTCCTTCAGGATCTGCAAGCTGCTCTAAGGTCTCCCCAGAGCATTCTCTTCCACAGGCTGAACAAACCCAGCTCTCTCAGTCCGTCTTCACAGCAGAGGTGCTCCAGCCCTCTGATCAAATCTTACTAAAAATTCCACATAGATTAAGCTTTCCCAAAGTGAAAATGCAGTCAAATTGTATTTCACTAAAAATCACTACAGAATTACAGTGACACAACGGTATTTGTCCTGCAGTGTCACTGATGTTCTCTCATTTGTGTCACCTGCACCTGAATGTTGCCCAGCAGGGGAATTTCTAACTGGCCACAGGCACTGCACAGGGCACAACTACAGCTCTGTCCAAGAAAGATCTAGGAGTATGTTGGAAGAAAGCAGTCCCCAGAAACGTCTGCACGCATCTTATCTTTAAAACAACTTCCTGCGTAACTTAAGCAGGTTTGCCAGGGATCAACACTGCACGCACTGTATCCAAGTCACCATAACCTGCTGCTGCAGCACCTGCACTTTCCAACACTGAAATCCTTACCTACTGCCATGTCAGTAAAGCAGCAGTTCCATGGGGCACTACCTGGTTCCTCACCTTCTGATCAAAGCAACGGAAATACTGACATAGTGTGGCACCAAATTAGTATAAATAGACTTTATTGAAGTCAGTACCTTCGTACTGAGGCCGAAGATTGTGTCTACATAAGCACAAGTTGTAACATTTCACAACTTCTAAAAGGAATGTCAACAATTACAACGATCATGCATACCATGGTCGATAATCACATTTTTTAGAAGCATTTTCAACCATTTCTAAAGAAATGCTTGTAACATTGTTATATATAGAACTACTTTCAATAAACTGCAAAACATTGATTAGCTTTTCCAGTATGAGCTACAGTGTCAACACAAAAGGGAGGCATAAATGTTTAATTTATGAAATCAGAATGGAATATTTACTGTAAAGAAAAATTAAAAAGCTTTCAAATAAAGGCCATTATTGAACCAAAGTGAAGAGCACAACTTGAACTTTGAATCCTTTCGTCTCTTAAAGCTGTCCTCTGAGTAACTTCAGTTCAAAGCATAAATTCAGTACTGTGAGTATTCCTTGGACTGAAGTTTGGCAATGATGCGATCCAACTGTCTCTTTGCTTCGCACTGTGGAAAATTGCTCATGTCATAATATTGTGGGGCAATTTTCACCAGCCTGTCAAGAAAGCAAAAGTTTGTTACTAATACTCAAACTTTAAGAGGCATCCTACAGAAACTCTGCAGCTGAGGGAGACAATTATCCTTCATTTTCAGCCCATCTGTGATGCTAAGATCAATGAAAGTTTCACACACATTTACATCTCAGTCCCATCCTGTGCCAGCACCGGAGTCCAAGGCAAGAAAGCGTGTACAAGCTTTCCTCCTCACAAGATGCTTTCTCCTCACAAGAAGTGTGCACAAGATGCTCCTCCTCAGCCACATGTCCCTCACAGGCCTCGCTGCTGTCTCAGTATGTGTCACAGCAGCTCCTGCAGTCAGAGCTGCTGCTTCATGTAGAAGCCCACAGGAAATAGGGCCTACCTCAATACCAATTTGTGCACGAGCACAAAGTTGAACCTTAACTGGTTTAAGCTTAAAACCACAACCAAGGCCATAGGACCCTGCCTTTAGGTGATGCAGCACTTCCCAAGAAAAGGATTTCTGAGGAAGGATTCAAATCTTGCCCATTCAAATACTGCAGGCTGTATATATGCTCTGTTTTATGACTTGCAAATTTATGAACTCCTTCTGCACAACAGCACCATTTCAACAACTGAAGAGCCTCATGTGTCCCCAAAGCTTGTAACTTGGCAGTTTAAGTACAACCTTAAAGACAAGCAAGGCAATTCAGATCTTTGCTTGTCTGCAGAAGATCAGGCCTCTAACTTCCTCAATAGACACTCTATTGACAAATAAATGGACAAGGCAGGTTGTACCTCTTCCCTTCATGTTTTAAGAAAGCACGGAATCATGCTCAGATCCTTCCGGAAAAATTTAAGACATCTACTGCAAAGAGAGGACCTCAATCCTGAGAACAGAGGCATCTAATGGTATCTCTTAAGTAAACAAGTGGGTTCTAGGACATCTCCCCAAACCCAACGCCTCCAAGCAGCTCCTTCCCAGCAGGAGCACCACAGTCACTGGATTTAAGGCAAGCATTTCCCTGCACACTGCACAGGGGCCAGTTTCACACACAACTCCCACAAACAGGAATAAGTATCCACAAAGAAAACCTTTAATCATCTGCAAGAGCTCAAGTCCACACCATCATTGTTCCCGTGACTGTTCTCCAATATTAGCTTCAGGAAAAGTGAAAGGAATTGCCTCAATTTAAAAAAGAAAACCAAGAGCTTCACAGTAGGTCACGACTGTTTTAACACTTCTGGCTTACCATTCTGGCTTGATGTCTGTACATGTTCGGATGTAATTCTTTGTTGTAAGGACAAACTCATTGTAGAGCACCCATTCTGGTTTATGATCAAGAACAGTGGAGGGATGCAACTGCACCACCTGGTTGTCTTTCACTGTTAAGTAATGCCCTGTCCGTTCCAAATGTGCCACCTAGGGACAAAGACATTATTCCATTACCATAAGCAATTTTTAAGTGAAGTGATTTCAAGCCGACTCTCAAGTGTTCTACACACAACACACTATCCCAACTTTCAAACATCGTCTAAATTTGGCACATTACTTGACCACTTCAACCATTCAGGCTTTTTTATAGACACAATCAAGATGCCAGATGTTTCTGCTAACTGCCATGGTAAGTGTATACTCTAATACACAATACAAGCAACATACAAAAATAGTTACCACCTCAAGAGAAGAATCATTATTAGAACAACAGCAAAGCAAAGAGAATATCAAAAGGGAATAGCTACTGGACAGGTTTGCAACATCCCACAAAGTCAACCGTGGTCCACTGCAGACACCTGCTTCAAGCATTTGATCACAGCAGCTTACCGTGGGACTGGAAAGCCACAACACTGTACTTTCAAGTTCTTATTAGTGCAGTGTTCCAGCAGTAGTTCTAGTGATGCATGTATTGTTCTGCAAATCCTCTTACAGTGGCCTGAAAAACGTCAGTCCAGTAGGAATGGGAAGTTTGGCATGTCAGAAATAAGAGCAGCCTCGTTACAGCATGAGGTTCAGAGCTGGAAAATATAGGTTCAGCAACACACTTCTGCTGTGACCTTGGTGAAGATCAATTAACCTCTCTGTGACTAAGCTGCTTGCTCTATGAAAGGGAATAATGCCTCCCTCACTGAGATGCTCTGATACCTAGCTCATTAAGATTGGTGGGGAAGCAGACAGTTATCCTTAGAAGGATATCCTCTGTAAGAACAGTTAATCTAACAGAACAGGTAACTAGAATTAACCTTTTGATACTGGCAATTCAAGATGACCTCAGTACTTATTTCATTACATATATACACACACACACACACAAATACCATAAAAAGGTTAAGCAGGATGGACAATGGGTGAGAGATGTTGAAAGACATTTTTTATCAGGTCATGGTTAGCTGCTTTCCTTTAATGTAGGCTGTGTACTTCCTTGTTTTCCTAATTCCTTGCTATATCTCACCTTTTTTCTAGTAGATTAAAATCCCCAGACTTCTGAAGCAGTAGCTACCCTACCTCAAATTTTAAAGTCAGAATATCTCCTTAGTAACACATTGAGTGTGTTTCCCTTTTGTATTTTATGCCATTAATATCCAGAACATGTTTTAGGAGCAGAACAAAGTATTTCAATGGTCTGCAAAGCTCTTCACCCAAGATCTTAGCAGTAACGCTGTTACCTTACTTGGAAGTCCAGGGAGTCAAC
This sequence comes from Lathamus discolor, assembly GCF_037157495.1. NCBI lineage: Eukaryota > Metazoa > Chordata > Aves > Psittaciformes > Psittacidae > Lathamus > Lathamus discolor. The sequence goes on along the minus strand of NC_088884.1, from coordinate 146,466,194 downwards.
AGAGGCTCTTTTCAATGGAGATTAACAGTGCTCTGTAACCATTTAGGCTTAATTTCATCCAATTCAACCCAACATTTGCAAATTAAGTAGCAGTATAGCTGCAAACCAGACTAGAAAAGACATTCACCTGCCACAGAACAATTCATTTATTTGGGTTTCATTCTAGAAAACAGCTCGCTGTTAAATTTAAACCAACACAATTTACCTTTAGCACCTCAGTCTCACTCAGATGTATTAAGACAGTGAGGTCTTACTAACTACTTTTCCCAAATACATATGATTACTATCATTATAAATGACATGGAAAAAGAAAAGAGCTGTATTTCTTGTTTATTTTGTGTAATTCTTAACTAAGGAAAAAACATTCAGAACTAACTAACTAAGCATACTCAAAGAAAAAGAAACGCTGCAGGGAAGTACAGTTGGCTCTTAATTTCAAGAGAAGGACAGCAACTGGAATAACCCCAATTAAGAAAAGTATGTTTCCTTAGAACACATATATGAGGAATAAGTCTCTTTTAAGTGGTTACACACTATTGTGACTTATTTATATCCCGAGTTAACACTGAGCTACAGTACTTATCCTATTTAGATTCTATAAAGTACTGTTGTGAGCACAAGGATTGGTGAAGAGTTTCAGGCCCAGCAATGACAACAGCATCACGAAACACGCCAAGTGACACTACGGCTGCACCGCAGGCCATGACGCTCCAGCCGTCAGCTATTGCATCCTCCTGGTCCCTCCTGGCCCGAGCTGTTCCTGCACAGCTGACCGAACGCCAGCTCTGCTGCTTCTCCAAAGGGGGAAGTGACTTGCCAGATCACAAAGCTACAAGAATGTAGGGCTCAGGCAAGCAGCAAGGTTGATGTAAGGGAATGAACAAGGACCCACAGGAGGCAGCATATGCACCTACACTCCTCTGAACCCCAGTGCTTGTACTGATGATTGGGCCAGATGTCCTCTAGAGGTCACTTCCAACCTCAACCAATCCTTTGGTGATGATTCGGTGATGTTTTTCAGAGTATAAAAAGCATGAGCTTCCATAGAAACCACTGCATCCTACAAACAGGCTCATTTTTCAATGAGCAGTGGTAGTAAGCAAAATGCACACCTGAACTCTGCAATCATTAAGGAGTCCATGTATTAGTACAATACATTTGTGAATTATTCTACCTGAATGAGGAACGGCGCTGTAAGTGGAGAGAAAAACTATTAACACTATTGACGACTATGACGAGCTACACAAACACAACTCGAAGGATCATAAAGAGCCAAGCCAGCCCAGGTTGCTCTGCAGACTAAAAAAGGCCACGTGCTGATCACTTAGAGACAATTACAAGGCTGTTACCAACATGACAAACCTCCATGGAAACAGTGGCCACCATAGGAAAATGTTTTAGTTCACGTTCTCCTAACAGAGGCTTCAGGGATGTCACAATTTCATTAAGAATAGCACACCCTCCTCTGAAATTTTAAGCGTGCTCGTGCTTACGTATTCTCCATCACGTCACTGAACCTCGAGAGCCCAACCAGGGGTCTTTAATCAAACACTGTCAATCCAAATGCATTCAAAAGGGCAAAAGCAGGAAGAGTATTGCCAGATCCAACTCCTTTTTAGATTTAAGGCTACAGATTTTGGCAGGCTGGTCTTGACAGCTTAAGAGAAATTATTGTATCTTGTCTGTCTTTTTGAAACAATGGTAGCATGCACCCAAGGAGCACTGTCAGTTGCCTGGGTTTCTGCTTGCAGAGCATGCAGCAGTGTCTCTGAAGCTATTAAAAAACTTAAACCATTCTTCTGCGTTAGGAAAGCTCAAATGAATACCATTAATTGCACTGGTGACCACCTTCACATCATGGCTTTATTACCTTTCCATTGCTGTAGGAGCCTGATTACATAAAGGCTTTAAAATATACACCATTCTACACACAGAATACCACTGAAGACAGAAGAGCAGTAACAGAATCACAGAATCACAGAATCCCAAGGGTTGGAAGGGACCTAAAAAGATCATCTAGTCCAACCCCCCTGCAAGAGCAGGGTAACCTACAGTACATCACACAGGAACTTGTCCAGGCGGGCCTTGAATATCTCCAGTGTAGGAGACTCCACAACCCCCCTGGGCAACCTGTTCCAGTGCTCTGTCACTCTTACAGTAAAGAAGTTCTTCCTGATGTTAACGTGGAACTTCCTATGTTCCAGTTTACACCCATTGCCCCTTGTCCTATCACTGGATATCACTGAAAAAAGCCTAGCTCCATCATCCTGACACCTACCCTTTACATATTTGTAAACATTGATGAGGTCACCCCTCAGTCTCCTCTTTTGCAAGCTAAAGAGACCCAGCTCCCTCAGCCTCTCCTCATAAGGGAGATGTTCCACTCCCTTAATCATCTTTGTGGCTCTGCGCTGGACTCCTTCAAGCAATTCCCTGTCCTTCTTGAACAGAGGGGCCCAGAACTGGACGCAATATTCCAGATGCGGCCTCACCAAGGCTGAGTAGAGGGGGAGGAGAACCTCTCTTGACCTACTAACCACTCCCTTTCTAATGCACCCTAAGATGCCATTTGCCTTCTTGGCCGCAAGAGCACATTGCTGGCTCATGGTCATCCTCCTATCCACCAGGACCCCCAGGTCCCTTTCCCCTTCGCTACTTTCCAGCAGGTCAACCCCCAACCTGTACTGGTACATGGGGTTGTTCTTCCCCAGATGCAAGACTCTACACTTGCCCTTGTTAAATTTCATCAAGTTTCTCCCCGCCCAACTCTCCAGCCTGTCCAGGTCTCGCTGAATGGCAGCACAGTCCTCTGGTGTGTCAGCCACTCCTCCCAGTTTTGTGTCATCAGCAAACTTGCTGAGGGTGCACTCAGTTCCCTCATCCAGGTCATTGATGAAAATATTAAACAGCAACGGTCCCAGCACCGACCCCTGAGGAACTCCACTAGTCACAGACCTCCAGCTAGATTCTGCGCCATTGACCACAACTCTCTGCCTTCTTCCTTTCAACCAGTTCTCGATCCACCTCACTACAATGAGAACGTAAGAGGAGTGCTGACATCTAAATTCCTGTACAGCACCAAGTCACTGAAATTCATCCTCTCTAATGTCCCTGATATATCCTGTGATTCCAAGCCATGTTTTCCAAAAAACATTCCAGCCTTCATTTGAAGACACCACAGGACTTTGATCAATCTTTAAAATATGACTTAAATTTCCAACAATATAGTCTTGTTCTCCCTTCAGTACTAGAGCAGAAATAAAACGACAAAAGCTTAAGAAAACTGGCAATATCAAACTCAAAAAAATCATTAGAATGAAGATGATCCATCTTTAAGGTACTCTGCCATTTGCTTGCCTTTTCCAATTCAATTGTAACAATTTCCTTCGCTTACTTCCTGTGGTATAATTTTTGCTTAGTCTTTTCCACACACTTATTTCAGCTACATGTCCATTAACACTTTAGAAATTATAAGCTTAGTTTGCCTACTTCTATTGAGTAAATAATCATCTACATCACTAGTTCTTGAATTCTGTTGCCAAATTACAGATGTGGTACAGCTGTACGATTTTCCAATCCCTCCCCTTTTAGGCAGGATATATCTAGCACTTCAGTATTGAGAAGATGGCATTTCCCTGGTGTGCTTGACTTTAAATCAGCAGATTCTACAAGTATCACTCCTGCTCTGTTTTACGTATTTCACATATTCTGATGCATGACATAGAAATAGTTACTGAAAAAAAGTCAATAAACATTTTTCATAACAAAAACTAGAAGAAACCAGGGACATGAGAATTCTTTAAGACACTTAACTTGTTAGCACCTATCCTTCCACAAGTTTTTCTGCATACAGAACTGTTGGCAATTTTAACTTCCTGAATTTCTACATATAATAGTTACATACAACTACATTTCCTCTACTTGTATCAGACTACAAATAATTTTAAAACTACATTTCTGCAGTTAATTAGAAATGCTTTAGGAAGTTCCTTCCCCAGTTATTAAGAAGTTGGTAGCCAATTCCTGATTGGTCATGCCAGAACAGTATTTTGGTATGAGAAAGACTGCCTAAAGCTTCTCTACCAAGATTTGCCTAAAGAACGTACTACTGGAGCCAAAACCAAGTAATCCAACACAGACTAAGAGGCAATAGAGTAAGTCATATATAATTTAATTAACACCCATCAAGTTTTGATGAATTCTAATAACCACCTTAACATTAAAAGCCACCTAAACACCGACCTATGTTCCTTGCAAGGATGCATACATACCTGCATGAAATATCCAGTAACTAATGCCTTTCTTATGTTGATGTAATAGTCTCGGCTGGTAAAGTCTGTACTTCTACGAGGCAAATTAAATCTATCCATGATTCGTGACAGCTGTTGGCGTACATTGTCTGCAGACATCAGGGACCTGTAGTTAATGAAGTTGTCATAACACCACTGAACCGACTCATGATCTGCAACATTAAAACACATGAATCAAAAATGAGTATTTCGTCCAATTAGAGCAAGTAAGTAAAACAGCAACTGATCCATCAGTCACATTAACCAGAAAAAAAATATCCACAAGCTTTCATATATGACAAGAGTTCTTCATTTCTTAAGTCGTTTTCTTGCATTATAGATAACTTACCCAAATTGTTTTCTAGTCAAGCAGCATGTGGTCAGGACAAAGTAGCTCCCTCATCACACACACACCCCCCGCCCCCCAACACAATATACACACAATCACTGCTGTTTGGCTGAAATACCGCCACCAGTAAGTGTCAAAATCACACCCCACAACTACAAAAATCATCTTCTCAATCAGCACTGTAAAATGCAACTGAGCTTCAGGAACACTGCACCATCTTTAACTGCAGCGTGCAATGGACACGAGATTGTACACAATTACACTGCATTTGAGAAAACAAACCCTCCTTAAACCCAAGTGCATGTTTAACACCAAGAAACCCAATTCTCCCTACCAATTCTGTTCCTTTTGAGGTGACGCTCTTCTAAATTTTTGTTACTTTAATAATCCAACAAAAACAGTGTTAACAAAACTTAAAGTATCTTCTGTATAGAGACTATTATTACCTTGTATTGAAAAGGTTTCACAATAAGGAGTATGTTTAAGTTGGTTTTGTGCTTTATATTACAGAATATATTTAGAATTAAGTAGGAATGCTGAAGTTCTTGTACACTAGCCAGCAGAATCACAGCTGAAATACAGCAGCATTTGCGCCATTTGAACTGTGCATGTTAGATGATCTGTAACTGGTTTATACTGTTCTAGATATAAACAGTAGCAGCATTTTGTCTTCTGATCCCGAATTGCAGAAATCCTACTCAATTTCACAGTGAAACTGAACAAAGATTATTCCCCAAGTAAGTCCATCCGTCAGGAACCTGAGCGTGAAAGCAGTGCCATCCAGAAATATCTCCCCCCCCCCAAAACCCATTCACAAGACATACTAGATCCTGTTCACTAAAAAGCTAATAAAAAAAAGCAAAAGGTGCCTCCAACTCCCAGTTGTTTAGTATAAGTTTCTCAGCTATTGTTTCCATCGTGAATACTTTTGTTTGACTTTTACTCTGAAAATAGATTTATTTAGGACTGACACATAAAGTGGTAGATTATTTCAATGCAAAATTTCTAGATCAAAGCTGCAGCAGAAAGGGACACCCAGTTGGGTTTCATTTCACTCAGGATAAAAAGACTGTTGCTTTTCTGTTGTTTACACATAAATGCAAATGGAGCACCCAAGTTAACCTGGCTGGCAGTTAAGAGTAATCTTTTTCCTTACCACCACGTTAAGTCACTGTCAAAAAAGCATACCAGTTACATAGCCATTTTTCCTAGCTTCCCCTCTTCATTCCCATTTTTTTCAAGCTGCTAAAATATACTGCTGAGGAGGACCACATATTTACCCTAAAATCCTTACACAAAAATGAGGAAAATGAAATATGTTTATCATAGAGCTTTAAGATACTACTTATTGATGCATCACCCATCTGCCTCTCAATCCATCCCAAGGCCTTATTACATAATTTCTAACTATATTAAAAAGGCTTTGGTTCTATTACCATATTCTTCAAATTCACTGTATTTTCTGCTCTGCTCTCCCTGAAAATTAAGCAATTAAGCAGATTTTGGTATAATTAATGTCAGATAACAAACTTCCAATATTTCTTAATTATAGGCACGTTTACTTCCTTCTGCCCGAGGTTACCCAGCGCTGATTTAGAAGCCTGGCTTGCCTCCACACTCATCAGTTTATTACATGATTATCTTGGCTAGTTTTTTGGGTTTGCTTCCATCCCAAAGACAAGCGGCACTTAACTTTTACATACTCAAAACGAAAAAGTATTTAAGATCACAACAGAAAGGCTTGGAAAATAAGCCCACACCTCTCATCTGTCCCTGGAACCCAGAACAACACCTGGCAGCACAAACTATTTCAAACGATTTTGCTAAAGCAGGTGCACACTTACTTTGTTTGAAAGCATGGTAGACATTCAGCAACGTCAAATGATCTCCATCTATGTGGGCAAACCTCATCTTGGCTTCATCCGCTGCTTTCTTTGCTTCCGTGGGGCGAACAAAACACTGTGGGACTAAACAAGGTTGGTATGGGCCCAACACAAACGCCCATATCGATGAGTCACGCATTCACAGATAGAGGAACAAGGCCTAGCTAGGTCAGTTCACAGAGCATAGGGCAGGGCAGGATGGCCTCCAACTGCATCTTGGACTGTTTACTACCATGATTTGGTACATCAACACCTAACCACATCTGTAAGACAAGAGGGTTTCAAAGCTACAGAGTACCTGATTATTTAAATAGAACTATATGTAGGCATCAAAATCTCTAGTCTGAAGGCCATCAAGGTTGTCTATGTATACTGGAAAGCTAAACAGATCTTGGCTCAAGACCCAGTGCTGATAGCTCTACCAGGAGTTAGTAGCCCATGTAACAAAATACTTTAATTGCAACTGCTTTCTCAGAGAGCCTCTAAGGACAGAGTGAAGACGATAGTTCTGAAACTGTACTGCACTAGTACAGTCTAAACAAAACAGGAGATTTATCACAAGTCTGCTACCAGACAGAACACAGCAGTAAAGTCAAGCCCTCTTCCCCAGATGGTATTGTTATCAGCACTGGTATGCAGAAACATGTGAATGAATGCATTAATAAGTCTAAAGGTTGTGATGGTAGCGGTAGTGGTGGAAGGTTAAACTGTCCTTTGGCACTACTTGAAATAAAAACAAAACAAAACACCCCCGCAATGTGATGAGCTTTCTCCATCATTATATTCTTACGTAAGTCTGACTCAGTCTGACTTGAATCCAAAAAACTGTGTTTTAATGTTCCCTTTCCAAATACAGACTACCAGAGGCCACAAATAGTATTGCAGCCAGCTTAATTCATGGTCTGTCATTCTTATAGGTTTGTAATATTGATGCTAATACTCAAGATGTAATTATGAGACCCGCACTTTAGAGATCTACGGAAGAAAACAAAATCAGTTTGGTTTTAAAGTAGATGTAATTCTTAAGAGGTTAATTTCAATTAAATTAAGATGCTAAAAATCCTTTATCCTTTCCCAGCTGCTTGGGAGTACACCAGTCTCCTCAGAACTGAAGTCCACCAAATCTCATGAGAACACCTTTTAGCACCTCATCTGGCGCTAACAGATGAGGATCTTTTTGTGGGGAGTTAGTTTTACTTCATTCTTAAACTCCTATTAAAAGCCCCCAAACACTACATTTCAGAAATATGCCGAGTTGAATACTGGATGGAACTTGAGGAAAAGACACCGCAACACTGAATCACACGGTAACAAATAAAGACTAACACACTAAAGAAAATGCAAAGGCAGGTGCAAAATAAACACCTTATATTTTGGGCCCTGCATTTGAAAGCAGAGAAAACATAAAGCATATTTTAATTTCAAACTCAGACTAATAAAAGGAAATTCAAAATTACTCTGCCTTAACTCACTTCTTTAAGTAATAGCACTTTCTACCCCACAGCAACACACCACAACTCCTACAAAATGAAGTAGGACCATTTAATCTGCCCATTTATTCAATCTATCCTCTGCTCTCTTCTGGTACCTAGTTTTTCCATACAGTCCAAACTATTAATACATGGATTGCTATTAGAGCCTGACAATCTCTATGGGGACTTCAGACAACATAAAATGCAGTTATGCCACTGGTTTAAAAAAGAAAAAAAAAAAGTGGGTTTTGGTTGTTTCAAGTTTTTGTTTTGTTAAGAGCAGAGCTAGATTACAACCCCTACATTACCCACCTTCAATCCTTCCAATCCTCCCAACCCCACCCCCACAACCCACCCCCCCCCCAAAAAAAAAAATATCAATCAAAAAGGCCTTATTTATCATAGAATGATTTGGTTTGGAAGCGACCTTAAAGATCATCTCCGGTCCAGCCCCTTCCACTAGACCAGGTTGCTCAAAGCCCCATCCAACCTGACCTTGAACGCTGCCAAGGAAGAGGCAGCCACAGCTTCTCTGAGCAACCTGTGCCAGTGCCTCTGCACCCCCACAGTAAAGAATTTTTTCCTTCTATTTCACCTATGACATTTACTGTGCCTTAAAACAACAACAACTACAAAAAAGAAGTATCATGGCCTGGGAAAAGGTAAATAGAAAAAGGACTAAGACAAATCAGTTTAAGACCACAGACGAAAATACTAGACTCACTGTTCTGTAGTAGAGATTGGGGGAAGAGGGAAAGGGAAGACACAGACAGGCACCAACCTACCACCACCTCCGCAATTAAGCCTACCATTTAATTAAAATAATCACGATGATTCTGCCCTGCCCATCTGCTCTGAGTCTGAACAATCATAACTCTGCAACAAACATTTTAGCTTGTGCTTAAAAACTTTCATATTAATATAGTGTAAGGCTAAACTGAAGCATCAGATTTTACATTTAGCCAAAACATATTTTTTAATCTACTCAGCCAAGTTAAACATGTAAGCAGCACACCTGCACTGCGCAGAGCCTGCTAAAATTGCACACCCAAAAGACAAAAGAGTAATTGTAAGAAATCCCCATTTTCATAACAGGCTAAATATTGCTGCTTGTCCTATGACAGCTAACTATAAAATGAAGTCAGTTTTACATAACTGGAAATGAAATACTCTGCTTGCTTGATAACATTTCTCTCTCATCAAGCTCTCAGGCAGCAGCTCTGCTCTGATGCAGTACTATTCACAGAAAGCAGCAGCAAAGTACAGCTGTGCACATAAATTAATTCTTATAAATATACATCCTCCCCCAAAGTTTTTCTTCCCTATAAAATTAATGACTGTTCTTCAGCTTTACCACTTAATGACTGAAAAAATGTATCATCATTTCATGTACAACCTTATGGTTTAATATAAATTACACTGTAATAGTTTTGGAAATACCGGGATTTATCAAAGTGCAGAAGAATGCACAATACAAAAATAGATTTCACCACCTTAAAAGAAGTGGTTGAGCTGACATTCCTGGTCCTGACTATGAGACTAAAGAGAAATCTCTGTTCCACTAGCCTGATTTCCACCCCCCATCAACTTATATATATATATACACACACACTTTTACCTGAAGTTCGGAGCAAACTGACCATTTTATGTACGTTAATTTCTTAACATTACTATTCATTAGCTTCAAGGTCTCTATGTAAGCCCATAATGATTGATTAAACACCTGTATGTTTTTAAAAGACATTTCTAATTTTACTACAAATATAAGTATATTGTTTATGGTTTTGATGTGGCAAACTCAAATTTTCCCCAAACTGAAGATTTATATTTTGTTTAGTATCTTTTTCTCTGCTATTACCTGACAACATGGCAGTAATAGATAGGACCTCATTAGAACAGTTGTAGTCACAACTTGCAATAACCATTTTAGCCAGTTGTGGGTCCAGTGGAAATTCAGCCATCATGGATCCCAACTCAGTCAAGTCTCCATCATCATTTAAAGCAGCCAGATAATTCAAAAGCTCTAAGGCTCTCATCAGAGTTTCAGGAGCTGAAAGAAAAATATATGCAGGTAGGCACATTAATCAAACTGCTCTGAATACCTGAATAAGTAAAAAGTGAGGAAGCATGGACTATTATAAGCCATCTTCTTTTTCATTCTCCATTCAACTGACTTCCAAACACAAAATTGGTAGCAAATTGAGTTATATACATCCAGACATGGGTGGGTGGGCGTCCCTTGTTTAGAAGGGCTCTTAACTGGATCAAAAGGTTTGAATATTTGAAGATTACTGCTTTTCAAAAATTCAGACAGCAGTGGAATTGTAAAACATTCACTATCACAGTAATATCACACTCTCCTGCCACGTACTGATGCACTTTCCCTTGCTCCATACAAAATAGATGGATACAGTCCTAAAATCTTATCCACATCCACTTTAGATATCTATAGTCCTTCACAAATCTAAGCCTGCATTCCTCATAGTGAGTGTATATCACATCCTCAAAAAAAACAGAAACAAAATGCTTTTCTGCTAAGATACCATACATGCTGCACAGCACAAACTATTTAACTGTTCCAAAAGGCTATTTAAAAGCATAGAGATTATAAATTATATTATTTTAGGGGGAAAAGCAACCAACTTTAATGTACTTAAATATGGCTGATCTACATTTTTAATTAGAAAAATAACCCAGTTAAAGAATGTATAAACATTTAACACTATTAAAAAGGAGACACACATTAACTTCCTAGTTTGAATAAAAACATGTATGCAGCTTTAAAAGTACTAGCCGATTTTATTTACATACAGTTGTTAACTGATGCACAATTAGAATGTGTAATCAAGGTTAAAAGTAAAAAACCTCATCAAATTATAGATTTTCTAATGCCCATAATGTTGTCTTATCCTCTGCAGGTAAGGGACATTCAGTAGATCACTCAGCTCCATTTAAAACCATTATGCAGACAGAAACGTAAGTTGGCTTTGATAACACACACATCACTGGATTTTAGGATAAACAAAAGACATTCCTTGCAGATTAAAATGCGAAAACCCCCACCAAAACGCATTATACGATGTTAGATAAAATATTCACCAAAATAAGGATTTCAGAAGTTAAAGCATAACAGTTACAGTAGGCAAGATAAAACAGAAACAGATACCTGGAGGATCCATAAAATCAAAGTGCACCAAATCATCTATGCCAAGCTTCTTGAGCTGCAGTACTACAGATCCTAAGTTAGACCTCAAAATTTCAGGGTATGTGTTGTCCTGTGGTAGGGAGAGGAAAAGAAAGAAAATTCAGAACACCTGTTATTTTAAACTACACAAGCATTCACATTCTGATTTGGTTTGGTAGCAAGACACTCGCCTACCTGTATTGATCAGGAGTTCTTATATACGCATTCTTACCTGCATTTCAGTTTTGTAAGCCTTCTCTGTATACAGCCTGAAGCACTTGCCTGGCCTAGTACGACCAGCACGGCCAGCTCGCTGCTGAGCAGAAGCTTTACTAATTGCAGTCACCAAGAGAGACTCCACTCTGATCCGAGGATTGTACACCTGTTTGAAAGTGGAATCCGAACAGGAAAGAAGGATGAAGAATGAACGGTGCTCACAGATGAGACAACTATCTACAAAAATTAAGTGCTTTAAACTTATTTTCAAACAGCTTCTGACTAGGAAATCACAAGCTGTATGTATCTGAAAGGAGAAGAAAAAATTGGCTACAAGAGCCTCTGGATCAGTGACAAAGAGCTTCAAATACAACTGCCTCGAGAACAGCATTTACTTTTTGTTCATTTCTTAACAACTTCTGCCAGCCTTTTTGCCCTCCTTACATGTGTGTATTTTTAGATAAGATTTTTGTGGCAGAAGGAATGTGTCCAGTTTGTTCTGCAGAATGCTAAATACACTCTTGATGCTCAAATAATTCCATGGGGAAAAATAAAACCTGTCTTGATAAAAATTATAACGTTGAATAACCATGTTCTAGAGGTCAGAAAAAATCTAACATTAAGGCTAAATGCAACTGTAAAACTCAGACTGATGACAAAGCAAGGCTGTATTTCAAGGGTACTTGCAGACTGCCACAGTTCAAAAAATATGCTGGAATTTACTGTAATATTTCCATTGCAGTCACACATAAACGGCAGCCTTGCCAGCGCAATAGGGCTCACGGAAAAGAATACACTCTACAAAAACAAAAGCAGTAGTCAGCTAGCAGTTTCAGTTGAAGATGTTCTTTGGGCCATGTTTTAACACCCTCATGGTCGGAATAGGTATAAAACATGTACAACAAGTTCATTTCTTATTACAGAAGGTATTCTGTATAACTGTGTGCAGTTTTGGTGTCAGTGGAGTAAGGCCACGGAGCTGTTGGAACGAGGGCCACAAGGATGAAATACCTCCCAATATGAAGACAGGCTGAGAAAGTTGGGGCTCTTCAGCCTGAAGAAGGCTGCATGGAGACCTCATACCAGCCTTCTGGTATCTCCCTGCCCATGGCAGGGGGGTTGGAACTAGATGATCTTAAGGCCCTTCCCAACCAAAACCATTCTGTAATTCTACCCGAAGGGGGCCTACAAGGGTGATAGAAAGGGACTCTTCATCAGGGACTGCAGCAATAGGACGAGGGGTAACGGGCTAAAACTTGAACAGGGAAGTTTAGATAGGATATAAGGAAGAAGTTCTTTACTGTGAGGGTGGTGTTTGACAAACAGGTTGCCCAGGGAAGTTGTGAATGCTCCATCCCTGCAGTGCTCAAGGCCAGGCTGGACAGAGCCTTGGGCGACGTGGTTTAGTGTGAGGTGTCCCTGCCCATGGCAGAGGGGTTGGAACTAGATGAACTTTAAGGTCCTTTCCAACCCAAACCATTCTATGATTCTTTCAGTATAAGAACTACTCGTGGGGAAGAAAAACCAAACCAAACCTCAGCCTAAATGGCAACTGAAACTTGTGTATGAAAAGGCACTAGCTGTAGTCACATTCTGCCATCTCTCAATTTGCTAAAGTTTAAAAGGCTGACAGTGTATGTGAGTATTAAAGGAAAAGTGTAGGAAACCAAGTTATTATGACAGCTATAATTCATGAAAAAAGCTAACTAATTTTATCCCTTAGTTACTGCACTGTCTGCAGGCAAGCTACATCAGTTCCTCTGAACATCCCATGATGGTCCAAGCAGCACAAGCTCAATGACAATCTTCAGGGCTACAACAGTACATGATAAATACTGACAAGAAACAATACTGCCCTAAGTATTACTTCTCTCTTCTCATTTTAGTGCTGGAGTTTTCTACGCTAACGCAACTGAAAACAAGTTGTGGCTCCTAGCACCATTTTTATTTACTTTCATGCAACTTCTCGGTTTTACCTGAGCATTCTCAAACACAGACATATGGTACAAAACCACCCTCTCTAAAGAATCTAGGAAGTCCATATTTCAGTTTCAATATCCTTGTATTTAAGTTTATTTTCTTTAAATAAAATTCTTCTGCACAGCACAGGTTTGGACTGCTCTAGACAACTAAAGTTTGCAGACCAAGTGCAAACCTAGCATGAGTTAAAAACTGAACGAAACCCAAACCAATCTAGGCCAAGACTTCAACTGGGAAAAACCCTACCAGTTTTAAGAAAGGGAAGAGGAAACCAGATACTAGATTCTTACCTGCTATAAAGAGGATATTAAACAATGCTTACCTTCTGTTTTGCAAAGCCAGGATCGATCACAAACACAACACCATCTATTGTTAATGATGTTTCAGCAATATTAGTGGACACAACAACCTGCAGAAAAAATAAAATAGTAAGGAAACAGCTTTGTCCTGAAGATGAAGAGCTCTGAACCGGTCTCACACCAAGGATTTTCAGCAAACTTTCCTTCACTTCATCAATAATGTGTGTTGGAATAGTGATTTTTGTAATTAAAATGTTTGCTCTTCTGTTTATTTTTTCCTTAAAATTAACACTGATCTCTGATACAAAATGACAAGTTGCACAAATCCCTTTAACATCCTCTGTTAATCCCATCTTTTTAACTTTTCTTTAAAAGCCTAAACAGGAAAACAGGTTAAATAATATAAAATCAAAGGTTACACAACTGTACCAGCACAGCATGTTCTTTTACTTTGTTTCGAACAAAGCAGTTATCAACACATTCCATCCAAAGTCCCGAGCAATATTATTTCATTTCAACTTTGGGTTTGTTTTTTTAAAATTACCAGATATTTGAACATACTTAAGGTTACACTCTAAAACTCCTATAAACTTTCTGAAGTCTTGCAAAAATAAAAGGTGATATGCAAGTTCTGAAGCTTGATTTGTCAACATTTAAATTCTGTGTCCAGAGATGCAGGGCCTATAAATATCACTGGCTCTCATCCCAATAGGGAACCCATTAAAATCACGATACCAGCAAATTTAACCAGCTACCTCAGTAAAGACCCAACACCCATTCAGCACTTCATGAACACTACTTGCATTTCACCTCTTAATGCTCTTCAGAGCATTAGGTCATCGTTTTCAGTTTTGCAAATCAAATTTGAGACACCCCTAACAGTTATTCGTATAGCGATTGTCATATGTACAGATCTCGACTGTTAACGTCACTGTACTTGAAAACCGTAATTAACCAGTGAAAAAACACAAGAAATGTTAAAAACAACTGAGGAAGTTCTGCTACATCTTTCAAGCTCAAATCTAAGTACAAAGCCACCTGGAAATCAAACAAATTAACACTATGTAAAATAATAAATTGTAGCTAATAAGCTTTTAAGTACAGGTTTGCAGTTACTGAAACGCTTCTGTTAAAAATCTTTTGAGTATCTGATTAACAGTTCACTAGACCAGAGAGTTTTGGAGATTCAATCAAGTTACTTCAAACATTACAATATATATAGTACCTATATTGCATGTGTATTACCTAGTAACGCTTGAGACCCCTGAAACAAGCTAAAATGCAGCTTAAAAAGAAGGGCTAAGATAGGGAAAGGGAGTAGAAAAGCTCCTTCTTAAGTCATCTTCATCTTCCTCCACAGTACAAATACTCTGATTAGCCATAACTAGTTAAAAGCATTTTTTAACCTTAGCACTTTTAAGCTTTCTTGCAATGATAACTGATCTTGCCTAGCACACCTAAAAGACGAAAGAAGTGGTAAGTTACCAAGCTATACCAGTACTAGCTGTTACCATCACTACTACTGCAAGACGCCACACAACTTCCAGCATCCTTCTTTTCTTTCACAAAGTTAAAGCTCAGGAGATACTGATTCAGCAAGCACTTCACTTTTTATGACCATTAGAGCTTTGAAAGGATTCAGACCTCCTGCTAGCTCGCTCTCTCCTCAGCAGTCCTAAAAAATTAGGTTCAACTCCTGCAGGAGACTGCAAAAGCAGACATTTTCTAAGACAGTGGAGGCACAGCAGCACATGGTCCTATACTTTACATACCTCAATCACTAAGACAAATAAAACAACATGTAAACAAATTTACATGCTTTCACTCATCGCCAGTGTTTGTTAAGAAGGTAAGAAACAGCCACACAGCAGGCAAAGAGGAAAAGTGGTAACCCAAACACCAACACATACCAAAAAACAATAAAAAGCCACCACAAAACAAAACCCCAAACACACAAACAAATGACATCCAATAGTTTCATAGGTCTGAATTGTATTACTGCTTATGTATTTTGTGCCTGCTTTTGCCTACAGTTAATACCATTCCAGCAATTTTTCTTGTAGTGAAATACCTACAGAGCGTCTTCCTCTTAAGACACTGGTACTGGCTTTGTCAGTTCAACATAATGAAAGTTACATACTGCATCTGTTACCCTCTTATAAGGAAAACCAGGAACTGCCTATTTTGAAGTGTGCAGTTTTAAACATGAATGAAAATGTAATGAAATACACAGAGCTATCCCTTGTTCACCAATGAAAAGCAATTGCATTCATTTAAGTCATTTGCTAATACAATCTTCTTGCAGCATTCGTTTCACGACTTCAGACTGAATGCTTTCTGCAATCAACTTCAATAGGGAAAAGAATCATTCAGTAAATTTAAGTGATTTACTCTTCCAGAACTCTAGAAAGTTATCACTAGTATTCTACATGCATTGTACCGCACAAAAAAAAAGCAAATAATCAAGGAACAAGCTCTGCATAGACTAATGCTGTTTCATACAGCATCTAACCTGGGTAAGCTCTATCAAGACTCCTTTCAAATGTTCAGTTTTAGAGGAATAACCAGTTTCTAACCTTTTTATGTGACCATTCAAGAACTGAACTCAATTTTATGCAGAGCATTCAACTAGCTTCACGTCAAGTTTCAGTTTCTCAAGCCATTTTGCACAATGAAAGAACCTAAATTCCTCGCTTACTGCTACAGAAAACATCTGATTTCAGTGCACTTGTTTTAATTTGCACATTCTCGTAAACCCTGAGACACAGAATAACCTGCCTGATAACGCCCCTTGAAGAGAGAATCCATTTTGTGCTGGGTTTTTTGTTTGTTTTTAAACAAAACGCCACACTCACAAAAAAAACCACCCAAACAAAACAAAAAACCCAAAACAAAACTAATGTCTCAATAATTCCTTTGGGAAAAAAAATCCCATCCCTTCATGTAATTGCCACATGGCTGTCAAGTTCAATACTGAACCTGATTTATCATATTTCTCCTAAGAAAGGTAAATAAATATCACTCCCAAACAGTTACTAGAATATTCATGCCTTAGAGGTGGAAGCCATAACACTGAACTGCACTGAGAAACAAACAAAATTTTAATGCAATGTTAAACTGGACATTTTTACATGGACTGTTTAGGCTTCATCGAAAAACATTTCTACTTGTTGCTATCCAAATACATTTAAAACAGCTAAACCTCCTATGTAATTGTCCACATAAGTGTGAGTAGCTAATACTGATCAGCATACTGAAACAGTACTATTTACCTTTCTTCCTATTGCTCCATTTTGTTTTTTTGGTGGGGGAGGTTCAAAAATCCTTTGCTGCTGCTGTGGAGGAAGGGTGGAATACAATGGAATGATTTTGATGTCACCAACTTCAGGGCCTAAATCATCAATTTCACGTTTTATCCTTTTGCAAGCTTCATCAATCTCCTGTAAACCAAAAATATGGGTTAGAGAACTCCATTAAAAAGGCAGCATATTTTTGGAGTGACTTATGACAATTATCTGAATTCTACATCCTGAAGAACAATTACAGTAACTTCTACTTAAAAATGTAACACTTACTATTAACCAAAAAAACTAAAATCAATCAAGGCGCTTTCTGCATTTTCAATCGAATTTCCACAATACTTCAGGATGCTTCAGCTTCTACATTCTAATGAGCACCCTAATTTGCATTCAACATCCTTTCTCTTTTAGCCATGTTTCCTAATTAATTCTGTACAAATTGTACTAAAATTGAAATCTCTCACCCTGGAATATGAAACCACACTCGTGACCTTTTCAATTTCCACAATCTAAGAAGAAATTGATGTGCAAGATATTTAAAATAAGCCAATTAAGCTTTAATGTCACGTAACACTAATGCAATTATATGGAAGATTTGCTTCATTGTACCTAATGAGAACAAACACCTGTATAGTATAAACATGGATGCTCAAAACTGAACCTCTCAATCCAGTGTTTCAGATCTTACTTCGAAACTTATCAAAATCCCATTTAAGCTTAAGTAAGTCAGTGAAATATTCTGAAGGAAAAAGACTCTTCATACCTTTTTTCTTACTTCAGGATTTTCTACACTATTTGCTAGCCTAACATACAAGAAAGTTCACCACAATTCACTTGTTTGTAATTCCATTTCATTAGAAAACAGGTATATTTAAGTCAGCTAGGTGACCTGTAGTTATTACAACATTTAATGAAAATTAAAGCGAACAGAAACTTAGGTTAACGAACAGCACAATTCATTAACTTCAAGTTTAAAATTACAACAGAGCCTCCACTGCTATAACTAAAAGGCATGCTTACCAACTATTGATACTCCAGCTGAACCACTGATGGGAGAATGAAGTCATCATGACAAGAAGCAACAGTAGACAACAGCAAAAACCAACACACTCCAAGAAAAAGAGACTAGATCTCCATTATCACTTATAACTCACCAGCCTGAATTTGCCCTTAAGCAAATACACAAGAGGTTAATGTAAAGGTTTGGTAAAAGCACTGCTTTAAACTGTAACTAGAAAAGCAAAAGCAGATTCCTTTTTAGAAACCTGGAACAAACCTAGGCCTTCTTCATTTATTCTTAAGAGACTTGTTTTCAGCACAACTGTAGCAAGTATGTTTTAAAGAAGCACAGACAATGCAATACGTGTGCTCTGTATTGATCAGCACATATAATTAATATAAGCATAGCAAAATTAAGGATCTTCCTTTTTGATGTCAAAAAGCCCTAGTAGTAAGCCTAATGCTTTCTGGTATTATCTTGCCAATTTGAATGAACTGCAGATATTTACAAAAACTTTAAAACAAAGGTGCCCTTTGCCAACAAATTCAACAGACCCATCAGAAAATGGAAGGGTAGACAAAACGCTGAGCTGAAATGCCCACTACTGCTTTATTAACAGAGAATTAATTTCTATACACAGATGTCAGTGTTTGGTGCTCTGCTGATAAAGCCCTTCAAGTTCAGTAACAGCCTGCTAGTGAAAAGGAAAAACCTAACTTCAGACAGATGGCTGACCAACTAGGCAGCACCATTCCCTCAAATGTGCACCCATTTAAAGTCTTAACAAGCTTATACTTAGGCCTATTAAATATTTACAATATTTATGATAAACATGACAATATTTAACAGGCCCAAGATCTAAAATTACATTTAATACTTCAAAAAAACCGAATAACACACAACAGAAACACCCACAAGCCAAACCGCTAAAACAAAATTCCAGCACAGACCTTAGTTCAGATCTGAAGGCCACTACACTGTTTCATGGAACCTGAGCAGATTATACACTGCATAACTGGGGAAGCTCTGACGCTGGACAGGATGCTTCATCTTCAACAGTACTGACTAGAGACTCCAGGACAGTTTTATGCTTATGAGATAGTAAAACACAAGAAAGCAGTGATAAATGAAAGCACTATACTCCTCAGGCCACAGGTGTTCACTGCCACCTATCATCATTCCAAGATAAAAGCATTGCTCCGCCCTCAAGTTTCCCCAATTTAATTTCAAAATATCCCTAATCAGGACTCATTAAAATACTTCAACATAGAGATGTCAAGTGCATAGAACACCATTACTCTCTGCAGACTTGCAGTTAGCTACAGACTTCTCATCAGAAACTGCTGAAAGAAAGGATGCCAGTCACAGAGAACCACTGCCACATATCTAAAGACAGTAAAAGAGAATGCTTTAGTACCAAATTGTTTTAATTAAAAAAAGAGTGGTTTCCTTTTATTTACCACACTGGCAGAAAACTCCCTCTACTTCCAACTGAGCCACCCCCCAATTCTAGCAGACAACTAGAACTGATATCCCAAAGTACACAACCTAGAAGGAATATGCGTAGTAAGAACAGTCTGACAATAGTAAGGATTCATTTAAGTGTTAAAGATTCATTTGTATCACATGGAGATACAAGAGATACACTTGAAGGCACAATCCTAACTTCAAGACACTGAAGACTGAGCAAGTCTAATCCGGTAGTCCCCATTTACTCAAGCATGAAAGCTTTTTTAAAAAACCACACACATTTAAACATTTGCACACCATCTACTCCAAATCTATTACAGAAGCCCTTGAAGGGGGTTATTCCATCAACCCATACATAAGAGGAGGTTTTTCTTCTTGGAGGGAAAATGGGGAAGCTAGAGTGAACTCGCCTTGCATTTAGATTTACACCTCAGAACTCCTCAAAGCCCCAACTCTTACCCTGTCTACCTGAGACAGCAAAAACCAGGGTACACGAAACAGGCACACACACAGGATCAAAGGAGCAACAGTCAGACCCCTGCCTGCCCTGTGCATTAGCACAAAGACATGCTTCAGAGTTAATCAAAAAGAAAGTAAGCCTAACATCCAGAAAGTGAAAGGCTTAGGCGATGCTGAAATTACTACCTGAACTTCATCCTAGCTCCTCACAAAACTGAAGACTTCTTGGAAGTATTACTTGAGAAACAGTTCTCGCTAAAACTGCAGTCAATGAACTTGCCCATCAGTGCTCTCATTCTAACAAGACCTTATTACCAAAGGGCAAATAGCAAAACAGACCACGAAAGGGAAAGGTTGCATGATAGCAAAAACGCTTATTTATCTCAAGCTGCAAGTGCCACACAGATTCAACATATCTGTATTTCACAACATGTATTCATCAGAACTGTCCTAGACCGTCAATTAAGACTTCTTGCTTGATCTAACCAAAATGAATTAACAATACATGTATAGTATCTATAGCTCAGCAGCAACACTATGGAAACTAGAATCAAGTAGCAGTTAAGAAGCTCATAGTAGCCTGACTATTGTATATTGATGTGGAGTCCTCAACACGTATACACAATTCTCCTTGGAAAAGCCCCAAGGACAGACAAGAACTAGTGAAAATATTTATTTTTATGGATGTACTGGTGATCAAGAAGGTAATGGGGTGGTGAATATTTTTCAACCAGGAAAAACAAAGTCATCTAAAACATCCAGGTGAGAGACGGCAATTTGTAGTTTGTACCTAGAGCTAAACATAGTTCACAAAAGGGAAAAGCAGTAGTAATCAGGAGAATAATTTGATTTAATAATATCGATTAAATTACATGTAATCTGATTTATATGGTAATCCTCCCAAGAAATTGGTGTGATTAAGGCTGGTTTTACACACTGTCCTGAGCAGGCTGCTTAGATTTCAAAACAACTGGTAGACAACAGGCAACAGGTGGATTTTGTTCAGGAGCTTAAGTATCAGAAAGCAATTCTGAGATATCAAAAGGCTTCAGGATTACAGTGGGAACCCCCATGGTGCCAGAGACTTCAGGAAGACTGAAGTGTATGGGAACCAACACTTAGCAGTGTCTTGTTTAGAAAACAAAGCAAGAACAGAATGCACAATTTCCCTCTGATATATTAGAAACAGTAGTGGAGCCATCTGTACTTTGAATCCTTACCCTTCTGATATGTAAAACTAAACCATTTTTTTTTCTCCTATCACTGTAACAGTGCTAAAGTTTCCTTTTAAACCATCACTGCAGGAAGTAAATATAAAGCCTTCCACATTGCTCAAAGGATAGCATGGGAAAGGGAGAGAAAAGGAAGGTCTCCTAAGTGGCTCTTTTCTTTAACCTGACAGAAGTGATCTGGGAAGACATGATGAAAAGCTGTCAGTATTTGAAAGTAAGAGGGACAGAACTGACAGTTAAGCTATTGGAAAACTTCAAGACCACTTACAGGACTAATACTCAAACTCCACCCCCCCCCCCCCATCCTCCTGTATTTATATTAGTAAATACTAACAAGACTAAAAATGTGAGCAGTACTTCACTACCACTTTGCAATACTATTTTTTCCTAAAATGTCTCACTTTTGAAAGCCTTATCACAGAAAATCTTCTAGGCATGACTTACGGATGGTGCGTGTCATTTTAATCTAAAAACATGTTGGTTCCTCAGGCTCTGTGTCAGAACATACAGCAAAGAAAGAGACCCAGAGATAAATTAACCACAAAACAATACCTCACCAGCTGTCTCCAATATGACATCGCCACTGCTTAAGGTTATCATCTCAGTACTCCAATACTTAATATTTCCTAGCTCTGCATCAAAAAGCTAAGGATTTTAACATATCATTAGCAGTTCATCTAAAAGGAGCTGTATAAAATTAACTACAGAAGAGACTAATTTTGCTTCTTATCATGCACATCACATTTTTTTCATCTGCTGTCGAAAACAGTCTTAATACACTACCCAAACTGAATGTTCAGTAGAAATTCACTTCCATTCCTTTCCCTGATAGCATTTCTGTTGTAAAGAGGCGCTCATACTGGAAAGTTACTATTAGCAGGAATGGAAATAGAAAAGGATTATAGGAGCAATTGCATATATTATTGAATTAATGCACCACGTCTTTGGGAAGCAAGTTTCTGCTGAACAAATACTGCCAAGCTTCTTACATAAAGACATTTCATTGAATGGTAGTCAAAAAACCCAAACACAAAAAGGCAGGCAGAAAACCCAGCAGCAATGAAGTTCACAGGCTGGAAGAGACCTCAAGGTTCATGTGGTCTAACCTTTCTTGGCAAAAGCCCAGTCTAGTCAAGATGGCCCAGCACCCTGCCCAGCTGAATCTTAAGTGTCCAATACTGGGAATCCACCACTTCCCTGGGGAGATAATTCCAATGGCTGTTCTCATAGTGAAAAAACTTTCCCCTTGTGTCTGATTTGAGTAACTGGTACTCATTACCCCTCTCTTTTCCATGTGACTTCTTGTAAAAAGGGAGTTTCTATTGTCTTTATAGCCACCTTTTACATACTGGAACATGGTGATAAAGCGATAAAAGTCTCCCCCACGCATTCTCTTCTCAAGGCTAAGCAAAGCCAGTTCTCCCAGCCTTTCCTCATAAGGCAGACCTTCCAGTCCTTTGATCATCTTTGCGGGACTAAGTTAATGAGTTACATTGCTCATGCTGAGCTAACTACCCAATAACCTGAATTTCCTTCCCTTCCGGTTGTGTGCAAGACCCATCCATGTTGCCATAGATGAGGCCTGAAATTAGGCTGATACTAAACAACAGTTATCAATCGACCACAAATCACCCAGAGCCACCACTGTACTTGCAAGTGCTGGCATTCATTCTGGCTCACAGGCCAGACTGGTATAAAAAGCATCCATTTAACTTGCTCGTCAGGCTCCACTCAATCTTAAGATCTAAACTGTACCTCGTTATCTTTAGGAAAATGGTTTCTACAAAAAGATGGTGAAAAGTGATGTCATTTTAAGCACATTTAATGGAACAATTTCAGCGCTTGGCATGCAAAACAATTACTGATTTTGTAAACATAGTCCTTGCGAACATTACTTCAGAACCCCTTTCTTCAGCTGACCCCGAGCACCTGCAAAGAATCTCATGAGGAGCAAAACTTCAAGATTGCTCCAGTTAGAACATACTTCAAACTCTTAAACAGGAGATGATTAAGTCCTATCTGCAGTAGATCAGCTGCTATATTATACACAGACTCAGCTTCACCTTGGATAAATGAGTCAAGTAGACATACCTGTTAAACTCTGAAGGAAACTAATGCCACTGCAATTTTACTTTGTGTAAAAAGTACTTCCCAAACCAGAAATATCTGGCAGACCTTGTAACCTTTCCCCCTTCTCCTTTGGGATCCTGTAACAGAGAGGGGCACTGCCAGCCACCTCTGGCTTTGACAACATAAACCTTCCAGAAGTTTTGTCTGTGCCCTTAAAACTGCATGGAACTTCACTAATTTCCCTTCCCCCATCCAGGAATGAAAGCAAAACTACAAACTGAAATGAAGAAACAACAATAAAAAGAACTGGCCCTAAGAGCTGCACATCTCAGGAGATGCTCTCAACACAAGTCCAGAGAAGCAGAACTTTGTGAAATGGCGTCCTTATACAAAAAAAGAGTCATTCATGGAACAAGTCAATACCTGATCATAACTAAGACTGCTCTGTCAGCAAGTCAGAATGGAACTGGTCTTGGCACAGTTCCTATATTCAACATCCTTTTGTCCTGGTCTATTTGACGTATTTAATATTGATGTAATTTCAAATGAATGAAGAGCAAAAAAACCTGCCTCCCATTAGCACGTGAATAGAATATTAGTACTCTTCTTTGAGCTTATGCTCCCCAACTCCTCAATACTTTCTGCAAGGCTAAACAAGACAACTTGTGTTCAGTGTAGCCCAGTACACTTACTGCCTTAAACTCAATCACTACCATAGACACTAAAAAGAAGTTGTCCATTTTGAGTTCAATTTCCTCATGAGAAAGTCTCTCTTTCGCAGTTCCACACTTTAACCAGCTTCACTGTGAGGAAAAGCGTGCCTTTAAAATAAATCCTCATTTACAAAAGATTCTACTAAAACCTCAAAAAACTTTTGCAACTCTTTTCTCCCCACAATGAGTTCTACAAACATCACTTTGAATAACATTGTGAAGTTCTGGTGTTAATGTTCCAGAAGGGTTCAGAGTATTTATCTAGAAACAAGAGCAACAGCACTCAACTCTCCAGATGCAGCCTGGATTCTTCCTCCTAAATGCGTAACGATGCATCTGGCTTTATTAAGAAAAGGGTGGGGGTGGGCAGAAAGCACACTATGCATTTTTAAGCGCCTAGGTTACTAAGGTATGCGAGACACATTTATACAGTTTGTGTCATTATTTCTGCCTTCCCACGAGTTTAATCTGCAAGGACTTCACACCTACTCTCAGATTACTTATCTTAATGGAGTATGAAATCTAATACTGTTTTAGCAGAACTCCAGCAGACAACAAACCAACCAACTCCGAGATCCGCAGGTGAGCCAGTCTTAAGACATTTAAAGTCAAGAGTAATAAATGTGTACCTAACACAACTAGACTACTGAATTTGTAATCTCAATGACTGAGAACAAGTTTGACAAAACCTATTGTCTAAGAAAGACATGTTTACTGAAATGTAATTACACTTTTTCCTTGTGAACAGAATTCCTTGTCACAGTTTCCAATTTTGCCTGTGACTGACATCAGGGAACCTGGCTTATAGTTTTCCAGTTTATACCTTTTTCTTTTTTTTTTGAGCATTGGCATGAAATATGAACATGATTTCCATCTTCTAGAATCATCCTTTTACACCAGGGTGGGTCTTTCTGTTTGGGGTTTATTATTCTTTTAACAAACAAGCTCTCCTCCTTACAGGGACTGTGGGATAAGTCAAAATGTTTACTCCTAATAAATGTTGGTTTTAAGACATCCTCTTCTGTTATTAATGATCTGAAAAGCAGTTCACACAACATAATCATAGACTTTTCCTCCTTTCAGATTGAGGAAGGAAATTTGTATTGAACACTTATTTCTGCGCCATTAACAACAATTTTATCTTAATCCAGTAACAGGCTTATACAAATTAAGATTCCTTTAGCTTCCAAATGTACTTCAAACTTCTTTTCATTTTTAGGTGTAACAACACAGAACGTTCTCTAGTATCTCCAGGTTTCATATCAACTCTGTGTCTTAACTAATCTGTGTAATTAACTCCTATCCATTTTACGGCCCATATAAAATTACTTCAAGTTCAGTGGGAATCAAAGGCGGTAGCTACTAAGGACCCTCATTCTGTCTTAGACCACTGCAATTGCTCCTCGTCTGAGGACTCTCAAACTCGAACCAGTTTACACTTACATGGTTCTATGACTATCTCCCTTTCATGTAACTTCATTGGCTTTGCAAATGCATCTGACAAAAATCAAATCATCCTGCACCCTGTTCATATTGTTTTCCAGAATCCAGAAGAACTACAAGGCATTTCTGCCCAGCAAAAATCAAATGCAAGACTTGAGCTACTAAGCCTACTGAATTCACACCACATAGCAGTACCTACCACACACTTCCCAGTTCTTGAGATTACAGTAGGTCAGATTCAACAATAATACACACATAGACTGTGTGTATAAGGCTCAAAGATAGGCCTTAACAGTGGTCAAAAAGTCATGAATATAACACTTCAAAGCTTCTCTACAGAACCTAAACCAGACTTCAATTTCATGCTAACTACCTACATTTAGACTAGCTCTAGGCAGAGCCACCTGAACAGTTATCAGCCAGGGATAAGCAGACTGGAGAACAAAAAAACAGGACAGTGGCTTACCACTGCAAGTTTTAAGTGATTCAATAAGGCAATGTAAGGACATAGCTAGATACATTTATGCATAATTACAGCTGTATGTATGAGCATGTATTATGTGCATGATTTATTAAAAATTTATTTATAGTGCATTATGTAGTGTAAATGAGCCCAGTGAAAATCAAAGAACCTGTTCATACAAAAGGACAGAGTACCTTGGTAGCACTGGCTGGCACTAAAGCAGTTGGGTCTAGAGCCATCTGCCAAACATGAGTAGTGCTCAGAGCTGGTAACATCTGAAGAAAGCTGTCCCACATGCTCTCCCCCCACACCCAACTGCCATAATTGTCATGACAAATTATTCAGAGCAATACATGCAGCAAGTATATAATTTATAGCAGATAATCAGAAGGACAAGTATTTGTTCTTCGTGAAGGGTTAAAGACCAGCCAGATTTAGCACCCATGTAGGGAAACAGAATCTGGTGAAACTGTGGACAGCAGTGTTCCTTTCTGCTGTTGCTGGTTCATTCACATACATGCAAGAGCTGCCTTCCCCAACTCTCACATGTAGCTGCCAGCCTAGTCTGAACTAAAACTTCTAACTAAAACCAAATAGGCCAGTTTCAAAGCCATAATCTTTCAAGTACCTTCCCTACCTGTACTTTAACTGACAACAAAAGCCTAAACAAAGAAGAAATGTAAAAGCCAGAGTTATCTGCTTTTACACTGACAGTTCTTGTTTTGGTATTCTGAGGGAGAAGATGACCTGCCAGAAGACATTTCAATCAATTATCTTTTAAAACTCATCTAAGAGGCAACACATCTTTATGACTGCCAAATCTACTCAAGAAGCCTGTGTATCTTTAGCATTACAAGTTATTTGTACCATTCTCCCCCTTGGTATAGTTAAGACTACGTATCCTTAAAGATATTGAATTATTCCACATCCTGACAGGCATTTCTTCAGAGGATGACTGCAAGAAGAATCAATTCGAAAAATTTTTTTTTGGCTAGCTGCATTCTGTTCCTTACCAAAAATACTGATTTTTGACCAGTTGACCCAGTCAAGTAAACTTTCGCACAAGGCCTATGGGGTTTAACTTCCTCTCCATTTCAGCCTACTAGTAAGGACATTTTAAAGAGTTTCAAAGGACTAAAAAGAACTCAGCTTATTTCAAGCAAAGGTTTTAAGATTTCCAGAAAATCCCCATTTCCTGATGTAGTTTAGCTTAAGTGCTTTTGTACAATCCTCTTGCAAAGCACTGAGTCAATTTCTGAGACTAACTCCCTGTATTTGTGGTATAGAAAGACTACAAAGCCAGTACTCACAGCTTCTTTTTCATAAGAAAAAAACCCAAACACTTTTATTAAAACTATTACTACTACTGATAGCTAAGGAACAGAACCAAAGTAGTATTCTTCAGATGCTGTACAATACACACCCAGAAAAGCACAGAACTATACTTTCAGTAAAAACATGTACGCTACCAGGTACCCAGAACTTCTGAGTCCACATAATCATAAAACTAGGCTTCATACTCTATGTTTCTATTTTAAAACTACATGAGTAAGATGAGAATTTTGACTTTAGAGAGAGCTTGCACAGCATATGCAGATCACCGATACATACAATTACTAGGGACTTAAAGTGCATGGTAGGTAGAAAACCTCAGGTCATTAAAATGATAAACTACAAATGGAAAACCAAGCATTTCAGTCTACACAAGCCACTAAGAACAGTTTCTGTATAGAATGATGAATGGGTAAAGAAAGAAAAAGTACCTCCTGTCCAGTAAGAAAGAGCAGGAGATCTCCTTCCTCTTCTTCACACATGTGAATCTGGATCACTGTTCGAATGGCAGCCTCAAGGTAGTCCCTTTCTGGTTCTGGAGTATAGAATATCTCCACAGGATGGGTGCGACCCGGGATAGTCAGAAGAGGACAGTTATCAAAATAGATCTGAAACTTGCCAGCATCTAAAGTAGCACTCATAACTATAACCTGTAGGTTTGGAGGAAAAAAAAAAAAAAAAAACAAAAACCAAAAGTTACTCAAAAGATTAGCAAGAATTTGTGAAATGCTACACATAAAATATGTAAGAGACTAAACTTGACTGTTGACTAATTTAAGCATTCTTTTACCACCTAAACACAGCACCCTTATTTACAAAGACCTAAAAAACAGTCCTCGTCAAATATGGAAAGATTAAGGTACAATTCTCTTGTTTCCAGCATTTTCCTCAATACAAAACGGCATTAAAAACTTTCTACTGTTATCTTTCCAATATGGATAATCACTAGACCAAAAAACTTTATCTACTTCAGTTGATTATAAAAAACAGCTAATGGTAAGCACACAGATCCCTTATTTGGTATACCTGCAGCTAGAAAGGGGATGCTGCTGGGCTTAATCATTACTGACCTTCAAATCAGATCTTTGTCTTACAACTTCCTTCAAGACTCCCATCAAAATATCAGTAGCCAGTGTTCTCTCATGGGCCTCGTCAAGAATTATAACACCATAGCGCTCCAGCAAAGGATCATTCATTGCTTCACGAAGTAACATCCCATCTGTCATATACCTGAACACAAACAAAACCAATTTTTACACAGATTTTATTTACTGACATCTGATACAGAATCCTCTTCTGTACTGTTCACTAGGTTGCTTTAACTAAGCTTTCAATCAGCTTTTTTTAAAACACAAGTATCACTAAACTATTTCCAATAATTTACAAGCTCATTTACAGCTCATTTACAGTGAGATCTGGAAGGAGGCGGGAGAAGTTTATTAAAACAAAAAGGGGGGGCACCAACAAGGTTCAGCAACATTTATAACTGGTCTGTAGATGTTTACTGCCAGGCTTCTAAGCCTACAAATCAGAGACAGGAAAATAAAGGGAAAACCACACTCTGAAATCCTAGAAATACTATTTCTGCAATTGTTCTCCCCTTTGCTGTTTGCAGATCATCAGTTCACTTTATGCTTTTCCACCATTTTTTTTTCCTTACATAATGACTTTATTTCCAGCCTTCAACTACTTCTATGAGCAAAAGAGAAGACTCCTTTTGATAAAGAAGCACTATTCCTTGAACCACAGTATGTGGAATCCTTTTTAACTGAGCATTCTGAATGTCCTATGCAAATGTCACATCAGCAGGTGTACTTCCACCCATACAGTGGAGGAATCTACAAACGAACAACTAAAACACTATGGATTGTGTATTCCTAAGGAAGGTATAGGACAGTTTTGAAAACTCTGTGGTAGTGCTACTTACTAAAGCAAGCTACTGAACTTCACCAGAATTAACCGAAATACAAAGATACCAAGGAAAGCTCAACCGAAGGGATAACGGGTTAAAACTTAAACAGGGGGAGTTTAGATTGGATATAAGGAGGAAGTTCTTTACTGTGAGGGTGGTGAGGCACTGGAATCGGTTGCCCAGGGAAGTTGTGAATGCTCCATCCCTGACAGTGGTCAAGGCCCGGCTGGACAGAGCCTTGGGTGACACGGTTTAGTGAGAGGTGTCCCTGCCCATGGCAGGGGGGTTGGAACTAGATGATCTTAAGGTCCTTTCCAACCCTAACTATTCTATGATTCTATGATTCTAAATCTCAGTGCTTGAAGGGCTTTATTCTGAATAGCACCTTGATCACAGAAATACTTCTTCAAATCATCCTCTTCTTTATGGATCACTTAAAACTAATTTCCATAGGGTGCAGTAATCTCTTTATGAGGAATGATTCCTTTTCAGTTCTACTCAAGCCCCATACCTCAGGTTTCTCTCAACTCATACTGTGTCTCCTGTCTCTTCTCCACTCATAGAAAGTGCCTATGCATGTATTCACCCCCCTCCTCATTACTACTTCTATAAAACTTTGCTCACCCTTCAATACCCTGTAATTCCACCCCACACCCCCCCCCCGAGTAGGCTGTATTATACCTTTACCTGACAGTTGCCATACTTACTTCAGAATGGTTTTTGCACTACTGCAGTCTTCAAATCGAATAGAGTAACCAACCTCCTGGCCCAGCATGACATCCATCTCATCAGCAACCCGCTGTGCCACACTCATTGCAGCTACCCTCCTAGGCTGGGTACATGCCACTCCCCTCTTTGGTCCAGGTAATGAGCGCATGTAGTCAACACACCACTGAGGGATCTGTTAAGAATAAAATTCAGTTTTAAAAACACTTTAAATGACCAGATGTAATCTGTAACCTTTGTACTGTGAAGTTAATTATGACTTCACTGAGATGCCAACTGCATACACAAAAATATCCAAAGCATGAGACACAAATAGGCTAGTTAGTTGGACCCAATGCCACTAAAGAAAGCACACTCACATTAAGCACGTACCTATCTTTGAAGTTATTAAGGAAATACATAGGTTCACAGTAAGTTTAAGCACTGTTAGATCAGTATTCATTCAGATACAGCAGCCACCATATTCCAAAGTAATCAAAATTGAAGTTAACACTCAAAATCAAGATCCGTAACACAGTTCATTAAGTTTTGCAGTAAACAAATTATATTTTGTGGCTTTAAAAAACAATTCCTATTAATATATTAAGGAAAAAGAAGTTTTAGTGATATAAAAAAAAAATTACTCAGGAATTACAGCAAATAAAATGAATTTACAGTTATGATCATTCAATTATTGTTCCTTTAAAATTCTATCAACCAGATATGAAACCCCTGTGCTTTCCTTCCTGTGTTGATGCTCATTTGTCAGTCACCAGTTTTATGCTCTTGCTAGGAATCTGGAAACAGCAAGAGTCATCCAAAATAAGAAGCTTTATTCGCAAGAATTTCTAAGGTCAGTAACAGTTTCATGAAAATAGAATATTTTTAACATGTTCTCAGTACAACATTTTATGAGGAGACATCTCCAGGCACAACTAGTTCCAAGTCTGCAGACTGAAAAATCCACTCCTCCTCAGTAATTGCTTTTCAAGTATTCTTAAAAGCTCACATATGCACAGGGAAAAAGCACTTGTATGTATTCCACTGATGAGGAATAACAGGAAAACCTGTGCAATTTAAACCAGGGAAATGTTTCTTCTAGAATACAATATTTCCCCAGCAAAATGGACATAAGTGAACACTAAAACATACCCAAAAGCAGACAAGTGTAAACTGTAATGAAAAACTATTTTTTTGTAAATGAAGAACATATTTTCATTATAAATTAATTAAAAAAGCAAGCAAAGACTATCAAAGTATGGCAAGAGACTACCAGACTCCTGACAAGAACTCAAATTTCTGAAAACGCTATCCTTCCTAAAAGGAAGTTCTTGAACATTGATAGCAGGAACCTGAAACCCTATCCTGTAACATACACACACTCATCTAACAGGCAGCTAAAGGAAGGAATTTGCTTCCCAAGTCCCTAACGAAAACTCAACTCTAAGCAAGCTAGGTGAAGCTTCTGGACTTTAAGCAGAGCAACTCCTGAAATAAATTTTCAAACAGCAGGTCTGTCAGCAAACACAGGATGAAATAAATGCAATTCAGATGTGGTTTTCCCATGAACAGCAAAACATATAGCACTGGTGTCAAAATGCCTACATAGACTTCGATGTGTTAAGCCGATTTAGATGACCACCACAATACTTCTTGTGTCCAATATAAACACTAGCAAAGAGGCATGTGCCATACATTTTCTACATAAGTCATTACTGGGAATTTCCTAACACTTCTTACCATCTGGTTCTCACAAAACTGAACAAAGCTAACCTCAACTTGACTGACACCAAAAACCTACAAATCGTAGAATCAAACAAGTTGGAAAAGACCTTTAAGATCAAAGTCCAACCCAATCCCTGCACTGCCAAGGCCACCACTAACCCATGGCACTGAGGGCCTCATCTACACAGTGTGTGAACACTTCCCGGGACAGTGACTCCAGCACTGCCCTTGGGCAGCCTGTTCCAATGCCTGAGCACCCTCTGGGGATGGAATTGTTCCTCATTTCATCTAAACCTCCCCGGTGCAGCTTGACGCCATTTCCTCTTGTCCTGTCCCTTGTTCCTTGGGAGCAGAGACCAGCACCCTCCTGGCTCAATCCTCCTGTCAGGCAATTGTAGGAAGCAATAAGGTCCACCCTGAGCCTTCTCCAGACTAAACCTCCTCAGGTCCCTCAGCCGTTCCCCATCACACTTGTGCTCCAGGCCCTGCACCAGCTCCGCTGCCCTTCTCCAGCACCTCAATGTCTCTCTTGTAGTAAGGGGCTGAGAGCTGAACACAGGATTCGAGGTGTGGCCTCACCAGTGCCCAGTGCAGGGGGACAATCACTGCCCTGGCCCTGCTGCCGATACAGGCCAGGATGCTGGTGGCTTCTTGGCTGCCTGGACACAAGCAGCTCAGGTCCAGCTCCATCAATCACTGCTCCCAGCTCCTTTCCCATGAGCAGTTTCCAGCCGCTCTTCCCGAAGCCTAGAGCATTGCAGGGGGTTGCTGTGGCCCAAGTGCAGCACTTTGCCTTGCTGAACCTCATACCACTGGCCACAGCCCATGGATCCAGCCTGTCCAGATCCCTCTGCAGAGCTTTCTACCCTCCAGCACATCAACACTCCCATCCAACTTGGTGCCATCTGCAAATTTACAACCCCAGTATGGAGCAATACAGACCAATATAGGCCATTATGGCCCCAGATACTCCTGGGGTTTCAATATCCCAGTGCTCCCAGTCCCTGCCACAGGTCTCCCCACTTGCAGCCATGCCCACCTCCCAATCCCTCCCAGTGCTCCCACTACCTGATGCAGGTGCTCCCAGTCCCTCTCAGTCCTTCCTAGTGCTCCCAAGTCCCTGTTGCAGGTGCTCCTGCTCATTCCCCACCAGACCTCCTGGCTGGTGGTCTTTTTGGGGGGACTCCCCAAATCTGGCACTCCCCCACTCTGGGGCTGCCCCCCAGCTCCCTGATACTGGGGGGTGTGCCCCAAGGGGTGGGGGTTTAGGCAACAAGGAGTGTTTTGAGGCTGGTGGCTTTGAGGGGGGAGCAGCTCCTTCATCCCCAGCACCCATTCAGGAGGGTTCACCCTCTTCCCCTCCACCCACTTTCAGGGGGGTCCCATGATCTCTCTGAGGGTGACAACGCTTTTTTGGGTGACTCCGTTTATATACATGGTAACCCCCAGCTAATGGGGTGCCCCTCAGTTTTCACTAAAACCCCAACTTTCCTTTAAAAATTTATCAATATCAAAATCATGAGAAATAGCTTTAATTAGCACCCTTTAACCTTAAGGACTTGTTAAACTCTGAGATTTTCAAATATAACCTCCATAAACATGAGAAGTTATGGACTACACATACAAAGGCCTCTAAGATCAAAGACTATTCCAAAGCTAAAGGAAAGTCATGCTTTTACAGGGATGCAGGGTGAGAGAGGGAAGAGCACTGCCCTTGTGGCTTTTCTGAGCCACTTCAATTTATTGAAAGCTTTCTCTGTTAAAAGCTATATGGTAAAATTCACAGAATTTTCACTAGCTGAAAAGGCATCCTACTTTTACCTGTATAAATTCTCTTGTGGTCTGCAAGAACAGCAGATTAAGCAATACTCAGAACAACCTTGCTTCTGCATTTCACCTGCCAAGAAAACCTGCTGACAAGCAAACATCCTACCCTTTTACAGTTAGGGCTCTCATGTAAAAGCAGATGCTACTCTACTATTCAATCTACAGAAGAAATTTGAATTATTGTACCAGCACCACATATGATCCCACATTTAAAATTGAGTACATGTTGCAATTATAGCAAGTACTTAATATCTTTCTAAAAGAATTCAGCACACCCATTCCACCACTGAACATATTCAGAGATCAGTATCTGCAGTGGCTTGTTTTCTTTCAATGAAGACTTGAAAATTAATGGCCTTGGCTTCCAACATCCTTCTTCAGTACTTCAGATTTAAGTCTATGTGAAAGAAGAACCTTTTCAAATTTTCTCTCCTGTTACTTCCATTATCAAAACCAAGCACTCCCAAACCTGGATGCTCTACAAGACTGAAGGGAAAACATGCAAGGAATAACCAGAGAAGGGACTTGACAGCTGCTGAATCTCAAAAAGACTATCTACTACTGTAGAGACTTCATCTTACCACCACACAAGGGAAGATAATTTTGGAAGAACAATTCACTATGTATTTCAGATAATGCCCACTTTATACCAGTAAGAGAAAGCTTAAGTAAGTAGTTCATGTACACCTTCAGTTTGAACATTAAAAGGTTTCTTAATCACAGATAATTAATCATCTTGATCTGATCAGTGAATAAAAGGAGAAGAGAAATCACTATCCCCGCTGGTTCTAACATAGCACAAAAAAAATGTGACACTGTCACCTGCAAAACAAGGTTTTCACTAAGTGGCAACAGGATCATTTTCAGCTCTGTTCCTGCAGAGAACACTCTCAATTGTTTCAAAACATATC
Source organism: Lathamus discolor (assembly GCF_037157495.1). Lineage (NCBI taxonomy): Eukaryota > Metazoa > Chordata > Aves > Psittaciformes > Psittacidae > Lathamus > Lathamus discolor. The sequence goes on along the minus strand of NC_088884.1, from coordinate 146,431,961 downwards.
TGCAATCTCAGAAAGAGAATTCAGAGGAAGCAGTGAAGATTCCAAGATAGCTTATGTGCTAAATCCCATTTTTAGGAAAGATACTTTATTTTCCGAAAAAGCCTTCAGAAACTTAAGTGGTAAAGTAGTAGAACAACAGAGGAGACTATTTATGCCTGTGGAAGTTTAAGTAGACACTAAGAGCACACCCTTTAGATCTTCAAGATCACAGATCATGAAAAAAAAAATCTTGCTTTCAAATAGATAACCATCAACTTTTTTCATGAATGCTTAGAATTCTCCAAGTAACTACATAATCAAGCTTTGCTGAAGAATTCAGAAGAATTTTTCTAAAGAATTCACTTATACATGATAAAAGAAGCAATACACACACAATGTCATAAGGTACCTTTTGAGCAAGACACTGGTTCCTAAAATTTGCAGCAAGTGCATATAATTTCAAACATTTCAGACACAGCTGTAAAAGGTATCCAATGTACTACTATGTCCTTCACATTTTCAACATTCGAATTTATTTTATGACTAAGATTTATTTCTACAAGACTTAAAATAAGTTAGCTATAACCTGTTTCATAAAGGCTAAAATACCCTTCAGCTTTTATTTTCTGCCTGGATAAAAGGAACTTATCAAGATACAGAACAATGAACTTTCTTACATCACTTTTCCACACAGATTTTAAACTGTAAATCAAAGGACAGGCTGAAGTTTTGAGCAAGTTTGTTCAGTTATAAATACACGGTGGTGTTTGTCTTAGGTCCTCCCTGTTTACTGGTCACCCAAATTCTAAGGTTTGAGGAGGCGTTACAGATCCACTATCAGTAGTTTCAGTGCCAAGGAAGACTTTTAAAGCCATGAATCTACAAAAAAGAAAGTGATTTTCAACTGCGGCACTGGAAAGCTGTATGACCTCTGAGAAGTTTCAGTATCACAAAAACACAAGCCTCTTCCTCTCAAGTTTCAGTATCACCAAAACACATTATCCTATTAGATCATTCCAGAATTGTACCCAGAATTTCAAGTCCCTTTAAGTTCTTACCTGTAGCAGTAAGTTTCAAACACTAACAAGTCCCCACCTCTGTAATATTTTTCCTACTTTCCAGCTGCTATGTACACAAACAGCTAAATACAATTTGGAACCATCACTTCAGTTTGTGGATTAGTACACTTCTGTCTAGCCATTAAGACCTCTCTACCTTCCTTTATCAAAAAAGTTTAGTACCAATCATAAAACCTAACAGAAGCAGGGACACTTCTATATTCATTAAGCAAATAAAAAAAAAAAAATCATCAAATTAGTCTTGCTCGCATTTTGTGCGCTGTTCTCAGACAACGAAGTTCACAAAACCAAACCAAGTTTTACACACCCATACCTAGCAACAGTCTCAACTTTTAGAAAACTGCAGTATCATAGATAAGAACTCACCTGTGTTGTTTTACCAGACCCAGTCTCTCCAACTAGCACAAATGACTGATGCCTAATCAAAATATCCGTAAATCTTTCTTTATATTCCCACACAGGAAGTTGTAGCCTTTTCTTCAGGATGTCATAGTATCGTGGAGTATGTGGTAGATTTGTGAAAGGGTTAATACTGTGTGGAATCATTGCTGGCTTTATGGTTTGTAACCCAGCAGCTGCGTAATAGGTAGAGTTAGACGAAGGTCGCAAATCCTTTTCCTTGTCCCTTTCTCTGTCACGATCTCTATCTCTGTCACGATCCCTGTCACGATCTTTAGAACGGTCATCGCGGTCCCTGTCCCGGTCACGATCTTTCCTAAAATGAGTTAAGAGACAGCAGAAAATGAGACACTTGAATATTTCCATGCAAACCAAGAATATAAATACAACACAACTCTAAACGATACCTAGCACAAAGTGGATATAAACCAAACCTTTTTAAAAGCCTTGGAAACAGCTATCTGGAAAGATAAGCATCAAACAGTAACAGTATATGATGCATACCAAATATTAAATGTGTAGTTACACTCACTGTACATATAAGCACTACCACAGCTCCTCTCATTACAAGCAAGACTGGAGAAAGCTACCACATGAAAACAACATCATCTTGACCCTCTTCATTTAATGACTATAAAGAATCAGCTGTACCTTCTAGACTTTTCTCGTGGTTCTTCTCATCCCTACTTGCTGCTGCTGCAGAAAAGAGAACACCAAATAGCCTTCTTTGCCTACTTAGCTAGAGAATGCTAATCCAGAAAAAACAACTCAATATCACAAGTGAGCCCTGAAGTTTGATTTTAACATTCCACACTTACTTTGTGGCTTTTTTTTTTTAATTCAAACTCTTCCATGCAACTCTGACTCAATCAACTTTGATATACAGGTTCCGCAGTCTGAAACTTTGATGTAAAACCAGCCGCTATTCTTCACACAATCATTTACCTTGGAAAAGACCTATAAGATCAAGTCCAACCATTAACCTAACACTACCAAACTGTACCATCTTCTCAAGTATCACCTCCTACCACACACTTAAAGCAACCAGTATTCAAGGATTCCCATTCATTCTAAATACTGTCAAAAAATGAAGTTCAATGCACTTGCAAAAGAAACATAGTATTATTTTCACAGTAGCTATCCACTCAAATTCATATTTCTGGCTTTGATCTTAGTGGCACTTCCCTATTTTGCAAATCCACATATTTGTTCTTGCACATAATCGCTCCCTACAAACATCAAAACACTCACAGAGGACATGGACCTGCTGGAGCAAACGCAGAGGAGGGTCACAAAGATGCTCAGAGGGCTGGAGCACCTCTCTGAGGACAGGCTGAGAGTTGGGCTTCTTCAGCCCGGAGAAGGCTCCAAGGAGACCTTAGAGCAGCCTTTCAGTACCTACAGGGGCTGATGACAAGGCTGGAGAGGAACTTACTACATGGGCATGTAGTGACAGGACATGGACGAATGGCTTCAACATGACAGGGCAGATTCAGATACAAGGAAGAAATTCGTACTATGAGGATGCTGAGACACTGGAACCTCCTCTGGAGGCTGCTCAGAGACGTAGCGGCTGCCCCATCCCCGGCAATGTTCAAGGCCAGGTTTGATGGGACTTTGAGTGACCTGGTCTAGAGGAAGGTGTCCCTACCCACAGCAGGTGTACCTCAAACTAAATGACCTTTAAGGTCCCTTCTATGATTCTATGACATCCTGTTTGGCCAGAGAACTACAGCTATGTGCTACTAATAAAACTTCTAAACGTATTCTAACCCTGCATTTTGAAATAAGACCTGCTTTACAAAAACACCTCATCACATTTTGAACCAGTCAGGAAAGCAGCGGCATCTTTCCTGCAAAAATGAGGATATTTTCAGCTTCTTTTATGTTAACTGAAATCCCATCAAAAAGAACAAAGTTAACACGAGCTTTATAATAAATGCACATATAAACATTTTCAGGAAGAGCCATCAAGGGAAACCAAAGCCTCCCCCTCTTTACCAGCTCTAAGGCATGCCTGAAAGAATGAGAACATTTCTAAAACCAACACCCCCGACCAACATTCAACTCCAAAGCTTATTTTTTAACATGCAGCTGGTATTCAAATATAACTGGACAAGTAATAAGCAAATTCCTACATACAAAGAAGATGAAGTAACCAAGATTACATCAGTAATGATTCTCTAAACATTAAGCTGGAACATGCTCCACATTGGAAACAACCAGCACTCTCATGACTCATGTATAAATTAATGAAATCCATGCAGGGTGTATTTTCTCCCCTTCAATCACAGAATCATAGAATAGTTAGGGTTGGAAAGAACCTTAAGATCATCTAGTTCCAACCCCCCTGCCATGGGCAGGGACACCTCACACTAGACCATGTCACTCAAGAAGACTCCATACAACCTGGCCTTGAACACTGCCAGGGATGGAACATTCACAACTTCCTTAGGCAATCCATTCCAGTGCCTCACCACCCTTACAATAAAGAACTTCTTCCTTATATCTAATCTAAACTTGCCCTGTTCAAATTTGAACCAATTACCCCTTGTCCTATCACTACACTCCCTAATGAAGAGTCCCTTCCCCAGCATCCTTGTAGGCCCCCTTCAGATACTGAAAGGCTGCTGTGCGGTCTCCACGCAGCCTTCTCTTCTCCAGGCTCAACAGCCCCAACTTTCTCAGCCTGTTTTCATACAGGAGGTAGTCCAGTGGCCTGATCATCCTCATGGCACTTCTCTGGACTTCCTCCAACAGTTCCACATTCTTCTTATGTTGAGGGCACCAGAACTGCACACAATACTCCAAGTGAGGTCTCACAAGAGCAGAGTAGAGGGGCAGAATCACCTCCTTTGACCTGCTGGTCATGCTTCTTTTGATGCAGCCTAGGATACTGTTGGCTTTCTGGGCAGCAAGCGCACACTGAAGCCAGCTCATGTTAAGTGTCTCATCAACCATCACCCCCAAGACCTTCTCTGCAGGCCTGCTCTGAATCTTTTCTCTGCCCAACCTGTAGGTGTGCCTGGGATTGCCTCAACCCAGGTGTAGGACCTTGCACCTGGCTTAGTTGAACTTCATGAGATTGGCACTGGCCCACCTCACAGGCGTGTCAAGGTCTCTCTGGATGGCATCCCCTCCTTCCAGTCTGTCAACCGAATCAGAAAGCTTGGTTCAACAGACTATGACTTCAGAGGCTGCAGCCACAAGGTGTTTTGGCTTTTTTTAATAAGACTTAACACTGGCCCATTGAAAATTAAGGAGTACAAAACATACTGTTTACTGTCACTTACCTAACACATTTGTATATAGATTTTACTAAAGCTCTGGACACTGAACTGTCTGAAATCTAAGGCCCTTTCAGATCATTAACTTGAATCTAAGATACTATAGCTTCAACACGACTTCTAACACGGTCAAATACTGTACAAGCTAGGATTCTGTTCTTAATGTAAAATGCCAGGCAAATATTGCTGAACCCAGCAGGTTCATATTCTCCGGTACAGAAAAGTCACCCTTGTTAAAACTGAAGGAAGTAGGCTCTGTTATGCTACTCTTAACATTGTAAGAGTCTAATAGCATGTATCAGGAATAAAGCTTTGGACTTGTGGTTAATGAGCTATTAACAACCAGTTTTTTAAGCATTTGCACGTACTGGGATGAACAACTACATGGACAGGCAGTAACATGAACAAGGAAATAAAGATATAAATCAATTTAAGAATTGTACAGCCAGGGTAAAATACAACAACCTGGTAACAGCACACACTTCACTCAAAGGAAGAATAAGACATGCTACTAATGCAGGATGGGGATTGGTTTGTGTTTTGGTAAGGTTTTGTGTGTGTGCACACTTGCTTCTGAAGGATTTTTATTCTTAAAACACACCAACAAACTATTTCACAACCATTTACTTCAACAGTAAGTCTGGTGTCAGAAGCTTCTAAATCACAAATCATGAAGTATATATTCAGGTATGCTTCAGCCTCACATAAACCAGTGCTACTGCTAAGATGAACAGATCCACACTGCTGCCAATCCTTCCCATATGTTGTCTAAGAATTTCAATGGCCTTGTGAAGAACAAGCCCTCCCTAGACCCCCTCCACCAATGTTAGTTCTAGCCCAGATCAGTCTCCCAAACACTTGCAGCACAAGGGAGAGGGCAGCACTGCCTTCTTCTGCGATGGTAGCAATTTGTGTGGGCTTAGAGCATAGATAAAAATATAACCTCAAGAACAAGACAGTGGATTAAATGGACTACAAATATGACCCAGAATGGAAAGTTCTGTTAATCCCCCGTTTCTTCACTGAACTCTTACAGCTGTTTAATTGTAAAAATAAGAAAACAAACCTATCAAGTTCTACCTGTATTTCAGAAGTAAAAAAACACTAATCTTAGTCAAGAAAGTTCTCTTTCTTATTTTATAAAAAGAGAAGCAGGGGCAACCAGATCTCAGCACAGAACAAATACAACATTAACCATGCCCCCAAATACTTATCACTCTACAGCAGCATTTCCCCCACCCCAAAGTTTCCCATCTCCCATCAGTAGCAGACACATCCAGACTCCTTTGGCCAACAAAAGAGAAGAGAAATGACAGTTATGCTGTCACATGAATTTACTAAACTTTCTAAAAATGCAACTTGGCAGTTCTTCATTTATGAGCTGTCACATTTAAATTATTTGTCATTACTGCATAAAGAAAACTGACCTCAAACATATAAATGAATAAAGGAATCATAATTTAATCATATTTGTCTTGTGCCTGAATCTCATAACAGCCTCCATAACCAGAAAAGGTTGGGGATTGGTTTATTTTGCCTCATTTTTCAACTAGTCTTATCTGCTCTCTGCTTTTACTTCCTTATGTGTACACATCTATAATATACACACACATAGATAACAAAACAAATGCTGTAGCAATCACTAAAAGGATGAAACGTATATAAAAAATGAAAAGGCACAAGGTAAAACCACTGATCAGAGTGAAAGTCTTAACCACATCTAATAGAACATCAGTGTTTTTTTTCCATTACTAGACATGGCCACAGTTGATGCAAGAAAAGCCAATGCAGATAAAGGAGGAATTCTGTTCATACACAAAGTACAAGTAGTCTGAATGATATATCCCACTAACACAGTAACTGTGATGTTACAACAACCACCAAACTTCTGCATGTTTTGGGGAAAAAAAAAAACAACAAAACAACAACAACAAAGCCATCACAGATTCACAGAATGATCTGGGTTGGAAGGGACCTTCAGGATCCCCTAGTTCAAACACCCTACCATGGGTAAGGACACCTGATATTAGACCATGTTGCTCAAAGCCCTATCGAACTTGGCCTTTAACATTGCCAGGGATGGGGCAGCCACAGCTCCTCTGGGCCACCTGTTCAGTGTCTCATCTCCCTCATAGTAAAGAGACCCTCATGGCTAATTTAAATCTTATCCCTTCCAGTTTGAAGCCATTCCCCCTTTGTCCTATCACTACATGCCCTTGTCAAAAGTCCCTCTTCAGCTTTATGCACTGGAAGGCTGCTCTAAGGTTATCCTGAAGCCTTCTCTTCCCCAGGGTGAAGAACCCCAATTCTCTCAGCCTGTCCTTCAGAGGAGAGGTGCTCCAGCTCTCTGAGCATCGCTGTGGCCCTTCTCTAGGCTCACCACAACAGGTCCACATCAAGAAGGATGTGGGACCCCAAAGATGAACACAGTACCAGTGGAGCAGAGGGGAAGAATAACCTCCCTTGACCTGCTGGTCACACTTATTTTGATGCAGCCCACAACACAGTTGGCTTTTTGAGCTGGAAGTGCACAGTGATAGCTCATGCTAAGCTTCTCATCAACTGACACCCTCAAGTCCTCCTCTTCAAGACTGCTCTCAATTCAGTCAGACTTTAAACAGTATGAAATCAGTTCAAACAAGCACTGTAAAACAAACTGTAAAAACAAGCACTGCATAAACCTTCCATACAATTCCCAGTTTTCCAAAGAGGGTTTTACTTCATAGCCAATACTTCAGTACTGGAAGAAAGCAGATGTTGTTCTGATGCTTAAGGCTATGCCAACAGTTACAAGACTGCTGGCCTGGCACTGTCGCCATGTAGAGCTACACATACAGGCCTCACTTAAAAAGAAACTAAGAAAACACAGAATAATGTGATACAACTTCCATATTCAGTCAGGTGACCCAGTCTGCATGAAAGATATACTATTCTCCATGTGAAACGAAACGAGCTAATTCAGTTTAATCCAGCATCCAAGGAGCTAAAATAGTTTAATCCAGCTCCAAAACCAAATTGCACAAAGGGCCTCCTGGCACAGAGGAAGACATGCACATACATGCTAATAACATGAATCTCTCTGTGCAACTTCCTCACAGCCTTCCATAAGCTGTAAAACTGAACCACCCTAAAATAAATCAAGACAGTGCAACATTACTATGTCTTGTGCTACATGAAATAAGAGTCCAAGTAATATTAGAAATAATTTGCTCACTAATTATGCTTATGGTTAACTTGTTCTCAGTACTATACCATTTAACACTTTCATTGGCAGAGGAGGGCACAAAGAAGGGGCACAAGACCAGCACCTGTGTACGTTTTTACGTGCCATTAAGGTCAAAGACTTCTGGTTTAAAAGTGTTACTACTGGTGGGAATTAATTTCAATAGATACAAAATGGTAAGACTATATTTCAGGATGACAGCAATCAGTAAAAACAATGCCAAATAAAACCGTATCAAAACTATAAATCCCATCAATATACATACAAACAAATACTGAACTGTGATTATCTATATAGCCAACTATGACAGTTGCTCCACTTTTAAATAACACCCAGTTTGGGCATTACCATTTGAAAACGTTACAAAAATCTGTGTACAAGAAAAGCTGCATACACACAACTTCTCTGCATACACAGAAAAGTTATTTCAAATTCTGTCAAACTGTGCAAAAATGTATTAAAGGAGATAGCTCAAATACATGTTTCAAAAAATAAAATTATGGAGATCCTCCATATAGGAAATAGATGCTCAATAATAAACATTCAGGTTTGTTTACCAGAGAAAAACACAGCAAACTGTAGGGGCTAAAAACTGAAGCTATATAAGTTTGCCTTAAAAAAAAAGAAAAATAAAGGCAGGTTTTGTAAAGACTGTTTATCGGGGAACACTAATTGTTACAGTAGACTTTGAGTTATTGCAAGCTTTGAGAACAAGATTTTTCTTGGATAAATACTCTAGTACAAAACAATGCTGTTGGACTTCAGAAGTGGATTAATTCACGGAAGTCTTTTGCGCTCCACCAAGAAGAACACACAAAATAAACACAGTATTTGTGTTCCTTGAGACTTCAGAAATTTAAAGAGCCGTCCATCTCCCCACTGCCCAGTTATGCGGAGAAGGCTCTAAAACAACTGTGCATAAAAAGATCAGCAGCAGGGTAGTATCTATGTTCCTGAGGTTTTAATGAAAATCTGCTCAAGCTTGTACAGTAGCCCTGAAACTTGCACCTTTGCAACAAAAAAAAAAAAAAAAAGTAATTCCTCTCCTAACCCCTACTCCAAAACCCATCTCCCCATCAACTGGTGAAGTCAACCATAACCCTGCCGGTTACCGAGTGAAAAACGTTAACAAAGGAATAACGTTTCTACAAGGGTAGGCACTAATTATACAGGCGGAACAAACCTCACGCTGACCTCTAGGGCTTCATCTACCAAACCCCTCAAGCCAGAGAGAGAAAAAGGGAACAAAAAAAAAAAAAAAAAAAAAAAGGAAGCGAGAGAAATAAAGGATGAAGACGGGAGAGAGCCGCAGACAAAGCCGGCGCAGGGAGTGGGCCGAGCAGCGCGCCGCCCCCGGCTCCGCCGCGCCGGGAGCCCAGCCCAGCCCGCCCCAGTGCCTTGACCGGCGGCTTCTTCCCCTTCCCCCTCTCAGCGCCGCCACACGAGGCTCTCCTCGCCCGCCTCCCGCGGCCATCCGTCTCCTCCGACCCGACGGAGAGACCGATTCCCCGCCTAGGCCTAGCGCTCTTGAGAGCCACCGAGGCCCCTAGGCCTGCCCAGACAAGGCGGCGCTACTCGGGGCTCGCCGCGCGGCTCCGACCGCCGCAATGCTCTCCTCCCTCCGGCATGGCGGCCGCCCCGCTCCCCGCGGAGACCCTGCCCCACGAGGGGCGGCCAGAGCCAAGGACGGGGAGCAGATCGCGAGGCCGCTGCTGCGAACCCCCCCACACCCACCACAGGCCGCGCTCCCCTCGCTGGGCCGGGCCGCACCGCCCCTTACCCGTCGGTGGAGCGTTTCTTGCTGGAGCTGTAATCGTCGCCCAGATCTAGGCGGTGGCGCTTGGACATGGCGGCGAGCGGCCGCTCGAGGCGGCAGCCGGGAGGGCGAGCGGCCGGCGCTGGGTGCGGAGGGGCGCGCTCTCGGCTCCGCAAGCAGCAGCGACGGCAGGAGCGGCGCGAGGCCAGCCACAGCGGAGAAAATGGCGGCCGGAAGGAAGCGCCGGGCGGCGCGCGGCGAGGCGCGAGCGGGATGGGGGCGGGGGGAGGGAGCGGTGGAGGGGGCGGAGCGCGCGCGAGCTCAGCCAGCGGGCGCGCCTCGCCTCGCCTCGCCCCGCGCGCTCCAGCGGCCGCGCGGTGTCCGCCATGATGGTGGCACCGAGGCGGTGCGCGCCTGGGGGGCCCAGGGAGGCCTGGCTTCCTGGGCGCCGCGTTGGTGCCCCGCGAGAGTCATAGAATCAACGGGGGTGAAAAACACCTTTAAGAGCATCAAGCCCAGCCATTACCCCAGGACTGCCAAGAGCACCAGGAAAGTGTGTCTGTGAGGGCCTCGTGTACCGCGTTGGAACGCTTCCAGGGACACTGATTTGACCACTTCCCTGAGAAGGCAGTATCTGATCACCCTCCCCGTGAAGAAAGTTTTCCTAATATCCGCTCTAAACCTGGCACAGCTGGAGGCTGTTACCTCTTGTCACTTTTTACTGGGGTGAAGAGGCTGACTTCTACCCTGCTACAACCTCCTTTCAGGCAGTTGAAGAACCCCTTTCCACAGGGGTTCCCCTTTCCCTTACTGTGAGCCCAGGTACGTGTTCAGTGGAATGGGAGTTCCCAGAGGGAGTTTAAACCAGGATAACTATCTTGGTAAACCTATTTTAGGCTGCCACAGATTTCCCTGGGTATGTAAGCCTTATGTGCGGAAAAGGCAATCTTTCAAGCGTCATCTGTAGCAGCAGAAATACTGGATAACCAGGATTGTTAAAGCTATATACAGCCTTTAACTACTCAAATGTCAACAATAAATATTCATGGCGGTGTACTTCATGAGGAAAAAAGTAACTTTCAGAGACCCAGAAACATTAGTTTTTGCCACTTTCTCTTGTCTACTGTGTCTATGGAAGGTTACCAGAGAAAGGAAAGCCTGTGTTCACAACACAAACTCCGGTAGACCAGTTTAGTTCTACTACATTAAAGCCTTCTAAGCGTGAGTATGGCGACAATGCCATTTAGTAACACAGCTCCTGCAGTGAAACAAGACGCATGAGTTCAAGCGCCATTTCCTTGCTACAGTTAGGTTTTGCTTGAACAGTTACAGCTGGAATTATTTTTCACAGTTCCGAGGAGCATAACCACCAGCAGAAAACTGCAAGTTTAAGCCTGGTCCGGAAGAGTTGGTTCTCAGAGTTGTTTCTTGTTCACCTCTTAGGAACTGGATTAACCATCCACACAAGCAGCATTTGTCTTCTAACAGAAGGCACAGATGAGCAGGAGAAGATGAAGACAGTAGATGAGGAGATATCTCTAACAACCCTGTCTTCAGGTCGGAAAGCACACTTTGTGCTTACTGAGCAGCCATTGCTCTCACACAACTTCCTTCAGTGATTTCTGCTCTTTCCCAGCACTAAGCCTCAGCAGCTGCTTCCCCTTCCAGTGTAGTTGCTTGGTACCTCAGCACAGCGCATAAAAGCCAGTCTTTAGGAGCTCCTGGAAAGGCAAGAGGCACTGCTATTCATACATGTGACAGCTGTTTTACAAATATCAGCTACTGGTTGTTCTGCTCTCTGTTCCTCCTCTCTGTTCCCAGCCTGTTTCATGCTCCTTTACCACCAGTGTAGTGATTTAATACCATAGACAGGTAACTTTAAGACAGAAATTAAAAACATCTCTCTTCATCCAGGTACATTTGTTGGAAAACATGCACTTTGCAAAGCTTTCTTCCATCACTCTTCATGGCCCTGCCAGAGATTACCACAAGCTTTGTTTAGCTACTTGAGCACTCATTCCCTAAGCATTTTGGTCAAAGGAATTGGGTTAGTTCAGATGTTTTAAATATTTTTTTTTGTTAGCTCAATCTTACTGTGAGAGCAAAGGAGCATACCCATAAATGGTTCCGCTAACAAGTATGAAAGTGGTCAGGGAAGATCATCTAGCAGCAGTGACCTGTTCAACAGGTACAGCCAGGTCAGCAAGCAGGTATTTGTTCATAGCTTCATGTTTCAAAGATTTTCTGGGATTACATCTGTATAACTACAAAAATATTTCATATATTCATGAAATTTTTGTGTAGACAAGTCCTTAGGTTATGTTTTTTAGCATAAGAACATTCCTGTCCCTAATTTTAGCTAATGTAGCAAAGTGGCACCCACAGCTCAACTGGAGTTCTAGACACTAGTGTAATAAAAATAACATTTTGCTGTTTAGTTATCAACCAAAGTAAATATTCTTGGAAAACTGAATTTTGAGATTCTCCTGTGAAGTTGGAAGTAAATTTTCAAGTTACATTACAAAAAACACTGGAATATCTGTGTCAGAGGTTGCCAGGGAATAAATGTTACAGGGCATCTGTCCCAAATATCAAGCTTATTTTTTGTGATGCTGTGCTAGTGTACGCAGAGCTGTGTTCCCAGAATGGAGCTACAGGAAGACTTCCTACATATGTCCCCAAGTGAATTTTAAATTATGTCTCTCTTAAACAAAACCAGATTATTATTGAATTAGAGAGACTAGTACACATTTAGGTTCTCAAGAGAGAAAAAAATAGTGGCCAGGTCCCACAGAAGGTAAGAAAACAGGGTAACATAAAAGCATTACATGCGTTAGTTGGGATGAGCAGCTACTGCTCTGCATTTCTCAGAAGACAGTGTCCAGCAACAGGAGCCTGGAGACCTCTGCAGCTACACATTGCAGATCTTGAGTGTTCCTCCCTATGCACAGCAGCATAAAGCTACTTAGGGTCTTGCTCCACATTACTATATGGCCAGCACCAGGGAAGTTTCTACTTTAGGAGGTAGGAAAAAAGGAGCAGATGTATCAGAGAGTATAAGATCTTAGGCTTAAACTATACCTCAGTGGCAAATGCAAAAGAGAAGGGAAGTAGATTGTATGTTACTTGGGGTGCGCAGCTACTTGAGCACTGTGCCCCAGACTGATATCCCACATAAAACTTCACTCTGGTAGCAACTTTGCAAACTCCTCAACTCATCCTCCACCCAACCGTGCTTTGAGCTGTATGACTGCATAATAAATGATCTAGTCCCATCGCAAAGAGTTTACAATGCAAGGCCTTCATCCTGCAAGCACACACATGCCTTGTTTTACTAATGCAAATAATCCTTTTAACTTCAAAGGGATTACTAAGAGTAGCAAAACTAAGCATGTAGGTAAATGTTCATAGGATCAAAACCCAAATTGTAAAATGAGAGGAGAAAAAAGACTGGTAAGCACAAATTGACATAATGACAAAGTGATAAGCATTACGTCAAAAGCCTGAAGGATGAAAGGAATGTGTAAAATAGGGCATATTTAAGCATGTTTTCTGCCTTTTCAAAAGCATTTGTTAAATAAGAGGTTTTATATTCTCCCCCCAAAGTATTTTATATCCATCAGTAAAAATGAAAATCTTAGATTACTGAAACAGGAGACCTTTTTATCAGTTGCCATTTGACTACCTACTCTTCTACTCTGCATTTCTTACCCCGGTTTTAAAAAGTATACTCAATGGTATCAAAATCCTCTTAGCCAACTTCCAGTGAATATTTTTTTGCTTTTGGTATGTGCATAATGCTAGCTACGCTATTTGGGTTTAAAGAGGCATTAACATTTAAAACATTTCTAAGGTACTATTTTTTTTTCTGTTTGTGCATTGTGCATTGCTTTCTCCACAAAAGCATAAACATGGGGCTCAGGCAAGCTATAATTCAGAGACCTACCCTTGATGGGGTGAGGTTTCTGACAGAAAAATCTAGTGTCACAGTTTAGGATATTATTGACTGTAGCTAATTGCTTCACCTCTTTCCTGGAGGTTACCAAATCTATAAAGGGCATAAAAATGAGATCTATCCAGTCTAGCATCTTAGTTGAAACACACCTTCTTAGCTGGCTTAGGTTGAAAGAGGGCATGGCGAAGTGAAACCACAAACCACTGCTGCAATGGAAGCCATAGTAGTGAGCACAGTTGTAAGACAGACATCTAGGAGAGGTTAAATCTGCAAAAGCTTGAGTCTTAGAGCCCGAAAACCTCTGTAGTACATGCTTCTTTTATGGCTGGCTGGTTTGTGGTAGACTCTGAACTGTAGTCTTATATACTCGCAATACTGCGGCCACACTTGCCCTGCCACTGTATTTTTTTTTAATAGTTTGCTTTCTAGAAATAAGTTCAACTCCTGTATTTTATGAATCTACAAAGCATGATATAAAATAATTTCCTGCAAAATACCAAAAAGGAAGTAAATTATCATTGCAATAACTGTTTTAAAATTTTATATATATATATATATAAAAAACAATGGGTTTGTACCTTTTGAAAATTACTCAGGACCCTTAAATGCAAATGCTTATCACAGACAAGCTCTTATTCTGCCCTTCCCCACCAAGCCCATGTGAATAAATGGATATTATCCTCATGTTCTGTCATATCATTAGAGAAAGAATACTTGAGACAAGAACACACAATCAGTGTGTTTAAAAATGTCAGACTTCCACATTTTTCAAATTTAAAAATATCAAGATGAATACACGAACTGATCTCAATTTCTCCAGTGAAGAAAAGAGGCAGCTACTCTGTAATTACAGAAGCTAAACTTTGCAACACTTCAAATATATATAAATCAAAACTTTGAATTGCTCTGGGAAGTACGCTGTAGAAAGCCAGCATGGCAACAGCAGTATTGCCATGACAGCAAACTTTACCAGCCATACAGACGCTATGTGAACTTTGTGAATGGTTATTAAACGTTATCCCATATGGAACACACCACTGTGACTGACTCTGCAGGTCAGAAAGGCCTGAATGATTTCTGTAAAGTTTTGTAAAGAAGAAAAACAGGAGTGAGAAAGAGATTAAGGAGAATGAGATTGCAGGATTTTTATCTCCTAGAATCCTAACCAGAGTGACAAATCATTTTTTAAAATAAATGCCATTCTTTAGAAGGAAATACCTGGTTGTAGACAACCAGCTGCTATTCTGAGCCCTTCAGTCACCTCTTAAGGCCTTATGATCACCTTTAGACCCCCCCCCAGAAAAACCTTGCAAGAGCAAGTATTCAGTACATGCTTTGAATATAAATCAAAGAAATAGTGTAAGGGTAAAACATCACCCCTGAGCAAATTAGGTTATATGTCTAATTTACATTTGGTATACATGGAATTCATACACTGTTTTTGTAACTTCTAGGTCTTCACAGTGAAGTAGCATTGTTTAATATCTTCTGCATTCAGAAACATCTGAAACTACAGACTAACATGTTTTACGTGAAGGCAGTTTATATTCTAAGCAATTTAGCATCTAACTGCTTTCTATGCTAAGTCTGAAATCTTGTTAGAAACTCCTTAAATATAAGGTGTTTTTAGGAAGTAGTAACTATTTAATGGGGAACTGTTTAAAGTCAGAGAAGACCACAATTTCAAGCTTGTTTGATTTTGTGCTAGAATTTTGAAAGAAGAGCAAATGCAGGTTTTTCAGGTGCCAATTCTTTTGTGAGCATCTGATTGTTTCCTGCATTTTCCTTGCAAATGTTTCACATCAGCAGAAGGAAAAAATGTAGTACATAGGTAGATGTTTTTCATTCTTTTTGTATTGAATACAGTCGTCTCTGTTCACTATTGCATTAGCTCCTTAAGACTTTTTTAAGCCCTGTCTTTAATGCAATCTTTAAAACATTCATATTCATGGCTAAGATTAGGCTTGCTGGATCTACCAGTAGTACTACACTGAATATCTGCTTAAGTATTAAAAAATTAATTTGCTTAGTTTCTGCTATCAGTATAGAGCATATACAGTTTCAACAAGCTGACTACAGAAAAAATAACGAGCAGTGAAATAGGTGGTCTAGAAACCTCCGCTTCATGAGCTTGTAACATCTAAAGAGATAAATAGTAATTCTTATCTTCATAGTAAGTTTCAGACTACATAACAAAATAATAGCAGTAGAAAATTATACACGCTAAAAATCCATCATATCATAGAAATAGTTTATGACAAACTATTAACATCAACAATCATACCTTGCTCAGCTGGGCCCAATTTTTTAACAAATAGTCTTTCTTTATTCTTTCCCCAGATGATGAAAACTTTTCACCCAATTATGCTAAGTCCAATTGCAGAACAATCCTCAGCAGCCAGTGAGAACCCTGAAAGCAGATTGAAACTTCTGCAGCTGTGTAACCTCCCTCTTGATAGCTTGCTACCATAAAGCCCCAGCCTTTGTACAAGTGACATTGTTTATTAGTATGTATCATTCTTCTGACCCCAGGCCCTCAGGGAGTACAACCTTTCCATAATCAGAAAAACAGTAGAAGGGTCCTAAGGAGCCAAAAGAAGACATTGGCAAAGGTTTGCTTTTTTTCTGGGGGTGAGGGAGTGGGGATTAATGCACTATTATATTACATTTCATATCCTGTAATAATATCTTTCCCTCTAATGAGCAAGACTGTTCCCAGAGGGAGAGGGTGCTGCTAGAGCTGTTCCTTCTTATGAAAACAAAAGAACCAATACAATACTGTGGTGAGTGACTTTCTCTGTAGAGATAGAGCGACTCACCTCTCAGCTGAAGACAAAGAGGGTGCTATACTTACAGCATTTTTAAAAATTGTAGCAGCCACGTCTAGGTTGACATAAACAACTGTCTCAGGTGCCCTTAGGCTTATTTTTGTATTTAGAGTAGTGGTGACCTTGTCTTCTGCACAATTCTGCCTATGCAGAGGTGAGCCATATGTGCAGCCTCTCTCTTGACTTAAAACTAGGCCTGCTCTAGGGACACAGTATAGTTGATCTATCTATGTACAGACTGAATTTATCCTGTGAATGCTGCTTTCTGCCCATACCTGGAAAGCACTGGGAAAGAGGATGGTGGGGAGCATGCTGTTGCCAGTTGCTCAGGCTTTTTGGACCTAGACTGCGTAACAGATAACTTGTCCTGAAGGCAGTTTGCTTTCAGGCTTCATTTTCTTGGGCCCCATTTTGTATCATGTCAGGGAACATTTCCTTGTTATAGGAGATAGCTCCAGAAAAGAGAATGACCAGGATTTATCTGTGCTTGTTAGGTGTTATGCAGCCTACATGTCCTAAATAAGGCTGTGCTGATTTGAACCTCATTTTGTCTTTTATGAATGTGTAAAACTACTATTATAACAGTGCTGTACTATTACTGTAATACTACTATAATAAGGGAGGCAGGTTTAAGGTTATCACAGCTAAAGAAATGCTTTTTTCTGCAATTCTAACATTTTTCTGAAGTACCTGCTATCTGTGCAATGGTACATGAAATATGTAGCCTTATAAAAGCCCAGCCTTATGTTATATGTAACATGTAGCAAGTAGTTCCATGGGATTAAATGAGGTTTTTCGAGATTGTGCTTCAGTACTACCTAAGCAGTCCCTGACCTTCCAAATCCTGACTGTTCAGTCCCATCTCTGCAGAACACTCTCCCTTGCTATGGCATGGTTATTTGCGTAGTCATGCAATGCACCAGGCTGTGAAACCAATATGGCTGAAAATATAGCCTAGCAACAACAGCATAAAAGCAATTTCTTAGTCTGTTTGGTTTCCCAACAAGGACAACAGATGGAGTAGCATGGGGACACAGACAGGTAGCCAGAGACAGCACACTGTGTCATCTGCCAGATCTCCTGAAAAAATCCATGACACAACAGCCTGACACTGCTCATAGTAAATAAAGTTCAGTTCCTGAATATATCACTGGAGAATCACGATGAAAGAAGTATGTATTTTATTGTAAAAGCTATTTTTAATATGCATATTTCCATACCAACTGACTGATACTACATTAAATTGACATCCTGATTGATTTGGATGCATTTACATGAATAATATTAGCTGTTCTTAGAAAAACACTTATAATCTTTTGCAGAAATACTCAGATATTGATATTAGCTTTATTTTTCCATAGATGCCAGTGGAAATAGTCATTAATAGCTTGGAGCAAATTTATAGTGGAGAATCTTCTTTCCTTTAAAAAAAGGCAGTGCTGCTTAGCACCTTGTGTGGGAGAGTGATGGGGTTAGAACTGGATCTTCAGTACAAGTATTCTCTGAAAAGTGTTCATACTCTATGAAAAGCATGCAGCATCCTACAGCAAAGCATGTAGGAAAAAACATTTCAAATCCTCAAAGACATAGCTGAAACACCATAGACCTTGTAGAAGATGTTAAATCAAATGAAACTGTTAATGTGCTCATCTTTTCAACAGTGTATTTATTTGGACACTTAAAAATAAATCTTAAATAACCAGAACAAGCCCTAGCAGCTCTCTTGCCTCTAGTGATAGACATTCATAAAACGGAAAGCTCCAATATACCTCCTACACATCCTTCAACTCCCATAGGTCTAGTTTTTATAAGCTTTCTTATCTATTCTGTCAAATAAGCCACATTAACAAAGAGGTAATCTTTGGACTGGTTTCACAGAATCACAGAATCACAGAATCCCAAGGGTTGGAAGGGACCTAAAAAGATCATCTAGTCCAACCCCCCTGCAAGAGCAGGGTAACCTACAGTACATCACACAGGAACTTGTCCAGGCGGGCCTTGAATATCTCCAGTGTAGGAGACTCCACAACCCCCCTGGGCAGCCTGTTCCAGTGCTCTGTCACTCTTACAGTAAAGAAGTTCTTCCTGATGTTAACGTGGAACTTCCTATGTTCCAGTTTACACCCATTGCCCCTTGTCCTATCACTGGATATCACTGAAAAAAGCCTAGCTCCATCATCCTGACACCTACCCTTCACATATTTGTAAACATTGATGAGGTCACCCCTCAGTCTCCTCTTTTGCAAGCTAAAGAGACCCAGCTCCCTCAGCCTCTCCTCATAAGGGAGATGTTCCACTCCCTTAATCATCTTTGTGGCTCTGCGCTGGACTCCTTCAAGCAATTCCCTGTCCTTCTTGAACAGAGGGGCCCAGAACTGGACGCAATATTCCAGATGCGGCCTCACCAAGGCTGAGTAGAGGGGGAGGAGAACCTCTCTTGACCTACTAACCACTCCCTTTCTAATGCACCCTAACCTTTCTTGTTGGGACAGAAATGAGTTAGGGAGCACTTACATAAATTGCTTTCTCAGAGGATTAGGGTAGCAGGAAAGTATTAGCGGTCCAGCAGAGAGAGGGACATTACCAGGAGGCTGAGGGTAATAATGTCTTGTAATCCTCAGGATGGATCTAGGAGAGCTTTGCTGCTTTGTGCTACAATAATACCACTGAACAATAACTAGTACTACAGATTTTGCAGGTGGTCTTGTGTTACTGTTTGTAACCACAGCATCTCTAACCTCTAGTCTGGTTGAGAGTAAATGTCACCCCTAGCTAATGCCATGGTGATTAATACTATTGAATTAAAGTGTTTCCAATAGTTAATACTAAGAAATAGCTAAGAGATATGTTCATAATCTGCTTTGTCATATTTTAACAATAAATAACTTTTCTATACTAACTCCACGATATTTAAGATTGGCGTCAGTGCTTTCAAAAACATCTGACTTGATCCAAAAATTGTGCTGTTTCATAGGGCCAGTATGAAAAATGCTCAGTTATCGCAGCATGAAGGTTTTGAAATCTAGTTTGTCCAATGCCGTCTTGCATTGACAAAATCATCTAGTTCTGCTCATGCCTATTGTCTGGGTGCTCCCTGGAGTAATACTACTTCTTTAGGTTTATCTCAGTTCCAACACTGTGTTCCCCTGGGTGGAAGGAAATAGAACAGGGTGTATAAAAAATGAGAATGCCAAGGGAAAAAAGACCAGTAGCGGTAAAGGGACAGAAAAGCATAAGAGCTGACAGTTACAGCAGAAAAAGAAAGAAACAGAGAAAAAAAAAAAGGCAGAAATAGAAGAAAGACGAAATAAAATTCAGCCTTCTGAACAGAGCTTTTTCTCAGGCTTTCTAGGGTGATAAAGTTTTAAATTGAAGATGCAAGAGTCACAGGAAGTAAGAATGAAAGAGAAATCACTTAAGGAAAAGGAAGGGTATCACCTTATGTGTGTGTCTTCACAGCACACTGATACGAAATTGCAAACCTCAGACCTATTACTTACTTACTGTTCCCCCTCTATCCTAGCCTTCTGAAACACATGCAGCTTGTGGTTGAACAGCCCTGCTTGTCCTCAGCAGTCTTGCTGTGCTGCACACATGCACAGGCTTGCATGCACTGTGTATAATCCCACACACCAACATTTACTTTCAATTGAAAATAATTCGCAAGTTACCAATATTGAGTAATCAGCTGTAAACCACAATGGAGAGAGAAGCAGACATAGTATTGCTTTGGAGGAAAAACAGTATAAAACAAATTAAGAGAGAAGACTGCAGCCGAAACTTTGGTCAGGGAAAGTGCGAAGTGGCCATATGTTGTAGGTACAAGGTCACACATCTCCCAGGAGATGAGCCCAGATGCTGTGTAGAATGCAACTGTAACTTTGTCATTGAGGCAGGTGAGAATAAGAAACAAAGAAGGAAGAGAAAAATTCATAGTGTTAAATACCATATAAATCTAAATACCCTACTCTGAGTCAGGATCAGAACTAAATGTTAGCAGAAATTCCAACCTTGCTGTTGTTCATTGAATGCAGCTTTCTGAGTTTCATTGTATTTTCTTTCAAGATGACATCACAGTCTGCACCAATGCTACTAGTTTTGCCTCTTCCTTCCTGCCCATTTCTCAATGTGGCGAGTACCATATACCGGTATTAGCACTAGGCTGCTGCACTGTAATTTTTATTTCTTCCATCATCTTTTGTTTTAATTCAGATAGATCTGCCGTTATTGCCAGCGGCTCTACAAACCAGGTGTGTGCTGGAATATTAACAAGGTCTTCTAGTTTTGAAGAGGAGATAAGTAAGGGTTTCTTTATCACATATTACAGTGTTCTTGTACTTCCACATTAAGATCCCCTCCCAGCGTGTATTCTGTTTTTCTGGGTAGGTGTTCATTTGCAAAAATATGTACATATTTTTAAGTGGCAAAAAATTACTGCATGATAAAATTTAGCTCTGGCAACTAACACTGCAACCTGCCATCCCCTGCCAAATTCCCTAGACCTCCAGCTCTTTTCCATCCCTATCACAGGGCTTTGTATGGAAAACAGCAGTGCAAAAGACTCTATTTTTAGAGTCATAGAATCATAGAATAGTTGGGGTTGGAAAGGACCTTAAGATCATCTCGTTCCAACCCCTCTGCCATGGGCAGGGACACCTCACACTAAACCAAGTCACCCAAGGCTCTGTCCAACCTGGCCTTGAACACTGCCAGGGATGGAGCATTCACAGCTTCCTTGGGCAACCCATTCCAGTGCCTCACCACCCTTACAGTAAAGAATTTCTTCCTTATATCCAATCTAAACCTCCCCTGTTTAAGTTTTTAACCCGTTACCCCTTGTCCCATCACTACAGTCCCTAATGCATAGTCCCTCTCCAGCATCCCTATAGCCCCGCTTCAGATACTGGAAGGCTGCTCTGAGGTCCCCACGCAGCCTTCTCTTCTCCAGGCTCAACAGCCCCAACTTTCTCAGCCTACGTTCATATGGGAGGTGCTCCAGTCCCCTGATCATCCTCGTGGCTCTCCTCTGGACTTGTTCCAGCAGTTCCATGTCCTTTTTGTGTTGAGGACACCAGAACTGCACACAATAGTCCAAGTGAGGTCTCACAAGAGCAGAGGGGCAGAGTCACTTCCTTCGACCTGCTGGTCATGCTACTTTTGATGCAGCCCAGGGTACGGTTGGCTTTCTGGGCAGCGAGCGCACACTGCCGGCTCATGTTCATTTTCTCATTGACCAGCACCCCCAAGTCCTTCTCCACAGGGCTGCTCTGAATCTCTTCTCTGCCCAACCTGTAGCTGTGCCAGGGATTGCTCCGATCCAAGTGTAGGGCCTTGCACTTGCTGTGGTTAAACTTCATAAGGTTGGCATCAGCCCACCTCACAAGTGTGTCAAGGTCCCTCTGGATGGCATCCCTTCCCTCCAGCATATCAACCGAACCACACAGCTTGGTGTCATCGGCAAACTTGCTGAGGGCGCACTCAATCCCACTGTCCATGTCAGCGATGAAGATGTTGAACAAGGCAGGTCCCAACATCAGTCCCTGAGGGACACCACTTGTTACTGGTCTCCAGCTGACATTGAGCCATTGACCACAACTCTTTGTGTGTGGCCATCCAGCCAGTTCTTTATCCACCGAGTGGTCCACCTATCAAATTGATGTCTCTCCAATTTAGAGACAAGGATGTTGTGTGGGACAGTGTCAAACACTTCGCACAAGTCCAAGTAGATGATGTCAGCTGCTCTACCCTTGTCCATCAGTTCTGTAGCTCCATCCTAGAAGGCCACCAAACTGGTCAGGCAGGATTTCCCCTCAGTGAAGCCATGCTGGCTGTCACCAAGCACCTTGTTGTTTTTTGTGTGCCTTAGAATGCCTTCCAGAAGAATCTGCTCCAAGATCTTGCCAGGCACAGAGGTGAGGCTGACTGGTCTGTAATTCCCTGGGTCACCCATTTTCCCCTTCTTGAAAATAGGGGTTATATTTCCCTTTTTCCAGTTGTCGGGAACTTCACCTGACTGCTGTGATTTTTCAAATATGGTGGGCAATCATATTTTGCTCGATGTTTATTTGAAATATGCTGAAGTGATAGTGCCTTGGCCTGTAAACTGGCTTTGTTACCTTCTCTTCTTAGTCTGGAGGATGACTATGGACAATGTATTCATGCTACCAAATAAAGAATAATCTTCCCAAAACCTGTAAGCAGCCCCAGTACAGTCAAGAAGCAAATTCAAGACCATATGAGAAATTGTGTGTTCCACAATAGCCAAAGGTCTTTATGGTTCAAAGCCCTAATACAGGAAAAGTACTGCAAGAACTCAGTAGCCAGCAGTCTTAAATAGTACCTGTTCTCTTAAGTCAGCTGCAGAGGTACGATTCATTCAGACACTGTTGGTAAGGTGCACTGACCAGGGCATATCTGGAGTCTGTATCCAGCTTTGAAGGGGGTATGGAGAAACTGGAGGGGGCCACCAAGACAGAACATCAAGGAGGAGCCATTGGCCATCAAGGAGATGGTCACTGGCCATCCATGAGCAATGAGGGAGCTGGGCTTGTTCAGTCTGGGAAAGAGCTAAGCAACATCTCTTAGCAACCTGCCATGCTTGAAGAGGAGTCACAAAGGTGACAAACCAAAACTCTTCTCTGTAGTAACAAACAATGTAATAGTGGCAACAGACACAAGTTTCAGTAGGGGAGGTTTTGACTCACTAGGACAGTGCAGCCCTGGAGCAGGTTCATACCTATGTTTCCACATGGAGACAGAGAAATCTTTATCCTCAGGATTTTTGAAGACTCACACAGATAAAACCATGCCTGACCTGATCTCGTATTGCAAGAGTCCCAAATCACATGGGAGGTCAGACCAGATGATTTCCAAAGGCCCTTCCTGACCAATATTTTTACAACTCTGTGAACTGAAAGTAAAACAAAAAGTCAGGAGCGCTTCAAGTCCAGTTTAGTCATGACAGAGTAAATTAAGTAACATCATCAAATTATTGCTTGGATGATGTCCATGACATTTGAGGTGAAGTAACTATATTAGAATTGCATAATTCAGAATCTTCAATGACAGCTTCAGTAAGAGTCCTAGTAATGCAAGGTACATGGTATTTTAAATCACATTACCCTTTAAACTATAGAGAAGTAAATTGCTGTGGAAAACTAGGAGATAACTTTGATCATAGATGTCCAGGCCAAGTTTCATTTATACCTGAACTGCACTATCTCTTAGTTTTATCACATTGGCACTTGTTCTTAAATCCAAATTAACTTTTAAATAGAACCACCAAACAGTCTAAAAAATGTGTCTGTCTCTAAAATCAAGACTTCCCAGAGAAATTCTCCAAAAGTGATTGGAAAGGAAAAAGCAGCCAAGGGGGGGAAAAAAAGAAAACACTGATTAATAAGATTTCTTTGTTCTGGGGTGTGATCAAACAGGCCAGCACCACAGTCATTGATAGAAGAAGGCAAAGTGCTGCACAGACTGTTATATTCATCTGCTTAAAATTCACATGGACTGAGTGCTAGAATAATTTGCTCCACACCATCTGGCAGGCATAAGATGTATGAATATATAGTGGGGGGAGGGTGTGAGGAAATTTTCTGCGTTTGTGTATCATGTAAAAGTACTGTATTGGAATTTGCAACTTAAATCACATGTAACTGTTCAATACATTAAATGTACAAGTAAGCTGTAAACAATCCAACAAGCGCTAATTTTAAAACATTTAGAAGCAAACTTACTACATTAGTGTAATCCTACTGATTGTACTTTATATTTGGACCAGAATATAATACAAGCCATGAAATGCAATGCAGCAAATCAGTACCAGTATTACTCACTGGACAGTATGAATTCTACAATGTCAGCCATGCTCGAACTAGAGAGGATGACTGTTGTAGCTCTCAGCTAAACCTCTTAGCCTCATTTATAAGCTCAGGTTTTAAAAGCTTCTGCACACAACAGTGAAAACCTCCAATATTGGTCAAGAAGGGAGATACCACAGAAGCAAATATTCCTAGGATATTCAAGATGCTGTGGGATAGAGATACATAGAATGAACCTGCATATCTGGCCTGGGTTCAGCAGTAGCAGTCTCCTTCTTAGTAGCTGGTGGGGTGCTGTGTTTTTGACTTTCAGCCTGGGAACAGTGCTGGTAACACCAATGTTTTTAGTTGATGCTCAGTAATGTTTGGTCTGGTCAAGGACTTTGTGAGTCTCATGCTCTGCCAGGGAGGAGGGGAAGCCAGGATGAAGCAGAGGCAGGGCACCTGACCCAAACTAGCCAAAGAGGTATTCCATACCACAGCACGTCATGCCCAGGATGTAGAACTGGGGGCAGTTACCCGAAGGGTGAGATCACTGCTCGGGTCGGGCTGGGTATCGGTCAGCAGGTGGTGAGTGGTTGTATTCTCTTCCTTTATTTCCATTATCATTATTATTGGTGGTGGCAGCAGCAGTGATTTTTGTTATACCTTAGTTACTGGTCTGTTCTTATCTTAACCCGTGGGAGTTACATTCTTTTGATTCTCTTACCCATCCCTTGGGGAGGGGGCGTGGGGGGGGGCAGGGTTAGGGGAGGAGTGAGAGGGAGACTGCGTGTTTCTGATTTATGTCTGGGCTTAAATCACGACAATATCTTAAGGAAATATGAAAGCCTCTTTGCTCGATGTGTTCCTGTGTTTTCTCTACAGAGAGTATAGTATTCTCATACTTCTTACTTTCCTAGTTTGGTGTGCAAGCTATGCTGGTTTTTTCCAGTTTTGGCTAAGAACCAAACTTGCTAACAGCCAAAATGACAAAGGTATAGAAAAACTGCCCTAGACGCAGTCAGGCACATCATGAGTGGGTCACAAGTCCTGAGTCAGACACGACATTCAGGTGAACCTGAAGGACACAAAAGTGTCTTGTTTACTTCCATAACTTATCCCTCGCTTTTTTTTTTTTTCCTTAGGAGTGTAGAAACCATGTTCTTTCTATATTTTTAATTATAATGAGTTTGTGACTGCATACAGGTTTATTCCCACTGAATAGAATGTCACATACTGGAATGAACAGTGCCCAAACTTGTCCTTACCTTCTGTCACCAAAGAATTCTTGGAGAGCACAGAAGCTCATAGAGTCATAGAATCATGCATAAGAGCCTGTAGCTAATAAGACAGAGAGCAGCAGCTGAGTAGCTGTCTTCTCTTAATGTGAAATAGCTCTGGTGGTGAGACCATAGCAGACAGGCTCAAGGAGGATTCAGCTGGAACAGTTTTGAATGTTCCTGGTCTGCCAACTTCTCCATCATGTCTAGGAGGCTGCTCGTATCCACTGCAAGGCCTGTGTGTGTCTCTGCCACTCCTCTTAACCCTCATGTATTGTGACTGATATTTTAACTATGGCACAGATGCACATTCCATCCTACTCTTTCTGCCTTGGGACTGGAAACACAGGGAAGTGAGGAGAGGAACAGTCTCAAATTACTAAAGCTAAGTCTCCTAAATCCCATAACAGATAGCTTTAAGAATTTCCTCTTGCACAAGTACAAAAGTTTTGACCAAAAAAATACATAAATTCAATGCAAGCTTATTAGCTGAGCTATATATGTGGGAAATGATGCTGTCACATTGTAATGCCTAAGAAAGAGTTAACCCTTATGTATGTCTGAGTCCCAAGGGTGTTGCTCTTCTGCACATCTTAGATGACCAGAGTGTTTCCGCTTCCCCAGGCTGTTGCAAAGGATATTTAATTACAGTAACACTGCTGTCCCAGTGCTATTATAGCATTGCACGGCAGTCATAAAGGCTGAGAAAGCATTCTTCTTCTAAGATTCTGTTGCTAAGTGGCTTATAATGTTTCGAAAATGTGACCTTTAGAGCTAGAATTTATTGTGCTTGCATTCTATCCAAAAGTAATTTAGTTAGAAGGTTCAAAGAAAAACTGTTTACCAAGTTTTGAAGTCATGTTGGTGGGAAAGGAGTGATTTTCAATTGCTAAAATAATTCTTTGAATGCAGGAGAAAATTGTATAAAAATAGAATTTTTTTTTTTCCACTTTAGGCATGCCACATGCTGAAGAATAATCTCATTTCATGCAACCCCTTTTCAGATTTCTCTGTGTTGCTTGAAGTCAGGTTTCTCTCTCAAAGCAGTCTCTGATGGTAATTTTCACATATTGGCTGTTATTGTCTCAACTCACTGTCTGCATCTTTACTCTTGGTAGAGCTACCACAACAGCAAGTGTTGTGCAAATGGCATTCTTACAGTGAATAGTGTTCACTTCAGATTAGGGTGTGGAAGAATGTCAACATTTTTGCAGGGTGTGCCTGTTTGTTCTTATAAGAAAGCCAGCATAAGCTTTTTCTTTAGAGAGATGAAATTACAGTGCTTAGTAAAACCCCCCTGTAACAGATCGAGAGTCATGCAAGAAACTAATAATTCAGATAATTATGCTGTGCATTTTATCACCGATCAGGTAAAATAAAGAGTTATGATTTTTTAATAACATTTTACTGGCTCCTGTCAGCACTGTACAGATACGGAGTTGTGCATTTAGCCAGTAGGAGCACTATTGCCTTAAAAGAAGGGAAGGAAGGAAGGAAAATGGAACTGGGAAGACACTGAGTTCTGCAGTGTCACAAGGTATGGCCAGCTGGACACTTGGGGCGAAGGACCAAGAGGCAGACAAAGGATATGGAGCAGTAGCTCCTGATGGTTTGAACATGACAGAGCAGTGCAGGTGAGTCTGAACATAGCTTCTAGTGATGGACAGAAAGCCAAGGATTTTGTGAGTGAGATTTATAGGAGTGGGGTGATTCATAACAGATGTCCTAGAGACAATGGACTCTGAGGATGATGCAGTGTGGAGACAGTGAGAAACCTATTCACCATATTTTAATCTGCAAATAATTTAGCATTTCAAAGGTAATATACTATTTCCATCGTAGAATCATAGAGTAGTTAGGGTTGGAAAGGACCATAAGATCATATCATTCAACCCCCCCTGCAATGGGCAGGGACATCTCACACTAAACCAAGTCACCCAAGGCTCTGTCCAACCCGGCCTTGAACACCTCTGGGGATGGAGCACTCACAACTTCCCTGGGCAACCCATTCCAGTGCCTCACCACCCTTACAGTAAAGAATTTCTTCCTTATATCGAATCTAAACTTCCCCTGTTTAAGTTTTAACCCGTTACCCCTTGTCCTATCGCTACAGTCCCTAATGCATAGTCCCTCTCCAGCATCCCTGTAGCCCCGCTTCAGATACTGGAAGGCTGCTCTGAGGTCTCCACGCAGCCTTCTCTTCTCCAGGCTCAACAGCCCCAACTTTCTCAGCCTACGTTCATATGGGAGGTGCTCCAGTCCCCTGATCATCCTCGTGGCCCTCCTCTGGACTTGTTCCAGCAGTTCCATGTCCTTTTTGTGTTGAGGACACCAGAACTGCACACAATACTCCAGGTGAGGTCTCACAAGAGCAGAGCAGAGGGGCAGGATCACCTCCTTCGACCTGCTGGTCACGTTCCTTTTGATGCAGCCCAGGGTACGGTTGGCTTTCTGGGCAGCGAGCGCACACTGCCGGCTCATGTTCATTTTCTCATCGACCAGCACCCCCAAGTCCTTCTCCACAGGGCTGCTCTGAATCTCTTCTCTGCCCAACCTGTAGCTGTGCCAGGGATTGCTCCGACCCAAGTGTAGGGCCTTGCACTTGCTGTGGTTAAACTTCATAAGGTTGGCATCAGCCCACCTCACAAGTGTGTCAAGGTCCCTCTGGATGGCATCCCTTCCCTCCAGCATATCGACCGAACCACACAGCTTGGTGTCATCGGCAAACTTGCTGAGGGCGCACTCAATCCCACTGTCCATGTCAGCGATGAAGATGTTGAACAAGGCAGGTCCCAACATCAGTCCCTGAGGGACACCACTTGTTACTGGTCTCCAGCTGACATTGAGCCATTGACCACAACTCTTTGTGTGCCGCCATCCAGCCAGTTCTTTATCCACCGAGTGGTCCACCTATCACATTGATGTCTCTCCAATTTAGAGACAAGGATGTTGTGTGGGACAGTGTCAAACACTTTGCACAAGTCCAAGTAGATGACGTCAGCTGCTCTATCAGTTCTTTAGCTCCATCATAGAAGGCCACCAAACTGGTCAGGCAGGATTTCCCCTTAGTGAAGCCATGCTGGCTGTCACCAAGCAGCTTGTTGTTTTTTGTGTGCCTTAGTATGCCTTCCAGAAGAATCTGCTCCAAGATCTTGCCAGGCACAGAGGTGAGGCTGACTGGTCTGTAATTCCCTGGGTCACCCATTTTGCCCTTCTTGAAAATGGGGGTTATATTTCCCTTTTTCCAGTTGTCGGGAACTTCACCTGACTGCCATGATTTGTCAAATATGATGGCCAGTGGCTTAGCAGCTTCATTTGCCAGCTCCTTCAGGACCCAGGGAGGGATTTCATCAGGTCCCATGGACTTGTGCACGTTCAGGTTCTTAAAATGGTCTCGAACCAGGTCCTCTCCTACCGTGGGCCTAGGGTCTTCATTCTCCCAGTCCCTGTGTCTGCCTTCCAAGGCTTGGGTGTTGTGGCCAGAGCATTTGCCAGTGAAGACCGAGTCAAAGAAATCATTCAGAACCTCAGCCTTCTCCAAATCCAGGGTAGCCAGTTCTCCTGATAGCTTCCGGAGAGAGCCTACGTTGCCCCTAGTCTGTCTTTTATTCACTACGTACCTATAGAATCCCTTTCTGTTATCCTTAACATCCCTAGCCACGTTTAATTCTAACTGGCCCTTAGCTTTTCTAACCTGGTCCCTAGTTTCCCAGACAACATCCCTGTATTCTTCCCAGGCCGCCTGTCCTTGCTTCCACCTTTTTAAGCCTCTTTTTTCCTTCAGATTTTCCTCAGCACCTCCTTGTGCATCCAAGGAGGTCTCCTGGCCCTCCTGCTGCACTTCCTTCTAGTTGGGATGCAACACTCCTGAGCTTGTAGCAGGTGATCCTTGAATATCAACCAAGAGTCTTGGGCCCCCCTGCCCTCTAGGGCTATATCCCATGGAACCTTACTAAGCAGGTTCCTGAAGAGGCCAAAGTCTGCTCTCTTGGAGTCCAGGGCAATGAGCTTGCTGCACGCTCTTCTCACTGTCCTGAGGATCTCGAATTCGACCATCTCATGATCGCTGCAACCAAGGCTGCCCTGGAGCATCACATTCTCAACGAGCCCTTCCCTGTTGGTGAGCACAAGGTCAAGCATGGCACCTCTCCTTGTCGGCTTCTCTATTACCTGCAGACGGAAATTGTCTTCCACAGAATCGAGGAACCTCCTGGATTGCTTGTGCCGGGCCGTACTGTCCCTCCAACAGATGTCAGGGTGGTTGAAGTCTCCCAGGAAAACAAGGGCCTGCAAGTGTGGGGACTTAACTAAATTAAAAACTAGGGCCTCAAGAGCCTACTATGGCAAGACTCACTGCATTTACTTCTGCAGTGTTGTTCCTTATCTTACTACTGAGCATCTGGGGACTGGTGTGCAGTCACTGCAAGAAAAACACTCTTCTGTGGGCTTGGATGCATTAGCAATTTCACCCAATCCCTCTATGAAAGCAAATACCAAGTAGTACATAGCCAGTCAGAATGCTGAGACACTGCTGCACATCCTTACCTCATGGAAGAGGACCGAGATGGGAAAGAAAAAAAGAAAGAGTGAGGAAATAATAAGGGAGAAGGATCTTTCTGTCAGGGAAAAAAGAGAACGGAAAAAAGCTGAGAAGAGATGAAAGAAACATTAAAGATGACAAAGTGGGTTAGGGAAAGAAGATGTAGAACCTCAGGCTGCTGTGTTTTGTATAGCTCTGTGTGTATGTTATGGAAATAGACTAGTTTGCATATATAAGAATAATTACAAACATCAATCTATAAAAGAAATTAGTATCAATTAGAAGTATTAGATAATAGCTTTTTTAAAATTAAATCTGATATTTCTCTACAAGAAAAGGTTTCCCAGAGATACGACTATGCCTGTCTTATACCACCTGAGTCTGAGAAGGATGTATTTCCTGAGGGTAGCTGTTTCAGCCTCCAACACTCAGGCAATTTAAAGCCACTTTGATGAACCTGCAACTTATTCCATACTATAATAATAACATGATTTAGGGGTAGAAGTTTTTCAAATACAGGGCTCCATGCTTGTGTCTAATAGGTTGTGTACACACAAACATACATTGCTCCAGAACAAGGTAGGCTACAAGCTTAAATAAGAAACAGCTAATTCCTACTGTAAAAACCCCAGCTGTAGCTGAAACAATTAATTTTCCAAGTCTTAGTGTAATGGGCTTCCAGTGTGTTCAGTGTGATGATTCCTATATTGGTATCTTCACACAGCAGCTCTTAGAGATGAAATTTTGATCACTGTTCAGTTGAGCTGTTTTTACCTGGTGACCTTACAGGTGGAAACCTCAGTGTTCAAAATGTTACACCTACCTCAGCATATGTCCCCAGACCTCGCGGGCTGGCTTTGTTTCCAAACACTCAAGGTTAGTAAAGAGAGTTGGGATGACCAGAAAACTGGCATAAATTGAGGGAATAAATGATACACAGCAGAGAAGGAGATGCAAGTAGGAGCTCTCAGCAGTTCCTCTGCTGACAGTTTGCATGTTTTTCAGTTGTACTATGTGATAAGGGAAGTCTTGAAACTCGTGTTAAATAGGTGGAGGTAAATAGAGTCTCATTCCACACTGAAAGCACAACTGGATTTCAGATATTTAGAGAAAAAAATGAAAAAGTGGTAAAATACTTAAGCTATTCACATGGTGATTGCTTGATACCTGGACTCTAATTGTAAGTAGATGAAGAAAATTAACAACTAAGGATGAAACACACCATATGTCCTTCTGGTAACAGCACAGTGAGGTACCACATAAACAACTGTCTTAACAGCCCCTGTTGAGGTCCCATACTGAAGGCATGCTTCACCACTAACTTTATTATTTCCTGGAATTTACTGTTTTCCCAACAATTTTAGCACTACTAGCATGGAGCTTTGATATTCAAAACTATTTATACTGAAGATTGAATTATTTTGTATTTAAATAATTCAGTAACCAACATGCAGCAAGACTCAAGGTCTGTCTTTGAAATACTTTAAAAAGGTATTTTTAAGGACAGAAGATCTTTTATCTATCCATTTAACATAGACATACCAGTAAGTATGGTTCCACTATTCAGTTTACTAGTGGATTTGAGAGAGTTTCATGTTCTACATGTCATCCAGTTTCTTTCCAACAAAAGCCCCCCAAAATAAATAATGCTTTCTATTTTTTCATCATTATTAACTAATTTACTATCTTTAGCTAGTTACAAGCTTATAGCATTTTTGGAATTTCTGTCATTCTTACTACACTTCATAAAATTATCATTCACTGTCATGGATTTTTTTGTTGTCTTTTGCTTCTCTTATCGATTTGCTGTGCTTATAACATCCAGTCTGTTTGTATTACCACTTCCTATTTGTTATGACTCCCAACATAATGTATTATACATGCAACTAAAATGTATAATTTTTAATTGCTAAATTTATCACTGAATCAGGATGGGGTTTGGCCAAATATTTCCCTGACTGTGAAACTGATTTATTTGGCCAAATTCTGAAATATATACCTATATTTAGAAGGCAAGTAGTAAATTTTAAAGAAATCCTCATTTACATCAACAACTTATTATATTTCATCCAAGACTGCATATAAGAAAGACAAATATATTTGCCTGGTTTGTACAATGTATCCATGTCCTGTTGCATCAGAACACTGTATCTAGTGAGATAAATTTATGGGTGAAAACATTTAATTGCAGGTTAAATACAGTTTGTAGTAGTCCAAGTGTAAAATATGAAACCAAGTATTAAAATCATAAGTGGTATGTGACAATTAAAGTCTGTATGTAACTGAGGATTTCTTATCTGTGAGTTTACTATGGAGAGCTCATTGGATTTCTAAAAGAAATTATTGGGGACTGGACAAATGATATTTACACTCTTTTAATTATCCAGTGAGATTAGTGTTTGCAGTCTATATAAGTAGGTCACAAACATAGCAATGAAGATTAATTGTGCTACAGAACAGCAATGATTCATATGTTTTCTATTCATAACTCTAGTAGTATTTTAAAGATAAGCCTCCTTACATAATTTATTTTTAAGATCTATTAACAACATTAAAAAGACACTTTAAAAACAGAACATCACTCTCAGTGAAAGTAATTTTTCTCTGCATTTATCCAGTTTTACTTTGTGATACAATTACTTCCATTTTCAGAGATATGCAGAGTCAGCACTCCATCCAGCACTCCATGGCTATGTGCTGTCTGTCAAAAATGTATGTATGTCCTCAACTGAGATTTTTCAAGTATAGCAAATGGGAAGGGATAGTGTGTCACCAAGAAAAGATTCTGAGTCTATTTTTTAAAACAGCTGCTATGCCAGTTTCAATAGAAATAAGCTGTACTTGACCACATTTATGTCCACACACAAGTAATTATTTTTCAGTGTGCTCCAGAGTTCATTACTTTGCGGTGTTCTTGCTCTCAGACACTTCTTACAATAGTGGTGGCACAACACAATGCTCTGTAAATGTCGGCAAAGACTCTTGCCACATGCTGTAGCTGCTGACTTTTTCACCATCATCACACCATTTTAAGGGATTACCAACCTCTGTGGGTTTATCCTTTCATTACACTCATTCATTTTAGTTATTACATTAGTTCCATCTCCACAGTCGTAGTTACACTAGTGTATCAGCATTTCCCACTTCAGTTGTTTTCAGTGCATTGAAAATTAGTCATAAATATTGTTTCATGATCAAATTTGGCATTAACTTGCTTTACAGGTCAAGCAAACACATTTTTCTTTTGCAGATTAAAAGCAAAATCTGTTTGATTGTATTCAAGCTATTTTATTAGTTGACAAACAGTTAGGTTTATTAAGTTAGAAACACTGCACCAAGTTTGTCTATTATTTGTAACACTGATAATCCAGAGTAACCCAAGTGTGTTCATAGAATCATTTAGGCTGGAAAAGACCTTTAAGGCTGTCGAGTCCAAGTGTAAACCTGACGCTACCAAATTCACTAAACCATGCCCTTAAGTGCCACATCTACACGGGGCAGCCTCTTCCAGTGCTTGACAACCTTTTCAGTGAAGGCATTTTTCCTAATATCCAATCTAAGCCTTCCCTGGGTCAACTTGAGGCCATCTTCTCTTGTCTTATGTCACAGGGATTTACCTTTTTTTATAAAAACCAGTATTGCACCTGTTTTTATAAAAAACAATAAAGAAAGTGTCCCCTCTTAGTTTAAATAAATAGCAAGCAGGGGAAAAAAAGGAGAAGAAATGAGAGGAGAGGAGAGGAGAGGAGAGGAGAGGAGAGGAGAGGAGAGGAGAGGAGAGGAGAGGAGAGGAGAGGAGAGGAGAGGAGAGGAGAGGAGAGGAGAGGAGAGGAGAGGAGAGGAGAGGAGAGGAGAGGAGAGGAGAGGAGAGGAGAGGAGAGGAGAAGAAAGAGACTGATTAGAAGAAAAATTTGCCTATTCACTGAATGGTCAAAATGAGCTGGTGTATAATGTTTTGTTGCTGCAATACTTGCCTCAGGAAGGAAGGAGATTGCAAATGCAGTTCCCACTGATAGGTCTGTATTTCAGGTTTGACTGGTGATTTAATTTACTTGTATTTGAACTACAGAATAGCAAGAAGAAACTAGTGTCTCAAGGAAAAGGGCTCCTCTTTCACTTACGGAAGTAGGGGTTAACATACAAAGAGAGATTTTTCACTATGTCCAGTCACAACCTATTTAGATCACCAGAAAACATTGAAGGTAGGTATTCTGAAACCCCGTAACTTTTCATTGGTGCTATAGGCATTTTACAAGATCAAGACCTGTCATCGAGTCTTTTCTAACACATCTGTTGCTCAAGAACACAATGCTGTAAGAGCTACAATGACATTTCAGATTACTTTGACATAGGCTGTGTATCTTGAGGGTAGGATTTCTGAATAAGGTGGATCAAATGCATGATCTTGGAATAGCTCTTCTGTATGTTTTTGATCTTGCAAATACTGAAATGCCCTTCCCAGGGAGGTCTCAGTCCACTGCACGTTACTCAGAGGATTTCAGGATTCCACAGCTATGTAAATAATTAAAATTCCTCTGTGCATGTTTTAAGGTAGGATATGGCATTCTTGATGCTGGTGGGTTAGTTAGCTGTTCTTTCCATTTCCTCAAAACCTGAACTGCTTTGCCAGGTGACAGAACCACCTCTGCTACTGAGCTGCATTTCTTGGCACCTTTTTGAATTTCTGCATAGTCGTATATCTCTCTGACAAAGTATATCTGCTTCCTCCTCTTTGATGGCCATGACACTGATGGATTCCATTTCTAAAATCCAGTAAGGAAACCCTTCCAACCCAAATGAAGATCAATTGCACCACACATGAAGTTTTGATAAATACTTTTGATCATCCAATAATGACTAATTGCTGCAGGAGAGCACAGTAATTCTGATGACACTCATTTATCAAGCAAGGAAGAAGAGAAACTTGGACCTTTACAGCGAAGTCAGCCATCCTGCTTTAGCAACTATATTCTATTTTATACAGTGTCGGTCAGCAGAGAGCCTTTCCTACCCTGTTCAAATTAATAGCTGAGTCTCTCTGAAGCCTAAGAGTGAGCACAGTAT
This sequence comes from Lathamus discolor, assembly GCF_037157495.1. NCBI lineage: Eukaryota > Metazoa > Chordata > Aves > Psittaciformes > Psittacidae > Lathamus > Lathamus discolor. The sequence goes on along the minus strand of NC_088884.1, from coordinate 146,396,766 downwards.
GAATGTTACCACAGATGATGCTCTTTGTCTTCATGGTCTCTGTCCTTACTCAGTTCATTTGATGTCTGAAGGAGAATATCAATAGACATTAATAAGAAATGGCCAAAGCACATTATCAGTATAGAAACAGTTTCCACATCTACAGATGGTGAGCTCTTAAGCTTTTCACTGTCTTCTAAAACCCACCTAGCTAAAATAACCATGAGTACTTCATGTTATGCCCGTAGGAAGATGAACCCCTATGCAGCCAATAGGTGCACTTCTCTCGTGCTGAAATGAACCTGTCTCAGATATGAGCCGCTCACCAGCTGTGCCTGACTGTGTCCCTCTCCCCAGCTCCCACAAAGCTGAATTTGTGGGAGCTTGCCAAAGTAAAGCCAGAGTTCTCTCTGGCTTCTGCTGGAAATGTAGGACCTACCTGCTGATCTGAGGGCAGGTGACCCTTCAGCTGCAGTATCCAGGCTGACCTGCGGGTGGAAGTCCTGCCGAAAGAAAAGGGAAGCACAGAGGCAAGTTTCTGAAACTCTGAAAACCGAGAACATTACTAAGCCCCAGATATGGTGTCTCTCTAGAGGATGTTCTGGAGGGACTGCCTTGCACACTTCCAGTGGCACATGGTAAATGTGCCTCTATCCTGTCTCAAGGTGTCAGTGAACCAATTGAGTATCAACTGAGCTCTGAGCTGTGGAAAAGGTCTGGTGCAACTCTTCCTTCACCGAGATCCATGCAGTGGTGGCTGAAATTAATACATGAGTCCCTAAGATACTACTCCACAGTTCATGCTGTAGATTACTGCTTCATACTGAGCTTTAGCTATGGGAGCTAAGGAGCAAATGCATTACTTATTTTGTCATATCTATGCAAAAGAAGGCATTGCAGGCAGTGGGGTGACAATCTTTTAGTTACCACAAAAAAACTGAGCAGTACTAGAGGATCAGAACTCTTGGACATAAGAGGAAATGAGTGATTGTCTCTTTGGTCAGTTCACCATTGAATTCCATGATGTTTCTTTACACATCTCTTAGTAGCTTCCAGTCAGGAAGTGACTTGTCTGAGCCCTACAAAATTTCATGCTATACACGGCTATAGGTAAAATGCTCTAGAGGCTGGAAGCCTCAGAGATAAACCTACTTTGCTTTGAAGGGATAAAAGATTGCACTTGACCACTTCCTTTGCATAGAAACTGCCTCTCGAGCCACTTGGCCATAGTATCCAATACTCCATCTTCATCTAAGCAATCTCCATGGAGTTTTGAACTGTCACCTGCACTTAGAAAATCTAATTCAGATTTCAGGTGCTGTGGATTGTTGTCACCCTGGAGGTTAAATGCCTAAAAGAGAGGATCATCTAGCAGGAATGCTTTAAAGGTGTATGCATACACTACATGCAATGCTGTCTTTGATACATCTTGATAATATATTGGCCAGTTTAAGCAGTAGCTGATGTAAACTTGTCCTAAGTTCACATCAAGCTCTATATACATAGGTTTATAACCCACTTGTTACCATTAACACAAGAAAGCATACTGGTGAATACATTCATATTCCTGTACTTGGGTTTTACTTTCTAAGGTTGCTGGTTATTATTCTGGCAAATCTTCATGGCATTAATATTGCTGCTCAGAGAGCAATCTATAAAAGCCCCAGCCTCATCCTTGTTAACAAGGTATTGATGCTATAGAAGTATAGTGGGGAACAAAGAAGGAAAAAATGCATGTGTGAATATTCATATTATATTTCCTATATAATTTCCATCATAATGATAGTTAAGCAAATAGACAATACTGATTGACCTATCAAGCCAACAGCTCTATGAATGAATGAATTCATGGAAGAATGGCAATAGCCTCATCTGCTGGCTCAGAGCAACCATGGAGCTGGGTGGCTGTTGCTTTCTTTGCCACCCCTGTTCTCTGGACAGAGAGATAGACTTTACACATATTCTTTCTCAGTTTGGCCAATGTAATCATTCCTGAAAAGCCAGACAGCAAGGCTGAAGAAACCTGTTAAAGACTGGGGTGAGAACATGCCTTCATTCATTATAGTGAAGTAGAAACTCCTTCTTTTCTGAAATACCTATAAACAAGAAACAAGAGTTTAAACTAAGAGGAGCCAGTGAGTGATCTTTAGGTAGGATAGAAAAGTAGTTAAACCTTTGCAGCTGGTTTCCTGGTTTTGTGATGACTTATACTGACATTGTGACTCCTACTCAAGGGTTTCAGTGTGAAAGAGGAGGAAAAGTTTTCAATAGTGTTGTTCTTAAAAGGATCACAAGTCTAAGGTACGATGGATATGTTTAGCCACGACTAATGCTAACTACTCAAGAAAGGACACGTGGAGAGGGAACTGACTCTACTGAAGAAGATGATATTGATGCAATTTGTTCCACCCACCCCTTTTAATTTTTTTTCTTAAATCTTTTTTAAGTGCTGCACTAGTGTGGAAGAGAAGCAGAAATGGATTGGCTGGATCCTACTTTTTGAAAATGTCAAACATTTTATCACTAACATTGTGGTAGTTTGCTCCTCTTCTGCAATAGCTCTTTCCTGTTGGAGTAGCAGTGTGATGAGTCTGTGATGTAACGACCAGCACAGAAGTGTGGAAGGAGCTTATGAGAGAAGAAGAGGGGTTTCTGAGTCTGTCAGGCTGCTAATACTAACTCCAAACAGCTAGTGTGTGCCAAGACACTATACCAGAAAGAGCACGGTTCAGTACAAACTGCTGTTCATCTTTATATCTCCCTCTTCCAAAAGGGAAAGGATGGAGTATGCATCATACCTTATATTCTCAGTCTGTGAGTCAGTTTGCCTAGTCTTTGCATTGTTCTTCTCAGTCTGCCCTTGTAAAGATGTCAGGCTCTTCACTGACCTTCCGATTCTGGGATACAGCATCCAAATCCCTTTCCTCCTGTGAAAGCATTTCCTAGTCTGTCTGGTCTAAAAAGTATAAAAGCAACTATGAAAAATATTTTTTTTACCTGCATTTGCTCTTCACATTAATATGCATCTTGTTCTATTGTTCTGCCACAGCACAGACTGCAGCTTGTGCTTTGTGATTTCTGTGTTTTCCGTGTGCTGTGTAGTGTTTAAAAGGCTCCACAGCTCTCTATTTTTAATTTTCATGCTTAGACAGTTAGATTCTTTGGTAATAACCTTTCTGTCAAACAATGCTTCCTGCAGGTGACAGCTCTGCAAGCTGGAGTGTAACATTCCTTAGCTTTTATTTCAAACATTATTTTAACCACATTAATGTTATCTTTAGTGGAACCATTGGCTATTCTGGTCTCAAGCACTCTCAAGAGTGCTTGTTATCATGTTCTTCTGATAAATATTTAAACACGTAACTATCAAGTTACAGCTCAGTATTTCTTACTACAAGTGGTTTCTGGCAACACACATGAGATTACCCATTTTCTAACTGCTTTCACAAACAATGTCACCCTGGCATAATAAGATTATTACTTGACAATAGTCTAAACCCAATATATATTTGTCTTCAGTGTAATGAAAGAAATCTGTGTGAGCCTTAGACCTTGCAATTTTTGGAGTTGTCCTCACAGATTTTTGGTTCAGCTACTTTTGATAAATTTTGGTTTTAAACATCCTTTGTTATTGTTCCTCTACTTAGGGCATTTATCTCTGCACAGCATGGTTCTGACCTACAGTGTAGATTTTTCCATATCTAAGTATTCTATGTATCAAATGTAGCACTTCTTGCTTCAAGAATTTAGGAATAATCAGTCCATTCCAACTCAACAAAACTCCAACAAGATCGTAGCAGGGGTGATATATATGTTATATAGAGCAACCAGTATAGAAAGCTGGGTTTGCTTTTGGAAAGTCTCATTACATTGTGGTTTCCACAATGACTGGTCAACTTTTCTTAAAGGCTGAAAACCTCCTCTTGAGCCCGGGTATGCAAAGGCTACACTGAGCCAGACTGCAAGTCAAACCAGTCAGCATCCTCTGCTGATGGTGGCCAGTGGCATGTAAGTAAAGAGAAGTGACAAGAACAGGACAAATACAGCATCAAAAGTTCCTGAGAATATTCTCAAAGCCTTCTGCAATCAACAGCCTGTTTCCTGAGACAATCACAGAGCTTGAATTCTTCACATTTTACTGTATCACGCACCATTGGGACCATATTTACAACATAATCAGATACAATCTCACACAGCGGGCAGTGCAGTCATCTTTGTGCAGCGTACATTCTCCAGGCTACGTGGAGGTTGTTTTTTTACTGTTTCATTCCCCTTCCCAGCAAGCTTTTGTGAAATGGCTTTTTTCTAACAGGTATAGCTATAGCTGAAAGAGCACTGCTTAGCACTGTGTGTGCCCGCTGTCTGGAGATAATAATTCAGCTCCTTGCATATTCAGAGAGTTTACATTTTGTAGACTTTTCTTTGTCCTGCTTATTTTTGCCCAGATATTGCATGTTTCTATGGGTTCAAGACTAATTCTATCATCTACTCTGTCAGTCAGATTTCTCTTCAGAACGTGCAGCTGGTCTGATGACATGTTCTGGTAGCTTTTTGGAAAGTATTTTTCTATGGTTTAGCTCTCTGATGGATGGAAGTAAAGGCATTAAAAGAAAATTTGCAGGCTGTGCTCCTGTGCCAAGCTCTGCCTCTTTCTCTTATAGACACAGCTAAAGACAAATAAACAATAACTGTGGATCTGATACTTCAGGGTAATTTGCAGCACACTGAATGACATCTCTTCAAGGGCCATGCATCCTCTCACTCATCGTGTTCTACCTATATTGCAGCTACTCCTACTCCTGCCTCTAACATCATATACAAATAAACAAGAACAGAAGAATACAGGTCAGGAAGATATATTACACCTGAGAATATTTTACTTTTTAACTAAAGCTATGTAATCTGCCATCTCCAGCCATCTCTGATGCTGATCCTTATCGGCAACATCAGCCATTAGCTAGCACATTGGTATTCCTATGAAAAAAAAAGCAAAGTAGCTCAGTAACATGGTGCAGAAATCAGCAGCAGGGGGTTTAATCTCACAGTAGATCAGGAAGAAAAAAGTCATGTAACCTAAATGTGCCTCTGTTTCCCATTCTGCAAAATGTGAATTGCAAAACTGAGCTCTACTTGAAACCTAAATTATAAGTTTAAGCAATTAATGCAGATTAAATTCTTGATAGTAATATGAAAAAGGGAAACTGGGTACCATCAGTGCTCCTCAGCCCTCTCTGTCGCCAGCTCCTGCTGGCCTGGATGACAGGCTTTCCCATTAAATTCCTTTCCTCCTTCCCCCTGCTCTGCACTTACTACAGTTCTTGACTTATTTTACTGTAGTTATTCAAAAGACCAATTCTTAATGTTGCTGTGACCTAGCTATTATGGTAAGATGTTCACTCATCTACTTACCAAGGGAACCTGGGGAGAAGTCAATCTGTAGGATGCAAATATTTGTTTTGAACAAGACCCTGCATGGGTGCAGTTAGCGGCAAGTAAAGCAAAAGTAAACTCCCTCTGTTCTGTATTCTGATATGGAAAAGTTTAGGGAAAGAGAGTGATACACAGGAGAGAGCTATGATAGATTATCTTTAAGTTCACACTCTCATGCTGCATGCTGCATAGCCCTCAGGAGCATAAGTTAATGTTCCAGTAAGATGAAAAAGAGAGAGAGTTTTGGGAGCTGGTGCCACCTATATACACACTGAATATCAATGTCATTTATTTCACCTGACATGCTTACACAAATATGTTAAACTTCAAGAAAATTAGCTTTTCATCTTACTCTAGAAAGCTGAATTTAAGCTTTGGAAAGAAACCACAGAGCAATTCTTTATTTGTTAGAAAGTGAGCTGCTTTCTAAAATAAGGCGCTTCTGAGAATAGATGCATTGATCAAAGTTGTTTTGATCAGGGGACCGAAGGCTTTGGTTTTGGCATGGGTTTTCAGTTTATATTTGTTCTTTTGGGTTTTTTTCTCAGCTTGTTTTCCATCCTCCTTTTCCTTCCCCTCTCTCACGTGTAGGTTGGTGGGGGTTTTAATGCTGATGGGAGACCTCAGATGCTCCCCATCTTTTCCTTTTGAACCTGAGCACCAGGATGAGCCCAGCGCTGCTCAGCCTGGTTCAGCAGGCAACACCAAACACTTGCTCTTCAGGGCTGCTGCCTTAATCTTCTTTGTGCCACTGGCCAGGACAGTTGCTAAAAGTAGCGCTGAGGATTTGCAACGTGGTACTTAAGCCTCAGCCTTGGACCTCTCTTTTAAGTGGAAGTAGAATCACATCCTTAATTCTTTTGGAACTGGGCTTGGTTTCCAGTCTGATTTATCACAGCCCACGGAAGCTAGCAACTGGTTGGTGCCTTGCATTCATCACTAGCCTTGGTTGTGTGACTTACAAATGAAGCCCCAGAAGCCTCAGCCTCAGTCCTCATGAAGCTGGCATTTCTAAACTTAAGCACTTTTATTCTCAGCAGCAGGCGAGATGCAAGATTAAACAGTCATTCTCCAACCACCTTTCAAATAATTGGAGAAATCTCTGGCAGTTAAGTTAATCCTCCTCTCTCTCCTCCTCACACAAACACTTTGTATGAAAGTAAATTCTGCAATTAGTCACTTAAATCTTCTAATCCCACTGTAGCGCTTTGAATCCTGGCAGATGGTCTGTGCCTGCACCTCCAGCCTGCAACAGTGGTGGCTCTCCCTGGCAGTGGCAAAAGAGCAGCCATGGTTTGCAGTATCAGGATGAACCCTGTTCCTCCAGATGCTGGGCACAGTGTAGTTTGCAGAAAGGGGGGTTCTCTACAGATACATCTTGTAAAGGTCCTGGGGAGCTGCCGACTGGCACCACAGTCTGCAGGAAGGGAGAAGCTTGGATCCCAGATGGAAATTTAGTCTCAAGCTCTCCCCTGCCCAGGAACAGAAGGAGGATCAAAAGCCTCTGGTAGGGACAGTTGTTAGCTGGATGTGGTTTGGCACAGCTGGCATGACATCGGGATGTGTAACTGTCCAGAAAATCAAAGCAGACCTTCCCTGGGCATGATGGAGGGCTGTTGATCAGACACTGTCTGCCTTCAGACATGAAGCAGTTAATACAAAGTGTTCATAATTAGACTTCATATTAGCTCTCAATTAAGGTGAATGAGGAGTGTTCACACCTCTCTCAGTGCTATTATTTCAGCCTTGCTGGCTGGCAGACTCCACAAGACAGCAATGTATCCTTGTCATAGGGACCAGCTGTCCCTGCTTAGGTGAAACAGTCCCTTTTTTGTCATTCTGTCCCATTAAAATAATTCATCAACTCCAATGCATTTTAGTAGGGGCTAATGGTGCAACCCTGTTTTCCCTTCAAGTGTCCCTATTAATTACGTCTACATATTGTTGTCTGTGTTATGTGGTAAAATATTTTGCAACTTTTTCTTTCGTAATTCTTGAAAATTGAGTGTGAAACACCTGAAAAAAAAAATCCTCAATAAACAGCCTAGTTTCTAACAGAAATCCTTTCTGGAGGTGGTAAATCACCACTGCGTTATTTTGTCTCTCCAAATACATGGCAGTTACTTGTTTTTTGGGCAGATGTCTATCACCACCCTCCAAGGGATGGAGTCCAAACAATCCAGTCATATATCACAGACCCTATGTTGTGAGCACCCTGCCTCTGTTTTTTTGGGCAGCAGGTAAGGAAGCCAAAAAAGAAGGTTTGGAAGTTTTAAAAGAATCTCGTTGAGTTGAAAAGTGCATGTGGAAAATACGTTAAGGTGTAGAATAAAGCTCTGTAGGCAATTGGTGGAAGGGTACACAATGATACCAAAGCAAATCGCGTGGAAGATTAGACAACTTTTTCAGATCACTGAAATATTTCTTTATAAGTTAGTGAGCTGAATTTGAAGGGACAAATTCCTTCTGTGTCTATCTAGGAGAGCTCCACAACAAAAAGACCGCCACATGTTGCTTTGAAGGCCACTTATGCTACTTTCAAAGTTTGTGGTTACGTCATACAAAGCAGCTGTCACAAACACAGTCTGAATCTGTCCCCATAGGTTAGAATAGCATCTTTGATCACAGCCATGAAAGAAAAGGCATAGCTTAAAAATCCATTCGATATTGAAATATTCTCCCATTTAGAGAAGTAACATGGATAGCGCACACAAGTTTTGTTGATAGGAAGATCTGGAACATTTTTTTTTTCTTACTTTTTGAGGTTTTTGTATCACAGGGTGAAATGTGGTGTTCATTAGGTGATCATTAGGGACAGGGCCAGCTTCACAGCTTTTTAGCCATTCCTTCTGCCATGACCCAGTTTATGTGCATCACACCAGACTATACTATCATAGTATCCCCTAAGTGTCAGACCAGGATGGAAGCAGCAACCCCCTCAGGAGTCTGGAGCTGAGGCACTGTCACTTCACAGGCAGAGCCTTCAGCAGGTGCTATCCACAGCATCAACCTTGGGCACTCCTAGGATGCCACCTATGCATTACTCTCAATCTCTGTCCTGGGTTCAGCAGTAGCAGTCATTTTTCTCCTTCTTAGTAGCTGGTGGGGTGCTGTGTTTTTGACTTTCAGCCTGGGAACAGCGCTGATAACACCGATGGTTTTAGTTGTTGCTAAGTAATGTTTAGTCTGGCCAAGGACTTTCTGAGTCTCATGCTCTGCCAGGGAGGAGCGGAAGCTGGGAGGAAGCAGAGGCAGGGCACCTGACCCAAACTAGCCAAAGAGGTATTCCATACCACAGCACGTCATGCCCAGGATGTAGATCTGGGGGCAGTTACCCAGAAGGGTGAGATCACTGCTCGGGTCAGGCTGGGTATCGGTCAGCGGGTGGTGAGTGGTTGTATTCTCTTCCCTTGTTATTTCCATTATCATTACTATTATTGGTGGTAGCAGCAGTGGTTTGTGTTATACCTTAGTTACTGGTCTGCTCTTATCTTAACCCGTGGGAGTTACATTTTGATTCTCCTCCCCATCCCTCTGGGAGAGGAGAGGAGGAAAAGGGGGGAGTGAGCGAGCAGCTGTGTGGCTGACTGGGTTTAAACCACGACCTGAGGAAAGCTTAGACATCTCTGCTCTGCAGTGCTGGGGGCAAACTGCTGGAGCCCATTCAGACTGGTCCTGTGTCATAGCTTCTCTTTGCTGTTTCAGTAACCTTTACCCTCCCTGCGTGACGTGGTCTGATCTACTAAGGTCTTAGAATTTTGAAAATAAAGCCCACAAAGAACATATATGTTTAAGTGTAATTAAATATATTTAAAGCATAGTCTTTAATGACTTTTGGAAAAGAAAACACAAAAAAGAAAGAAAAAGAAATATCAAAGCCAGACTGTGTTTTCAGTCCTCATTATTAGAGCTTCCTATCACTGATGTGGGGATGAATGAAAAGGAAGTCAAGAAAATCAATATTAAGGTGTGTCATGGATAGATACTTACCTTATTTTTCTCTTACCACCCTCTCCTCTCTTGGAAAGCACCTTTATCATATACAAGGACCTGAAAGACATGACCTGTGGGACATTCTTGTCGAGTCAGGAGTTTCCAGCAGATACGCAGTAAAAAAAGGAAGCAGAACGGATTCCTTAGCCCAGATAGCTTTAACCTCTGTTGGTCAAGTCCCTCAGCTTTCTGTGGCGTTCCTGTTGATAAAAGGGGAGCAGACACCAAGGGGCATAGGACTCACAAAGGTTGAACTTGCTTTAACTGAATGCCAAGGTTTCCCTCAAAACTTCTTCCCTTGTAAGGCACCACTTCCCTGCCTCTAACAGAGAGGATGGCAAATGGGACAGACACGGCTGGGTTCCTAGCAGATTCCTCATGTCCCATATGTTTCTCGGCAAGACGGAAGAACTGGCTCATTATTCAGAAAACTGAAAGATGTCCAGATTCATCAGTCAGTTCTTCCTGAAGGCTTTATTATCTCTGCTGCTAAGGGGGTTCAGCTCTAGCTGATTCTTCTGTTTCTTTCAAGGGGGTTGTTCCCTCATCCTCGCTTTAATTCCTTTAAATTCAAACAAGTGGGTCGAGTCAGCTCAGTATCAGTAAGATAATAGATCTACACCTGTGAGAGGGCTCTGAAATTTACCTGTCACCTGACTTATTGTGCCATGCCCTTATTGAGAGCCTAATGCTAAGAAACTTTGGTGTGAAACTATGCAACTAAGATGCAGGCTCAGTGAACAAGAGCCTGGTTTTCACACAGTAGATGAACATTCACTGAGGCTCATACCAAACTAAAGATATAGCTGAAATATCTCAGGTGATACAAAAATCATTAGGATTACACAAAAGAAGCTGAAAATTGAGATGTAATATATATGTGATTCACTTCCTGAAGTAAATCACGTATATACAGGCTAAGGCAAGGAATTCTTCCTGGCGTAATTATTTCCTGTTTGTCTCCAAGCTATTTCTTCTTGGAAATTACATGTGTAAATGTGCATGCCTACTTACGTAAGCATAGACACATGCAAACATATAGTGATTTGGATTTGTTGTTCTTTACCACAATTTTTGTTAATGATGAGAATGAAAGTCCTTTGGGATTTTAAGAATGTAAAGCACATAAAAATGCTTCAAAGTTCTACATTTGTGCCAGGGACACTGACCTTGCTCTCAGTAAACAAAAGAACTTTTCCCATTATCCTCATGGATAGTAAAACTGTTCTTTTGCTTGATGATATTAAACTCATACATAGCCTTGGCTATTCTAATTTTTACATTTATTTTATTTATTTATTTATTTCTGGGAAAGTAATACCAGTGGGGGGCAGAGATTTTCCATGGTTTTAGTGAAATGCCATGGAGTCTTTAACTTCCACCTGGACAGCCACCAGGGACAAACAGAAAGGACCTTGGGTTTAATGTCTCATCTAAAGGATATTATAATATGTTGGCCTCATTATTCACAGCAGAAAAAGCCTTTGTCATGGTCAGATGGCTTTAATGCGTTTCGTATGCTACATAAATTCAAACTTGATGGCTCATTTATTTGTTGGATTGCAGCGTTATTCAACCTAAATGAAGCCTTGGTATTTACTAATAATTTGGGCTCTGGCTGTTGTTTACTTAAGCAGGCAGTGTCCACTGACTCCTCTGTTGTCTGTATTAAGTTTGGACCCTACTAATTCAGGGGATATTATAGATGGGGGCAAAAAATTGCAGAGAAAATAGCTTTTCATTTGTGGACAATTATTTATCTAAGCCTTGGAAGATTAGTATTCCAATATTGCAATTTCTGACATCAATTTTCTCAGGGTCAGAAGCAACTTTTCAGACTTCATCTAAGCCTCAAAGTGCCCCCATGAGGAAGTGAGTCATCGTTATCAACATTTTGAGGAAGGGCAAATTGGAGGTAAGAGGAGGTTAGACAGCTTATTCCATGTCAAGAGAAAGACACTGACTAAAATGCATCCAGAATCCAAATCTGCCTTTTAATCTTAGGACCACATTTCCTGCCGTGATTTGACAATATTCTTTGATGAAGCTACATGCAGCAATTACCAAATTATGTAGTCACACCACACCAGAAGCGTTCAAAACACAGAGATTCCTTTCTGTTGTCTGAAAAAGGGGACTATCTAGCTATAATAAGGAACAGTGGGACTATGTGATTACATATAGTGTGTATGCTCTATTCTACCTTATAAGAGATCCTTACCTTTTGATGTGATGGGTTTTTTTAATCTGAATTTCGTATTGGAATTCTAGCTGAACTCTGCTAAAGCTGATTTCAAAATCCTTACCCAGTTGGATATTGATAGAGCAATCCTAAAATTAAAAATTATCCATTAAATCAAAAGATAAACTAAGAACCCTACTGTGCCATCTCAGATCTCGTCAGAAACATGCATAAATATCCATAACAAAGGCAAAAGATATTCATTCTTTGTGCAGAAACATAGAACTGGATTTTAATAAACTGAATAACCACAAGAACTCAAACTGATGAATAGATTCAGAGTGGAACAGGACCTGTATGATTAATTCACAGCTAGGAAATACATAAATATAATATAAATAACAAATGGTCATTTATGACACTAATTACACTGTAAGATTATATTACATTGAACCAAACTTTCCATTTCCTTGTGGATACAAGTGAGGAATAACTTTTAAACTTGGAAAAAATCATGGTTCTGGCAATGAACACAGGTGTTCTTGGGCCCGTTCTCCCAGTCGAGTTTCTAGTATGAAACAGCAACTGCTTGCTGAATCTCCAGCCAGTTAACAATTTGCCACTTCAACAAATAACTTTTTGAGCAATTTATTAAGCAATTAGGAGTTTGTTCAGACAAATCAAGTGGCCTTTATTAGCATACCAATGGTAATTCAGCCCTGAAGCAGAAAGAAAGGTGTACCTGGAAGTACAAAACAAAGTCCTTATTGAATACCTTTCACTTTCCTCTTGGAATTGCAAACCGCATTAGCTGTGACTTACAAATGTTTCCTCTTTCCCTTTCCAGTACAGGGCTATGCCAGCATCCAGCCTTGCAGGTGTCTGGCTCAGATGGGTTTAAGTTCTTTCATAGTAGCTCATACAGTGCAGCGATTTGGTTGTGTGACCGAAACAGCATTGCTAACGCAGGGCTTTTTTAGCTATTGCTGAGCAGTGCTTACACAGCATTAAGGCCACCTCTACTTCTCACACTGCCCCACCAGTGAGTAGCCTTGGGGCGGGCAAGAGGCTGGGAGGAGATGACCAAAGCGATATTCCGTAACACGTGAAATCACACACAGCAATAAACTAAGGGGCTGAAGCTTTTCCGAAGTTGCCATTACTCAGGGACTGCTGGGCACTGGTCTCCTGCTATGGAGTGATTGCTTTTTCATCATGTATTGTCTTTGCCTTCCCTCCCACCACCCCATTAAACTGTCTTATCTCAACCCATGAATTTCCTTACTTTTGCCCTTCAAATTATCTCTCCCACCTTGCTGGGGACGGAGCAAGCAAGCAACTGAGTGGGTATGAGCTGCCCACTGGGGTTACCTCACCACAGCAGCGTACAAGTCATTATGCTTGAAGCTTCTGGAAATGTCTTGGCTCACCCTACTCTTAAGTGAAGAGCCTGTAGAAATTACCTGCTCAGTAGCTCCTGGGTAGCCTTAGTTAGACAGGTTCATCACGGTGAGAAAATGGTGGCTGGAAGATCAGAGTCTTTTCTGGGTTTTTTTAGTGTTGATATTCTCCTCTGATTTCTTGCTTCAGGTTCCCTTGCTTGAGTTAGCCCCTCACTCACAAACACACCAATGTACTGACATTAAGAGAGTTAGTTATATGTCATCATAATCTCATGCCTTTAGGAGCAGCAAGTTTTCTTAAGGGCCTAGTGTAATGTACTAAGGATATGCAAGTTATAAAAAGCTACAGAAAGTGTTATATATTTTCACTATATTTAAAACTAACACTGAAGCCCATGCTTCATATGCTGATTTTATTTTGTTGCCTATATTGTGTGCCAGCAATGGAAAAGGATTCTGAAGTGAACAAGACATTGGGATACTGGCATTTTGTGGTAGGTGAGATACTTCCTGCCAAGACCACAACACTTTTTCCAGTGAAACCATTATACACCATTTAATGATCTAGCTTTACACATTACAAAAGTGACCTAACCTTAGCCTGATTAGAGAACTGGGCCTTACTAAGGAGCAGCTCTGTATCTGCCTCAGGATTAGATGTTTCATAACAAGCACAGCAGAGCTTCCAGTGGACTTACTCAGGCACACTCCTGTTAACAAAATTTAGTAATCCTTTAAGAAATACATCCAATCTGTGTCTGGCTTCTACCACGTACTGCATAACCTTATCATCCCCAATTTTTATAACATCAGCAGGTTTTGTGAATAAAGCCTTGCAAGCAATAAAACATATGACAAGGGAGGGAAACCTGGAGGCTGAAGACAGAAGGAAGGTTTGTAACAAAATGAAAGGACAAAGAAATGTATTTTTCTCTTTGGTTTTTGTTTGTTTGTTTTTCCCTGCATCTATTAGAACTAATTCTGATGCATTCAAAGGCCTGCTTTCCCTTCAAAAAGGCCACAGGAAAATATTTCTGTGGTTTTATTCCTTTTTCGCAGGCATCTTCATGCTGAGAGCAGGAGCAACAACCAATCCAAGGATTTCTCCATGTGCCCTGGAAAACAGCTGGTTATCCTATTTAACTGGAACTGAAAGACTCCACATTCATAAAACACCCCAGCAGGAGCCTTATTTTGTACAAATGTGTACTAACTTCATGGGGGAAATCTGCACCAGCACACCTCATTATATCTAATGGAATACTATTAAGAACTCCATGCCCTTCAAGTTGAAAACCTTTCTGCAAGCAGGTGGCATTCTCAGTCTTGCTTATTAATGCATACACTGGAGCTGGTAAAAATACAGTCCCTTCATGTGTTTTGCCTTCTATCCATCCAGCTTTTGTAGAGCCATACACCCAGCTTCAGAGATGCTCGAATCCTTTGCACTGCTGGGGTGGAACCAATGGAATTCACCTGGTCCAAAATCAGAATCCAGAGAACCAAGCTGCATCTCTGTGGAGATCCTAAATCCTGACTCCATTTGGGGAAACTTTGTTCTAATGCATGGATAAAGGGAAAAGGGGGAGAATAAGGCAAGCAGATCCAAATATAAACAATACTAAGAACAACTTCAGATGGAAGTGACCATTTCTACTTGCTGTCTCTCCTGACTTCAAGTATTCACTTGGTTGGGAATTCACCTTCCTAGGAAGAATTCAGGGGAAAGAATTTACCTCAGATTGAAGCTTCAGAATGTGCAAAGTATTTATGTTAAAACTCTTATAGGTGAATCATTTAGAAATTAAAATGGTTTTATTTAATTTTCCTATAAATGGTTCACCCCCACTGTGGCTCATTCGACTGTTCAAGAAAATAGCCTTAATGACTTACACTAAAGTGTCAAAATGATTTTAAACAGGGTAAAGAAAACCTCTTGTGTTCCTAATCCCCGAATGTCTGATCTCCAAAGCCATTCTCCACAGGGGAACTTAAGTATGTGCATAGGCTTACAGAAGCTGCATGAAACTAAGAGATGCTAAAGACAGATGAGGGGCTGGAACCTCTGAAATTCCAGCTTGTAAATAGGATTTAGGATCCCATTTTTTCACCGAGACAACAAAAGTGGATATAATTAACACACATTGTTAAACTTTATTAGCCTCCCAGGGTTTCAGTTATGCTTACAAAAATCAACCCACTAGAATAAACATGGCTAAAAAGGTGGGGAGCCACTTTACCATGAAAACAATTGTTGCTCTGTTAAAAAAGCATGCTTGTTTTTGAGGTTTGTTTTTTCCTGCTGTTCTGAAACAATCAAATGCAATGGCTTTTATCACAAACTGCGCTGAAAAGTACTCAGAGGTTCAGGCCCTGAACTACACTGCACAGCTTTCAAAGGAGATGGATATCCAACAATAAACTACACTTTTTTATATATATACACCATAGTAGCATATCACAACATCTGCAGTGAAATACCTGCTTTGGGAAAGCCTCCAGGAACAAAACCTGCTCTCCTGCACCCTGCAGTGTTCAAGGACAAGGAACCTCCTCAGGAGCCTCCCAGATGCTGCTGAGCATTGACTCCCACAACAGCCCAGGGCTGTTGCCTTCCACAGCTGCTAACCTCCACACACAGTATTTGCAGTTGGGCTCCTATCAGAGCAGGAGTTGCTGTCTGCTATCAAAACCAGGTGGGCTTTTGTCTTCATAAAGCATGGTTTCCCTCAGCTTGCTCTTGTGCAAAGCAGAGCCCTTAGTGCCTGCAAGAAGTCAAGTGCTGATGGGAGGCTTCTTGTCTGTGGCATGGGGGCACCAAGATCCTGCTGAGGTTGTAAAGAAACTCTATTTAATTACCTGACATGCCTGTATAGCTCTACATTAAAATGCAAATTTAGGAACAGGCATAGCTTTCCTGGTTTGGCGTGTGTGCCTTACGGTATTGGCAACTGGAATGGAGGTCCCCCCCAGGGACAGACTGGGAGACCTTCACAAGGAGGTGCTGCTGGCAAGAAGTAAGAGGGTCAGAAACATGAACCTCTGGAAATGTATTTAGTCTAGTTAGCATAAACTAACCTCATCTTTGCTTCCATAGCTGATGTAACATTAACAACCAGTGGGTCCCATTGACTCTTGGCAGAAGGGAGATACAGTGTGGGGATGTGCATGTAAAAGATGGCTTTCATTGGGTTTTGGATGCCTGAGGTTTCAGACACCACTTAGTGTCAGGCAGCACTTCAAAAACATTTTGGCTCTTCCAGGGGAATACTGGTAATGCAGATACATTGAGATAGAGCTAGTAAATGATTTTGTTTCCCATGAAGTCTGAGGATTCAGGGAGGGCAGGTGAGGCTCAATCCAGGAGTCACAGCCACAGAAAACCCACTAAAGAAGGCAAACATTTTGCATCCACCTGAAAGCCAGAAAGGGAAATAAATAAAAGACCTGAGGAACTTTTAACGTTCTTTCTAAGAGAGGGTAATCAGCCTTGCATACAGAAATAGTAATAGATGTTTATCTTGGCTTTACTTGCTTTTCTGAATATTTTCACCACTACCTCATGTGACAGTCTTACACGTGGACTGGGGGGGGAAATGGTCTTGATCCCATCCTTATAAAGCAGGTACAGAGTCCGTGGGAAATCTGCACCCAGTCTGGAAACCAGTCCATTCCCAGTGGGGAGGACAGCCTGCCTCTGGTGCAGAAGGTTGTCTGTGGTTTGGTTTTATTCAGCCCTTCTGTTAATGACTTGGTGACGGAACAAAAAGTAAACTGATTAAATTCACAGCTGACACCAAGCTGGAAGGGCTGTAAATACACTGTGGGGAAGGATTAGAATTCAAAATGTTCGTGACAAGCTGCAGAAACAATAAGGGGCGGGGGGAATAAAAAAAGGAGGTAATTGCATTAAGACAAAGGTAAAATCCCACACTTGGCAGGAATGAAGAAACATAAAATGGAAACAATTGCATAGACAGCAGTTCAGCAGGAAAGGATCAGGCAAAGATCACAGTATGATATAGAGAGTAATATAGTCTGCGAGACAAGAGCAGCACAAGTCCATGCTGGTCAGCTGAGATGTTTGTGCACTTCTCGTTCAGAAAGAGGTGCACAGACCATAGGAAAAGGCAACCTACTCAATATAGGAGCCTACAAAACTTAGGAGGAAAACTTAAAAGAATTGAAACTGTTTAGCAACATTTTGCACAAGGCTGTTGCAAGGAAGAGAATAATGTGTGCAATGTGCATCTTGAAATGAAAAGAAGTCAAGGTATTTCCATGTATGGCCATTGGACACTGAACTTGTGGAAAGTTTTGTGTGCATTTCTTGTCTCCCCTCAAACAGCAAATTTCTCTTCAGATTAACGCTATGCAGCAGAAAGGATAAACGTGTTATAAAGGATCAGGGAATTGATGCAAACATAAACAATAACCCAAGCTATCGAATAGCTGGGTTCCATCCCTCCTTTTTACATTACATATCCCATCAGGGACTGTAGTGACAGGACAAGGGTTAACGGGTTCAAACTTAAACAGGGGAAGTTTAGACTGGATATAAGGAAGAAGTTCTTTACTGTAAGGGTGGTGAGGCACTGGAATGGGTTGCCCAGGGAAGCTGGGAATGCTCCATCCCTGGCAGTGTTCAAGGCCAGATTTGACAGAGACTTGAGTGACATGGTTTAGTGTGAGGTGTCCCTGCCCATGGCAGGGGGGTTGGAACTAGATGATCTTAAGGTCCTTTCCAACCCAGACCCCTCTATGATTGTATGATTCTATATTTATATATTATATCCATATGTGAACAGGAAATTCTGTTAAATTAGGTTGCCAGACCAAGAATGAGTTTCTGAATGCAGCTTTCTCAAAAAGCTTACTAACAGTTCATCTCTCCCTCACTCTCACAAAATGATTTCTTCTCAAGCTATTAAAGAGGAAGAATTTAACATTTTTTTTCAGATTGGTTGACTAGAATAGTTTGGCAGTTGCACGATCTTCTATTTGCAAGAGAAATTATTCCTCAGCGAGAACAGTGCTGTTTCCCTTTTGTATATTTATTTAACTTGATTTTTTAATGGATAATGCCCTTAAAAGTTGGAAATACGTACAGCTCTTTTGCAAGAATATTATAAATGGATGCTTATCTCAGGCACTAAATACTTCTGTTTCTTTAAATAGAAACACCAAGTCAAGGAACAGGAATAAACAGGAAGGATAAGCCCAGACCAGTGACAGATTTTCCACTTGCTACAGCAAGACTTTCCATTTTCTTTTCTTTTTTTTCTCCTTAAAGCAATTGCAAACAAGTTCCTCCACCATGATTCCTGCGGGATGAGGTGCTGTTTGCAGCCCAGTGCCAGCCCCATGCTCACCATGCAGGCTGACAACACTCATGTCCAGGATGAAGCCCCTCTCTCTTGAGCACTGGAGCTCAGTGCTGTGTGGGACAACAGGACAGGCAGTAAATAGCCAAAGCCATTGCGCCTTCACGGACACCCTGACAGCATTTCTGCTTTTAAATCCTGCCTAACTGGGCAGCTCTACAGGTGAAAACCAGAACTGCAGGCTTTACCTGCAGACCCACGGGCAGGTACCGGGACATGCCAGATGTCACCTGAGGCTGGTGCTGTGCCTGCAGGCAATTGCTGTGCAGAGCAGGCATGATACCACACCAAACTCAATGAGGGAGCTTTGGTGCCCTGCAGTCTCTAATACACACATGAACAAATGCCAGATGCCCCTGGTGCTGCCTGATGAGCCACCAGCATAACTGGCTCACAGGCTAGGACCATGACTGAGGAACGGCAGAAAGTGCCCTGAGCTGAAGGAGCAGATAAGGGTCCTGAAGATCTGGACTCTGCTTCTCTGAGGCTACAAACATTCCCTTTCTTTTAACAGCTCCAGCCTCAGCCATACGTGGAGAAAAGCAGTCGGCTCCATCACCCACTGCAGAAGACATAAAACCTGCCTTCGCTGGGTGTCATTTTTATGGAGAATCATTCTACCATAAAATCACTGAGAGCCGATCCAAGTGCTGGAGACACAAAACAAGGCTACTGCTTGCTACAAAAGGATGCTCTTCATCATGTTTAACTCTACACTGGACAAATCTAATGCTGTGAAGTTGAACAGCAGGGTAATGCGGAAGGATGATGCCACCACAAAACAAACCCGCCAACCAACCAACCCCAAAGGTCATAGCATGGATTGAGAGTTTGTGAGAGGAGTCTGGTGTAAAGTCCATTGTAGAGCCCATGACATAAACAAAACTTATACCTAGGTTTGTTTTTTCGATGTGGTCTCATATAGCCAGGAGACTCCAGGACATTGTATGAAATCCAATGATTCTGTACAGCTGGGACAAAAGCAGGGGTCTGTTTTTTAAACAAGCATTGCAATACAAGTACGAGCACATGGTCAGATCACTGTGGGCTTTCCTCCTATTAACCACTCATCATAGTTAAACCCAGCCAGAAATTCATCCCCACACAGTCACTCGTTCACTGCCCCGAGGTGGCATGGGGGAGAGAACTGGAAGAGTAAAAGAGAAAACTCATGGGTTGATACAAAGACAGTTTAAAGGTAAAGCAAAAGCCACAGACAGAAGCAAAGCAATGCAAGGAATTCATCCACCACTTCCCATCAGCAGGTAGGTGTTCAGCCACCCCCAGGCTTCATCACAAATAACGGCTATTCAGGAAGACAAGCACCATCAAATCCCCTTCCTTCTCCTCCTCCCAGCCTTGTATGCTGAGCATGACACCGTATGGTCTGGGGTATCCCTGTGGTCAGCGGGGGTCAGCTGTGCTGGCTGTGTCCTCCCTAAGCTCTTTGTGCACCTGCAGCCTACTCACTGATAGGGTGGTGTGAGGAGCAGAAAAGGCCTTGACTGTGTGTAAGCACTGCTCAGGAGTAACTGAAACATCCCTGTATTATCAACACTGTTTCCAGCACAAACCCAAAACATGGCCCCATACCAGCAAATATGAAGATTAACTCTACTGCAGCACAAACCAGCACACCGCTCTCTGCTTTAAAGGCTGTTAGTTTTTCAGCACCTCTCTTTAACCAGAACACTAAAACATAGGCAGTGAGTAATAACAGATTCTAATGATACACCTGGTTAGTACTTAGCGACCATCCTTCAGACCCAGACTGAATGCCAAATCACCCTGGCAATTGCATTTCTTGTAGTTATCAGCCCTTCTCCTTTTTAAAATGCATCTTTCCGACAGCAGCCCACAGTATTTCCTTTTCACTCTCTGAAGTGCAGAGCACTACAAGTACATCATTTAGCTTCGCTGCAGTCCTTTCTGTCCCCTTGATCGTCTCCTTTACACCCTTCTGCATTTCTGCTTCCATCCCACATGTGCAGTACATCAAAAAAGAGCTTTGCAGCAAGTGGGTTTTTTTCAGGGACAGAATCCCAGCTGGTGTAAAGCAGCACAAATGCTACTGAAGTCTGCAGCATTTACTGTGTTCATTTAAACCAGCTACGATTCTGACCCTCTTATGATTCAGCTAAAAGCTTTACAATTATCTTCTTGGGGTACTGACCACTGACTCAGAAACTGCATTGTAGAAGTGTTAAACTCAGTCCACTAATTTATGACTCGGGGAGTAAACCATGAAAAATGCCCTTTTCTTCCTTCCATTCATTGTGTCCCTTTAAAAAATGGTTTATGGTGCTACAAAATAGTTTTTCTAACAGCACCCAGACTGGGCACTTGCTTCTTGCATTTTACAAACTGAAACCATCCCCCTTTGCACTTGGCTCGTTTTGGCTGAACAGTTTTGCATACACTCCTAAAACCTGATTATGAAACATTTTACTCTTTGAAATGCTTTAAACCCACACAATTTCATAGCATCACCCTGCCGCAAGTATGGATTTCCCCAGCTCTGAGCCTGGCAGTGAGCGAGCTTGGGAAAAGCTGCATGGGAGGCAGAGCTGGGGTGATGGGCAATCCTGGGTCTCGGCCTTACAGTTTGGCTTTCACTGAGCACTGCATGGTTCCCATGAGCACAGTGATTTGAACAACTCATAAATACCCTGAAAAAAAGAAATACTGGTTATCGTGTTCCAGAGATTAGGAACTGAAGCCCAGGGCTAAAGGAGCACATCCAATATCCCAATATTCCAAGCAGAAGTTAACTCTGTTTCCATCCCCTGGCTAATGATCTGAGCAGTTGACATTCCTTTAACTCTACTCTCCCTCATACAGAGAGGAAAAATATTGGCTCTTGGATAAGCGAGTGCCTTGGATCTGATGCAGTGTACAGCACCAGCAAGATTAACACACACATTCCGGAAGCTGACAGCCCCATTCCTTACCCAGCTGGCAGGAGATATGAACTGGGAAAAAGAATTTTCTTTGCAATTTTCTGGCGTTGAGAATTGTTTCTGAGTAATCAGAGCTGCGCTCTTCTCTCTGCAGAAACCTCAGCCCATTCAATTGCTCTGGTGATGGCTGAGCCCACATTTCAGCTGCAGCAGCAGGAAGCACTGCGGGCAGGATGACGTCCCTGAGAGCGGAGCATTCCTCAGCTCACGGCACGATGAAACGCATGTGAACTTGCTATGCTCCAGCCAGCTTCTGGGAAACAGTCTCTGCGCCTCAGCCTGATGTTGCACTGCCTCAGCACTGCTCACTTCTCCTCTTGCAATGAAATCCCTGCTGCCTCCAAAAAGAAGAAAGAAAGGCTTCAGGGGAGCAGATAACTTGGAGACTAAAGCAGCAGGCACTAACTAGCCCTTAAAACTTCAGGGAAGCATTGCTGAGATGTACCTCAACACTACAGTTTGGGTTCAGGTTTTAAGAGCACAGAAACTTTGGCGCCCGTCCATGTGGAACAGTTCATGTTGCTCATGCACCACTTTCGATTTCTACTAATGAAGAAATAAAAATGCAAACCAGCTCAACGACAACCAGCACATACATGAGCGAACTGCCCAGCTGTGCCTTCATAATGCTCCTTGCTCTGCACGTAGAAGGTCACTTGGCTTAGATAAGCACGTGAAGTCATCAGCAGGAAGATTAATTTAAAAGCTCGGTAACTTTCTTCCTTGTCTCTGGAATGTCGGTGGGGACCAGGGCCAGACTGACAGTCCAACCGAGACAGCACAAACTGCTCACCCTGCCCAAAACAAGAATGCCTCAAACTTTCCCCCTGCTCCCTCCCTCCATCCCCTCCCCCAGGTCTCCGGGTGACGCCTCCCCTCAGCCCGTTACCTAACCTTGACACAAACACGCAGCTCCCATGAGCATCACCTTCAAACAGCCCTGCCTTTCTGGCCGATCGCACCTCGCTTTAGGGAAGCAGAGGCAAAGAGCGACCACTGAGGGGTTCTGCGGCAGCTCGGCAAGGTAACCAGCCTGTGGGGTTTTTGCTTTCTGTTTGCAATGCCTGGCTAGTAGACGGACCAGAAACAGGCTCCTGGCAAACTGTCCTGCTGGAATTTGTAGGAGAAGAAAGGTCACAATACAAACTCAGAAACAGATTTAGTAACTCGTTGGCATACTTGCTTCCTGCAAGGAAACAGAGGCGGTTTTTAAGATCAAAATCTAGAGTAAAATAGAGAATTGCTGGAGTTTTTTAGTCATAGGCATCAGTTGTGTGTGTTTAAACACACAGCTGCGTTTTTAGTTTCAGTTCATTACATTAGGCAGATTCAGCAAGCCGCAGTCCATGGGGATCACGCTCCAGATTCAGCAAGCAGCAGTCTATGGGGATCACACTCCAGCTGTTTTGCTCAGCCGAACCACAGGCTGCAAGCCTCCTCTCCAGCCACGCAGCTGCAAAACACCCTTAATCCTTTGTGGCTTCTTGTACCTTCTGCAGGCTCTGAATTGCCAAGATGCTTCTGCTCCTTTCTCTGGTCACTGGGCTCGCCATGTCCACCTCTGGGGTCATGACAGACAAAGAAACTGATCCAAGCCAAGAGTGGTTTCAGGACATACAGAAGAAAGTGAACGACCTCTGGCAGAATTTGCTCTACCCAGTAATGCCTGGTAATGAGACCGACGGGATGATTTACGCCGCTTGTGAAATGAAGCCCAGCTCCAAAATAGATGCTGACAAGCCACAAGTGACTGGACAAGTCTTATTCAGACAGTATTACTCATCTGGAAGATTAGAAGCCATTTTTCACCTGGATGGGTTTCCACTGGATAATAATCAATCTGGTAGAGCTATACACATCCATGAGCTTGGGGATCTCAGCAAGGGCTGTGATGCTACAGGAGGACACTACAACCCCTTCAGTGTGAATCACCCCCGGCACCCGGGAGATTTTGGCAACTTTTTCCCTAAAGAAGGCAAGATCAGAAAATACAAACCGAATCTCTTTGCCACTATGTTTGGTCCATATTCCATCATGGGCAGATCCGTTGTGATCCATGAGCAGGAAGATGACATGGGCAAGGGCAACAACAAGGCCAGTTTGGAAAACGGGAATGCTGGGAAGCGGTTGGCTTGCTGTGTGATTGGGATGTGCAACAAGAACTTGTGGGAAGAGAAATTGCCCGAGGTTACAGACAAGAAGAGAGGGCGCAACAAAAGAACACAGAACCAGGCTTAAGTGAAGATCAACACAAGGGCTACAGCGTGGGCAGCACAAAGCACCTCAGGCTGTGCCATTGGCCACCAAGATACATGGCTAAAAGGCTTCTCATTTCCATTTACTTGCTCCTCTAAGAAACATGTATCACCACTTTGTAGAGCATCCTTTCTGTAAGCCCATCAATAAAAACAGCATCAACTCAACATTGTGATGTATTTTCTGAAAAAGATTCCCTTGCATGTAAGTAAGAGTGCTCGTGGGTATGGTCCATAGTCTGTAAAGTGTCTGTGCACCACAAGGGATCCCAAGTTAGATAGCAAAGGAAAAAGAAGTTAGTATGAATAAGTAAGAAACTGCCTCTAATTAGAAGCTATCCTCTACTTGGCTGCCAATCTGAAAAGTAAAAACATTTCTATGCTTTCAGCAGTGCTGGGTGTTGTGTTGCAGGACCTGCATAATGGACTTCCCCTAAAGACAAGGGAAAGTACACATTTCTCTTTTAAACTTTAGATCCATTATGTTATTCTACTTGCATTTTCAAGTTTTATTCTCAAACATGTGCCAGGTTCTTAACTGTTTTGTATTGTCCACATGGCTATGGGTAAGTCACAGTGTTTACATCTGAAAGCAGACTTACAGGAAAGACTCCAGTTTATCATTGTTCCTTGGCAAAAAGTCCCTAAAGCCTCTAGTTTGTGCCTGTTAACAGTAACTAAGCTGTTGTCGTATCTGTATACAACCAAGACAGTTGTACACGAAGTTCTGATGCTGCTTAAACAGGGATGACAGAGTTAACAGATCAGACATAAATATTATTTTCAAAGTCAAGAAATACCGAGTGTGTTTCTTCACGCAAAAATGCGGCAGTGAATCAGTCAGTTCAGACAGTGAAAAGATTTAAGCCCGATAATTTTCAGCCTTAAAACTCTCACTCAATAAAGCTTTTGCTTTTTTAATTTAGCACATCTCGCTGAAAACACTAAAACATTACCTCATGGCTATCATTCATCTGCTACTGAGAGGAGAAAAGGAAAGGAGCAGGTAGAACAAGCGGATCAGGAAATGTTTTTATTAAAGATGACAAACTGTATTAATATAGTTTAACCATGTTGTGCAGTTCATCCAGGCAGCAACAAAAGGGAGGTTTGCAAATAAATTAAACTGCATAATTTAGAAAGTAAAACTACAAAACAGAAGCTCGTAAACAAAATCCTATCTCTTAGAAACGCAGCAGACTTTCAACTTAATCTCAGTTAAGATTCTGAGATACATTCCTGAGCCCATACGGATTAAGGAAACGCCACTACCTTTATTATACAAATTCCCCATATGTTTAAAAATAGCCTCACTTAGAAAAGAAGCAGCTTTCTAAAGGATGTCATTAACCTGCCATTCTCACACACTTATTTTACAAATTCAGTGAACACTGTTTTTCAGACAACCACAGCATCGCACTTTCAGGTGAACTTCGTGCACAGATAATGCATCAATTCACTTTTAGGTGAGACAAACTCCGTAACAATCAGTTTGTGAAATGCACCATTCCCCTTCCACAACATCCCTTTCCTAGTGCGCTTCCCCAAAGCCCAGCACCAAAGGGCTTATGTGTCTGAATGCAATTTCTGCATTTCTAAAGTCCTAGAAAAAGGAAGCACAAGTCTAAGGCCCCTCCCTGCCTTCCCCCCCACCCCCCAAAAAAACCCCAACACTGAAGTAGTGTTGGGCCCACAATAAAATACTAATTAATTTACTGGGAAAACAATCATGGTTCTAATAGCACAACAATAGCAATTAAAACAATATCCAAGAAAGATACTGACGAGAATATTCAATTAGTTATCACATGGTGCAGCAAAGACGTCTGTCTTTTACAAATCTCCTGCCTTTGAAGCCCTGGGTTCCTGGGAGAAGGCTAAAACCGTAGCTAGAATACACCTGTACTAGGGCAGAAAGGAGAGGGACAGTACTGCAGCAGTGACATAGCACTAAAAATTAGGTTTCCAGAGACCTAGACATCCTACCGGAATTTAATGATTGCAAAGATAAAAAATGGCATCTAAGAGGGAGAATGGGGTGAGGATAATTACCAAGATGTCCCAGTTGTTGCGCTGTACATCACTATGTTCTCACAGAAAGAATGTGAGAACATAAGAGGGATCAACAAATGAGGCACTAAAAGGCTGTTGGTCCAGCACTGTTTCTACTGGCTTGATTATTTTGCACCAAGCTCTTCATTAACTAATAGAATTAACTGGCTGCTAAGGGACCAGGAGCAAAATGCCAACTCACACAACTGTGGGTCAGGAAAGACACGGGGCAGGGAAACAGCATAGCATCCTCAATGTTTTGAGCTCACCTACATGGAATCTTGACCTTATTCACTTGCCTCAGTTCTGACTGCATTGGTATTTAGCTCAGGATTAGTCTGTGAAAGACGGAAAAGAATACATCTTGAACAAAATCCTACTTCATGTGACATTTAAGCATTAAAGGAAAAAATCCTGCCACGTTCTCCCAGCGATTTCAGTTTCTGCAGCTATTTCTCTTCCGACTTGTCAGCACTGTCATACGAATGAGTCAATAATGCAGTCAGTTACAATTAATGGGAACAGCATGACAATCTTTCAAATGCTTAAACTCTTCTTGCGTTTTTCAGGTGATGAGGAACTTGAATGGTCAGCAGGATAATGAAATAAAAACTTGTTACTGCTTCGTGTCCCTAATACACTTAAATATACAGATATTTTCTGTTCCTAAGGGCAGCTGCTTAATACCAGTGAAATGCTGCAATGTCGAACTACCTCTAAAGAGAAAGGAAACATACTTGAGGAGCACTGTGAGTACAGCTTTATTGCCTGCAGACAGACACTGAAATGGCTATATGAATGCACCTGCTGGGGAAAACACATGAGAACAGTGACAAGCCACATTTTTCACCTTCCCACTATCATTCCTTATATTTATATGTAATAATTTACATAGAGCCTTTCTTCTGCTGAATACAAACTGTTCATGGACTCTGACACCTTGATTATGGCAGCACCTGCTAGCTCATCTTCCATATACAGAAGAGTTTGTCTGTACTGGTAATATAAACTCTGTTTATTCAGTAGCTGACAAGTGGGCTGTAAAAAATTCGCAGCTGGCAGTTATTTGTCAAAGAAGCACTTAATCTGGGAGGGACTCTCCTTTTTATTAGTAGTATTTTATTAAATTTGGTTTAATTCTCTCTGATTGGTTTCAAGTTCTAGGAGTGAGAAATGAACATTTACAGACAATTAGGTCCCAAGCCAGCAGAAAAATTGCCTTGATGGCTGCTGGCCCATAGAAGCTCCACAGCTGCAGAGACTATTCCTTATGCTACAAACAGGAGAGGAAGGACCTGCCTCCCCTTCTCCAACAGCTGCTGACTTCAATGTTAAGTATTCCCTTGTTGCTGCCTTCCTAGGAGCAGAGTGGCATGGCTCCAGCATCAGGAGCAAGCTAGGGAATGACACAGCAGCCTCCTTTTCCCCTGGTTATTATAGGTATGTTTTCCTATGGCTAAACATCATCAAGGGAAGAAATTTTAGAAAGCAGCAACAGTGCAAAAAACCCTTCTACCACACTATAGACTGGTGAAATGAGGAGGAAAGGAAGAATTATCCTTAACTCCAAACCATGAGAAAATAAAAAAAGACACAGATTCCTTTAAAAAGGAGAGCACAGATGGAACAGGCTGAAATCTACTACCCGTTACTCAGCCCGAGGGCTGTTCCAGCTCCTATAAGCTGAGAAATGCAATTCCAGTAACTGAGAGCGCCAAGTAGGTGTAGAAGGCATCACTGGATCTCCTCTTGCTGTTCTCCTTGCTTTGGAACAGCAATGCCATTTCTCACTGAAAGACTTCTGGCTTCTCTGGTGAAGTTTCCTTCAGAGCTTCATTAAATTGGGTTCTCAGGTTCTGGTGAAATAACTCCCTGCTTTTTGATGAGATGAGCTGGGAGAGGGAAGGAAAAAATTCATGTAGTTGAGAAGATATAAAGTTTTGTAATGAGAGAAATATATATATATATGCATATATATATATATATACACACATACACACGCAGGAATGGTTTTCAGAAACTTCCCATAAGGGAACAGTGATTTTATTCTAAGGATGTACTTAAATCACTAGACATAAAGAGAAATAGAACACAGCGTGAGAAATGAGGAAAAGCTTGCAGCCTTAAGATGCTTCTCAATTTATTATCCCAAATTTTGCATCCTTGGTAGGCACTTCTAACCATTAAAATACGGTCCAGCACAAGGACCAAACATGTTACAGAAGCCTAGTGATAACATGATAAATCATTATCATTGGTCTCTTTGCTACACTAATGTAAATTACATCAATCTATGTAGAAATTTCAAATAATTACAAACCCCCAAGATGATTAAACCTCATTGCTAATTCTTTCCCTTCGGTAATTTACATTTTTGGTACACTGTAGCCAAAACTAACAGAAAACCACCTTTATTAGACAAACATTAACAGCTGAATGTAAAAATCAGCCCTATGCACACTGTTTCACTGATCACATTCACAGCAGCACAGACACTGCAAAAGGATTAGTGAGATGCTCGAGGGCCTGGATTTCATACCTCAAGCCAAACTGTTACCCAAATATTCACAGTTTTCAGCAGGATCAGATGGTTTCTTGTTTTCACATTCAGGGAGCTCCTCAGAGCTGTTATTTGTGTGTGCAGTTGTAACACTGAGCCCTCCACGCCTTTCAGGGACCTCAGTAAGCACCACATTCACGGTGCTGCTATTTTGATCCCCTTTTTCATTTGGAATGTCACAATCACTCTCTGAGGTTTCGTCATTGTCTTTCTGAGCCTTGGTTTCAGGTGTTTGTTCATTCTCTGAGTTTGAGGGATCTGTAGGGTCAGATGGGTCAGGGCTGGAAAGTGGGAACTCTCCCTCAGATGAACCATTAAGCTCTGCTCCAGCCACCGTGTTCTGCTCTCCTGTTTTCCCTTCCAGTTCTGCAACCGCCTGCTCTGTCAGTTTAATTATCTGACTTCCGAGCTTGTTTATTTCTTCTTCCTGGGAACGTAGCTGGGGTAATGAAGGGTAAAAATGTTTATTCTGGTTTCTGTTATTTAAGTTTGTTCCCTCTGGAGCCAGGGACTCGCTTGCAACAGGACAAGTTGCATCACCTTCTCCCTTCTGTTCTGCTGAAAGAGAAACAGAACAGTGAGATGCTCTAGTCAGTCACAGGCATTTATTATATATCTGACCTGAAGACCATCACCACCAGTGCCAGACCACAAAGATGTTTACCTCAGTAAGGAACTGCCAGGAGTGATTCCCTATCCCATCCTAGGCCCATTTCCCAGATCATAAGCAGTGTAAGTTTCTTGCTGGACCTCGCCCTGTTTTAAAGCCTGTCTTTCACCAACACCGACAACTCTGAAAGAGTCATAGTTGATACCATACTGTAGAACAGCAGGGTCAGGCAAACTTTTTCAAAGGAATATGAACTCTAAGCAAGGCATTCAGCTACAGAAATTTTTGGCACAGCTTAACATTAATCCCCACATCACTACAACTTTCAGTGGTTAACACAAGCTCCATTTATTTTGAGCTTTTCACAGGCTTTCATCCAATACGGAAGTTTCTTTACTGGTCCTGCAACATTTCTCTTAACATAAAAGATTATTCTAATTTGGGTAACAGCAGAAAACAAAGCAGCAGTGGACAAATTCCAAATGCACCATTATACCAAAAGGCAAACACTGAACCAAGTGTCAGTATAGAGAAAACAGCAAAGTGTAAACAAACAGCTTTGTGAAGGAGAGCGGATTTGTCCCCATCTCAGTTAAGGACAAAAAGCCTCATTGACAACAAGCTTGCAAAGTCTAGTAAGAAAAACTAGGAAATGCCAGAAGTATGGCTGCACTGACAGCTTAAAATGACTCTTGGTCATGCAGAAGCATTACCTCTTCATATATGAGCGTTTACTCTCTTTCTCTGGCAGGAATCCTGCCTCATGCAATGCACGGGATAGCATGGCTGCAGGGAGGGACCAGAGCTACACAATATAGGAGCCTACTGTCTTTGTCAGACCCACCTCATGTATAATTTGGGAGCTGATGTATGAGCGAGACAAGGGTTGGTAGGAAGGGAACAGATGCTACTATCCAGGAAGCTAGGAATGCTACTCTAAAGAGTTGGAATTTAAGTTTGTGGAAAAGGCAGGGATAAATTAACTTTCAAAAGGTGATCACACACTGGATCTAATCCTCATTATCAGAGCACTCAGCTGGAAACCTAGGAGTTTGATTTGCAGCACTGCTCTGCTCATGTTATGTATCTGATCATACATACCCAAAGTGCTCCAGAAAGACAAAACTTGTGTACCTCAAATCTCCATTCAAAATTAGTAGGGACTCTACCTTACTGTGTGCTTCAGTTTACTCCCTCTATAGCGGTATAACACCATCCCTTCACCTTCCTGCTACTTTCTAAAGATAAATGGTTTCAAAGCACTGTGTCACCAGAAAAAAGTTCTTAGAAAAACAGTACTTCTGTCTTCAGAGAATGCTTGAAATAGCACACAGGCAATACAGCAGGAACAATGCATTCAACAATGAAGAGGAAAAAACCCAAATAGCTGTTCATTAGCAGCTGCGGTGCTCAAGTACAATCTATCCCACGAACACTATCCATCCTGTGCACTGGATAAAGTGAGACTTGGTGGCACAAGACAGTCTTTAATTCATGGATCGCACTATGTCATTATGCCTTTTCACACAGGAACTGCAAGGTATATCCTACAGACTTCCACCATCCAGCATAACTGTAGCAATGATAACATGTACAATTGAAAACAGGCCTTGATGAGACCAGGGTAAGCAGATAGATTAGATAAAAAAAGCCTGAAAACACCCTCTGATTATTATCAGGTCTAGCTAGAGCAACATTTGATGCATTACAGAAAGTTCTGATACGAATGTATGTTCCTAAAAAAGCTAAAAACATTCCCTGGGCCAAATATCAATGGCACTATTTAAAGGACCATAGTTGACTGACATGACATCAGGCCTAGTATTTAAAGATCACTATTCTCCTTATTAACTGTTTTCACTTGACTGATCATTCAACTAATAGGAGAATAAAAGTGAGTTTGTCTTATTTCAGGAATACTTTTAAGCCAAGAGCATACTTGCTGCTAAACTAAGGCATTCTTACACTCTTCCTAGCTGCCAAGCTCCTCCAGATTTTGGAGGTACACTGTACAGATGAGAAACTAGAATATGCACCAAGCCCCTAAAACTCAGCAGCACAGTCATTCCCCATGCAGAGCGGCACAAAAAGTGACTCAGTATCACTGCCATATAGCTGCTGACTGCAGAGGAGCTGTGCCCTCCTACCCATCTACTCTAGTCTTCCCACCGCTTGAGAGTCCTGATCTCAGCCTTCCTTTCCTCTGCTCCAGGCTTTGCTCCCTCTAGGTTTACATTATCTTGAAGGAATGGTGCATGCAGAGGTTCACCAGTGATAGTGGCACAAAGCTAGCTCAAGAGAATCATTGGGTTGGCTTTTAGCTGATGAGATTTTAAAGTGAATGGTTAAGAATGGGGTGGAAATTTCAGCTGGTTTTCTGAGGGTGGAAAACTTCTCCTCAGATTTCTAATTCCTTTCAATTACAGATATACTAAATGCTTGCACATAAAAAACCCACCCAACAAACAAAAAACCCAATCAACCAAAACAAAATACCCACAAAACAACAAAACCCAAACCAACAAAAGACCCAAAATGCACAAACCAAACAAACAAAGAAAAAAAGCCCAAACCCAAGCCCTACATGGTCATCAGAATCTAACACAAACCAGTTATTTGGCTGACATTAAAAAAAACAGCTGAACTAGAAAACACAGCATGGAAAGCTCCAGCCCAGAGCTGAAGCTTGGCAGTATTACAAGGCAACAGAAACAGGGTCTGATGAGATTTGACAGGCAGCTTTAATCAAAACTGTAATACCAGCCTCACCTCGGACAAATACGTAAAGGAAAAAGCATAATGCTACCAAGTAAATACTTTCAGTAACTGCAGATTTAATTAAAAATCAATGATTAAGCAAGCAAAAAATGAATATTTATGAGTTGTTACTACTCACCAGAGAACTATTCACTATAGTTTCACATCTTATTTTTAGCAAAAATACCAGCTGATCACTATTATTATAACAAATGATCAGTCTGGCTGTCAGGTTTGATCAGATGATGACATGGATAATAAAGTCAAAATTAAGCCACAATCTATTTAGTTTCAGGATTAACAAATAAACAGTTTATGATACTTCATGGTTAGCTGAGTGAGAACCAGGCATACCAAAATGTTATGCCCATTAAAGAGCTTATCCAAATGCCGATAGGCAAGCATAATAATCCATCTCCATCCATTATGAAAAACTAAGGAAAAAAAAAAAATCAAGGTTATCAGCAAAACAATATCTGCTCCTACCGACAAATAAAGTTAAGCTTAACTTTGGAAAGATGTCAAAGCTTGCTACTGGGGAGGGATTTTTAGCAAAACACACGCAAGAGTATAAAAAAAGCAGTCAATTTCTCTGGGAAAACAAGTCAGGTATTTCAATTTACTTGGGTGCAGTCATGAAGCCATTCATCTAGATATCAGCTATAATGCAGTAAAGTGCTAAACCAGTTCCATAGACTGCTTCCCTACTGTGCATTTTAACTGAGGTAAAAAGAGCAGGAGGCAGTTAACTGTAACATAGATGGCATGAATAACTTCTCACAGTATAAAGTTATATGGCAGGAAAACTCCTTGAGGTGTAAGACCTGATCTCTCACCCTGTGCAATCTATTCAGTGGTTAGTTTTCAGCTGTTTCTTTGCTATTTGTACTGGGACCATCTAGCCATTTTATTTGTGGATGATTTACTCAATCTCTGTGACCACTGAAATTTTGCCTTCTGCTAACCCAGCATGAAATTTATTCCTTTTTATTTGGAAAGAAATAAGTGCTCAGCTCTCATCATGTTCCCCACATTCCAGGTGCTCACCTTGTACTTCAGTTTTCAGTGGCTTGTCAGTAAACGCTAACAACGGTGACCTGGACCGCTGTGTAACAGGCAAGGCTGGGTCACTGAACGTTATAGTATCCTTTCCACCTGAAACAATCCAAGTGTTAGAACCATTAATTCACCGAATAAATCCATTGTGCACTAGTGATATTCAAACATATCCTACAATATTTTTGCAATGCTATGGAAAAGTACAGAACAGGAAAAGCATCTCAAATGATCCTTCTACAGTATGGAAAAAATGCATGTTCCAGCTCCAGTACAGAGTAAGTCAAATACTGGAAGGGTACATGTTTTTACCCTCTGTACTGAGTAAAGGACAGATTTTGAAAGACAACCAGGTGCTGTATGCAGCAAATTGTATTGGCACTTAGCATTCAATCCAGAATATTAATAATCAGATCATACCAAAAGTTTTACAAACAGTAACAGATCATTTGCATGCTACTAACCAGCAAGCATTCAGCACTGACTCTTTACTCTCTATTACTGTGCCTCAATGATCAACCTTGCTTGTATCACATATGTAGTTGTATGCTATCAGACTCACTCACATATTATCTTACAATGCTCCCTTAAAAAAAATAAGAATATGAAAAGCTCAGCATAACTAAGTACTGAGGGAGTAAGGGATTTTAATCTGAAAATTCCAAAAGCATTTCTGAGCATTTTCATTTGAAACCAAATGGAAAAGGGCAATTTTCCAGCTCTTTTACAGACAAAATAGTGCAAGAAACTCTTCAGCTGAGGACTTTGCTGTAGATGCCTAAACTTTACATATTTTAGCAATACAGAAAGCAACACCTGCAGATCCTTCAGGAAGTCCTCTGCTATTCACAATGCTCATGTTTTTAGTGACTGACACTACCTTAAACCTAGAGGGGAAATGGCAGGAAATGTGCAAGATCAGCTAAGCATGGTGTTTGTGTGGCCTCCAGAACAACTGCCAGCCAGTAAGTAATGGCTGGGGAGGCAGCAAGCTACTGCTCTATTTATCTCCATAAGAATGGACATTTATGTAACAACCACTTCTCCCCTCTAAATCTGCTTGTACGTTTCACCTTAAGGCAACATCCTAAATCTAATCACCCATCCAAGACAAAGACTTTCAAAAGAGCACCAGGTCAGGAGATACCCAGAATAAATCCAACTCTGAGAAAGTTCTGGTACCTCCTAAGAAATAATGAAAGTCAAGCTGTTCCCATGGAGTCTAAACTGGACCACCCCAATCCCTAACTACTTTTGAAAGCACTGGCTGTAAACACCTTGATCCTGAAGTAATTAATGACGTTTCTATAACCTTAACATGTTGGGGTATATACTATAACAATATGAATGCAATTAATGCTCTTGAAAAGTGGATCTTGTCAAGCTTTGATGTCTCTGCCAAGTATGCATCAGAATTCTGCCTTCACCATAGCACGCAATAAACAATAATGTTAACTAACAGCGAAGTGGAGAACCCCCCCGTGTAAGGCAAAATTAATTAGAACAGGGAGAAAAAAAAAAAAAAGGCAAACCAAATCCGATGGCGATTTCAAAATGCAAAAGGCTGGAGGAATGCGCTTTGCTGCAACAGGGGAGGGATTTTGTGTTGGAAGAAGAACTAAATCATTCAGGGAATTAGTGGTATGAAAACATGCAATAGATACTCATACAGGGTCAAAAGTGGCCACATATCCATAAAGATACAAATTAATGCAACAGAGGAAGTAAAATTAAAAAAGATTAATTATGAATAAAAAAAGGGGGGGGGGGCTTTAACAGCAAAGTAGAAAGGTGGCAAGCAAAGGTTTTTTCTTTTGGTTTTGAATTAAAAAAAGTACAGCCTGAGCTGAAGTCCCAAAAGACCGCAAGATGAGCTTCAAAAAAGAAACTTCTTGACTTTCAGCCAGCATTTACACAGTACACAGATTTACTTCCACATCTTAGTCTGAAAACCAACTTGGTTACAGAAAATAATGCTAAGCTCAGTATCCACACATCTAAGCAACAGATGTGGCCCAAAGAGTCTGATGCATATTTAGTTATTAAGTGACTCACACCCATGCCTAAAGGAGGGTATTGCTGCACTACATTCCGTGAATCATGGTCTGAAGTTGGATTACACACAGGGAATTTCCTTTAGCTGCCATGTAAACTCAATTTCGTAACTTATACAGCCTTATGTTCCTCTATTTAATGAACTTTTCAAGGACTTTAGTGAAAAGCATACAGATCTCAGATATATATATAAGCAAACAAATCAGTTTTCAGTAGTAGTAAATTCCTCAGTTTCTGCTCCAGGGTTGGGTAACCTCTCACAGCCTCTGCTGCACCCTGCACAGCTGTAACTGCCTACACTCAGCAGCTGCTGAGCCCATTATTTTTCCCTTGCCTTTGCTTCACACTGATTACTGCAGAGCAAGAGGCAGCACCAAAACTTTCTTATCATCCCAGACAGAAAAAGGCTGAGTCATGGCTGGCTCTTTTCTTAGACTTTTTTTTTTTTTTCAGTGGAAATCTTGAATTTTCAGGAAAGGATAGATTCAAAAATAGACAGAATTACCTCCTGTGAGAGGAATAAGGTGGTGTTTACTATGAACTATTACTGAGCACACAATATATTATGTGTGCATATTTGAACCACTATGCACCTAAGACAAAGCAATTAATTAAATCCTTCTGCGAACATCACATTCTCTGCTTCCTTCTCAAGGCAAACGTGCTCCTAACAAGAAAATCAGAGCCAAATCTATGCCCCAGTTTGCCTTCTTTTCAGCAATGAACCTCACAAGAGATTTGTTTAATTAAAGCCCATTTGCCAGACAGCGGAAGCTATAGTTTGTGGTAGTTAGAACTTCTGCAGAAAATGAACTATGCTGCCAGCTCCACCTTTCAAAAATTAAATATGTGGTCTTGATTTAGCTTTCCCATAGCTCGTTCATGCACTGTTCAAAAAGCAGATGACAAATATGTCACCTAACAAAAAATCAGAAGCGGTCAAGCTCTTTCTTCAATAGGATAAAGTTTATTAACATCATTTATTAACACCATTTGGAAGATACTAATATCATGGTGACAGCGGATGTTATAAATGTTATATGGACAATGATGCCTAAGTAGGAACATTAACTTCAGATTAAAACCCTGCAATTTATGTGTTTCTTTTTGTGCTAGACTGAACATCAGCTTTCAGCTCTGTATTTTTTCCAATGAAAAAAAGGTCAATTCTCAAGCAAATAATACTTTTTGTCTCTGGATTTAAGACTGACTAGGCTCAGATACTCCCCATGTTCTGCCCCTCACCAGAGCCAACATTCAGCTGCAGAGTCCACTGTGGTAGTTCCCACACTATTTGTTACACGCTGCTGTTCTGTGTAGCGGAAGCTTTTCATGCTCTGAAAATAAAACTGGTGACCCACCAGGTGTTGCAAGGCTGTTTCTGACCACCTTGGGACTAGAGTGCACTTGGAAACAAAAGTGCACTCTTTAGTTAAAAGGCAAGCATCAACTCAACAAACCTTGGGGCTCAACAGAACTTGCAATCCAGTGTAAAATTCCTTTGCCACTATTTAACATCATGCTTTCTTACTATTTTTCTCAATTTAAAGACATTGTCTTGTAGAGCAGTCTCTATTTCTCTTGTGGTCATCTAACTTGACCGAACATCCTAACCTGCTGGATATAAAAATGTTCAGATAACATTTCTGTTTATTTCCATGCAGTGACAATATTTAACGTACTGCTAAAATCAGTTACTAAAAATATATGTTAAGCAGAACCTACTCCCAAATCCCACTGAGATATTGTAGCTCAGGCCTTCAGGCAGCAAAAGAAAGGAAGGAAAGAGACAGTTGTTATTGTACAAACATTCATTTGATGTCTTACCTACATAGAACAACAATGGTGCAAGAAGTTCCCACTGTCCCCTTGTTTTAATATATTTTGCACAGATTAGAAACCCTGCATTTAGCAGTGCAGGAATTTCATTGAAATTTTTTAAAAACAAACAAAACCCAAACAAACAAACAAAAAACCCAACGAAACAAACCTACAGTACCTTAAATTGGTGAGTTTATGATACACATCTGTATTAATGGACAAAACCACATTAGAAGGGTCTTAGACAAATAGTTCACCTGCATCTTTTGAAGAGTGTGGGGAGGGACAAATGCACTAAGTACACTACGTATGGTTAAGTGACTAATTGAAGAGTAAACCATGGAAACAAACTTGGGACCTTCAGTTCTGGAAAGCATCAAGAAGAGAGCCAGTTCCAGAAAGGGGATTGCAAGCTAAAGGGGAAATACACCACATCAGGCCAAACAGCTGAACACCGCAGGTTTGGCACAAGGTGCCTTCAGCTTTGTCAAATGTTTTCTTCTAGATGAAAGGGTTAGGTGGCAAAAAAACAGAGCCAAAAAGACAGAAGCCTAAACCACACTACCTCCCACCCCCAGCAGCACTGACAGGAAACCGTAAACAACGAAGCCTAATGATGCAAACACCAGCAATGGAATAGCATAATTTACAGTGGTTAAAGAAGACACAATTAGGTGTAATGAGAAGAAAAGAAGCAAAAAGTAAATGTAAATTAAATATTGCACATTTTCCTAACAGCGAGGTCTATTAAGAAATAGATTAATCTCCCGTTACTTGAGTAATTCAAAACCAAATACAATACTTAAGATGCTACAGGGAATAAGCCTGTTCTGGAGAGATGGACTAGAAAATTTAAGATAATTTACATTTCAATTTCTTAGAGTTTATGCTTTTACAGAAAAAAAGCATTAAAAATACAGTGACAGAATATGTGAAAGTTGCAAGAAGTAAAAAATTAATAAATACAACTTGTTGAAAAACATAATGGCCAATATCCTGTGCATCATTTTAGACAATGTTTCAAAAAAATAGTTCCCTTTTGTTTTTTGCCTGCAGACTATGGAGACAATTCAATTATTTCCAGTATATGAATTTATTTGTTTCCAGTATAGATATTTGACTTTGAGTTTAAACGAGTCCCGTGATTTGTGGTTTCGACTTCACGTTTATTAGGAGTTTCTAATTTTGAAAATGTGCTGAACAGCACGTTCACAAAATAACTGTCATTAAAAAAAATACAGCCAAGGTTTTCTTAAATGCAAATATACCATTGAAACTAAATAATGCAAGAGGTTCTCTTGAATTTGTACTAACCTGGAAGACTCCATAAGCCAGCAATTTCCAAAGTTCTTAATTTCTTTTCTAGTTCTGCCACTCGGTTACCTAGAATTCTTGGAAAAAGAAAACAAAAACAAAAGCTAGGGATAGTCAGCTGAGATAAGCTTCCTTCTTATACTAAGGTAACCAAAGCCCAATTGCTTACAGACTACAGCTGAATTTTTAACTTGTTACTTCACTAGTGTACTAAACCTGTACACGGTCATCTCTTCTCACTAATGGCAATGGGCAACCTCTCCCAGAGTTAAAAGAAAATGAAATAGAGTTATCTAATCTATCCCATGACTTTAAAAAATAAAAAAGGTCTGGGATGTACGGGACATTCAGCCTTTGTCCTTTGGTAAAGATGAAGAATAGCAACTCACAGTATATCTACTTCCTCACCTGAAAATATGTCTTCCCAGTTATTTTTAATTTCTCTTACAGCAAAAAGCAGAAGATAAAAGCTATGCAGACAAAATGCAGAAAACTCAAGACAACATTTAGATAGATTTTAAAATTTTAAACCACAATTTTGACATAGTCCTTTATTCACAGAGGTTTCTCTATCACTAAGATTGCTTAAAATGGCAAAGAATATCTTTTCCGCTACATCTTTTCTTTTTGTGCTGAACTCTGTTTTCTACTTCACTAAAAAGCTTCAAGCTCTTTAGTGCCTTTATCACCCACTCCTAGTTTTCACTGCATTTCTTGGGTCATCTCTTCTTTTGTATCTGATTCCTACAAAACGCTATTTGCAGCTAGCTCTCCTGCAGGATTTAACTTTTAGTCTTAATTCTCTCCCCAGATCAAATGAGAGATTTCTATCTTGCAAAGAAAGCTCTTTTTTCCAATGATTTTTTTGAAAGTATTTCTCTCGCAGGCACAGCAAGTCTCCTGGAGTCAGAAGTCTTTAAATAAATCCCAAACAATACTCAATAGAGTGAGAAACCTGGACGAGGCAGCAATTCTAAACATGACAGCAGAGATAATAGACAGCGAGTTTTACTCATCAAATTACAGCAACAGGATAAGTCAGTTAAATTTGAACTGAATGCTGAGAAGCAGCATATCACAACACAGCTAGGCAACAGCATCTTCCCATGCTCACCTGAGCTGTGCAATACTGCACTGCGTGCT
The DNA here is from genome assembly GCF_037157495.1 of Lathamus discolor. Classification (NCBI taxonomy): domain Eukaryota; kingdom Metazoa; phylum Chordata; class Aves; order Psittaciformes; family Psittacidae; genus Lathamus; species Lathamus discolor. The sequence goes on along the minus strand of NC_088884.1, from coordinate 146,357,812 downwards.
CTCCAATGAGGGTTTTATGCTGCAGACATTTGAGTATACTGGGAATGTCATTACTGACAAGATGGCAAAATCTGGGAAGGACATGAAGAACAGCAAACCCTGCAAATATCAAAGGGGCTAGAAAAACTGATTAACAAGGACTATTTTTTAAATCTCTACATGAGGGCTCTGCAGTGACACTATAAAAGCCTGTAAGCATTTTAAAGATTACAAAAATATCAACATGAGAGAGAGAATGTAAAAGAGAAACAGAAAGCTTTTAATAGCTATCAAAGAAAGCACTGACAGGTACAAGGGTGTGTAGCAACTAACAAACAAACAGTCCATCACATTTACAAGCAAAGGAGAGAAGACATTTGGGAGCAGTTACGTTTATTTCCCCATTAAAACTCAGTAATCAAATAGGTTACCAAGGTTATGACGGATCTGTTACTGTCTTCTCCAACGACAATTAAAACTGTTCAAGTCTAGATTTCACTTTCAGAATGCTTTCATCATAAGAGACTCAGCCTTAACTCTATTTTTGTATCCCAGTGCATGCCAGACATCCAGCAACTCCGCTCTGCAGTGCAAAGGTGATGGAGAAAGACACAGAGCAACTTTCAAGAAGCTCTACTGGGAGCCCACTCCTATCTTTGTGTCTAAGGTCCCACCAAGGTTCAGCTGAAGAACATGGAGTTCCCCTGACTTAGAGGGGCAGGAAATAGACAGAGATTCCATGTCATATTAGCTTATCGAGGGAGATGACAAAACAATGTTGATTTGGCTAATGACTGTCACCACAAATGGGTCACAAGTTTAGTACTTCTGCCAGGAAAAGAAAAAATCCTTATTATTTTCATAAGTAGTTCACCAGTAGTTCCAGGGCAGAAAACTGTGGAAAGATACTGCCCTCTCTGTCAGCTAGCCTATCACAGAAAGAAACTCAGCCTTCATCAAGTTCAGTTATTGCTACTGCTCTTGTTACTCAGACAATAGCAAAGTCACTTTTCTTTTACTTCTCTTAAATGTTATAATTCATTTATCAGCTGTACCACATGATTTCTAAAAGTTTTGGAGGAAATATATCCTGATAATTCCTGCTGGATCCTCAGAAGAGGTGCTGAGCTATTTTTTAACTTTTGTTGCAGGTTGTCACATAGAAGGATCATTCTGCTGCTCTGAACAATGGTTGGCAAAAAGAGAGGACAATGCTTAACCCTATTCCTTTCATTCAGTAAGAGAGCAAAATACATCCAGTGATGTGTATGATTCTAGTTTGCTTCAAGCCACGTTATCTGAAGATAGCTATGGGAGAAATGAACCCTACATAAAGCTGCAAGTTCTTACAGAACCATTTTTTGAAAAACAGATGTGCAAGCAAACCTGAACACCATGTGGCTTATCCCATTCCTTTCTTTCCCCTGTGATCTCCAGATAATTTGCCATCTCCATATGTGAAGATGGAGAGAAGCTGTGTGAAGACTGAGCTGTGGTGGCCTGGAACAGCAGGTATTTTTAAAGGGGCTGAATAGGTTGGTAGCATCAAATTCCCTAATCTATTTTCTTATCTCTAGCCAAAGTGGACCAGATCCTTTGACTAAAGTACAAGGATCATGTTGACAAAGGTGCTGACAGCTATTTCTGTGGTTCTCTGGTCCTGTGTCTAATGCAATGAGGAAGTTAGTCTAAACCTCCCTCCAGGATAAGGTTTAACAGAAATCTGTTTACATAACAGCAGCAATGCTCCCACCTGAATTTAGAAGCTCCCTGCTGGCTTTTCCATGCTTCCCAACATACATGGCTGTAATCTGAAGGGAGCTGTGCTGATTTACAGCACCTGAAATCTATTCACCTCACTTTCAATTTAGATCTTGCTACAGAAGGCATACAGACACCATCATCCAAATGTCTGTTAATAGGGTCTGTCACAGTCATGTATCTAGTTCTATACATCACATGGAAACATTTACAGACTGACACAATCCTTTTTGCCACTTTGGTCATGACTGAGCTCGCCCAAGTTAGAACTGTTAAAATTAGTCCAACATGACCAAGTAGCAGAGCAGCTTCTACTGCAACTTCATCTGGCTTACATGGGTTCTGGCGATTTCAGGAATAAACTGCACTAAAAAGAATGCCTAATAAACTGTTTACTGCTGGTGGAAGAAAAAAGATTTTTATCCACTTGCTAGGCACGGTTAGGACTGTTTATTTTTGCATTTCTGCAACTATTTAATCTTGCAAGACATTACTGCATAGAGAACTCATTTATAACTGCCTTTTGAAATTAAGCTAATGTGCTTGTGAGGAGAAACATAGGATGCTACTTAAAACTTAGCAGTACTGGCTACCAATCACCTGGGGAAAATGACCTGTTTTCTTCCCAAACAACTTTTTTTTTTTTTCTTAAAAGTGGGGCTAGAAAAATAAAGGCTGGATTTAGCCTACTTGTTCCTAGGCACATACTCCCACAGCTCCTTTTATCATTGGCACATATTTAGAAAAGCGACAATTGTAATAGTGTGTCTGTTCCAAGAGCAAGTGGCAACAGATGTTTTTAACAACAGCATAACGTCAGAAAGTCAACTTCAGCAGCATATCCAAATTCTAATCTACATTTTAAAAACCTACTATCTTGTTATTGCTTCAGTTAATCAGAAACCAAATCTACCAATCTACCATTCTGCTATTGTAAATTTACACAGCCATCTCTCAATCTGCAAGCAACAAAAGAGGTTTTAGTTTTACAGTAAGTTAACTGTTTGGAGGAGAGTAAGTTCATACAGTCTGAAAAGTCTCATTTACTGATAACAGAATCACTAACAGGTCAATCATCTACCAAATATCAAACTCAGAATTACCCTTAATGAAACAACTACCCCAAAACCTCACATTCTTTATCCAATAAATCTCACTTTCTTCGAACAACAAACTCACAGAGTAACCGTGCCCTCCAAACATGCTCTTCGTGCAGGCAAAGCCAGGCAAACAGGACAGAGGAGTGAAGAAGCAGACTTCTTCTACCTTCCAATTTATGTAATACTTTTTGTCATTACAATTCTCTCTAGCCCCATATCTTTCTCAGCTTCCTGCTTTGGAGAACGGAGAAATATCTTCAACAAAAGAATGCATCTTCTCTTAGTGCCAGTTTATGGATCTGTTTTACTTGTGCACTCTGACAGATGGGCAGTTTCTTTTCAGAAATCAGCAGTCTTATCTTGTAACTTCTTGCATGGCAGACAAGTGCCCCCAATAACCAGCTAATGTACCTCAAAAAAGGGATGTTTTTCCCTTATGTCCTATCTTGCATTTCCCTTTTCCACTTTGATGTTTTTGTGCCTTAAGTGTTTCTACTTGAAATAGTTCTCGTTCCTTCTAGCTTCTTAAAAGCATCTTTAATCCAACTAAAGCCAAAGGTCACAAAAAGAATGAGTATACCATACAAGAGTGCTGCTGAGGCTCTTCACTCAACTTGCCCAGGATTTATCCTTTCCTTTTCCCCACCTTCCAAAGCATCTTGAGTGAATACAACACTACAGCTCTGAGCACAGTCCTGACCTGGGAGAGATGTGGACTGTCTCCTCCCTCTAAGACCTGAACTTCTATTAGGCACAGAATAATAGCTCGTGCACACATCCAATCTCTACTCTTGTGGCTATGTATGGCCATTTGGGTATGCAGATGAAAGAATCGTATCTCCTTGCGAAAGCAGACCCATACTCAACAGTTGAAAGCCAGACAGTGGCATCAGAAAGTGAAGCCATCATAGTAGTGATACAGTTGAGAGATACAAAATTAAGAAAGAAGGTTGCTTTAGTTATAGGCAAGAGTATGCAAACTAGAACACTGAGTAATGACACAATATCTGGATGTAAAAGGCTGGTTATACCTGGAATAAAATATAACAAGCAAAAGTTGTTCTCTGAATGTTTTCCTTCTGATGCCACACTAGCAGTGAGAAGGGAGTAAGCAGGCGTTAGCCCTTCATTAGCACTGCTCAGTGCAGGAACTCCTCTTGCATTCCATGACACATTCACAGACATGAACTGACTGAGCTGCCATCAGTTAGGTATGGGCTACATTTTCACTGCTTTAGTCTCCCTTTAGGCATCTGCTTTCTCAAGAGTATTAAGAGTGGCTATAAACTGCTCCTCTACTTCTATTGCCACATCACTAAGAATTATGCAATAGAGTCTGCCTAGTATCAGAGTTATCAATTTTCAAAATGAATCATCTATTCTAGTGCAATACATTTTACTTCGGTACTACTCCTTCTGTTCATGAAAGATGTCTGCTCATTTCTGGCATCTGGTCCTGATGTGCTTTTGAGAAGCCTGAATAACCTCTGATTACCAGTACTGACTCAGTGGTAAAGAAATAGATTAAAAAAAAGGGGGAAAAAAAAAGGAAAAAAATTAAAAATACCCCGGAGCACAGAATCATGAACTCTTCCCTAGCTCTGATTTTCATACACTGCATAAGGACAAGAAGAATGTCAGAAAATGTGTCAAAAATGACTACATTCTGCCATGATAGGAGCTGTGCAAGACACAAAGAATTCTACTGATGAGTAGAACAGCTGAGGGTAAACAAACTCTCCCTGAAAGTTCAGTTCACAGTTAAAAAAAAAAAAAAATCACACAGTAGCAATCCAACCATGTTTATCTTTTCCAAATTTTGGCAAAGTAACTATAGGAGCAACAGCTATCATTTGTATGACACACAGGCTGCTAGCCTGTGACAAATGTTACACTAAAACCTTTCAGATCCTTTTCTAGGTGCAACATTTACTATGCCCACAGTGTTCATTAGCAAATTCCTACAAACTGGTAACAAACAATTACCACATACCTTCTCCAGTTCAAGGGTGTCCCTCCTCCCAGCGGCTTTTCTTTAGCCCTCCCTATGACTACCTGCTGCAAGTCCCCCCTGTGTTATTGTGGTTTATCTTAAACCTGAGCAGCAAACCTTGCCCAGTAGAGGCAGACAGGTCTCTTGTCAACCCCAGGCTTTACTTTGAAAACGCAGTTTTTCTCTAAACACATACTTGATCTTAAAACCTAAAGAACCCACCAGTTAACAATGACAATGAATTTTCTGTGAAAATGGATCTTCTTTCGCATTTCCTTGAAACTCTCCCAAAACTATGACTTTTCCTGAGCTTGGCAAGTTCTATTTTACTTAGAATTCATGCAACCTACTTGTTGGTTTGCCTTTGGTGTTGTATGACCATGTTTTTCTCATGGATAGTTTCCAGCAATGCAGTGGCCAGTGACTTGAGATCTGAAATGGACTGTGGTGTGGCTGGTAGGCTACATCCATGATCCTCCGACAACAACTCTTGGACTGTAATATTAAAAACACAAATGAGTTTTGGCTTCTCATGTAGCGAGACATGACACAAGCATTTACTTAGCATTAAAGAACTTTCTCATTACTGAAATTAATACAGATATTGTTCCTTCCACTTACAATCAAAACCAAAAGCCCAGAAATGGCATAAAGATGGTGGCTTTCTAAGCTGATAATTATTCCACAGCAATTGCCAGAACAAATATAGGCAGACATACCTTATGTTAACTTAACTCTGCTTTTGGAAAACTATTTTTGTTCAGAAGGAAACAAGCTCATTCTTCTACAGGCCTACAAATCAGTAAAAAACGGTCATTTCTCTCCCACTTACATTAGAACATAAGCCCACAAAGAAGCTTTTATATTACTTTTAAGAATAATTACATCCGTCAGGTTATTTAAGACTGACGCTAAAATATAGTCAACCATGAACTCTTCCTCTGCAGCTTTTAGAGCCTGTACCTCTCAACTATATCAGACAGTTTGCTAGTATTGCTAACTTCAGTAACTAGAATCTGGCTGTGCCTCTTTTTGTATATAATATAATTTATCTGTATGTATGAAAGTACATGGAGAAGAGGACAGAAGAGAAGTCAAAAACAGAACAGCAAGTTTCAACCTACCATGACAAATGCTACTGATCTTGTGTGTATGAATACACCAACACCTAACAGTAGGGTGCCAGGTGTACAGTTTTGCTCAAAGAATTTTCTCTTCCCTTTTCTTTCCTAACCTTGGTATTTTCTTTGAAGGGTAGAAAAAGAGATTACTCCATTTTGCTACCCATGAAGAAACATGGGACAACAGGCTTTCTCGCAAAACATCAGAATGTAAAAGCTTCTAAAAACAGTAGCAGAAAACCTGACTTAGGGCCCCTCCTCTGCCACCTAGTCTATGAATTGACTAGGAATACGAATTGTGATTACCATTCTTAGCAGAGCAAAGAGATGAATAAACAAGTTATTTGCTAGGGTAAAGCTGCAGAAAGGTTTACAGATTTTAAAAAAGATAAGACTGACGGGGGAGAGAATGAATGACAAAAGTAACAAAAGGAGCAGCAGTACCGAAGAGGCAAATTTCATACTCTCAAGTCAACTGAGAAAAGGACAAAAAATTAACACATAATAATTAACAGGAAAGAGATGAAAGATTTTGGTTTGGCTGGTAAGGAAAGGGTTACTGAAATTAAGAGGTAAGACAGAAAGAGGAAGGAATTCAGTAGGATAAGCAACACCATGCTGCACTGATGTAATACCTTGCTTTGCAGACAGGACTCCAGTCAGAGCACTGCTACTTGATCTACCATGAGTCTTTGAATTCTTTCGTCTCTCTAGTGCAGTCTAAGGAAACAACAAACATCTTGTTTAGAAAAACAGTAGCTAACAAACCCTTTCGTTAAGAGTAAAGAAACTGGAACTTTGTATTTTGGTCTCAGAACAACTCTGCAGGCCCTAGAGCTACCTAGAGTTACCCATAGTAACTCGTGGGAGTGTGATCCCTGGAGTACTACTGTCCAGCCAGAACAGTCTTTGCAATGTTACAAAGACTCATCCTATCTCACTGCTCTTTACTGTAGTCTCCCCCACCCACAACCCCAATATATTTTTAAGACTTGCCTACTGTTTAATCGTCTGAGTGCCAGTGAATATACTGCAGTATCCTGCAGAGAATAACAGTTGGGAACAAAATCAGACTTTTCCCAGAATTTCTTTGGATAGGCTTCAAAGGGAAAGCTCAGGCTCCTCTATCAGTTTCTAGAAGCCCTTTCAGTAGCAAATACTGACTTTCAGGAATTAGCAGAATGATCCTGCTACAGAAGTCCAGCTCTTCCAAAACAACTGCAGTTCTGTGAAACTGAGTCCACCAAAATGCTCACTTCTCACCAATAAACTAACTCACACTCTGACATACCCAAGTCACAAGTGTGAACAGACACTGAAATTGGTACTTTGAGGAACTTTGTTCACACACAAAAAGCAATTAGTGCTGTGACTGTTTCATAGTGACCTAAATGGTTAAGAAGTCCTATTGACAGTCCTAAGACAACCCTTCTCATGCCCTGACAAGCAGCCCTCCCCTCCCACACCCCAAAATCACTTGCAGAAGGAAACAGAGTGCTTGACTTCAGGAAGAGCAACAGTATTTTTCCCTCAGGATTCAGTCCTGAAGGTTTCATGCCAAACAGCATGTATCTTAAGCCAGGAATGGAAGAACAACGAAGACGTAGCAATCATTAAGACATCTGAAGAAATGTGTGGCCATTAGGGAAAAGGGAAATGATGCCTGCTTGTGGCAGCAACACAGCTGCAGTCATTCACCACACACTGCATGACATGCTACTTTTTACCTACTATCAGGCTGAAAGGCTGATCACCCTCCCAGCAGCAGGAGAGCTTCAACACAGAACTTAAAAATACTTAATTCATTTTTCTAAATACTCAGTGTGTAGCCTTTTGTACTACATCAGCTAAGAAGCCTACAAGGAAGGCTGATCATGTAATATGTATACATACTAATATGGTCAGAGTGTTAATGATGGATTTTTCTTTGAAGACACAGTTTTATTCTTTAAATGTATATGAACATGAGAATAAACAATACCCTCTGTGAACAATGAAGCACAGTTTAGATGATAAACTGAGAGGATCTTACCTTATATTTAGTAATATTAGACTTCAGAAGGTTGACTTCCTCTTGAAGTTGTTTTAATCTTTCTTGAAGATACCTGAAAAAGAAACATAATCCTTTACTTCATGTTACCTTCAAGTACTGCCTCAAGCACTCCCCTGTACTATTTGGTACGGCCTGTCTTTGAACTACTGAGAGGTTTTTTCCCTCTGCAGTTCTGTGAGGGATAAAATAACAAAATCTTACTGCTCTTGACCCCATAAAACTTTAAGTAGGGAAACAAATGGCATGAGGAAAGGACCAAAGGCTCTTTGGTTCGATTTGTCAAGTAGGATGCACAACCATTTTATATCAGTCCTTAGGTTTTGGGGGAGGGAAGCTAAAAGGATGTATTTATGGCTAGATGAAATAGGAAGCATTTAGTCGTGTCCTCTGTACTTGAAGGTTTGTGAGATGGACACATGAAGATTTGTATGTATGTCAAAACAAGACTCAACTATGCAGAACATTTGCATTGCAATATCCATCACTTACATGGCACTTCTCATTAGCAATCACAAAGTAGAAAATTTAACAGCATAGTTGAAAAATGGTATAACTGAAAGAGTACAGTTCTTCCTAATACAGTTTATGTGCTTGGATTAGATGGCTATTTCCACATAGGAAAATAGTTTTTTCACATATAAAGGGTTTATGAAATACCCTCTTTCATGTAGTGCAACTGCAACTGAATTAGGGTTTGTGAAAATTTAAGTATTTCATAGGAAATAAAAAAAACCAACATCTCACTGCCAGGGAAGCAGGAGGCTTAAATTGATACAGAACTCTGTAGGCCACCAAAACAGAAAAAACCACTGGAGTTGCTGGGAGGAAGCAATGCCTTTGGTATTACACTTTCCTATCTGGAGTATAAGTCTCTATAAATAGAAAGTGTCTTACAAGATCTATTACACTTTAAGGCAATTGTTGACATTAACGGAGGTGTCTGCTATGGCTCTGTCAGTGACTCCAGTCTGTCACTGACTCTTAGCAGAGACCATAAGCCACATTTTTTTCCCAAGCAAGTGGCAAAAATATCTGTTAACTTTTATTCTTGGATCTATTTGATCTGAAGTTTTGTTGTGACTGACTTCCTGATGCTCCTATTAAAGCAATACACTGCTTGCTCTAGGGTAACAGTAAGGTTTGCAGTGCACTCACCTGTTCTCCATACACAGAGCATCTACGTCGATGATACGGTTTTCATGCCCTCCTAAGACATGATTAAGTTCTTGGTTTAGTCTGTCAGACTTATCCTGGTAAAAAGAGCGTTCCTCTTTCACATCTTGTAACTCATCCAGTGCAGCCTGAAGATCGTATCTCAGAGTCTCAATCTGAGAAAAAAAAGGAGAGCTGTATGACTATTTTGACATTTAAACAACTACATAGCACCCAAACTGAAAACAACAACAGCACTGCACTGCATGTCTGAACAGGACTGATACTGGAGAGTTAAGAGTCTTTCCAAAGCCCATAACCCCTGGTACTTTTATTCTATTTTAGTATTATTTGATTAATTTGAAGTTAAGTAACTTTAGCAGTTAAACTTGTTTTACAAAACTTCTAGAAACCAATTAAAATGTAACAGCAAAAGAAACCTTAATCCACACTATGCTTCTGCTACAAACATATGAAGCTGGTTTTAGCACGTAATTTCTAGGAATTGTGGAATGAACTCAACTGAGTAAGAATGTGGCAAATTTGGAAGATGATAAAAAAGTCTGTAAGGGAGAATATACACTAATGTACTCATTTCAGCAATAAAGTTCCACAGAACAGGAAAAAGAACTACAAAAAGTATAAAATAAACCAGCATGGAGTTGACAGAGTAAGGTTTGCTATAGCAAAAAGGTGAAGGAGTGCAGCTCCTTCAAGAATAGAGAGCTTCAAACTTCCAAGAGGAAGAAACAGAGAGTGTGAGAAAAGTCTGCAATGAGTTGAGAAGTCTCCAATGGCACTTAAGGAAACACTGGTAAGTCAGGAAGGAAAACAGAAGACCATGTGAAAAGAGGCCAGATGATGAACAGTGAGAATATGAGCTTGGGAACAGAGATACCAGAGAGAATCACATTGGAAGAAGACCAACCAAGTGCAGCCAACAGTCCTTCTGGCAAGCTAAAGTAACACTGCACTTGAGTGAACACTGAAAAACAAGAAATATACCTTCTCCTGGGTCACAGAATGGCTTATTCAGGGTGGAACTGGTTGGAATGAATGCATGAACACAACTCCCCAAAATTTTACAGAAAGCTATCTATCAGGATTAGGGAAGCAGTCTGATGAACTGGATGCTGCATGGTACATAGTATTAATACAGGTAGCGAAAAGAGGCATGGTGCAAGAAATTTTCTAAAGACAAAGAAATACCTAAAAGGCAAGAAGAAGAGGAGACTAACAGCACTATTACAGACAATTTGATTCAGAGAGTATCTTTAGGAGTTGCATCAGCAACCACATATTGCGTTAAAATACTTTTAACAGCTTTCACTAATAAGTCTCTTTCATCAACATGCATCAACAATATTCAATTGTCACAAGTTGTTGCTGCACATTATAAGAGATCCAGTAATTATTATATTATATTATTATTATAATATTATTATAATGTTATTATAATATTATTATATTATTATTATAATATAGTAATATATAATGTATTACTATATTACTATATAATAGTAATATAGTAATTATTATTATAAGAGATCCAGTAATCTAGAGAAGAAATTCCTGGGAGTAGGAAACTCACTCTAACCATGTATGCATGCTTAAGTTAGTGCTCAATAACAACTATTCCAGTAAAAATCCCAACATCCTCACCACTATTTGCAATGTTAATCAGCTACCAGCCCTCCAAACACAACAGAAGCAGTAATTTACTTGTGACTGCACTAGCCCTTTAAAACACAACAATATATGCCCATTTAGTTATTACTTGTTCTCGAGCCTTCTCCAGTTGTTGAACAAGGTCCTCCCGTTCATGTGCTGCAAAGTGGCGAGCCCCAACTTCATCATCTCCAAGTCTTTGCTTTGCTATTGTCATTCGAAGGAGCTGACATTACAAAAACAGATTTGGTAAGCAAGAGAACACAGGCTATAGCATCACAGTACATTTGCATTAGGAAGAGCAAAGCTGTTACAGAATTCATCTCTTCTGGGCCAAACAGCTGGTATTATTTAAACCAGAGGGAATTTTCTGAGCTGAAGGCTCAATCTTCTTCTCAGTGAAAACTTCCAAACATGCAAATCATCAACAGGAGCTGAATTAGCCCCTGCAACAATAAGTCACCGGAGTCCACAAAGATGAAAAACCAAATAAACACTGACACCTGATCAATGTTTTTAAGGAGTGACAGGATCTAATCCTGGTCAGACTAAAACTAGAGAATTCTCAGAAAGCCATTTTCAGATGTAAATCTTAGAATTCTCTGCAGCAGAGATCTCCTACTTAAGAATAAAAAGGCACAAAGTGGCTTCATCTTCTGATACCACTTAAAACCCCACTGTGCCACATCAGTGCAGAATTTGAATTAACAGCTGCTAATACATTTTCTTGTGCACTGTATTTTTCATCTCCTCACAAAAGTTAATTCATTTTAACATGAATTAACAAAAAAATAGGCCAACAACAGAAAGACCTGGCCAAATGCTAAACAACTAATAAACTCATGAGCTTTGTGACTGCTGAAAATAGCCTGACTTGAATTAATACACAGTTATATTTGATATCCAAAGCAAAAAGCAACTACCTTTTAAGAATAATGGAGCATTAAAATAACAGTCTATAAGGCATTCAGCATTTACAGTTGTTTATGCTGAGTAAAACAAGGCAAAAGTGTTGCCTCCCCATGGCCTCATTTGTAGGAGCTTCACAGAGACTAGAGAAACCCACCACAATAACCAGCCTGACCTTCCCCGTATCTTTGACTGCACCAAGGAATTAATGTACATCATTATATTGCAGAGTTAGAAAAAAAATCAATCTTCTGAAGTAGAAGATTGTACATTAAAATCTATCTTTGGTATTTATGGGATGCCAGTCACCATAGCTGCAATGTGCCAATTAAAATCCTGCTGATGCAAGACAGACTACCAAAATCATCCTTCCCACTTATTTCAGCTCCAGTTCAGTGCAAGTCACTGAAGCTAGTACAACTTGTTCTGATAAGCACTCTACTTGTTCAGGGAAAGCTGTGCCCCCAAAAGTAACTGGTTTTGGCAAACTACATTTCCCTATCCCCACAGGGAAAGTACAGACCACTGCACAGTTAGTAAGGCTGAATGGATCCTAGGAGATGTAATTCTTATTAATTTCTTTATCAAAACAAGTCAATCAAAAAGGCAACTAGCAAATCCTGGAATGGCTTCATAGCTATGGGACGTTAGCTTTTTTGTAACACTAAAAGGCTGATGAACAAAAGGTGTAGTAATGTGCTTTAATTCATAGAATAGTAGAATAGTTAGGGTTGGAAAGGACCTCAAGATCACCTAGTTCCAACATCCCTGCATGGGCAGGGACACCTCACACTAAACCATGTCACCCAAGGCTCTGTCCAGCCTGGCCTTGAACACCGCCAGGGATGGAGCACTCACAACCTCCCTGGGCAACCCATTCCAGTGCCTCACCACCCTTACAGTAAAAAACTTCCTCCTTATATCCAATCTAAACTTCCCCTGTTTAAGTTTTAACCCGTTACCCCTTGTCCTATCACTACTTTCCCTAATGAAGAGTCCCTCCCCAGCATCCCTATAGGCCCCCTTCAGGTACTGGAAGGCTGCTCTGAGGTCTCCACGCAGCCTTCTCTTCTCCAGGCTCAACAGCCCCAACTTTCTCAGCCTACGTTCATATGGGAGGTGCTCCAGTCCCCTGATCATCCTCGTGGCCCTCCTCTGGACTTGTTCCAGCAGTTCCATGTCCTTTTTGTGTTGAGGACACCAGAACTGCACACAATAGTCCAAGTGAGGTCTCACAAGAGCAGAGGGGCAGAGTCACTTCCTTCGACCTGCTGGCCATGCTACTTTTGATGCAGCCCAGGGTACGGTTGGCTTTCTGGGCAGCGAGCGCACACTGCTGGCTCATGTTCATTTTCTCATCGACCAGCACCCCCAAGTCCTTCTCTGCAAGGCTGCTCTGAATCTGTTCTCTGCCCTGCCTGTAGCTGTGCCTGGGATTGCTCTGACCCAGGTGTAGGACCTTGCACTTGGCATGGTTAAACTTCATAAGGCTGGCATCAGCCCACCTCACAAGCGTTTCAAGGTCACTCTGGATGACATCCCTTCCCTCCAGCGTATCAACGGAACCACATAGCCTGGTGTCACTGGCAAACTTGCTGAGGGCGCACTCAATCCCACTGTCCATGTCACCGACAAAGATGTTGAACAAATTCAGCTAGATTAATTCAATTTCTAGAATCTCTTGCTAGTGACAGAAGTAGTAAGAAACAAACGTAAAGAACATTTTGAGGACTCAATCTTGTTCAGAAAAACTGGAAATGGGAAGGGGAAATCACACTTTGCTAATGCCTCCAATGCCTGCAGCAGAGCAGAACTTCTGCGTACGCTCAGCACCAGGCTGGGAACTGGATCAGAGCTGTGACTCATGCACTATGACCAACTCTCCTCTAGCCCGGGAGGGGGTGACGCAGAAAATGCAATTATAACTTCAAGCAATTATTATTTGCAAGGTCAAAGAGTCTGCCAATGAAAGGAGAACTCTCTATTTACTCCTGATTTTGAAACAAAAAGAACAATAAGGAAAAAAAGGTATGAAGTCTTATGAAAAGAATGCTTCAGGAATCCAAGTTCAGCCAGTAAAAGTAGCATTCTAAACATACATAAAGTAAAATACCAATCCATAAAACAACAGAGTGCTTCTTGCAGATAGTTGGCCAATCAGAGAGTTGACAGGGCAGAACAGGCCAAATCCTTTAATTCTGCATTGTGAATGTTTCATGAGGAAGCACCACCTGCCATAAAATTCTCCCCTGAAAATGCTGTGACCCAAAGAGACACTACATGTTATGCCAGAGCGTTAAGGGTTTATTCCACATATTAGTGCTTTGTTATAAACTTTATACACCTGCCCTCTGGCTGCTGTATTTTTATTTCAGTCATTCAGGAATCACTGAGGAAAAGAACGTTCAAGTTTATTTTGCAGCTAGAGAACAGGTTAACGCTACCCCTCGGGATTCTGTGAACAGCAGCCACAGCACAGTGGATTTAAATTAATGGCACCTTATCAGAGATAGCTCCTGTTTGTCAAGAACCCACGGATTGTTAACCAAAACAATCCAGTGCTGCAAGCCACTAGTCTTTATTATTTTAAATCCACAGCTTTTTCTTAATCAGTGTCCACCAAAATAATGATTTATAAAACAGCAACTCTGTTACAGCCCAACAATGCCCCAAACAGGCTTCACTGCAATAGCTGCTGTGCAGGCTAGGAGTCCACAAACAATGCCTGTGCCCAAGCTGTACATTCCTGACTCACAATAAAACATGCAGAAGGGAGAGGGAAACAAGCACAACCAGTAAATTCTTTGTGGAAGGCAGAAACCATCGTGCTTAGCCAGTCACTGACAGCAACTGTCTTCACCACGGTGTCTACAAAATCTTAAAAAGTGGACTGGAACTATGCAAATTTGCTACTTAAAGTCCCAGTTCTGCCAAGACATATGCACTGCATTTCACATTTCGCACTGCTGCTGCATGAATGATTGTCTGCCTTATAATAACAAACTGTCAGTAACACAGCAGCCATTATTATCCATGCATCTTCCTCTTTCTTAGCACTGCCCTCGACAGCTTACAAAACCATTTCTTTGTGTGGGTAGGCATTCAACTGAAGGCAACTGAGTCATCTAATCTTCCAGAAGCCTCTAGCTTCTCTTACGCTTTCTATTTTTACCCTTTTACAAGACAGAATTAGATTTCCTAACTATCTTCTCCTAAGTTTCAGTAATTGTTCTCCAAGCACGGCTGCCAGAACATTAGGAAGAAAAAAGGTTTACAAATAACTATCATAAACACAGAATAGTCTTCATGTGTCAGAGCTGATAAGAGATTGCGATCAGTCATAAAAATAAATAGTCTTAGGTATCTGTTGGTGGAGCGCTGCAGTCTATTGCTGTATTTCTCAAACTGCAGCAACAAATCCTTCCAGAAACTGCCTGAAAAAGTTGTATTATCTGTGCCAACAGAATTCTAGTTGAAATTAAAGGAAAAAAACAATCCTGTTAAGCCAAATGCAAGTGATTTGTTATTGCTAACTAATGGCATACTTCATGTGATTCCAACAAGTAAAATGCCACTAGTTTAAGGTCTTCTTGCTAATCCAAGTGACTGTATCCTACTAGCAGCAAACACTAAAGTGGTGAAAAACAAGTCAAGGCATCAAAACATTCCCTTGTCCATAAGAGCTGATGTGCGATATTTAAAGAGGTTTTTTTTCTTTTTTGGTCCTACAAAGCTCCTGCCACCCAGTGACAAAGCCTGTATGAGTCACCCCTGCTCAGACACAGGCAGAATTGTTCGTCCATAAGCAGCTTCACTTGCTGCAAAAGCAGCTGTTTGTTCATCTCTTGCCAGAAGTAAGGTTGACGTAGACCAGCTGGGCACGATGCCCTCCCTCACTCTGGAAAAAGCAGAGAGAAGAATGCAGGGGGAAAATGTAAGAACAAGCAAATTATTATAGTTCTTTGTTTTTGTATATACCATGCATTATCTGGACTCCAATGCCTGAAGTAACCCAGCTGCCAGTACAGGAGAACTGATGAGCAGAACAGAATGGCTTCGGGAACAAGCCTAGAATTTTATCACGGAAGCTGGGAGGGAGCAAAATCTGACACAGGAGGAGCATGTTAAATCCCTCAGAGAGATAGCAATGCTTTTTTAGGCACTTCAAAACCCAGCAACCTGACTAAAATAAGCTCTATTTCTCATTTACTAGGAAAGTGAAGAATGTGTTCCAGAAATGAAAATCCTAGTCTAAATTAATCCCTGTCTGATGCAGTCCTTTCCTCCCCCTCTTTATTTAGTGATGCACTATTCTGCACCTTTCGGAAAGAGCCATGGTGGGCAGAATACCTCTTTTTGTATTCTTCCATTCGTTGTGAGGATTATGGATTTAAATTCATGCTGAGAGTACAGATGTTACAAAGATTACCAGCTAATATCAAGTGAACCCACAGAGGCAAATCTAAACAAAGCCAGTTCAAGCACAGAAAAGTAGGCTCTGTGTCACCTAGATTGTATTGTTATAAGCAATCGGAATAGGTACATAACCTTGATATTTAAATATGCCATAGTTTTACTACCTTTGTGTTCTGTTTACACTTACAAACCCTTGTTATCTGTTCAGGACTGGCTTGGGAAAGGCTGTATGGCATAATATTGGTACTGAAGAACTGCAAGGCACTGTGTTCTACACTGTTATACAGTTCAAACAATAACATGCAAATGAAAAGAAACACTGAAAAAGCTGGTCTTTGAAGACTTGAGCAAGTGACAGTGAATGCTGTGCATGCTACAAATTCAGGTTTTCCTTAACCCTTTCCCAGCTCCCTACACACCTTCAAGGTAGTCTTTTGTGATAAATAATGAATAAAACTTCATTACCACAATATACTTGAGTTTAAAATAAAATAAATAAAATTGACTTACATGGAAAAAAAAACCCAAAACCAAACCAAACATCTGAAAAATTAAAAGCTGCATCATTTTTTATTCACATTTTTAAATCCAGGAACTTTAAACCATAGTTGAGGGAGAAAAGTTATCATTCATTATTTGTTTCATTTTTTACTTCGTTAACCACCTCGACTCTCAAATTCAATCTCTCAGTAGTTTGATCTCTGAATGTACTTTTGCATACAGCTCCAGCTGTGAATGTTACACACATTTGCCTTGAGTTTAAATATTTCAATTAACAGAGACAACAGGAGTTTGATTAATACCAAATGGCAGATTTTGAGCAATGTTCCATATAACTCGCTAAATTTAGCAATAAAATATATTGGTTATGTAAGGGTAATAGGATGAGGGCTTAATACAAAGCTCACTGTATATGTGATCAACTCCTCCATATTTTTGAAGGGAAGAATTATGCCTCCCGTGGTTTTACAGTCTACTAAAATCTTGCATTTTCATTGAAAAAAATAATCATCACATGATGAAGACAACATGTTTATCTGTACTTATTTGTAAGAGAAAATACCACTAATAAATTGTATTAAAAAGAGAAAGAACGTCTGAGAGCACTAAAGGAAGGCTAGGTACAAAATACATAGTTAATGGGGCAAAAGCAGCATAGAAAAATAATAAACTACACTTACTCGTATCCTGTACAAGCTTCTTGTGTTCTACTGTTTTGAGCATTTACTGTAATCAAAGTATTCTAGAAGTTCTGTTACCCATTGTTTCATTTGTTTTCCTAAGAAGTAGATACAAAACTCCAACCCAGTTTGCACATTCCATGCCATTTACTGATAACAGAAGTTATAATACCTTATTATCCCCTTGTACTTCTCCCAGTCTCTGCTGAAGCTCTCTAATCTCTTCTCCAAGATGTTTGTTTCGATCTTGAGCCTCACTCAGTAGTTGAGCAAGATTTGCCTAGAAAATAGTAAATATCAGTCAGAAGTTAGTGCCTATGGAGAGAAGTGGTGATTGAAAAGAAACCCTAGGCTTACTTCTTATCTGCCAAAAATCTTTACTTTTATTGTTGTTGGTACCCGGACTTCAGGCTTCATTAGAGAAATAACAACAAAAGTCACTAGGGTTCCTTTAATAGTAGGAAAGACATACAGCATGTGTGCATGCACACTCCCAGAACAGCACACAAACCCCAAACAAGACAAAGGGGAAACATCCATGCTAGTTCTGATATCTTGGTATCTTGGCTGGTGGGAAAAGCAAAATACAGAGTATTTTGATAATATTTATACAAAATTGACAAAATAACAGTGTTAAACTTGCATATAATTAGACAAAAGCCACAGCTGAGAAATAATTATTATATAATTAAACTCCCTTACAGCGCTTAGAGCAGATTCCCAGCCAGTAAAGAGGATGCCAGCCAGAGTTCCTACCCCTATATGGTGCTGTACCATGGATATCTAGTAGCACAAAGCTTCAAATGTGATATTAGCTACTATGTAGATATCCAGAAAAATAAAGGTGAAAGCTAGAGATTAATAAACACACACACACCCCCCACCCCCCCATAATAATCCAGGTCAAAAGTTACAATCCACATTAACCTACTGAGTTAGGATGGCAAGGGACTAGACTATAATTTTACAATTAAATTCCAACAGTTTGATCACTAACAAAAAACCCCAAATGCAATCTCCTCCTTTCCTATCTATGATATCTGAAAATATCATAGTAAATACTACAGATAAATTGATTGTATTTTATCCTAAAAATATCTCACGAATACACAAACATTGACCCAGCGCAGGAAGAGCCTACCACTGATATCTCTTCAGGGAGATAATCACAGTGGCTAATGTGCAGCCTTTCAAGACATTGCCTATGGACAGCTACGTGTGTCATCCATTGCCATAAATCTGAAGAGTATAAAAAGAAATGAAAAAAGAATTTTCAGATCTTCTAAGCATGACTTTGTAAAGCCCCACAAGTGAATATTTCTAAGCTATGTACTCCCTGGGTTTGAGGCCAATGCATCAACTGATTGTTCCTAGCCCTCTCTTGATATTTTAGGTTCAGTTTTAGATTCCCTACTTGCTATGCTTCTCTTTCAACTGCCCCATTTCCCTATTTTGATCTCTCTCTTCCTTTTCAAGTCCTGCTCTTATACCCAGTCATTCTCAGTACCACTTGACAGCCTCATAGGATGTTTTTGTGAGGTTTACATTTAAAATGAGGCATCTAATAGCCATTCCTGCAATCTTGCCCCTTATTTAATAACAGCTGCTATTTCAACACGTCCTGTTTTAGAATTAAGAGAACCATTAACATGAATATATTAACATGAATATATTAACATGCACATTATCTATGCGTGTATCTGGGCATTTGCAAGATGAGACTACTAAACTATTAGACTATCATCAACTGGAACTTTGGTATGCTACTATATGATGACACTGGCTTCAAATTCCCACTGGTCTAAACCAACAATAGCTTCAAACTTTAAACAGGAAAAATAACTTGAGAAACTGTAATCCTATCTGAGGAACAACAAGCCTAATTCACTGCTACTGCTTCTGTACTTCCGGTGCTTCGAGCCCAAAGGTTCAGAAGAAAATAAGGTAAGTTTCCCAACAGTTTTGGAAGAGATTAAAGTGTTTTTTAAACTACTGATAAACCTAAAGACTGCAAATAAATAATTTGGGAAAACTGTAATAGCAAAAAATGTAAACAGCCAATTATAGGGCCAAAATTAAGCTGCCTCTAGTTTTGTTTTCAAGACAGCAACCATTCAAGCAGTGCAAAAGGTTCTTCAAGTGTGCTTTAGTGTACTGAGTTCATTTTTTAGTACATGTTCAACAAAAGTGTAATATTCATATACTGAATCAATCACGAAGTTTCAGAACACAGTCAATCAACGGTTTTGAGAGGTACTTCTTAATGGCTGTTTAAAAGAAAGAAAACAAATAACCTGTTTGCAGGAAATTGTATTTAAACTGAAGTATCTGTGGCTACTGATCAGATGCTTTTTCATTAAAAAAAGAAGGTGACTTTCAGTAAAGAAACCCAGTCAAAAGGAACATGATTTGCACAAACCTTTCTGAAACAATTCAACTTATAAAGTCCCATTTTATGATGAATTTGAACAACTCTTAATGCAATAGCACATGTAATTTCAACACCTGGGAAGAACTCAAACTCACTAATCAGTGTTTACAGCCATACCACCAGGAGTCTAGCAGTCTGTAGTCAAAACCCAGCTCACAGCAACTGCAGAAAAGGCATTACCATGCCTATACTAAATCTTCCTGCTCAGATTTATTTCCTTTAAAACCATTTCCCTGGGATTGCAATTCTATGCTGAATTTTATTTGTCAGTCATATAAATGACTTAATGTGACAAAAACCTTTATACTCGAGGTACGGATTTTGGAGGAAACTTGAAACAAAGAATTTTAGATACCAAAAAAAACCCCAACAAACCAGCCTCATTTAAGCATTCTAAGAGCATTACAATGAGCTAAGAACAGAATAACTCCTTAATGCGAAGCTTCCATTATACTTCCGTTAAACTAAAACAACCAAGCTATGTCACAGAAGTAGTCTCCAGTAATTATTCATTTCCCTGGCTTAGAGGTTCCATACAACATATCATTTAGATTGTTCCAAGTTTTAAAGGTTTTGGCAAGACCTCATTAAAGCCCTTGTTTGAATATGGATAGAAGGAGAAATACTGGATTTTCAAAAGTGCTCTAGTGGGCTTAAAGGGAACCAGCCAAGAAGACATGGTGAACGACACCTGGACTTGGTACCATTTCTTTGGCATATCTAAGAAAACATACCATATGGCTGAAAGATGATAAAACTAACAATGGAGGACTGGCTTCGTGAATCTGTAAGCATGTATTTTTTTGAGGAGAGAGGAGCAATCTATGCAGGGAGAATGGCAATTCATTTTTCCACCTGGCAACTTCTTTCAATATTCATAGAACAAACACAGAATTCACTTAGCAATTCAAGACAAGTTATTTCAGCTGACAATAAAGCCTGTATCATTTACCTGTGCAACAGAGACCAACTGTCTGCAGATCAGCCAAATTCATCTTCTCTAGACTCTATTTCTTCAACAGTTTCTTTTGATTCTAGTTGAAGCCTTAAAAAGACTCCTGTAACTGTCACAGACTTCACTTCTTTCACTCACAGTATTCAAAACTAACTCTGAAGTACTGATGAAGAGAGATTTCTGAGCCGTGGGTAGTGGGAGGGGAAGACTCAGAGATCTATACACTTCTGCTGCTTTATTTTGCCTCTGCAACAACCCACAGCAGTGGAAACTGTTTCTCCTACCCTCTCTCAATGCAACTGCTTGTAATACTAAATAACAGTGCTTCATTGGAGTCTGATTAACTGCCTGGTATCACAGCCTTTCTAGAGCTCTGCCCACCTCTAGCAACGTTCAGTTTCTAGCTGATATTCTTGAGCATCTGCAGCATGAAAAGCTATTTTTTTTTACATCCATCTGCCATGGAAGCTTGCATGTATCATAGAATCACAGAATATCTCATGTTGCAAGGGACCCATAAGAATCAGGGAGTTCTGCCTCCTGCATGACCAGCTAAAACTAAACCATATGACTAGGAGGTTTGCCTATAAATGCTTCTTGAACTCTGACAGGCTGGGTGCCATGACCATTTTCCTGGGGAGCCTGTTCCAGTGACCAACCCTCCCAGTGAAGTATGACTTGGCACAGTCCAAACCTTCACTGCAGTACTATACTTAAGAAACTGCACCCATATTGTTTTTTCCTCTGACCAAAATCAAGTGTGACCACAGCCAATGATCCCACCAGAAGCTAAGAAGAAAGAAGAAAAAGATTGATGTGAGGGTGCCAAGTGGAACAGGCCTACCTTTACTAAATCAGGGGGAAAAGAACACCATAAATCAGAATAGACCAGAGAGTGAAAGATTCAGTGGGACAGAAGCACAGACCTCACCCTTTTTCACTTAGACTTTGTTAGTCTAGTTAGCCTTCTACTTAGACATTTGCAAGAATGTGTTTGGGATAGAAGGTGAAAGAGAACTTTACTTCCAGCTACAGATGAGCATGTGAAACCACCAACAAAAATACCTATAAATATTTATTAGCATTAGCCAGTGAATACCAGTCGGACAGCAACAGTTCCTTGCTCACTATTGACCAATGACCCAAGAAGACAGTGAAAATAAAAAGTAACTCCAAGTAGTCATCCCTGGCATTATGCACTACACTTGAAATTTGGCTCCTTTAACAATTTTGCAAATCTAGCTACACATACACACAGTGTTATTTTTCTTCACACCACTTTAAAAATGATGGATAGTAACACAGACTTTAATATAGCTCTCAATTCTCTTGCACATAAATCTTATTCAACGTTAAGAAAAAAAAGAGAGAAAGTTAAAAAAACAGGACTTTCTGCCTTTAGATACTGCCTGAAAAAGTAATTTGGTGATGGAGAAAGAGAAGGAAACTTCCACCATACCTTTCCAGTTTAAAAATATTTTTAAATACAAACAAGCATTTCTATATTGCACTTTACAGTCATTTATTTAAGTTTCTTTCAGCCACACCTTCAAACAAAGAAGAACACCGAATTATAGGGCTGACAGAAAAAAAGTTGGATGAAACATTAAGCACACTTGATGGGTGTGACTGATAGCAAATTTAATTGCAGTTTCTACTCCAATGCATTCACATGATTGTAATGGCTGAATTAATATGGAAAAACCTGCTTTGCTTACCAACTACCACTGTTCACTCCAAGGCGTAAGAACTGACAACCTCCCCCAGCAATAGCTTCCTTATGATAAAAAGCAAAAATCACTGTATTTTTCTCTTTAAGTTGAAGAACCATGTAGAGAAGACTTCTGAATTTACAGGTCCTGGGCATACTAAACAAAATACACTTAAGCTGGGTCATATTTCCCCACAGAAAAACAACAGCAAAAATCAAAGCTTTGCCAAGCAATCACTTGACATAGAATCATAGAATAGTTAGGGTTGGAAAGAACCTCAAGATCATCTAGTTCCAACCCCCCTGCCATGGACAGGGACACCTCACACTAAACCATCCCACACAAGGCTTCATCCAACCTGGCCTTGAACACCGCCAGGGATGGAGCACTCACAACCTCCCTGGGCAAAAATGTTAGAGGAAGAAGAAAATCCTCTCCTCTGAGTATCTGCCACGCTGAGAACCAGGCAAGAATCCCTTCACAGATGTACACCAGCCAGAACCTGACAAGGCTCTGCAAAACAAGACAGACTCACTTGCACTCACGTACCTTCGAGGCACTCAGCAATCAGAATTTTTATAGAGCTGATTAATAGAACCAAAAAGCCATTCTAGCAGTAGACATATAAAATGGGTACTTTTCCCTCCCTTTCAATGTGTCTTCTGTGTGTTAGATTAGCAGTGTTGTACGGGACCAAACATCTCCCAGCTGGACCTATAGCATTTGCTGAAGGCTGACAAACAAAATAAGGTTAACATCAACTACAGACTTCTTTATGAGGCCAGATTTTGCAAAGTAACTTGTTAACATACATTATAAGCAGCTACCGAGGGTGTCAGTATGAACTACCCATATCATGAGAAGAATTACTTGGCAGAAATTCCTTCCCTGTGAATGTTCAGTAAGGTACTTCAGTCCCTCCCTGCTTCCTATAGGCATCAAGTTTTTGTTGACAGCAGAAGAATGTAGTCAAAGAGAGACTATTTATTTGTACTTATACAAAGACTACTATACTACAATAGAAGAAAAGACTGTATCATTGGCTTGTTTTATCAGAAATACTTTAGCTGCTTAGTGATCCTAAGGACAACTTAAAAATTTGAAATAATGCACAAAACCAACCAAAATCCATTAAACATTAAGAGTGTTGTGACTAACAGTGTATTTTTCAACAGTGTTTAGGTGAAGGGGTGTGGACAAGTATCGCTATTCCATTAAGGTAAGACATAACAAGCACAGAAGAGGTTGTTGTACACATCAGATCTGAACAGCACTCTGAATTTAAAGAGGGACTATCACATCTAGTAGAATCAGTATTTCTGCTCTTCTAACCCCATGTTTACTGAAGAACCTATGTGCCGAAGAAACAAGTGTCACTTCTCAAAGTATGACTCTTAGTGGCTAAGAAGTTCTGTATACTGCTACCTGCTCCTAACCAATGGAACAGACAATTTCAGTGTGCAGCAACCCGTCTCTTCACCAGCTATGCTGTTAGAGCAGGCACAGCTTGAAGTCTATGGGAATATTGCTCTCCGATGTGCTTCAAGAGCAAATGATCTCACTGTTTTCCACCTGCTACCTCATATTATGGGAGTCAAACACATGCACCTACAAACCAGAGCAAAGCACACAGGTCTAAGTTTGGCACATGCATAATATTTTTCATCTTCAAACCCTCCGAAGAGAGAAGGAAATCACATTAATCTTTACAGCACTCTTGTGAGATAAACACAAAATGATTGCTTACCCTGTAGTATATTTTATCTGCAGATTTTATCTCATAGGACTCTGAAAGCAGCTTTTGTGCCTTAGCACAAGACTAGCAAAACTTCCCAAATTCATTAATTAACAAGAAATACACTAGCCATTTTTTTCTGATGCTGTCAAAAACAGTCATAAGGTAATCCCTGGAGTTTGTTTCGCAAGTGAGTTGTGATAGTCGAGTACATTAAGCTACAAGCTCGAAGTGGAAGTGAAAGGATCAAAATGCGTTCATTTGCGGTATGTCACAACATTCTCCTGCCTGAAACCTCTGGTCCTTCTGATGTTTTGCTTGCCCCAAAATGCCACACTCGTGAACTCACTAGAAGTAGTCAAGCTCTCTAACCAGCATCTCAGTTAAGTGTGCAACATACCCATGTGATGCCAATGATCACTGAAGCAGCCAGAGTCTTCATCTGAATGAAGCACTTTGGGACACCTACGGAGAACTGTAACAGTTAAGGACCACACTCTTCAGGAAAGATGAACACAAGTTTTCTAATAAGACTTTTTGCCTGGCTAGAAGAGTAGCTATCAAGCTGTGGTCTGTACTAGGACTATATCATCATTATGTTATAAGGCTCATTATTAAGACCCTCAAAGAGGGTTCTATGACCGTGGGACCCTCTCTAATGCTCAACAGCTGCTTGGAAGATACAAGATCCATTTGACTACATGAGGTTAACGTATCTTTGCCAATAGGCCAGCCAACTTCATAAGGAGAGCTTTATATCAGAAAATAAGGAGGAGGAAACAAGGAGGCTTGGGATAGAGTAGGCAAGCCAAGAGCCTGGGATGATGGGAAGAGAAGCAACACAGCAATTCACAAAGCAACTGAGCTGAAGTGCAATTCCTCTCAGCACAGGTATGTAAAGAAAGAAGTGCCTGTAGAACAGCATTGTGGGGAAAGCTCTCAAGCTTCTACTGTGGAACCAGCACACTTGGATGCCCCGCACAGGCCTGTCTTCTAACACATGCAGCATGAGGAACAAACAGGAGTTTGAAGACTGATGCAGCTACAGGGTTACAATATCAGTTGGATCATGCAGAAACTATGGGATAGCTTACACAACTGGAGTGCTGTGATGGAGGGGCAAAGGTTTTTTAGGAAGGACAGCAGGAAGGAGAGGAGGGGTGTTGCCCTTTGTGTGAAAGAGTAGCTGGAATGCATGAAGCCTTGCCCTGGGACAGGTCAGGAGTCAACTGAAAGCTTCTGGGTCAAGATTACTGGGCAGATCAACATGCATGCTGTTGTACTGGTTATTTGCTATAGATCTCCTGATCAGGAAGAAGTAGTAGGTAAGGCTTTCTTCATACAACTGGAAGAAGCTTCATGTTCACAGGCCCTGGTCCTCAAGAGGGACTTTAGCTACCCCAATTCTGCCGGTATCTGAAAACCATCCCCTCCCCCTTTTCTATTGTGAGAGTGGTCAAATGCTGGAACAGGCTGCTCAGAGAGGCTGAGGAGTCTCCATCCTTGCAGATACTCAACACCTGACTGGAAATAGTCCTGGGCAACCTGCTCCAGGTAGCCCAGTCTGGACCTGCTCTAGGTAGTCCAGTTTGGACAGAAGGATTGAACGAGCTGATCTCAACAGCTGCCTTCCCACCTCAACCATTCTGCAATCTTGTGATGTTTAGTTCCATTTAGTTTAATTCCTTATACATTTGAAATACAAATATAAGCCTTCACCAGTTAACATATGCATTGCGGCTTTATTTCTGACAGTCAGCCCCCCTGCAAACCCATTACCTTCAACTGAATGGTCTCACTGAGATCAAATTAAGCAAAACATATTTACGACTGTGGCCCAGCACGGTCATTTTCCTAAGCATGCATTTTACTTCACTTTTGTTTATTCAAAATATCTCATTTGTATTAGAAGAACTTCCATTTCATATAGAAGGTCAAAGGATTTATCAGTCTGTTATTTCAACAACAAAGCTTCTCCAAAACTGAAGTTATACTGAAAATTTAAGCAATGTAGATGAAAATAATAGTATAAATCAAGCTAGAAATCCCACCTATTATTTTAAGTTTCCCAGCATGTCAACACTGTCCAACAGATATCCACTATATGTCTGCCAATGTCATTAAAATATTCTGTATCACAGCAAATGCATATAAATGCATACCACTGCAGAACGGTAAAATGTCTGTTTATATAGGATGCACAACAGAGGCTCTGTAGACAGAGCAACTCAGGGGAGTGTCTATTGTTTACCACTCCCAGTGAATTTTAACATCAAAATCAACTCTTCATTATTCCCATCCTCCTGAAACATTTCACCCCTCCATCACCTATCCAAAAATTACCCTATACCTGACACCACAACACATTCTAAAACTACATTCAACTGCAGCATTTAATTGTCAATGTTTGGTAAGAGGGGCCAGGAAAGCACCTAACAGCTCACAGGCTGTGATAACAACACTAATGGTAAAACACCTACTGCAGGAAAAGAGATTTCAGTAGCACAGTTTCTCATTTCCTGTTCTAGTCAGTTGGCAGATGGTGATACACATGGAGCAATTTTGGGACAGAACCATCACAGAATTGCTTAGGTTGGAAAAGAGCTTCAAGATCATCGAGTCCAAATGGATTATGTCAGAAATGGGTACCACTGTGCACACAGCTTTGAGAGGGATAACACTGCAGAGCACTGCATATTGAGATACCTGTAAGTAACATCATTTTTGCACAAACAGATTCTGAATTAATTGCTTGCTGATACAGGATATGAAAATTCTCTGTTGCAAAACAGGGAGAGAAGGCACGGTGTGGGAAACAAGATCTTTTAAGAAGTCACAAAGCATAATTGATAATTATGCAGGTGAAAAATGAAGACATAAAGAAGAAGAAAGCAGCAATTCAAACCCACCTATTACCTCTAAGGTTCTAGATTACAATTTCAACAATAATTTCTCAGTTCTGGTCAGTTCTGGTGAAGAAACGTAACAGATAGCACATTGTTCACCATGTTTTCAGCTCATTTCTGACTGTGAAAACAGCACGTCCTTTTTCTGTCACACAAAATTCATTATAGGATTAGGGTCACTCTTTTTATGAAGTGACTGAGGTCAGAAATTTTTCCCAGCAGGCAACAAGGCTTCCGGGCAAAAAAGAAATGGAAAAAAATGCGGAGGAGCACAGACAACTTCACTCTTTCTTAGATGATAAAATGCTAAGAAACGTACATACAGTAATAATGAGAAAACGTTAGTAACTTGATTTCATTATTCTTCGATGCATTTCTCAAAGCAAAACTATACTCTTCTTCAGAAAGGTTGCCCTAACTATGCCAGATTATCCACCTTGATGCTGCAGACACACTTCTCAGGAAAATGAAAACTCAAGTACAATAACAGCCTGATGTATATATTGTCCTTGGGGGAGACCCATAAATGACCCCATTTGAGAACAAGATTTTTCTTTCTTTCACTGTTACCTAGCATGAATACATAACTTCCTCAGGGAAAAAAAAAAAAGAAACCAAAAATCCTCCCTCTTAGTTAGATCATTAAATGGGTTTCCCGGTACTTATCAGAGAAACATAGAATGGTTTGGGCTGGAAAGGACGTTAAGATCATCTAGTTCCCACCCCCCTGCCATGCACAGGGAGGCCTCACTTACCATGGTAAGATATGCCAAAACTTAATATAACCACAGCTGCTGAATTTAGACTGAATTTTGCTAGTATTATAGAAACAAGCGTCAGATTTATTTGTTTTGAAAGACAGAAGATGAATTAGAACAACATCCATAGGATAGAAAATCTCCCTTCCTACTTATTTCTGTAATGACCCATGTACTTTTTAATTGTATACAGCTCCACTTTTATTAGTCAGAATGCATAAACCTATATCTGGTCATAAATTTTTATTGGTTGTTGAAATAACAGGCTTTCAAATAAATTATGCTAAACAATGAGGAAGTTAAATGATTCTACACTGAGCCACCAACTTCTTGGCAGCCATTTGTTTAAGTGCCTGGAGTAATTATATTGCCTTTGAAAGTTAAGTTTAAAACAAGAAAAATGCTAAGCCCCTCATATGTTAAAAATAGTAAAAACTACATGCAAACTCCCAGGGAAAGGATGACGAGTAAAACTTCTGATCCATGCGAGAATGCAATAACCATGTTTTAAATATGACTAAAAGACTTTCAGGACTAGCAATTACAGTAACGATTTTTGTTGGTTTGGGCTGTTCCCCTCTTCCTGCTCACACACTGTGTTTTGGGTGCCATTTTTCTCTAAAAATGAAGATAATTTTAAGATGTGACAACCAATACTCCACAACAGGGGGACACTACCTGGATCTCTGGGAACAAAAAAAAACCACAAATGAGCAGGCGAAAAGATTTTTCAGTAAAAGCATAAAATGCAATTACCATTGTTCTTATCATTTACAACTCATAGAGCCCAACCGACCTGGGGGAGTACCTAATGGAAAACAGTACTCACAACACTAAATTAACAATTATGGAATGCAGACAATGCATTCCCAGATTGCTTTTAAGTATAAAAAGTCCTGTCACGAACCCATTCTAGGACTCAATACAGGGATAAACAACGAGGACAGCAATCTCAAGTGGCTGTACTCTGACCAATTTCAGTCTCAGGTGAACATAAAAGCAACAGCCATATATTCAAATTAACAATAGTTCAGATATTTCACAGTAAAACTTGTTTAGACAAAAGCACAAGAAGCCACTGTTTAAAAACTGAGGCTTTCAGGCAGAAATGCTTGATCTTCACCAGGATTTTTTGTTAACATTTTCACACTTTTCCCAAGAACTTCTGTAGCAGATAAATAACGTCAACTGAAAAATAAATCCTACCTGTTTCCTCTTCTCAGGCGGAAGGGATGGATCCCCATCCTACAAATAAATGGACATATTTTATTGGCAACTTAATTCGGAAGCCAGCAACCGTATTAACTTTCTGGATTAAATTTTAGAATGTATTTAAACTAAAAGGTTTAAAATTATTTCTAAAATACTGCATTTTGATTAATACCAGTAGTATTAATTTCAACTCAAAAAACCCTCTAAGGTTGAAGATTTGTTTATATTTCTAGAACAGCGGGTCATTACAAATTTATGTTGCATTATTTTTCATAACGGTACATTAAGTTGCTGTGGAATAATAATACTGCAGTCAGTTTTTAAATAGAATTATGACTGAAACTAATTTCCTCAGATCACGCACTGTCTTTCTGTGTCTTATGTAACAGGCACTACCTCATCAGTGTGGAACAAATGAGTAATAACATGATCACAACTGTACAACTGCAGGACTGCTGTAAACAAGCACCTTCACATTTTTACAGCAGTCATTATGGACTTCCTTCCAATTCTGTGAGGTTAACCCGTGTCCCCCAGTCATACAGTATTCATAAAGAACAACCTACAATCAGCTCCCGATACTTCTTTTTCAGAGACTGATGTCTTTCCCGCAACTGGTTGGCCATAAGCTTGTACTGGTCTCTTTCTTGTTGACAGGTATCCAACTCCTTGGATAGGATTAGCAATGCCTCCTTTTTGCTTTCGAGTTTCCTTTTGCACACCAGATACTGCAGAAGAGAAAAAAAACCATGTAATTGTAACAGGCTATTTCAGCTCCAGCCAATACTGGGTTTGAGAGGCTAAAGTATTTGTCCAAAAAGATGGAAGCCCCCCTGCATGAGATCGAAGTCTGCCACAAGTCATCTTAGCTTATTGATAACAATCATGGGCTTGTTGTATCAGAAGCTGTTGTATCAGAAGACTGAAATCCATTTGTAAGGATTGCTCATCCAACCACCATGAATTAGAAACAAATCAGCAATTCAAGTTTCTCCTCTTTATTTTCATAAGCATGAGGAATATATGAAACTTCACAATTTGGCCTGTAGTCCTGGGAAGGCTGCTAGAAGAAAGATTCCTTTGCAAACTCCCTTTCCTAGTTGTGTCCACAATACCCAGATGTTACCAACCAGCATTTCCTCCTTCTCACTTCCCTCCTTCTCCTCCCTGCTACGAGTGATGTCCTCTGGGCTCAGACTCCCAGCTGGACAGTGAAACAGGACCATGTTACAGTAGAAGGGGTAGCACAAGTGACAACCAAAGTTCACCTTGAGTCTGAAACAGTTACAGTGTGGCACCCTATTGGCCCAGGTAAAGGAAACTTACTCAGCTGTGATACTATATGCATGCTCTTGTTGAGTCAAAAGAATGGGAAATAATGCAGGAATATTGCAAAAACCTGGATGGAGAGGGAAGGCAGAGGCAGGCCTCCCCCGCCAGCCACCACCTCTTATGCACAGGGCTCACGCACCAAGCAAAGCTGAACTTGCAAATCTTAGCTGTTCTGCAGTAGTCTGACCTGCTTCATTGCCTTTCCGCACTGAGAGAAGGAGAGAGTAACGTGTATATCATCCTTTCCTGCAGTGGCTGAATGCTACCTATCAGAAGTTTCAGGCAACTTTTTTTCACTTAACATGATGTTCAATCAGCAGATTCTTCTTACCCATCACTCGACCCTCATGCTAAAGCATATATTTCTATTTCTGATGTTACTCACATTAAGACATGGAGCTAAATACTTTCTGAATGTGCACTGCAAGAGACCAAATATCACAGCAGTCATGAAAACAATTTATAGTTCCATTATATTCTCTGACAAGAATACTTTGTCATTATAGGCTCTTGCACAAAGCAAGAGCATCAGCACTTCCATAGTGTTCAAGTCAGTGCTGTTCTTTGGGACAAAAATCGTTACTCGTATGTACTACTTGCTTAGAACTGACTTTGTTAACAGCAATTTCAAGTCAATGAGAAAGGGAAAAGCGAGTTTGGTATATATTAGTATAGCCAATGTTTTCCAAAAATGGTAAATGCTTAGTTGCAAAAAAGCAGGAAGGGAATGAGAAAAGCCATTCCAAGAAGGAGTTGAACTCTCAAAAAGGACACTTCCACCTTGGATTAATTTTATTTCTGGCAATACTGAAGCTGAAATCCTGCCATAAATTTTCTGGATTATGATGCCTTGGCATCAACAAAGGCAACTGTACCTATGTACTTATGTCCTTACTGATACCTTATACAAATGTGAAGTCCCTTGATAAAGCACCGAATGGTATCAGATGCTAAACTTTAATATTGTCAGCAAGCGATTATAGTGACACAGAACTGTGTCACTATAAACTGCTTCAAATTTGATAAAATAATTCCTTCTCCTACAGTTAAATATTTGCCTCTGACAACTTCTCCTCTTTTTCCAGTTTCATCTCATGTCTTAGTCAATTCTAAATCTTGCCTTCACAAAATTGTTTTTAAATACTAACAATCTGATACAGTAATTGCAAATAAAAAGGAGTAGAAAGAAACCTCATAATCATTTACAAAAACCTACAAACAACAACAGAAAACAACAGCTCAAACCCCTGAACCAAGTAGCCTGTCCTGTTCGTTTAACCACCAGGAAGAATGAAGCTGGCCCACCCAGCCGACACCTACAAGGAGCAGAACAGACTATACAAGGTACACAATGGAGGGGAGCAAAGCTAAACATCTCACCTTCGGACACCCACACCACCAGCTCCGAGCCTTGCCATGAGTGCTGGTATATGAAACAGCGCACAAGAGAAATGGAAGCCAACTGGAGCATGTGGATAAGACTATAAAAAATAATATCTGGCAAGCAGGAAATGCAGACCTAGTGCTAAACAAATCTTGCTTCTGCCATGAGTCACAGCCCTCCGCAAAAGACACACTCAAAGCATAAAAGAAGGCTTCACCTTTCACCGCAGCACAGGCGAGAGCAAGGGAATTTTTCATTATCTGTTAGGTTTAGGATAATGAACCATAAACAGACAGTTGTGTTCAGGGTCTAAATGAAAAGGAATAATGATCTCCTCCTTGTTTTAACTTGATCAATTATAAACTGATGATGTGCCATACAGAAGGAACAGGCTTGGCATTTCTCATCAATGTTCTGTTTGGATTTTACTAACAAAATGACCACCTAGAAAACTTTTTGAAGCCATTCTGCCTTTTGCATATATTGACTTTCCCTAATAAATGGGTTAAAAATAGTGATAATGCAATCTGTTTCCACAGGCTTGGGGTACAAGAAACAATAAAGCCACAGCATTTCTGTGGAATTTGATTATTCAACAGAACGATGTTTCCAATTCCCATTACCATTTTTGAAGGAAAACCAAATTTTACAAAGACAGGTCTCAAAGAGTTTATTTAATATATACGCTTCTGAATGTTAAAATAAATAAATACATAAAAGCATGAATAATGTCCATAAGGTGACCTAACAACTGTTTCACCAGAAATGGATTCTGCTTGAGTCCCCCCAACAATTTCTCATATATGGACAAGTAAGTGCAGCAAAATTGGTATGCTGTCAAAATGTACATAGGACTTTAACAGCCTTTTTGGAGCGATGCACACAATAAGGAAAATTAACTCAAACTGTCTGACAAAAAATATTCAATAGATGCTTCTGGCATTCACATAGAAATTTCTTCCTCTGCAACTGAGGGAAAGCCTATGCCTCATGTATTGTCTACCAGTGAGACAAGCAAGTGAATACTGTTACGCACTATACCTACCTTAAAAAAATATTCCTATTGTCTTTTGTTTCCTTTCAATTGATGTTCCAAAATAATCTTTGAGTTTAAAAAACAAAGTTAACCAAGAACCAGCTGCTATACTTTCAATCTAAAAGCTACAGCGTACAACTTCTCCTATCTGTCTAGTGACTTTTATCTACCAACTTGCTGTTATCTGCAATAAAGCAAATTATAATTGCTACAAGGAAGAACATGATAATTAAAGGAATATATGTGACATTCTACGTTACTGCCTGAACTGTTTTACAGCCAGATGACTACTTCAGTGAAATTGAGTAAAAAGAGACTGACATTACAGGAGAGTGTAACTGCTCCAAGGTGACCCTCTACATCAAACTCTTACTATTTGTCCATTGCTATTTTTAGTGACAAATCTGCATAGATCTCATTAATGACGCTGTAGACATGGTCTAATAATCTGATGAAGCTGGGAGAGTCACGGTTTTAGACTTGGGGGGGGTGGGGGGGTTAACCAACAAACACACTGAATTTCTATCACAAAATAATTTCTCTTAAATTAGTACAAATTACTGGCCTATACCTGGGTATTTAATAGCAATTAGCAGGAAAATATCTAATTTTCTGAGGGTAAAAGTAGAGATACTATCTCTAAACCGTGCTTTGGAACCACTGTGTTCTCTCAACACTCCAGGACCTAGCGTCCTCCCAAATGGCAATGGGCGACCACATTGTACATAGGCCTGGTAACCTCTCAGAGAATTCTACTCACCGCCTTTTGAACAAGAGATCCAACTGCTATTGAACTGTGTGAAGTTGTATCAAATTTCTCCTCATTGTACTCTTGGAGGCAATTGTGTTGTGGAAATGACAAACTGAAGAGTCCCAAAATGCATTGCAACATTACTATTTGGGGTGGTTTTTGAATGTGTTTCAGTAATGTTGCTCCCCTTGACTTCAGATTAAACTTCAACTTATCTGAAAGAATCAAACACTCAAACCCAGAGAAACACACAATTACTGGCCTTTTGCCTGCCATCTCATCTCATGTCCTCATCTCTGATAAAGCCTGAGACAATGCAGTGTCCTTGGGTTTATCCCACAATATCAGCTCTGCTTTTCCTGCTGCCCAGGGATCGGCTTCACTAGCTACCTCCTGATTCTGAAGCACAAAGCAGGCTGGCATCATTCACTGATGATATAAGTGATATAAGCAGCTCCCCAGAACACCACATTATCTTCACTAGTCATTTAGGAATTACCATCATTTGATTAGTCAAAACAACAATATTTCACCCAATGGCAAAATATGGCCCAACCCTCTACAGTTTTGTATGCTGTGCACTGGATTACATTATTAATTTATTCGTGTTTGTTTCTCAATACCCTGTGGGTATCTTAGTCCAACATGGAAACATGAGAAGCAAACACTTGTTTTGTGTGAAAGCCCAGCATGCAGGTTTCTGTAGCCCCTCTCCCACAGCTCCTCAGAACTCTGGAGGGCAGTGCCAGTTCTTTTAGTGTTTCCACTTCCTTTTCCAAATGACAAAGGTGTTATAATGCCAACCCAATCACGCAGGGGCCTTAGAGCATTCAGTCTACTTCGTTCTTCCCTACAGCCAACTGGTATTTGCCTGCATTTAGAAAAGCTCTGAAATTAGTGGCTCCAAAGCCTGTCAGGTTCCCTCATCTAGGTTTGGTGAATTATATTTCATTCTCTGTTTGAAAAGGCAACATGACAGAAAGTTAGATATTACAAACATGAAAATCTCACTATTTGTTTTTCCTCTTCTCTCTTGTCCACATAAAATTGTGCAACCTATAGGAAAGGCATGCTCTGCCAATTACAAGCAGGTTAGGTTTCTCACTCAGAATTCATGTTTGGAACATTCACCTATTCCAACTACAACTACTGCTCAGCAGTTGAGTGTTGGATAAATAATCCGCCAAAATCCTTTCTCCAAGTTTTAAGTTGGCAATTATTAGGCAAGGGAATTCAAGAGCACAAGCGTGCTCCTTCCCTCTGCAGTGCTGAAGACCAGACATAGTTAATAATAAAGAAATATCCTCTTGAGAATGACAAATTAAATGGAGACTGAATTTCCTCAAGTTTTTTTTAGGAGGCACAGTCACATATGAGTAGCTGTAAAGCATACAGTAAATGTTCTAATGTGTGGGAGGTGACAAGAAAAAGGAAGCATTTTGACATTGGATTTAATTCTAGAAGTTGGCAAATCTGAGAGAGAGAAGCATAACGGACAGAGGACCACTCTAGTCTGATGGGTTTCCTAGGAAACCTTTCTTGCTTCCAGTGGAAATCACCGCCAAAAGTGCATGTTCTCCAAGCAGTATTAAATTAGGACTAGTGCCAACTCTCAATGAAGTGAATGGAAGCACACTCACTGACTTCACCAGAAAGGAGACCAAACTTGTAGAAGTGAGCTCTCTAAAGCAAGGGCAGAGGTAGTCTTGCTGATTATATATACAAGGACATGTAGTGACAGGACAAGGGGGAATGGTTCTAAGGTAACAGAGGGGAGATTTATATTAGACTTTAGGAGAAAATTCTTTACTATGCAGGCAGTGAGACACTAGAACCAGTTGCTCAGAGAAGTTATGGCTGCCCCATCCCTGGAAGTGTTCAAGGCCAGGCTTGATGGGGCTTTGAGCAACCTGATCTAGAGGAGGGTGTCCCTGCCCATGGCAGGAGGATTGGAATTAGATGATCTTTAAGGTCCCTTCCAACCTAAACCATTCTGTGATTATATAGAAGCATTTTTCCCCTACCACACATGATCTCCCAACAATGCTTAACTCAACGCACCACCCTAAGATCATGCGACCACTTAATCCTTTCTCCATCACTGATTCCGTCACCATCCTTAGATCATATGATTCCAGAACAGATTACATGGAATTAATGCAAAAACTGAAATCACATTCTTGCCTCGAACAAAGCTCATATATCGTGCTTTCCACTAGTATTCATGGGATTTAGTTATGTTTCACTTCCCTTATGAAGACAGGAAAACTGACCCACTAAGGAGTTGACTCACATGAGTTTGTAAATCACAGCTCAGCTGTCAGGCTGAGAAGTATGGACATTTAAAAACATTTAAAACCAGTCAAAACTCTGCAACCAAGATTTTGGCAACCAATGTTATTTTCAAGAATTCCATTCTCTTCAGTAAAGAGTACAGTACAAGCACCTTCCTGCGACTGCTTTCTAGCAGTGCACTCAGCAAACCAACTAGTAACAGTCATACTTTCCTCTTTTCATTCTCTTCCAGGTTGGAGAGGTATTCTGTTTGCATCAAGGATTTATCTTTTTTTTTCTTTTTGTAAATAAGAGACATTCAAAGGCCTGTTCAAAGGAATGGGCAGTAATCTGGATCGTATTTTGAGATTTATGATGATCACTTGTTTCTGAAGGAAACAGCCAGTTCACTGCAGTCTAGCCAGCAAGAAAGTTCTTGCTATGGCTCAGTTTTATTTGTGTCAAACAAGCAGTTATTGACCAGGTCTTCATCCTACAGCTTTAGACAGGCTTTCAAATATCCTAACCATGAGTCATTATGGGAGGTAAATATTAGATAAAAACCCAAGCAAAAAATTAGGTGGTAGCCCAACAGAGTACCTTTTATATATATTCATCCACCACCAATAGTTGAACTCAGCTGAATAATGGGCAAAATTTATGTGGATTCTCACTCCTGAAGTTTGTTCTTTTGCATTCAATGGAAATAATGATTCTTTGGTCTCCTTCAATATTTGCTAAGTAGGTTTTGTCCCAGTATTCCTTCCTACATCATCCTATTCATTTGGTTTAAAGAATGTTCAAGTACATGTGCTGCAAAGATTGTTCAGAGTTCTGGGTACACACTAGACCTGAAATGGATGTGGTTGTAGAATAAGTGGAAAAATACATAAACATGGAGGCAAAAGAACAAGCAAGAATCATAGAATCATAGAAGTTAGTGATGAGCATAATTAAAGCAGAGAAAGAAACGTGAACTGTTCAGCCTGGAGAAGAGAAGGCTGCATGGAGACCTCATAGCAGCCTTCCAGTATCTGAAGGGGGCTTATAAGGATGCAGGGGAGGGACTATTCATTAGGGACTGTAGTGGCAGGACAATGGGTAACGGGTTCAAACTTAAACAGGGGAAGTTTAGCATTTTTTATGGTAAGGGTGGTGAGGCACTGGAATGGGTTGCCCAGGGAAGCTGTGAATGCTCCATCCCTGGCAGTGTTCACGGCCAGGTTGGACAGAGCCTTGGGTGACATGGTTTAGTGTGAGGTGTCCCTGCCCATGGCAGGGGGTTGGAACTAGATGATCTTAAGGTCCTTTCCAACCCTAACTATTCTATGATTCTATGAAAGGGCAAAGAGCAGAAGGCACTGAAATGAAACAAAGTCAAAAGGAAATTAAAAAAAAAAAAAAGAAAAAAAAGAGTAAACACAGAAAAAGACTGGAACGTGACAAAAAAAAAAAAAAACCCAAGCATTGTTTTTATCCAATGAAGAATAAAAAGACAAACTACAAAAAAATAAAGCTGTGTGTACAAGTGTTTGTGTGTATATATATAAGGACCAAAAATACATCCTACCACTTAACACCTGCACTACCACACTTAAAAAAAATATTACAGTTGCTTTGGCAAATACTTCAATTACTCCTAGATTTCAAATTTGAGGACTGAGCTTGTGGAAATGAAAAAGAACATGACCATAGATCTGATCTCACCAGTTTCTGGAGATTCTGAACTGCATTCTATGTTTTAACTGTCCAGCATCAGCAATGTGAGAGTGTTTGTTTAGAGCTACCATGTCTTTTCTTGCCTGTGTTATATTTTGAAAGCACTTCGCAATATTTACAAAATGCGTTTTGAACAAAGCTTTAATTATCTTGGCAGACACTGAAGCTAAGAGATCTGGAGAAGCTCTGTGCAACTGAGGATACAGGAAACTGGAAAAACTTATCACAAGCTGCTTCAGAAGTTAGAACCACTTCCTCACAGACCCATTAGGATGTTGCTGTTAATGGGTAAATCACGCAAAGTTAATCACAACAGCCAAAGGAAGGCAAAAGAGGAAAGCCTATACCCTTACAGCACATGCTACAGACTTCACGCAGAAAAACAGGCTGTAAGCTTGCTGTGGGAACAGAGGGAAAGGAAGGAAAAATGAAATGCGAATCACCAGGCCTCCAATTGTTCCTGGGGAAAAAAAAAACCAAAACTATATGTATGCTTAATTATTTGCAATAATGTAGCTTAGTGCAGTCATTAAACTTCGCAACTATCAAGAAGCCCCTAAACCAGAAACAAGTACTCAATTTCAGGATTAACTTTTTAGGTTAAATCATATCAAAAGTAAAAAAGTTCCAAATTAAGTCTAGATTACTTTTTAAACCCAAGAATAGGGATGTTTCCTTTGAACACACCTCATGAATTGTCTCTGTCTCTTACCTTTCCCTGCTATGTGACACCACCCCACCACAAAATAAAAATCCATTTGGTAAATGAGATGTCAGATGCAACAGTGTACAATCAGGATACTACTGGAAGTACCCTCTTCATTTTATTGTGGACTGGTCTGTGTGTTTCCAAGCACTGTGTGCACAGGTAGGCTCCCATTCTAGCACAGATCTAGGCCTGTACAAACTCCCACTGAACTTGCCTAGACAAGTGACAGGTTCAGGACCCTAAATTTACACTTCTTTTTGACAGGTCTGGACCTTAAGCTATGCTGACATAATATAACAGAGGCAAAGCTCTCCTGAAACCAGAGGGATTCATCTGTGAACATCGTACTCCAGGACAGTAGGCTCAGTCTGGTTCACTTAGGCTTATGCCATTTGCACAGAAGTTTTGCTAGCTGTAAATAGAAAAATACTATTTTTATACCTACGCAAAATTAACGCAATACAAAATGCAATGTAAAAATCGGCATGCCAACCTACTTCAAACTTTATGGGTTTGCCTGTCAAACAGACTTGATGATACCCCTGCAAACCACACTGACCTCAAGTTGTTAGAGTTAGGTAACTTGTCCTACATGAAAATGTGTACCTGCAGACACTGTTGATCTTTTAATGTGGATACAGTAGATAATATCATTTTCTACTCTTATATTTTAAAAATCCTCCCCTTATTGAAGCTCAGGGCCACTGTTATTATGGATTTTTCTCACATTATACAAATGACACCATGGGTCTCAAACCCTCTCATTTCTGATTCAGATTAAGTAAGAAAACAAAGCACATGCCGCAGGAGTGAAGTCTTGGGACCAGACCTGTCACCCTCGCTGCCGGCTGCAGCAGGGCCGCGTTGCTGCTGGACTCCGCTCCCCGCTGGCACCAGGGCCAGGCAGAGGCCTCACCCCATCGCCACAGGCGAGGCCCTGGCAACTGCCAGCCAACAGCAGGCTCGGGAGCCTAAACCCCATTTCCGGCAGCCACACGCTAGCTAGTACACACGAGAGGTTCGCAGACACGCGTCCCCCAGTACCTGCCGCCGTGCGCGGTCGGACCCGGCAGCCTGAGGGCGGTTGGCGGCAGGGCAGCGCCGCGGGGCAGACGTGGCCGTACACCTCAGCCCTGCCTGCCTACAGCTCAACGCCACGGCGCCGCCTGCTCCACCTGCCGCGGCCGAGCCGCGGCGGTCCTGTGGGCTGCAGGCTGGGCCCCCTCCCGATGGCTATGCCCCTCGCCGCACTGAAGTTTCCTGAGGAGCGGGTCAGCAGCAGGGCCCGCCCGCGCCTCTCCCCTGGCGGCCCCGAAAGGGCCGGTGCCCAGGCCGCGCCGCTGCAGGCATGGCACCCCTGCCCGCGGCTGCCGGGACCCCGCCGCCTCACCTCGCTCACCAGCCCCTGCCAGTCGCTCTCGCTGCGGTGGGAGCCCATGGCTCCAGCGGGCCGCGGCGGCATGCGGCAACGAGCGGCTGCGCCCGCCCCGGCCTTCTGCCGAGGAGCCTGCGGGGAGAGGCGGGGCCTGCGGCCGCCTCTTACCGGCAGGCCGGGGCCGCCCAGGGGCGTCCCGGGCACGGCTCTGCCGGAGCCGGGCCCGCCGTGGCGCTTCAGCGCCCGGGGCCTGCCGCGGCCGTGCGCGCTGAGCGCTGGGGCGCCCGGGCCGCCTCCACACGGCGGTGTTCCCTGGCAGAGCAGAGCGGAGCGGGGCCGGGCCGGGCCGTGGTGCCTGGGCAGGTGGGCCGGTGCGCAAGGGACAGTGTGGGTCACAGCACGGCGGCGCGCTGCAGCTCCTCGCTGCCAGCGGCACCGGCCTCGGGCTGTGCATACGTGTCCGAGCTGCGTCGCCCAGAGAAGGGACCATCTCTCTCTGGTGCTTTTCCTCAACAACAGCAGGGCTCTGCTGCAGTCCCAGGGTCTGAACAGCCAGGCATAGCCATGGACCGCTTCATGATGGGAAACGGCATCGGGGCTGTGCTGCAGCAGAGGCTTTAATAAACCTCTTGCAAATTATGTGCGCACTCACATTGTCTGTATAAAGTAAGACATAGCAGGAAGACAAAGAGGTAGAAAACCACATTCTCAAAACATGGTACATGCACACTGCCCACTTTGGGCACAGATATGTGTTACCTAGTTCACAAAGGTGTAAATCATGTGGGACTTGATCTGGGTTCTTTTTCTCCTCATTAGAGCAGATGGTCCTCCATCAGCACTGAAACCTCAGACACTATCCACACAGTGCTCCACACCCTTCCAGGTACCTCTGCTCCAGCTGTATGCTCCACAGCCCTGCAGCCGGAGCCACTGCATGGTACAGTCCCATGGACCAGGTCTGCCTTTAGGCACATCAGGTGTGATCTTCGTTGCAGTCGTAAGATGGCGAGTGCTCCTACAACTGAAGTTTTCCAGGCAGAGTCCAAGTGTAATTGCATGGAGTATTTGAGCAGTAATCCACAATTACTCTTTATTTTTAATAACACAGCAAACAGCACAGGGCAACACAATAAAATGTGCATGCCTCATTCCTTACGACAGTTTCCCCACTGTTAGGATTTTTTGTGGTTTGGCATCTGGGCACAGTGTCCTTCTGTTCTCTAAAATGGCCGAGGGAGCCTCCTTTGACAGCTTTGCACATCCCTTTGAGCCGGTGATGCACGGGCCTCACCACTGACAACATTTCTGTTCCAGGTGCTTAATTAATGGCTTGTATGGGAGAAACAGGCCACGTCTAAACCCAGCAGGGGGTCGCTTTGAGTGTAAGGTTATGAAGATTAAATGCTTGTGGTTATCTCCATATATATATATATATATATATATATATAAAAGTCCAGAACAGCTAGCTTTGTATGGAATTTCAGTTTGAAAAATACAGGGTTCATACATTTTACCTACAAATTATAAATCAAACTTGGACATTTTCTGCAAATTATAGCCCATTTTCTCCTAAATTATCTGTTCCTCATCTCTGGGCATTCTGTAACTAGTGCTCCACAGGGGATGTTTGTCTTTCCTCTTTGTTCATATTTTTCTGCTGTTTATATGTCATGTGTGTGATAGATCACAATTCTGCATGTCCTCATATGCTTCTCAGCAAACCATTGCTGAAAACAGCATCTTGTTTGCACAGGCAAATAGCAAGTAATGAAAATGAAATGAACAAGAACTATAATTTAAACCCACTGATTAAAAGAATCATTAATGATATTAGAAACTCCATCACTTTAATACTACTGTTAATAGTCAAAGCTATAAAACTGCTAGCATAGATGAACTGAACAGAATCTTTTTTCCAGTTCTGCTTCTCATTTGCAGAATTTCTTTCCTGTTTTCTTCATCTTGTAGTACTTCAGACCCAGAATGCTGTTGCAGAAAGAGCTCTACTTGTAAGAAAGATAACTCTCTAATAGTCCTCATTTTTGAGGGATGTCACTCATTTTAATCCCAAAGCTGTTCGTGCTCCCCACTAATATAAGGTTTTAATTTTTATTGATGATAATTATTCAAATGAGAAGTAAATATTCATAGAAGAGAGGTTATTAAACCAAAATGAACTCTCGGTGTTTCCAGCTCTTACGATTTTATCAGATGTCTGATGAGAGCTGGTGTTATTCAGAAAGCCCAAGCTCTTGGGTGAGAATAACCACTTTCTTTCGAAGTAAAAGAAGGATTGAAGGGAATAAATAAAAAATAAGCTGAAATGTGCCTTGAGTACGCTTGATAGGATCAGAAGGGAAATAAAAGAACCCAAATATATATTTTTTTAAGTAATCCCTTTTAGTGCCCGATATCAAGCTTTTGGCAGTTTTTTCAGCTTTCCTGATCTTCTCTGCCTTATTTAACCAGTGGTTACTGTGACACTCCTGTGTAACAGTCCCGGCTGGGACCAGGTTACTCTGCTAGCCTCTAGGCTGATGCATATTGACATGCGGTTCCTGTCTTAACTCTGACAAACAAGTCAAGGAGATGGTAATAGAAAAGTACTATCACCCTAGTTTATAAATAGGAAACTGAAGAGAGAAGTAATTGCCTGGCCCAAGAAAACCAAAGTTTCAAGCATAAACAGGAAGCGAAATTGCAGGTTTCAGGAGCACCAGACTGCTGTTTTAACTGCAAAACTAACAAGGTGTCTCCTGCCTTCTGCAGTAACTGCTTTTGCACCATCACCTTGCCAACATCAGAATACAGTATTGTCATTGCGTGTCTGAGAAAAAAAAAATCATCTTTCAACCTTCCTCTTCAGCTACCATCCCATTGTCTTTGTCTCTAGATCTGTTACCTTCTTCACTTTCTTCCTCTGTACATTCACTAGATAAACTTATCTGCTTCTAGTGTTTCATCTCCCTTCTCTACAGTTATGCTTTGTGATCAGTCTTTCCCTCACGATCTTGAGTTCATCCATCTTTTCACCAGATTACACTCCACTTCGGTAAGCATTTTCTACGTTTCATTAGAACAGCTCCAGACTTGGTAAAAATCCATTTTTTTCTTTTTCCTCGACAAATTACACATTTAGAATCAGATCCGAGCTTCTTTGTGCCTCTTTGATGCAACTACTCAGGTAGACACATGTAGGAGATTTAACCAACAGTTTTCACTTGTAGGAGATTTAAACAACAGTTCTAAAATACAGCTTTCAGACATCAGTGTCTTTGTCAGACATTAAGAAAGAAAACAACCCAGGTTAATTTACCCATAGGTAAGCCAATGAATGGATTGCTTCAAATTCGGCTGCTTGTTTTTGTCAACATTTATCTACTGCACTAACATAATAATTACATCCATGTCCAACTCTAAAGAAATATATGATTAGAAAACCAGTGTAAATCCTTAAGATCTGGACAGGCTACATAATTGAAATGTACTGAAAACATGTAGCGCTTGTCCCCTGAAGGATGATTCAATCTGACTCTCCACGTATGTTTCAGGGTTCCCTTTCATCAGGGTTTAAATGCCTCTGAAGGAGGATATAGCCTATCATAGATAAAACATTCCTTTTAGTACTTTTGGTAATTTATGTTGGCATTGTTCTATTTCATGGTCTTGCTAATGTGATGATAAATAAATGCACGCTCAAATCCTCATGCACCCACTTTGGAGGAAGCATCCTATTATCCTGTGTGGGGGATAGTATTAATTTTAGCATTTACCTGTTCCCCTATTTGTTTCCTTTCCTTTACTTTTGCTTTTCCTTTTTAGAGGCTGTTTTTTGTCCATTTGTATTCCAGCTGCGCCTTCTCAATTTTCTCAGGTTTGTTGCTGGTTTCACTGTCCTGTATCAGCTTTTCTACTTCACATGCATGATCTGTCAGCAGGACAATATGATCTTGCAGATCAGAAGCAGTTTAGCAGTTACTCATTTATTTTTTTGCCCAGTCAAGTCAGTGAAGGATACATCTTAGGCAAACAACAAAGATCTTTAAAATGATGGTGTGTCCTCTTCCTTTTCAGCAGTTTTGGACCTTTAATGTATTGTCTTCCTTTCTGTATTAGATGCTACTTGTAACATTAAAATTGGTGACAGCCTTTATTTTATTTATCTATTTATTTATGTACCAAGCTATTGTTAGCTGGTGTGACTGGATACTGGAGTTCAGAGTAGACCAGCTCTCTCCTCTACAGAGGAAGTGGAAAAAGGGTAATGTGGGAGAAGAGAGAGGAACAAACTGTGATCTGTACAAGCTAGCTTGGGGAAGGAGCTAGGTGGTGAGGTCTGGCTGAAGGAGGGAAGGGGAAAATGTCAAAAGGCAGCTGCCAAGAGGGAAGAGTGCAGGTAGTGGGTGGGACGCTCATGGAAAGAATTGAGGAGAAAGCTGTGAGGTCGTGGGGCAGAGGAGGAGCTGCAACTTTGAAAACAAACTGATTTTGAAAATGAGCAAACACACATATATATAAATAAGAGAACTATCCTAACTTTGAGGTTTTCTGAGTGATTGAAAATCCAAAGTCAAGAGTGTTCTGTTGTATGGATTTTCTAGAGTAATATATGCACAAATTCATATGCAAGTGCTTTGAACAACTTTGTTTTAAAGGCTGATTTCTCCAAGGCCATGTGACATTACAGCATCTGTTAGGCACACTTCTGTCCAGAGAAATCTTCAGCCTCAGACAATACAGAAGGTTTCTTTGGAAAACAGCTGTTTGGGTGCTTCCTAGCTTGCTATGGCTGAAGTGCTCAAAAAATGGGTTGGATGGTGGGCAGGAGTGTTTGAGCAGGTCATGAGCCCTTAGATATTGCTAACAATCACCCACGTACAGAACAGTTCAGACACTCTGTTTTGTGGATATACTTTGCCTGACACCAAGCATGGACTTCATTGAAGTCCCCTAGGAACACCAAGCTGCAGACAAGGCTCTGGAAGATGCTGGGGGCAGTTCAAATCCAACTTGGACAGCAAGGCTCTAAGCTCTTTAAAAGCATCTGTGAAATTAACTAGTTTAATCTAGACATATTGGAAAAATTTGGGCACTATTGTCTCCATTAGTGATAGTAGATAACTCTATAGGGATTGTGAGTAAGTTAACTTATGTTCACAGGCAGAATTCATGGTTGTTCTTCTCACCCTGAAAATAAAGACAACTCAGTAGGAACTAGAAGATAGTAGTAAAGCAAAAAAGTACAAAATCTCAGTTTTAAGGCCTTGTCATTACAATTGAATATAGAGTTAGTGCAAATGAATTCTGGTTTCCCAGAGGCATCAAA
Organism: Lathamus discolor; assembly: GCF_037157495.1. Lineage (NCBI taxonomy): Eukaryota > Metazoa > Chordata > Aves > Psittaciformes > Psittacidae > Lathamus > Lathamus discolor. Next base: position 146,312,861 of record NC_088884.1, on the reverse strand, counting down.
CTCCTCCTGTCAAGATAGGCTCTCAAGAGAGACTGGAAAGTCTTTCACTGCCCTTCTGCTGCATTATGATTATTATTTCCCTTAAAATGTCTTGCTATTGATGTAACTAAAAATGCAGTATAAGATCAGAGAAAATATTTTGTCAAGTGACTCAGACAGGCACAACTGATAGGTACTGAAGAAACGTGCACTGCATTTTATGATCCTCTGAGTGTGCTAGAAAAATATAAGAAATAATTCATTTTACTAAGAAATCCAAGTGGGAAATTCAGACTACTTTCTGGTGCTATGAAATTGAAGAGTGACCTAGTACTGTCATCAGATCTGACATGAGTGCCTTTTCAGACTTGTAAGTTCATTTTTCATCTGGCGGAGTATATCAAATCCCTGAAAGCTGTCGGACTATTGCAGAGACATTTATTGCTCTGACTGACCACACCAGACTCTTCAGCATGAAGACCACACTTTACATGTGTGGTCAATACTCATCAGACTGTAAGTAAAGAACAAGGTAGGAAACATAAAGGACAGCCAGCCTGATACTGTTCTTTCTAGTCAATTTAGAGGGAATGAAGAAAGAAAGCCCACTGATGAAGAGCACAAAAATTAAATTGAAACAGAACTCATTGAGAATATCACAGCAAAATAGTTTTCCATTTGAAAATGTCTTCCTGGGGAAAAAAAAAAATAACCAGCAAACAAAAAACAAACACACACAAAAAAAAAAAACAACCCAAAATATATCAGCTTTGGTGTGCAATTTTTATGGGTTTATGACGAAATTTCTTATCAAACCCTGACTGTGTGCCTTAAAATGGGCAATGGCACCATGCAGAGACACTGAGCTGAAGTTTGCCTGTTTTATGTTCAAATTGTGCAGACTTCTGGGGCTTCAATGTCAGTCTTTTCTAAATGAAGTCTGCTGAGCAGTATTTTATCTCCCTAGAAGCTTCTTCTGTTGGTAAAAGCAGTTGGATCAAGGAACTGAACCTTGGGTTTCTACGTCCCAGATAAGATGATAACTGGAAGAATATAACCTCCCTCTTCACAGAAATACTTAGCTATAAAAGTGCAGCAGGTTTAACAGAAGAAATTCAGAGACCTGTTTCTGTGCTCCAGGTTTGAAACAGATGGAAAGAAATTGCATCCTGTAATTATCACAGGAGCCATTGGAGTAGATGATGTTCTAGAGAGTGACTCTCTCTTTTCTTTGCCCCTGCTGCTTTCTTGTACTTGTGACAATGCCTGCTTCTTTTCCTGAGTGACTTCTGGTTGCTCAGTGTTACATGGCTTGATCTTTTACCTCAAACTACCAGGGTGCTTAGGAGCTCTTTTCAAGTGTATGCCTCCCCTTCAGAACTACTCTGGACAAGATGTAGATATTATGTAAAACTTGTAAGGTTATTCCAGAATTTCACTTGGTTTATGTGTGTAACTAATGAGATTATGATCTGTTGTGGTTTAACCCCAGCCAGCAGCTAAGTACCACACAGCCACTTGCTCACCACCCCCCTCTCCTGGGGGCGGATGGGGAGGAGAATCAGAAAAAGGTAGAACCATGACTTGAGATGAGAACAGTTTGAAATTATATATTAGTATTATCATTATTATAAATGATATGAGGAGCCTAATTCAATAGTAATAATAATAATAAAAAATAATAGTGTTGTAGTAATGAAAAGGAATGGGAAAGAGAGAGGAATAAAACCCAAGAAAAAGTGATGCACAATACAATTGCTGACCAACACCCAGACTGACCCGAGCAGAGATCAGTCCCTTTCGGGTAACTCTCCCCAGTTTATAAACCAGCCATGATGTGCTGTGGGATGGAATACCCCTTTGGGTCAGGTGCCCTGTCCCTGCTCCTTCCCAGCCTCTTGGGCCCCTCCTTACTGGCAGAGCATGAGAGACTGAAAAGCCCTTGACTTCGGATAAACACTACTCAGCAACAACTAAACTAACAACTAAACAGTGTGTTATCAACATTATTCCCATACTAAATCTAAAACACAGCACTGTACCACCTAGTAAGAAGAAAATTAGCTCTATCCCAGCCCAAACTAGGACGTGATCCTATTAAATTATTATTCCTGTGAAAGTAGATCTATATCTTTAACTTATTTATTGCTGCTTGTCTTACCTTTGAATTTCATTCCTTTTTATTCTTTGCTCCTAACTATTTGTTTTAAAATAAACTCTTTCACCAAGAAAGGGTTTTTTGTCTTCATGCTTGTTGGTCACTGAATCAATTTAAAATATTATCTCCTGGTCCTAGTGAGAGGTCATATGTGGACATTATGTTTATTTATTCACTCTGACAAAGTGGAGGCACTAAACAGTCAGTACCAAACAGAACCCCATAAAACCAGATAAGGTCAGATAAGAGCTGAGGATTGACTTGTATACATTGGTAGGCAGAAATCACAGGCTGAAGTGGGTGCTCTCTCTGGCCTTTGCCTTGTCCTCCAGAGGCAGCTTCGTAAGGGCAACTGAAAATTACAAAACAGCTTCTGAATCACAATTTTAAGCCAAGCTTATTTGAAATGAATGAAAATGAATTTCAATCAAGTTGTGTAGGCCATGTGTGCTTACGGTGCTTCTTTAGCCATCTGGTTTATATCTACCTTCTTTTGCAAGTGAGATTCCTGAAAACTGCCAACAGAGCTCAAGTGCCAGTTTTGAGGGTGTGTGCTAGCAATTTGGTGTGATTAGTTGTATCCAGCAATAAGGAGCCCAAGACACTCACCTTGAATGAATAGATGAGACTACATGGTTTTGCTAGAAATATATCCTCCATTAAGGGTTTTCTTCATCATGGACTTAAAAGTTTTGTATCAAGATTCTTGTTAAGTAGGAACATTTTTGCTTTATAGAAATGCATACATTTAAATGCCGGAATAAATAAAATTAACTGGTGTTTTCACCACTGGAGGTGAGGTCCAAAAAGATTGCACTGCTTAGGGCTAGAAGACGTGGGAAGATTCGTGGTGTACCTTTTAATGCAATGAGGAGCCTAATTCCTATCCAGACTTTCAGAAGTCTGTCCTTTCTGCTTTAAAACAAACAATAACATTATCATCTAACAGAGTGCAGTGAGTCATGTGGCCTTTGTTTCTGTGTTTGAATAGGATGGCAGCCAAGATTGAGACCTTGGTGGAACATAGCTAGTTTTTAGGACCCTCCTAGGAGCTTGCTGTGTTCAGTCATAGTTGCGCTCAGTTCTAGACCATTTCTCAGACTATTCCTGAAATAAAGAGAAAAAAAAATCCGCATAGTAAGAACAAAGAAGTCAAAGCCTGGGTAAGTCACTTCCTTGGACATTTTGCTGATGGACAGTGCACTCTCCACTCTCCAGCCCTCTGGTTCTCCACTGTTCATGGGTTTTACTAACAGCACAATGTCACTTTTCTCAACTTTAGTGGATGGGCAGATTCTGACACACCAGGAAAATGTATCTATTTCAATTTGGTATTTAACAAGGTGCACAGATGGTGTTAAAAAGCAGGTAAAGTGGTTAATCACCTGTGAATTTTAGGCATTTTTCTGCTGTCCATAAAGGACTTTAGAAGTGCACTTACCGCATGGGTTTCTCCATGATGATTTGCATTTTCATGGTTGTTTTCAATCAATCACCCCAGAGAGGTTTGCAAATCTTCTCATTCCAAAGCAGAGAAGACCTGCCCATGTTCACATTCCTAGCGCAACAAATGATTTGGGACTTGAATCATGTGGTACTCAGTATTTGCATTCAGGCATATCCGTACCTCATCACACCCTGAATTGTTTCATTTTACTGACACCATCTGCTTCTTGTGCCTAAACCAATTTGTATGCCATTTCAGGAGTTGTCCCCTATGCTCAGCTTTCTGACCTTGTAAATCGATCTCCTGTACAGTCTGTAACAAATACTTTCCTGAAATCTGTATGAATTATATCAGCGATTTCATCTTTATCAATTCAGCAATGCAGCGAAATGACCCTAATACATTTGTCATACATGATCTTCTTTTAACAGAACCATGCAGCTTTCCCTTTACTAAATCACATCTCTAACTGAACTGTAATCTTCTCCATTATAAATGTTTCCATTACCTTGCTCACTACTACGGTCAATCTTACAAGTCTGTGTTTCATTGGATCTTCCCAGTGTCTCTTTTTGACAGCTACTGAAGCCACCCAATAGCAAAGTGCTTTTCAGGCAAGTATCATTGATGTGCTCCTTAAAAGAAAAAGAAAAAAAAAATAAAATCTAGTAAAATATACTCCTGTCGTTCAATAGTAGTTTTAGAAAATCACTTGAATGAAGAATAAAGGAGGATTTCTTTATTGCTGGTGGTTAGTGGCATTGATGGATCATGGCGTAGTCATTCTAAGTATAGCCAAACAATTTTACTGTATAGAATTTTATATAGCTACAGCTAAAATTCAATGAACTGATTCAGAAGGTTCGGGATAAACTATAACAATAAGTTAAGCCCTTAAATCGATTTGGTATTTTAAAAGGATAGGGAGCAGCAAGATGTCATCTTCCTTCACAGATGTAACTTTAACTGGAACTGTAAATCCGAAGCAGGATATTGTGGGATAAGGGTATATAGCATCTGATTTAAGACCCATCCTGGAAATCAGTGAGGATTTGAGTACACCAACTCTAAAACATAATCGGAGCGTTAGAAGAGTCCATCCAGAAAGTTAGGAGGATTTTTTTTTTTAGAAGAATAAAGATAAGTTTCATATCTTAAAGAGGCTATTTTTGAAGAGTGCTGGGCAAGATGAGAAAAGAAAATGACTGTGAAAGAAGAGAGTAGCAGAGGCATAGATAACCACTCATCCTTCCATCCTCTCAAGATAGGAGCTGGGGATGATTTCTATCAACAACTTCCAAATATAACATTATTCAGCTTTCATTATGTTGTCAATCTAATTTGAATGTAAGTTATTCAGAGCACATGGCTGGTTTGCCTTTGTGCTTGCCTGTAAAGCGCTGCACATCCCTAGCCAAGAAAAAAGAGAATTCTCAGATTAGAGGAGATAATATCTTCATTGAAAGTCCTGTGTGCAAATGCTTGTTTTCTAATTATCTTTGTGAAACCTGCCCCTGCTACATCACACAGAGCAATTCCTCTTCAAAGTAAGAAAAATTGCAGCTTATTTTATACTAACCCTCAGACAACATCTCCACTTAGAAGAAATGGAAGAAACTCCTGCCAACTTACATTAGTTTGTAGGGAAAAACCACTTGAACTCACAACATTTGGTTGTGGTGATGACCTGAAGTTCACAGAGCTCTCAGTATTGAACAAACTCTTTCATGTGAAATCCTGAATTCACACTGAAGTGAAAGCGAGATTTTTCACTGACATCTTATCCATGGCCACATGCTTTGAGGTGCTCCAGCATGACCTCATGCACAACCACTGATGCTTCAGGGCGTACCTGCTGCAGCATGAACTGAACCACAGCCACAGATGCTTTGAGTTGTACCTTCTCCAGTGTGGACTTATCCTTGGTCCACAATCCCTTCAGAGGTATACCTGCTGTGGCACAGATATAACCACAGCCACAGCCACTTCAAGATGGACTTACTCTGGTGTGGACTTATCCCTGGCCACAGATGCTTCAGGATGTCCTGCTCCCACATGGACTCATCCACAGGTCACAGTCTCTTCAACTCGAGTTTACGCTGGACTTCCAACCTGTCCAGTACAGCAGCACAGAAACAGCAGTGACGCCTTGACTATCTGCCAGCCCAGGCACATGGCCATTGCTGTTATCAGAATGTTCCCAGGCACAGCAGAGCACGATGATGAGCAGTACAGCAGTGGAGCAAGGAGAGAAAGCAAATAGTAGCCACTAACAAGCACTAGTCTCTGACATGCAGTAAGGCAAGCGAGCCCCATGGCAAGCACACAAGCCTGCCAATTAATAGCTAAGCAGCAATAACAGCTGTAAATTTGATCTGGCACATTCCAAGCAAATCTTTAATTATTTCAAACCCTTTGAGCCCCACGTTGGGCACAAAAAAGGGCCGTTGTGGCTTAACCCCAGCCAGCAACTAAACACCACACAGCTGCTCGCTCACTCTCCCCTAGTGGGATGGGGGGAGATTTGTAAAAGTGAGAAAACTCATGGGTTGACGTAAAGATAGTTTAACAGGTAAAGCAAAAGCTGTGGGTGCAGGCAAAGCAACAAAAGGAATTCATTCACCACTTGCTACCAGCAGGCAGGTGTTCAGCCACCTCCAGGCAAGCAGGGCTGCATCACATGTAATGGTTACTTGAGAAGACAATGCTATCACTCCCAGCATCCCCCTCTTCCTTCTTCTTCCCTCAGTTTTCTATGCTGAGCACAATACCATATGGTCTGGGATATCCAGACAAATTCTGGGTCAGTTGGGTCAGCTGTCCTGGCTGCGTCCCCTCTTAACTCCTTGTGCAGACCCAGCCTATTTGGTGGTGGGGTGGTGTGAGGAGCAGAAAAGGCCTTGACTCTGTGTAGGCATTGCAGTAAGTTAATGCTATCGCAGACAAAACCAGCACAAAAGGCCAATTTTCAATCCTTCCTTTTGAGACAGGAGTTACAAAAGTTTTTGCATGCTGTGTGTGATGAACATGGACCTGTCAGTGTGCTATTGGGCCGTCACCCTTCCCAGGAGGGCTCAGGAGGGATACCCACGAGCTGAGTCCAGCAGATCAGTTCACAGTTCTCACAGAGAGTTCACTCCCTGCAAGGCAGGCTGGGACTTTGAAAAAATGCCAGTTAATGATGGAAAGCACAAGACTTGACCAAACCAGATGAATACCTACCATATAAAGCTAGGGATGTAAAAGGTATAGGTTTCAGATAAGCCAAGTGTATTGAATAACCAGCTGAGAGCATAATGGGAGCAGTTTAACATACGAAGGCAATAGTGTTTCCATTTACACAGCCAAAAAAAAGAAGGGGAAAAAAAAAGAGTTGGCTCTTACTTAGTAAAAAGCCAGAGGATGGTTGTTGCCTTCATACAGCAGGATGTACATACTGGTGGTGTGTTATATTCTGGTTCTGGGAGCTGGGCTACCCTCTGTTCACAGCAGCAAGAGGTGTGCCCAAGCAGGTAGCGCACGTATGAGTGCACCGAGTGAATCAGTTAGTGCTGATGGTGTGCGGGATGCAGAACAGCACAATGGGGAATGCCTCCTCACTAAGCAGCACGAAGCATGAAGGACAGCCACAGAACAGAGGAAAAGGGCTAGCGATGGTGGATTGCCACTGTAGTCCTTTCAAAGACTAAAGGGCAGCCAGAGGCCGACAGGCAGAAAATCCAACTCTTGAATAACTTACAAAGGGCTCAGGAGCAGCTTGGACAACACCAAGGTGGGCCGCAAGTGTGTTCCCATAGCAGAGTCAAAGCACTAGGCCATTGCCTGCCAGCCAGCAAGTAAGTCTGGGTGAAGGCACTAAACACCTCCCCAAGCAGCAGGAGAAAGAGGTACAGGAAAGCTGTGGTGAGGCAGATTCTTAGGAGAGTGAGGGAGACCAAAGAGATGTCACAGAATCACACAGAATCCCAAGGGTTGGAAGGGACCTCAAAAGATCACCTAGTCCAACCCCCCTGCAAGAGCAGGGTAACCTACAGTACATCACACAGGAACTTGTCCAGGCGGGCCTTGAATATCTCCAGTGTAGGAGACTCCACAACCCCCCTGGGCAACCTGTTCCAGTGCTCTGTCACTCTTACAGTAAAGAAGTTCTTCCTGATGTTAACGTGGAACTTCCTATGCTCCAGTTTACACCCATTGCCCCTTGTCCTATCACTGGATATCACTGAAAAAAGCCTAGCTCCATCATCCTGACACCTACCCTTTACATATTTGTAAACATTGATGAGGTCACCCCTCAGTCTCCTCTTCTCCAAGCTAAAGAGACCCAGCTCTCTCAGCCTCTCCTCATAAGGGAGATGTTCCACTCCCTTAATCATCTCTGTGGCTCTGCGCTGGACTCTTTCAAGCAATTCCCTGTCCTTCTTGAGCTGAGGGGCCCAGAACTGGACACGATATTCCAGATGCGGCCTCACCAAGGCAGAATGTGCAGGCTGCTCCTGAGATGTTCCCCCGCAGCCATGGTGTTGGCAGTAGGGCTGTGTCAGTGCTTGTGTGAGCTAGACCATGTGCGCACACCAGCAAGAAGTAATGTGGGAGTGACCCCCCTGCTGCACTGCCTGTTGGGTTCATGCCTGCACCACAGCTACCATTTTTCTTTTCTGTTAAGGGAAGAGTTTAAACCAGCTCCCAGTTTTTACACTGTCAGGACGAAAGCAGTTAGTAACCAGTGGGGAAAAACACACTGCCACAGAAATACACAGAAATGAGGTATTCCATTACAGTACTGAGGCATTCCAACCTTCAGGGGTTAGTCATGTAAATGAATCTTGTGCTTATTCTGTCTGGGAACACAAATTAGTAGCACATCAAGAAATGAGAACTAACAATCTTAAAAACCCAGACGAAATCAAATCACACAAATCCAATCCCATTATAGATTTCACGACCATGCTCTTGATCAGAGAGAATTTTGCTTCTGTAAATAAGGTTGCTAAAGGTGACCCCATATTAGGGTGAGAGTTTTGAACTTCTCTTCCAAAACATTTGAGATGTTTGGAGCATGGTTTTTCTTTTGGGTTGTGCCTGTCACCACATAGAGCTGGAAGGTCTGCAAATAGAGTTTATTTGGAGAGCATGTCAAGGTTTGACTGATCACAGAGCTGTATTGGCATAGAGACTTACCGAACTGTGCTCTCAGCAAAACATAGTTGACTGTTCAATGCTACCACCATAAGGGCTAGCATCATTCCCCACAAAACCTAAGAGCACTTCTGCCTAGCTATGACACTAAACAATGGTAAAGTTGAACTGTGAGAGGGAATACTCCCCGTAATTCCATTCCTGAATATGTGCGAATCTCTGAATACGGAAAAAAAAAAGCCCAAACCCCTAACATCTGGAATTTACCTGCTGCCTTGTCATGTGCTCACCAGAGCCACAAGACTGGGGCTTTTTTTTTTGTCTCCTTGTCTCTGAATGCTGAATTTCCACTAGCTCACACTTTCAAACTGTTCAGAGGTGACAGGAAAGCAAGGTGATGAAAAGAAGGGAGAATTTTGCTTGGTCGCTTGAACCTTGGATTTGGAGACCTAAGTTAACCAGGACTAATCTAAATTTCTTAACTCACTTCTAATGGGAGCGAGTTACCATGTTTAGTCTGACCAGTCTATGAGAAGTATGCTTTCCGTCTCAAAATAGATGCATAGATACATAGTAGAGGAATTCAGATTCAGCCCCTATCTGCATTAGCCATATTGGTACGTTGCTTATCTGTCTTCAGAGTCTTTGTTCAGCAAGAGAGAGTCACTTTAGTCTTTCTACAGCTTGTTGTGTTGTTTACAGTCCTTCTCAGACTGCTGTTGAAAATGGGTTTTTTCCTCTTCTCAGTGTGAAGGTACAACATGCTGTTACTGTTTACAGCAAAGAAGCTAGCATGACTACGCAAGCTAGAGAAGAACATGCATACACTGGTGTATTTGCTGTAATATTTTCACAAAAACTTGAATATATACAATTTTAAATAGTTTGGCATCAAAATGGGACATTTTTTAAAGGAAAAAGCTCAAAATGAGTTTGTGGAAAATGTCGTGAAAGAAGTAACTTGAAAATGTGCCCTGCTGTTAATAACTTAAGAACTGGCCTAATTTTAGTGACCTCTTAGAGGAACATAATACTACTTACTCTATTTGGAGGTAGTATATTTTTTCCAAGGGGGAAGGGGGAGGGAATTAAAAGCTCCAGATCAGTGCAAGTAGAAAGCCTGAAAATGGCATTCTGGACAAATGACTTCCATTTCACTTGTACCTATACAACTCAGCCTGTGAACCACTTCATAAAGATGTGATCCTCTAAGGAGCCTCTAAGGAACAGCCAGACTTGCAGACTTCAATATCCATCATCGAGACTCAGAGCAGGAGGCTGCTCTCTGAAGTAATGAAATTACATGTAGATATTTTAAGCCTATATAGTGGATTTTGTCCTGCCTTTAAAACTTGCCCAGTCCATTTCCAGTGTATGTGTGTATGTGTTCATGAGTTAAAGCAGGTTGCCCCCTCTTGGTAATATGAAAAACTTCGTCAATTAATGCCTCAAATGGTATCTGCTGCCCATCATAAAATGATAGAAGAATTGAGGCTAAAGGGACCTCTGGAGGTCATTTGGTCCAATGCATTGCTCAAAGCAGGACAAATGTCGAAGTTAGGTTAGGTTACTGAGGCTTTGTGCAGTCCAGTTCTGAGTGTCTCCAAGGATGGAGATACCACGGCCTCCCTGGGCAACACGGTGCAGTGTTTGATTGCACTCATTAATTTCTTTTCTTCTATCTAACCAGAATGTCCATTACAGCAACTTGTGTCTGTTGCCTCTCGTCCTTTTGTGTACAAGGAAAATTGTTCTGTGTTCCATCTGACTCTAGACAGACCAAATTACAAGGCAGTGAGAATGAAGATGTTTTCTTGCTATTACAGTTTCTTTTTGCAGGCTGCCCTAAATTAAATTATATAGTCAATTCTCCATTATCAGAAAGTATAATTCAATGGTTTTTTTATTGATGCATCACATTGGTGTTCAAATACAGGATTTCCCATGCCTCCAGGCTGCCTTTACAAAGATTAACAAGTCTTCATTTCTGTGGTAAAAATGCACTAGATTTTTCATGTTTAAGAGGAATATGAGGAACTAATGATATTCACTCACTCTTCTGCTTTGTCCTTAAAACATATGGCAGACCTGTAACCACTGAAGTAGCTAGATAACAGTTCTAAATGTATTTTTACCAGTGAACATATACATAAACTGTGTGGAAGAGAGATTACTGTACATTCTTAATCTAGCCCAGCTTGCTTAATCTTTGTTTAACTGAGTTACAGAGTCTGAATTATTTCTTTTAAAAAACTAAGAATTCTATTATTATCTAAGAATCATAATTATTTTTATACCCATAGGTAAATAATAAATTAGGTGACTACTTGGGTAATACATGAATGATTAGGAAATATGATTATCAAAGGCTAACATTAAGGTTAAAGTTGGGAACTGAGATAAAATGAGACTAATGCTGAAATCCACATTTAGTACTCTCATTGGACCTTGGTATTGGACACCTATGTTCTGCCTGAGGCTACAATCCCCTATGCCCTAACACCATAGGTTTTGCAGGTAAAGTTCACCAGGCACTTGCAGTTATGGCTGAGCATGAGGTCAGAACCACATGTCAGGCTGGACTGAACAACTCCATACCCATCTTACAATTAAATCTGACTGAAAACCTCCAGAAAGGCTTTCCTCTACTTACATCTCCAGATTTGCTCCACTGTGTCTCAGAGCACAGTTAATACGCATACAGGGATCACAACGACTTTAATTTAGAAACAGGACTGGATAAGAGGCTACTAAAGATCAGGGTGACCTCTTCTCCATCTAAAAAACCCCAAATGCTGGTGAGCAATCACATGCATTTCTCAGGGGCTGAAGCAGGGTGCATTTTCCCTTTGATAAGTCCATAGATGCATACACTTCTTCACTTTCACAGAAGAGAAAACTACCCTGCATAATCCTGCATCCAGTGCAGGGTATAAGCAAACACCCACAAAAGTGCTCTGGAGCTGTGACAGCACTCATCCACCTGATCCCACAGAAACTTGCCCATAGGGTTCGTTAGCAATTGAGCTCCAGGAGATGCTCAGGATGTGAAACTCTACCTCCTGGTAGGCATATTGAAGGGAGGAGGGCATATCTACCTCCTAGGCATATTGAAGGGAGGCCAGGGTTAAATGCTTTAATTCTGAGAGGGGAAAACCCCACAGAATGATTTGTGGATGGCCACCACAATTTCTAATCTCTTCTGAGATGATCTCTACCTTTGAGCTGTTCAGGGGGTCGAGGGCAGCCCTCATGCTGTTTGCCTGGATTCCCAAACACATTGGCATCACCCTGACATTCCCATTGGTCTAGCCCTTACTGACTTGATCATGAACATACGGACTGAGGGCAGAGCAGAAAACACAGTCTAAGTCTTCAGCATCCTGTCCTGATTCCTGATCTTATATAAGTCCTAACTACCTCATCACCTACAGTTTCATACCATCCTGTCCTGATTCCTAATCTTATAGCTGTCGTAACTACCTCATCGCCTACAGTTTCATACGCCAGAGTTGATGAGCTCCAGGTAACCTTCACACCTCCAGTGCAGAAGCATCTGTCTGGTACTCACTAGAGGGAGCCCGTGCGGTCCTTGAAGTGCTGAAGAAGAAACCAACTGATTTGGAGGCAGAAACCAGCAGCGTTGCTCTTTTCCCAAATTGCTTTAAGTCACAAGTAATCTTAGTTCATTTTCTCTTTCCTAGGTCTGGGATTTTTATACAAACTGTAGCTGGAGAAGGGAGACTTTCAGAACACTGAGGAGAAACTTGCATTTTATAAAGACAAGACTATATATGAAGTACTAACATTGTCAGCGAAGCTCTGGTTTAAACGCTGTTGACTGAGGTCAAATAGCACAAAAATGGCAGGTGTCTAGATATTCCCTTAAACATCACCTGACCAGGAGCACACTGCACCGGTAACATGTTCAGACACTCTTCTACACCTTGAGGCTGAGGGCCCAAATCCAATTTACAGAAGGTGCCATGAGGAGACAACCTCCTCCCTAGGCTCCTGTGTCACAGCAGCTGGAGGGGGAGAGTGCAGCACACTGGTGGAGATACAGATTCACCATGCACAGCAATTAGGACTTCAACCAGCAGTACTGCTGATAGAGTGCACATTTCAAAGGATTACACAGGATGTGATGTGGCCTTGATTTTCTTCCCTTTGTTCCACTGTGCACTGCTGCTATAACTTCTGGTGCCTATGGAAACAAACCCAGAGCTGCTGCAACACAGAGAGATGGGCAAGGGTTGGGTAACCATGAAGTGAAGCATCCTGTTAAGTAGAAGGAGGGGCAGGGTGTAGGTACCCTAACATGGATAACAGCAGAGGTGGCTTGAGCATCATGGCATCCCAGACAGCAGGATGTACCCCTACTGCATGGGTCAAACATGAAAGAACATGACAAATTGGAGGTTCTTTGAGGTCTTGGGCATGCCAGCACTGCGTAAGCCTCCCATTACTGCCATTAGCCCTGCGCTTCAATCATTTGCTCAGGCTCTTTATATGCGTCCCTTTCTTGTTTGAAAAGGCTTGTTTAATTTTGCTAACGACTCTGAATGGAGATAAGGCCCATGTGTGTAACAACAGACTAAAATTAAACTTCAAACAAATTATCTGTTAGGATTTAGGAAAATCTTATCTGGGGAGGAATTAATCCTTGCTGCTTGTTTTGGGGCTTTAGCAGGCCACTGGGGATTTGAAAGAGGACACTTTTTTAGTCTGGTGCATACACAGCAGGTAGAGCAATGTGCATAATTCTGTGGATATGCAAAACCCAACCCAAACCAAACCAAAACCCTGCAAAGAGACACCTAGACTGACCGCAAACCAAATGCAGCTGCTGTACATCATCAGCTGTCACTGTCAAAGCCCTGCTCTCCTTGTGACTAATATCCCTGCTTCCTTCGCCATTGCTTACCAGGACAATTCTGTAAGCCGTCCCTTAAGCCCTAGTGCTCCACGCTGCATGGTTTGGAAGCTAGCCACTGCACCCTCCCAGTGATGTGAGGTTGCTCTGAGAAGATGCTGCTCATTAATTCAATTAGCAGTGAAGGGGCAAGAAGTGCCTGCGGGGGTTCTTCGCTGAGAAATGCTCATGTGGCTCAGAGAGCTGCCGGGACTAGAGGTGGGGCTGGCAGAACTGGGCAGTCAGCCCTATTTGAATGCTACCACCCCATGATGGTTTCAGGGATTTAGTCCCGACAGTGATTTCAGACTAGGACGTTAGTTCTGTTTCTCTCACCTGCAAGTAATACCCATGACAAGACAATAAAGAAAAAGACAGGGAGACCTCTGGAAACACCTTCTTACCCTCTTACCACAGAAGTACCTCAAATTCACATCAGTGAGATATTCCTGGTGAAGTTTCTTCATCTTTTTCTTTTCCATCTGTTTTTTCTTTCTTTCATCTTAGCTGTCCACATGGGCTGTAGGGTGAAAGAGCAGCAGGAAAAAGGAACAAGAGAGAAAAGGAGCTTTAACAGCCAGGAGGAGTGAAGTGGGTGCTCTTTGGAAGCATAAACTAGACCAATAGTCAGAAAAATCATATGGGAAGATCTCCAGTGTTCACTGTTTTGTGGTTTTCTTAAGCATAGTTTTCTTGCAATTCTGAGGGCATAGATTATGCAGGTTTCAGAGTGAAAAGCCCTTGCAGGACTGCACAGAAGTACGAGAAAAGAAACTGCTTGAAAACATTATCTAAGATTTCCATTAGCCTCAACCACACAATGGGTTAAGATGCAAGTCTCAGGTGGCAATATTAGGTGCCTGAACTCTGCAGATGTTTCCACTGAATCCATTGTGTATTCCACTACTGTCTTGGGAATATTTGACTACATGGCCATGCTATCAGATGGTTACAGTTCAGGGTACTTAGAGCAACCTAACAAGTAATAGAATGGGCTTAACTTGCATCTTGAAACCAGAGAAGATTGAATGCACCCACTGTGGCTGTCCAGAACATCTGACTGCATTCCCTGAAGCTGTTTATGAAGAGGGATATCTTGCCTGAGAGAAGTGAACACAGAAGCACAGAACACATCAGAAAAGCATGTACAACAAACAAAAAGAAAATCATCCTTTCCCCTTCTTTGATAGTTGGCTTAGATTCCTTCTCATACGAGTAGATAATAGCTCTTTGGCCACTCTTCCCTCCTCACTATTTGCAGCAGTAGTCCTTTGCTATTCACAAGTCTCTTTCCCATCTCAAGGGCTCCAAGTCACTGCTTGGCCTACCGTAACAATGTCATTTATTAGGAAGTTAAACAGACAAGAACTCACTGAAGTCCAGCTCTGTTCCCATCCCCAGCCAGCACCATCTCTCACTGCAGAAGTGCAAGTCTGCATCATTGTTCCACCCTGCCTCTGATCATGGATTGCATCAAGGAGAGTTGCTGAGAGGGCTTAGTTCAATGTGTGCTCTTCCAGGTCAGAAACCACCTCTCTCTCCAGAGCAGGGCTCTTTCCACTCCTTGAGCTGCTCATGACCCCATGTTGCTCATCATAAATCTCAGGTGTCAACAGAGGCATTGAGGATAGACTACTCAGGGAAAGATCTTTGAAATAACCTTTTCTCTTTCATCACTAAGTGATGAAAGCTCTGAAGCTTCTGTCAAGGACACTGGATTTATAGCCACTGAAGCACAGCAGCACACCTCCAGCAGTGCACACTGCAAAGATGCCCAGCCTAATAAACCCATGCGCAGTACAGGGACCTGAGGATCTACCAGCCCAGAAGTGCTGTGTTGGTGCAGTACTTGCCTTAGCCATCCATACGTGTTGGATGGGCAAATCTCCCTGCCCTCTCATTCCTCCTGGGCTCTAGCAGTGCTGCAATCGCACGGATCAAAAGTGGTGTTCTTGGTGTTCCTATACCTACCTAGCCACCTGCTGAGATGTAAACCAAACACAACGTGCACCAGCTGAAGCCGTTCTTTCATGCTACTTCTTGAAAGGTGTCTAATGACCTGCTGGCAATCACTCCCTGCACGGTCTTTCTCGGTACGCAGCCAAGCAGGACGAGGCAGAAATCCCTAGAGACACGCCGTCTTTTTGCTGTCCAGCCTTTGACTGGGCAGAGAGGTCACTCCTGGGCAATCTCTAGTCCATGCAGAAGGAGTATGTTATCTTGGCAACACTTCAAATGTCTGCTGACCTGAAGAGTGAAAGACTAGAGACAAGAGGTTAAGTAGCTTGGTGCGCTGAACACATGGTGTAATAGCTCCTTTTTATCTTTCTTGAATTTCCATCTGTAGCTCCTGTGCAGCTCTTGACAAATGTTTTAGGTTTTATTGTGATAGATATTACTTGCAAAAGGCAAATAAATTCCCAAAGGATTGAATTTGCTGCCATAGGAGGCAATGCAAATAACTTGGGGTTAAATACAAAGAGACGAACGAAAGCTGTCTTGTTGAAGTAAATAAAATCTCATTGCTTTGCATTCCATTTTAGAGGGTTCATGAATATCCTTGTTTTTTGTAACCTTGCATGTTAGGGGAAAAGATCTTACATTTACTTCTACTCTTTGCAATTTCCTTAGATATTCTATTTCCTTGCATCTGCAGAAACGGAGCTGTTTTCTGTGTGCTTGACAAACGATCAACATCTGCATGTGAGAGATCCAAGAGAGAAAAAAACTGTAAAAACCCATGGAAAATAAAACCTTTCCTAAAGAGTTTCCCTTTGATTTTCACACATTTGTGTAATAGGATGTACCCAGCAGTGGGTTTTTCTGAAAATATACTTAAGCTGAGCAAATTCAGTCTTGATTTGTTGACAGTAGGGAACAAACTCAGGGAAAGAAGTAGTCTGTCTTGCTCAGAAGCTGCCTCAGACTGAAGCCGTGTACTCCCCACAGGAGTATGTTTGTATCTTCACAGGGGAAGCAGTTTGAGGACTCGTCTTGGTTTAAGAATAGGAAACAAAAATACAGAACAATGCAGGTGTGATACCTACTGGAGGCAGGGCCCCTAACTGGAGGGCTACCAGCCAGCACCCTGCGATGGCACATTTGAGTACCTATTCAAGGTCATGCTGCAAAAAGAAGGCAGTGCTGAAAGGTGCTGGGAGCATCCAGGCATCCGTCCTTCCCTCCCACAGGAAACGTTTTGTGCCTTGCTTTCTTGGTGACAACAATAGCCAGGTTTTATCAAACAAGGGAAGGGAAGGCCCAAACCCCATCCTTATGAACTGGAGCAAACTTCCTCTGTTTCTCTTGGTGGATTGTTCATATAAATCAGGTGCTTCTGAGAAATCGACTTTGTACAAAATGAGCTGCAGGAGCAGTTGCCACACACTGTGCCCTCTCCAGGTGGGAGGAGCTCCCATCCCCATTTTCTCTGCTCAGAGTTCAAATCCACTCCTTCTAATACTCTGTCTTTTGCCCAAAGACCCACACATCCTCAGATGCTGCCTGTGCCCAGCAACCATCCATCATCCCCAAGGAAGGAGGGTGGTTGCTTACCTGTTCTTATTATCAAGTGTAGGCTCTGTGAGCCCTAGGATTTGGATACCAGACTGTCTCCCCTCAGGGTAGGGGTGAGTTGAGCTTCCCTACTTCCCAAGCTCTTACAAATAAGAGAAGGCACACTAAGTGTTCTCCTTAGCCCTGGCAGCAACTCATGACCTATTTCAGGTCAGAGGGTTTGTGGAAAACCATTTTGTCATCGTTATTATGACTGTACATACTTTTTACAATGTTTACCTCACTCTCACTGTATTCATGGATAACTACAGATAATTGGTCTTCTTGGGTTGAAAGCGTAGGTCCTGAGCTATCTGTCAGTGAGACAAGCAAAGGTGAAGTACAGCAGGGAAGAAACCCACGGATGAGCCTGAGATGATTTTAGTGAAGACAAACTTAATGCCTTGGGCTGCAGTTGAGAGTAGTAGGAGTGACTCACTCTCTTCCCTAAATTATACCACTGCGTAGGGCATGCATCAGACATTAGCAGGATCCCAGTTATTCCAGAAGTTAGTATACTGTGCCAACTCATTAATTCCTAAATAGCTTCAGTGTCAGTGCTAAGTGGTGACTTAACTGACTGCTGACATTCACTACAAGGTCACTAAGCTAAGTCTATACTTAGGAACACTTTGGTGCTGCAAATGACAGAGAAGTGATTTCATCTATGCACATTTTGACAAGGATAAGAGGAACAGAGAATAGCTGGATTTTATATTCAAGTGGATATAAGCAGTGTATTTCTTCTCTGCTCTCCTTCCTTAGGGAGGACTTGAACATAAGGAATCAAATGAACCAAAGGAAAAACTTCTTTACTGTGAGAGAGACCTAGCACTGGCACAGGTTGCCCAGAGAGGTTGTGGAGTCTCCATCCTTGGAGATCAAAAGCCTTCTGGACATAGTCCTGAACAACTGAGTCTAGATGACCCTGGTTGAGCAGGGGGGGTTGGACCAGATGACCTCCCACTTGAGCTGTTCTGTGATTTTGTGACTCTGTCTGTTTTGGCTCAGGGCATGATGTGAGTGTCTTTCTGATACCAGAATGCCTTGTCTCTGCTGATCCCTCCTAACACAAGCCTGCCCAGCACGGGCAAAGAAGGTAGAAAACACAATTAATATTCAGCTCACTGAATAAAACCTGGAGAAGGACTCTCAGGAAAGCAAATACTAAAGACAACACCAATAAAGAATCGAATAACAGCTGAGAAAGTGAGCATTCCTGCATTTTTTCCTGAGGAATCTAGTATGCCTGTACTGATGACTGCAGCAGACATGCAGCATTTCTCTCTGCAGAGAGCTTGACTTGACTTGCACGGCTCCCTTTATAGTCCATGTATTGCAAATGGATTCTTCCCTCCATGTACTCACTGAAGAGGATCTCTACAAAAAGCACAGTGTCTATGGTCAGATGACAAAAACATGTACAGCTCCACCTGACCAGCTGGACCTTTCAGCATCTTTGTGAACTCCCAAACTCGAAGGGTAATTCTCATCCCCCTTCTCCTACAGCTGTTTTCACATCAGCAAGTAAGCTATTCCCAACTGCATCCTTCTCCTGCCTGTTGCTACTAAATCTCTGCTATCCTAAAGCGCCAGGCATTTTAGAAATACTTCCTGCAACCCTGTACCATGGTCACATTTGCCAAGATGCTCCAGAGCAGAGCAGGATACTGAAGTCTTTCTAAAAGAGTTTATTTAGTTCATTACTTTCATGTATGAAGATAGACTGAGAAAGTTGGGGCTGTTCAGCCTGGAGAAGAGAAGGCTGCGTGGAGACCTCATAGCAGCCTTCCAGTATCTGAAGGGTGGCTATAGGGATGCTGGAGAGGGACTCTTCATTAGGGACTGTAGTGATAGGACAAGGGGTAATGGGGTCAAACTTAAACAGGGAAAGTTTAGATTGGATATGCCACAAAGATGATTAAGGGAGTGGAACATCTCCCTTATGAGGAGAGGCTGAGGGAGCTGGGTCTCTTTAGCTTGGAGGAGACTGAGGGGTGACCT
Source organism: Lathamus discolor (assembly GCF_037157495.1). Classification (NCBI taxonomy): domain Eukaryota; kingdom Metazoa; phylum Chordata; class Aves; order Psittaciformes; family Psittacidae; genus Lathamus; species Lathamus discolor. The sequence continues at coordinate 146,293,664 of NC_088884.1, read as the reverse complement.
CATCAATGTTTACAAATATGTAAAGGGTAGGTGTCAGGATGATGGAGCTAGGCTTTTTTCAGTGATATCCAGTGATAGGACAAGGGGCAATGGGTGTAAACTAGAGCATAGGAAGTTCCACGTTAACATCAGGAAGAACTTCTTTACTGTGAGAGTGACAGAGCACTGGAACAGGTTGCCCAGGGGGGTTGTGTAGTCTCCTACACTGGAGATATTCAAGGCCCGCCTGGACAAGTTCCTGTGTGATGTACTGTAGGTTACCCTGCTCTTGCAGGGGGGTTGGACTAGATGATCTTTTGAGGTCCCTTCCAACCCTTGGGATTCTGTGATTCTGTAAAGAAGTTCTTTACTGTGAGGGTGGTGAGGCACTTGAATGGGTTGCCCAGGGAAGCTGTGAATGCTCCATCCCTGGTGGTGTTCAAGGCCAGGTTGGACAGAGCCTTGGGAGACATGGTCTAGGGGGAGGCATCCTTGCCCGTGGCAGGGGAGTTGGAACTTAATGATCTTAAGGTCCTTTCCAACCCTAACTGTTCTATGATTCTATGATTCCATGGATAGGTCACTTCCCTCCACACCTTCCATGGGGAAGCTGGTGTCTTTACTGAGAAAAAGGGTCCTGGAGCTGCCTGATGGCAAGCTACAAGAACCTCTTTGTTCTTCTTTGCCCACCACACCAAAGGATCAGGATTTGCACCAGCTGGCTCTCATTGATGGTCCATCAAAAACGTCAGAAGGCAAATTATCCTAAATTGACCTGCAGATGTTGATATCAGCCTCCCTACAACAATAAAGATAAACATTTCAGCTGTCATTTAAGGGCAAATGGCATACAGTTCTTCAAGTCTGATGATTCAGACATAATAATCTCCCAGCGATTAGGAAGACAAAGGCAAATAAATTGGGGGCAAAGTGGAAAGAAAGAAAATCAGGAGACAAACTCAATTACCTTCCATTTTACTGCCAAATCTGTCTTGATCCATATCTGAGAAAATCTAAGGAACCAATCACTATTTGTTACTAGTAGGGCAGCATGGGATTGGGAAGTGCGTCTGCGTCCATGTGCATTTCATTTCAAGCCAAAGGTGGCAAGAAGTCATTAAAGTGCCAGTTAGTTCTGTATTTCACTTTATTATCCTGGCTTAGGACAGGCATATCCTTAATGTGCCTTGAGATAAACCACATGGGAGCAGTGGTGGAGACACATCACAGAATCACAGAATCACAGAATCCCAAGGGTTGGAAGGGACCTAAAAAGATCATCTAGTCCAACCCCCCTGCAAGAGCAGGGTAACCTACAGTACATCACACAGGAACTTGTCCAGGCGGGCCTTGAATATCTCCAGTGTAGGAGACTCCACAACCCCCCTGGGCAGCCTGTTCCAGTGCTCTGTCACTCTTACAGTAAAGAAGTTCTTCCTGATGTTAACGTGGAACTTCCTATGTTCCAGTTTACACCCATTGCCCCTTGTCCTATCACTGGATATCACTGAAAAAAGCCTAGCTCCATCATCCTGACACCTACCCTTCACATATTTGTAAACATTGATGAGGTCACCCCTCAGTCTCCTCTTTTGCAAGCTAAAGAGACCCAGCTCCCTCAGCCTCTCCTCATAAGGGAGATGTTCCACTCCCTTAATCATCTTTGTGGCTCTGCGCTGGACTCCTTCAAGCAATTCCCTGTCCTTCTTGAACAGAGGGGCCCAGAACTGGACGCAATATTCCAGATGCGGCCTCACCAAGGCTGAGTAGAGGGGGAGGAGAACCTCTCTTGACCTACTAACCACTCCCTTTCTAATGCACCCTAAGATGCCATTTGCCTTCTTGGCCACAAGAGCACATTGCTGGCTCATGGTCATCCTCCTATCCACCAGGACCCCCAGGTCCCTTTCCCCTTCGCTACTTTCCAGCAGGTCACCCCCCAACCTGTACTGGTACATGGGGTTGTTCTTCCCCAGATGCAAGACTCTACACTTGCCCTTGTTAAATTTCATCAAGTTTCTCCCCGCCCAACTCTCCAGCCTGTCCAGGTCTCGCTGAATGGCAGCACAGTCCTCTGGTGTGTCAGCCACTCCTCCCAGTTTTGTGTCATCAGCAAACTTGCTGAGGGTGCACTCAGTTCCCTCATCCAGGTCATTGATGAAAATATTAAACAGCACCGGTCCCAGCACCGACCCCTGAGGAGCTCCACTAGTCACAGACCTCCAGCTAGATTCTGCGCCATTGACCACAACTCTCTGCCTTCTTCCTTTCAACCAGTTCTCGATCCACCTCACTACTTGATCGTCAAGCCCACACTTCCTCAGCTTATCTATGAGGATGCTGTGGGAGACAGTATCAAATGCCTTACTGAAATCAAGAAAAACCACATCTACCGCTCTACCATCATCCCTCCACCTAGTCACTTCCTCATAGAAGGCTATAAGGTTGGTCATACATGACTTCCCCCTCATAAAACCATGTTGGCTGTTCTTAATGACCCCCTCATCCTTGATATGCCTAGTGATGGAGTCAAGAATAAGTTGTTCCATCATCTTTCCAGGGATGGAGGTAAGGCTGACCGGTCTATAATTACCCAGGTCCTCCTTCTTGCCCTTCTTATAGATTGGTGTGACCTTTGCCATCCGCCAATCCTCAGGCACCTCGCCCATTTCCCACGACTTACCAAAGATGATGGAAAGTGGCCTAGCAATGACCTCCGCCAGCTCCCTCAGCACCCGTGGGTGCATTCCATCCGGACCCATTGATTTACAGATGTCCAGTTTGCATAGCTGATCCCTAACCCAATCCTCATCTACCAAAGCAAACTCCTCCTTTGTCCTGACTCCTTCTGGGGCTATAGAAATCCGGGGCCCTCGGGGAGAGTCTGCAGGAGTAAAGACAGAGGCAAAGAAGGCATTCAGCACCTCTGCCTTCTTTATATCCTCTGTCTCCAGGGTACCCACTTCGTTCAGCAGTGGGCCTATATTGCCTCTTGTTTTAGTTTTATTTGCTATGTATTTGAAGAAGCCCTTTCTATTGTCTTTAACCCGACTAGCAAGATTGAGTTCCAAGGAGGCCTTAGCTGTCCTAATTGCCTCCCTACATCCTCTAACAACTGTCCTATATTCCTCCCAAGCGGCCAGCCCCTCCTTCCATAATCCATAGATTCTCCTTTTCCACTTGAGTTTGCCCAGCAGCTCCTTGTTTAACCACGCCGGTCTCCTAGATCCCTTACTTGACTTCCTACTCATTGGGACGCTCCGATCCTGAGCTTGGAAGAAGCGGTCCTTGAATGCTAACCAACTATCTTGAGCCCCTTTACCGCCTAGTACACTTTCCCATGAGACTTCCCTTAGCAGTTGACTGAAGAGGCCAAAGTTGGCCCTTCGGAAATCCAGAACTGTGGCTTTGCTAGGTATTCTATTCCTCCCACACAGGATCCTAAACTCCACCATCTCATGGTCACTGCAGCCAAGGCTGCCATTGACCGTCACCACTTCGACCAAACCCTCCTTGTTGGCGAGTACTAAATCTAGCAGCGCTGCTCCCCTAGTTGGTACGTCCACCATTTGCATTAAGAAATTATCATCAATGCATCGTTCTGACTCCTGCTTGCACCTCTGCACCTGCACTACTGTGTGCAGTGGGACTAGGACTCAGCACGGACATGAGCACAACACTCTCCACAGAGGTGTCACCCAGGAATTCCATATCATTTTCCAGTTCAAAAGGAAGTGGATGTTTTTTGGTTTGGTTTGTTGGGTTTTTTTCTCTTACCTGCACCCATTTTGCCAACAGCTCATCCAAGCTCATCCAGCCTGTGCTGTGTTGGGGCAGGAGAGCCATCCAGGCTCTCACAGTCCAAATTGTGTGGGATTTTACAGAACAAACTCCAAATATGAGGTTTCACTTTTTCAAAACCATAAAAATCAACTGGTAGCTATTCCTATGATAGAGGCAGATGCAATAGGTTGGTGGGGAGTAACTGCTGGACTCTGCAGTTACTCACTTCATTAAGTCTTAATTGTAACAATTTCAAGGTGCAACCCCAGCACCGTAATCAGATCCCGAGGTGACAGAGGCACAGATAATTGTAATGAGCCTTCCTCTGAAATGAAAGGCCTGCAGTTTTCTCCCCAGACGTTAATGATACAAAGCAGAGTTAGAAAATGCTGTCAGCAGGAACCAGGAGAAGCTGGGGATCCAAGGAGACCCCTGGGCTACAGAGTTTGCAAACAAAGAGTAGGCAGATGCCGTTAAACTCAGTTACTGATTTAACTTCTGTTTCCCCTTTCTATTTCTAGTTTGCCCTCGAAGCATCCCAAGTAAATCCACACCATCCTGGCCTCATCAGTACTTTGCTTTCTGTAAAACTGGCAAAACCATTTATCAGAAGAGAACAGAAAGAGATGGAAAGAAATGGGAGAGTGATCAACATGCAGAAAGCAGTGCTGCTCCCTCCTTCCTTGTGCCAGCCCAGGCTCCATCCACACGGACCTCACCAGTGGTGGGTGGTGAGTACTTTCTTGACCCACTGGCCTGTCTTTCACAGGACTGAAATGGAGGATTAATTGTCAGGGCACACCTGCAGCCGGAGCATGCGTCAGCCCCAGGGGGCTGCTGAGTCAGAAGAACTCAAACAGCCATTCAAGTTGGAAAATGAGCATTCTTGTACAATCCAGCACTAATGTCCAAGCAGGAAATAGAAATGAACTTTGGAATAAAAGTCAACAATTGCAAATGAATAAAAATGGGAGCAATGCTACCAGAGCCCTTCATTCTGGTGATGTCATGGTTCCCAAATGCCCTTCAGAAATGCAAATTGCGTACAATGTAATAAAAAGGGCATTTTCTAGAGTGTGCAGAGCTTGCATAGTTTAATTAAGCATAAACTAGGGTGACTCTGGAAAGGAAAATGATGTGGATCGCATTCTCTGAGTGACCTTGGAAAGGCACTTAGATACTTTCTCTACACAGCAATTAAGTAAACTCACACTTCATATGCTGTCACTCCTATTCCTTTCCTTTATTTAGAAATGTATTTTCTGTTCTCCCTGATTCCCTGATCTCACATTGATTTATCTCTGTGCTTAGAAAATATGATTTGTTCCCCTCAGGGTAACTAAACATTTGCCTACAGCCTCACCATCTCTAGTTTTCTAATCTCTACTTCAATATTACTTATATTAAACTTCTGGCACCTGCTTTCCTTGGTTTCCACCAAACTCCGTCGAGGCTACCTCACTGACATGGCAAAACGGGAATAAGGAGATGCCTACAGAAATTTCACGTTCAGTCTTCCCAAGACCAACCTAGCAGCCTTTTATGATGGAGTGACTACATCAGCACACAAGGTAAGAGCTACAGATGTCATCTCTCTGGACTTCTGTAAGGCCTTTGACACAGTCTCTCACAACATCCTTCTCTCTAAATTGGAGAGATGTGGATTTGATGGATAGACTGTCTGGTGGATAAGGAATGGGTTGGATGGTCCCCTCCAGAGGGTAGTGGTCAATGGCTCAATGTCCAGATGGAGACATGTGGTGTCTCTCAGCGGTCCATATTAGGACCAATACTGTTTAGTATCTTCACCAGTGACATAGACAGTGGGATCAAGTACACCTTCAGCAAGTCTGCAGATGACACCAAGCTGTGTGGTGTGGTTGACTCACCTAAGGGATACAGTGCCGGTGAATATCAGTTTAGAAGCCCACTAGATCACCTAGCCAGCAGTTTGTTAAAAAGGGGGCTGGACTGTATGGGGAATGCAAGAGGGGTTAAGGGGCTGGCTTCCAGGTGGTGGGAAAGCCCCAGTGTTAGCAGTTCAGCTCCATTTCTTCTGGGTTAGGGTGTGAAAAAACGAGTCAGTAATTCCTGTCTCTGAGCATTGCTGCCAAGAGGGAGCAGTGGCAGCAGCTCAGGAGTGAATGGGAATTAGAGGGGAGGAGTGGGACTCTTACAGCTGTTTCGTACACATGTGCCTTCAGCTTCACCTTTCAAAAAGACCTTACTTGTCTTCCCCTTGAAATCTGCAGAGCAGTGACCATCCCCACATTGCTCTTTGGGATGATTTTCTCTTTGTCTCTTGCTGTGACTTTCAAGGAGGAACGGAAACTTTCTGAGGATGAAGGTGATAACGGGTGGAAAAGCATGTTCACCTAGCAAGGGCAAAGAACCAGGAGAGGGCAGGTGGGGGAAATGGTGCTGATTTGAAGCTGTGATGGAGTTTCAGTGAACCACACCACAAGGGCTGCTGACTCATAAAAAGGTGGAATTCCTAAAAGGAAAGCAATGATCCCTGAGCGATTGCATCCCCTTATGGTATGTCAGACATGTCTTTGATTGCACAAGCTTATAATTAGTTACAGAGATTTACGCTATTTCTGAAGAAAGAAGAGGAAACAAAAAGAATTATTCCCTGGTTTAGTGACTAGCAGGATCAATGGATAATGCTTAAGGGTTGCTTTAAATAAAATGTATTCACTGTTGATGTTTATTTTTGCAATTTCAGAGTAAATGCCAATGATTCAGTAAAATTTAACAAATCTTCAGAGATCCCACTGCAAAGATCTGAAAATCCAGGAACTGATTTTAGGGCTTGGTTCCTAACCAACTCCGCGTGCAAGAAACCCACTGGAGCATCTTAAGTATCTTTCGAAATTTATTTTGAAAGTTAAGATCTCTTGCGAAAGAAACAACTGAGTTTAACCGAAAATGGTAGTAATAGCTGCATTACATACCTGCTAACACTAGATGGGGTGCAAGGAAAGAGTGAAGGGGAAAGCCAGGGAACCGCAAACCTTGGATGTCCGACCTACCTCAGGCACAGAAACTGAATTTAACTATGCGTAGCAGGGCTTCATCCACGTTTCCAAAAGCCAAAACCAATCGTAAATAGACAAGGACCCATTCACCCACCTTGTCCAACCCTCTGGAAGTGTGGATCTTCACCCCACGGGTATTTTAACACTCACAGCACACGACTGTTAGTCTCATTAACTACATTTTATTCATATATTGAAAGAGTACATACATGTGTCAGTAGCATTGACTGCATCAGCTCCTCTTTACTAAAAAAAGCTCAATGTATATACAGCCTTAAAAAGCTCCCACTGTAGCTATCACACTGTATTAAATCTATGCTTATATAAACTACTGTTCTTTACATAGTTGCATGTATTTTAGAATACATTAAAAATTACAAGGTAGCATGTTCTTTTATCCTTTCTCACTGTCCTTATGGTCTAACAGTTTCAATATGTATATGCATAGTTAATTTACTATTCAAACCAATTTCTATTATAGAATATAGGGCATGGAAACAAAACCGTTGTTGCGTTTGGAAAGGCAGAAAGTATTCTTGATGCTTAGTGATATCTGTTGTTATGGTTGCATCCTGCACCCTTCCTTGGGAGCAGGAAGCGCAGAACATGTTTTCTGAGCCCCTGCCTTTGTTTAATCCTGTGAAACGTACCATAACCTTTTCTACATCAGCTGGTGCTTTTTACCCTCCCTCTTGGCTGCTTTGACCTTCTGTGCTAACCCAGCAAAACAGGAGGGACAGTGCCTGACGTCAGGCTCCTCCTGAAGCCAGGAGGGATGCTGAGCTGGCCTTTCTGGCCAACCAACTCAGCTACTCAGCAGAAGCGGCAGCCTCCCACAGAATTCATTTCCCTCACTTTCTTTTTCTGGTCCCATGTGAATGAGCTGGAATCCTGCGCATCACTCTATCCTCTTTATTAAGCCTGTCTCTGCAGAGACCATTTTAATTCAAGCTGATAGCCAAGTCTCAAAATCCCCTTGGCTCTTGAAACAGTACAATCTCCTGCTATTTGATACACAAGCCCTTTTCCACCATCCTCTTGCTTCCCTTCAAGTAAAAATTGCCAAGATCCAGTTTCCCTAAACTAGCTTTTTAGCTCTGCCTGATGCCCCTTGCTGAGGGAATGCTACTCACAGTGAGCCCTAAAAGAAAGTGCTGGCATGCTGAGAAATACCTCTCCTCATCAGAACATCTGACTCTATTCAAACATGTATGCTCAACAGAAAAGCAGTAACAAATTCTTCCTGCAACACAAGTTGAAGAAACACTGCTTGCCAAGCATACCCACTTCAAAAAGTAAACTGGGAACAGGGTAAGAAATCTCACTCACTGGCAAACATATGAATCATCCCTGTTGGATTTGTTAGCTTAATCCTAGGAGAGGTATTGCTAAAACCTACTGCAGAGGCTTAGTTTGCATCTACTGGTCTGACTGAACCACCAGAGCTGAAACCACATTGGGAGGCCAGTACTCAATACTTCAGATGGCTGGATGGGCTAAATTGCCAGTGTAATAAAAAATAAAACCAGGACGAGCATCTCCATAGGGAAAACACAAAGATGTCATTTAAAAACAGAATGAGTTGGGTCTGACAGACCAGTAATAATTTTATTTCATAGGAATGAGGCAAAAGTTGGGGAAGGCATGTTGGACGTTGGAGAGCCTATAAGAACATCTCTATTTGTAATAATAAGCCATGTTTCACATGTCCGAGGCAAAAATGTAAAGCTCACTCAGCACAGAGATAGCCGTGAGTATGAAGGAATAAAGGACGGTTTCTTTTGCTCTGCCTGCTTTATGCAAAGCCTCCCTATTTATTCGAGGCAGCAATTCAGCAGCAAGACATGGCAAAACAACCTAATATGCTAAGTGGTATGAAAACTCAAAGAAACACACTGTGTAAGTGAACAAACAAGGGCTCTGATACACAGTTTTGTTGGGTAAGAATGGTAGAGAGTCCTTCCAGGAAAACAGTCACTTGCTGTTATCCCGACAGAGGCTTGGCGTGCCAGGACTGCCCTGTTTAGGATGACTGAATGCCTTAGTCTGTATCCACCCAAAACACCAATAGGGCACAGTGTGTTTACATTCTCCAGTTTAACTTTCAGTGGGTTGGCAACCTGGAAAAAGGCTGGAGCCACCATGAGGAAATTCTTTCTTGAAGGCAAGGATAGCTCTAGCCTGAAATGGTTCCTGCTGCCTTGATTTCAAAAGACTGCGATACTGAAGTTGTATTTAGACCTCAGCCAGGAGGATTCCCCAAATACAGCTTGTGATGACCCAAACCTCAATTTATTGCTTGTGAGTTGTTCTGAGGGAGCACTGGAGAGTAAATCATCTCATGGCATGCAGACGAGCTACAGCATGGAGTGCATGAATGTAGATGTGTGCTTTAGGCTAAGCTTCAGCTGTGCTTTCTAGACTGAGAGATCACAACATACTTGTTAAAACACCCCGGAATCTACCGGGATCATCAGAAAAAAATATATTAGGGCAAAATGACACAGATTTCTGCAATACCCATTAAAACAGAAAGTGGGTGGAGTTTGTAGTTGATTCATTCATGGCACCATGCAGACCTGTTATTTTCTATGTATGTTAAGACTTTACAGTCCAGAAGTGAAAAACTCTTCCTTTCCTAGCTACCCAGTTACTGTGGGCTGAGCTACTTGTTACACATTTGTTGCTGAAATAGTGAATAATGGAAGAAAAATGGCAATAGATTTTGACTTGCCCTTTAATCTACAATGATTTAAAATGATGCCTCAGACTTACTATAACCACAAAAACAGATTTTGAAGATAGGCCTCAAGAAACCAAAATAAAGTATATTCTGGAACGTTACTGTTTGCTTGTGCAATTCATCAGCAATCACGAAGAACTGGCTCTGGTCTTAAAATCATTACTAACATGCTTGTTTAAGAGTCAAGATAATTTCTATGCTTTGTATGGGGTCAGTCTTCACTTTCTTTATAAGACGCTCAGTTCAAGGTAGTTTTCTGGGTAAAATGGAGACCATCCTCTTAGATGTCAACATTAATCCTGATGTACTGCACTCTCCTCCGAATGACTGCAGATTGCAAAGAGTCTTTGAAAAAGGATAAAACGGACATCCCATGCAGTAACCAAGTAAATGCAATCCCTGATTAACACGCAAGTTTGAAAAGTTCAGAAAATGTCATCACACTCCATAGGTGCACCCTGGTTTTGGAAATGTCTCTGTTGTTTTGTCTGTGTATAAATGTCATTGCACATGAAATTCACTCCAGCAGCTTTTCATAAACTCAAGTCAATGATGACATGTTCAAATATTTGAGTGTTTCCTTTAAAACTAGAGGCAAAGAAAAAATCTCTTCGATCCGTTGACACGGCTGTGAAAGACCGTGGCGCTTGCACGTAGATTTCCTTAAATAATCTGAAAATCTTCTTTTCACCATCCCACTGGTAAATCTGGGAGAAGGTATAGTCACTTCCCAAAGCTAGGTAGTAATTGTTCTTGAAGGAGAAAGGCTGCAGTGTCATGGCCCCTCGGGATGGAAGAGCCTGTATCTCCACAAACTGCTTGCTATTCCATTTCATAACTCTGGAGTCACCAATGAATCTCGTGAGTGTGATGTACAGATTATCCTGCATCCTGAAACTCTTCACAGCCAAGACATCTTCCATGTTGGGGATCTCACTGTGTGGAACAAACTTTTTGGAAGCTTTGTTCCACTGGAGTATAATGGGAACCTGAGAACGGCTAGAGAGGATTAAATGTGATTTCCCATCTATATCGAGAAACTCAGCATCAGTGTCCCTGAACCACTCGTGAAGAGACTGGTATGAGTAAAATCCTTTGTTATTCCACTTGTACACTGTTGACAAACCTGCTTTAGAGCTATCTGCTATGACAAAAAACATTTCACTGTCTATCTCAAAAAGCTCTATATCATTGGGCTTGGAAATGCGAGATACTTCAATATCCTGGAATTTGACAAACTTTGTCCAGCTTTCATCATACTTGTAAATGTGTGAGCCACCAAAGAGCTGTGCCACCACCACAAACACTTGGTCACCAACAAGAATGGCTTTACATCCCACTATGGACTGACCTATTGCCCAAAGAAAAAAGAAAGCACATACATTAGCACAGTACAAAGCACCCTTTAAACCACAGAGAGATTACCACATCACCCCTCTGCCTTTTTATATCTGCACCATCTGATAATTTCGTCTTCTGCTACATGCCATCAGAGCTTCTTTTCCTGCTTTTTTTCTCCCTAGGAACTGGAAAGGTGACTTCAAATATTGAAAATGTCACGCCCTCAAGGTGTGCAAGTATGATGTACCCCAAAATGCTAATTCATTTTTACCCAGAATACCTTTTCTTTCTCTGTTTGTTCACACACATGCACCCTAATATTCAAAACAGTTACTGAGCCTGAATTTCATTATTCCAAAATGACAAGACTTGTTATCTCATGACTCAGCAGGAATCTGAAATTCTCTTATTCTTGGAATGTCTATCTTTCCATCTTAACCAGAAGAATGAAATATAGTCTATTTTTCTTGCTCTAAGAGGGCCAGAGTCAGCTTTTTTCTACTGTAAATAGAAATATTGATGCATCTCATGGATATATCACCTGACAGCAGGAGAAAAAGATAAATCTGACTCTGTTGCTTCTATTAAGTATTATTGAGATTATGTTAAACTAGAAATATTTAGGAATATTGTGATTGCCAGATTAGATCAGATCAGGTTATGGTCTATCTTGAGAATGTCAAGTCACTGTACAAGAACCACACCAAAAAAGTAACAAACACAGCCAGCCTGGGATGATCTACCACCTGCCCAGTGTAGGAGAAGTGGGATCCATCTCAAGTACTGTAACGCACCTGCAGCATAAACTTGAATGGCTGAGCTGATCATCAGGGCTCCTTCTGGTCTAACTTTATCAAAAAGCACTCTAGAGGAGACTTCACCTGGCCTGTATATGTCTCCTTTTGCAGAGGACAGCAATGCCTATTATCTGCATGTTGACTAGGAAGGCAATCTTGACAACTAGCTCAACTCTATAAGCCCATGTTACAAAAGGCTAAATTCAGGTATTCAAATGCCAATCATACGTTTACAGCACATATCTGGCTCTTGAGCTCTACAAAACACCCTTTAGGCTCTGTCCATGTCCCCTGGCAAAAGTCTCTCACTTGCATTTCACAGTCCAGAGCTCAAGCTCAGACCTTCTAGGAACACAGGATGGGCCTTCAAGAAACAAGTCTGAGCATGCACACTGTGTGTGGAGCTATGACACAGGTACCCAGCAGAAGTGTCTCCTAATCACATTATTCACAGGAAGGTGACTGGAAGACAACTTGGCAATGACCCAAACTCTCAATTCCATTTCCGGAGCTTTTCTAGAGCTCTGTTAGCTCTCTTTGGGCCATCGACTTCTCAGCTTTCATTCACTGGTACATATCTACCCCTAATCTACTAAACACAATGAAACACAAAAAAGGCAAAATTTTAATTTCCAGTATTTCCTGAAGGAGGGGTAGATCTTGTAAACTTTCACTAGTGACACACAGCTGACCTCAGGAGGTAGGTGCTTGCTGCCTTTGTAGACCAGATGGGGATGCAGCTCACTCTTTGTTTCCCAAGATGCAAGGTAAAAAATAATTACACGTAACAAGGAACATGTGGGAAGGAGAGTCCACAGAGAAATTTAGCTCCTGAGTCTCCAGAACCAATAGCCTGAAGTAGCTGGGAAATCACGCAGTGTGTAACAGCTCTAAAGACTTTGTTCCTGCTGTCATGGTGTGACTGAGCACCATGAGTGTCGGTTAGGGACAGAACAGTTGTCAACATTAGAAAATCACCTGGCATCCACATGGACTTTTTGTTTGATGAGTAATCTGGCCATGATGCTAATTAAGCATGTTTGTAAATGGAAAGTAAACATGAAAGCTTTACAGCACATCTCTCTAGGCAACAAACACAGTTTAAGTATTTCTATGTCATCTTCAGCTGTAAAACATGCTTTCCTCTCCAGCCCATCCTAAAAGCATCCTTCAGACCTACTTCCTTCTACATGCGGTAGACTATTTTTATATTCTACTTTGTAGGCACTTTAGCAAGAGCAAGGGCTCCCTCAGCTTGCACTGTAACCCGCAGTGTGATTCAGGCAGTGAGTGCTAAGCCAGGCCACAGCACGACATTCACAGCAAGTGTTTGTGTCTTCAGAACCATTTACAAGATCAGACAAAAAAAGCCTAGTTTGTGTGCCAGAGCTAAGTCAAACGTGCGTGTATTAACAAGATGCGGTACTCCATGAGGTCACTAATGTCCAAACATTACATGCTTTAATCTGCTAAATGCAACACAGATTCAGAACAAAAACCATCAACTGGTCCCATCTATGAATCTTGTTCTTGTGAAATGCCAACAGTTCATTAACAATGGGAATCCAGATGTTCATATACCTGTGATGTTGTCATAACTCCTGAAATTCATTTCAATGTGATCCCACTCCAGCACCATGCAGTTCTCCATGCTGGGCTGTGCAATAGCTACGAACACATCATTCTTTGAGTTGAATGTATCCACTGAAACTGACTGGTAGGGCAAAATCTGGTGAACAACAAAATCTAGAAACATACATTTTCAAAAGTTAGGATACATCTTTACTGGAAGCACAAAGTGGTCACTGATTATAATGATTTACACTGAAAAATCAGCAAAACAGTCTGGATTTTGTGTAACACTAGCATGGAAGTGTCAGTGCTCCCATGAGGCATGCAGCAACAGGGGAAAGTGTCTCCTGCTTTAGGCATCATAAACTGTCCTCTCTGGAAATATAGTTGCAGAGGAGATCGAATAGGTAAATAGTGGCAGAAATCAGATTTTCCATCTAAGCTGGCTGGCATTAATGAAATTAGGGTATTGAGGGAGAAGTCTATTTCCCCACAGCTGGAAGGTGCTTTCCCATCAAGTGAAATGGCCTTGCTAGAATCACTGTCAAGCTGAGAGACAGCAACTTCCAGCTGAAGTCCAATAACTTCTTAAGTCATGTAAATTTAATCACTAGCAATTTGTGTTATGCTAAACCAGGCAGAAAGTGAAATGGTATCTGAAGTTTGCCTGGGGATAACCCCATTTTGGCTAGACCATAGACAAAATGGAGTAATCAAAAACTCAGTTAACATAACGTTTTATGGGGCATTGTAAAGTAGTTTAGGCATAAAATACAACTAATCTTCAAATTACTATCCAGCAGCAAACTTACCCTAGACACTAAGACTGAGGAGTTGGAGTAACTTGTAAAGACTGAGTGCAACTCAAAAACTCAAGATTTTTTCTCAAAATCTAAGTGCATTTGTAGATTTAATTCTAAACTTCACCCAGGGCTAAGTCAGCAGTCAGGCCAGAGCCAGTCTGGGGCAACGTGAGGACACTTGGATCTGACCTTTGGCCGGACAGCTGGGGAAGGTCATTATTACCAGAAAAAGAAAGCAGTATAGCAGAGCTGACAAAGAAAAGCCAGCACTTGGGTCTAGAACACGGCAGCAGTGATGTATGGATACAGATACGTAGAAAAGGAAATGCATCTTCTGCTACGATGGTGTTTCTCTGCAGAGCGACACACCGCTGTTTCAAGCTCCATTTGCTACATGTTTTCACCATGCAGTCCTATGCTGGAAGGGCCTGAGCATCCAGGGATTTTGGTGAAATGGTAATTAAGTCCTCACTCGAGTCCCTCATTTTGGTGCATTATGAAATAATTGTTTTTGAATGAAGAACCCTCTGTCTCTGCATGCTTGAAAGCCTTGCCCTTGAGGAGTTACACTACTGAAGAATAAAGATAGATGACTGCCATTAAACAAACAGAGCAGATTCTACAGCTGCGAAAGAAATGACAGTCTCCATTTTTCGAGGGACTATCATAAATAGAGTTTGGGCTTGATTCATAAATGTTTGTAAGAAAACAAGAAAGTTGTCTTCATACTCACTGGGAAAACTAAAAGAACTGGAGAAAGCTGACACTGAAGTATGCAGAAAGTAAAAGTAAGTGATAAGTCAGGGAAGGCAGCTAAGGATGGAACAACAGCAGATACAGTCACTCAGAATCAAAATATTTTTTAAATCTTAAAAAAAACCCCGAGCCAAAACAAACCAAACCAAAACCCCAAACCCCTAATCCTGAAAAAGACATCTCTTGAAATCTGAACAGTTGTGAAACACTCTGGGGGAATCTGTGAATTAAAACAAACCAGTCTGTCTGTTGATACTCACTGCTCATTCAGAAATGATACAGTGTTAACACAGCTATTTTTACTTGCACCTGTCATTTGGCTCTTTATATCACTGGATGAGTAAAAATGGGTAACAAAATCAGTCATAATCAGTAAAAAGCAATAAATGTTGGTTTTAGCACCAGCTGGAAATATGAGACTCTAACGTACAACAGGTTTACACAGTAAAGAGATGCTGCCACATCAGGATTGCCAGCATTGCACGTCTTGGAGGCTTTACTTAGTTTTACAGGCAGGTCCACATACCTTGTTTTAATTCTAGAAAGAGCTTGTACAGTAAATATAGTGTGTGTGCATGGAGGGGGTGTTCCAAAATTGTTCTCTTTGAAGCTAGATCAGCCTGCAGTGGAGAGGGAAGAGGATGCAGCCTTCGCTTCCCCGGTGCTGCTGGCTGCCGAGTCTGTTGACCTCTCCTTCTAACCCTGATGCATGATTTTACTCCCCCTGACATGCTTTTAACACTGCTTTCTGTTGGCTGGGAGCTGGGGTGGTGTGTCCCCCCATCCTCCAGCCACCCACTCTGCCTCTGCTCCTGCTGCTGAACTGGCATTAGCCATCACGGATGAGGGACCCACCTCTCTTGTTACTGGGCTGATTTCCCTTCCACTGCTCTGGCTGATCCCAGCACACAGGAGTGCTGATGCTGGCAGAGCAGAGGTGGAGCGCACAGAGAATGCTGGAGGACATTAAAGAGAAAGGGGAGCAATGATCTGTTTGGGCAGCAGCTCTTAAACTGCACCCTGTGACTTGGTTCCTCTCTCCTCACATCCTTTGTTCCCTACAGCAGAGACTTCTACCAGGACCTGGGTGTGCTGTCAGGGAGCATTAGCCATCCATTCCCATCTCCCACCGCAGCAGCACAGGTGATCTCGCACAAGAGTGAGTACAGAGCAGATAACTCTTAATTTGCAATTTCCTTCCAGCCCATGGGGAAAGAGAGAAGACAATCCCAGCTAGGTAAAGAAAGGGGAAACCAAGCTCTCAGAGCTCAGTGAGATGATCCCTGCCTGCAGGCCTGGGCAAAGCAGGTCCCAGGCATGCACGCAACCTGTTCCCAGTGACTGTGGGAGAGTGAGGCCCACTTCCCAGCCTCCTAAACATAAGTTACATGTCCCCCACTGTGCTTATAGCCACAGCACAGCCCCCTTGCACACTGCTATGGGACAACGACAGGAAACAAAATGAAACAGCTTGACCTGCTTCCATGATGTAAGCCGTGAGACACGGGAAAGGGGGATGTTATCACAAAAAGAGTTACAAGGGCAGATCACCAACACTGTGAATTGCTTTCTCTGTGAAGAAGCAATAGGAGCATTTTGTTCTTTGTCTTGTTTTGATTTGTTTTTTTATCTGGCAGCACCTCTTTCCATTTCTCCTCCTGTTACCATTGTACCAGTTCAGTGGATTCAATGAACCAATGAAGCCAATGAGATGCATGTTTTACCAAGAAAATGGCTTTGTTACCATATCCTACAACCAGTCATGCTCAACACAGGGTACCAGAGACCAGAAATAATGGAAAGTCTCATCACATCTGGCAAAGGAGGGAAATACAGTACTGAAGACCAACATGAATGAAAGAGGTTTGCAGAGCACTGCTCATCATTGACTGGGAAAGGAGACTACACACAGAATATGGTACAAGCCTGAGCCTGTGACTAGTCAGTTCTCAAGGAATGAATATGGACATATTTATGATCCCTCTGGATCTGTGGAAAGCAAAGGCAGAGAAGGAAAAAGCAGACGCGGCCTGACATCACAGACCACCAAGGGCACCATAGCCCAAGCAAGGTAACTTCCAGTTCAGTGCAGGGACATGATGCTGGCTCAAACATGACACATTCCTGAAAATCTGCATTTCTACTCTACTGATCTGTTTTGTCTTTTACAGGTAGTTCCTGCATGCACCTCTTGGCACTTTGTAAGGATGACAGAGATCCATGTCTTCCACACCCTCCACTTTCACTATGCACTGGAGCTCTGGGAAGCCTGCTGCTGCTCACCCTCAGGCCAGAGGGGTTCAGCACACAGCCTTCCCAGAGAATGACTGGTCTGAAAATGCCCTCTGCTATCTGAAGAGTGTACTACAGCTACATGCTGTGCTGTGAGAGCACTCCTCTGATGGCATCTGAACAAACACTCAGCTGGCCAATCCTTGCACCATGTTAACGTCTTAGATCCCCAGCAAACTACAGCATGTGAAATTACATTCATGCTTGAAGTAATTTCACCTACAGCAGACCAAGGAACTAACATTAAGGGTGAATTTTGCCTGTGGCAACCTCATAGTTAGGTTCCTAGGTACAAAGAGATGACAGAGGGCAGGTAGGTCAGTATAGGTGTGAGGACTAGGTAGATAAGGCTTGCTCATCTGCACCATTAGTGCTGTGCAATTGCTTAAACCAGACTGCAATGAAATAAAGCGACTTTTTACTTTGGCATCTCAGTGACTTGGCAGACACAGGAATGTAACTTAGGTACCATTCAAAGCTACACTGCTCTCCTGGTTTTGACATCCTTTATGCAGCAGATTACCGTGCTTTACACCTGCTACTCTTCTGATGTATTTCTGAATTTCGAGTTAATTCTCTTTTCCCTTACATATTGCCCTTGAATTACCATTCCCTGTCATGAAACTTCATTTTACATTACTAGTAATCAACTTTCCTATTGTCTTTTAATAGCAATGACTTGATGACACATGAGAACTTGAACGCCTCTGGTATTACTGTACAGAAAAAAGGCGGAGTGCTGACATCATATACATGAAAGATGAAAAACAATACTCGCAGCTGATATACTCAGTTATATGATGTGACTACATTTGAAGATAGGTAACTGCGGCTGTTCAGTCATAAAACATGAGCATAACCACATGCAAGTTTCTCCTCACCTCTTTTAGCATGCTTTACATTACCTAAAATAAAAATCAAGATCCTGAACAAGACAGTAGTGAGAATATTATTGGACATTTCCCACAACTTAATGGAGTTCCATGAAGAACAGCTGGCAGTATTGCCACCACTTTTGATGCTATTAAATCGTGGCCTATTGAATAAAGATAACAGATATAGCCACATTATTTTAACTTCTTTTCATTGCTTTCTGCGAAATACAGAGATTTTGGGAAGCTCATATGCCATAACTATTTGGCCTTATTCCAGATAATAGAAAGCATTCTGTGATGAAAAGTAAGTCACAAAGGTAGTCATAATCAAGTCTTTTGGAATATGAATAGTCAGAGCTCTTCTTCCATTATAATTTAATCCAAATAAAAACTTGGTACTTACTTTGACTTCAAAATGTAATTTTCCCATTTTATGCTTGTTCTTGTACTTGGTAGTGCTTTGTATGTAACCCTTTCCTCCCCCCAGGTCATGCTCACAAAAGCAAAAAGGTATTGTCTAAACTTCTGATATTTAACCATTTGTAGTGTGCTTAGAAATATACATTCTGAATACCTGTAGTGGTGCATTCATAATCAAAACTTGTCACATCATTTAACTTCTTATCCTGATATTCTGCTGGACCAATACACAGGACATCAGAAACAGTGGAATTTGTCATCTTTAACCACAAAAACAACCACTTGGCTTTGCAGTCACACTCAAATTTATTTCCCCTTAAATCTCTAAAAAAACACACAGAAATAAACATATTTGAAAAGGTTGATAGCAATATGGATACTACAGAACTGTTATCACCTTGACATGCTGAATTTAAAATTACCTGAGTAGCCTTGAATTGTTTCTGAACTGAGAACAGGGAAGTTGCTTCAGTTTTATTTGGACTCTCTTACTATGAACTCTCCTTCACTAAGTGTTGTCCTTGGAAAAACTGTTTCTATTTAGGAAATAAGCTCACATATAATCATAGTAATGGAGCTCTGTGATTCACGTGTAAAGTCACTCACGTTTATAAATTTTCATAGGATTAGGGCTGTAATGTAATAAATCCTGACAGCCTGGTTGTCTGCTGCAAGCCTCCTTCCCTCCATCTACTGCTGACACTGACAAATCCCATTCCTTCACTAAACTACTCCAGTACAACTGGTTGACAGAGTGGCCTTGCTGGCACCATTTCTGTGTTACATTAAAATACAGATGTAAGGCTTGTATTTTTTGAGTCGCTGCTGATGTGTGGTCAATTTAACCTTCCCCTACTAATGTATGTGCAATTTCAGCACTGTACTTGTTCTTCGATCTCCTGGCAATTTTTGTTGTTTACAATTATACTTTGCTGTCTGGGAGAGCTAGGCCAAAAATAGGGGAAGCTGACTATCAGCTCAATTATACAAGACAACACTGACAGTAAGTCAACAATGTGCTACAACTACATAAAAACAAGAAAAAAGGTGTTTTTTTTAAATGAATGCCTTTCACTAATATAATCTCAGGGGATGCATGCACAATAACAGGAAAAAATGTTCAGAGAAACTGTAGTTTTAGAATTCGTTGTCTCCCTTTCCCTAAAAAACAATTTATATGAAACATCAAAAAAGAAGTACAATAATGCAAGCTATGTACAGCAGCATGAGAAACAACAGTGATTTGAGAAACAGCAGTTATTTTAGAGGAGTCTAGCAAGTAAACAATTTTAAAATTAGGAAAGCTAGCACAACAAAAGGCACACGTCTTTCCTGTGCAGATATCAGGTACAGCACCACATAAACCCAGAATGTAAAACTCAAGAGTGACAGAATTAGGCAGCCAGCAGAAAGATTCTCATTACTTACAGCTCAATTAAAGAATCTAAATCACTGAAGACATCCCTCGGCAGTGCTTTGAGATGGTTATTGGCCAAAGAACTAGGAAAGAAAGTTAGAGCTTAGTACCATTGCTGTCTGTTGTCTGGCTGACTCATTAAGTCTGAGCTCACCTACAGTTAGAACTGTCCAGCCACTGGCATTGTTAATAGTCATAAGGAACAGACACATATTAATTATTCTTATTCAAGAATGGAGATTGCTTGAAGATCATGTAAAAATAAAATAAATACATAGAACTTTTTTATTGCCTAGGTGCAAATGCAACACACAGAGCAATCACTGAGCATGCTGAAGAACCAGGACTGATAATCACTAGTACACAGTGTGATGGTGCTAGCGGTTCAGCATCCACGGGCAGCAGCTGCATCTCAGCACAAGCTGTGAGTGTGCACAGGCAGCCCAACACGCCACAGGGCTGCTCCAGCAGGAGTTCTTTTAAGGCCAGTTTTTAATTTGAGGGAGGCATGCTGCTGACAGCAGGAGGAAGCTGATGCATGGAGGGGAAGAGAGGTTTTCTCTGTAGCAGAAAAAACAGTGGTCCCCCCGAAGAGTTTTGTTCAAGCAGAAATTACTCTACCAAGTGTTAAATAACTTACAGGTGAGTCAGGTCTCGAAGGCCACGAAAAGCATTTCTTGAAATGGTTTCAATTTTATTTCCTTCAATGAATCTAGGAAAACAAACAAACAAACAAAACAAGTCTTTTAAAAGCCTTTATTATTAGCATCACCAGTGCTTTAATCTATGGCCTCCAAATGCAGCGGTGGCAGCCCCTTCAGACTTAAAGGTGGGGAAGTCTCAGTGGAGCTTGTTTTCCCTTTACCACTTTCCTTGAGTGGACTGCAAGTAATGATGAAAGTACCAGGCAGCAAAAGGGACAGCAGCATGTGACACAAACATCCAGCAGAAGAGGAACAAAACAGACATAGCAAAAGACATTACTCCTCTGTTGGTTAATCCTCTCAGGGCGTGTTGTGTGAGGCAAGAGACCTGTGTAGAAGAGATTTCTGAGGTGGCCTTTGAAAGCTGAGGTCCTACATTCCTCTCACAAATCACCTGCACTGTAACACCACATGGCAGCACAGAAGTGCCAGGGCTGCCTGCGCTGAAGACTGACACTGATGGGCAGCTCCTGTGGTTGCATGCACTGTCTCACCTCGGCACCCACAGAGCCGTGACATGAACCGTACACATACAAAGCCTGCGTAAATGGCAAGACCAGTGTCTTGTTCTTGGTGCTGCAGTTCAGCTTCCTCCAGCCAGGACACCACCTCTGCAGGGTGCCTACCTGCACACAAGTCACGGCCCCGTGCACTGGGGGAATAATGACAGGCAGGTACTGATTCCAGGAGCATGCTGCTCCTCCTGACTGCATGTCAGCATTTAAAGAAAGCGTTGATATTTGAGCATTTTGACCCCCGAGCACTTGAGGACACATCCCTAAATACATCATCAGCCCTGCAAAGCAATTGCAGCCAGGTGGCCATCAAGATATTGCATGGTACAGCAGTACCTGGATGAAGACAACTGCATGCTGACTTTATAAAAGGTTTCACGAGATATAAATGTCTCACTTCTTCTATACATCCTTGTTTGCCTTCCAGGGAAATAGAGGAAAAATGCTATGAGCCAAGGTCTCTTCAAAAGAGAGTCAAGATGGGGATGTGGGAGATGCCAAGTGCTCTTGGTTCTGCTGTTTATATATATGTATTATATATATGTATTATATGTAGCCAAAACCCTTCATGAAGTGACTGGGACCCTGACTGCATGCAAAAGGTGCAGATAAGGAAGTGTTGTATCTACACAGGTGTCAGAAGAGGTTCAACTGTTCCAAGGCTGCCTGGGGACATGAATTCAAATCGCAAAGCAGAGAGCCAAACTGCCTCCTGATACTATCATCAGCACCTGGCATCCCTGCACAGTGCCAGCTCACCAGTCCGTGCAAATAAACATGGCTTCATTGCACACACTGCAGCAAGATGATGCAAATTTGAGCTGGGACTCAGTAATTTGCCGGATTCCTGAGTCACCAAATCTGGCCTCAAAGGGATGCTACCCTTGGAATGACACTCTGGTCATCAGCAAAACTCCCATCTTTATCAGACCTGTCTTATCCAGACTGTACATGGAGCCAGAAAATTTAAGGGTGCATTGAATGCCATTGTCTCTGCAGGACACAGAGGGAGGTATATTATCTATATGTATATATCTGCTGTGAGCACTCCCCAGCAGCTCTTTGTTTGGAGACTTAGCTTTGTACATAAAGAAACTTGTTATTCTTGTTTGTCAGAGAGGTTTTCTTATTCTCTGTAAGTCTGATCACTGGTAAGAGAGAGGCACGAGTTACAGAAGCTCTAATGTTGTTACTGGCTCCATGGCCACAAAAACCCAGAGAAAGGCCACTCGCACCCGATTCCCAAAAGGTGAAGGTGTGATTTGCTGGGAATAGGAAGCACTCTGTGGATTTGGCAGGGAGGGCGACCACAGCCATTAACTGAGGCCACTTGCTCAGCTGCTGCTAAAGGAAACTCAAACTGTAAGGCTTTAGCAGTCTTCATGCTGTTCCCTGGCTTGCAGCTGACAACCAGGGAAAGAGATAGCCCCTTTGACCAGCAGAGGAGGGGCAGGACTTTCTTCTTTCAGACTGGGGTCTCTCTGCACTCACCAATGCAACCAGGACAGCCAAGTATGCTCCTGGGACAAGCTCATCAGCACTTGAAAGCAAGTAATTCATGAAATCACACTAAAATGGTTTTCTTCCTTTTTAGAAACATATTGAAAATTACTTTTTTCCCTGCAGACACATGGAAAAGAGAATGAGTAGGGAGTTCACTGTCTCTGAAAAATCCTCTAAAATATCCGAATCATGGATTTTAGAATATACCATTTACCATTATCCTCTATTTCTTGGTCTTCAAATTCCAGTGTCAGCTGCTCCACACATATCAGACTAGTAAACTTGAATACACCCCACCTTAACACCTATTTGTCTGCACTCAGTTTAATGAGCATTGGTCTTCCTCTGGAAAAATACAGAAGTGTTTTCCACAGCTACCTTTCAGAATGAAAAGGTGAGTGGAAAGAGGAATTTCTTTCAGATCATATTCCAAGTTTCAAACATACCAGCTCGTGTCCGGTAACACAGAGAAATGGCAGTCCTTTGGAGTATGAGGTGAGGACAACCTGGTACCAGGGATAATACTTTTTTAAAAATTAAAAAGGGTGACCTAAAAAAAAAAAAATAAAATTGGGAAATGAAGATACTGTAAAATCAAGTAAGTGAACAAAGTAAAGGAGAGTTAAATGAATACAAATAATAACTTAAATAATTGCAATAATCTATATTATATGAAATATATATTTATATATTCATATATTTATAATTATTTATAACATAAAGATAAATGCCACGGGCATTAAATGGGATAGCAGAAAAAGAAGGTGAAGTTGGAAAAGAAAGAAAGTTGGGAGAAGAGAACGAGCCAGGCAATCAGGGCTGCTCTGGGCAATACATAGATAACCTGCGACTCCTCCTCAGGCTGCCAGCAGGCCAGGAGAGGCTTTCCCACCTCTTTCCTGAGGTGGCCCTGTTCTGGAAAGCCAAGCCAATGCCTTTCAGTGTACTGTGATTGCCACCTCGCATTCACGGCTTACTTTAAAAATCCACTTGCAACTTCCAAGAAAGGGTGAGCCACTGTAAAGAACACTTGCACAGGAGCAGAACATAAATCCTTTATCCCCCGTGCTCCTGGGAATCACACTAAAGACTAAGACTCCACAGCGGGAATCTTGGCAACTTAACAAAACATCTTGATTTACAAAGGACAGGGCAAGACATAAAATACCAGACTTACAGGTATTCTAGATGGAAGAGACCAGCAAAGGCGTCGTCTCGTATAACAGTGAAGGAATTGGAGTTTAGCAAGCTGAAAATGGAGAGCAGGCATTAGGAAAGCGCATTAAAACTTGACACGCTGCATTATGCCCGTTGTGTTTATTGCCCATGACCAAACTAATCTTTCTGACTTGAGCCCATATTGCCCCACCAGTGTAGCACATATAAACCTCTGTGGAATGGCCTATTAAAAGAAAAGAAACAAACCAAAGGGATAATGTGATGCTAGTTAATGTCCACTGCTCCCCAGGAAAAATGCTCACTGTGCCATCCACCACGGTTAAACGCAACCTGACCCTCGACAATCTGATCCCCTGAAAAGGACAAGAAATAGCAAAACTACTTATTTGGTCTAAAAATCAAATGCTACTCAAAAGAATTAATTTTTGGAAAATCTCTGAATTTTCCAAGTGAATATGTCTCCATTAATCACTTTATTAGAGAAACCTCTTAATCCTCTTTTTGTCTGGTTTTAGGCATTTTACTAAAATTAATTTAGAAGACTAATGAACATGAAATGCAAACTTTCCCTGTGATCCTTGGTTATTATGCTAATGTTAGACAAATACTCGCTAAATTATCCCAAAGAAATCTGACAAAGATGCAAGCTGCCATTAAAAATAAATCCTTACATTACTCTTTTACCATGGCTACTGCCACAGAGGACACAGGAAGTACCCAAGTGATCAATTATGCATGTGTCTCTTTTGCATTTAATCATTCTTTTTTCTCGTGCTTGAAGGAAAGTCACAAATTACACCAACAAAATCTGTCAGGGCCCAAGGTGGTGGTGGTGACGCCAAACCCTTCTGGCTCCCATGCCTGATCTACCGCATAAAGTGACATTAGCAACTTCTGATTTTTTCAACCTCTGCCCCACCACCCCACACACCCCAATGTCTCCTCCCAAAAATCTGCTACAGCTAAGGAACAGGGATAACTTTCATGTGCTCTTCCTCCCTCTTCTCAGTACCGCTACCCAAAACAAGCCAGATTCTCCTCATCTTGAGTTTTCCACCCATGGTTTCTCTCAGCCCACCCTTGGGTTCATCCCTTCCCAGCTGGCACAGGTCAGCTGGTTGCCCCCATTCCCCAGTGGGCAAAGTCCCTCTGCCCTCTTCCTGGGGCTCTGTGCGGGGCCCCATGGCCCACAGGCAGTCGGGTTTGGGACTGGTGCCATGCTAAAGAAGGTGCAAGCCTCCACACCTTGCTCTGCCCACTTCTCCCCAGTGTTTTCCATGGGATGCTGCTCCTCCAGATAGTGAGAGAGGCCTTTGAGTCAAACGAGGAGGGGTGCCCAAAGACAGACCCTAACATTAGCAGAGGCCTTCAGGGACTACCTCTTGCTCAGACCAATTTTAACACCTAGCTCTGTGGTGAGAGCTTAGCTTGGGTGCCTCGCACCTTTTTGCTCCAGTTTTCTTTGCAGTGTGCCTTTTCTTAGGGAGGAAGCTTGTCCTTGTTGCGGGAGGCATGGAGGGTCTGCCTGGTATCGGGCATCACAGGCATGCTGAACCGATCTACGCGGGGCACGGATGAAGCGACTATCAGAGAAACAGGCAGCCAGGCTCCCGAGGGGATTGTACCGCACTCTGTGTCTGTGCCTTTCCACTGCTGCCTTCCAGGACAGCTAAATTAAGGCAAGTTTGGGTAAGCTGCCTGAGCTGCAGGCACACACCTAACTGCAATGGGCACAACCACGCGAGGTGCCCAAGGTCAGGAAGGAGGGAGCGCTGCAGAGTGCCGGAGCCGGACTGCTGGCCCCCGGGACAGAGGCCCACCAGGTCAGAAGGCATCCAATGGAGGGGCAAGCCTCCAAGCTGGACACCGAAGCCCAAGTCATGCTGCAGACGCCACCAGCACTTCATGCACGGAGGCTGTGCACAAAGGCTTGCTTTCCTCCAAGGAGCGTCCCAGCAGCCTCTGCTCACCCCCGTCGGTCGCTCCAGCAACGTCCCAAAGCCAACGCCAGACTCCTGGGCACGAAGTGAGCCGGAGTGAGGCACCACATGAAAACTCAGCACTATGAACTTATTAAAGCTGGCGGCGTGGGAGGGTTTATATAACAGGGAACTTGGGGTATCATAAAACATTTTGTCCTCCTTCAGTAACTGAGCACACACTTTATGAAGTGGTTTATGCACGGAAAATGCATCCCTCTGTTATGAAGCAGCAGCTACAGCACGGGATGCTGCACAAGCTGGGAATGTCCCCGTTACCCCCCGTTCCTACAAGGGCACCCGTAACTCAGTTTAGGAGGCGCAGAAAAAGTGCTAGCCGGCCGCTGCCCTTTCCAGTGCCATACTTACAGCAGCTGCAGGGAGGGCAGGTGGGAAAACATCCTGTCCTTGACTTCGGCGAACGTCCCGTTTACCAGGCTCCTGTCAGGAGAGAAACCACCCCTGAAGCGGGGCGGCCCCGCATCCCACGGCCCCGCACCTCCCGCCCCGCTCCTTGCCCCGCACTCACAAGGACCCCAGGCCGGCGGGCAGCCCGCGGGGGGCCCCCGCTGCCCCGACGCACAGCGCCGACTCCCGCCAGCAGCTGCAGGGCGGCCCGCAGCGCGGCGGCCTGCGCGGGGCCGCGGGCAGCGGCAGCAGCAGCACGGCGCAGAGCGGCAGCAGCCGCAGCGGCACCGCCATGCCCGCACCGCCGGCACGGCCGCCGCCTCCCGCGCCCTGACATCAGCGCGGCGCCGCCCCGGGGCGGGCGGGGAAAGGGGGGTCCCGGGCCGGGCGGTGCGAGGGGCGGTGCGAGGCGGGGGACCCGCTGCGTCCAGGGGGGCGGGTGCGTGGTGCTGCCCCGCGGGGGGTGAGGGCGTCGCCGTCCCCCGGCCCTTGCTGTCGGTTGCGTCTTCAGGGCCAGGCTGGAGGGTGCAGTGAGGTGGGGGTCGGTCTCTTCCCCCAAGTAACAAGCAATAGGACAAGCGGTAACGGCCTCAAGCTGCGCCAGGGGAGGTTTAGGTTGGGTATTAGGGTAAAATTCTTCACGGAAAGGGTGATCCGTCACCGGAACAGGCTGCCCAGGGCAGTGGTGGAATCACTGTCCCTGGAAGTGTGCACAAACCGTGTGGGTGAGGCCCTCGGTGATAGGCTTTAGCCGTGGACTTGGCAGTCCTGAGGCAATGGACTTCGTGATTTTAAAGGCCTTTTCCAACCTGGTTGATTGTATGATTCTAACTGTAGCAAGACCAACTCCAGGGATGTCTAGTCAAGAAAGAAGCAGATGGATGATAACACTGTAGAATTACAGTTGCTTTGCAGTAGTAACGTGTGTTAAGTAGTGATTGATCAAATCATGATGTATCTGAACACTTGAAAGGTATCAGAACTGTGTGTTCTGAAACCACATTCTGGTGCCCCAATTTGAACAGGACACCTCGTGTACATGAATGAAATAATTACTCTTTTAACTCTACCCTTAGTGTCCGAGCCTCTTCCCTTGGTCCACATAGGCCAGTTGCAAACATTTTGTGGCAATTTCCGCTGCTGAGCTTGTGTTTGCTGCCTCTCACCATTGACTACACTGCTCCAGGACAGCGTCTCGCCAGGCTGTGGAAGCCGCAGTGAGACTCCTGTGTGCTGAGCTGACCCAGGTCTCATCACCTCCACCCATACGTCATCCCTCCAGCAGGCAAAAAGTCAGAATGTGTGGGCAACACCTGAGTTATCAGGTCAATTCCTTTGTCATTTCATTAGGTGGAAACAAGGCCGAGAAATGATTTGAGGTCAGTATTATCCTCAGTTTTCTTTCCTTGGTTTTATCTTTTCAGTGATTTTAATGATTCACGTAGTACACCTCTTTGCAGGAGCTATTACACACAGCATCTTAATTCAACAACCACAATAGTCTCAGGATGCTTATTTCCTTGGTAAGCAGACAGAAATTGTTGTGGTTTGTGAGCCCTGTTGGATTTTCCTGTGATTCTTTTCCAGCTGAGTCATGGGTGCTTTATCCTGGGGTCACTGTAAGCCCCCCAGAAATAAATACAAGGACACTACCAGAAATCAAAAGCTTTTGATGCTGTCTTTCATGGAATCCTGCTGGACAAAATGCCCTGCACACAGCTACAGAAGTCCATAATACGTTGGGTGAGCAATTGGCTCAAAGGGTTATAGTACATGGAGTTACATCAGTCTGGCAGCCAGTCACCAGTGGGGTTCCCCAGGGTTCAGTTTAGGGCCAATGCTCTTTAATGTTTTTATAAGTGACCTGAACATATGAATCAAATGTACCTTAAGTAAGTTTGCAGATAATACTGAACTAGGAGGGACTGTGGAGTCCCTTGAGGATAGAGAGGCCTTACAGAAAGATCTGGATAGGCTAGAGTTGAGCAATCACCAACTGTGTGAAAGTTAACAAGAGCAAGTACTGGATTCTCCAACTGGGACAGGGTAATCCTGGTTACACATAGAAAATGGGGGATGAGAGCCTGGAGAGCAGCCCCTCAGAAAGAGATCTGGGGGGTTGGGTTGGTGGCAAGTTGAATAAGAGTCAGCAGTGTGCCCTGGTAGCCAAAAGGCTGAGGTTACTTGGTCTGTTCAGCTTGGAGAAGAGAAGGCCAAGGGGTGCCCTCATTGCAGTCTACAGCTTCCTCAAGAGGGGCAGTGGAGGGAGAGGTGCTGATCTCCACTCACTGGTGACCAGTGATAGGACACGAGGAAATGGAATGAAGCTGTGTCAGGGGAAGTTCGGCTTGGCCATTGGAAAAGGTTCTTCACTGAGAGGATGGTCAGTCACTGGAACAGGCTCCTCAGGGCCTCCTCAGGGTCATGGCACCAAGACTGTCAGAGTTCCAGATGTGTCTGGATGATGATCTTAGTCATATTAGTTTAGTTTTAGGTGGTCCTGCAAGGAGCAGAGAGTTGGACTCAGTGATCCTTGTGTGCCTTCCAACTTGAGATACTCTATGATTCTATGAAATAAAGGCACAACAGTAACTTCCCAAAGCAGCAGCAAAGTTGTGATGTTCCCTTGAACCAGACAAGACATTTCTCCATA
This sequence comes from Lathamus discolor, assembly GCF_037157495.1. Lineage (NCBI taxonomy): Eukaryota > Metazoa > Chordata > Aves > Psittaciformes > Psittacidae > Lathamus > Lathamus discolor. Next base: position 146,264,904 of record NC_088884.1, on the reverse strand, counting down.
AAGTACAGCTGCTGTGGCCATCAGGGGATGCCACTTTGGGAAGCCTTTGATGTAGCCACCCTTTCCAAGTGTCACTCAACACACTGCCAGAAAACAGGGTTTCAAGGTTTGGTATTGCTACAAGGTTTTAAACCAAAATATGGCAAATATGGCAAATGCCAAATTGGTATGGAAAGCACCTTCTCTAAAAGATACACACCTATTTCACCCCAAAGAGTTTAGGACCCCAATTCCACCACTTTCACTCATGCTAATCTGTTTCATAGCGACCTCTAAAAATCCCAGGACACTTCAAACAGGAAACCTGCTGTCACTGCTCACAATTAATTTTGCATACAAGGTGTTTTCTGATTTAACTGATTTAAAAGCAATTTATTTGGCAACCATCTCCCCCTCACTGGGAAGAGGAAGGAGGATTTTGGGTTTTCCTCTGCTCTTCCCACCTGGGGTGTTTTGTGCAGCTTCACTTCAGCAGCCCTGCTTCACTCAGTGAAGGGCTGCCAGGCACAGACCACCCTTTCTGGGGGTCTTGGAGGTGCCGAGGAGCCTTCCTCACAAGTCAGAGGAAGATAAGGTGGAAGAATTGCAGGTGCATCATGGCTGGGGTACTGTGCAGGAGGGAGCCAGCGTGGAGAGTGAGGGCTTCACTGGAGGCTGAGGAGAGCCTGGAGTGCCAGCAGGACACAGCAGACGGCCCTGTCTTGCTGAAATTAAAAATGAGTGATTGCTTTGGAACATTCACATGGCAGAAAAGGGGGGGGGGGGGAAGGTTGGGGCTGGGTAGAAAGATAAATATGTATATACATACACACATGTACATTTCCTTAGAAGAACATTAAAAATCTGCTTGTCTTAAAAAGTGATGTCTATGGTATCCACACGATATGCATATGATTTATGCAGTAGCCCTGCATAAAAACGAAATCCTCTTTCTTCTTTGAGAAGACAAAAATGCATTGAAAGAAAGCCAAAAGAATGAGAAATAACACTGAAATGTGTGTTCTGTTTCTTTCCTTCACATTCCAGTTCATAGGCTCAGGTGATTTTTTATGTAGACTTGCAGGTGCATCCATTTAAGTCATGCTACAAATATATGCAGTCAACTGCATATAAATGATTGTGCTATCAGATACCCATAGATAAAATGGCACTTCAAATGGGTAACACAAGCAAAGAAACATTCAGACAGCATGTCAATGGGCATGATATAAAAACCTGAACAGATACGTGAGGTGGAAAGCACATGCCATGTCTTCAAACAGTCACTGCAACCGAGCGTGCAGAGGAACATGCAGGTCCCCTGGGACACTGCTTGTACCCCTAATCAGACATCTACAGTGGTGTACGTGATCCCTTAAGTGGATCTTTAAGTTAAGTGGAGAATATCCCAATTCCCAGGGAAGTATGGCTCAGACATTTTGTCACTTTGATGCATTATGTTATCACTGTCACTTCTGCCAACGCGATGACTCTTTCTCTTTTCCAGAATCTCAGATATTTATCTGGAATTACAAAAAGAAATGGAATCAGACAAACATTTAGGGCCACATAAATATAAAAATAAATACCCTGGTATGAAAGTTGTCAGCTCTGTTTCTTTTAAGATCAGGAAGGTATTTCCCACGCGTTCTCATTTTTGCTTCTCAATCCATTTCTCATGAACTCCTGCTTTATTGAGTAAATATTAACATAAATGCTTTAACTGTTTTTTTTCCTGTAGCTTGCCATAAGTGGACAGGAGTGGGCAGAAAGCTGCTGATCAGCTCACCCCATACAACGTGCGAAGTATAGAAGGGATGAACACTTCAACCGTTTCTCTGAGAAAACTTAATTTCCAGGTTAATTTGCAAATAAAAATGATTTTTGTTGGATCACGACCGACCACCTGCCCAAAGGAAGAAATTTGGAAAAAATTGCGAGTGAGAGGCAAGTCTGCCAGTGGAAGTGTTCCCACTATGAGGATTCTTAATTGCTTGTGACCCTGCTGTGGAAGAAGGTATGGGAAAATTAATTCTCTGAGCAATATTCATCTTGCTGAGTGTTTTCCTTTCTTTCTTCAGTCATGGTTGATGTGACCTTTTTGGACTCCAACTGCTAGAGGAGATGTACTGCAACATGCAGAGTACATTATTATTATCTTGAACATTCTGCAGCTTTCATACCAAATGTTTAGTCTGCTTGGTCAGGATTAAATGTCCTTTGCTTTTGACTTTTGAACATTTCTGGTGCAGATTGCACACCTGGTATGTTGCTGCAGTTTCCCTTTAAAGAAGCACAAAAGCAGTTTTCTCTGCTGAAATGCAGCTCTACAAGGTAGGCTTTTATGAAACCCATTTAAAAAAAAAACCCATATTGCCAGAAACCAAACAAAGTACAGCTTGCCAAATCCTTCTTTGGGAATGCTGGCAAGTCTTCTGCAGTGACACCCTGCTGTGTGCCGTGTGTGGTGGAGGTGGTTGTTCACATGACACCGGAAAAAGAGGACTTAGTCACATGTACTGTCCTTGTTTTCCAAAAGGACCCTAAACACGAGTTCATGGTGGCTCAAGGCCCCTGGATCTGGAAACGACTCACTGTGGAAAGAGGAACAGGCAGAACAAGTTCGGGTGCCCCAGAGATTTTCACATGTAGTTTCACGTACGGTCCTACCCTGCAATAAACCTTCTTGAGAAAAGGTATTAGTAGCATATTAGCACCATGTGTGCAATAAAAACTTAATAGACATAACAATCCACATGCCTTTCTCTTTCTTCACTTGTGAATGCCTAAGACACCAAAGGAGCTGCAAGTTATTAATTGAAGAACAAAATGAATGGAGTCTTACCTAAGGCTGTATGTCCACATGCCTCCACGCCTCCCCTCCCTGCAGCATCCTCACCCACCTGGGCTCTGCACTTCCCCATTACCCCAGTTTCAGCAACCTCGTGCAATGGTCACTCTTCTTGTGTGTCCCTCATCTCTTCTTCCCTCTGGCTGTCAGTGGGAACTCGGGATCTCTATGTCCTCCATCCTGCTCTCCGAACTGGTTCAAACTGAATGAGCTGAAAGTTATCAAAGGGTTCTGGCAAACAGGCACAGATGCAAACAGATAGTGCAATAACAGAACTCTCATTTCCTTAGGACACCAGGCAAAAGAAAACCCTATAGGCAGCATGGCAATTCTACAAGAAAAAGATTTTCATGTTTGCAGGATGACTGCATTTCACTATGTGCAATTTGGTGTGCTACAGAACCTCCTAAAAATCAATAAGGAGTTTTAATTTTTCTCTTTCCACCTTAAACTTGGAAAAACTATTTCTAAATTAGACTTGTAAATGAAAGTAAAATTCATCCTTTATATTCTTAAAGACAGAATATCTATAGTATTGGCTGCAGAAAAAGTATTCCACTTGTGGGTGGTTTATGTCCTTTGAAACCAATTAAACAGAATTACTGCATTTTTTAACATGTATGGCCAAAGCTCAGGTAACCTGCAGTCCCTCAAAAGCATAGGCACTTGAAAATAAATCCTTCGATAACCCATAATTTCAGGCAACCCACAAAAAGAGACAGGGAGGCCGTGCGAGAAGGAAAGTAGACTTTGTGGGTATCATGGCAGGGGGCTATTAAGATACCGAAGGCTAAATTTTGCCTTGTATATACCTGATTACTGACAAATTGTACAATCAGCTAATGAATTTTAATGCTGCTTGATCAACTGCAGTTCCCTGACCATTTCACCCCAATTCCACTTATTGATTTCCTGCTCACTGAACTACTTCAGACCTTGCCATTCAAGCCAGGATTGCTGGGTACAGCACCCTTATGGAACAAATCATCACTACGTTGTAGAAGAGCACCAATTCTCTGCAGTCCCAATTTCCCTGAAAATTATCCCAAATTGCCTTCTGCATATCTGAGATGAAGCTAATGTCCATCACACAACAGGCACTGCTCAGCTATGAGGTTGTGAATGTCAGTTAAGACTCAATCTGACACAGCTTTATTTATGCTAGAAAGTACTATGATATTTTCTGTTTTTCAGGAAATTCAAACAGCATTTTTTCAGTGAGGGAGGACAGGCAGAACAGTCGAAGATTACCCAAAGAGATGAGGAGCACTTTGGCTGTATTGGCAGCATAGCATTTGGCTAGATTTTTCTCATCTTCTTCTTAATTTCTGTGTGGGTTTGGTCCATTGTGCAGCCTGGGCATGCTAAATGCTGCTGCAAGTGTGAAGGTGCAGTGATGACCAAAGGGCAAGAGGCCTTGTCATGAAATATGCACTGAAATACTTGTAGATGTTTCTGGTTCCTTGACTGCTCTTTCTTCATAAAGCAACCTGTAGAGGTGGGTTGCTCACTGCTGGATGTCATCTCACCCATCTAGCCCATGTGGAGAGCATCAGGATAGAAGGAGGCTCCTCCATTGCTGTTCATACTCACTTCCATGCTAGAGTCCCTCCCTTCATTTTCTCTTATCCCAGTTCTATGAAAATCATGTGTGGTAACCACTGTGCACAGGGTGTAAGTAGTATTTTCACTGTGTTCTGTGTTAAATGATGTTACATTATGTTAAAATATCCTTTATAAAATATGTTTATATTTTACGATCATGTACAACCTAACCCAGTCCACTGAAAAGCTTATCCCATTGTACCACAGCAAAGGAGGCAGGTTTAAAACTGCAAGTATTAAATAGGTGGAAATCATGACATAGAGCTTACAATAATCATAACATCATTTTGCCTAACTTGGCAAACTACATCTCAGACTACAGTTTAATTTGAGCAAAGGATAAAATTGCCAAGTAATCTATGTTACATTTGCCAACCAGTTGAACAAGCCTTATTTAAATTGATTTGAGACAGTACAAACATTCCATGTAAAAAGATCAGGCATATCCATGTGTGTATTTTAGCAATTGAAGAAGTGGCACACTCACAGGCAGAGGTGAGGACCTCAGTGCTTGCACTGCTTTTCTACTCTGAAGGCAAGGCAAAGCCCTTGCTCAGGCTTTGAGCAAAAGCTGGATGATGACTTCAGGTGTGTAACTCCAAGTGCACTTCTCCCACCCCTCCACTGCCCATGGCTAATTACCCAACTTGGGGAAAGCTTCCTGCTGTTGTTTTAAAAGTCTTCTGAAAGCTCTCCTGTTTTTTTACCCCCATGTGCTTGAGAAAACTTGGGGTTTTCCTCTTGGCTGTACGAGGCTGTTCCCCTGACAGCAAAGGGAGCCTGCCCTCTTGGTTCACACACTGCAGTATGCACCAGGAGTGACCTCAATGTGCCTACTCCTCCTTTTACTCCAACAAAGCACATCCAGCCCAGTCCTGGTGCTTGCCAGTTGCCACCATCATGGCAGGCTTCAGCAGGGTGGGAGGAGGAGATGACCAGCAGTGGATGCATACTGAGTCAGGGATACCAAGAGAACTTGGCCCATAGATGTCAATGGGACCTAATGGGCTCCTCACAGCACTGGCTGCTGCTCTTGTAAGAGCACTCTTTGCCACCTTTGAAAGGGTTTGATGAGCAGGATAGGTCCCTAGAACTGGAGGAAGGCAAATCTTGTACGTGTCTTCAGAAAAGGCCAAAACCTAAGCTGGGGAACACAAGCCAGTTAGTGTGACTTTGGTTCTTGGGAAAAACACAGAGCAATTCCTTCAGAAACACTCTTCTTCAGGGGACAATATTTACATCAACTTCAACAAGGTTTTTGACATTGTCTCCTTCTTGCATCGAAGTGAGAACATTATGGATCGGATGGGTGGACAACTAGTGTGTAAAAGCTGCTTGGATGGGCAAGCTCAGAGGGTAGGTAGCAGTAAATGGACCATACTCTACCTGGAGGTAGACCAGTAACAAGTGTAGTATGGCAGGCGTATGTCCTGGGACCTGTTCAGTTTAACATCTTCATCAGTGACAACATGAACTTGAAGGAAGAGTCCCCTGCAACAACACAAATGGGGCCCAACTGGCTGGGGAGCAGCTCTGCTGGGATGGACCTGGGGCATGAGCCAGCAGTGTGCCCTGGCAGCAAAGGTGGCCAAGTAACCAGGGTTGTACTAACAGGAGCATGGACAGGAGGTGCAAGGGAGTAACTAAACCCCTTTACTCAGCAGTAATGAGACCACGCCTGCAGTCCTGTGCCTGGTTTTGCCGCCTCTCAAGTAAAAGAACAAGGATGATGAACTGGTGGGTTCAGCAGAGGGCCTCAGGCTGGAACGGAGTCTGGAGCACTTCCCTGTGAGGACAGGCTGAGGAAACTGAGCTTGACCAGCCTGGAGAAGAGATGGCTTTGGAGGCACCCAACAGCGGCACTCCAGCATCTACAGGGAGGTCACAGAGGAAGCAGGGCCAGGGTCTTCATTCACAGAGCTGCATGGTGGGAGAATGAGGGACAACAGATGGCTACAAGAGAGGTTCAGACTGAGTATATGGACAAAGGTTTTCCCCAGGATGACAGTCAGAGGGTGGGATAGCTGCCCTGAGGAGCTCTGCAGTGTCCATCCTTGGGAGTTTCAAGGTATAAAGCCCCAAGAAACCTGGTCTGACCCCAGAGCTGGCCCCGCTCTGAGGAGAGGTTGGACTAGGGGCCTCATGAGGTTTCTTCCAACCTGAATCATCTTGTGATCACAGGAGTCTGTGGTAATGGAGCCTTGTTTATAGGCTCCATAAACAAGGAGCCCGGTTGTAGGTGGTGCCACCGAGAATAAGAAATGCAACTCTGAGATTGTTCGCCTTCCCTATATTTAAATTCTTATTAAAGATGATGGATTATTTCGGGGGATTTTTTGCATCACCCAGATATATTCATATACACGCACGTCAGTATATATAGAAACAGAGCGTCTGTGCATTTTCCTCTGTGTATTTATCCAGTAAATGCATGTTTTATAATCCTCAGTGTTTTGCAAGGCTACAGGGTAATCTGCTTCATTCAGTAGTTACTCTTGCTCAGGAAATGCACAACAGTCACAAATGCTCCACAGCTTGGTTGCTGGGTAAACTGTGGCTCATTTGTATTCAGCACCCTGTGTAAAAGTGATAAGAAGCCAAATACTCCTAGGAAACAGCACAAATGAAATACAGCACGCAGGAGGCAAAGTATTTATAGAAACAAAATATCAGCATTTTCCACACATTTACACAAAGCAATTTCAGTCTTTTCATAGGAAAAAAAAGAACATCTCTGGCACTCATTTACTCATTTCCCTGCAGTCATATATTTTGGCCAAAAAGCACTGACTACATAGAAAACCTTCAGGTCACAGCAAATTAAAGATCAATGACAACCTAAAATAGATGCTGTCATATTTTCATCCTTACATGTCTTTGTAATAAGAGCGTTGTTTTAGTAAGTAAATAACGTGACATTTTGGCTTGAATAGGATTTTAGCATCTTGGCTGAACCCCGCCTGCAGATCCCCAGCCTGCTATGAGAGAAAGAATTATATCTGCATTTAACTCCTGGGACCTCTGGACTGATTGGCTGAAGCCTGTTCAGTGCGGGACAGAGGCTTGCCGATCAGAACAGCAGCTGACCACATCTCCCTTGATGCGTGCGTACCAGCCGTGGGCTCTGTCCGTGATGGTGCAGCCTTGGTGTGCTCAGGAGCAATGCCCACCAGCACAGGGGACAAGCCGCCTGCCCCACAGTGGGTACTGGCACAGTTTGGCCAAAATGCTTCAGCTTTTTTCAAGGGAATCAAAGAGGTGACTGTGGCGGCCTCCTAAAGGACTCTTGCACCACACTCATGTCAAACCAGCTACACTGGCAGAGGAAGAAGGAGGTCAAGCCAAGCCCCCGTTGCCTATCAGTGTCCGGAGTTGCTGCTGGCACTTGCTCACCCGTCCACTCCCCAAGACACCAAACAGCACCCATGCCACTGCCTCTGCCATCCACCTCACAGAGCAGCCTGCCCTCTGTCTTTGAATGAATAGGTAGGAACAGAGAACTATTTTTAAAGTGACATTTTAAGGCTCTGATTTTGTTATGTATACTCAGCCCTCCTTGTGTGTGTGGCTCATATAGTTTTATGAGTAACATTAAGGCTGTGCAATAACACTTATGGACTGGAGCAAATATATGGTTGTTTAGTCATTCCACAGTAAAGTAACAAAATACATCTCAATTTTTTGCAAGAAGCTTAGCAAATAATCACCTATGTAGCTGATTCCAAATATTATTCCCATTTGGCAAGGATGTGAGTGGAGGTTGGGAGATACCATCAGCTGCACCTTCTGCTATGATCCCTTGGCTTAAATCATTATTTCCTACTTGTGGATTTTGGGGGTAGGGATTTGGGAATGCAAGAAAAATACATTAAAAAAATCACAGAGGAAGTGTGAATTTGTCTTTTTTATTGATCTTTTATTGGTGGAATTTTTATCAGCAACATTCAGAAACACAAAAAAGGAGAAAATGTTGGAACCATCCAATACAAAGAAATAAATCAATGACTATAAGAAAGCATCTGAACTGGGAAACAAGACATAAAAACATATTTTTGCTGTCATCACCTACAACTGAGCAAAAATATTTTTGACAGAAATTGTCTTATCTATTAGTAGAGAAGATATTAAATTTAATGGTACTCAGCAATCTTTTGCACATCTCTATTTTAACCTTCATTCTCTCCAACTTCAACCAAGGCTAAATAAATAACTAAACATGTAGTGGTCCGTCCATGCCAGTGATTTGCAAACAGCAAACAGAAGGCTGGAACAGCACTGGAGGCTGTGCAGCAGGAGCCATGAGGTGCTGTTGGCCGCATGTAGTTTGATGAGGTATTTTCTTGACTCTGTTTTCTGGAATAAACTGGGGAAAAAGGATGCAGTTATAAAATGTTTAAAAAACTGAAGCAGCTGAAAACCAGCAAATCCAAGACTCTGGCCAAAAATGTGAGGGCCTTGCAAGTTACTCTGCTTCAGAGAAATCAATGCAATGCTGTTTCTTACAAAAATTCTGAGCCCCCATCCTTCGGGCATTGAAGGGATTAAGAAAACAAAGACAGTTTCTGTGCTTCTGCCACGTCTGTTCCAGGCAGTGTATTTCCAAACCTGCCTCTCCGGGCTTTTTCTCAGGATCACACTTATTTAGAGTAGATCTGACTTTCTGCTGAGTTCTGTTTTTCTCTTCCCTTACATCTGTAGTCAAGGATCAGAGAAGTTCCTTTTCCCAGATGATTTAGTTTCTTCAGTGAATTTAGATACGCCATATATTGTGGCTGATGCTGATACTAAGTGAAAGATGGCTGCTTCACCAACGTCTGTAGCACAGCTAGATTAGTGCAAAACCTATTGGAGACAGATTAATATTCAAGCCCAGGACATCTGTTTCACCCTTCAAGACACTTACTAATTTACTGAGGTCTTTAAAATTAATGCACATGCTCTGTTATGTTTTGGATCGTATGGTTAACCTGATCTGGTTTCTCCAGAGCCGTAACACAGATGTCAATGCTTCCAATTTGCGTACTCAAACAATGTCTCTATTCCTCATATCAGATTTCAATTTCCCTTGCTAGGATCCTTGTCTACATTTCAATACTCATAAATCATACTCATGTAACAAAATAATTTCTTTTATTGTGAAGTCTCTTACAGGGTCAGCAAGATCTTATCTGGAGCAATGCACACTGGAGAAGCTGCAGTTTAGGAGCTGTGCCTTTCAGTTCAAGAAGAAAAGGCAGGCTGGGAAAGTAATCTAATAGCTCTCTGAACAAGGTCTAGATGCAGAACACTGAAACTTCGGTAAAGTATCAGATGAACCTGGAAGGCCACGTGAGGGGGACACAAGACTATTTCCTCTCACAGGCAGGAGGATGGATCAGTAACAACAGCTAACTCAAGGTGGGCTGGAGGGAAATAAAAGAAGAAAACCTGATGTAGAGGTGTGAGATTAAATGACTGAGGCATCCCTTCTTGTGCCTTGCCTGAAGTCAAACACTGGCTGCATAGCTTGGGAATCTGAGCATCACCTGCATCACTAGCAAGGTGGCCTTCTCTCGAACAGCTTGGTCGTTTACTAACCACAGTAGGTCCTAAGTTCAAAAGTTGCCCATGGCCAAAACTGCCCAGACTTAGGGCTCAAGATCAGGCATACTTAAATTGTTGTTTGTCTCTGTCCCTATGAAAACCTTGAGCCACTGTTCTTTCTTAGATCATCTTAACATACCGTAGGACCAAGGCCTTCAAGGAAATGCAGTTACAGCCAGTAACAGTTTTAAAACATCATTACAAGCACCATCTTCCACCTTCCCACAACAGATTTCTGATCATCATTTGTCTAGGAAACGACAAATCTATTCTTAGTCTTTCCCCAAGGGGATTCTGTAAGCCTTGGGGAAAGAGTCATAGCCTGAGGCTTACAGTCTCTTCCTCTGGAGGAGGAGGAAGAGGGGTGTACTTCATCCTTCCAGGTGTGCCAAGAAGAAAAAAAACCAAAAGAATCCACTCATTGTTCATTAAACTGAGCAGAAGGAACAAATAGTTTGACAGCAGATGGCCTTATAGCCCAGGAAGGAAGGGTCAGTGCTCTGAGCATGCCAGTGCTCATCAAGTGAGGGGTGTAGCTGCCCCAGCCAAGGTCCAGTCCACACCTCCAAGTGAAACACTGAGGTCCATGGAGCAGGGCTCAGAGCTTCTATACTTTTTAGGTCAAACGGACTTCTGGCAGCTTCCTTACAAACACTCTGGGGGCTGTGGATGCCATTTAAAGGGGTTAGTTTGCAGAGCATTGTGTTGGAGATACTCATGTCTTCTTCTGTTTCTGACCATTAGGAAATTAGCCTCCAAGGAGGCAGTTTCTTACTATAAGTGTTCTGGCCTAGACATGCCCTCTAGCAGGAATCAAGAGGGAGCTGAGGAATGTGGATTAGCCATACTGTACCACAGAGGTGCTGGAGATTGCTGCTTTCCTCCTCGTAGAGGTTATGCCCCACTCTGGACACAACCCAGAAGTACCCCAGTTAACATATCCTCAGTGTCAAGCCTATTGGTTTTTATACGCAGCACTGGATGAAAGGGGCTTAAGAAATCCATTACAAATGCAAATATGTGCCCTGAGTATCACAGCTACAAAAGGAGGCACGTTGATCTGCGGTGTGGAGGCTTGGTTCACGCAGTCCACCTCTGACCCAGCAGTCACTGGCACGTCTTGGCTCTGGCACAGGGCTCAGGACAATGTAACCTGCAATGGTGACAGCTGAACAGCAGTGAGCTTGGTTCTCCCATGAGTGCAAATCCAATGTCCTGACCTGCACCAGGAGAATTAGCACTACAGCATCTACTAACTGGAATAACAGGGTATTGCTCTGAACTAGAAAGTCACTGAAAACAGAAAACAGTTTGAATTCTGTATCAATGAGCTAAGAGAATATTCTTGCTTAAGACAGAAGACTGAAATCACCAGAGTTACGCTACACCATTCAACTGACTTTGCTTTATATTGGTATGACCTTTTAATTTTTTTACATTTTCCCTTTTACTTTCAAAAGCAGAATTAAAAAAACCCAAATTGTATTACAGATAAATTTGAGTGAAAATGGTTCATGTGTGTCAGAGCAATGCTAAGACCCATTTCCAGAAAGAATGGAAAAATACAGTCAAGATGAAAGAACTTTAAACAAAGACAAAGGTGAGCTCTTCGGGAGTGCAGCCAAAGCTCCAGGTGTGGGAATCATGTTCCCAGAAGTTCCTGCTTGACAGTTGGCTGCAACCAACTGGAGCATGGGGAAAACCCAAAGACTAGCATGCAAGAGCATCTAAAGGTCATAGCAGCAAAGAAGGAATATGAAAAGATGAGATTAGTCTGTTGGGAATTGCATATTTATCACGAATAGGCTTCGAGGAAGATCTGCCAGGAAGATGAGGCAGGCAGGAGAATTAGAGCAAACGGGAAGAACCTGGTATTGAATTTGGAAATAGCACCACCTATCGATGGCCATTTTAGATGGGAAAATGCTGGCGTATTCCGAAGTACGCTTCTGCACGTAAAAGAGAAAAGCCATTATTGCTACTATGATGTCTGTTTTTATAACGGACACTTGAAATATTTATAGAGATGGGATTCTTAGCTGCACTTGTTGTGACATAATTTAGGTTGATTCTCAATAATACCCTAAGTTCTTGGGAAATACACACGTTTGAGCTTGACAAGATATGATCAGGCCAGCATTGTATCTGACCTCATTTCACTTAAAATAAGAGAAAATCCACTGAAAAGCCTTCCCCTTGTCTCTCACACTTACTAGTATTTAAAAATACATGGAAAAAACTTCATATGCAGTAACAAGCAGCAGAGTGGAAAAGACTGCAAGATAAATATCTGTAATAAAGAACTTGGTGCCTTCTCTCCAAAGCCCATCTAATCAATCAAAATGTATTCTGCTCTGTGTATTTGCCTATTATATTTGCTGACCTGTGCAAGTAAAGCTTACATATATTGGCAGTCTTGTGCTTTTCGGGAAAGAATATTTCAAAGTAAGGCGCCATCCATCATAGCATCGGCACTCTTCGGAGCTGCTTAGAAACAAGCTGGGACTTCTTGGGTTGTTCTGGGGGCTTTTAGTTAGCACTTGTCATTGATATACGAATGGTTACTGAATGGTTACCAACAGCGAAGGGATTTCTATAATGGCACGTACGACTGACGTGGAACAATGTGGTTGTAAGCCTACAATTTAAATGCATTGATTTTCTATTCCCTGAACCCATCTTCTTTTATTTGCCCTCCTTTTTTTGTTTGGGTTTGTTGTTGGGTTTGGGGTTTCTTTAATTTTATGACTAGCCTGTTAGCTAGAGACCTGCATGCAGAGCAACCAGACTTGTCTGCAGTTCAGACCTTAGTGGAAAAGCCTATGTGGGGGCACTTGATTAAGGTCCGTCAGGACCTGTGGTCATTGCCCAGGCTGATGCCAAGAACCAGTGAGAGCCTCAGCTTTCCCTGAAGTTCATTTGCTGGTTGAATTAGGCCCTGCTCCTGCAAGCTCTATTAACATCTAATTGTATTTGTTCAAAGGCGTTCCTGAACAGCACTGTTTTACCTCATGCCTTGGTTATCTCTATTGCGTTTAACAATTGCTTAAATAAAGGGCATGGGGAAGAGGGAACAATTCTGCTGGGCCCTGCCTGCGCTTGCCCCACCTTTGTGGTACCGTTCCACAACCAACTGGTGGTCCAGCCCTCACACAAACATGAGTTAGCCTGAAACGCAGAGTGCGCTCGTCTCTGTCTACTGCACGTGCATGTACTGAGAAGGAAAAGCAACTTAATTATTTAGGTTTGATATTTCTGAATGCAGCTGTTATTTCTATTAACTATTGAAATTATCTGGATTCCACAAAAATCTTGGAAAGGTACTGAGAGCATCCATGTAAAGTGTGAAATCATAAGGGAATCTTTGAGTAGGTATGAGTAAAGTGGGGCTTAGGTGGCCAGGATTTATAGCACTTATTTTTTACTACAAGAACAGTTTAAATTATTCGTTTGGTGTGGGTTTTTAAACATGCTTTAGAATTGTCTGTTTTTGTTGTGCTTTGCCTTTAATTTTAGGTATTTTTTGCATGCTTTCTATTTATTTTATTGTTGAGACTTTGCAGTAAAATTGAAAGCAGAGCTCAGCAATCCCCTAAGTTTGGACAGAAATTATAACCTCATCAGAAAACAAACCAGACCTCTGGGCATAGAAGCAGCGTATGCTGCCATTGTTCTGCATTCACTATCCCTTAAAATTCAAAGAAGGTCTGAGATAGAACCAGAAAGAGAATTAATGTTTCCAAGTAACTGACAGTGCTGACATTTTTTGCTCTCAAAACCTTATTTTACACACATTGTTTTCTGGAAAGCTGTAAATAACACCTTAGAAAAAAATGTCGTGTTATAATATGACCGGCCTTCCATTGCACGTGGGTAAGTTGTTTGCTTAACTTTAAGCAAGTGGTATTAAACTTTCCTAAAACCGTACACTTCAAAGGTAGGATTGGCAGAGCGCAAGAGTGTGTGCAACTGTTAATGCTGAGATACTCCAAATACTTAAGAAAAATATCTGCTGACAGGCCTGAAAATTGCCATTTTCTGGCAGTGCATATTCAGTGACCTGAGAGCTACAGAGACAGTGACAGCTCAGTGTTACGTCCCTGCTCCACCACTGTACTTCTGGAAGGAAATCAGAGATCTTTGTATTTTTTAAGCTCCTTTTATCTTAGGCCCTTTGAAATTATTGAAGGAACTAGCCAGTCAAAACCACTACCCTAGAAAGTGGAAGCTGCTGATTTTACCCCTGTATATGCCATGATGTGGTATTTGGTCTCGTGAATACTTTAGGAAACCTTATTGAGGCAAAAATGTATTTCTCCTTGTTTAAGTAGAGAACAGTTAAAAATGGAAGACTTGAAGACTTGCACCTTAAAGAAAGAGATGCAAGGACAGGGACAGCATGTGTCCTGAGCTATCTGTACTGGGCATCAGGCTGTGACCTGCTACTTTGGGCTTTCTGAGACAGAACCAAAGGGCAGAACCAGCTTTCACCAGCACAGCTACATGAAAGGCAATTGGCTCTCGGCAGTGATCTGTCTTTACTTTCTTACCCATGAAATGGGAAGGCTACTTACTTAACCTCCACCTCGCAGAATGATGGAGAAATCCATGCTTTCCATTTCAGGCTTTGTAGACCTCAGGCAAAACTGACAAATACAAACAAGTGTTGTACAACCAAGACCATAAAACAAAGACTGAAACTGAATTTTTAAATTAAAATATTTAGGGTTTTGCATTTTGGTTTTTTTTTTTTTATACACGTAAAGGTTTCTGTGGGATCATCTTTTCCCCTTTTTATGCCAGCTGCTAGTTTCTGCTGATCTTTTTGGAAGGCCTTGGAGCAAGTCCCTCATGACGTATATGCATTTAGTCTGGACCAGTGACATGATCAATCATCTGAGCCTCCATCAGCCCCTGCACTTTCACAACACAGTGCTTACACTGCTATATTTTACTGAGGAAATGAGGTCACCCAAGACTGACAGAGTCCTAAATGCAAACGCCTGTTACTGTAGAGTAAGGCAGAAAACCAGCAACAACCTCAACCCCAGTGTAACTGGAGAGCAAAGCAGCCTGAACAGCCTTGTCACACAGGACACACAGCCGGGATATAGTTGTGCACATGGCCATGAAGCAAGACCCATAGCACAAGACTTCTGCCAAGGAATTCTGTTGTCTGCATCCAGCACAGGGGTCAGGAAGAGAGACAAGAGCTGCAGGACCACCCTGTACATGCAAATAATGTCAACACTGCTGCAGGGGAACAACAAAACTAGAGCAAACAGTGAGGATGGCAAAGTTGAAGCCACCTTATAATTTAAAAAACCTCATGCCTGAGCAATAAAGGAGCAAAACCAAATCATAGAATCATAGAATAGTTAGGGTTGGAAAGGACCTCAAGATCATCTAGTTCCAACCCCCCTGCCATGGGCAGGGACACCTCACACTAAACCATCCCACACAAGGCTTTATCCAACCTGGCCTTGAACGCTGCCAGGGATGGAGCACTCACAACCTCCCTAGGCAACCCACTCCAGTGCCTCACCACCCTTAAAGAACTTCCCCTTATATCCAATTTAAACTTCCCCTGTTTAAGTTTTAACCCATTACCCCTTGTCCTGTCACTACAGTCCCTAATGAAGAGTCCATCCCCAGCATCCCTATAGGCCCCCTTCAGGTACTGGAAGGCTGCTATTAGGTCCCCACGCAGCCTTCTCTTCTCCAGGCTGAACAGCCACAACTTGCTCAGCCTGTCTTCATACGGGAGGTGCTCCAGTCCCCTGATCATCCTCATGGCCCTCCTCTGGACTTGTTCCAGCAGTTCCATGTCCTTTTTATGTTGAGGACACCAGAACTGCACACAATACTCCAGGTGAGGTCTCACAAGAGCAGAGTAGAGGGGCAGGATCACCTCCTTTGACCTGCTGGTCACGCTCCTTTTGATGCAGCCCAGGATACGGTTGGCTTTCTACAAAACCTGTGGAGTCCTGCCTGCGCAAAGGACTGGGGTAAGGCCTGAAGCTGGGGTAGCACCTTCGCAGGCTCTGGAGCTACAGCTCCTCTACTCCACATGGGTTTCAGACCCATTTAAACCTGCTCCAAACAACTCCAATGAGCGCTTCGAAGCTCCCAACTGCAGCTGTGGCAATGCCAGCCATGGTCACACTGGCTTAGGAGGCAGCAGCACCCAAGCCTCCTCCACGATGGGCCCACCTCACCGAAGGTGGGATGCAGAAGGAGGGATGCAGAAGGAGGGATGCAGCTGCAGAAATATGAAGAAGCAGAGTGCAGAAAACCAAAGCTGTAAGGTAAAAAGCAGGAGAACACACAGCCCCTCCAAATAAAAAACCTGGTAAACCAACAAAGAAGGAAGGAGGAACTGTTAGAAGGGTGAAAAGATTTATCGTTAAAAAAATACCCTGCTTTTCCCGACGTGTTTATTTTGGGAACACAGTCATTGTGCATGTACAGCTTATCTCTGCAGCTCAGAGAAAAGTATAGATCAGCTCTCTGCTGTCACCTCGCCTGACAGACAGCTGCTGCTGCAGCAGAGTGACAGCTGAAAAGCCGCGCAATTGATTCCAATAGGTCTTGCTCCATTGCAGCTAAGGAGAGGCTTGTGTTCATTCTGCTTTTATTGAAGTGATTTCTTCTAATTGCCTACTTAACACCTTAAAAAATACCAGGAGATACAGGTCAGTGCTTCATAAGCTGATGCTGGGGTAATGTTTTCAGGTACAAATGAAGATTTGCTTATGCTCAACACAAAGGCTGCAGAGAAAAAAATTAATGATGTTATCAGGCAAAGCAGGTGTTGTGGTCACACCACCAAGGTCACTGGCATTAACAAAACACTCTGAAAACACAACTGTGGCATGTTCCCAGCAAGGTGCTGGAGTGTTGTAGAGATAACGTGCTCAGCCTCGAGGGGAGAAAATGTGATGCGCTAACACTCACAAACAGCTGTTAATGGCAGAGCATTGTGGACAGGAGAAGGATGTTTGACCTACCAGTACTCTGAAGGAAGATGTAAACAACTGGCTTGATTCCCCACTGCCTTGCCCCTGCTATGGCCTCCTATGTTTGTGTCAAGTAAATGCAGCATATATGCTAAATGCTCTCGCAAGGAAAGAGCTGAGTTTTACCACCACTTGCACAGATGCAAAAATCTACACAAATTGCAAGGTAGGGGAAAATTAGGGCCTGGAAATGCAGGAAGAGTGGCTTAGGCAAGAACGAAGCGAACAGGGAGACTCAGAAATGCAGTTATATAGAGACTAAGTGAAAATAGCATCTTTTAACTGCGCTAAGTGGTGCCCCAGGAGCCTTGTGAGTCACAGCTACTTGCTTCTGTGACAGAAACACATTGTTATTGCCTCTTCCCAAGCTTGCTGCAGAGCCATTGCATCTAGCAAAGGAAAACACAACACCCTCCTGGATCAGCAGACTGAATCAGCCCCGGCCAGCTGCGCAGGTCACTTCTGCCTAGCTTACACCTGCAGAAGGGTCATGCAGCCCCGGTCTCGCTCGGCCAAGCAACAGCATTTCATTATTGGGAGCACAGGGTACAGCACCACTGGAGCTGAAACCTTCAGCCCTACTCCACTCCATTAGCAAACCCACTTCAGCCTTGCTGAAGGCAGCAGTAGTATTTCACTCACCACAACTTTTAATAGTGATGAAGGTGTGCGAGCAATAAAGAAGTGCTTGTCCTGCCCATCTCAGTGCAAACAGAGGGCAAAAACTATTTACTTGAAAATGAGTGTGTGGATCCAGAATTCGCTGCTTGAAGTCACCACGAGGCACCGCGAAGAGTGCACATAGCCTGCAAAGACCTCCAGGAGCCACAACAGATTGTTTCTGAAGATACAGTCACTGAGAAATATCTCATTTCAAAAGGCCTTGGAGCCAGTGAGGCTGAAATGCCCAAGCATGCCTTCAGAGAGGGGCCTAGCAAAACCACCTACTGCTGAAGACCAACATGGTGAGTTTTCTGAAACCTGAAGGGCTGTGCTGGCAGAGATTTAACATTCAGCTGGAACTTTTAGAAACAAAACCAAAGAGAAAACCAGAGTGTGACTGTTTGTGCATGGAATATATGCTTGAGTTTTATCAGCATCAGTTACATCATTATTGAAAAGTGGCTTTATATTCAAATCCATTTACTGATGATAGACCCTTCAACAAAAAACACCTGTGGCATGCACACTTGCACCTGCTGCCTTTGTGTGCTCCAGCTGACTTCTTGCATGTGCAGTTCTACATTGCTGGTACAGCAATACACTGGTAATGTCCTTCCCCCTGCTAACCCTTCTTCGGATGCACTAGTACAGCAGAGGCTGCTGAAGAAGCACCCAGAATTACTCAGTGGGGTGAAGGGAGAACAGAGTACTGGAAATGAATACTATTAGAGAGCAGGCTACTACTGCATAAAATGAGAGCTGTATTTTGACAGTATTCTCTGGTGCTTGCATTGTACAGCAGGTCAAGACTTTACTATGTGCACTCAGATCCTGCTGGAGACTCAGGACCACCTCAGCTGCATGGCAAGCACTTCAGGCGATTTCTATTTTTATAAACTTCCTAGACACTTTCCTCATCTTCCATTTAAAGACGTATTTTTAACTGTATCCCATGCTCCTCCACCCACTAAGCCATTTGCAATTCCCCCGCTATTGAAATAGATGCTGTGTAAAATGTGAAGCCAGAATATGCACTGTAGCTTCATTAGAGGGATCAAGAAGTTGACAATAAGACTAGTAGTAATCTTAGATATTGTATAGACTCTTTAATCAAGAGTCTATAGAATCTGTTGCAGATATTTTAAAAGATGTTTCTGCTTAGTTATGTTTGCCAGATTCTTCTTTCCTCAATAGCTACATTCCTCGTTTAACATATTACAGACCAAACTAAGCACTCTTAGTTCTGCACTTCCTCAGACTTGAGAATCCTAGTTATAGGATTAACAGCTCAGCAGCATTTGTGTCTGCAAACTAGTTCTACTTGTCACATCTGCTTGGCAGCTGAATATCACAGCAGAGGGAACACGTCCCCTGCTTGGGCACCAAATTCTCCTCCTGCAGCCGGAGCTCACGAATGAATTCATGGTCCATCAGCTGCACTGCCAGAGCAGCACACCCTGACCCAGGGCCTGCAGAGGTGCCACTGCATGAATTCAGTTCAGAAACATTTTAGGTAAGTGATGAGAATGGCTGCAAACATTTTGTTCAAGAGTTTACACAGCAATATGAGCTTTATACATAGCAAAAGCCTAACACACATAACCTATCTAGAAACCTTCCGAAATGTTGGAGGCCTTGTTTCTTTCCCCTGTCTTTTGGCCACATGCTCCTCTGGTACACTTTGATCACAAGCAGTGTACCCAAGGAGCAGCTTTTGGGAGAGAATGGATCAGTAAAACCCCTACGTGTTCATGTGTAATTCCCAGTGAAGTGGTGTGATCCTGCTTGGGATGCCTAGAAGATTAATAACACACACATCTCTGTTGCTGCCATGTTATTTGTACAAGACCAACCTCCCCCCAAGCCAGTAGTAAGATGATGGCCTAATGTTTGCAGCAATTTGAGAACAGCTAATAGGAAGGGCATCATCCAGCTGAAAACAGTGCATTCTTTCTATTCACACTAGGTCAAAACCCAAGCAGTTACAATTTTGCCACAGCTGACTCAGACCGGATTATGAATCCAGCATCTAAAGGCAAATTAAATTTCACCATCCACACTAAGGAAGCAATTCAGCTTCTGAACTGGATCAGCTTTGATGCCATGGTAAAGAGTTTCATTGAAATTCTTTATTGCTATGATGAAAGACTCCTGTTCAGCAGCAGATATAATTATCACAGCAATCTTAATTAGATCCTGAACTTGACTTTAGGATCCCCAGAGGAGTATTGAAAGCTTGGTCCACTTACACTGAACTTGGTCCAGAACACTGAAGCTTATCCATCAAGATAAATATATTACTAGTTCTTTGATACAACAGATGCTTGATGAGTAACAGAGCAAATGCCTTTTTAACTATGATTTTTAAAAAGAATTATTAAGCTGCAGTAAAGTGTATGCTGTTATCTTTGAGGGAAAAAAGTATACATTAAAAAATTATTACAGAGCACAGAGAGCACATTTTTCCAAGCTGGTTTCAGAATTAAAAACATCTGAACAAAGGTTCTCTCTGTGGAGAGTCACTTTGTAACCAATTCAAGCCTTTAAATAGCTATTGTTTAAGAAAACTGTCAGCTACAGAAATTGTTTTTTCTTCAGATTCCAAACCCTGTCAGGCCAGGTTGATTAAAACGTTGCACTTAAAAAAGAAAAAGGAAACAAAAAAAAGCAACCTAATCACCCCTTATAAAAGTGAAAACAGCAACTCAATTTTTAAAGCATCATGAACAAAAGGCTATAGCCTATCTATCATTCACATATGGATTCATGTAATGATTCTTCAATTAGAATTATTATCTATACAGCAGCTGAAGACTGAGAACTGCTGATACACTGCAGATGGGAACATTTGCTAGTCTCTGGGCTCCAGCCTTTCTGAAAAAATGATGATCGCACAATATAGATTGCTCAGTTTATATGTGTATTAAGCTGCAATGCCAGCATTTACATTTGCAACATTTGATTTTTGCTTTCTTAGGCTCAAGAGAATTTGCTGCATCTGGTAGATTTTATTTGCTTTGTATCTTAGGCAATCGTTACGCACAAAGTGCAATAGGCAGTGTTACTGCTGAAACAGCCCTGCATTTTGTTCATTATCTTAGATACTACGAAAGAAGTAAACCAAGAGTGGGCCTGTGAGATGGGTCCTTCTGTGTCAGTCTGCCTGCACTATATTATTCCAGTGCTATTTTTATAAGGCACATCCATCTGCTCCTTCATTTCTTCCACCTATATAGGGTCCAGACAGCATAAGATACAGTATCACAGAGAAAGGAAAGCATCTCACAGAACAGTTACAGGCACCACAAGGGGGAAAGTCACTTGGGTGATTCAGACTACAGCAGTTTGAGGGGTCCTTGCCTATTCATGCACGCTACCCGCTGTCAAAGGTTACTGTCTTCACTAAGCAAGTAGCTGTAGAACATATGTTCTGCAGAAGCAGAATGGAAGTTGTGCTAGCTCTTCAGCCACTACTTCTTACACTTGCAATACACAGACACGCCCCATTTCGGTATCTATTAATTTTGTCACCTCTGCTACAGGGCAGTAACTTAGAGCAGCAGAGTAGGTAGCAAGAATGGTAACCCCCTAAACTTATCTTTCCAAATCCTCAGCTCTTCTGGAGTGCTTCAAGTGCCTGCCCATTCCTATTTCATAGCTGGAAAGGACATGCTGTGACCTAGAAGATGACAAAGATAGGTGCAATATGAATAGTAGCTGCGAGATAGCTCTACTGAAAGGGCATCTGCTCTTGGTGTTAACACTAGAGATTCTTGCTGTGTGAACCCCAACCATGTTCTGAAGCCCAGGAAGCTTTCCTAGGTGTCTCGCTAGTAATATGGATGCTGGAGACAGCAAGTACTCATGGAGACTGAAGTATATGGAAGCCTTTATTGACACATGCCTATATAGAGATTAGGAAAAGGGCTGCACAGTTAATTAACAAGTTTCTTACTTCACTGCACAACCTTTGAAGGATCTTCATAGAAGGCAAATACTGTTAATATATTTGTTTTACTCTACATAGTTTGGCAAACCTTATCCCCATGTTACTACCATCTTTCATAGTACTACTTCTAGTGAGAGAGACCTGGCAGTCATGAAATTTCCCTGTACCTGTTATACAAAGGAAATGAAAACTCTGCTTATGGGTGCATGTTCCAGTGTTATTTCACTACTTTATTACAGACACTGGTGAATTGACAGTAAGTGATTTATGCTTTTCCTTGAAAAATATTTTTATCATTTACTGAATCTCCTCTTTCAAATATGCCATAAATAACCAAGTCTTCTCCATTTATTTAAAAGCATATTGCCATTTGAATTAAAATTTCATTATATTTATAATGACATTATATACTGCTTCTGGCTCTAAAAAATTAGTATTAATTAAAACTGAAGGCATTTACAGGGACAAAGCAAGCAAACAAAACTGTAAACTGGTACAACAGTTTACCAAAGTAATGTAAATATGAATGTTTAGTTCAACACTATGGTGGGGCACATTTCTCAAAATACTTTCAATTTCCTGACTTCAGGTGACTAAGATTTGTGAATAAATTTAATGACACACAATTTATTTTTACATTAAAATAATGATATTAAACTATTTGTTTAAATAACAAAAAGGTTTAAAAGGTCAAAATAAAAAAAAAAAAAAAAACATTTCTTTTCCTGGATACTTGTTTATAGAGATTTGTTGAAATTTTCAGCTTTGTTTTCAAATGAGAAACATTTCAAAGACCAGAAATCACTGCCTGAGAAAGCAGTTCAATCTATAGTAGAAGTGAGTGGATTATTTGCAGCAGACAACTTATTATGAAACCGCAAAAGGGAGAGGTTTCTTCCTCTCAGAGAAGGTAACTGCTGTTTTCTTTGTTTTCTGGATATCATCCATCAAATGCTTATTTTAGCTGCTACTGTGCACGTCCCTAAACTCTTGTAGCAACAGTTCTAATGTTTGCATTCTGGGACTAGTCATCTAGATCAGTAATTTCTACTCATTTAGGCACAGAACAGCAATATCAAAAACCAGGAAGAAAGGTATCACTAAGGCTTTGTGGTTTTCACTGGCTACTCCAGCATACTGAATACTGAGGCAGTGAGATGCAGTTTGGCTCTCAAGCTTGTGCAAGAGTTTTACTGACTGGAAAAGCTGAGGTATAACATGATCTCAAATTAAATAGAAAAAGGGTGGGGGGAAGAGTAAGAGGGAGAAAGAAAAGAAAAATACATTTACACCTCCTTATAGCCACAAGGACTCAGTGGCCAAGTTATATTACATTTCTCCTAGGATGTGTTTGCACAGCAAATAACAACTGTGACTGTAGTCCGGGGAGCCATACCTTCACAAGCTTAAGCAATCTAACATGTAACTGTAGCAATAACCATGTAGAACCAGCAGTTCAATTTAAACTTAAGATACAATGGACCTCACTATGTGAGAGCACCTTCATGACAATTAACATATCATTAACTTCTGCATATTAACAACACCTCTTGTGTCAATTCATTTGAACACGCTGGACATACAATCCTTTTAAGTGCACCAAGATTTTGATTAAGCAATTTACAGAGAGGGCTCTGAAGGATACATGTCTCAGATCCCACCAAACAAAGTAACGTGAATACTTCCTGACATTTAGAACTCATTAATTGTGGTATCCCAAGTATCACTATATTACAGACAAAGGAAATGTCTTTGAACATAAGGCTCACTTTGAACAGAAAATGACAGAAATTACATACGACGTAGTAACTGCATTTAAGAATAACTAGTTTTACTAGTTTTGCAAGCTACAGCACTGTCACCCCAGGGATATGGAACCTTTGTTTCAGGAACAGACTCTGAATCTATTGTCTGCTTAATTAATTGAAATCAGCAACTGCACACAGACACAGGAGCAACAGTGCCAAATGGCACAAGGCACTTCAGAAGTGGAAGTCTGTAAATTTTAACAATGATGGACTGAAAATGCCAAAATACCCTCAGATATCACTGGCTCTTGAAACAGACGTATTAATCCCACAAGGCATTCCTGCTTTTCAGTGGGTCTCTGACCTGATCACCCTACCAAAGAAAAGATGAACTAGAAAAAAATAAAAAGATAAAAAAACCCCCAAACCTGTACCTCTCCACTCCACAACACCTTGCTTTCATTATCAGAATTCCTGTGGGTTACTGAAATATGCAAATGCTTCCAAGAGCTGAGTGCTGACAGGATATGAGGTATTCTAAGTTTTTCTTTGCCACTGAGGGCTGCTTTGTTCTAGGTAGTTCATGAGGTGAGAACACCTGAAAAACACTACTATTCCAACTCCATCACTTCCTCAAGCAGTTTTAACACTGTATTCATTAAGGACTATCCCAACACTTAAGTCTGAAAAATAAAACTTAAAAAGTGTGCTGATGCAAAACAAAGATACTTTGAGACCAATGAAATGTTTCTTGCTGGATGGTCTACAACCTAGGAAGGAATTCAATAATTGTTACAGAAAATCCTGTTAATCAAAAACATGTAAATAAGCATTCTGTGATTTGCTGAACACTGGTCCAGTCACCCATAGACTGAAGGGTCATCTCAAGGTCTTTATGAATGTAAAGCTTTACTTTGGCAGATACTAAGCACATTTATATGCTGCAAAACACCTGTGTCTCACCACCGTCTGTCTTAGAGAATCACCTCCTTTTTTTAAAGCTGAGTTTCACCCAACTTTTTGTTGTTGTTTTCAGACCAGGAATAAATTTTCTGCACTGCAGATTCACAATGCTAACCCATTACAAACCTGACATACTTCAAACAAGACCATATTTTCCTGTGTTACTAAATCAGTATCTTCTACTCTTCAAGTTGTTCTGTGCCTGTATCAGAATTACTTGTTTCATTTACAGTGTTTTCTTTCTTTCCTTCTTTTCTAGAAGTCTTCAAACACTTGTCGAGTCTTTTTAGGAATACATCTACATCTTGCTTTTTTATTCCAATTGCTGAGGCAGCATTGAGGTAAGCACAGGGATAGTCATTTGCATGTGACATAAAGCCTTTAAAAGTGTAGTTATTCACTGTTTGTACAGACCCACAGGGAACAACCCTGAAACAAACAAAAATGTGATTCAGTAAAAGATGACTTGGATAGCTTATGTGATACACTATGATGGACACATTTTCACATTCCTATACAGTATAGTATCTGTTAACTCTAAATACATCAATGTAAGTAGGGTTACATCAGGCATTCTCCAAATTAGTGCTCAAGCATCACTATGAGTTGACAGTAGTAGTAGATCCTGACTTAGCTCAAGTCTGTATGCATATGTACATATGCACCTTCCCCTCTTCAGTTAAATTAAGGTCTTTGTTACTGGTATTTATGAACTTCCCAGCGTACAGGGGTAAGACACACCTGCAGCAAACTTTCCTATTCCATAACAAGCTCTAACTAGCTGACCCGCTCTTGTCTCTGACCTGCATCTGTTCACTACTCCTTAGGCAACCCGGTGACCCTGAGCTCCTTGTGATCATCATACTGACAGCAGCTTTAGTGCAGACGTCTGCTTGGCAATCCAAAATTTGTGAGTTCAAGTGATTCAAAGTGCTCAGGATCCCAGCTTCATCCCACTCCTTCCTGTCTATCGGATCTTTTTCCCCAGCCTATGATGTTAACCTCATATTCATTCCTTCCCTTGTAGCAGATACTTTTTGCCACCGCTTTTACCTCTTCCTCATACTAAGAGCCTCTACCTATTACACCCTATTTCTCAGCACTTCCAGTACATATTCATTTCCTGATAAATCAAGACACTAATCCACATCCTTACTTGTTAAAGGAACAACTTGCCTTGTGGCTATAGTTAAAGCCTAAAGAAGTTAACACCAACCAATTGATAAGAATTTACTACCTCGACAGAGACATTCCCTGAAGTTCATAAAAGAAACTGCATTCAGACAAATACCACTAGGATTAGCAAATCCTTCCTCTGTCCAAGTGCTCTGCCCACAAGTTACGCAAAAACCTGCAGGCTACCAAAGTAGGGAGTGGGTATTTCTACCACTGACATTCAGCACAACACTTAAAATCTGTTGAAATGCCAGGTCAAACTGTATATACTACAAAAGAATTAGTTGGTTTACATCAAAAAAAGGAAAAACCTGAAACCCTTATTTATATCAGGCAAAGAACTGGAGAGTTTTAACTTTCAAAATTGAATTTCTTGAATCATTTCTGCCAAAGATGGCTGAAACTGCAGAACAAGACACAGTTAGGACAGGCAAAAAAAAAAAAAGAGTATCTAACTACAGTACATATAGATTTACTGTCATTCATTTGTGCAGGAAGGGGAATAATCCAAGGTAATGAAGCATACCTTCTGATGTGGAAATGCTCAGCTCTGCTACAAAAAAATGACATTAAGTCTATGGCAGAAGTTAGCATGGCAGCAGTAATATTCAGATTAAGGAATCCTGCCAAAACAAATTTTAAATCATTCTCTTCAAAAAGGCTTAAACCAAAACCATTACAAATTATTTGGCTTGCATTTCCATGTACCAGTGTCTCTAAGAATAATTTCATCTCAGATTGACTCAGGTTGTAGACTTTTTTTTATTTCTTTTTCTTTTTAAACACAGTTGGTTACAGAAAGCAGGATTTTCTTCCTTATGAGAAAAAGCTATGCAGGGTATTAAAAGCTTATTCCCCAGCATCCAGCACAACTGTATTTGTGCTGCAATAAACAAAACAAAGATCTTCCCTAAGTAGCTTACAACTTAACTATAAGATCAGACAACAGCTGGAAACTAAATGAAATCAAGGGGTACTAGGGAATAATGACACTAAATTAAATGGGCATAGATTATCTATTTAGCCTACCAAAGCTAACAAAGGGGCCCTTGCTGCTGATTCAGGCAGGTAGACATTACTAGCAGGTAACAGTGACGAAGAAGAGTGTATTACTCTGTGACTGGTTATTGTCAAACAGTAATCTGTAATCATGAAAGAACTGGTACAAAACAAGTATTATAGGATTTCAGGAAATACATGCTAATACAACCCCTCAAATTTTTCAAATTCATAGCATCCTCACCTTGCTCCAGAAACTTGTCTTGTGAAAAGCATAGATCCAAGCTGGGTAACAGCAGCATCATTATTTTCATCTAGATTCTTCAGTGACATGGCTAAAATAACAAAAGGTCAGGTTAAAACTACTACAAAGCTTATATTCTCCAAAGAACCACAGAGGACAAGCTGTTTTCCAACAACAAAAATCTAGCCAAATATCTGTGCTCAGATACAAAGAGAAATACAAATGCTACGTTTAATCATTTTTAATTTTCCCACAAGTTGTCACAGATTGCTTCTTTGGTTAGACTGCCTGTATGTAAGGCAGATGCTGCACAGGTAGGCAATATTACTTCGGTGTTCAGCAGAATTTTTGATTAGAACAAATAACTTGAGTAGGAATTCCATAATTTCTTTTACAGCACTATGATTGGTAAAATAATTATACGCTAATTATTTTTAAATCTACTTTTCTATAAAGTGTTACTACATATTAATATATTCTGCCTGCCTTGATTACAATGAGTATGTTGGACAGGAGTAATTTTGTAAGATAAGACAGGGCCCAAGTCACTACTCCACTTTTATAGTAGGTTACCTTATTGGGTTCAATAGTTTCATCTCAGTCTAAGAACAATTCAATGGAGTGCAGTGAACTATGCTTAATATACAGGAACTGTATGTGAAAGTGCATTATGAATGCACATCATATTAGAATTTTTGTAAAAGATAAAACCCAGCAATTACCTAAGGAAATGGGATTATGTGGTGTGTCTAACAGTCTCTCATTGTGGTTATCTGCCAGCTTCTTCAGCTCGCTTGAAAGATAGGAAAACATCTCCTGGAAAAAAAAAAAAAGATGCGATATTTTCATTATTAGATATCAAACAGAGGAAGCAGTTCCTATTTCACAAAACTGTTAAGTCTCCATTATATCCTACAGGTGTACAGCTGATCCTCTTTTCATGTGTATGAAGTAAGTGGGCCAGACAATTCTCTGAAATCATTCTATAAACCAACAGCTCCATTTCCTGAACACTATTTTTCCCCCTCAAGCTGCTTACAAAGCTCTCTATCTGGTCTAATCTATGTGCTTGGGATGTCAGTCATTCTCTCTGCAGCCCTGAAACCTATGCAGGTAGAATCTTCAGGAGATTGCCACTGCACTGCAGGTCTTAGACCCCACACCACTGCAAGCGCTTCCCCCACCCCAGCCCCTTAAGCCATAGAGAATGAACAGATGACCATGTTATGGCAAATTGCTCCTTACTTTTTTCTCTATTAATACATTCCAGACTAAAAACAGTGTGTGTTGTTACCATGTATCACACAATCACAATTGCCACTACTGCATAGATTTCTTTTTCTGTATGAGAATGGCAATACAGTCTCTTAAGGGGAAGGCTATGAGAACACATTTTAAGGTGTTTCATTTCACACAATATGTATTCTCTTGAATACTCAGTTCTGTTGTCTAGCTAGTCCTCTTTCTGGAACCAGCCCCTCCTGTTCAGGCCTACTAAAAGAATGGAGATACCTGAATTTCTGCTATCACTTGATTAGACTGCACCTTTGTTGTTAAAGTGTCATAAAGCTGAGATTCATAAATGTTCTGGCTCAGATAAAAGTCATGCTGCACATAAAAGGCTGCTTCTCTTCATCCATATTTTATTTCCTCCCTGGTCTCCAGTGGTAATCTATGATAATTGCTGATGGTCTTTCTCAGTTTAATATCTTCCCTTTCACATATCAGCTCAAAACACTTACGGACAGAGTGAGAATAAACACTATTCTTCTTATTGCATTCTTTGGCTTCTTTTCTATCCTCC
This sequence comes from Lathamus discolor, assembly GCF_037157495.1. Lineage (NCBI taxonomy): Eukaryota > Metazoa > Chordata > Aves > Psittaciformes > Psittacidae > Lathamus > Lathamus discolor. The sequence goes on along the minus strand of NC_088884.1, from coordinate 146,236,321 downwards.
TTAATACTGTATTAAGACTCTCGTAAAAATAGCAAAAAAGATACTGATACTGAGTAGTCTTTTAAAAGATACTGAACACCAGATTTTTCCTCTTTCTGGCCATAAAGATCGTGCTGCTCATCTGCTTCAATATAACTGACCATTTAAGCATTCTCATCAATTTCTGGAGAAGTGATCTGTCATTCTATAAATAGACTTGCCTATTCTATTTGTAGACCATTATCCTGTTCTGACCTGTGGACTCTGACAGATACAAATTAGCGCTTGTGATCAAAGGTATGTTTCTGAGCAGAACTTCCCCAAAGTCTTATGAAACCAAATGAGCTTTGCAGTAGTCAACTTAGAAGAATGTTACAGCTGCTCTTTTTGAGCCACTGCAGTGAACCCAGTCTCACTTCATGTGTGACCAAACGAACACAGCTCCTGCCCTGTTCTTCCTAACACCACAGAATGAATTTGGCCAGAGAGGAAAAAGGACCATCTTACAGTCTAACTGAATTAGGCTGTTGATTCCACTGTCAACGTGAGCATAAAGCTTCTGTAATACTTGGAACAATAACAAATTTTGAGAGGCATCTATGGCTAATTCTCAGAACTTGAATTTATGAAGAATCATTTTTCAGAGGTGTCTGTAAATCAAGTGATTTTGTGGCTTCAATTCATCACAGTTTATTTACAGTTCACTAGCAGAAGTTGAAAAATATTTATGATTCAAATGTTCACACTTTTGCCTCCCTTCTGGTCCCTCACTGAATATAAACACATTACTCTCTTATTTGCTTTCCACAATAAGCATCACCAATTTATTAGCCATTCTATTAGTATTTTTTAAAAATCCAAATCATACATTAATTTGTGCTCCCTCTGCTGGCTATTCTACAACTGAAGCAAAGCGTTATGGAAATATACATAAACTGTGTCTACTATGGAGATATTATTTGTGAAATTAGTACTGAGAAAAAAATCCCAAATAATTTTTTTGTGTGTTGTACCTAGGGAATTCTCAGTTGCATTTCTTACAGTATTTATTACCAAAAGAACTGCAAGTCTGTATAACCGGTTACCCACTGTATAAATGTATTAAGATTAAATATGTAAGTTAGTAGATGAGCCTTTTCATACATAGAAATTTGTTAGAACAAGGGAGAATGGAATAATGGCCAAAAAACCCCCAAAACATCCAAGTATGTATTCTAATTGGTCTGATTGGAACTACCTGAACACAAATTCAAAACTTCTTGTTTTTATGAAAGACATTATTTTGCACCTTTGGATTGGAAGCCCTCTAGATATTTCATAGTTTCAGAAGTTATGCAGTTTGTTGAAAAATAGATTAATGGCCTTCAAATAAAAAAAGCAAAAAAGCAATATATTTTTGTGAGGTCAAATCTATAACCAACCTCTATTACAAAATATTTCTGTTACGTGGAAAATATATAAGCACCCTCAGCAATTACATACAAATGAACTCCTACATAATTGATTTTCTGTGGTAGGCACTCAAGTTTTCTCCAATGAAGCTAACTATCATGCTAAACTTGCATTGAACAAACCAAGCACTAAATGTCAGTTAAGTTTCATGATTTAATTCACTCTTTCCCCTTAGAAACTCACAACAAAGCAACCTCACCAGGCTAGTGAAATAAATGCTAAACTATATGAAAATGTCTTGCACTTTTTCTGGCCCTTCTAGCACTTAATGACCTCAAAAAATACAAAGAACAAGTCAACAATGGTGTGTACATCAGACATGCCAAATGACTCAATTATTGGGAAAAAATGGCTTACTTCCACATAATATATAATAATACATAAAGTTATAAGAATCTACAAATTTATATAATCTACGAAAATATTTTCAAGAACTTTCATGCCAATTACTAAAAATATTTGTATCATAGTGTATTTACATTATAAATCTATTTTTTAATAGAACATACACTAACTGTGGGTGAGTATTCATTATTCATTCATTTGTTCATGTGATAGGCATTGTCCTTCCAAAAGGAAATAAGTAGAGGGAAATCACTACGGAAAAAGTCAGTAACTCCAGAGAAAATGTAGGACACAGGGATATTAAATATGCCATTAGTCCCGTATCAGGTGACAGAGAACTGGTGAAGGCCAGAAAGCTTTCTGTGCATAGTTGAAACTATCCTACCTGGTTCTAAGCACCCCACTTGCTTACACTCTGAGTCTGTAACATTCCTCCTTCCCCTCTGTTCACTCTTACCTGAAAAGAGTTGTCCTCCGAGAACAGCCATACAGCTGCATATGGTGCTGAGGACAACACTGCAGAAGAGCAATTTAACCACCTCTGTGAACTAGATGCAGACTGTCAACTCACATACACTGTACCTGAGACTGGTCTGGTCCCATCTTAAATTAGTTTACTGCAGCAGCTGTTTATAATGCAACCATCATCACCTCTTTTCTGCTTTGCGTACCAGACTGACCAGCTGCATCTGACCTGTGAGCTGATCAGATCACGCCACCTCATGCAAAGAGAGGCTTGCAGTGCTGAGCATGGAGACGTGTTAGTACATGCCCCAGAGAGCCCCTGCAGAAGGCTTACCTTCTTGAAATGCAGCCAAACACATGATAGACACTGTACATGTGTGATACCTACAAATACCACATACCCTCATACTGAGATTCTTTTGCATTGCAAGATCAAGAATTTTGTTCTGATTTATAACATACTGGAAAGTTTTTGAAACACAAGATTAGTTATGGAACCTTTAAATCTTTTTATCTTATGTAAGTAATCTAACAGAAACTGCTCAGTAAGTCTTGGCAACCTGATATGGTAACACTAATGCTGACAATCACCACACATTTCTTTTCCTCCTAAAGGTCTTTAACAACACCAATCAACATATTTTCTCATCAGCACCTGCAAGACCTTGAGACCAGGCTCCTTAGGGGCCTTACCTCTCCAATGCACACCTTAGGTACGCAGGCCTCTTTGAATCTTCCATTCACACTTGGCACTTGTTTAACTACACACCACCATTCAAGATAATGATTACATTCAGTTAAACTATCTTGCCTTCAGCCACTTTAAAATTTGAATATGGTTCCACATATTTCACACACGGAAAATCCTGCAATATTCCCACATCTGACAAACTACAGCATAGCAAACTGACTGGACAAAGAGGAGTAACAAATGTCTGTCTTGTAAAAATATTTAAAATCTTACATTTTTAATTTCCAGCATTAAATAGCTCCTCTCTTATTCTTCAATCATAAACAGAGCAGCTCATAAACTCACACTGAACTGTACAATAATTTATTCCTATCAGAATAATTACGACAATGATAAACCACATTGGAAAATAATTACAAGTATCAAACCTGATTTGTAGTGTCCTTGCCCTTGCTCTCCAGCAATTCTGAGGTAGCAATGAAAGTCTAGTGTTTATGCAATGCAGGGTAACCACTATATCTGCTACATGTGGCCTGGCTCAGTCACACACATAACTGCTCAAAACCAGAGAGTTTTAAGACCCGGGCATGCAGAATATGGGACACAACATAGCCAGTACTGAGGAAATCAAAGTTGTTGCTACAAAACCATAACATTTACATAATATTATGAGTTCTTTAAAAGCAAAGATATTAACATATTTGGCTATGAATCAGCTGTCATTATCTGCATTACCAAAGGACCTAGAATTTCCTACTGAGTTCAGAAAACCATTGTTCTATAAAAAGGAATGCTGAAAATTTAGAATAAGTGAGAAAATACTACTGTTGGTGGTTGCTTTCCATTCTTTCTCTGAAAACAGCAGGCTAAATGCAACTGTTGAAAACATTTCTTATTATGCTTTTATATATGGCCACCTTTATTCAGACACCTGGACAGCATGTGTGTTACTTCCCTGCTCTGGTTCCTCAGATCTATTGCACCATTTACTCCTTCATATCATAACATACAATCTCATGCTCTTGGGCACACCCCACAACTGCCAGCTTGTCAGAAAATCTTATTCTATGTACGTGCTCCTCTCCCTTGTATGATTATCTTCCCTGCCTGTATTAAATCATTCATCTGTGTAAAAGAAAAACTGTGCAGGCTCTCTCTTTTCTTGGTTAGAATGATAGAATGATAGAATGGTTAGGGTTGGAAAGGACCTCAAGATCATCTAGTTCCAAACCCCCTGCCATGGACAGGGGGTTGTGCAAGATTAAACTCTTCTCAGCAACATTCTGCTCTCTCTGGCTTAAGCTCAAATAACCTGAAGTAACACCCATGTCAGTAAGGATATGATAAAAAGAAAAAAGAAAAACCCTGAAGTTTTTTTATAGCTGACTTTTTGTGTGAGTAGGTGCAGCTGCACCGATATAGAAAGGAGTACTCAATGTCAAGCTATAAATAGCTCCTGCTGGGAGCCTAATAGCTCTGCTGTTGCTTTCACACAGCACAGGCAATAAACTACCACTATTACGTTTTTATAACTCAGGAACAAACAGATTTAAGGAAAAAAAAAAAAGGTTTCTATTTCTAAGCAAATCAAATCAAAGAAACAAATTTATGTCACAAATAAGGCTGCGTTTATAGAGTATACTCACACTTGAAATAAAAAGACCTGAAGTTGTAAAAATATAATGCTTTATTCACTTTAGACTTCTACTTCCAAGAAAATTACATAAGTCAATATATGCAGCTATTTATTAGGACATTTTATTTACAAAATAATTATTATTTATGACTTAGAGAATATGTATACTGCCCATTATATCTCTGCTACCAGTGTAAACTTAACAGCAAAATCAGCTTTGCAGAAAACACGATCAATTCACTTGGGATTCTTTTGTAGATGAGAGTGAAGTGGGGGAAAAATACAATTCGATTTTAATGAAGACACAAACCATACATGGCAATACATACAAGAGTATGGAATAAAATCTTAGAAACTGTATTGCAACAGTGGCAAAAGTGGCAATTGCTTTTAGTGTTTCGTAAGCCATTTAGTTGTATAGATCACTTCTTAGTTGTTGTAAGGCCATTAAAGCAGGTTTGGTTTTTCTATAGTCTAAGTTATCCCCATGGGATTTCAGTTCCAGCACAGAATTTCTGGATGCATCTACAAGTAGCTAGAAACAAGTCAGAGCATCCAGTACTATTGCCCTGCCAGGTAATCAGACACATCAGCAAGCTGTCAGTAGGAAACAACTGAAACTTAGTTTCTAAATAAAATAATGGAACAGATAATGGATGATTTTACTATTAACAGTACTTACCTCTCAGCATTTCCCTCTAGAGAATGTATTCTATTTATATAATATCATATATTCTGTGATATTACATAAAGATAACAAAATCAGGTGTATATGTCCAGAATTAAGGACAACTGAAGATGTAGTTTCCAAGCTTAGACCACCACCTGTTTGTGCAACGCAATTATACGCAACATAAAACACAGTCTGTGACAGGCAAAGAAGAAACCTAACTCTGTATCTAGATGAACACTCTAAGTGACAGTATTTTTCTCTTTCTGCGGCATGCACAGTGTTTATAACCTAGCCAGAAGCTGTGACTCTCCAGAGAATGTGGTACACAAGCATTTAATTAAACACTATTGTAGCACAAAGGCACAATAGGGCCAAATGAAGAAGAGCAGAGACCCCTGGTTTACCTCTAAGTGTCCAATCTCATGCTTTAGTCGTGGAAGCAATGTGACCATGATAACACAGCACAGTACTTCTCAGATACAGCTTTTGTGGGCAAAATTCTACTGTATTAATCACTTTAAAACAAGTATGAATACTGTACAAGATAGTGTAGTACCTCAGCTTAGCTTTCTGGTTTGGAAAACAACACGGAAATCATGCGTACTCATGAGCACTATACAAGAAGTCATTTTATCATACTGCCTTTCCAGATTCAGAGCCATGAGCTCAGAAGTTCAGTATCTTTTGAGACAGAAACTGAATTTACTACACAAAGCAGTTCTGCAACAAGAGTTTGTTAACAGCTGACTTCAAGAACATGCTGCTTGCCAAAAACCTTACCTTTCTCTCTTTCAGTAACTGTTTGTAGCCACTGGCACCTAGAGACAGAAGTGTAATGAGGACATCTAAAGAAGGAGTCGCAGATGCTCTTCCTGGAAAAAAAAAACAACCCAACAAAAACCAAACAAAGCAGAACAAAACAATAAACAGATTAAATTAGCAGAAATAAATTTTACGTGAAAGCAAGCTGATCATCAAGTTTTCAACAGTTATTTTGTATGGATGAAATCAACCGATGAACTAGTTACCTGGATACATTTTGCTGATCTCCTGAATGAAGGATTCATTGAAGCCAGCAATGATAGCACCACCTACTGGAACCATAAAATTTTTGTCCAAGCTCTGAACGAAAGCATCTATTCTGCCTACTCGAGCACCCTTCATCAAAAAGGAAAAAAGAGTAAAATAAAATCCACAGCATACATTAGGAAATAGGAAAAGTGACAGCATCATAACTACCCAGCAGCAATGTAACTAAACACAAGTCCCAAAACACTCTCACATACTGTATTTGTGATGAAAAATTAAAAATCTTAATATTACCTTTTCTTAGCATTGCTCACTATTATTATCAGTGTCTTACATAGTGCCTTACAAATTCTTATTCTGCTGTGATTTAAAATATTGATTTTACTTCCTGCAAGTCTAAGTGTAGTTTATTTTCAGCAACCAAAAAGAAAACCCTTGGAATTTAATGGGACTTGCACAGTTAAAACTGCACAACTCAAAATATTTCACAGATTCTCACAGTAAAGGGATACAGGTTAATGCTTCATTAGCAAAGAAGGAGATTTTTCTTGATATGTGTATAAATTTATGTGGTGTCCCTGCCCATGGCAGGGGGGTTGGAACTAGATGATCTTGAGGTCCTTTCCAACCCTAACTATTCTATGATTCTATGATTCTATGATTTGCATTAAACCAAGTGGGCTGTGACAGCACTCCTAATAAGGCTGCTTGCAAAATCAAGATCCAGATAACTTCCTACGGCAGGTTTCCTCACTTCCCACAAAACAAAATGTCTTTATACCTAGCACCTCACATATTCTTAAAGGAAAAAATGTACAGTTCACAGTAGTGTATTACTCAAATCGAAGAGGTACTGCAGAACCTACAATTAAAAAGTATGCAGCATAACAGAACCTGAAAAGCATATTAAAGAACATACATATTAAAGTATATTCAAATACATACATATTAAAGTACTACAAACTAAACCCAAGAAATAAAACAGAATTCATACCTATGGCAAAAAGTTATAAAAGCAAATCCATCTAAACCTATTATTTCTCTGTTTTAACAGCTTAGTGCTTAGGAGATATGAAGAAGCATTCTGAGTTTGTCATCTTTTTGACGGGAAGAAGAATGCCAGCAGCTATCATTTGATTTAATTGACAGGAGACTACCAGAGGAAAAGCATGACAGATGAAATGGTCTCAAAAGCTCTTTCCTGTGATATTCTTGCATGTTCTGTTGACACTGTGCTCAGCATGTACATATCCTTAAATATTCATTAATAACTACTTCCTCATAGACAGTACATTTTCCATGGCAAGAAATACAAATTTGTAAATAAACGTAAACCAAATCAGAGCTCAAATGTATACATTTGCATAACCAAAGAACCAACAAAACCCCCCTAAATAACTGATCAAGAAGCCAAGAAAACAAACAAATCCCAAAAAGCAGAAAACCACATAGTAATGGTTCCATTTGTAGCTTCATAGTCTGAAAAATTATCACTAGGTACATTTCATGCAGTAAACCTCAGGAATTCCACAGTCCCCTTTATGCTGAAACTTCACTAAACCTGTGCAAGCTAAATACAATCCTGTATCCTGTTAAAAAATTACCCCCTATTCTTTTGGTATGGGCACCAAGAGAAAAGAGAAATACTGAAGAAACAGTGCATGTACATTGCAATGAAGAAAAATGCAAAAATTCTGTTTCATGGCTGATGTCAGATATTAAGCAACCTCATCTTCAAAATGAAGAGCAGCAGAAATTAAATGTTTTCAAGCATAACACTAAGCTTAACCCAGCTTCCTCAGCTGTTCTCTGCGAGATTTAAAATGACATCATCTAGAAAGTGTTGCTGTAGAATCTTGTATTTTCAGTTGAAACTGTGCCTCACATTCTGCTGAAGGCTTAATCCCTATTTAAGTATAATCCATTATTTTTTAATCAAGTTTAGGAACTATTTTAAGAAATAATGAAAGACAAACATAAAACCTAAATAAATTTGCATTTATTACATAAAAGCACATAACAGAAATAACAAATGCTATGTTAAAGTTCCATTTCCCTCTTCTCTGCTCTCTTAGAAAGTTGTCCAAATACCACACACATGGGATTAGTCTCAAAGCTGTGAAACATCAGATAAAACCTGGTAGTGTTGTCTACAGTCAAATTTACTTATACTTGTAATAAAAAAACAAACAAACAAAAAAAAAGCTATTGGAAATACACAGCTCCTACCTGCTGGATAAGATGCATACATTTTGAAGACTGAACTCCATACGCATTGTTGACAATATGAGGAATGTCATAATTAGCACAAATCACAGCCAGTTCCTCCAGTCTATGAGCATAAAATTGTACTTTAGAGAAGCATTAATAATTGTAACTCATGTTACAGATCAGACCATTAAAAAACAGAAAGGTCTACAAAGAGGTCAGAATGAGAAAAGAAACTTTTTTGATTAGTACCTCAAGGCAGCACTTGTCACCTTAAGCTATAAATATTAAGAAGAAAACTCTGTTAGCTTTTACAAGTACTACAAATTGTTGACCAGACCTGAAATTTTCCATGCTTCACTGAAAGTTTTGTATGGAAACCAGCAAATAGATCCCAAATCATTGTTTCGGGTATAAGCATTTTTTATGCTACTTTAATGATAACTAATGGAACTTTAGCTATTCACACTTTTTTGTCTTAATTTTCTTCTAATACTCTACTTGAAAAATGACCTAATGGAAATTTCAAGATGTGGCTTGCGAATCAAAATCATCATATAACAGGAAGTTTTACTTGTTTCTGTTTATTTCAAAGAACTAATATTTCAACCCTTTGGCTGAAACTTCGCTTGCACATTTCAGATACACTGATTAATATATATTCTTCAAAGGAATGGAAAGCCCTAAAATGTCTGAATGTGGAGATCAACAGACTAAAACTTTATTCTGTTTACTCTTCACCTGCCTTTAGAAATCCCTGAAATAACAGTAAACTCAGTCTGGATTGATTTTTCAGTCCAACTGGGATTTGTGTGGGTGCATAGGTAATTTTGGGTAAGAGCCTTCAGCATTTTAAACATACATGTACTTTGTACACTTTTTTGAAGCACTCCAATCATGCTCTATTAGAAAAAAAGAACACCAAAACATAAAAAAGGAGTAACGCCTCCTGATACTCCCCAAACTTGTGAATATATTTTAGAAATTAATTAGAAATTCTTTTTGAAAAAAAAACAAGGTAATGTATAATAATTTTAAGTGATGATAAAGGTAATATTAAAAAAAAAAAATAATCAGGACACTCTGAACTTCCCATGCACTTTTACTCTATCTCCTTCTGTACAGCCTCTCACTGTAATTTATCAACATTCATATAAAATGTGACAGAGTATGAAAACATTTTCCAGGAGGTGACATTCCTTTGCATTCTATTTCTATTACACTGCCTAGTGTCATCTTGTAATGCAAAATTCAGCTGCAATCTTCAGATTAAATTTTCTGAACCTCAGTCCTTAGGAAAACATCCCCATCACCTTAGGAAAACATCCCTAAAGAAATCACAAGTATTTAACGATTAGGAAACACCAGTAGTATAATGTATGCATCGATCTTCCACAGTCGAGATATTTTTCAACAGCTGCATGTCAAATAATTTTTTACATTTATCAACATCCCGAATGATGTAATGTTACCAGAATACTTCAGGAAACTCTAACACTACAGAGGCCAAAGTTTTTGCCTTCTCATCTGCTGATTTTAATCAGAGTCATTCCTCACCTTCCACAGAGACTCAAAGGAAAACAGTTCCCCTCTTAGAGACTTCTTTTCTAGTGCAAGAGAATTTCACCAAACTGGAAACATAGAGGGTGTCCTGCTATAGGTGTTTGTCTTTCTCACTTTCTAAGACTTACAGGAGCAATAAGCTAAACTAGCTTCTTCACGTACTGCTAGCAGAAAAGCCTCTTTCTTTTTCCTAAAGATATTATACTGAACAATTAGATCCACATTACAGCACAGGATGAATGTGCTATAGTTTCAAACGAATATGGATTATGTAAGGGATACAAACAATCACACACAGCACTTGTCTGCTTCCAAGGCTTAAAATGAACCATTAAAAGAGCTGCCAGTCATATCAGACAAACAAAGCATTAATGTAAGTTTGGCTACTACTCAAGTTCTTAAAAGTCACCAATAGGACTTAACACAAATATTTTCCGATTTATTCTTTCTTTCTCTCCTGTTTATGAAAGCTTTGCATTTTCTTCTAATATGAATGAAAGCAACAAGATACAGAGTACTGCTAAGTACATAAACTAACTGAAAAAGACACTTAAATACAGTAGTTTTAGAAACAACTCTATAGCAGCAGCTAGTAAAAGACTGTGAGAACTGATGCCTCTCAAATGGGGTTTATGCACTGGTGAATCATTTCCATAAAGTTAAACAATACTTGGAAGACAAGCTATAGGTATATAGGCATAAAACTCTTACCCTGACCTTTAAACAATCCTAAACCACTTAAAATTTTAGACACCACCACAACTAAACAAAGCCTTACAAATGCAAGGTATCTAAAAATAGACATTTAAAATGGTAGCCTCCAGAAGCGCTGTATGGGATTTTCCTTCCTGCAGGAAGATGAATGTTATGGCCTTCAAGAGTTGACAGTATCCTTTAAACAGAAATTGCATTCAAATCCTCCTATATCTGTGGTATATCATAACACAGGGCCACTACCTAATAATTCATCTCTTAGTTGCAGAGGACAAAACAACTGCATGTCAAAAAAGGGAAGCAGATAAGGAAAACATTCATTTACCCAAGCTATAAAATAGACCATTCAATTTTGATAGCTGTGATTTAAGTTAGCCAATAAATCTGCAAGTCAACCTCAAGCAATGTTCATAGTTTTCTGACAGAATTATATGGTTTTAACTTGCCCCCAGCAACTGCGTTAGCCTATGATATATACTGAGCTTTTTTAAAGGTAGGAGAACACAGTGAAACATACCTTTACTTGCCATGTTTCAGTCAGTAATGCTTCTTTCCTACACTTGCAAATGTTCAACTAAATTTTCCAGGTAACAAAACCATTAACAAAAAACACACACTGCAGAGGAACTCTGAGCCTTTTCAATTTTGTTATAAATTCAAACCAGCTGAACTACTGAGACAATGTATTTAAAATCATGCAAAGAGAAAGACTTTTTACTAATACCTCGTATTTCAGTGTACTGCATACAGGCCCATAAAAATATGCCTATCAGTTGTAAAACTTAAAGAATTTGCTTCTTTATACTCACTTTCATCATATGGAGAAAGCAGGTTTTGCGAGCAACAACGGTGCTCCTTTTTGGATAAATAACTCAATATACCAAGTACTTCAGACATCCCTACTCCAACATGTCATTTTCAGATTGAGAAGTTTTTTAAAGTATTTCATAACAAAACTACAAGCTGAAATAATGTCTCAGATACTCTATTTCTCTTTCATAACTGTATGTTCATCTCATCTTCAGCAAGTGCTCGAATGACATCTTCATAGCAGCTACAGAAGTTATGTACATGGACACATACTGGACACATTTGAGTTGCAGTCAATGGCTCAATGTCCCTCCAGAGACAAGTGGTGTCCCTCAGGGATAGATGTGGGGACTGGTGCTGCTCAATGTTTTTGTCAGCAACATAGACAGTGGGACTGAGTGCACTCTCAGCAAGTTTGCCAAAGATACCAAGCTGAGTGGTGCACAGGAGGGAAGGAATGCCATCCAGAGGGACCTTGACAGGCTGGAAAGGTGGACCAATGCCAACCTCATGAAGTTCAACAAAGTGAAGTGCAAGGTCCTGCATGGGGGTTGGGGAAATCTTAAGCACAAATGCAGGCTGGAAGGAGAATAGACTGCGAGCAGCCCTGAGGAGAAGGACTTGGGGGTGTTAGTGGATGGGAAGCCCAACATGACCTAGCAATGTGAGCTTGCAGCTCAGAAAGCCAGACCTATGCTGGGCTGCACCAAAAGAAGTGTGACCACCAGGTCGAGGGACGTGATTCTGCCCCTCTACTCTGCCCTCGTAAAACCTGACCTGGAGCACTGTTTTCAGCTCTGAGGCCCCCAACATAAGGATGTGGAGCTGCTGAAGCAACTCCAGAGGAGGGCTATGAAGATGCTCAGAGGGCTGGTGCACCTCTCCTACGAATACAGGCTGAGAGAGTTGGGCTTGTTCAGACTGGAGAAGAGAAGCCTCTGGGGAGATGTGACAGCAGTCTGCCGGTACCTAACGGGGGCTACAAGAATGCTGGCGAAGGACTTCTTACAAGGGCATGCAATGACAGGACAAGGGGGCATGGCATTAAACTGAAAGAGTGTAGATTTAGTTTAGATATAGAAGTTCTTTACTATGAGGGTAATGAGAAACTAGAACAGGTTGCCCACAGAAGCTGTGGCTGCCCCATCCCTGGCAGTGTTTAAGGCCAAGTTGGACAGGCCTTTGAGCAACTTGGTCTAGTGGAATGTGGCCCCAGCCATGGTAGGAGGGCTGGAACTAATGATCTTGAAGGTCCTTTCCAACCCAAACCATTCTACGATTTTATGATAGTATTAGTAAAGAATGTAATGTATTTTAAGCTTCTTTTAATGTTGACTTAAGAGCTGGAAATTATAAGAAGTAGCATCATGCAATCAGGCAGCAAGTGTTCAAAACATGGCAAGTTATAGGAGGGCAAATCATACATTACACTCACACAGCATATCTGCCCTAGATGCTTCCACATGTTTCCTTGTATCAGTTAATAAGCTCTATAAACATCAGTATAATAGAAGACAGAATAACGCAAGCAAAGATTTAAAATTTAGCTATAGCTTTTTTTCTTTTCAACTGGTTTAACAGCCTCTGAAAATTCACAGCTGGCTAAAGGAGATGAGTAGAAAAGGCAAGAGTAGTATTAAAACATGGCATTAGCTTTGGAACTACATTTCCTGGGCTATGTTTCTATGTAAGTCTACTTTTACTACTCCCATGAAATGACAGGAAAACCACTGCCAAAATGACATTCATTTCACCACAACAGATCACCATTAACCTCAGTTATATGATAGAAAGAAACCTTCTGCATTATTCTCACTCTCTTAATACACTTTTCTCAAAGTGGAACATTGTTTCAACCTGCCACTTTTCTTAATCAAGGGGAGTAAAGTATCTTCACTGATTGCTGGTGGTAATTGACCAATTTTAAGAAAACTGACATTCAAAACACAGAGGTTTTATTGGACTTGGTTGGGTTTTTTTGTTTGTTTGTTTTTGTGTGGATTTTTTTATAACTGGAAAAAATAACTTCTTTCAAAGACTACTTACCTATCAGGTACCCTTGGAGCAAAGCAAGATGTCGTAGAATGCACACAAAGAATATTTTCAGCACCAAGAGCCTTGATTTTAGCCTCCACTGCTTCAATGTCTGTCCGTAGCTCATCGCCTTCTAATACATTTTCTATAACCACAGGCTCAAAACCTGAGCAAAAAAAAAACCAAGATCTGAATGTAGATCATGAAATTCGACTAATTGTGGGGTTTTAGTTCCAGTATAGATCTGACAAATCTTCTTGCTTCTGTTGTTTTAACAGATTCTTTCAGACTTGGATTAAGAATATAGATACAGAACCTGTATTACCTAGATACAGAACCTGTTGCATGCAACAGCAACAGGTTTGAAGATTATTTCAAAAACAGATTAACTTCTTCCCTCCCAATTACAAAGAAAGTGTTTGAGTGTCATTCTTTTAAAATAACAGCATAATGAAATAGCCTGTCTAAAAAAGGATGCCATTAGATGTAGCAATGCAATAATCATCATTATGAATTGGCTTTCATCATATGCCTCTGCCTTATGCAACTGATAAATTTCCACATTACTTCTTAAAAGATAAAAAACTCCATGTGACCTCGTTTCAAAAGTGAACTTTGTCATTTCAAAATCCAAGCTATTTCCCAGGTCTTTTGTATTTTTTCAGTTTCCAGTCTAAGTTTGTATTTAAGATGTACAACAGCTGAACTATGTAAGGTTTGTTTCTCAAGGACACAAGGAGAAATGGTTGTAAAAAAGGAAGTTATCCCCTTCTTCTAAATACTGGAATGTTTACAGGTTTGGAACAGCTGCTCAGGAAGGATGTTGAAAAACCAGACAGGGTCCATCAAAGGGCTACCAAGGTGCAGTATAGTGCACACAACAAGAAAGGTGTAAGAGCTAGACTATTCAAGGCTGAAGAGGCTAAGAAGAGTATCTCATAGCAGCCCCCAACAATCTAAAATGGAATTACTAAGACAAGACAGCCAAACTCTCTTTGGTAGGATACAGTAAGATGCAGTAACAACAAACTTCGGCTTCAGATGTTCAGAATAAACAGTAAGAAAAGCTACTTTGCATTCAGAGAATAGCATAGCACTGGAACTGCTATCCAGAGAGGTTAGGGAACCTCCTTTCTCAAAGATTTTCAAGATCCAGCTAGACAAATGCATGGCTGACCTAACCTACTGCTTAAAGAGTTTTCTTTCTTAAAGAGAGAAGCCTGTCATGGTAGTTACCCAAATTTCTTGCTTACAAATAAATAAATCACCAAGGTTTTGTTTACAGAATAAAACACTGGAAAAAATATATTCTCTTCCCCAAACAGGTGTGGCATGGGCATGGCATACCTGAACATGAAGCAACTATTACTATTACTTTATTAAAAAGCAGACAGATATTCAATTTACTGATGAAAGTCAAGGAGAAGGAGGTGGGGTAAAGAGTGATTTTCAAAGTACTGTAACATGGCAGCAGCTCTGTCAATTTTTCCTTCATGGCTTGACACTGTGCCTTAAAGCTGACATGTAAGGCTCAAAACCCTATAGAAGAACTTAAGACTAGAATGATTTACTGACATTGTTAGCCCTAGTCTGGTTTTCATTTAGTGATGTGGAAGACAGAGATTCCATTTAATACTTAGTTGTTAAGATTTCTGATACCTGCTTCTCTCTTATTTTTGGTTGACAACTCTTTTAATTAATTCTTTGATAGCTGTCTAAATTCTTCAGAAAAATCACAGATCGATTTCAGTTCCTCAGAACCTTCTCCATTATAAATGTAATTTCCTTAGCTTGATGTTCTAAATTGAGCATAATATTCCAACAACACTCCCACTTTTCTTATAGACATGGTCTATTTGTTCTGATCCAATTCCTTTTACACACCTCTGCATCTTACCTGGACAGAATCCAGTCTCTGCTTCCAACTGTTTAGTCATTTTTATCTAATTATTCTTTCTTGCAAAGAATAAAAGTGTCCTAGGAACTAGGACCAGAATCTATGCCACCACCTGCAGGTATGTGCACTGAGATGGAAAATTAGTCTCTCTTACTTGCCCTTTCCTTGATCCCAAGCATCTGTCTGCAGAAGAGGACTGCTTCAGTGGAGGAACACACTTCAACCCTTAGTTTACTCACAGAATAGTAAATAAGGAACTCCATTTGAGAGAAATTAAAGTTTGAGCTAAGAAAGGCACCACGCCCATGTACTGAGTGAGCTGAATGATGCAGAAATATTAAAACCAAACAGAGCAGCTAATACTTCCCATGTCCTGAAATAAAATAATGTGCAAATCAGACAGCTTGTCACGTTCTGATCACAATTCCTGGGACACAAAAATTTTTTACATAAATTTAAGAGATTTGAACTATAAGCCTTTGTTTGACGTAATTATCAGGACAGCAAATTAGGCACCTAAATCTCAGAGTGATCTGGAAATTCCTTAGTATTGTGTTTTCTATTGACTATGTCATACACCTCTGTATACCTACATTTTTCAAGGCATTAGGAAGACAACCCATACATGTGATCACATGTTAGAAATCAGGAGTGTGGAAATAAAGCACTTAGAACTACTATGCATTAAGTATCTCCTGGATCTTAGTGCAAGCATATGAATCGATACCTCTGCTAGATGAAGTTCTATACATGTTATAAGAACACACTGTGTAGTAAGTCAGCTCCTTCTTACCTGCAGTTATCATTGATTTAAAGCAAGATTTTTGGTCTATACGTGGCCAGATAATGTACTTTGCCTTTGGTCTCTTGTGCCGCAATGTTAAAAAACACAGAGTTAGACTCATGCCAGTTGCCATAGGAACCACAAAGCAACTGGTCACTGTCCGGACACCTGCACATAAAAAAGGCAAGTTGGCAATTAATGTGAAGAAATCATGATATGCCTGACCAAATGGGAGATATTTTCAGGTTTACACCTACCAGCCAGTTTTATAATATCCAGAACTAATGAATTGGTAAGTTTGTTTAAAAGGCTGGACCCTGCAGCTTTAGGCTGCACTGCAGAAATATCACCTGACCTTCCAATTCCATGGACCAACCTACAGAAAAAAAAAAAAGATTGAAAACATACATCAAGTCTTTTTCACATCCCAAAGCAGCAATTCTTGCTGATTGGAAATAATTTAATTTGATAAGCAATTGTGGAAAATGCTGTATCCAATGCAGCATCAGTATCTGCCATAATGAGTTCCACTATAATGAACAATATATATTCGTATGAAATCTTTTTAAGTGCGTTTTTTGGGGTTTGTTTTTTTGGTTTTGTTTTTGTTAACAGTAGATTAACACTGCTCCAATATGCAAGTAAAACCTTTAAGAAGACCCATAGCAGCAACAGCTTTAGCATCTGGCAGGCTTCCTTTTAAGTGCACCTCAGCACTTCTTCGATATCTGCTGAACAAGCATTATAAATGCTGACATGTTCAGACACACAACTCCAAAGAAAACAAAAATCAGTTGCCTCTAGTGTAGCATACCATAGGCATAGTGGTATTATACAGATATTCCCCTGACAAATGCTTCATCTCCATAGGGCAAAGAAATAACATATGCTGTGACAAAATGTCCTGAAAGACACTTAGGTTAATGTATCACTTTGCCCATCTTCTTCTCCATCTTCAACTTCCTCTATTTCATTCTACTATTCAATATATCATGCAATACCACCTCTCTCTCTGCAGTCTGTTTATAAATTATGTTTATAAACTGTTTAGAACTGCTGGATATTATTTAGCACCTTCCAGAGTGGAGGATCCTGAAATTGCTTATAAAATCTAAGCTTACAGAACTAACTTTACCTATGGCTAAAACAGAGCAGCTGCTCAAGAAAGACAGTAACAATACACATCTATCTATTGTTTTAATTCTGTTTCTGTCTTGGGAATAAACTAAAATGCAGTATGATGAGTGTATGGAACTTAGAACTTGGAGCATAGTTTTAAAGATTAGACTTTTTTTTTTTTCCCCATTTCAAGCTATAGGTTGACATCAATAGCTTGATAATTAATTGAAACTTGCTCATAATCTTCACTCCATCAAAAATATTTTCCTTTTTCATTCCTGCTGTTTTGTTAATAGCTTTCTCATACTACCACTTTTTTTCCTGCACATGCATAATCTTTCCTAAGAAGCAATCCTCCCTAAGACAAGCACTTAGAATTTATGAAGCTGAAAAGAAAGCCTGAGAACCATCTCCTCCTACCTCCATCACTTTCAAAATTACCTCTAAAACTTATTGCAGAAATAAGTGGAAGGGAGGATGGCTCTATGCCCTTCCTTGGGTAAAAGCTTACTAAAATTTCTGGTCTCTAATGTTTTTGTGTCAATCTTTCAAGAAGAAACATTGCAGGAAATTTCACTTTTGTTTCATTCCTGTTACATAAAACACCACAGCAAGGAACTCAGCACACTCTACACACACACACAAAAGTATATTAATAAATAAACTAAGGCAGAGCCTCTAGAATTACAGCACCTTACCCATCAAGTACCAGAAGGGCTACAAGCTATTAAAAGCATTTCTTGTCTTTATAGATATCCTTACTTCATATAAAATCTATTATAGATTGGACTGGGTTTTCATGTGCATTATCAGCTAATCATATTATAAAGACATTAATGAATAAACCAAATAGCTGTTCACTAGGAATGTCTGATACTTTACAACCACAGTGGACAGTAGTTTTGGATAATATACAGATGAAAAGCTGCACAGCACTAATAAACAGCAAGTAACACATAGATTGTTTTAAAACAGGAAGATCTCTGCTTTCCTATGTGCAGTCAACTCAATGTCTTAAACTTCCACCAGTGCAGCATACAGGACAGAACCCTGACAAAACTTCCCAGTGAGTTATTAATGAAAATTTAATACAGAAAGTTGTACCAATTCAGTATTGCATTAAACTGTCTTTCTAAAATGCTACCAAGGTCTTGGATAACAAGACACAATAAAATATGCCATTTGAAAGCATTAATAATAAATCTGAATAATTCAAATTGACAATAACTTGCACCTGTAATGCCTTCGGGCAACGAGTCCTGACGCCACTCTTCCTTCCCTCTCACCCACACCACAATTGCCCAGGAAGTTATTGCTGTCCATTATAGCGAGTTCATGAAGAAACAGTTCAATGGTGCTTTCATCCCATCCATCTTCAGGGCATTTTCCCTTAATAACAACAACATACAGGTAACTTGGAAACATGGAAATTAAGCATGAACAAAGCTTTATGCAACTTGTTTGATTAACATTACCCTTCTTTCCCACGCTGAACAGCAGTTTGTGTTTTTGTTATGCTGTTTTATATTATCTAAAGTTACAAACCTGTATTCAAAGAAAAGTTAGTACTGATTTTTCCATATATTAAGTGCAATTACACTAGCATATCCTGATATTTAAAACAGTCTGGTTATATTTCACTTTCAAGTGTTCTTTAAGGTACACACAAAACCACTGCAGCACATACATGTTAATCACTCCCTAGAAGACTACATTATTTGATGTATTCTCAAGACAAGAACTTATTACTACAGGAATTCAACAGAGAAAACTGGATGAAAGGGAGACAACTGGGCATTATAGAACCAAAAGTATTAATTATGAGCAGACAGGAAATACAGTTTCAATTCCAACACCTTTTCCTATCTGCATATTTTCCTTTCTAGTTACAGAATCATAGAACTGTTTGGGTTGGAAGGGACCTTGATGACCATCCGGTTCCAATGCCCCTGCCACAGGTATGGACGCCTTCCGCCAGACCAGGTTGCTCAAAGCCCTGTCCAACTTGGCCTTGAACACTTCCAGGGCAGAGATAGCTTCTCTGAGAAACCTGTTCAGTGACTCGCCACCCTCACGGTAAAGAACTTCTTCCTAATGTCTAATCTAAATCTCTATTTCAATTTAACACCATTCCTCCTTGAATTGTCACTACATGCCCTTGTAAGAAGTCCCTCTCCAGATTTCTTGTAGGCCTCCTTTAGGCACTGGAAGCTGCTCTAAGGTCTTCCTGGAGCCTTCTCTTCTTCAGGCTGAACAAAGCCTTATCATCTAATAGGCAAGGAAAGTACTTAATATAACACATCAAAACCTGCAACCAGACACACGCTCTTTACTGTGTTAAGAACTGCATTCTTGTCTTTGCAAACTGCAGAAAAGACCCTCAGAGAAAGTTACCCATATACCCATGACACATTACTATAGCGGTTTAATAGTTCACAGGCTTTTTTTACAGGCTCTAATAACACTAATATGAATTCAGTAAAACATCCTAGTTTCTAAAGTGTGTTTTAAAGTTAAGTGTGATGCAGTGGATGATGTGACTGATTGTTCAAGAACATTTGAGAGTTCACTGATTATTTCTAAACACTGGAGACCAAATCTACACTGCTTTGGCACAAGCATCATTTTGCATCTCCAGCATCAGTATGCTTGTATCTTACTGTTTTAAAAGCCGTTTGTAGCTCTTTGCCTTTCTCACACGCACACCCAGAGGCAGCATTTTTTGTCCCAGTCGCGGACTTTCACCCAGGGGCTCCGCCAGATCTCTGCCACCAAGTACAGGGCGCCCAGCTCTCTCCCGAGCCTCCGAGCCTGGGCCGTGCCCCAGCCACCGGCACGGCGGGTCAGAGGTCCGGAACACCCGCGTGCGGGCCGCAGAGACAGAACGGCCCCGCGCGTGCCCGCGGGCCCGGCACACCTCCGAACTCTCCGGGCTGTGCAGGCCGCTCTGGCCATGCCCAGACCGGGCGCAGAAGAGGCGGGATCAGCTCCCCCGCGGAGCCCCGTGCCAGGCGGGTGCTGCGGTCCCTGACCCAGCGCCCTGCCGCCCGACGGGGGCGGCCCGGCCCCGTTACCTGCTCCAGCAGGGCCCGCAGGCACAGCTCGTGCGCGCGGCGGCCCTGCGCCCCCTGGCGCACATAGGCCGCCGTCACCAGCCGCTCGCTGACGCTGAAGTTCTCCGCGTTCATGGCTGAGGGAGGGGCGGGCGGCAGCGCGGCTCCCGGCGGCACCGGCCTCCGCCGCCGCCGCCGCCTCCGCCGCTTAGCGCCGGCGCGACGCGGCGCTGCCGGCAGGGCTGCCGGTAGCACAGCTCCCGCCGGATGAGGGCCGTTGGAGTGCAGCGCATGCGCGGCCGAGACGGGCAAGAAGCACCTTCCCCGGCGGGGGCCGGACCGCGCCCGCCCGAGCACGCTGGGGCCGCTCCTGCCGGGGCCGTCCCCGCCCAGCGCGGTCACAGCGGCCTCGGCCGCCAGGTGGCGCTCCGGGCCGCCCCTGCTGCCTGGGCAGGGTCTGCGCGGGCCCGCGGTGGCCTCTGCCGGGAGCCGCGGCTCGGCGCCTCCAGCGCTCGGGGCTGGTCCTCCGCAGGCCCCTGTGAGGGGACAGGAGCTGGGGCAGCCACCAGCAACAGGAGTTCTTGGTTGTGAAGAGCCTGCTCGTGGGTTGGTTTTCTCTCCACCCCCCTGCGAAGTTTAATATTAGGCTGTTGAGGACAGCCACATTCGTCCCCTGAAGGTTCGTGTCGGAGCAAGAACCTTGTCTGCTCCTCACAACGTTTCTGACGGCAAAGGTGGTTTTGTGGAATTGTCCTCCTCAAACAGTGGCAATCTGCAGCCGAGCCTGACTGCCAGGGTTGGAAATTGCATTACAGAGAGAAAAGCATGGTACTGTGAGAGAGCTAACTTGCTTACTCTTTCAGGCCCATCAGGGACAGGCATTGCACCTTTTTAAGGAATCCCCAGTGAAACCTCATCAGGTGGAAGCTTACCTGGGGCGCTGGGGTGGTTGCATCCCCTGCCCTTTGCACTCTGGCAGCAGCGGGGGCTAGCAGGTTGCCGTTTGCCTTCCTAAAATAACCAGCAGCAAGCGTGTAAAAAGGTGCGTTAAGTACACAGTATGCTTGTTCCAGTGTTTGGTTTCAACCAGCCTGCACCTGGTCAACTGAATTTGTTTATGAAGGCTTATCTGATTCTTCTGTTTTACAGCTTCAAGCTCAGGTGGCTAATTAGCATGAGAAAAGTACATAGTGATGGTCCTGCTTTTGTAAATGTAATTAGCCTGATTAGGATCTTTCAGGCGTTCTGACAGAGTAATCTTACACACCTGTTAGAACTGTTGGTTCAGATTATAATTAACACGGTTTCTTAGTCCTTCTGAATGGAGAGGAGGTTTGCAAGTTCAATTATCCTCGTTCTTAGTCCCCGTAGTCACGCTGCATCTGGATTGTTAGGACGTGCCGTGTTGCTGTGCCTTTAGAAATACCGAGCAGCTATTCAACTTGTTCTTTACTTTAACTATCACAAGAGGGCGCTCACCTAAAGGTGAAGGTGCGGGGTTGCGCATGGATGTGTTCCTTTCTCCTCCCCCTCCGTTTTCCCACTCCAGTTTCGACGTAGTGCTCAGATGTACATTATAATCCGATGACAAAGTATGCCGTGTGGATTAGCAAAATAGAGACAGATGTGTTATCACGAGGAAAACGATTTAACTTATTTGCATGATTTAATTGTAAGTAATTTTAATCCAGGTGGCTAATTGAGAGTATTAGCTACTCAGAATTACAGTTGATAGTCTGTTAATAACTGTGATGGTGATGTGTATTGTGTTTAATTATGAGTTGTCGTAGTGTTTGAACTCTGCACTGCTGAAGACTGAGGCAGCATTAAGAATTTGTTAGATCAAGACCTGTGAGCCTGTTACAGAATTTTCATTACAGTAGAAAGAAGATGAAAACTTAGTTGACTGTTTAGACACGCACTATTATGTGTAGATGAATCCCTAAACCAGAAGAAATAACTAATGAGTTATCTCTTGCTTAGCTTTTTCAAAAGAAAGAGCTTTCAGACTTTTCAGAAACCCATGAGTGGTTTATAAACCCATGGACAGAACGTTACTGAAACAGCCACGACTCACTGATAAGTAATGTAGCTAAAGGGAGATGCAGCCCTCCTTCATGCTCTGCTGGGAAGAACATCAGGCTTCTCCTGTCTTAGTCTGGTCTTTTTGTTTGCTTCACGCAGGAATTAATATCCATCTAATCTTCTGTACAGAAAAATTACATCCAGTTGCTATAACTTTCATCACTAGGCATTAAATGACTATTCATCTGGAGTCACAGCTGACTGAATATGTTTGCTTTTAATAGAAACAAATGGAAACAGAAATGCGAGCATGAACAGATTTTATCAAATGCTACAGATATTTATAGTTACATAAATAAATGACACTCAACTTAGTTCCAAAGTCCACTGGCTGACAGGTAACCCAAGACAAAACAAACACAAGTCAAGCATTTCAGTAAGGTTTTATTTTGTCAGTAACCAAGCAAAGCAATTTTCCTCCTGTGATCCAGGTTATGTACAGAATGAATCCTTATATTATGAATAATTATGAGAATAATGAATAATAAATATGTGCAATTACTATTTTAGCTGGGAACTGATTTGTTCATAGTATAATCCAGAATCCCAATTCTACGCAAGTGCTTCATGCGTGTCTCTCCCATATTTCACCAGAATCTCTGGCTACCGCACTAAGGAAACACCCTCTCCTGTAGAGAGGGGTGGAAAGAAGGCATCCCTGCCGAAGTCTGGTGCAGTGTGTTGGGGTTGTAGTTGTGTTCTCTTTCTTCCCGTTAAAAACAAAAGGATGGTTGTGGGAACATGGGACATAATGGCAGTATGTTCGAGTTGGTTTTACTTATGTTGGTTCTTTGTGGGAATTACCGTGATGGTGTAGAACAGTGCCCTTTAAAGTACAGGAAGGTATTGCAGCTGGCTGGTGGAAGTGGTGGCTAGGGGATAAGAATGTTTCGGCTGCAGAAGTAACCCAAGCTTCGCGGGGAGGGGGGGAGGGGGGTGGGGGACAGTGCTGTTAAATGACTAGCAGTGACAACATTGCAAGCACGGAGGCCTGTAGCTGTGATTATTCCCGGAGGGCCACTGTGCAGATCACTTAGGCTCCCTGGTGCAGCCAGCCAGGGCCGGCAACGGGGCCTCCACTGCACAAGCTCCCTGTCCCCCGAGAAGCGTGAATTCTTTCCAAGCTGACGTGCCCGCAGCTAGCCTGGATGAGGCTCTCGAACCCTCTCTGGCCCCTCCGCAGCGCCCTGTAAAGCGTTGCCCGCATACACAAGCTCGTGCAGACAGCCGTGGGGCGCTGCGACGCCCAGCAGGAGCGCTCGGGGCCGCGGCCCCTTTAAGGCAGGTAGCGGCGCCAGGGGCGGGCAGCCGGTGTCCGCGCATGCGCAGGGCTCCGGTAGGAGCTGTGGCGGCTGGGTGTGCCATGGGCTGCATCGGAGGGGCCTGAGCCCGCCCTGTGGCGCCTCCCACCGCGCTCGGCCCATGGCGGAGCTGGGTGCCGGAGAGGCCGATGAGCGGTTGTTGCTCCTCGCGGAGCCGGCGCCTCAGGCAGGGCCGCCCTGGCGGGGGCTGCAGGTGGTGAGAGCTGCCCCCGGCGCGGCTGTGAGGCTGTGTGGGGAGCCCGGGCTCGAGGAGGAGGGTGAGGAGGACTCGGGGCCCGAGGGCGATGGAGAGGACGAGCCTCTTCTCAGGGCGTCGGGGGCTGGCCGCGGCCGCCGAGCGGGTGCCGCCTGGGATAAGGAGTCCCGCGCCGCCGCAGGTACGGCCCAGGGCTGCCGCCGCCCCGCCGGGCCGGCCTGAACGCGGGGAGAGCTGCGCCAGTGGGAAAGAGCCTGTGCGCTGTCCTGCTGGCCAGGCTGGGAAGCCACCTGTAGGACTGAAGTACGCCTGAAGTGCCGCGCCCGGGGGCTGCGTGAGGTGTCCCTGCCTCACAGGAAGCGGGTTGGGAGCTTTTGTCTGCAGCCCAGAGGCTCAGCGAGGTGCGGGGAACCTTGCTCAGCTCACGGGCTCGCAAACTAACAGCTTTCGAAGGGAAAGAGTCCTGTGAATGGCTCGAAATTATAGTGTTTTGTGCGCAGGGCTGCACGAAATCATCTACATCTTCATGAGTGTCTCTGCCGTTACTCTCCTTGTTCTCTGTCTTCTCTTTTGTTGGGTTTTGCTTCTCTCACGGTTTTTGAATTTTACGGCTTTGCATGTTTTACAGACTTGTGTTCTGTGGTGGCTCCAGCTGTTGCTTTCTGAACACTTGGCAAACTCTGCCAGGTTTTCTCTTTGTCTCAACTACCCTAGCAATTACTTGCTTGTGACCCCCATCTTCTTATCCTGTGAAAAAAAATTTACTTTGCTTTAGTTCTTGCTCCAGCCATTTCTTTCACGTGTATTAAGAGTTTTGCATGTGGACTCTTCTGTCATAGTTTTGGTGTGCATAAACAAAGATCTGCTTTCTATGTTTTGAAATCCAGACTTAGAGAAAAATATGATTTGAAAAATTAGAAATGCAAAAATTCAATTATCAATTTTAAAAGAAGCGTGTGGCAACTATCTGATTCTAAAAATAAACTATATAGTATTCATTATAAGCTATTATATGTATAACTGTATAACTAGATACATATATGGTAAACTATGCAATATTTATTGCTTACTTTTTTTCTTTAGACTTACAAGCTTTCTGATCCTGTGCAACTTTGTAAATAGATGTTCATCTGGGAAAGGTTCAGTGATGGAAATCTATGGACTTCTGTCACATAACAGCGTTTGCTGTTGCAATTATACCATAGGGTTCCTTGTCAGAGACTGGTAATAATCGTTCCTTTTGCAAAATTAAGATTAAAAAAAAATCTGAACAAAACACCCATCTATTTGAGGACCAAAAGCTATGTTAGTAACTTTTATCTGTAGCCACAGGAAGCTTTTGCTAATGTACTGTGATTAACCATAAGAAAAAACCCAATGATTCCAAGTATAGACCAGACTTGTAGTGCAAACATGATGTTATAATGTTGGGAGTTCTCTTGTCTTGTTCTCACAAGATGCAAGATGTGTTAATGAGACAGTGCTTCTGACAAAACAGTAGTTAATGCTTCAGAGTGGAGACTAAAGGCCTGGATCTGCCCCACTGGGGCAGTGAGAGGCAGACTTAACACTTGGGATCTGCCCCAGGAGTGTTTAAGAAAATCTCAGAACTGTGATTGCAGCATCTCATCTCGCTCTTGTTTCCTTGTCCTTACCCTTTTCTGTGTGTCTAGCACTTGAAGGATTGTTTCATGTGTAAGGTGGAACAAGCACGCAACAGATACTATTAATGCATTTTATTGCAACACGGAGAGGGTTTTCCTAATGGAATTGTGGTCAGAGTATGAGACTCTGTATGGAACTGGTTGAAGTGATTACCTTTAGTCATGTTAATGTTAAATAGTATAAAGCTAGTTTAGTAGTGGAAGAGTGCATACATGTTACTCTTGCAGAGTGTATTTGTTCAGCTTGTGTCATGTTAACCTGACAGAAGAACAGGTTGAGGTATATACATGGATGGTAGTATTTGTATCTTCTTTGGCACAATCTCATTGTTCCTGTATACGTGTATACATTCCTATACATCCATGTATAGCAGCTTCACAACCTTAGGCCTTGTCCAAATGAATTCGAAAAAGCTTACTGAGCTTGGTAGTTAAACTTTGTGTGTGTGAGCTCTGGTTTCCTGGGTGGGAGTTTAAGCAGAAAAGTAGCTCACAAGAGTGGTTGCAAGAAAAAGTTTGGTTAGTTCTAACTGTAAGTTTAGAGTCTCTATGGGGAGTGAGTTGTGACCGTAACATGCTTTCATAGTGGAAAAACTTGATTAAAGTAATTTTTTAAGAAGAAACCAACCTAAGGAAACCCTGCCACATTCAGCAAATACTAGCTTCAGTGAAAATGGCTTGTTTTCCTCTGGCTGGTGTTGATAAACAGAAAGGAAACTTAAAACTGCTAGTTTCCTTCTTCTCAGCCTGTGTGTTTTTGTACTGCCATGTCACTGTAGCAACAGAAGGCTTTCTAGCAGCACAGTAGCAATACTGAAATAAGTTTCCCAAATTATTTTTCTCTCCCTTGACCATACAGCATAATGTGGTTTGTTTGAGTTGAATTTGATTTTTAATGGAATATGTTTTTCTTGCAGTTATCTCTTAAATTAGAAAAGACACAGCTGAAGAATTTCCTCAAGGCAGTGAGACTTCTTATGGGTTTAGGTTATGGAATGAATGCCTAGAAATTAAAACTTGACCTCTCAGTTGTCTTCTGCATGGACAGCTTCAGTCCCTGTGATAGGAAGTTCACTTACAGATCCTCTTCATCTGGAAGATTAATGTGCAGAGCAACTTAATATGGGTGTTGCATTTTGTTTGGTAACAATATAATGCATAACTCTGATTTTGCTTTCACTGACAAAAATATGCAATAGTTGCAGCTCAGCTGTGTGGTGCGATGTTTCTTCTGTAGAGGTAGTTGAGGTTTTATTATGGAATAAGAACCACTGATTTGAGAGGTAAAAGTCCATAAAAATAAGGGTTATTGTGGGTTGGGTTTTGTTTGTTTGTTGGTTTGGTTTGGTTTTATTTTTTGCTTCATTTCCCTAACTCGCTTAAGTACTGTCAGGGAAGTCTTGGAACCCTTTCCCTCTTACTCTGTGAAATGCAATTTACTGATTTTTCCTGATAGTCCCAGTAAAAGTCTTAAAATTAAACTGTAGTTTATTGCAGAAGTGTTGGCAAAGTAGTCTAACAGATTTTGATCCAGTGGGCTGTGGTCTTTACAAATGACCAGTTTAGCAGGCAAGGCTGTGAGCTTTTCAGTGTGCGTACTTAGGCTGTTAATTTGGAGTACAAATTACATTTAAGATTGCTTGTTTTTTTATTTTTCAGGGCATACAGGACATACTGCTGATATGAATATATTTTTAGATGATCCAGAATTTGCAGATATTATTCTGAGAGCAGAACAAGCTATAGAGTGTGGAGTTTTTCCAGAAAGAATCTCTCAAGGATCCAGCGGGAGTTACTTTGCCAAGGATCCAAAAGGGGTGAGCATGTTATTGCAAAGTCAGAGACTCTATCAGCAGTGACTTTAAAATGGAAATTTTAAAGTTCTATTTAAATGGAAATTCATTTAAATAAGTTGTTTAATAATTTACGGTATGCCAAAATCTATCTTGTGAAAAATCCATGCAGGTAATACTTAAATTTCTAATTACGTCTTGCAGCATAAGCTAAGCCAGAAATGCAAGAGTTATTTCTGTGTTGCAATTTACCATATTTTGAATTATCTGCACGAAAGGAATATGGAGAAAATAAAAGGGCCTCTAACATCTGAAAACAATTCTGAAATTCTCTTCTGCAGAGTCTAACGTTTTGTACCTTTTATGTTTAATTGATTTTTCACCCAGCAGAGCTTCTGATCTGGGTACTGTTTAGGTTTCTTTAGCTAAGCCTCCTATATTTTTATCTCTCTTATTGTTTTGATAGTCTTTTATTTAGGTCACATCTTCTTCCTCCTGTATAATTGGTTGACAAGCAAGAAGAGTGATACAAACAAATCTACCTTTGTACTTGTCTGCTGAATCATAACTAGAAAATTTGTTTTCCCCTTCTTTAGTGGTAAATGCTACCTTGAATTGTGATCATCAAAGAAGTAACCCTAAGGTTACCCTGAGACAGAGAAGAAGCAGTTACCTGAATATCTTCCTTGGAAAGTAACATTTGGTTAGCATTGTTTAGTTAAAGACATACTTGCACGTTGTTTTCTTTATATTGGAAGTTCTTTGTTTAGCAACCTATTCCAGAAGACTCCAAACTTCCACACCTTTGTTAATTTGTCATACCTGATATTTAAGGTCAGTCAGCAGTCTTCTGGTCTTAGGTAGTTGTAGGCGTTTGTTAATCCTGAAGACCCCAGTTATATTTGACATAGAAGTCCTAACACTTCAAGTGCCTAGGTTTTTGGAACATATTCAAGACTGTTGTTCCTCCCAACATCACCAAAATGGTGATTTTCCATTTGTTTAGCAAGTGTTATGGGTTTTGTTTAACTTTTATGTGTATTGCCGGTCATTACAGAATGTATTACTGTTTTGTCAGTTAATTTTCATGGGTGTTTATTTTGTTTTAATGCTGCTTTTCTGTTGATAGTTTTTATACTTTATTGAATGAGTGATTTTTAGAATAGCTGCCTGACTCAATACAAATAAATATATTAATTTATTAATTTATTTCTAAAATGGAAAGTGGCAGAACTATCCCTTCAGAATTTTCTAAGAGCTGCACATCACAGTTCATGCTGTGGTGTTCCAGGAATATTTGTTAGTAATGACCCACTTCATTCTAGTGAAGAAGAGCCAAAGTAGGTTGGGAAAGAAGGTGTATCTCTTTAAGACTGGTAATAGAAAATAATCTTTCTCTGATCGCTTTTTGAGATTCTTGCTGTCACATCTAATGCTGTTAATGTGAAAACCTGTTCGGTGTCTGCACACTTCTTAAACTTAAGTCACTTCCCTACTCCAGTAGTTTAGTTCTTTGTAGGTTTTCAGGGTTTATGCTTATATATAGATATTCAAACTTTACAGTGTTTTTGAAGATGTACTTTAAATTAGGATGGTATTTAATATGCAGTAGAAAAAAAAATCTGAGTAACAGAATACTGATTTAAATGAATAATTTTTCAAAAATCTCAGGCAGGTTATGTCTAAAGAGTACAGTGTTACACTCAAATGCTTTAAAACTATGTAAGTGGTTTTTTTTTGGGGGGGGGGGGAGTTTTTCTTAATGCTGTGCAATCAGGGTCTCTTATTCTTAGAAAGTTAGTTACTACAAAAAACCCCATACTTGTTCTTGATTTTAATATGTGCAAATCTGTTTTGTCTGAAGCCTTTCCAGACTGATATTGCAGGGTTTTTTGGTGACTAGCAAATGCCTGAGAGACTCATTGTACCCTGGGACAAATGAGAAATTACTTGCAAACCATTTCTGGAACTACAGTATTTTGGATGGAACACCTTATTTCCTTGTTTCTTATGTGGTGATTTTTTTGTTGGTTTTACTTTTGTTTTGCATGAGGTGGTGTTTTTGTTCCTAGTTAAGTTTCTGATAATGACTTGCACTCCCCCTTTATGCAGATCATTCATTTGAATTTAAGTGTTTAGGAGAAAGGAAGATTTAAACACCTTTTCTTGTGGGTTCCAGAAAAAATTCATTGCAAAATATACGAAGGTGTTTGCCAACATGGGACTGAGAATAATGATACTGAGTTCTTAGCTGACTCTGAATTTTGCTTTTGTTCTGTGCACTAAATTTAGAGCTTATCTAAATTTGTTTTCCGCATTAAAGGTCTGATAAAACTTAATTTTGTCAATAATGCAGCTCCCATTTGTAGAATGGATTTCACATCCTGTTGGACAGAGTATTGCATCATTCTACTACAGACCAGTTTTGTGACTTGCTGTCTCCTGAATTTCTTGCGTAAGCTCTTCCCTGGCATAAGGAGGAGGAGATTATTAAAGACATGCTAAGCCTTCTTGCTGGTCAGCTTCTGAAGTGTTTACCCACACTAATGCCAAGTTGTAGGTAAAACAGCTTGCTACTGCCGGGTCATCTCATTTGCTGATTTGGGTCTATCAGAAAGATTAAAATTGCCTAATAAAAATTAACGTTTTGTGCTTATTGCCATAGTTGTATACTGATAAATAACAGTTCTGTACTTAAGCAGTACAGTTGCTGAAGTGTTGAATGTTTCTGCATTTTCTCTTCTTTGTGTAACCAGAAAAGCAAAAGACATTGTGTCTGTTACAAACTGTTCTGCAACATGATTTTGACAGTTTAGCTATTGGCTGATTGGCAATGCTAATGGAGTCCTGCAAAATTAAGACTGGCCTTGTCTAGAAATTGAGCTTTCTCCTTGTACTCTGGTCCTGAACAGCAGTGGCGCTGCAAAATTTAGCAAGGGTCTAACTTAAGTGAAGACTTAAAAGCCGTATCTAGATTTGATACTATAGTACAGTACAGCCTGGGCAAGCAGTGTAAGGAGCTAAGCTCTTTTTTAAAATGAACAGTTTGTAGGAAGTATTATCCAAAGAAAAGAAACAGTTAATGGCTTGGTATTAATAATACAGTGATATTAAAATACAGTACTAATACACCACAACATTTCTGGGAAATGAAAAGCTGCTGGATTTGTTCTGAGCAGATACCTGTGATTCCAGCAGGAAAAAAGTAGGTAACTTTTTAACAGCTCTAAACCTAATGGGAGAATTTTGGCCTAACCAGTGTACAAAGTGAATTCAGCTTCCAAAGTGGTGTGATGTAAAAAAAAAAAAAAAAAAAAGTAGGGCAAGAGAACATCCTGGCTTTCCTGTTGCATAAGATATCCATTGTAGTTTTTCGTGTAGGTCTGAATTGAATTGTGTATGTGCAGTTGCATAGAGCTTGCTCATGATTTTGAATGTAACTTTAGAATCACAGCTAACAGCACACTGAAAACAAGAGAATTTTTGTCAATTTGTTCTTCTCCTGCTGATAGGAAATTTATTTTCTAGGATGAATGAAACAGTAATGGTTTGTAACTTATTTTTCCTGGTAGTTGGTGGGACAAGACAGGTGATGATACTAATGCCTGGGGTCTTGTGTAATCTCTTTGCAGACTGCATGAAATAAGTTCTCTGTATTTGGTTTCTCTTGGACAATCTTGGAATAGTTGGATTGTCTTGGATACAGTGGGTGAAAGTTCTCCAGAAGCTTGAAGGTCACCTACTTGCGTCCTCTCCCTAATCTTGCTGAATTGGCAGTTACTGAAGCAGAATGCTAGTTTCTGACTGCCAGCAAAATCGTTCATGAATTGAGTGTAAATTAGGCATGAGTGTTGGTGCACAACAGGCAATTTTTAGCTTACTGAGATATTCCCTTTTTTGATAAGGATTCAGGAAAGTACTAATATGTGAAAGTGCTTCTTATGTAGTTGTTCTTAGATATTTATTAGGATTTTATTTACTTGCTATGATTCTGTGAGAAGGAATGAAAAATACAGCGCTTCACTTGAGCTGGAGAAGAGTCATTGCATGGACTTTATGCAGTTGGCTGAAGTTTATCACAGACAGTGGAAGGTTATATATTTTATTGTGGTAACAATCTGTGTTTTGAGGTTAACAAACATGGAATCGCATGTAAGAAAGGCATCTTGAGAAATCCTCTATTTAGTGCATGTGATGAGGAGCAGGATTGTTCTAACATGATTCCTGATGCATGTCTGTCTAACCAGTTGTTAGTGGCATCCTGTTTTGGAGACTCTTGAACCTGGCAGTCTGTTCTGGTCTTGAGCTGCTCTTAAGGCTCAAAAGGATTTTTTTCTTTGTAATTCATCTGCTGTGATTCAAGCCTGTCCTTTCTCGGCTCATTAACAGTAACTGCTGTTCCTTTTTTCTCTATAGCAACCAATTGCATAGTTCCTTTTGCCCCATTTTCTCTTAGGCTAAACAATCCCTGTTAGTACAGTCTTTCGTTATTCACTTTTTCTTGTGTTTATTCTCATTGTTTTTTCAACTTTCTCCTGTTCATTAACAGATTTCTTGAAGCATAGCGCCCAAAATTGAACACAGTGTTCTGAGTACTTTAAGCTTTGCTACATGTCTCCAATGTAAATGGTGGCTGACAGTGTGAACCATTGTCAGCTCTCCGTTGAGGATTCTGCAGCAGTGGTAAACAGCGCCACTTCTTGGAATTACAAAATGCAGCTTTTCATTTTGATGCATTTTGATCCATTCAAACTTAAAGCAGTAAAGTAGATAGAAAAAGGGTAACGTTGGATTATTAACATTCTGTATGTTTACTATGTTTTACTATGTTTTGTATGTCCACTTTTCTGGAACCATTACATCTTTTGTCTGAAGTATAATGGTGGGCTGAAAATGATTTTTAAAACTCATTAATATTGAAATGCTAGTAAATGTTAGCTGGGTTTGATTTTTCTCTTATGAATAGCTTATTTTGAATTTCTTCTAGACAAGCATTCTACAGTAAATTTATTTGGAATATCAGTTTGTTAGTTTTAGTATTTCATCATCCGAAAACATCAACTGTAAAATGCAATGTATAGTATCTAACCAATATTTTCAAATAACTAATTTTCAAAATAATTTTAATCTTTTGCAACTCAAAGAATGCATGTTTTCATTTTATATTACTTATTGTAGAAAATTATTGGAGTGTTCAAACCAAAATCTGAAGAGCCTTATGGACATCTAAATCCAAAATGGACCAAATATTTTCACAAAGTTTGTTGTCCTTGCTGCTTCGGCAGAGGCTGCCTCGTTCCAAATCAGGGATACCTCTCTGAAGCTGGTGCCTATCTTGTGGATGACAAGCTGGGACTAGGAGTTGTACCTAAAACCAAGGTAAAAGTTAAAATACATAAATTATTACATGAAAAATTATAGTGGCAGATTTGTCAGTCTCTGGACTGTACTTGTGGTGACATCCTTGTATATCGTTATTCCCGATTCATGTATAAACTGTTACAAATCCAAAGGCACAGTCGTTTCTTACAGACATAGTGACTGTGATTTTTCGTTTAAAGGATAAGCTTTAGATCTGAATTGAATTTCTTCTTTGAAACCACTTCAGTTTCTACCATTTCCTGACACTTTCATTTCCTTGTCTTTTGGTGAGAGGCAAAATTGCAAAAATTGGCATATAAAGATTCCCGTTTTCCTTTTGAGATACGTGAAAAGGTGATATTTGCTACTTTATGTAAACTTTCTGTTGGAAATGCCTGATGCTTCTTTTTGCTTTTTTGACAGCTAAGCATAAATTTAATTGTAAATTTATAATTGAAATAATAAGGAATTCTGAGCTGTGTTTTTAACTTTTGTATTTTAAGGTTGTCTGGCTTGTCAGCGAGACCTTTAATTACAGTGCAATAGATCGCGCAAAGTCAAGAGGAAAAAAATACGCTTTAGAGAAAGTGCCAAAAGTTGCTAAAAAATTTAATCGAATTGGACTACCTCCTAAGGTAAGATGGGAAAAAGTAATTTGTGCATTTGCTGATTCTTATACAAACCTCTCAATTAAATAAAAAATAAAAAAATATTTGTAAACTTCAACAGTAGAAGAAAAATTTTGTTGCTTGTTGAAAACTATCTCTGGATGACTGAAGTTTGATAGATATGACTGTTTATATGCAGAATCTGTCCACTCATCGTTCCTTCATTTGAACTACTTTAATAATCTTGTCACTTTTTGTTTCAATTTGTAGTCTAGTTTTCTGCTGGAGGAGTACCATGTTAGTGTTGTACATCTCTCACTGTTTTGGCCTTTTCCTTTTATTTTTCTTAACTGTTTAGTTCATTTCAGTATCATTCTTTTTATATTGTCATATTTTCTCCCCTGTAATTTATCTAGTTATGTAATTTTTCCTAAACACTTGTGGGTTTTTTTCCTGTTTGTTTTATTATTTTAGGTATCTTATTGTACATCCTGCCTTGCTTTCATCTTGTGTGCAGTACTCCAGTGTCTAACACCCCACATCTTTCTTGGCTAACGAGCCTTATTTTATCCCCCAAACACCACCACAATGGTGTTCTCCTAAACTTAAAAAGCACAGGTTATATACAGGTTGGGTAATTCACTGTATCAGCTCTCATCAGTTTTGGTTCATGTGGCATACCTTATGCAAGCTTGTATCAGCATGGCTGTTCCACATGCTCTGCGTTTATCCATGTCTCTGCACATGTGCATCTGTTTGCATTTTACTTCCCAAATATAAATCTTCATTTGGATTTTAATCTTGAGGATCTTACCTGTTCCCCACACATACAGAGTTGATGCCATCTGTAGTTTTCTTCCTTGGATTCTACCTTTGAGAAACGTACTTCAGCCATTTTCACGCAAAAAGTGTTTGTCTTGAAAAAATGGCTAATGCTGCTTTTCTCATCAAGGAAACAGGAACTTTTCATAGGATCATAGAATGGTAGAATAGTTAAGGTTGGAAAGGACCTTAAGATCATCTAGTTCTAACCCCCCTGCCATGGGCCGGGACACCTCACACTAAACCATGTCACCTAAGGCTCTGTCCAACCTGGCCTTGAACACTGCCAAGGATGGAGCATTCGCAACCTCCCTGGGCAGCCCATTCCAGTGCCTCACCACCCTTTCAGTAAAGAACTTCTTCCTTATATATCAGATCTAAGCTTCCTCTGTTTAAGTTTTAACCCGTTACTTGTTGTCCTGTCACTGCAGTCCCTAATGAATAGTCCCTCCCCAGTATCCTTAGCAGCCTTCCAGTATCAGAAGGGGTCTTATATGAGGTCTCCACGCAGCCTTCTCTTCTCCATGCTGAACAGCCCCACCTTTATCAGCCTGTCTTCATATGTGAGGTGCTCCAGTATATATGTTTTGTTTTGTTCTTTTTTTTTTTTTGGTGAGTTTCTTATGGGCTATTGAACCAATGAAAAAAAAAAAAAAGAAAATAGTTGAGAAGGCTGCATGGAGACCTCATAGCAGCATTCCAGTATGTGAAGGGGACCTACAAGGGTGCTGGAGAGGGACTCTTCATCAGGGACTGTAGTGGTAAGACAAGGGGAAATGGGTTTAAACTTCAACAGGGGAAGTTCAGGTTAGATACAAGGAAGAAGTTCTTTACTGTGAAGGTAGTGAGGCACTGGAATGGGTTGCCTAAAGACGTGGCAAATGCTCCATCCCTGGCAGTGTTCAAGGCCAGGTTGGACAAGAACCTTGGACAACATAGTCTGGTGTGGGGTATCCCTGTCCATGGCAGGGGGGTTGGAACTACATGGTCCTACGGTCATTTCCAACCCAAACTATTCTGTGATTCTATGTTACTACTTTTTCTCTGTTTCAAATATTACTCATAATGCTTAGTGTTCACTTATGCTGAGCTGCTTGGCTGTATTTTATTTCTGGTAAACTCAGTGAATGCTTAAACAAATATTAAAAAAAACTGAAACAGTCACAACTGAAGATTCTCTCTCCCCCAAAACTAAACAGAAAAAGCCCTCATGATTTGACCCCTTTTTTTCAGAATTTGGGAATGAAAGAGAAACCACTTAGTAATCTTTTTTATGTCATATTTCCTATGTACTTTGAAAGTACATAAGAAGTTTTTCTGTTAAGATTAGTTATGTGACCTAGCCAAGTGCATTTGCCAAATACTGTTTTACTTAATGTTTCAGGTTGGCTCCTTCCAGCTGTTTGTTGAAGGATATAAGGAAGCTGACTACTGGCTCAGGAAGTTTGAAACTGATCCTTTACCTGAGAATACAAGGAAAGAATTTCAGTCACAGTTTGAAAGATTGGTTATTTTGGATTATGTCATCAGAAATACAGGTATTTGTTAATGTCTTGATATTTATCTACTTTCGTGAGGCAGAAATGGTAAGCAGTGCTGGCAGCAAGCTGCTGCTGCATGCTTTTAATGTATTTCAGGTGCTTTTCTCAAGATTGAAGGCCAGAATGTTGCATTGAAAACTTAAATACTTCAGATTCAAGCATTAAATATTGCAAAATCCAAACAACCCTTTTTGGCTGTTACTTGATATTTTTAAGCAATGGAAGAATTCAAGAACAAATACTTCCATTATGCTTTAATTCTGTAAGTAGGCTATTAACTAACTGTCTGTTTCTCCTGCTTAGGGTAAGGGATGGTGAGGTTTCGGGAACCATAGGACAAGCCGTTACTACCATTCCTTTTATGCTAAGCTGGAGTTCAGAACAGCACAGTTTTGCGTCAGTACAAAATAGTTCATACTCATTGTGACTAGGCATTGAAGTACAACTGTGGTGTGTGAATCTTGGTTCTTTTGCACTCTTGTTTCTTCCACTCAGAAGCTAGGATTTGTCTGTTGCCTATGTAGGTATTCCAAAGGCAGATTTATATTTAAAATATACTCCTTTGCTGCTTTGTCTGAGGTGGGCATCTTTACTCTTCTTCAGACATATATCAGCTCTGGTTAATTTTTCTTAAATTCACTTACTATAAAAGAACCTGGCTGAAAATATGTCACTTAACTTGTGGCCTTTTAGAAACAAACTTAAGTTTCATAAGCACTTAATGCTTTCTAGCCACAGCTGTGGTCTGTCAGCTTTATCAAATAAATCCCAATGTTTCCAGACAAGTACTGTGTCCTGTGATGTCCTTAAAATTGTAAGGAAAATACTCAAAATGCAGAACATCACTATGGGAATGGTTTTACCTTTATCTACTATATTTAATGATGATAGAACATGAAAAACTTATGATGGATGTTTAACTAAAGTTAGGGGAGCACCTCAAGATGACCTACAAATCCGTGCAGTCATTTTCTATCTGAAAGACCTTGTCAAAGCCTCCAGTGTCTCAATTTTGTGTAAATGGTGCAGACATTTTCAGCTTCTGAAAAGCTCTTCATTCCCCTCCTTCCCCTGCTCCCAGTCTTTGAGGAGTCTGTTTTCTTCATGTAGTTGAACATCACACTTTATATAATTTTGCAGGGTCTCTCTTATTCCCTGTCAGCAGTAAAATAAGCTTTAAAATTAAGTCATCGTGGTACTGCTGCTGATAGTTTTTTCCCAGGAGAAGTGCAAACTACATCCAATCTTTTGCGCATAAAATGGATGAAAATAATTTCTCTTAGCTTACCTGGTATTTTGCTGTATATTCAGCCAGCTGGGGAGATTAAAGCAGTAATAAATACCTAAGAACACTTGGTAGATTTTTGGTCTTTCCAGTTGCCTTATACATTTCAGTAAAGCTAAAACATATTGTGATGGAGAAACTCTTGGAACAGTTTTGCCTGACTCTTTTAGTAAATTCTCTGTAAATTTACAATATTAGTCATTATTTATCACTTTAGATGATGATTTCTTTGTAGATGACATATTGTGACATGCATTTTCCTGTTTAAAGACAGAGGTAACGATAACTGGTTAGTCAGGTATGAAAAACAACATGATGGACTTGATCTGTCAGATAAGGTAAGAAAATTGTTCTCTGAAAGTTATATTGCTTAAATTGTTTAGTTTTGTAGCTTGGTCTTGCACGGGATTAAGTGCATGGCTTTAATTCTGGCGTATGGTCTCAAGAAATTTAATTGCAAATTATTCTAGGTGAAGTGAAGGGGAAAGGAATTTGAATTAGATTAGTCTGGATAAAAGAGTGCTAGAAGGTATTTTTCTTGTTCTGTATTTTTATTTCCCCAGCTTGGGCTATAGTAATAATGAAACTGCCCACTGTTGCTCAAGCACATTTTTTCAGCTGTTTATATGCTCATCTTGTATTTGGGGGAAGGGTTCCCCTTTAATGATGGTAGAGTAAGAATTACACATGCTGGAGTTGATTTGGGTACTCCTTTTTATTGTTTTAAGTGTGAAGATAGTATATTATTTAATGTTTTTAATGTATTTCACTATTTTTGTAAGCACATAGGTGTCACTTGTTGAAATATTCCTTCTATAGGATAGCCAATGGACTGTAACTGAGGAATCTACTATTAAAATTGCTGCAATTGACAATGGTTTAGCATTTCCTTTTAAGCATCCTGATGAGTGGAGGGCGTGTAAGTATTGCGTTCTTCAGTAATCCATCTACCTATTGGGAGAGTAACTTCCAAATTAAGTATTTCTTTTTTGCTTAGGTTGTTGTAGTGCAAGGATGGAGTCTGGAAAGTCAGAGCTCAGCTGTATAAAACTAGCAGAGGACATAAAGGGCAGAAGGGTTAAGTAAGTTAGAAGTGAGAGTGGGACTGAAGAAAAGTGCAGCAAAGACTTAAAAGCAAAAGGCATAAGAACAAGTTACTGCTTACTTTTTATCAGTTTTCACCTGTAAGATTTGATCTTTTGGCTCTTGGGTCTCAGAGCTCATAAGCAGCGCCTCTGGGTATGACAATTAGGCAAAGCAGAAGAAAGGGAGCACTTAAGCAAAACAGGCATACAGAAGTCTATAGGAGTAGATGGGGTGCATTGAAAACACAATGGGAGCTGTGTGATGTGAGGCTGTTCTCTCAGCACTCAGGAAAGATTGTAGTTAATGTGGGAGGTTGCTGATGCGTAGAAAAATGTATCGCATCTTCAAGAAGGGCAAGCTGTAGAGTACAAGGGATCATAGGGTAGCCAGCCTAACCACAGTCCCCATGAAGACTGTAGAATGAATCCTCCTGGAAGTACATGAAGAACAAGGAGGTGATTGGGAAACCAGGAAGGACAAACTGTGCTTAACTGACTAGACAGCTTTTAATGCGGACTAGCTCAGTGGGTGAGGCAGTGAATACTGATTTTTTTTTTTTTTTTCCTTGACTTGTGTGAGGCCACCTGTGTCTCTCATAGTATTGTAGAGAAATATGAGAGACGAACTAGACAAACAGGCTGAGCTGAATGGAAAACTGTCTGGAGTGTCAGGTGCAAAGGGCTGTGAGCACTGTTAGGAAGTTTCAGTGGATGGCCTGCTGCTGGTGATGTTCCTGAGTTCCTGCAACTGATACTGTTTGGTGTCTTGTTTAGCGTTTGGTAATAATCTTACAATATCTCTTGAAAAAGCTGTTTAACAGCAATTACGGGAGAAGTTAAGTGTTTTTTCTCAGCATGCATAGAAGCCATTTTAATGAAAAAAAAAATGTTAAAAAATAGTAGCTACTTTTTTGTTAATTCTTCAATAGGAGCAAAACATCTGACAGATTTATATTTGCTGCAGCCATTATTTTACTCCGAAGGAAGCTGCATTACTAAAGTAGGAGAAGGCCGCTACTGGTGCTTACAGTATTTATATACATATTTTACCTACTGCTTCAACTAAATATTTGTTACTTTAAATATTATTTTCACCTTTTATCTAAAAGTCTCAGTATCTGTAAAGCTGCTTTTGTAACTGTAGCCACAAGAGGTATATGGGGTAACAATGCTGAAAAAAATGGTGTATTACTGAGAAATTAGTAGGCAGCAGAGAATTGTGCCAGTGGTAAGCACTTGAGAATGTATTTTTGCCTGTTGTTAATTCTTGTGTACTGTTTTTCTGCATTAGATCCCTTTCACTGGGCTTGGCTTTCTCAAGCAAAAGTTCCTTTCTCCCAGGAGACCAGAGACTTAGTTCTTCCTCGCATTTCTGATATGAACTTTGTACAGGATCTTTGTGAAGATCTTTATGAACTATTTAAGGTGAATTGGATGCTTTTTGAATTAAGCATTACTGCAGTAGCTAATACATTTAATGGAACAGTAGATGAGTTTAACTTCTGTGTGTCATGATACTGTTTTAGCTTTAATATTGGTAGGGTAGAAAGGGAGTATATGATAAAGAGGATACTGTCACTAATGTGGCTAATTGATAGTAGCTCATTTGAAAACATAATTAGCTTTTAAATACCTAAGTTTCACATGATCAGTTAAAGCTACTTAACTTTCATAGCGCAGGTCTGCGTAAAAACTCAGTTTAACATACCTGTGTGGTGTGTGTAACTGAAGATAAACTGTAGCAACCTGAGGAAATCACGTATTTAACTTGAAGACCTGCATACCTTTCATAGACTAAATTTTATATATATATATATATATATATATTTATAGTGTGTGTGAAATCGGTGCTGAAATCTTGACGCAGTTTAAAGTAAGTCGAGCTTACCTTAAAGATACTGAAACTGTGCTACAATATTGAGATGTAAAGAAGTGTCCTTCTATGAAACATTCTGTAAACAATTCTGTCGGATGTTCAGGTGAAATTATCCAAATTATCAGGATGGAAAGAAATGGAAACTTTAAACTTCTAATGAAAATGCAGCTGTAATGTTAAAACTAGATCCTGAAACACACTTGCAGTGTTTGGTCTTTGACTCATTTGTATTCAAAATGACTGGGTTGTCTGCTAAACCCAGTGGAAGTTGATTATTTAATAAATCTGAAGGAGGAGGTATTCTGTTGTCAGTAAAGGTGAGAGAGCAGTGTAACATGATGTGATGGTATTAGACATACTACTTTAGAACATTGATAGGTATCTACTGATAAAATATATCTACTGATGTACTTTATGATGTGGAACATCCTTCATTTTCACATATGTAAACTCGCTGCAGTAAACAGACCTTTTTGTGTCATACTACGACTATTTAAAGCTTCCAAAATTTATTATGATATCGGTAAGCGTGACTATGCATGCATTAAGTTGCTGAATTTGCATACTGAATATATAGCTAGAAATAAATGGGTCATTTCTTATAATAACTATTTTCTTTATTAAAGACTGATAAAGGATTTGACAAGGCTACTTTTGAAAACCAGATGTCTGTTATGAGGGGGCAGGTAAGACTGCTTTTTTACATTTTCATTTATGTATTTAATTTGCCAGTGCTTGTCAGCTGTTTCTTTTAGAGCTACAAAAACTGACTCCTGTTGAACTGGAAGACACTTAAAGGTATCTTCATCTGAGAAGACTAAATTTCTTCTTAGAGTTTGTTCACGTAATACTTCATAGAAGGTATTTAAAATATGAAACACTGGAGAAGAGTCATAAACTCGAATGGAAGGTTTGGTGGGTAATTTCATTATGTTACTGACTTTATTTTGGAGAGTTAACTTGATTATTGAAATGCTTCTCACAAGAAAGCAATATTAGGTAATAAAATTTCTTCATCCTAGCAA
This sequence comes from Lathamus discolor, assembly GCF_037157495.1. Taxonomy (NCBI): domain Eukaryota; kingdom Metazoa; phylum Chordata; class Aves; order Psittaciformes; family Psittacidae; genus Lathamus; species Lathamus discolor. The sequence goes on along the minus strand of NC_088884.1, from coordinate 146,195,206 downwards.
ATATCGGAGCCATACTTGGAACCAGTCCAGTCATTTTCAGATTTAAAAGTTGATGATGATTGAGCATTGGTTTGTTGTTTTGAGTTTGTTTATTTGTTTGGAGGTTTTTTCCCCACAGTGAGGCAAGAGAGGAGAAAGGGTTTCACCATCTTCTTTGCTGTTTTAAAATTTAAGACTGGTGTGAGATAATGGAAAACAAGCTTTAGCTAAGAACAAGTTATTTAGCTCATTATAGGCATAAAATAGTGATTTATGAACATGCAAGGGAATTGGGCTAGATAAATTAAGTCCCATTTGCACTGATTTTATTGAAACCGATTTTCTTTGTTCATAAATTCAAGATGGATAGCTTAAACCCCAATATTCACACTTCTTAGAGCAGCTTAATCATACCTTTTGTCTGTAGAGTTTTCTGTGTCAGTAGTACCTTGCACAAGATTGCAGCTCTGCTTAGTCAAAGCATAATCCCAGTTAACATTAGGTGTGTTGGCTAAAAGCCAACAGTCTTTACTTGAATTAAATTATAGGATTTATTTCTGAAAATACTTCTGAGAAGTTTGTGCAGTCACTGGAAGGTAACTTCTGAAGGATTCATCCATCTTAATCTGTGTTAAGTAGCTTTTTTGTGATGAGACAATTGGCTACAGGGAATCTGTTAGTTAATGAGAAGCTTAAGGAAACAACTCATCTATGTAACTGAGAGAGATCTAGCTAAGGTTGTCTGAATAAATTTCCTATTATAAAGGCTGCAACTGGACATTTTCTTCACACCTTTTCCCTGAAGTGAATTTCAGCAGAAAATTTATTTTAAATTTTTCTCTAGCTGTATGAGAATGGGTTTCACTGTGGGAGATGTCAGGTTTTCAGGCATGAGTTTAGGGAAGAAATAAGGACGATGAGTTATTCTTGGATGTGACTGGAAATACATCAGCAAATTGTGCGTTTTAGCACTGATTTTAGACTTGCTTTTGGTGTAAAGCCAAAGCATGTTACAGGGGCATTATAGAAGAGTTAAGATGAATTTGCAGGGTAGCCAGAATATCTGTACATGCATCCTTAAAAATAAAAACTTTTGAGAATTTGAAAATTAAGAATCTAGTGGACAGAGGATGAAGAGAAAGGCATCTTGCATGTTAGGGGTGTGAGATCTTTAAGATGCCAAAAGTAGTGAGTATATTTTTGTGAAGTGGGGGGGGGGAAGGATTTCAAACCCAAGATAAGCAGTTCCCTCAAGAATATGGAGACTAAGAAGGCAGGTAATGCAGATCTACAAAGGGCATTGCCTTAAAACTTAGAAAATGTAAATGTCCAGTGGAATTGCTGGAAGAGCTGAATTGCAGTAAACCATGCAAAAGACCATCAGGGTTCTTCAGCCATGGAAGTGCAAAATAAGCAGGAGATCAGTAAGTTCACAAGGAAGAAAGGGGCACTGTGCAGGGAAAAAATATGATATTAAGGGTAATTGAAGTGTGTCACCAGAACTAAATTCATGGAATGATAGGATGGTTTGGGTTGGAAGGGACCTTAAAGATCAGGCAGTTCCAATCCCTGTCTGCATGGGCAGAGATTGCTCAAAGCCCATCCAAACATGGCTTGGACACTTCCAGGGATGGGGCATCCACAGCTTCTCTGGGCAGCCTGTTCCAGTGTCTCACCACCCTTGCAATATAGAACTTCTTCCTCATATCCAGTCTAAATCTTCCCTCTTTCAGCTTAATCCCTTTACCCTTGTCCTGTTGCTACATGCCCCTGTCAAAAGTCCATGTCCAGATTTCTTGTAGGCCCCCTTTAGGCACTGGAGGCTGCTCTAAGGTCTTCCCAGAGGCTTCTCTTCTCCAGGCTGAACAAGCCCAGATCTCAGCCTGTCTTCATATGACATATGTCTTCAGCCCTCTGACCATCTTCATGGCCCTCTGTTGGACTCACTCCAAGAGGGTCCACATCTCTCTTGTGCTGGGGGCTCCAGAGCTGGACACAGTAATTAAGGTGGGGGTCTCATGAGAGCAGAGCAGAGGGGGAGAATTGCCTCCCTCTACCTGCTGGTCACACACTTGTTTACATGCAGCCAGGTTTGAATTGTTGGAAATGTAGTACTTTTGTGTAGGGAATTGCTGCAAATTGAACACTTGCCTCAGTTTTCAGCAGGTTAACATTGAATGTGGAGTAAATTACTGGGGCAGTTCATGAGCACTGAGGTTTTGGAAGGAGATAACATACTTCTGGGAGCTAAGGTCTTGGCACTGGTTCTGGTGTGGGTTAATGATATTGCTTCATATCTTCTGATATGAAAATAACTTGCAGCTACAACTCTTGGTAGATCCTATGTTAAATACATGTTGATTGCTTTCTTGTAGCCTTTTTTTTTTTTTTTTTTTTAAGCATGCAGTGCTCCTAAAAGATGTGCTGAATTGAAAATGCTCTCAGATTTTTGTATCTTAACTTTTTCCAACATTTCAGAGGACATTGCATGAAATAGTCAAGAAAAGACCGGAAGGGTGGTCAGTGGTGGGATGTTACAATGTTACCAAACAAATAAAGTATTTCTACTTGCAATAGAGTATCTTTAAAAAATGATTTATTCGACGTCACATCTGTAGGGACAGAATTTATTTCAGTGACATCTAAAATTTATAAACCCATTAACCACAGTTTTATTTGTATGCCTTTGCTCTTTTAGATATTAAATCTTACTCAGGCATTAAAGGATGAAAAGAGTCCCATTCAGCTTGTTCAGATGCCACGTGTGATCGTGGAACGAAGTAGCACTGGAGGTCAGGGCCGAATTGTTCAGCTGAGTAATGCGTTCACACAGACCTTTCATAGCAGGAAGCCTTTCTTTTCCTCCTGGTAGCAACAAAAACACGTGGGAAGAGTAAGTTTCTTGAGTTCAGAAAGCTACTTCAGTGTAAAAGTTCTGCAATAATATACTTCTGCTGTATGCCAAGAGCTCTTGACTGCCACCACCTCAGAACTTAAATTCTAAAGACTTGCGAAATGTATTTTGAATGTAATAAAAGTTTACAATTTTTGTCTCAAAATTGTGAATTCTTATGTCGGGGATGAGAAGAACTTGTCCATACTGTATTTTTATAGACTAATGTATTCTGAATAAGGGAAGATACACAGTTTGCATATGCTGAGAACCTACTTTTTGAATACTACAGGAGTTCTTTTTGTTTCATATAAATGTGAGAACCTGTATACTATTGACTTCTTTTATATGGTCTTTACAAATTGCAGAATGTTATCTTTGATTGTGCAAATGCTTTTCCCTGGAGTTTCTTGCTAGTATTTTAAGCTGTTAGGTTTTTGTAGGCTAGTTACTTGAGAAGTCATGCACTTTAAATAAAAAAAAGGGGGGGGGAGGGAGAAGGGGGAAAAAATGCTTCAAGTAGGTTTTTTGCACATTGGGACCAAAAATAGCTAAACAGTTGCTTTACAGCAATGTTCAACCTGAGTGAAGCACGCACAGCTCCTACTGATGGAATAAACTGAGTGTATGTTTCGGGGGTTGAAATTTCACCTGTAGCTTTTAGAAGTAGTGTATTTAAGCACATTAGGGAAAACTGTGATATTTCTTTATAGATCCCTCACAGCAAAGGAATTGCAGCATGTTGTTGCAGGTTTGCTTTGCCATATGCCTATAACTGTGTCCATCAGTAGTCACCAAAGTGGTTCTGCACTATGAATGATGGGAGCACTGATGTGTTCAGCACGAAGCCAGTCTGCCTTCTAGATTTATATGTAAACACACAGTTGTTTTTGTTTTTTACTGGAGAAAAAAAGAAGACAAAAACTGTGAGACATAGAGCATAGAGACTTCTTATCATGCCCTTAGCAATGTCATGCGCATCTGCCATTTGCTTTTATGCTTAAGTTACGTGGTTTAAGACTTGATTGTCATGTTTCAGGATCTGTGGCTTATGTAACATGGAAAGTGTTTTTATTTTAGTAATTTTCTGGGCAAGTAAGACCAGGAAAAGGAAAAAAAAAAAATGCTGCTTTTATGGAACCTTCAGTATTTCAGTCATTGCTGTATTTTGTAATTCTAAGCAATACTGTGGACAAAAATAATAAAATGCTTGTATTTTATTTAATTTTGAGTGGATGTAAATGTTAATGTAGCATGTCAGCACTTCGCATGCCAAACTGAAATGTTTAAGCCTTAAATGTAAAGCTCACTCTGTGGTGGAGTTCAAAATTGGGTTGAAATGATCGCCTTTATAAACATTCCACGATTGTTTTTATCCAAACAATGTACTTAAAAAAATTAAGGTGGTGTTTATGTACCAGATGTACCCACAGAAGAAAATAAATGTCACGGTCTAAACCGCACGGGGTTCGGGCTCGGCTGTCGGTGGTGTTCTATCGATAGACCCTGTTCTGGGGTTCCACGCTAAGGGGCGTGTTCTCCCTTGGCGCGGGGGCCGCCGCGCCGCTGGGGGGAGCCGCAGCATTGCCTGCCGTGTCCTCCCTTGGCCTGTCGGTGGCGAGGGCTGCTGGGAAGCGGGCGGTGCCATGGCGGCCGGTGGCGGAGGCGGCCGGGAGGGTGGGCAGGGGCTGGGTGCCGGCGGGTTGGCCCTGCTCGGGCTGGTGCCCGGCGCGCCCCGCTGCCCGCACGGTGAGCGGCGGGGGGGCCTCTGACAAGCCGGCCTTGGTGGGGGGGCGCGGTTCGCGGCGGAGGGCTGGCACCTCCCACAGCGTCTCCGTTCGTGCCCAGCCGCTTTCCCGGCCCCCCGCCAGGAGTTGTGTTAACGCGTTCGGGAGCTTGACACTTGCAGGGGGAGT